>NW_025421293.1:14722500-15922500 GCF_011764305.1 Mustela putorius furo
ATCGGTTTGCAGAGCGCGGCCGGCGGCTGGGAGGGAGGCAGCGCCGCCTGGCGGGCGTCCCGGCTGGGCCGGAGCTCGGCTCGCGGTCGGCGGACGCCTCCTGCGCCGCCGGGCTCAGCCGCCGGACCCGGCTACAGCGCGGCCGCGGGGAGGGGCTGCGCCGTCCCGGGGCAGCGCTCCCCGGCTGTCCCGCAGGGAGGTGGGGGTCGCCCGGCCCGGCCGGTCAGGCTTCAGTCGCACGGTTATTTATGGGGAGGGGGTTGCCTCCGTCCACTCATCCTTCCCTCCCTCCGTCCCTCTGGCGGCGCGGGGAACGGTGGCGCCGAGCCCAGTGGCAAGGTGGCGGGTGGGCACAGGCCCTGGGTTGGGGAGGGGGCGCCGGGCGGCGCCGGCTCGGCCTGGTTAACTGGAAAACGATGGAGACGCGCCCCGCCTCCGCCCCCGCCCCCGCCGCATAATTGTTTTCGCTCGCCCGTCCCCATCTGTCCCTCTCCGCCCGTGTGTGTTTTGGCCTTTGTCTCGCTGCCCTGTACTGACACCCTCTTTCAAAGACCACTTCTGTCGCCCTTCACCGATCTCTTCTGCCCCATTAACCCATCGGCACGAGGCTCAGGCAACAAAGCCCCGAAACGGGACCGGTGCGCAAGCCTCTCCATTGTGCGTCGCTGACCCCGCGGCCGCGGCCTGCGCAGCCCGGCCCCGCAGCCCGACGGGGCGGGACGGAATTGGCCTTGAAGATAAACAGAGAAGGCCGTCGTGTCCGAGCCGATTCCGCCCTAAGTAAACAGGGGAACAGGGCCCACGCTACCCTTGGCAGGGCCGCAGAGCAGCTGCCACAGCAGGAACGGCCGCCCGCCCGGTAGGAGTTAATCCGCCCCCAGTCCCCCTCATTCCTCCCCGGACGTGAAACTGGCAAGCAGAAAGAAAATGGGCTGGGAGGAGAGAGGCAGACCTGCCTCGTGGCCCAGTAAACAAAGACCAATAACCTGTTACTAGGCCAGGGGCTCCCTCTCCTTCTGATTCCATTTTCTTCCCTGAGAGGAAACCCAGCCCACTGGACTCTCTCTCCTAAGAGCAGTGCCCGGTGCTGGCTGCAGTGGGCCAACCTCACAGCCAGGTCTGCTGCAAAGGCCTTCTTGCACAACATCCCCCATCCCAGGAGGAGGTCACCCCCCCAGGGTGGGGCTCTCCAAGTGGCACCTCATTTTCTCCACCAACCAGACTTTGGGGAGGCCAAGACCTCGTGTGAGAACCCAGGCTGCCCTCAGCAAATGCTGCGCATATTTCCACACCCTGTGTGTCTGCTTGCTGCTCACTGGACACGCCGGACACTCCCTGGAGCTTGCAGCGCATAGATGGGGGCTGGCCCCGGTACCTGCCACTTGCGTCTCTGCAGTTGTGGTCGTCTTCGTTATTCGGCAGCAGTTACTTCCCAGGAATGCTTTGTTTTGACCAGTGTGGCAGGAAGAAGGGTGATTGTTGCTCAAGCGTTGTCCACACAGGCCACCAGAGGGTCACCTTTCTCTACAATGGGAACTTCAGTGAGAGCCGGAGGCTGGGGCCCCTCAGTGCTAAGGTGCACACACATAATCAGTGTGGCCCTGATGCCGGTCTCCTGGAAACTTTCCTTTTAATTATCCTGGAACCTAGTTGCTCTTGCTTTCTATCCTACAAATGTTGATCCTGTGGCCAGGTGATGGCCTCTTGCAAGGCTGTCCTAGGACACACCAGAAGTGTCCCCTGGATGATAGAGACATCACATGTCCAGGCTACTTAAAAGGGATCCTAGGTTCTATCTCTGCCTAGTTACCTTCTTGTTGTTAAAATTCATTGAGAGTTTTGGGGTCCCTGAGTGGCTCAGTCAGTTAAACCTCTGACTCTTGGTCTCCACTCAGATCATGAACTCTGGGTCCTGACATTGAGCCCCAAGATGAGCTCTGCACATTGAGGGCAGAGTCTGCTTGAGATTCTCTCTCCCTCTGCCCCTCCCTTCCATGCACGCTTTCTAAAATAAATAAATAAATGTTTATAAAAAATTCATTTGGAGTTTTAAATAAAGAGATTGCACAGGGGCGCCTGGGTAGCTCAGTGGGTTAAAGCCTCTGCTTTCGGCTCAGGTCATGACCCAGGGTCCTGGAATCGAGCCCCGCATCGGGCTGTCTGTTCAGCAGGGAGCCTGCCTCCCCCTCTCTCTCTGCCTACTTGTGATCTCTGTCTGTCAAATAAATAAAAAAATAAAATAAAATAAAAAGATTGCACAAAAAACAAGAAAGCACACACAAAGGTCAGCCAGGGTTTCCTACCACACATCTGGCAGACTCCATGGGTCTCTCCTTGCCCAAGCCCCACCCTTGCTGTTGATGGACCAGAGCTCTAACTCTGGGTAGATCTATTTTCTGCTGCTGACCTCATGCAAGAGGAACTATTATTCCTTTTGGAGGGTCTGGTGGCTCCCAAAAGTCTAGGGATAGTGAGGTCCACCGTGTCTCTGTCTTCTTCCCTTCTTTTGCCAAAAGCTAAAGTCATTACAATTTTGTTCATACCGAGTCTTTATAGGTCAAATTTGCAATGTATCAAAAGTACAAGTCTTTTATCCACTTCTGGTAAATTTTAGAATGGCTATCCAAGGTCAGGTGCATGGGGTCTTCAGCATATGGCAACACGTGAAAGTGTTTAAGAAAAAAAAAAAAAGACTACAAATGACAAAGTGCACCTAACTATCTATCAGACCTCCAGTTGATTGCAGTATCCAAGAACCACTACAGGAATTTCAGAGCTCCCTCCTCGCTGCAGTATCCAGATGCCAAATACAGGAGTATGGGATCTACTTCCTGGCCAAGGGATCCGCATATGGCCGCAGAACTATGGGATCTAGGTCCTGACTATGGTGTCCAAGTGCAGCTGCAGGGCTATGAGACCTAACTCCTGACCATGGGACCCAAGCACGTTTGCAGGACTATGGGATCCGGTTCCTGACCACGGGGTCGAAATGAGCCTGTAGGGCTGTTGGACCTAGTTCCCTTGTATCCTGTGTGTAGGATGCATTAAGCCAGCAAGAAGAGGGACGTGTATTCTTTAAATAACTGCTTTATTGTGTTATCAAGGACACATGGTCCTATTTACCTTTCTAAAGTGTAAAGTTCATTGCTTTTAGGGCATCCACATGAGTTTGCAACCACCACCACTTTCTAGTTCCAGGACATCCTCATCACTCCCGAAAGAAGCCCCATGCCCATTAGCAGTCACTCCCCATCCCCGACCCCTCCCCCACAGCCCCTGGCAACCACTAATCCACTTTCCGTCTCTATGGATTAGACAAGGATAATTTTGCAAAAAGAAATTCTACCAGTCTGGAAAGGCGTGTATAAATGAGGAATGTGGGAGTAAGGCTTGAATACACTTTGTGAATCAACACGTTCCCTATAAGACACAAGGAGAAAATGTCACTAGGGGTCCAGAAGTAGGAGATGAAAGCTCTACGGCCACTGGCCTTCAGCCCAGAGCATATGTTTTAGAAATCAAAACCCTTTTCCTTTTCAAAGTTTACAGATTTACTTTTAAAATCGCCTCTGACCCCTCTGTGGGCTGTCCGCATCTCTGGGCGCAAGGTGGCCGCCAGCGTGGTGGAGGCGGTGGCTCGTTTCAGCCCTGCTCCATTAGAGGCGAACATCTGGGTGGCTTGGCATACAGGGTGGTCACTGGAGAGGCTCCGCATGGCCATCCCTCTTTGCTTTCTCCCCAGCCATGAACACCCAATCTGAAATCTGAGGGCCAGCTCTCATCCTGGTGCTTTGCCAAGTTCAATTTGGATTTTAATACATTTAAAAGGTTGCTGAGGTCAGAAAATGCTATTTTGTTTTGTCTGAACAAAAAATATTTTTGAATTTAGCCTATTTTAACACCAGATCTTGCTATTATCCCATTCTTTACAAGCCGAAACTCCTAGCAATCACAGCTTTGGGTTTCTAATGAGTGTTTTCTTGATTTACAGCAGAAATGAGCAGTTATCTGCTAATAACCCATGAGTCTGAAATTAAAAGGGATACAGAAAATAAACCAAATTGCAAAGATCAGCTCTTGTTAAATAAAGTCTTTGCGAAAAGACATATAACAACATTTTCATGCATCAGATCAACGACATGATAGACTCATCATTTGAAGGCCGTAATTATTTAATACCGCTTAGCAGTTGCAGAGCACTCACCCTGTGAACACTTAATGGACATTAGTTAATTAATTCTCAGCAGAGCCCATCCAGCTACTTTATACAGAGAGAAACTGAGGCAGGGGAGAGGTGACAGGCCCTTGGGTGCCCATGGCTCCCTCCCTCCCTCTCCTTATGACGTAGGCCCAACTGGTGTCACCAGCTCGGCCCTGCCCTGTATGGCAAGACTGCACTGAAGAAATGCATAAACAAAAGCATTGTTAAAGGAATTCTATTCGGGCTGCCTGTGACTTTCCTACAGAGTCAGATGTCAGTTATATTCCGTCCACCAGGAGAAAAAGAATACTCAAGATAGTCTGAATTAACTCTAAGTTAATGAGAATAGTAATGATGAGTTCCAGAGTGGCAGCAGTAGAAATCTATGGAGAGAGGTGGCAGGTTTACAAGAAGAAATTACACACTGGTTAGAGTCATTAGCACAACCTGGAGCCTACCAATATCACTCTGGATGATGGTGAGGATGGCAGAGGAGACATTTCTGTTTAAACATATAACACAAGTTTCCTCACCTGCCTTCCCATCCCAGCACCCAGATGTCCCCGGACCCCCCTCAGGAACACGAGGGACTGCTCCTCATGGCTTGCTATTGCCCTCATGAGAAGAAAGTGCTTTCACACCCAGAGATAGGAACAGCAGTGGGAAAGGACAGTAAGCCTGGGAGACTCCAGTGATAGGACATCTGTCCCAGGAGCTCAGCGGTGCAGCCTGATGGGTTCACCTACTCTAGTGGGGGTGGGCTAGCTCCTGCAGAGCCCCTCCGGCCCCACTCCCTCCCCAGCTTCAGAACCCCTTCATTACCTTCTCTGGCTCTGGAATGAGGGTCCCACACTCCCACATACCATTTAGAATTGCAGAACAGACCATTCTAGGGATAGCAGGGGGCAGGGCCTAGGTGCCTTTATCTTGACTAGGCTGATTAAAGTCTGACCTCTTTGATTCTTGGGACCAATAAGAAGTAGGATGTAGGGGGTGAGAACCAGTCTTTACTCCTTCTCTGACCAGTCATATGGGCCAGTGTGAGTTGTCAGAAGAGGCCCACAGAGTCCAAGTATTCTCAGGACACCCCAGGGACCAGTGCCTTCTAGAGAGGCTCTGCTATGTCCTACTCACAGGCTGCCTTCACACTTAAAAGCCTTCCTTTCCTTTCATCAGTGCAATTAAATAACAATGCATGTGAGAGACAGCAGGCATTCAGCTTGTTGATGCTGAAGTGTGAGCTCAGTGCTACAGGCAAGGGCTCCAGGCTAGAGGTGGTCAGTCTGCCCTGCACCATGAGGAACTTCATCAGTAGTGATCTATGGCTTTGTTTCCCCTCCAGCTCTCTGTCAATAGCCTTCTGGTAGAGCAGAGTTCGTATGAAGGGGGAAAAACTATAGACTCCAAGACAGAGACTACTCCCTTGATCTAACACCCTGGAACTCTGACCAGACACAGAGAAAAGGGACACCTGCTGCTGCTGGAGGGCAGAGACTGTGGCCTGTGCTGAGAACAGTGTCATAGAAGCATCAATGAGCACGAAGGGAAGTAGTTTGCACTAAATGACCAGGAACGGTCTAGGAAGGAGGCCCATGCTGTCACAATTCAAGGACAGGTGTTACCAAACAGTGCAGGAGAAGCTCCTGCTTGCTTCTGAGCCCAGGGGTCAGAGCCATGCAAGTGGCCTTGCCCAACCCATAAGAGGACCCCAGCTCCAGCCAGCACATCCCACATCATAAGCCCCCCATGCCTCCTCAATGCCTACAGCCAAGGCTGACGGGACTCCCGTGTGCAGGCTGGGCTCATGCTTACGGCTGGAAGGAGGCGGCACGCCTAGGGCCCAGACAGACCTCAGTGGGCTGGGGCTGTGGGGGACTCATTAAGGGTTTCAGGCTCTGGGGAGGCAGGGGTTGGCTATGGCACTGTGTGGTCAGCAAGCAGGGATTATTCCACACTGGGGATCT
Organism: Mustela putorius furo; assembly: GCF_011764305.1. Classification (NCBI taxonomy): domain Eukaryota; kingdom Metazoa; phylum Chordata; class Mammalia; order Carnivora; family Mustelidae; genus Mustela; species Mustela putorius. Next base: position 14,728,666 of record NW_025421293.1, read on the forward strand.
TGGGGGATCTTACCAGAAAGGGAAGACCAGGCCTAGCTGCTGCCTGCAGTTGGTCCTGTCCACCAGGGGAGGAGATGTTTGGTCCTTCTGTGGTTTGCACAGTGATGCTGTTTTTGTCTGTGCTGAGACAAGATTATGAATTTCCTTTCATTTCAGCGCAGAGGGTGACTGTCTGCTGTGGTGCTCTGTAAAGCTGCTGGCATCCAACAGAACAGAACCAAGGCCTCCCGCACGGCCCATCCCTGGCCGTCAGGGGCTGCTTGTCCTTCCTTCACCTCCCAGGAAAGAATGCACTTCTGGACTCAGGGTCTCCCAAATTTCAAATTTCAGTTACTCAAGCCTTGGGTTTCATATCCACACACCACTGTTTAATTTATATTTCTCTGTGAATCTACTCGAAATAGAATCACTGTTTAATTCAAAGTCACCCTAAGATTAAATCCATGAAATCACAAGTTTGACGTGCCTATTGCTTTTTCATATACACACATGGAGATAAACAGTTATTAAAGTAAAAAGTGTTAGTCTGTGTGCCTCCTCTTATCGCCATGCAAGCCACCAGAGCATGCCATCCTAACGGTGGAAAACCCCGCCCCAGACTGCTGTGTGACGGATTCTGCAGAAGTGAAACCATCTTTCCGTGAAGGCAGCGGCGGCCCCTGTGGTGGGGTAAGCATGCAAGTCCTCCAGTCCGTCCTATGGCTGACTGATGCTGGAGCAGCCTCTCAGCCTCTCTGACCCACTCTCTCAACTCTGCTACGGGGCTAAGCTGGCAGCAGGACCAAATGAGTTCCTACTGATAGAGTTGGAAAAGTTAGAGGTTTGTTCTAAAGAAAAGTTGAGGCAGTTTCAGTTTGAGCTGATTATCAGGTTTTTCTAGGGGTCCACAACTTCTTGAGTCTGAAAATGGTGGAGGGATGACCCTGGAGGATAGCATGCTAGGTGCAATCATAAATTGGTGAAATTTATCACCAAAGGACAAATACCATATGAGTCCACTCACATGAGGTTCTCCAATAAGTCATACTCAGAGATGCAGAGAGTAAAACTGGGGTGCCGGGGCTGGGGAAGTGGGCAGGGGCCAGTGTGTAAGAGGGACAGAATCTCAGTGTGGGGAGATGAAAAGTTCTGGAGATGGATGGTGGTGAAGGCTGGACAACAATGTGAATATGCTTAATGTGTCTGAATTTTACACTTAAAAATGGTTAAAATGGTAAATTTTATGCTGTGCATGTTTTTCTATAATACAGAAAAAAAAAAACAGAAGAGGGAAGGGATGAAGAAGCTGGTGATGGCTTCATGAGGATTCACGCTAAAGCCTCTCCTTTTGTTTACGGTTATGTTTATGGTTGTTATGGTTGAAATTTCCCAGAAAGATTTTTGAGATTTCTCAAGTTTCCCCCAGGAGCAGCTCCACAGAAGGGAGCCCCTCCAGGACCAGGGACTCAGAGGGCTCCGAACAAGGGCAGCTCTGAAATCCTGGTAGTCTGAGCAGTGGGTGGAACAGGCTGAGGAAAGCCACACGGAAGCACTTCTGACTCTTCCTTCCACCCCAAAGCGCTTGCTTCTAGATTAGCCCTCCTAATCTAGAACTTTCCTGCAGCCAGTTCTTGCCCCTCACTCAGGAGAGGCAGTAAGGACAGTGCAGAAGGGGCTCGGGACTGGCCCTGGAAGCTGGCGCCAGTGCCCAGGGAACAAGGGGTCTCAGCCAGGGTTTCTCTGGACCACAACCGCCCTTGCTTTGTGGCCCAGGGCAGAGGCGCTCGGGGGAGCTGCATCGGGGGGTTAGTTCTGCCTCAGGTTACTTCTGGAGGCATCAGTTCTCTTGCTTTAGCCCCTTACGGGGCCTTGCAAGCACACCTTTCCCTACACCTTCCTATATTCTCAGCACAGCAGAACACTGATTTCTGGCAACATTTAAATTCAAGTTCTGGCATTTAGTGAAGAGAGCTGGCTAAATTAAAAGCAACTAAAAATGTTTTTCTCTTCCCTGTTCTTCTGCTTCCATATCTCTCTTACCCTCTAACAACCTCTACTTGATCAAAAACATTCCCATTTGGTTTTCCACCCTGAGACCAGCAGAGACTTTCTGACCTGAGCAGGTGATCATCAGGGCCCTGGACTTTGCCGCACGTGCTTCTCCAAAGAGCAACCGTGACTTCCAAAGAAGCTACCTGTCCCAGGGAAGCTGCTTCTCACCTGATTGTCGACCACACTGGGATTTCTCTGCTCACCCAGAGGAACAGGCTGCCATGAACCCAAGGAAAGGTCCCCTGCAAGAGACTTGGTGGGACCTCCAGCCCTGAAAGTGAGGCCTGCATTTGTCTTCTCCAGGGGCGGTGGTTTCCTGCATCCTCTGTTTCCGTCACAGTGATGGAAAGAAGAATCCATCAGACAAACCACACGTAGCTTCCAGGAATGCCATCCAGAGACAAGGTTTCACGAATGTGGAACTTCTGCTTTTCCCCATGCCCAAGGCCAAGTGTGTCTTCTGGTTTTCTTAAAACCTTCTCCCTAAAGGGTTTTATTTTCTCTATTTTCTCTGGGAATGTGTCACTGTAGATTGATATTAGAGTTGTCCACAAGACTTTTTTATATTGGATAAACATATCTGATTAAAAATAAGCCATCAGGGTGCCTGGGTGGCTCAGTGGGTTGGGCTGCTGCCTTCAGCTCAGGTCATGATCTCAGGGTCCTGGGATTGAGTCCCACATCGGGCTCTCTGCTCAGCAGGGAGCCTGCTTCCCTCTCTCTCTCTCTGCCTGCCTCTCTGTCTACTTGTGATCTCTGTCTGTCAAATAAATAAATAAAATCTTAAAAAAAAAATAAGCCATCAATCAAGGAGAATTAGTTAAGTGTTCAAGAAAATTTCCAACACACAGCATGAAGTGGGAACTGCTGGTTGAGGGCATCTTTTCACCTCAGTGGCTGGAGAAGCGGGGCAGAGACTGTGTCCCTTTGTCTGAGCTTCCTGGTCCCTAGCCTCAGCTGTTTTATTAATTTTTTTTATCTACAATTCTAAACTACTATTGCATTTATTAGAACAATAGGGAAGCTTATTGAGGTTGTATTTTTATTAAAATTTCTATTAACTTTTGCTATCAGTGCGGTGGTAGATTAATTAATTTTTACTACTTTTCTAAAGCAAAAAATATTAGAGCTGATCCCAAATTACTTCAAATGTGAAAGAAACCAAATCAGAAAAAGAGCAGTTCCACAAGCACGATCTCCTGCAGCACATGTAGGTTAGGAAATGGTTTATGACGGGGGCAGCTAGCACGATGGGATCTTTTGGGAAGAGTAAAGTCTCCTCTTTGTTCAGGAACAGTTTAGGGAAAGTTCTGCTTGAAAGTTCTCCCTCCTCGTGGCTGAGTAATAGCCCACGTGTGTATATGTCACATTCTGTTTCTCCACTTGCCCACCATGGACACTTCATCCACCCTTGAACTATCGTGGGTGGCGCTGGCAGGCACATTGGACACAGGTATTCATCTGGAGGACCTGTTCTCTGTTCTTGGGGCTGTCTACCCCATGGTGGAGCTTCGGGGTCTTGTGTTGACTCTGCACTTAACCTTTAAGGAGCTGCCAGACGTTTCTACTCTTTCAGGTTTTGTTGGTCAATCTGCTCCCCAGTTAGGGGACTGCAGACGGGAGGAGCAGAGCCAGTGACCAGTGGCAGGAGTCTCTTGACCTAGCAGGAATGTGGGACACAGACTGGAAAGTCCTTTGTAGCTCTTTTTTTGTGTGGCTTGATATTTCCTGAGTCGCCGGTATGCAGGTGCCAGGATGGGTGTCAGGTCACCCCGAGGATGCTTTCTGGCATAGTATGGCTATCACTATTGACCACATCCATTTTTTACCTCCAAACTTGCTTCATTTACAACTGAACAGAGTTAAAATCTTCCAACGCTCCAGCTGGAAAGACCCAGCAACACACCACCAAAGTTCAGATGAAAAGGCAGGAGGGCAGAGCACCAGCCTGTCCTGGGCCCTGGATTGGACCCCTTCATTCCTCTCGATGCCCTGGAAAGATGCTTTTTACTACCCCCTCAGTTTCACACACCAAGTAGCTGGAGCAGAGAGATTAGGTAACATGCCCAGAGCTAGCAACGGGCGGGAGGGCCAGATTCGAGCCAAGCCTGCCTTTCCTCCAAACCCCATTAACCTGAGAGGGAGATAGTCGAGCTCAGACTCCCAGGAGGAAGGAGGGAGGACATTCCCAACAAGCACTCCCACTCGAAAGGAGACAGGAGCTCAATAAATCATAAGCAGATCTGAGGTGGCCTTCACTTCCTGTGTCATCCTGGCCAGGGACTGTCTGCCCCACAGGGCACTACCACAGCATTCCTGACTTCTCCTGAATATGGCTGTTGGTTTGGGGCGGTGTTGGCAGCCCACAGCTTCTTGCTTTACTTCCCCTGAGCCATGGCATGACAGTCACAGGCCATCACCTGAGTGTCCCAACCACTGCGTCTCCCCTCGCTGAACTGTAACAAAGATAGCAAGACATGAATAACCTAAGTAAGTGCCAAGGTCTGGTGCTGAAGGCCGAACTGACAAGCGGACGGCAGGCTGCCAGGCAGGAAAGGGTGCAGCGGGTCTAAGAGCAGGAGCGCAAAAAGCTAGCAGCTGAAAGCAAACCAGGCTAGGGGCTGCCTGTCTTCAGCGCGGCCTTGCAACACTCTCCCAGCCGAGCTCAGCAGCTCCCACGTGCAAAGTGCAGCCGCTGGGTCAATAGTGGGCCTCACGCCTGAGGCACATCTGGCACCCAGGTGTTTGGACTTCAATCTGGCAGCCAGCCAGCAAGCAAGGACTCCCTCTCTCCCCTCTCTCTGACCTCCCCACCCTCAATGTTATCCAAAGAACAATTTGGAGTCGTTGCCTTAGTTAGATGAAGCCAAATGGCAAAGCAACTTCTGTCTGAAAACCTAGACTTGGTTTTCAGCCCTCTACCCTTCCTCAACTTGGCCTTTTTCTACTCATGCTGGGATTTTCCGGGGAAGGGTCTGGGAGGCTCTGAGCTGATGTTCCCAGAACTCTCAAAGCACGTTTATTGCCTAATTAGAATGTTTGGAGTGATAGGTGTCCAGATTCCACAGAAATCCTGAACCCACAGAAGGTGGAAGTTTGGTCAGGAATATTGTAAAGAGAGGCTTTCTTTCATCAGTATGCCTGTGCTCCAGAACAGAAACTCCCCTCTTGGAGCCTGTGGACTGGGATGTGGCAGGAGGGGCTGACTGGCTAGTAACGCCACTGGAAACAAGCTCTGTTGTAGCTGCTCATGCTTCTCTTTAAATGCTTATACGTAGTCGGGGCGCCTGGGTGGCTCAGTGGGTTAAGCCGCTGCCTTCGGCTCAGGTCATGATCTCAGGGTCCTGGGATCGAGCCCTGCTGAGCAGAGAGCCCGCTTCCCTCTCTCTCTCTGCCTGCCTCTCCATCTACTTGTGATTTCTCTCTCTGTCAAATAAATAAATAAAATCTTAAAAAAAAAATTTATTAAAAAAAATGCTTATACGTAGTAAACACCACTCCCTACCATGTCCATGATATTTTAGACTTCAGAAAGGCTTCCCACATACTGTATTTGTAGTTTTTTTCCTCTCTGAAAGACAATCATCCTGGGAAGCTCACTTGCTAGATAACTAAGAGCAGAGAACAGACCATAGCCTGCTGGAGGGTGAGTTACTCCTTCGGGCAGGAGGCAAGCTGAAGCTTGGGGCCACTAGGGAGCCCAGGGCAATGATTTGTCTGTCAAAGCTTGGAAGCATAAATGCAGTTATCAAAATAAGCACTGGTTCATATGCATGGGACGAAAAATAAATTAGGACAGGCCTAAAAGAGATCAGGCTGGCTGCCAACTGAAAAGACAGGGGGCCTAGAAGAGAAGTCTATAAATGTGATCCTGTTTGTTTTTGTGAGGTTCTCAAGGGAAACATTTTTTAAGTGGAATTCTGGGTGTTTGTTCCTGATATTTCTTAAAACTAAATCAGATAAACAATTGCTTATTGCACCTCCAGAATGAGGAAGGTATTGGTTTGGGTTTCATAATTTGGGAGCAATAAAGGAATAAAGAGAACAAGAAGAAAAAGAAGGTTCCAGTGATAACTGTAAGTGGAAGCAAGGTGGGGACAAGGAGAGGAGACTGAAGGGGATGTAAACCAAGGGGCTGAGGACAGGGGTATGGAGATGTAGGAGGCATGAGTGATGGGACACACAGCCCAGAGGCATCCTCCAAGAAGAGAGAAATGGGGTAGAGGCAACATGCAGAGATAATCCCTGAGAATTTTACAGAATCGATTAAAATACACCTCCTTGATTCATAAAACTTAAGTCCCAAGCAGGATAAAAGAGATCCTTATCTAAATGCATTGCAGTGAGAACTGCAGGTTACCAGAGACAGAGACGACCTTGCAAGCTGTCAGGGAGGGAAGAACAGCTAGCCCACGACGGCTGGGGGACCGAGACAGCAGACTTCTCAGCTGCAAAATGGAATCAAAGACATGATGGAATGAGATCTTCCAAAGGCCAAGCAAGTGCATTCCAGTGCAGAACCCATTCAAGCCTTGCTAAACCACCCCAAGGTGAAATGAAGACACATAGACATATTCGAAAAGGAACATTGGCCACCAGCTGACCCTGGCAGCAAGAACTAGGGAATGAGAAAATTCTGGAAGGAAAAAGTGACATTAGTGAAATTTAAAAAAAAAAAAAAACTAAATGTGACTAAACCTCAAGAAGCATTGACTATACAACATGTAATAATACAAAGGGCGTATGGGGGGTGGTTAGAAGCAAGATGGAGAAAAGATTCTGGCTGACAATGATCGTTCTAGGTACTTTTACCCCAAAACTACCTGGCCATGAAGCAATGCTGCCATAGAAGATAGAATCATGAAAAATGAAAGAGGGGAACTCATTAAAAAGAACATAATAGAACAGAAAAACAAATAATAAAATTTAAGAGTTCATTGCAAAATACAAAATATTTGAAAGCATTCAAAACTTATAGTGCAGTTTCACATCAATACTGCACAAACGGTTGATTCTATTTTGTGGATTGTGCCTGAGTGTTTGTCTTCCAAGTCTTTTGTTTATAATATTGTGCATTGTTTTGCTTGTCAATTAGTTCCCTTGTCTGGCATCACACTTTTCCTAGTTTCACTAAAATTCCTTCCTTCGTTAAGAGTGACACCAGTTTCCAGATACTAGGAAGTGAATTGAACTGAGCTTTGTGCTACACTGTGAAAGCCGTCCACACTGTTGTTTGTTCCTGGCAAACTGCCACATGTCTGCTGATGGACATTCCAAAGTTCCAGGGGAAACATGGTTTGAAAACCCTGTGCAGCCATGGAGACCGCCACGAGGGCTGAGATCTATATTGATATGGAAGTGGGAGTCCTTTACCAGTGGAGACCAGACTGTCAACCAGTCTGATGGAAGCAAATTGTCAAACCAAATTGTCAATAACTATTTTTATCATTGATAACAAGATTGCCTTATAGTCAATTAGTTATGCAGGAAAATGTCTGTGGAAAAAAGTGCTTGAGGCAGAGATGTCTACAGCAAAGATGCCTTCGCCGAAAGTGCCAGATGCAGCCAGAAACACGGAGTGCCCATGATGGTGGTCACAGGGGAAGCAAGCCAAGGTTCTTGTCTCCCTCAGGAGGAGAGCAAAGATTCTGGTGAAATTTAGATTGTAAATTCAAGTGTGTGTGTTACAAGTTAAGGGTACTCCTAAAAAACTACAAGTTTAACTTTATAGCATGATACAGTTTCATTTTAAATTTACATAAGCTGGAAAGTACATTAACTTAGAGGAACACAATGAGTTGTGGTTGGTAGCAGCAAGGATGATCTGGCGACACAGTGACGGTGGAAAGTAAACAAGATTTGGGAAACATCGTTGCCAGGCATACACAGTAGCTTGATTTTAGTTGGAGAAAGATGTTGAAAATACCCTTGTTCGGGGCGCCTGGGTGGCTCAGTGGGTTAAAGCCTCTGCCTTCGGCTCAGGTCGTGATCCCAGGGTCCTGGGATTGAGCCCCGTGTCAGGCTCTCTGCTCGGCGGGGAGCCTGCTTCCCTTCCTCTCTCTGTGCCTGCCTCTCTGCCTGCTTGTGATCTCTGTCTGTCAAATAAATGAATAAAGTCTTAAAAAAAAAAAAAAAAGAAAATACCCTTGCTCAAGTGTATCGGATTTTTTTTTCCTGCACACCCCCTGAACCTTAGATCAACTAATACTGTGAACACCCATAATTTTCTTTCAAATATTCAAGTAATACTGAAATCTGTGGGCAGTATTTAAGGTGAAGTTACTATGTAGTGTCCTCGAGACCATCTCATTTTCTTTAACCAAAACACTCAGCTGAGTGTTTCTGCTTCTATGCTATTCTCTTATTGATGCAGCAAGTCATTTTTTTTTTTTTTTTTAATGAGCATGGGCCATGAGGGCCTGGAAACCTGGGGCTCCCACCCAGCACAGCTGAGCCCAACAATATCCAGGAATTCAGGATAACACATACTATTTCTTCTGAGCTTGCCAAAATAAATCCTGAGCTAGTCACACAGCCCAGAAAAAAATTCCTGCTTCCCTGACTACAAGCAGCTTACCCTTTTCTGTAGAACCAGAGTTACAGGGAACTGCACTGTTCTGTCACACACACTTAATCAAGGCTGTGTGTGTATGTGTGTGTGAGAGAGAAAGACAGACACACACACACACACATACACACACACTCCTCTGGCAAAACCCAGTGGATGCCAGGCTGGGGTACAGAAACACACATATGCCATCCCAGGGTCATCTGTCCAGCTCTCCCCAGCTGTGCCTGCCGGGGGTCTAGAGTACAAACAGAGCAGAGGCCCCCTCACCCTGGGTTGGCATGCTACTCTCCCCGGGGCCTCTGGCCAGTCCGATGCCATTTACTTCACATTTATATTTATTATTTTGGAGTTCAGAGCAAATTACTCTACTAGTCTGAGTATTAAGTCGAGTCTGTTAACATTCAGTCAGCCTAAATCGCTATCAGAAGTTTACCCCCTGCTCTCCTTTCTCCATTATGTGTCGTCAGAGAGCTTCTGAGCGCTGCTAAAATTTGAGCGTGGCGGGCTTTGCTGTATGTCTACTCTTTGCTACTATGACTTACATTCACATTGCGTGATCTCCTCCCTCCCATGGGTCTGAAGAACATGTCTTCAAGCCTTGGAGAGAATCAACTGCTGCCCCCTTTAGGTTAAATGCAATGTGGCTTCTTTCTGTTGCATAAGCTCTTCTGCACAAACATGCCTCGGTTAAATTTTCACATATTAATTAACCACATTTAATGGCATATCAAGTCAACTTTCCGCACATGAAGGCCACTTTACTTTGATAAGTGCTGAGTGGAAAGGCTTTTTCTACTGTTTCACATTAATGAAGTTCTATTCTATTTTAATTTATTCTTTTCTCATCAGGGCTAAGCATAAGAAAGCTAGGGACCCTGTGCTTTCTCTTTATGCCATACGATGCTCCTGTGGCGGTTTCTGGGGGAAGAGAGAGGAAGGATGTGTTTGCTGGCTGCTAGCAGTCACAGCACACTTATAAGCCACCTGTGCACACACTACCATAATGTGAAAGGCCAACATGGTTTGGTGGGGGCAATGGTGGCAGTCACAGTCACTGAGAGAATGTGTGTAGAATCCCCAGGCCACGTTGCATGGCCACCTCCAGGTGGACCAAAGTGCCAGTGACAAACAGGAATGCAGAGAAGCCAATGTGAATGACCTCACGACCTTTGTTCCCCAAGGCCTTCTGTCTCTTACTTTTGTAACCATGAAGACACACCCGGACGAGGGGTTTACAGTGGTTTCCAGATGAGAGATGGCAAATGTCATAGCCTGTGTGGCTACAAAGCCACAGTGTTAGTTTCCACCAGGAGCAGCGGCAAATCTTTTGCTTCACCTTTGAATGGAAGGACTTCTGTTTTCTATCAACTGATATTAAAAACCATTCTTAAAAAGCAACAAAACAGGGGCGCCTGGGTGGCTCAGTGGATTAAGCCGCTGCCTTCGGCTCAGGTCATGATCTCAGGGTCCTGGGATCAAGCCCCACATCGGGCTCTCTGCTCAGCAGGGAGCCGGCTTCCCTCTCTCTCTCTCTCTCTGCCTGCCTCTCTGCCTACTTGTGATCTCTCTCTGTCAAATAAATAAATAAAATCTTAAAAAAAAAAAAAAAGGCAACAAAACACGGGTGCCTGGGTGGCTCAGTGGGTTAAAGCCTCTGCCTTCAGCTCAGTTCATGATCCCAGGGTCCTGGGATGGAGCCCCACATCAGGCTCTCTGCTCAGCAGGGAGCCCGCTTCCCTCTCTCTCTGTGCCTGCCTCTCTGCCTACTTGTGATCTCTGTCTGTCAAATAAATAAATAAAATCTTAAAAAAAAAAAAAAAAGGCAATGAAACAGTTCACTAGGTGTCTGACTCTTGGTTTCAGCTCCGGTCATGATCTCAGGTGATGGGACCAAGCCCCCCATCAAGGCTCAGTCTCAATGCCAAGTTGGCCTGGGATTCTCTTCTCCCTCTGCCCGTCCCCACACCTCTCTCTGTAAAATAAATAAATAAATCTATAAAAAAAAAAAAGGCAACAAAACAGAACTACTCTGTAAAGTGTATCCTCCCTGTGCTCGTTTGATGTGCGCCTCGGCTCATAAGGCTCCTGTCTGAGCAGGGCCTCCCTGGGAGGAGGAGATTGGCAGATCGGGAGCCCTGCGGGACAGGCCCACTTTGCATCTTTACCTTAATTGCTTCCAAGTGCCATATGTATCTGGAGCACTGTATAAACAACAACCCAAAACAACAGGAGGAAGACTACACTTCTTACACAGAACTCCGCAGCAAGTGGGAAAACTGCCAGTGAAACTCAAGAACCAAGCGCTTAGCCTCCTGGGGGCTCAAGGCCAAGTAGACGCCTGGGGGTCGAGCGGGACGTGCCTCTCCTATGCACTGCACACCTCCCCAGAGCTGCACAAAGGAGCACTGCACCAGGACTGGTAGGGCCAGACACCAGAGTCCTCTCCTGGTGGGAGATAGCAAGATATTAGAAAGCAGTGGGGCAGGGGCTTCTTAGATCTTCCAGGCAGACCGTTTTGGTAGGTGAGGAACTCACTTTAAAAATACAACTTTTCTTTGTGAAAAATGAGCGTGTTACTAGAGTCTATGCAAGGAAATATCCAGCCTGTATGTCAGCCTCGGCGGCAGATGTCCTGTGTATTCTGCTTAAGAAGCTGCTCGGCTCCATAAATATTTATGGTAACTGTAATCCTCCCACATTACAAGGGTTTCTGTGCATGTTTTACTGTCCTCGTTGGGGCTGGAGTTTGGGGTAGACATCATTTTACCAGAGTGCGTTTCCAGCACTCAGGAAAACCTCTCCTTGCCCCTTCCTCTCAACGAAGAACAAGCTATGCTGGGTTTCAGTGAAAATGTTTAAGCCTCTGAAACACCAAGCAATCAGGCCAGATGGCCGCCAGCACTGCTGCCTAATGCGGCTGTGTTGGTCTGGTGCCCAATCCAAAGGTATCCAGTAGCCATTCTTTGTTGGTGAGATTTTTATTAAAAAGCTGAGGATTTTCAGCTCCATCCAAATAGGCTGCTGATCTAAGACTGCAGGAAAAATCAAGCTGTTTGTATAGTCTCAATATGTCTTAAAAAGAACTTAAGAACACACTTAAATTCTAAGCATTTCTTTAAAGTTACCAGTGTGCATTCTCTTCTTTGCAGATTGTGAGGTCTCTCCTGTACTTTGTGCTTGTTGCTTTGGGAATGGCTCATTTAACAGTCAATTTAATAGCTTTCTATTGGCTAGAGGACTAGGCAAAATTTTTGATCACTTGGAGCTTTAATTTTAGCAGGGAGGAGAGAGAAAGTAAAACCAGTCACTTCAATAGAAAGGAAAATGTCAAATAGCACTAGGTAGGAAGAAAATTAAAACAGGGTGTTCGAAAAGTTCTTCAGTCTGACACCTGCACAAGGGAGGTGTCCGCACAACACACTACTCCTAACCGAAGAAGTAAGTCAGGCGGGCAAGAGGGATAGGCTCAGCGTCCAAACTTAGTGATGTGGAAGCAGACTGCACGCTGTACTGTGCGCTTGGTCCCCTTCCTTCACTCTGCAGCCCCGAAGAAGGTGGATCAGGAAATGTCAACCACAGTCCAAATTCCCTTTGAGCACATGGAATATAGCAAGGAAACCCGATGCTGAACCCCAGGTCCAGCTATAAAGTGCAATGCAGCAAAGGCCGTTTCCTCCCGTTGACATGACCTTCGTTGGACCAGTGCACACTCTCCAATGGCAGTGTTTGGGGCCTGAAACCCCGGTGGCATTCTGGCTCTGACTCTTCCTGGATAAGACACGTTGGCAAGTTACTAGGCCCCCTTCCAGCACGGACTTCCTTCACCATCAAATCGTGCTAACTCGGCGGTCCTCGGGAAGCTGGACACAGGAAGGCACTCAGGGCAGGGAGTGAAGCAGTTATTGAATGTTTGAAAAGGCAGGAATTGATATTATTAAATGTGTGAATATTTGAATAAACAATTCCTCAATCAGACAGATTTCTTCTGAAAATTTTATTTAATGTAAATGCCACTTGTCTAGGCTGAATGCCTCACTCCATGCACTAGCAAACTTCACAGTCGCTAAGTCCTGATCCAGATCCACAGGGCCGGTGTGAGCCCCATGCAGCCAGGGTGGTGCGGGTGGGTGAAGGAAGACAAGTGCCACGTCCCTCTTCATCCTCAGGACAAAGAGGCAACTGTTTTCCCCCAGGAGATCTGATTTGAGAACACGTTCCAGGCATTCTATCTCGTTTTACCACATTCTATGCATTTCCGAAACAGATTAGTGAAACTGACTGGCTAGATAAAAGATTTCAAAGTGATCTCTTCTATATCCAATCCAGTTCCTGGAAGGCCTTTCTAAATTATATGGTCAATCCAAAACAATGTGATTTTTAAATTAAAAAATCTGTGCTGACCAGCACAGAGCCACTTGAGCCCTGTCAGCATAGACTGACTTGGTGGAGAGCCTGCATCCCGAGTGCACAGATGCTGAAGCCAACGGCTAGCAAACAGTGCCACCCCATGGCACCCAGCTCTGAAGTACTCAGCACGCCAGCTCTGCAAAGAATACTATGAACAGAATATGATGGAACTTCTGTGATGACCATAAAAGGTTGCCCAGACCATAGTAGTGCTGGTCTGGGGAGACAGCTGCTCCTAAGGCACAGGCTGACTCTTTGTCCAGGTTACAGTTACTTGTGCCCACAGCATAGCACCATGTTGAGACTGGGTACCGGTGCCTTGGGGCTATTCACATCAACCCTATGAGGCAGCAATCATTACTACGATCCCTCTTCTACCGATGCGGAAACAAGCATCCGAGATTATACATCTAGGCAGTGGCAAAGTCAGGATTCAAATCCAACCATGTCTGACATCAGAGGCCACATCGTTCCTGGGCAGAGATCCTTGGGGAGGGCCACTGCCTAAGGAAAGCAGGATCCCACCATTAGCCCTTCTGAAAATATACACGACATCTGGAAGGGAGATGCCAAGTGGGAAAGCTGATTCATCCATCCATCTGTCCATCCATCCATCCAACCGACCAATGGACCAATATTTACCAAGTGCTTATATGCCAGGCGCTGCTCTAGGTACTGGGGCTGTGGCGGCCACAGGAAGGAATCTGGATTATCCTTAGTGCTGCCCCAGCTGCCTCCTTTTGTCCCTCTGGACTAGAGGTGGCAACGATTCCTGCTGCGCTACCTGGGCTGTCTCCAGATTGCCTCACCTCTGTGTGAACAACTCCCTACCTTAAATCCCTTGGTTATATACACTTGAAGTTGGGCCTTTTTTCCTGGTTAGACAGTAACTGGTATAAAGCCACTAAGAAGTTTTAAACAGGCCAGTGACATGATCTTATTTCTGGTTTTGGTGGCTGCTATAATGGAGGACGGACTTTACTAGGTAAAAGTAGAAAGCAGGAAGTCCAGTGAAGAGTCCTGTGAGAGAGGATGGTGGCCTGGACCAGGGTGTCACAGTGATGGCAAAGATGGAGAGGAGCCAACAGAGTTGGGGTATTGTCAGCAGGACATGTTGGCAGATGGCACTGGAGGGTCAGCGAGAAAAAATGAGGAATTAGTATCTCTTGGGCATTGGCTGTGGCAATTGATTGGGCAAATGGGGCTGCCATTTACTGAGATGGGTAAGAATGGGGAAGGGCAGCTTTCAGGAGGAAGACCAAGACTTCTCCCTTGGACATGCTTAATCCAGGGCATCAAGGAAGCAGTTGTTGCCCAAAAAGGAAGAAAGGAAGGCCACAGGAGGCAAACCTTACAACTTTGTCTGGGACCAACGTGGACACCTCCTTGAAATATACTTCTGAATTCTGTGGGAAGAATCAATCTTTTCAAAGGGCTCACTCCTTAAGTCATGGGAAAGTTACAGAAGGTAGAGTATTCACTGTCTTCCAATGAATACCAGGTTGGCTCGGACAATAGAGACTCCAGAGGGCATGATGATTTTGTTGAACACTTACAACTATGAATATATTTTATTCCATCAAAGGTACTCAAAACAATTCTACAGGTAGAAAAGACTACTATATGATATGCACATAGTGCTCTATGCTGAAAAATACATTATTATTTCAAGAAATCACATTTTAGCTCGACAGAAATAAATTTCATGAGCTTATTTACTCTTGAGGCTGAGAGGTGGAAGGAAGTCATGATGTGGAACAGGCAAAGACTGGGCTGGGGGTTGACATCTGAATGTCGGCACCCTCGCCAGTAGCCAGTGGGAGCAGCAGGCATCTGGGATCTAAAAACCGCTTCAGGGAAAACCTTAAACACATTCACCTGTTAACGTAACCGCCTTTGCGTTCTCTTGCATTTTCTTCCTGTGATGTGGGAAGACCGTGGTTGGGCTCCCCTCATACCAGCATCTTGCCTGGATCACAGACAACACCCCATCCAGTGGATCCCCCCATGGACAGGCAAGGGAGGTCAGGCTGGGTGATGGTACAGCCTTGCTTTGGAATCGCAGGTCAGCCTGGGCTCTAGAGAGTACTAGAAATATATTTTCTTTGGCAAACACCCTTCTACACAAATATCTTCTACACAAAAGAGAAAGAAACATGAGCCTTCCCACAAATTCCATAAATTAAGGAGATTTATTATCCCCTGTGACTTTTGAGACTGAATTGAAGGCATCTTTCCCCATGTTTCTTATTCAAAGTAACATATTCACAAGGTAAAAATATGAAATGTCACCGAAGAGCTTATGTTGAGAAGCAGCAATCCTCTGCCCCTCTCATCCTCCCCTGACTTTTCACAGTCAACCACTTACGTGCTTCTGTTTCCATTCTTTGGGGTTCCTGTTTCACCACTGAACTGGTGTGACCTCACTGAAAAGTCCAAAGACATCTCCTGACAGTTTTAAGAAGCCATAAAAACTTCGGCACACTCAGTTACTAGTTAAGACAAATGCATCAAGAGACCACTTGGAAACAACTTTTTAAAACCAGATAAAATTCAAAGACACAAACCATTCCTCCCTCTGCAAAAAAGAAGTTTTCCATGAAGACCCCCAATTTCATTGCATAAAACTAAACCACGCAGGAATATGATAGTAAAACCTTCACTACACTGATGAGTCTTATAATGTGGTTGGGAAGCAAATAAATTCCTCAGCCAATTTTTCTTCATAATGCTGTGCTTACTAGGTAGAAATAGAAATCTCTGAGCAGGATTTACACCTGGATGGGGCCTCCAGAAGAGTGTGATTCTTTTTTTTTTTTTTTAAGTTTTTATTTATTTATTTATTTGACAGAGAGAGAGAGAGAGATCACAAGTAGGCAGAGAGGCAGGCAGAGAGAAGAGGAAGCAGGCTCACCGCTGAGCAGAGAGCCTGATGCCGGACTCGATCCCAGGACCTTGAGATCATGACCTGAGCCGAAGGCAGAGGCTTAACCCACTGAGCCACCCAGGTGCCCCAGAAGAGTGTGATTCTTAAATAAATAGTCAAAAGTCCACTGAATGAGCAACAAGGAATTGGATAAGATTTGGGATAACCACATCCAAGAACACTAAGAGATTATAAATTATCCTTTTTAATTTGGTCATTGAGAAATATTCATAATGTAACATTAAGTGAAAAATGTGGGAATCAAAACAGAAGATCATACTCACCCACACACAATTTTTTTTTTTAAGGCAAGGAAATGTTCTGACAGGTTAACCCTGGAATTCTCTGGGCAGTGGACTGTGAGTGCTTTTTATTCTCATTCTCTTCCTTACATGTCTCTGCATTTCCAAATTCCCTGCAGTACCAAGTGTTTACAAGGCCTTCTGTGAGCCACCCTCCTGTACCTGAGTCTCGTGGGAGACTCGGGACAAGGCTGTGGTCTGAGCTCCAGAGCTCCGTGAGCCAGCCCCCGCCCCACCATGAGCTGCACTGTTTTCTGGCCCCACCAGTGATCCCAGGGCCTCTGCCTCCATAGGAGGGAAGATAACTCTGACCCTTGACGTATAGGACTTCCTCCTTCATGCTCACATGCAAAACAAAGCAAGCAGACAAATGCAAGGGCAACAGCAAATCAACGGTAACAAGGCTGGAAATGTTACCAAGAGTTACCCCCCCAACTGAGCCCTAAAAATATCTGAGATCTGAGGGGTAGCAGCCTGGGCCAGCAGTAGAGTTGGACTAGCAGCTGGAAGGAGCTTCCCTTCTGCCACTAGCCAAGCCAAGCACCCAGACTCTGCACGCATGGAGGCAGGAGGGCTGTGCCACAAGAAGCTGATGCCGGGCACACACCCCAGGCAGAACTTGAAGGATTCCATCTAAGCCTCCCTTCCTACTTTAAGATCCATGTGGGTGCCCCGAAAGGCTGGACTCTAAGAAGAGTTCCTTCCTGCTTATTTATTTGTTTGTTTATTTTTTTAAGTAGTCTCCATGCCCAATGTGGGGATTGAACTCACGACCCTGAGATCAAGAGTCACATGCTCTACCAACTGAGCCAGCCAAGTGCCCCCCCTTCCTGCTTTTCTATTTTATTTTAATTTTTTAAAAGATTTTATGTATTTTATTTTAGAGAGAGCACACACACGAGTTGGGGGAGGGGCAGAAAGAGAAGGAAAGAATCTCAAGCAGACCCCTGGCTAAGCACAGAGCCCCACACAGGGCTTGGTCCCACTACCCCTAGTTCACCAGCAGAGCCGAAACCAAGGGTTGGACATTCAACAGACTGAGCCACCCAGGCACTCCCCTTCCTGATTTTTTAAAATTATACTTTTTATTGTGAAATCACTACAGATGTACGTTCAATTCTAAGAAGCACTACAGAGAGATTCCCGTCTACCATTTTCTGTTTCCCCAGGAGTAATGCCTTGCAAAACCATAGCGTAGTATCATCTGAGGTACTGATGTATTGACACTGATACAAGCCACTGGTCCTGCTCAGTTTTCCCCAAATTTATGTCTGCTCACTTGTGTGTGTGCATTTAGATGCCTGGGTTCTGTCACAAGCATAGGTTCATGTGTCCACAACCACAGTCAAGATACACACACCCATCACCACCACAGTCCCTTCTTTTATAACCATACCTCCTCCCCCCAACAGCTCATCCATTCCTGTTCTGTAATTTCCCATTTCAAAAATGTTATATAAATGGAGTTACACAGTGTATAACCTTCTGGGATTGGCTTTTCTTACCCAGTGTGGTTCTCTGGAGGTCCATTTAAGTTGTTGCGCATTTCAATAGTTCATTTTTTATTTTTTATCGCTCAATAGTATTTTGTTTAATGAGATTTTACAAGAAGTTTTAAAGTTTTTTTTTAAGATTTTATTTATTTATTTGACAGACAGAGATCACAAGTAGGCAGAGAGGCAGGCAGAGAGAGAAGGGGAAGCAGGCTCCCCACTGAGCAGAGAGCCCAATGAGGGGCTTGATCCCAGGACCCTGGAATCATGACCTGAGCCGAAGGCAGAGGTTTTAACCCACTGAGCTACCCAGGTGCCCCAAGAAGTTTTAATGGCCACTTGTTACCTTTCAGATGAAGGGAGAACTGCCCTGCTGAAAAGTCTGTGGCACTCAAACACAAAGAAATGCTATGTATCTCCAAAATCTTAAAAACCCTATAAAATGATACTTGCTATTGTGCCTTTCTTAGGAAACTAACTTAATCCTGATTATGCAAAGCGTCAGCTAAACTTACCACCTCTTATTTTACCACAATTAAATAATCTCTCCCCAAATATACTGCAAGTTACAAAAGTCATCTTTATTATTTCTCTTCAAAGTTATTTATACACAGAATATAACTCACGTCTCATTTCTATTTCCCTTTTCCCCTCGGTGAAAATACTGTTTGTTTGTCTCTTATAGTGGCTTGTTTTTTATTGTGGTACTGCTGTAATATATATGATCTTTAGTTTATTAGTTTATGCCTTATATTAAATTATGTTCATATCAGATTTGCAAGAAAAATGGGTTTTCATTTTGCTTGGGAACTTGGGTGGACTTAATTTTGGGAAGTTGATTTTCAAGGACATTAGTCTGAAAGGTAAAGGGTCAGAGGGCAAAACAGAGAAAAGCACCCGGAACACCAGGCCTCACCCTCACAGAAGATTCAGGGTACCTGGAGACATTGTTTCCATCAAGGTAGAGGAGCATGGTCAGGACAACTCCAGAGAAGGCCTGTAGGGTTGTAGGGACCCAGGGAGGACTGGGCATGGACCCAAATCCCACAGGGACTCTCCAAGTACCCCCCCAAGCCCCAAACTTCTCCCAGCACCTGCTCACTCAATGTCTTCTCCAGAGGTATAGGTGTAGCTGGTCACTGCCCTGTCTCCACTCTGGGGGCCTCTGTTCAGATTCTGGCTCAGCCCCACTCTGCACCCAAGGATTGAGAAACTAATGGTCTCTGCCTCTTGGGGTGAGGTACCTATAGATCTCATCCAGCTTGTAGACTGGTTGTGTGTGACTTAGGGGCCCACACAACAGTGTGCTCTGCTGGGGGTTGAGGGTTAGACGGGAGGAGTCAAGGCTCCTTCAAGAAGCAAAGGCCCCGTTGACAGGGCTGCGGATCTCCAGGCCAGCAACACTGCCAATGCAGTGTCACCACACTGATAAACATTCTCATCATTGTTGCCTGGCAGGTAGGGAGACTGAGGCAGAAGAGAGGTGCACCATGAGGTGGTGGCCCCAGAGGCCTATAGTCAATACCTACTGTTTCAACCACAAATACTGATGAAGTTCCTGAGAGTGAGGAGTTTACTGTGGCTCTGTCCTCTAGGGCTGGCCTCAGGGGTAATGCATGCTCAGTAAATGCTGCTCAACGAGTAAACAGATGAACACTGGACTCCACCCATAGTTCCACTCCTGCCTATGCACACCCAACAGAAATGAGGGCACATGACCCCAGCAGACCACAATGCCTAGAGTGTGTGACTCACAGCAGTCGAAATGGAAACAACCCAGACATCCATCGGCACTAGATCAGGTAAGTGAACTGGGATATGCCCGCACAGTGAAATACCATACAATGACGGGATAAGACGAACCACACCATAGATGACCACACAGATGAATCGCAAAGGCACAGTCCCACATGAAAGAAGTCAGGCTCAAAGTGTTTATGTGACAAGTCCATTTAGCGAGGTCCAGAGCAAGCAACACTACCTGACGGTAATGGGGGTCAGAACATAGGTTCCCTCTGGGGGTGGGAGCCACTGGATAGGTAACTAGAGGAGGCTTTCAGGGGCTGCAGATGCTCACTATGGTAGGGAGGGATGACTGGATTAGATGTATACATATGTTAAAATTCAGTAAACTTTCTGTTTTAGAGTTGTGTCCTTCACTGTATATAACTGATACCTAAATTTCAAATAGTTGTGGGGTTCAGGGGCCTCACACCCACAGGAAACTTAAATACAGGAGGGGTCTTGGGAGATCTTGCTCAGGTTTTCTGGTGCTGTTCTTATTTAACTGGGTCTTAGATTTGTGGGCCAAAAGCTTGTAAGCAAGCAGCTTCCTGATGTCCCTTGCTCACAGCCTAGGGAAGAGGTGATGAGTGTCACCTGAGAGTCCTGTGAGGCCCCCCTCTCCAGCGAAAACCTGGGGCCTGCCAGGATGCCACAGACTCGGCCACAAAGAGTCTCACTGGCAACATGTGCCAGGACAAGTGGGTGCTTAGTCCTTCTAAGGAGGATCCTGGCTAGAGTGGTATGTTTGAGGCTAAAATCAAAGCAACCAGAAAAGTTTCAATTAGAGCTTTCTGAAGAGGACACGAAACTTCCCTCAGAAGGGGCGTACTGAGGCTAACTTCTGTGTCTCCATAAATATCACACATGGCAGTCATACCCCTTCATGCCACAAAAGAGGCTAGAGACCACAGACCCCAGAGCGAGTAAGACAGGTGTTCATCAGATCCACGTGCAATGAGCCAGAGAATGAGCTTGTGTGGAGAGTCCTTCTCCCAGCTAACTCTGCATGAAAACTGTTCCATGTGTCAACTAACAGGTGAATAACAAACATGATTTCTACATACAGTGGAATATTATCGAGCCACAAGAAGGAATGCAGTCTTATCCGTGCTATAATGCGATGGACCTTGAAATCATTCTGCTCAGTGAGAGAAATCAAACACAAAGGGACACATCTTGTGTGATTCCATTTAGTGAAATGTCCAGAACAGGCAAACCCATAGAGACAGAAAGTAGTTTAGTGGCTGCCAGGGGCTCCAGGGAGTAGGAAGGAGGACTAACTGCTTAATGGGTATGAGGTCTCCTTCTGGGATGATAGAAATATTTTGGAATTAGATAGAAGTCATGGTTATACAACATTATGAATGTCCTAATTGTCCTAAATTGTTCACTTTTAAAATGGCATATTTTGTGTTATGTGAACTTCACCTCAGTGTACAAAAAAAAAAAAAAACTGTCTTAAAAAAATCTTCACATATTCAGCCATTTGTTCTTTCACTGAATCAATTCATTCACTCAATCCAGACCAGGGTACTTTTTGTGTGCCAGCTGTGTGCCCAGAGCAGGTACTAAACTTATAATTCAGCATTGTGAATTATTGCTGAGATGTTTAAAATACAGAGGCCTGGGTTGCGATCCTGGAAATTCTAATTCATTAGGCTGAGATGTGGCCTTCGCATCTCTATATTTTCAACACCCACAGGGATTCTGACAACCAGCCCGGTTTGTAAGTGGTTGAGACAACCTTGAACCACACACATAAAAAGCCTGTCTTGGGTTTGGAAACATTTTCAGCAAAAGCAGGCATGCCGCACTTTGAAAATGAGGCTGAGTTCCTGGGCTTCACGCACAGACATTAAATTTCTTCTTCCCTCTGGGGTCTGGCCCGTCCAGTCTGGATTGGTGTCATGCTTGCCTCTTACCACTTGGTGGCAGGAGTAAAATAGGGTTGACTTCCCGCTGAGTTGGCTAGGAGGTGTAGATATACTTCTCCAGTGTCTTCCAGAAGCATGTAAAATGGAAAATTTTGAATAGAAGAAAACGAGGAATGATAGTCTCAAAGAATAAGTAGTTTAGTCCTGAAGAAATTTAGCAGGCCAAACGTTTATTTCTGAAGTAGCATTGTGGTCCTGGATTAGATACCCTGGATTTTGGTGTTCTAAATCTAGGCAGATTAACAGAGGAGGTGACATTTGAACTGAGTTGACTAAAAGATGACATGCAGAAACAAATGGCAAGATGAAAAAAAAAAAAAGCAAGACAGAAATGAAGTACTGATGTGTATTACATGAGCAGACTTTGGAAACGGCATGCCTAGTGAAAGGAGCTAGTCACCAAAGAACACACACGGCGTTGAGTCCACTCGCTGGGCCCAGAAAAAGAAAGCGGATCAGTGGTCACCAGGGGCTGGGGGACCTCGGGTTATGGGTGGTGACCACTAGTGCGTAGGGTGTTTCTGTTCAAGATCATGACAATGTGCTGGAGTGAGACAGCAGTGATTTAGTGATTCAGCTTCATGAATGTACAGAGATACCTAAATCTCACAGTTTAAGTAAGCAGGTTGCAGGGTTTGTGACTTACATCTCAATAAAACTTTTATAAGCTAATATTTATTGAGCATGTCTGTGTGCCAGAGCGTGCCACATTCAAGTGGGAAACACGTCCAATGTGTGAGATGAAGGGGACAGTGTGTTAAATGGTAAGTAGTAGTAGAGGTGAAATAAGGGGATACAAGGAATACTTGCACAGGCAGTGATCACAGGGAGGGCAATGAAGGTTGGCCTCGATGAGCAGACAGATTTTTAAGTATTGTGGTAATACACAAAACATAAAATTTGCCATCTTGGGGCACCTGGTGGTTCGGTCAGTTAAGTATCTGCCTTCAAGGGCGCCTGGGTGGCTCAGTGGGTTAAGCCGCTGCCTTCGGCTCAGGTCATGATCTCGGTGTCCTGGGATCAAGTCACGCATCTGGCTGTCTGCTCAGCAGGGAGCCTGCTTCCTCCTCTCTCTCTCTGCCTCTCTGCCCACTTGTGATTTCGCTCTGTCAAATAAATAAATAAAATCTTTAAAAAAAAAAAAGTATCTGCCTTCAGCTTAGGTCATGGTCCCTCGTCCTGTTGGGATTTGTCCTCCTCATTTGTGTTCTCTCTCTCAAATAAATAAAATCTTTTATATTTATTTGAGAGAGAGAGAGCACAAGAGAACGAGAGAGAGAAGGAGCAGGGGCAGAGGGAGAGGGAGAAGGAGACCCCTCGCTGATCAGAGACCTCGATGCAGGGCTTGACCTGAGCCCAACTGACTGAGCCACCCAGGCATCCCTAAACAAACAAAATCTTCAAGAAAATTTACCATCTTACCCATTTTTAGTTGTAAAGTTCAGTGGTATCACATACATTCATAACGTTATACAACTACAACCATCCACCTCCAGAACTCTTTTCATAAGGTAAAACTGAAACTATACCCATTAAACTATACCCTCCCTGCCTCCCCAGCCTCTGGCAACCATTCAACTTTCTGTCTGTGATTTGACTCCTCTGGGTACTTACTTACAAGCATTCATATAAGTGGAATCCTATAGTGTTTATCTTTTTGTGACTGGCTTATGTCACTGAGCAAATTGTCCTCAAGAGTCATCCATGTTGTAGCAGGTGTCAGAACTTCCTTCCATTTTTTTTTATTTTTATTTTTTTTTAAAGATTTTTTATTTATTTATTTGACAGAGAGAGATCACAAGTAGGCAGAGAGGCAGGCAGAGAGAGAGGAGGAAGCAGGCTCCCCGCTGAGCAGAGAGCCCGATGTGGGACTCGATCTCAGGACCCTGAGATCATGACCCGAGCCGAAGGCAGTGGCTTAACCCACTGAGCCACCCAGGCGCCCCTTCCATTTTTTTTTAAAGATTTTATTTATTTATTTGACAGACAGAGATCACAAGTAGGCAGAGAGGCAAGCACAGAGAGAGGAGGAAGCAGGCTCCCCGCTGAGCAGAGAGCCCGATGTGGGGCTCAATCCCAGGACCCTGGGATCATGACCTGAGCCGAAGGCAGAGGCTTTAACCCACTGAGCCACCCAGGGGCCCCACTTCCTTCCTTTTAAAGATGAAAGATATTTCATTGTATGGATGGACCAATTTACTTATCCTTCATCTCTTGATGGCACTTGTGTTGCTTCCTTCTCTTGTCTATTGTGAATAATACAGCTGTGAACATGGTTGTGCAAATACCCCTTTGAGATGTTGTTTTTGATTCTTTTGTGTATATGGAAGTGGAATTTCTGGATGGTAATTTTAATTTTCTGAGGAACCACCATACAGTTTTCCACAGTGGTTGTACCATTTTACATTCCCACCAACAGTATCATGTGTTTCAATTTCTCTACACCCTCACCAACATCCCATTTCCTTTTTTTAAATTTAAATTGTATTTTTTAATTAATTAATTAATTAAACTAATCTCTACACCCAACATGGGGCTTGAACTCAGGGCCCTGAGATCAAGAGTCATGTGCTCCACTAACTGAGTTCTATCTGTTCTGGATATTAATCCCTCCTCAGATATATTTTCTGAGGGTTGCCTTTTTGTTCTATAATATTCTCTTCTGAAGGACAAAATTTTCAATTCCCATGAAGTCTGCTTTCTCTATTTGTTCTCTTGTTGCCTGTGCTTTTGGTGTCCGATCCAAGAATTCATCACCAAACCCAATGCTATGAAGCTTTGACCCTAAGCTTTCTTCTAAGAATTTCATTGTTTTGTCTTCCATCCCAATCTTTGATCCATTGTGAGTGAATTTTCATATATGGAGTTATATGAGAGTCCAACTTTATTCTTTTGAATGTGGGTGTCCAGTGTCCCCAGCAACATTTCTTGAAAAAACTGTCCTTTACCCATTGAATGGTCTTGGCACCCTTGTCAAACATCATTTGACCATATGCACAAGACTATTTCTAGGCTCTTCTCCATTTTATTCCATTGTTCTGTACGTCTCCTTATGCCAGTACACACTATATTGATGATTGTAGCTTTTTAGTGAGTTCTGAAATCAGGAAGGATGGGTCTTCTGGCTTTGTTCTTCCAAGATTGCTTTGGCTATTTGGGGTCTCTTGAGATTCCATATGAATTATAGGATGAGTTTTTCCATTTTTGCAGAAAACGTCATCGTAAAAAGGATTGCACTGACTTTTTAGATCACTTTGGATAGTATGACAGCTTAACAATTTTAAGTCTTTCAGTTTATGAACGTAAGCTATCCTTCTGTTTATTTATGTCTTCCTTAATTTCTTTCAGCGATGTTTTGTAGTTCTCAATGTACTTCTTTCATCCCTTTGATTAAACTAATTTCTAAATATTTTATTATTTTGATGTTATTATAAATGGAATTCTTTGTGTAATTTCCTTTTCAGATCACTAGTGTATAGAAATGCAACTAATTTTTGTGTGCTGACTTTGCATCCTGCTATTTTGCTAATTTCATTTATTATAACAGTTTTTTTAAATGGGAATCTAGAGGACTTTCTACATATAAAGTCATATCATCTGCAAACAGATAATTTTACTTCTCTTTTTCCAAGTCAGATGTCTATCAATTTTTCTTATCTAATCGTTATGACTAGAACTTCCAGTATATATTGAGAAGAGGCAGCAAAACTGAACATCCCTGTCTTATTCCAGATCTTAAAGGAAAAGCTTTCAGTTTTTCAGTATTGAGTACAATGTTTGCTGTGGGTTTTCCACATATGATTTTTCTTATATCATATTATGAGATAGCTTCCTTCTATTCCTAGACTGTAAGGTTTTTTTATTCTATAATGAAAAGGTATTGAGTTTTGTCAAATGCCTTTTTGCATCAATTGAGATGATCATCGTTTTTTTCTCTTCATTCTGTAAATGTGATGCATTATACTGGTTGATTTTTTTTTTCTGATTGGTTTTTGTATGTTGAACAATCCTTATATTCCAGGAATAAATTCCTCTTTATCATGGCATATAATCCTTTTAATGTTTTGCTGAATTTGGTTTGCTAGTATTTTTTATTATTTAAATTCAATTAATTAATATATAACATATTATAGGTTTCAGACCTAGAGTTCAGTGATTCAGTTCAGTCTTAAATAACACCCAGTGCTCATTACATTGCATGTCCCCCTTAATGCCCATCACCCAGCTACCCTATCCCTGACCTGCCTCCCCTCCAGCAACCCTCAGTTTGTTTCCTATGATTAAGAGTCCCTTATGGGGGCTTCTGAGTGGCTCAGTTGATTGGGCGACTGCCTTCAGCTCAGATCATGATCCTGGAGTCCCGGGATCAAGTCCCGCATCAGGCTCCCTGCTCAACGTGGAGTCTGCTTCTCCCTCTGATCTCTTCCCTCTCATGCTTTCTCTCCTCCTCTCTATCTCTCAAATAAATAAATGAAAAAATCTTTTTAAAAAAAGAGTCTCTTGTGCTTGCTTCGGCAAGCACATATACTAAAAAAAAAAAAAAAGTCTCTTATGGTTTGTCTCTGTCTCTGATTTCATCTTGTTTTATTTTTCCCTCCCTTCCCCTATGCTCCTCTGTTTTGTTTCTTAAATTCTACACATGAGTGAAATCATAGGATAATTATCTGTCTCTGATTGACTTATTTCACTTAGTCTAATACCTTCTAGTTCCAGCCATGTAATTGCAAATGGCAAGATTTCATTTTTTGGTGACTGGGTAATATGTCATTACACACACACACACACACACCACATTTTTATCCATTCATCTATCGATGGACATCTGGTCTCTCCATAGTTTGGCTATTGTGGACACTGCTGCTATAAACATGAGTTGCATGTGCCCCTTTGGATCACTACATTTCTGTCTTTGGGGTAAGTTCTTAGTATTGCAATTGCTTGGTCATAGGGTAGCTCTATTTGCAACTTTTTGAGGAAAATCCATACTGTTTTCCAGAGTGGCTATAACAGCGCACATTCCCATTAAGAGTGTAAGAGGATTCCCCTTTTTCCACATTCTCGCCAGCATTTGTCATTTCCTGATTTGTTAATTTTAGCCATACTGACTGGTGTGAGGTGGTTTTTATTTGTATTTCTCTGATGTGGAGTTATGTTGAGCATCTTTTCACGTGTCTGTTGGCCATTTGTATGTCTTCCTTGGAGAACTGTCTGTTCACTTGTTTTGCCCATTTCTTGATTGGATTATTTGTTCTTTGGATGTTAAATTTGATAAGTTCTTTGAAGATTTTGGTTACTAGCTCTTTATTTGATAAGACATTTGCAAATATGTTCTCTATTCTGTCAGTTGCCTTTTGGTTTTGTCGACTATTTCCTTTGCTGTGAAAAAGCTTTTTGGTTTCCTTTGTCTTTAGAGACATGTCTAGCAAGAGGTTGCTTTGGCCAAGGTCACAGAGGTGGCTGCCTATGTTCTTCTCTAGGATTTTGATAGATTCTTGTCTCGCATTTAGATCTTTCATCCATTTTGAGTCTATTTTTGTCTATGGTATAAGAAAGTGGTCCGGTTTCATTCTTTGAAATGTGGCTGTATGATTTTCCCAACACCATTTGCTGAAGAGACTTTTCCATTGGACATTCTTTCCTGCTCTGTCGAAGATTAGTTGACCATTAAGTTGAGGGTCCATTTCTGAGTTCTCTATTCTGTCTCTTTGATCTTTGTGTCTGTTTTTTTTTTTTGTTTTTTTTTTTACCATCATATACTGTCTTGATGATTACAGCTTTGTAATAGAGCCTGAAGTCCAGAATTGTGATGCCACCAGCTTTAATTTTCTTTTTCAATATTCCTTTGGTTATTCAGGGTCTTTTCTGGTTCCATACAAATTTTAGGATTATTCCAGCTCTGTGAAAAAAGTTGATGGTATTTTGATAGGGATAGTACTGAATGTATAGATTGCTCTAGGTAGCATGGATATTTTAATAATATCTGTTCTTCCAATCCAAAAGCATGTAAAATTTTTCCATTTCTTTGTGTCTTCCTCAATTTCTTTTCATGAGTGTTCTATAGTTTTCAGAGTACAGGTCCTTTCCTCTTTGGTTAGATTTAGTCCTAGGTATCTTACGGTTTTTTATGCAATTGTAAATGAGATTGACTCCTTAATTTCTCTTTCTTTTGTCTCATTGTTTGTGTATAGAAATGCAACTGATTTCTGTATGTGGATTTTATATCTTGTCACTTTGCTGAATTCCTGTATGAGTGCTAGCAATTTTGGGGTGGAGTTTTTTTGGGTTTTCCACATAGAGTATCATGTCATCTGCAAGGAATGAGAGTTTGACTTCTTTGCTGATTCAGATGACTTTTATTTGGTTTTGTTGCCTGATTGCTGAGGCTAAGGCTTCTAGTACTATGTTGAACAACAGTGGTGAGAGTGAACACCCCTGTCATGTCCCTGACATTAGGGGGAAAGCTCTCAGTTTTTCTCCATTGAGAATGATATTCACTGTGGGCTTTTCATATGTGGGTTTTATGATATTAAGGTATATCCCCTTTATTCCTACACTGTAAAGAGTTATAATCAAGAAAGTTTGCTGTGCTTTGTCAAATGCTTTTTCTGCATCTAGAGAGGATCATATGGTTCTTGCTCTTTCTTTTATTTTTTTTTAAAGATTTTATTTAATTATTTGACAGAGAGAGATCACAAGCAGGCAGAGAGGCAGGCAGAGAGAGATGAAGGGAAGCAGGCCCCCTGCTGAGCAGAGAGCCCCATGCGGGACTTGATCCCAGGACCCCGGGATCATGACCTGAGCCGAAGGCAGTGGCTTAACCCACTGAGCCACCCAGGCGCCCCGTTGCTCTTTCTTTTATTAATGTAGTGTATCACAGTGATTGATTTGCAGATGTTGAACCACCCTCACAGTCCAGGAATAAATCCTGTTTGATCGTGGTGAAGAATCCTTTTAATGTACTACCGGCTCCTATTGGCTAGTATCTTGGTGAGAATTTTTGAACCATGTTCATCAGGGATTTTGGTCTCTAATTCTCCTTTTTGGTGGGGTCTTTCTCTCCTTTTGGGATCAAAGTGATTCTGGCCTCAAAGAACTAGTTTGGAAGTTTTCCTTCCATTTCTATTTTTTGACCCAGACCTGGACTCTTGTTTGTTGGTAGATTTTTTATTACTTCTTCAATTTCCTTGCTGGTTATGAGGCTGTTCTGGTTTTCTATTTCTTTTTGTTTCAGTAGTTTCTAGGAATGCATCCATTTCTTCCAGGTGCCTAATTTGTTGGTATATGGTTGCTCATAGTATGTTCTTATAATCATTTGTGTTTCTTCAGTGCTGGTTGTGATCTCTCCTCTTTATGATTTTATTTATGGGTCTTTTCTCTTTCCTTTTTGACAGCTCTGGTTTATTGAATCTTATTAATTCTTTCAAAGAACCAGCTCCTAGTTTTGTTGGTCTGTTCTATTGTTCTTTTGATTTCTATTTCACTGGTTTCTGCTCTAACCTTTATTAACTCTCTTCTCCTGCTGGGTTTAAGCTTTGTTTTTTATTTTTTCTACAGCTCCTTTAGGTATAAGGTTAGGTTATATATTTGAGACCTTTCTCGTTTCTTGTGAAAGGCTTGTATTGTTATATACTTCCCTTTTAGGACCACTTTTGTTGTATTCCAAGAGTTTTGAACAACTGCGTTTTCATTTTCATTTGTTTCCATGAATTTTTAAAATTCATCTTTAATTTTCTGGTTGACCATTCATTCTTTAGCAGGATGCTCTTTTTCTTTTTCTTTTTTTTTAAAGATTTTATTTACTTATTTGTCAGAGAGAGAGAGAGAGAGAGAGAGAGCGAAAGCACCAAGCAGGGGGAGTGGCAGGCAGAGAGGGAAACAGGATCCCTGCTGAGCAAGGAGCCTGATGTGGAGCTCGATCCCAGGACCCTAGGATCATGACCTGAGCTGAAGGCAGACATTTAACCAACTGAGCCACCCAGGTGTCCCTAGAAGGATGCTCTTTAACCTCCACGTATTTGAGTTCTTTCCAAATTTCCTCTTGTGATTGAGTTCAAATTTCAATGTCTTGTGGCCTGAAAATATTCAGGGAATGAGCCCATTCTTTTGGTACCAGTTGAGATCTGATTTGTGACTCAGTACATGATTTATTTTGGAGAATGTTCCATGTGCATTCGAGAAGAATGTGTATTCTGTTGCATTAGAATGGAATGCTTTGAATATATCTGTGAAGTCCATCTGGTCCAATGTGTCATTCAAAGCCCCATTTCCTTGTCTTCTGCTTAAATGATCTGTCCATCAAAGTGAGTGGAGTATTAAAGTCTCCTACTATAAATGCAGTATTATCAATGTGTTTCTTTAATTTTGTTCTTAATTGGTTTATATATTGGCTGTTCCCATGCTAAAGGCATAAATATTTACAATTGTTAGATCTTCTGGTTTGTTAGTATTTTGCTGAGGATTTTTGCATTAGTTGTCATAAGAGATATTAGGTCTGTCATTTTTCTTTCTTGCTGTGTCTTTGGCTTTGGTATAAGGTAATGCTGGCCTCATAAATGAGTTAGATAGGAACTGGTCCCTCCTCTAATTTTTTTGAAAAGTTTGAGAAGAATTGGTGTTAATTCTTTTTTTTTTTTAAGATTTATTTGCTTATTTGAGAGGGAGAGTAGAATCTTAAGCAGGCTCTATGCTCAATGTGGAACCAGACATGGGGCTCAATCTCACAAACCTGAGATCATGACTGGAGCTGAAATCAAGACTCAGAAGCTCAACCTACTTGAGCCACCTAGGTGCCCCTGGTCTCCAAAATTTCTGATGAAAAATATGCTTATAATCTTACTTAAGATCCCTTATATATGATGAGTTGTTTCTCTCTTGCTGTTTCAAGATTCTCTGTCTTTGGGCGCCTGGGTGGCTCAGTGGGTTCAATCTCTGCTTTTGGATCAGGTCATGATCTCAGTGTCCTGGGGTAGAGTCCCACATTGGGCTTTCTGCTCAGCGGGCAGCCTGCTCCATCCCCCACTCTTTCTCTGCCTGTCTCTCTTCCTACTTGTGATCTCTCTCTCTCTCTCTCTGTCAAATAAATAAATAAATAAAATCTTTAAAAAAAAAAAAAGATTCTCTGTCTTTGGCCTTTAAAAATTTGATTATGTGTCCCAGCATCTCTGAATTCATCTTGGAGTTTATTAACCTTCCTGGATGTTTATATTCTTGTCTTTCATCACATTTGGGATGTTTTCGCCCATTATTTCTTCAAACATTCTCCCTGCTCCTTTCTCTCTTTTTCTTCTGGGACTCCCATAATGCATATGTTGGTCTTTTGTATTGTCCCACAGATCCCCTATGTTCTGTTTGATTTTCTTTAATCTTTTCACTTTCTGTTCCTTAAATAGAATAATTTCCATGATCTTAACTTCTGGTTTGTGGATTCTTTCTTCTGGCTGCTCACAATCTGCCTTTGAATCCCTGTTGTGAATTTTTCATTTCAGTTATTGTGTTTTCAGCTCCAGAATTTCTTTCTGGTTTCTTTTTAGGTTTTATTTTTTTCTTTTAAGGTTTTATATCTCTTTATTGATATTTCCCTTTTGCTCATACATAATTTTCTTGGTTTTTCTCAACATCAACATCTTCCTTTAGTTCTTTGAGCATCTTGGAGACAGCTGTTTTAGTCTTTGATAATCTGCCACCAGGTTTTTTCAAGAATACTTTCTATTGATTTTTTTTTCCTTTGAATGGGCCATACTTTCCTGTTTCTCTGTGGTTTTTGTTATTGTTGTCTTGAAAACCAGACATTTGAATCTGATAATGTGTTAATTCTGGAAATCAGAATCTTCCCTTTCCCCAGGGTTTGCTGTTTTGGGTTAGTGTGTGTGTGAGTGTGTGTGTGTGTGTGTGTGTGTGTGTGTGTGTTTTCTATTATCACAGCTTGTCTTTGCACCAAAGATCAGCCTGAGTTATAAACGTAAAGTCTTATTGGGTCTTTTCTGAGCCTGTGCCTTCTCCTGGTCATGCAGAGTCACTTTCTAATTTTCCCTCATACATGTAGTTGATTTTGAATGTCTTAGTCTTTAATGTCTGGCTTCCAAAAGAGGAAAAAGAGAAAGATATGAAGGAGGAGTGGAAGGGTGTCAGCCCTTTAAATCCTCTGGAAGTCACTTCAACTAGAAGGGGAAGGGCTTATCACAATGGGGAGAGAGTACAACAGTGGCTATCCTCATTTTTGCACCTCTGGGATCAGAAGCAGCAGTTAGCATTCAGAGGACAGATCCTCAATATTTGGTGGGTATTCACCCTGGATCCCACAAGATGCATGCCAGATGCTCTAGAAACCCATGCACAGGTGCCTGCCACTGGTCTGGGGCTGGGAGATGTGGATCTACTACACTAAGAGTTGAAATTGATGAAATTAACTGCCATTTAATACCCAAGGCTTCCCCTGCAAGTTGCAAGCCTTCACTAAGACTCCAGAGTTCCAAAATAGTTACATCAGACAGATTCTGCCAGTGCAATTGTTGTCTAGGTAGGGAAACCGAATCCTGATGCTTCCTACTTTGCCATCTTCCCAGAATCCTCCAGAAAGATAACTTTTCCAGAGAAGATTTGAAGGATGTGAAGGAGTTACTCATGTGGATACCTGGGAGAAAACAATTCTAGGTAGAGGGAACATGAAATACAAAGCCTCAAAGTGGGAGTTGCAGGTTCAGCTGCCTGGTCCACTTTGTAAATGTTATTGTGTTTTTAACTTCAAGTTCTAATTCCTCATCGATGGTATACAGCAAAATAATTAACTTACGTATATTAACCCTGTATCCTGCAAGTTTGCTATAATTGCTATTAGTTCCAGGATTTTTATTATTTATTTATTTATTTAGTCAGTTCTTGGGTGCTTTTGACAATCATGCCATCTGCAAACAAGGACAGTTTTATTTCTTCCTTCTCAAACTGTATACTTTATTTCCTTTTCCTATCTTATGGCATTAGCTAGGACTTCTACCATGATGTCAAATGGGATTAATGAGGAGGGACATCCTCATCTTGTTTCTGATCATAGTTCACTTAGGTAATATTCATTTTTTCTATGACTCTTCATTCCTGGGAGAGATGAGCCATCCCAACTACACTGACTTGGAGATCTGGATCTGTTCCTGGGCTCCTTAATTCCCCAATAGGAGCCAGAGAGCACTGAATTTTTAGGATATAGGATATCCCACCACACCTGTTTTCTTGGCAGCGCTGCCCTGATGTCCTGACTTAGGGACTCCCATCCACCTGCTGCGTGTCACACTCAGGGATCCTAAAAACCCAGGTCCCTAGTGGCTGCCCCCATTTGTCCATGGAACCACAGCCTTGGCTCTTTCTATTTCAGTTCTACTTGCTGGGATCTTCACATGCTCCTGGTTGAAGGTTTCCATTGCCCATTGGTGGTTCTGTCTGCCCAGAAAACATTCGCCAGTTGTCTCTCTGAAAGACCTCATCCTTGGGCAAGACTTTAACAAGGATTCTACAAAGTTGGTTGTCCTTCATGGGAAGAGGTCCTTGCTCTTTCCAATTTAAATAAATGGAAGGAGAGTGATTTTAACAACATGTAGGAGTCATTCGTCACTGTTTAGACTTCCTGCCTAAAGAGGTATTGGTGAAACATGATTAATCCATCTGCTCATGCACACAGTAATCAGCAGCCAAGGCTTCTCTCTGTGCTAGGCTCCATGCATGGCATGGGGATAATTAACAAATCATTCTTCCTTTGCTACCAACATAGCTGGAATGAGCATCTGCATGAAGATGCAGTGCTTTGGAAATGCAGGATTTCTTCTTACATCTTTTTCCACTTCTTACCTTCAGAATAAATCTTTAAGTAGAGCATTATCAAATTCTTTACAGATGCACGCTACACAAAGCATTCTCATTGTCTGTCATAAATATAATATCTTTTAAAATCTCCAACACAACGTATGAGCATGTTTCTTCTCATAAATCTAGGCTGCCTGTCTCAGATCATATTCTGCTTTTCAAGCAATTTTATAGCTAAATCCTCCCACATAATTTGTAATAGTTTCTTTACAAAGGACATGAAGCTAACTATGATCCTTTACTGACTTATGTAGCATTTGCCACTTTTCTGTTTTTAGACTCCTTATCCCTTTCAAGTGGAATTCTAAAAATATCAGTTAAGCCACCAACTAATTTCTAATCCTTGCTTCTATTAATATTGGCAGAAGGGCAGTTCATCCCCTAGCCTTTGTCCTTGCTTGATTAAGCAATTCTAATCTTTTCCTGGCAATTTGATTGGTGACAATATAACTGAGCCTGACTGGAACACCAGGCAAGCAGGTACTCTTGCCTATGGAGGTCCTGAGACCAGATTAGCTACAGGAAGCTGTTCAAGTAACTCCTATATTTTTTCCCTTCCTACCCATTCTTTCTTTGGGCAAGAAACCACAATTCCTATCCTAAATGCCAGGCTAATATTTTAAAATATAGATTAATTTTAAATTCTCACTATCAGCAATTTTCATGGTACAGAGGTAGGCCTCCAGATTTTGTTAATAGCTTAAAAGATCTCCTCATAATGAGGTAACTTGGGCAAACCCTGCAACCTCAAGGCTTCCTCTCTAAGTGGAGAAGGCTTTTCTGATGAAGGATGTTTCTGAAAAGATCTAAAGGACTGGGTGGCACACACTGTAATGAACCATCCAGAGGGCTTCAAGATAGCAGTTCACCCCCCCCCCCAGCTGCATCTCTTTCCAAGGGAACTTCGACAGACTAAAGGAAACCTTCTCACCAGAAGTTATACCACTTCTTGAGGGAGCCTGCACTTAATAGCTAGTTAATGCAGGGCTACAGTGGCCCAGCCCTTTTCCTTCAACTTGAGACTACCAATAAAGGGCATCCAACCCTACACTCCTAGAGCGCAGTCTGCTACAACTAATTGCACTTCAACTTCACCCTCTGCCCTACCCCACTTCCCTCATGTCCTTAAAGGTGTTGTTCATAAATGTACTGCTTACTAAGTCCCTGCAGCAACTCTCCATCCCAGAGTCCCAGGGACTCATTCGCAGGGAATGACAGTTGGTACAAAGTGTAGGTCCAGGAAGGAAAATCTAATATGGGACCTCTGATCTGGATCACCTACTAGCTGGCAATGGTGACATGAACCCTCCACTGGAGGTCATAGGTGGAGTTCTGATAATCCCTGATACATGTAGTGAAACAATTGTTAAAGCTGTTAATGCTGGTGTGCCTGGGTGGCTCAGTGGATTAAGTGTCTGCCTTCAGCTCAGGCCATGATCTCAGGGTCCTGGGATGGAGTCCTGCATTGGGCTCTCTGCTCAGCAGGGAGCTGCTTCCCCCTCTCTCTGCCTGCCTCTCTGGCTACTTGTGATCTCTGTCTGTCAAATAAATAAACGAAATCTTAAAAAAAAAAAAAAGCTGTTAACGCTATCTGACTTCAAGACTTACTATGAACCTACAATAATAATGACAGCAGGGTCTCACCTAAAAATAGACAGATCAATGGGACAGAACAAAACTTGGGAACAGACCACACAAACGTAGTCAATTTATTTTTGACAAAGAAGCAAAGGAACTTTAATGGAGGAAAGTAATTTTCTCATTAAATGGTGCGGGAACAATTGGACATCCACGTGCAAAAAATGAATCTAGACACAGACTTCATAACTTTCACAAAAAATTTACACAAACTGGATCATAAATTAAAAACACCTAATTATAAAATCCAAAAGCATAAAACTTCTAGAAGAAAATAGGAAAAAATCTAGGCGACCTTGGGTTTGGAAATGAATTTTTAATTTTTATTTTTTTAAGATTTTATTTATTTATTTGAGAGAGAGAGAGAGAGAGAGAGAAGGAACAGGAGCTGGGGTGAGGGCAGAAAGAGAGGGAGAAGCAGACTTCCTGTTGACCAGGGAGCACAATGCAGGTCTTGATCTCAGGACCCTGAGATCACAACCTGAACCAAAAGCAGACACAACTGACTGAGCTAGTCACCAGTCAGCCAGTCACCCTGGCAATGAATTTTTATATACAACATGGAAACCATGATCAATGAAGAAAAATATTGCTGAGTTGGACTTTATTAAAATTAAAAACTTCTGCTCTGTGAAAAACATGCTAAAAGAATGAAGACAGACACAGACTGGGAGAGAATATTTAGAAGTAAGTATATGATAAAGGATTTGCATCCAAAATATACAAATGCAACAATAAAACAAACAACTCAATTTAAAAATGGGCAAAAATCTGACAGACACACCAAAGAAGATGCACAGATGGCAAGTAAACACATGGAAAGATACTCCACATCAGGAGTTGTTAGGGGAGTGCAAACTATAACAACAACAAGATGCCACTACACAATTACTAGAGTGACAAAATCCAGAACATGTGCAACACTATATGCTGGTGAAGATACAGAGCAACAGGAAATCCCACTCATTGCTGCTGAAGGATAGTTAGGCAGTTTCTTACAAAGCTAAACATACTCTTACCATATGACACAGCAGTGACACTGCTAAGTATTTACCTGATCAAATTGTAAACATACATCCACACAAATGTTTACAGGAGCTTTATTCATAATTTCCAAACCTGGAAAAAACTCAGGTGTTCTTCAATAGATAAACCAATGAATTGTGGTCCATCTAGACAATGGAATATTACTCACCACTGAAAAGAAATGAGCTATCAGGCCATTAGAAGACATGGAGGAACCTTAAATGCTTAGTATAAGTGGAAAAAGAAAGCAATCTGAAAAGGCTATACCCAGTATGATTCCAACCACATGATGGTCTGGAAAAGGCAAAACTGTGGTGATAGTGAAAAGAAAAAAAAAAAGCAATGGCTGTCAGAGTTTTCAGAGGGAAGGATGAATAGGCGGAGCATGGAAGATTTTTAGGGCAGATACTATTCTGAATAGTAATGTAATGGTGGATACATTTGACAAATGACATGCTTTTGTCAAAATCAATAGAACTGGACAACACAAAGAAACAACTTTAACATAAGCAATTGGTTTTAGTTAGTAATAATCTATCAATATTGGTTCATGGGTTGTAACAAATGTACCTCACCAATGCAATGTAGTAGTAGGGGAAATTGTATAGGAAAATGGCAGTATATGGAAACTCTTTGTACTGTCTGCCCAAGTTTTCCTGTAAACCTTAAACTGTCTTACAAAATGAAATCTACTAATTTAAAAAATATTGAAACAGTGGTAAGGAATGACATTAGCTGGTGCATTTGGGAGGTGTGGGCAATTTGTAAGTATCAGGACACTGGACAGGATAGCTGTTGCTGGAAGCTGTCAATGCACTAGAAGAAGAAAAGGCTGAGGTTGGTTAATCACCAAATCAAGATAAAGAGTAGACCCCCGCAAGACTTCTCTAGTGGCACTCAGAGAGATCCCACAATTTGCAGGAGAAACTGAGAGTAGGCCCAAGACTTAATTATATGGTCAGCAGAGATCCAGAAAAGGTTGAATTCTCAAGCCTAGCAAATCCCTTATGCTAAGGTCAGGGTCCCATCTAGAAGGAGGGGGACCCTGAAACTTGGGGTGGGAACAACTAGGTTGATACACTCAAAAATCTTTGAACCCCAGGTCCCTCTGAATGCTCTAGGTTTGCAGTAGTGGTCTACCTCACCCTAACAAGGCTATAGTTCCCACTTTCCCTTCTGGCTGTCAGGCTGACATGAAGGTTCAAATCACGATTTAACCCAGCCATGGAAGAGCTGGGCCTGGCCAGGGAAGAAAGAGATTGTACCCTGAAGGAGCTGCTCAATGTTGCCAAGATGTGCCATCAAGATATACTGGATCAAGGGGCAGAATATCACATGGGTTAAGGGAGGGTTTATCAATACAGAAACACTTTCCCAAGATATAGGATTTAACACACTGGGAGGCAGTGGGAATTTGCATCTAGGAAGATTCTTGGAAGTTTGGGAAAAGTGAGGACCCACACTAATTGAAACATAAATGTCATAACTGCTGTAGCAAATGGTGGAAGAAGAAATCAAGTCTCAGATAAGTGGGCATGCAATGTGAATATACCTCATAAGGCTGGAAACAAAACACCGGCCAACCACATTTCCCAGAAGGACTCAGAGATACTCCATTCATCAGGTCAATAAGGACTGGGCTGGTGGGGGCACCAGCATCATTGAGGAGCTCAACAGTGTCTGTGCTCTGTAAGCCAGAACAGGCAAAGGAGATGCTGTCATAGAAGGGGCTCCCTTACAGCAACAAGGATATCAGGATCCCAGAATCATAGGTGGCTGCACTTAATAATCAAAAGCAAGGTAGGTGCAATTCTTGTAAAAGCAGCAAGGCTGGAGTGTTGAAGAGGGAAGGAGTGACCAGCACAATGCCATGAAGATAATTAATAAAATGTGGTATTCTTAAGGGAAAGATGGGCAGCCAATAAGATATTACCGAATTACACAATCAAGAGAAGTCATTATTGAATGAATAACAGGGGCTAAGGGAAGCCAACCCAAAGAGAAGTCACAGTCCTTTGGTCCATTTCCAGATCCCAGCTAGTCTTGGACCTGTGCCCCCTCCCTGACCCCCGACTAAAGGAGAAGCTAGGTCCTTATGAGGAATGAATGACACAAACCACAGCAAAAGCAAACTGTCATCATGTCTCTGGGCTTTCCCCCAAAAGAATCTACAGTCACTGGTCACTCTCAGGCACTGAGGAAAGGGAATTACTCAGATATTCCAGGGACTGCAAGACCCAGGGTCCAGGTGGAGCTGAGGGCTCTGTACCCCAGGCCTGCCTCAGCTGAGACCTCTTGCTGCCTTTTTGTCCTTCAGCCTCCCTGAGGACTATTGCCTCAGGGACACAGAGCAGGCCAACAACAGGCAATCCCTGCTTCTCCTTCATCAAATCACCTGCCTACAAGACTTGTTTTTCTGTTTTGAGGACCAAAACTTGTCTCCATTTTTATAGCCACTGAGTATTTAAAAGGTGGTTTATTCTACTTGTGCTGAGCCTCACAGAGGGCAGGTTGAAGCAAGGTTGTTGTTTTATCTACAACCATTAAAGCACTGCCTCTGCAAGGAGTTAAAATGTTAGCAGTACAAATGCCAGGTGTACTCCTTTCACATGTTAGCCATAGAATATTAATAGTCAAGAAAGTTCTTAGTCAGAAAATCAAGGTTTTTTCCTTTTAAAAACGTGCAACTGTGATTTTCTTTTTTTACTTTTTTAAGTAGGATCCATGAACATGGGGCTTGAGCTTACAACCCTGAGATCAAAACCTGAGCTGAGATCAAGAGTCAGATGCTTAACTGACTGAGCCACCCAGGAACCCCATCAGCTGTGATTTTCACACCCAAGTTCAAAGCAGCATGAGTCACAAAAGCCAACCCAAGTATCCATCAGTGAGTTAGTGGATAAACATGATGTGGTCCATCTGCACAAGGGTGTATTATTCAGTCTTAAAAAGGAAGGAAACACTGACACCTGTTACACATGCTCATTGACATAAGCCAGACACAGAAGGACAGATACTCTGTGATTCCACTCACATGAGGTCCCTGGAGTTACTAATTCACAGAGACAGAGAGTAAGAAGAGAGGGTGCCAGGGGTCGGGGAGGGGATGGAAAGTGAGTGTTTCATGGGACAGAGCTTCAGTTTTGCAAGATGGAAAAGTTCTGGAGATCATTTTCACAATGTGCACATAGTTACACTACTGCACACTTATCAGTGGTTAAGATGGTAAATTTTATGTCATGTGCTTTTTGCCACAATAGAATGAAACCCAAGTAACCACGTACTGTCAGTATAAATTCCATTCCTTATCAAGAGAGCAGCAAACACTCACAGGCCGGTCTGCTTCTTCTATTTACCACATAGGAGGCAATACATCACAGTCTCTATTGCCATTACTAATGAGACTCCAGAATTAAGTGTAGCACCTATTCAGGGTGCCCTGACATAGACAACCTATCTTGTGACTCACTCCTTTGAGTGCAAACATGTCAATACACAAACTCCATTTGCTTAGCCAGGAGAAAATCCAGCCTTTGTGACAAAATTAGAGCACTGAGTGGGGGCGATTTTACCACTGGCACACCGTTACATTCGTCACACGACTATTGACTCTAGTTCAATCCAGCTAAAGCCAGTGTGTTCTAACGGCAGCAACCAAGTCTCTTGGTGTGCTCCTTATTTATGATGCCCACGGGGATTGAGTAACTGCCAATTACTATTGCAGGGAAGGAGGTAAAGAACCTTAAATGTGTTTTATACCTTTACCCTGAAGGAGCATATCAGGCAGAATGGAAAGGAATGGGGTCCTGTGCGCACGACACTCAATTTCTTTAAAGATTTTATTTATTTATTTGACAGAGAGAGATCACAAGTAGGCAGAGAGGCAGGCAGAGAGAGAGAGAGGAGGAAGCAGGCTCCCCGCTGAGCGGAGAGCCCGATGCGGGACTCGATCCCAGGACCCTGAGACCATGACCCGAGCCGAAGGCAGCGGCTTAACCCACTGAGCCACCCAGGCGCCCACGACACTCAATTTCAATGCACTGTGTACATAGCACATACGGCCTGCCTCCCCGCCTGATTCTCGCCCCCCCCCATTGGCGAGGTTAGGAAGACTTACAGCTGTTTAAAGGGCGCACCTGAAGCTGATGCGTAACTGCCCTTACGTGTGCCTGTTTTACAGAGCTGCACTCCCTTCTTGCTGGATCTGTTTGCAGCAATCTTCGGCTGCTTCAGTCTCCCTGTGCGGGCTCAGCGCCCTGTACCTTCGTCCTCCCTCCTACTTAGACTCAGCAGGACTGGATTCCAATCACAAGCGTGTTTCAGGCGTGCTCCAAGCAAGCTTACGGGAGGCACTTGGACACGCTGAGTCAGTGACAAGTGATGTGACGCATCAAGGGAAGCACGAGTCGTGCACGAGCACCACCTGCTCTCAGCGGAAGGGCGGCTAGTTCAGCTCCACACAGGCGAGTGAAGGACGGGCAAGAGGTCTGCAGTTGCAGCTGCTGAAAAGCCAGCCTGTCACAGCCAAGTGACCAAGTGACCGACTCTCCCTCTCCCAACTACCAGCACTCATGGTCAGGGCTGCAAACAGGATCCCAGGCCAGAGAGGGTTTAATCACAGGGAGACCCAGGGAGAGCCCAGCTGTGTATGGCTGATGGATGTGTGGCCATCTACGTGTCCAACTGCCCCCTCACGTGGTCACACACAGAGCAGCAGCCCCCCATCAAATCTCGTATTTCTGCCATTGTGTCTGTCCTTGGCGCTCACTACAAACTGCTCAGATGCTTTTGAGGAGGCCCTCTCTGCCCTGTCCGCAGTAGTAGGGAAGGCCTGAGGGTGTCTGGATAGAAAAGGAAATTGGCCACACGGTGAAGCCCATGTGACGTGTTCTAGCCCCCTTGGTCCACTTGCCCATCAAAAAGTAAAGCAGCCCCAAATGGGAGAGTCCCCAGCGTCCTCCCCAGCCTAAACTGGAGCCACTATAGGACAGAACTCCAAATTCCTCATTAAATCTTCGGGGTTTTGTGCATGTGGTGGGGGCAGGGATAAGCTCCTTCCCTGAACCACTGAACCACTGGTTCTTCTCTGAGAGTAAAGCAGCAGAGATGGGTTCTATTCATGCCTCGGTGCCTGCTCAACTCACGGACAGGCCCTGCTGGCTGTGCAGGAAGGTCCTAAAGTGCCTGGGATGCCCCCTACCAAATATGACTTGCACCCAAACACGGACTCCAACTGCTAAGCTGAGTTCTCACCAGGAGCTGTTCACTGAACAGCCAGAGGTTGTAAGTTGAGGGAGCAGACCGCCAAGCTTTCTTGCTGGGGAGGTCAGCACCCCTCTGCCTGGGACCCAAAGGCCTGTTGGGAAGGGCCTGGAAATTTATCACTACAATTAGTATCTGTTTTTATAGTTTCAGTTGCTGGCAGAGGAGGACACAGGAACTCTTTCCAAAGAATACTCCAGGGGGCCCCTGGTGCTGCCTGGGCCTCGGGGCGCGGCTGGCAGGGACTACTGCCTGGGAGGTCCACACCTGCCCCTTTCCGCCCTCCCCCTCCAAGTACACACTTCCTCCCTTCCCTCATTTCTTCTTCCCCTTCAGGCACAACTCTTTTCATCTAACCACAATGCTTTTGGAATGGCCACAACCACCCAGCTCAGCCTGGCATGGGGCTGGACTGGCAGTAACAAACAGGACGCTTCCTGATCTCACAAGAACAAAGTCTATAGGAACAACACTGAAAACAGACCTGAGTCCCTCTGGGAAAAGTGTGCAGGGTCGGGCCCTTCATTCAAATCTGACTCAGGAGGGCTGTTTTCCTCAAAGACTCCAAGGCCCAGAGCAGACTCGCCCCGGCAGCGGGGCCCTCAGGGTGAGCACTGCCCGCTGACATCGCTGGGCTCTGCTGAGGAGTCTACGCCCCCTATGCCATGCCCACAGTGTGACCCCCTTCTCCCCTGTACATATTTCCAAGTTCACGTCCTTGTCGAAGACTCACCTTGTATAATTGCTCCCCATCCTGCAGACATCTGCAGCATCTCGTCCGTATGATTCATCCTCTCTGCACTGGGCGTTGCTTTGAGGTGGGACTGTCGGGTTTTGTTGTTGTTGTTGTTGTTTTCAAATATACATGTATTCACTCTCCAAGCAGCTTTCAAGCTCAAATCTTGTGCTTCCTCACCCTCCTGACAGTACCCAGTGAAGTATGTTGCATGAAGCAGGCCTCCAACAGATCCCTGGCAGGGATGGCCTAAATGTTCCTGCCGGGCTGAAGGGAAGAAGGCACAGGGTGTCCCAAAGCCCACCTGGTCCGTGCCCAGCACTAGGTGTGGCAACTGCAAAGAACCAGAGCCTTCCCTTTCCTCAGGGCTGGGCTGATGGGTCATTGATGTCTCCTCATTTAAAACTAGTATTTGTGCAAAAAGAGACAATGTTGCAGTCCTAGCCAATATGCATGGCTTAAACTAATGAACAAATCCAGCAGCCAACCAGGAGGAGTTATTCCACAACCCTGCCGCTGCCTCCAGGATGAAGCCACCAGGGCGCAGGCGGCTTTAATATTTAACGCAGCGATTCAAGAGGGTAGCAAAGGGGCCTGGCCAGAAATGGAACATCAAGTCACTGGGAAATCAGGATGATTATTACTTATTCAGAACCCACTCAGGAACCAACACAAAGTTGGAAACAAATTGGAGATTCTGCATCATTGTTATTTCATCCTGAACTAGATTCTTTTTCCTGAGTTCTCATGGTCCTAAGACTAGGGATCCTCAGCAGTGACCAGATCAGGGTGACATTTAAAAGTAAAGAACACCAGTGCTAAAGTGGAAATGCCACAATGCTGTGAAGTGAGTATAACTATTGCTACGTGAAAACAGGCAGATTTTCTAAGCCATGTGAGAATGATGTCCCGTGATGCCCAAAGATGGAGATGGTGGCCACAAATAATCAGTTAAAAACACATTTCCTATTTCTCCCAGTTGGTACAGCATAAAGACTTAAATTCAAAATAACGTGCTGTTCCCTACCTTATACTGCTATATGCTCTTCTCCATTTCAGACAGCAACCTGATGCCTCGATACCAGTGGCCATCTCCTTGCATGGTGATATCTCTGTGAATCAAGATAGTTTTACCTGTAGTTATAGAAGTTGCCAGATTTTTCAATTTCAGGGTAGTGTATATAGCCCACAAGGCACTTTCATGCCTCCCTCGGTGGAAATGAGGGAACGGTTGGGGGTTTGCTTCCCATTAAGTAATGAGGGAAGCTGCCGTTGCTGCTCTGCTCCAAGATATAGCAACTGGGTGCTTTCTCGACAGGCTTGCAAAAGAAATCAAAATCTTGTTATCAAGCAGACAAAGGGAGCACCACCTTTAAGTTTTAAATTAAAATTATTTTAACAGAAGAACTGTAAAGCCAGCTCAGAGGGGCCTGCATCCCTGGGCCAGCTCCCCCTAACATTAAAACTTCTTTTTTTTTTATTATAAAGATTTTATTTATTTGACAGACAGAGATCACAAGTAGGCAGAGAGGCAGGCAGAGAGCGAGGAGGAGGAAGAAGGCTCTCTGCTGGGCAGGGAGGCAGGGCTTGATCCCAGGACCCTGGGATCATGACCTGAGCCAAAGGCAGAGGCTTTAACCCACTGAGCCACCCAGGCGCCTCAAACATTAACACTACTGAAGACCAAGAAGCAAGTGCAAGTAAACACTGCTAAATGAGCCACAAAATTTGTGTGGACTTCCCAGTTCCCCACTCACATTCATTTGTCCAAGTCTTCCTTGAAGGCCTGGTACCATCCCTGCTTGTCTTCCACTGACACCCACTCAGGGAGACCCACGATCACCAGCATGGTTTGCCAAGGATACAACATCATTTCCAGAGGTTTCCAACTCCAACCACCCACTGGACCCAAAGATTCCTCACGGTGGGAAGAAGAGTATTTGGATCCATCTCACGGCAACAGGTGAGTGCCACATGCAAAGGATGTGATGCTGGAGGTTAAAGGAAGTCCAGGCACAGCTTTGCTTGTATGGTGATACTGGTGGAATCATTCTAACAGGAGGTTTGAAAGGTCCTCACAAGGGTGAGTGTTTCTGCCACATTTTCAATGCAGGCTCCCTTTCACTTTTTTTTTTTTTCACTAATTTTGCATTTACATTTCCAGTCATACACCACATTTTACATGGAAAATTACGAACAAGCAGGCACTAACTCCTCACTGTTGGGGGCTCAATGGGCACTGAGCAAAGGGTTCTCCAAGGTAATTTCTAACAATATATAGAAAGATATTGAAACAGAA
This sequence comes from Mustela putorius furo, assembly GCF_011764305.1. Lineage (NCBI taxonomy): Eukaryota > Metazoa > Chordata > Mammalia > Carnivora > Mustelidae > Mustela > Mustela putorius. The sequence goes on from NW_025421293.1 coordinate 14,772,923, forward strand.
GATCTTGTCCTGGTTTGTTATTGAAGGATGGACTATGGAAGAGTCATGTGACACAAGTTCTATGATACAAAGGGTCCCATATGCTAGATAACCACGCATCACAAAATTAAGAGATGGAGAAAGAAAGTATTAGTGCATCTCTGCTCCACTCAACTGCTTTCCATTCGCTGGGGAGCCTGAGCAAGTGTATTTTTATTCCACAGGGCTTTTGCTTACTTAAAAATGTGTCATGAGGCAAATCATAAGCCGCATCTCCTGTAGTTTACTTTATGATCACTTTCTGGAATTAAAATCTCTGTCTAGCTGACTTCGTGTCTATGAAATATTTATGCTCTGCTCACGTGTCTGGGGGAATACAATTTGATTTCTGTTGGCAATTTCGACTCAAAGTATCATGCCTCCCTCTGTGACTCTCAGATTCACAGAGCCAAAGCCTTTGCAGAGACCTACAACGATGTCACTTAGAGGACAGAGTACTCATACTGGCTACCATCTGCAGTCCTGGCAGCAGGGGTCTGCAATCCCACCCAGAAGGTCTTTGCTCCTAGTGCTCCTCTGACAGTCTCCAGTAGGAAAATTGGCCTTACTTGAATTTACGTCATTGTTGTACTCATCATGAGGCCACCCCATGTAAATGTCTATGTGGCCACTAAGAATTTGAGGAGACACATTTCCTTCTCTTAAGGCTGCACTAAGACACTTCCCCTTCCTCCCTGAGAGTCCTTAGGGTGAAGCGCTGATGTCATCGGAGCATCTCTTTCTAGTTTTGTCACCTGAAGGAGCATACCTAACACGACGAGGTGCATAAGCACCATCGACAAAGGGTTAAAGGGCACAGTCCTTGTCCTCAGGGGATTACGGTCTAACACAAGAATTATATCTCTAGTAGAGCAGCTATACAACTGAGCATCAGATAAGTGAATTTCTCTGTTCCCCTCCTACAGCCTCACCTCCAACCTCTACCACCACACTAATCATTGTTCCTCGTGGACAAATATTTCAGTTCTTCCCTTCTGGGCACCTGCTGGGACTGCTTTCGGGACCCCCTGCTGGGGTGTGGGCCTGGCTTCAACCAGTGAGCTCTGAGACTTCCAGGCAGGAGGATTTAAGACCAGTGGCAAGCTCTTGCGGCCAATTTTTTCTTTCTGCCTAGGCAACTAGCAAGACTTCCAGTATTGATCACTCTGTCATCCCAGGCTTAGAAGGTGAGGACAATGTGGAGCAGAGTTTGTGTATACATCAGGGACAGGACATCTGAGCAGGAATAAACCTTTGTTGTTTTAAACTGCATTGACTTTGGGATTGTCTGTTACATAGCATAACCCCAAGTATCCTGAATGTTAGACCACATAAGACCATTCTTCAAAGTTGTAAATATCCGTCTAGGTAAACTTCCTGCAGACTTCTGGTCCTCATGTGGAATTCAGCACAGCACAGGGTGCTGCTTGTCACCTGTGGCCTCTCCTCTACGCTGCTTCAGCATTCTTTTCCAATTCTGCTATAGGTTTTCTGTTTCCTCCTTCTCCTCCTGTTACCTAGTTGCAGGCCCTCCTCCCTCCTGATTCCAGCCACTTCTTACTCTCTTTTGGGGACACTTTATTCATTAACTTGACCTTAAATAGAATTCCAGTTTTAATTCTGTGTCCTCCCCATTCATACAACTTCGTCAGAACTCAACATGACCCCAAGAGACCCGCCTCACTGCCAAATTGCTACCCCCGAAAACCTCCCCATTCCTGCCACTTCAGCTTCTCCAAGCTTGAACTGGTGTGCCTGTTTCTTCCCTGTTCTTCATGCCCAATAAGCCAAGGAGGTCTCCTGGTTCTTTTTGTTTTTGTCACCTACGTCCTGAATTTATATCCTTTTCTTTACTGTACGAGCTCCCTCCACCATACCAGCACGCTCAACAGTTCAGGACTCCAGCCATACAACCCTAGCTCCTCTCTGAACCTCTCAAATATCCTGAAACTCATTCCTAGATTTGTCTCCCCAGACATCCGTCATATGTACAAATTCCTTGGACAAAGTTCTGTCTTCCTTACCAGTCAAATGAAGTTCAGATTTCTCTCCCTCAAATTCTAAATCTTCTATCTTTATCTAGTAAGCTTAACTTTGAAATTTGTGCTTTACTCGTTGGTCTATTTCTCTTTTTTTCCCTGAATTACCAACTCATGATGAATAGTGGATACCCTTGTTTTTAGGATTCCAGCATTCTTGTCCCTCCTTCATCTGGTAATGGCACAGTGTCTTTGGAGTACGGTCTCTCCCTCATTTCATGTGATTCTGGCAGGGCTGTCAGACAGTGGCCACATAGTGAACATTAGTTTATGGTAATCTCGTGTCCCAGTTTTCCTAGCAGGGTCCCAGCTTATAGTCTATTGTCCCAAGGAAACTATTAGCAGCACCCCATTTTCACCCCCCAAAAGTGTCTCTGTAACCCAGGTTGCTGACAACTATGCTTCTGTCACAAGAGGAGGCTGTTCTGCCATAGAACAGAGACGCCAACATTCAGAGGGCAGGTGGGGGAGGACCTTGTTTAAATTCCTGGATCCAGGCACATCTCAAGTCTAGGAGCCAATAAATTCCCCTTCTGGGAAAAATCTATTTTGAAGTGAGTTCTTGTTATCTGCAACCCCAAATCCTGGCAGACATATGGCTTGGCTTCAGCAGTTCCCTCCCCAGTTCACATCTCCTGTCTTTAAGGATCTGCTGGACCACCCCCCACCACCACTGTGAAATTGCCTACATAGTCCAGCCCCAATTTTTCAGGCTTGCTCTGGGAAGTTTTTATTCTCTGATCACCAATAGTGATTACAGCCTCTGCCCTGCAACCTCATAAATACAATGTTTACACTTAATGTCCAGTTGTTTCAGGATGTGGGCCTTTTTTTCTCCACAATCAAAACTATAAGCTCCTGGGAAAAGACAGGGACCCCATTTAATCTTTTCTTATATTTTTCTTGAAGCCAAACAGGGTTCTGTGTACACAGCAGGCACCCAATAAATATTTGTTGAGGATATGAGTTACAAATGTAAAGGTAATATTGACTATGTGTCAGAGCAGGAGAGAGTGTCTTGTGGAAAAGGGGCAGTGGGATGTCACCTGAACCGGGCTAGGCCAGTAGAGTGGGACCAGAAGAATGTACTTCACTGTTTTTCTTTATGGGTAAGAGCTTCTTTGCTTCTTTCATCCAGATTCCATTCTCTCACCTTATCCTATTCACCCAGTTGTCTGACTTCCTCTTCTGTGTCTGGGACCATTCCAGAACAATGGTGACCTCTTCATCACAAACCCCAGTAGACTTGCAGGTTTTGTCTTGTTCTCTCAGCAGCAGGAGCCGGTTAGCCAATTCTCCCTCTTTAAATCTTCATCTTCCCTTGGCTTCCTCTCCTTTTTTCCCTCCTGAGTTCTCTGGTTGCTCATTCTCAGTCTGGTTTTCCAGCACTGGCTTTCCTAAGGTATAGGCCTGCATCCTCTTCTCCTCCATATCTTGTCCTCCCCAAGACAATCTCATCAACACGCTGTATGCTGATGACTCAAAACTTTAGTTCCCAGTCTGGACCTCTTCTCTGAGTCCCAGATGCATGTATCCAATTTAGTTCCCAGGCTGGACCTCTTCTCTGAGTCCCAGATGCATGTATCCAATTACTTATTTGCCCACTTTTCTCTTTTGTCTCATAGCTGGTATGTCCTGAATTGAAATAATTTTTCTATTATAGGTAGCAGTATTTTTGGCTACCAATAGGAAAAATGACAAAAAAAAAATCTTGAACAATAAGAATGTGTGTAATCTCATATTACAGGAAGTCCAGAGGCAAGGGAAGCCAATCAGCAACTCAACATGACCATCTCTACCTGGCTCCTTCCACATTTCTCCTCTGTCAGCTCAGCATAAGGACATGGTCCTTAATGTTGGCCCTTCCTGTTAGTGAAAAGGTTACTATTTCCAAGCATCCCCCAAATACCTTACTGAAAATGGGTTTGTTCTAATGAGTATCTCTTTTTTATTAGGGAGGAAATCTTTTTCCAGAAGGCCCTTTTCCCCTGAAACCTGGATCACATGCTCATGCCCTACCTAAAGAAGAAGCTGTGAAGATGAGTAAGGTTTCTACATTTCTGTAGTCACTGTCATCTCTTACCTAGACTGCAGTAACAGCTTATTTGCTCTCCCATTTCTGCTCCTGCTTCTCCTCAATCTGTCTTACACATACCGCAGCTGAACAAATGTGCTGAACAATGTGTGGGGGAGTATAACATCAATGTATTTTCGCTTCTCCATTATTGAGAAGTTTTCCACCATCCAGACTAGGCCAGGAGGTGACACTCATCACTGCAAAGAAAGGTCTGCCCAAAGAAGTTATTGCTCAGTTCTGAGTTTTAAACCTAAAATTCTAAGAGCTCATAGCAAGCTACAGTCTTAAAAGCAAGACTTTTAAGAGAGAGAAAAAGGAACCAGGAGCCAAAGCTTTGGAGATTTACCCTAGAGCAAGAAACCCAAAGATAGGATGTGAGAGAAACTTTTTGTAACATAGGGAGAAAATTATCTCCAGGGCTGGGGAGAAGTTTGAAGAACTTTGAAAGAGAAGACACCTGTCTGGGTCCCTGAGAATGGACCCGATGCTCGTCCTACAACCCTCAGTTGAGGTGACAAACAATTCAGATGAGTAGAGGGGTGATATAAAAGTAGAGGGGTCTATTCCGAAGGTCTAAGCCAATCAGCAACTCAACATATAGGAAACTCCCAAATCCCCATGCGCACTGGCATGGGACCCTGAGGGGGTCACTGAAACAGATGTAACCTAGGGTCTGGACAGGTTGACATTGCATGCAATGAGCTCATAAGAGGCCAGCAGCAGCAAAAGCTACCCATGAGCAGAGGTGGTGGGACAGGTCTCACCACCTGCAGGGGCCAGGGAGGAACTGGCTGGCATGTATGCTAGAGCCTCTGCTGCCATGAGATTATCTATCCAGCTTCCCCAACCCCAGATGGCACCAAAGGAGAAAGGAAGTAGTTGGAGGAAGAAGGCTTGGAATGACTAAGATTGGAGCCCAACAGTGACTGAGGTGCAGATGAACTGCACCCCGACAGACAACAAACAAAAACAGCAGGCTGGGCTATGCTAACCGACAGGAACAGCTGTTGGCCCGTGGCAGTCTGGAGGCTCCAAAAGAAAGCTGAGTTCTATTTTAGAAAACAGAGAAACTTAAATTATTTTTTGTATAGCTGTGTGAAGTATATGTAAATTTTGTGCCCTGTCAAGATAAAGTCCGCATGGTCTGTCCCTGCCTGCCTCTCCACCCTCATCACTAGCTAGTATAGGTAGCAGAGAAAGAATTGCAAATGTGTATTCAGGAGCCTGTGTTTCGGACATTTCTATACTTTGGTGGTCTGTATTTAAAATAGAGTTCAGAACAGTGACCTGTTGGTGAAGAACACTTGGCCCCTTGATAGAGGAATGTATAGCTGGTCATGCACTGTGGCCTCTTCCTTTGAAGCAGGCTCCAAGGTCTGTCTCTGCTCCCCTGTGGAGCGTCACGAATACTACAAGGTCCTTCCTTCCCTGCTGACAAGGCAGTTCTCAGAGGGCATCTTAGGAAGTCCTTAATCTTGACGTGGTAAGAAGCTCAAATGTATGGAGGTCCCGTAACTTCTGCTCAGTGACAACTTTTTGTATGAATGCAGACTTCAGTTAAAGGCAAAAGCTGCGTTTTAAAAATCCGGCTTGGTAAATTTTTGTTCCCACAACAATTTGGTGTGGTCTTAGCCAAATCAGGACCAAAAAGAATAGCAAAGGTAGACCAAGTGCACTCCCCGGTAAAGCCTTTGGGTGTCCACTCTCACATCTTCTCCTGACACTCCCCATGTGCCAGCTCGTGCTGTGGGCAAATTCTGGTTCTCACAAGGCATGCAAATGCCCATCCACGTTTGTGTGCACACATGTGACTATTGTGTCTGCGACTGGGGAGGTGAGATAGTATCCAACCAATTACATTTTTCTTTGGTTAAAAATTCATTTATGAATCTGGCTGTTTAGAAAACATTTATTCAAAATTTGGATGTTTTGCATGAAATACTTTTTTACATTTTGAGAAATAGATAAAACACTGAAATACTTTAAAATTTTTACTCTTAAAGAGTGTAATCTTGGGGGTGCTGGATGGCTCAGTTAAGCATCCCACTCTTGATTTCTGCTCAGGCCATGATCTCAGGGTCAGTGCTGTCTCTGGCTCTGATTCTCTCTCTCAAAAAAAAAAAAAAAAAGGTAATCTTGTTTTTTCCTTTGGCAGCGTGGTCACTACCTATGGTAGGCAGCATAGTGCCCCACCTCCCCAGCCAGTGTCCATGTCCCAATCCCTGGAACCACGAATCTGTTATTTCACATGTCAAAATAAACTTTGTGGACATGGTCATGTTAAGGATCCTGAGTGCGGTGATATTATTAGATTGCACAGGCATGCCCAATATAATCCTTTTATGCGAAAGGGGGAAGAATAAGAGTCAGACAAGGTGTGGTAATGGAAGTAGTGGTTGAGATGATGTGATGGGCCAAAGATTATGGCCAACCTTAAGAAGCTGGAAAAGGCATGGAAGGTATGTCCAGCAGCCCCTAGAAAGAACGTTGCTTTAACCTCTTGATTTTAGGCTTGTGAGATGAATTTTCAGCTTCTGACCTCCAGAACAGTAAGATAGTTAAGTCTATGTTTTAGGCCACTTAACTTGCAGTAATTTGTTACAGCAGCAGTAAGAAATATACCAAGTGCAAAATTAGGAATTTGCAGAATGGCAAATTTGATTCCATGCAAGAATTTGAATTTCTCCTCTAAAACTCAGTAGTTAATGTGTATATGAAACTTTACATTTTAGTGTTAAAATTGGTTGTAGCAAGACCCACATAATCTGGGAATATATTGCTCTAAAAAGATTCTTCACTTCAACATTTGGCATAAAATTTACAGGAAAGGGCAATATCTAACCCTCTTTCTGATAGTAATTGATTCATTTGATTATAACTTATTTTTTTAACACTCTTGTTACTTAACATTCTTCACTTTTGGAAATCTAAGTATCTATAGTATTGAAGTAGTGGGTATTTGCATTTATCAGAAGATCTGAGAAATTAAAGTTCTACACTAGGACTGTTGAAAAAAGATAATAATACACAGAGGATTTTTGACCCACAAATGACGATGATCTTAAAAGCTTGTAACTCCAAAATCAATACTTGTGGTATTTGTATTTATGCTTCCTTAGTAAATTATCTTCTTTTAAAGAATCCTTCTGGAAGAAAATTGAAGGGTTTGACTGGCACTGGATTTTGACCAATTTGAAGATCAGGGAGGGAGTTTGTGGAAGCAGTGCCTACAACTGCTCAAGGATGTGGAGTGCTGAGGGAGTGAGCACAAAGCAGGTGTGGAGGTGGAAATGATGGCCAGAGTGGTTTCTTATATTAAGCAAATACAAAGACTGAAAAATAAGAAAATAGAATAATGAAACTTGGGTTTTTATTGCTGGAGAACTTATTTATAAACATAAAAAGAGAAGATTCCAAAAATCCTGATGTGTTGGATTGGAATCAAAAGGATATGTTTTCCTAAAAAATATAAATACAAGTATAGGCAATTATAGATATGTATGTAAATATAAGCAAATATACATACATTTCCTTGCAACTGAGATCTCAAAACAATGACACCCTAGTAGCAATAAGCACACCACACACTCCAATCTTGATTTTTTTTTTTCAAAGATTTTATTTATTTGTGGGCTGGGAGTAGGGAGGGGGAAGATAGTGCAAGTGAGCATGTGCACAAGCAGGGGGAGCCGAAAGCAGAGGGAGAAATACACTCTCTGATGAAGAAGAAGCCCAATGTGGGATCTGATCCTAGGACCCATGGATCACGACCTGAGCTGAAGACAGACGCTACCCAGGCATCCCTCAAATCTTGATTTCTAAATACCATCCTCCACTAAGAAGAAACAAAGCTCCTTGGAGAAATGGCTAGGCAAGGAAGGGAGCAAAGAATGACAGGATGACAGGGACATGTCAGAAAGACTCAAGAGCCAGTTAAATGTGGCTCTCTGCCCATCAAAATGAACAATGACAGCAATAGGGCATGACCACTGAATAAGAGAGAAATCCATGTGTCCATACTGATATAAACAAATAAAAAACAAACAAAAGGGAATCCTCTTCCTTATAGAATGCCAACTAAAAAATGTGAGATGAACAATGGAAATTTTAAAAAGCACTATTTGGGGTGCATCTGGCTGGCTCAGTGGTAAAGCAGGTGACTCTTCATTTCAGGGTTGTGAGTTCAAGCCCCACACAGGGTGTAGAGCTTATTTTATTAAAAATATAGTTTAAAAAATAAAAAGCATTCTTTGGCAATGACTGTAGTGATCCAGCCAAGTCACTGATAGAACTTCATGTCATCAGGCAAAGGGTGATAAAGAATAAAATAAGGGTGGGATTTTGGAATATCTCCCTACAAAATACTAATCAATTTACAAATGAAAAAAAAAGGAGAAACCGAGCAGACATCTACAGGACTAGGTAATCAAGATGACAAGATGAGTATCACCCGTGATAAGATGTGTTGTGGCACAGCACCATTCCTGAGGTATTCCTACCAATAAACATGGCCTGCATTTGGTCCTCAGGAAACATCCACAGACTCAGAGACATCTCATATGCATAAGTCTGTGGTCTTTAATAAAAATTATTAGGGACAAGGACAGAAGACCTGTCCCAGCATGAAGGAGACTGCACATATGATCATGGATGGGACCCTGAAACAAAAAGGAAAAAAGAGACACTGACAGTTGGCAAAGTCCAATGGAGTCTGTGGACTGGACCTTAATATCGCTTTGATACTGACTGCCTCATATGGATGGTTACAGACTGGTTATGTAGGGGTGTCTGCTCTGGGGAAATATACATGCAAACATTTCAGGTGATGGAGAATCATGTCTATAGCACATTCTCAAATGGTTCAGAAAAAGACTAAGGAAAATGGGTATGTACATGTACGAACACACACTCAGGCACGATTCTTGTTACTTGTGAACTTGCCTATCTGCTAAAATTTATTTGTAACTCCAAAATCAGTACTTGAGGTACTTCAGCAATTATGGGCCAGCATGTGCTAAGTGGCAAAAAACTTGAGTTGCCTGAGAAAACACACCTCCAGTCAGGGTGGGACAAGATGACACTGGCCTTTCTTGTTCCAGCACTGATACGGTAAATAAGCTTCCATTCCGTTGCCTATTTAGTGTTACGGTCTTCACATTTTTGGCCTTTCTGGTGGCAATCTTGCAGTTTCAAGTGGCCCTTAAGCTGGTGCTTAAGGGCTGTCCGGTTTCCTAAGTACCAGGGCTGCGATGTACCTTACAGAGAAGAGCCGCAGACAGGCTGGGTTCGGGCATGACTTACATACAGCACTGCTGGCCATGAGTTCAATGTGAACAAATCAACAACACATCAGTGCAAGTTGTCTTTAAACAGAAACACACATAAAACAAGGTTAGGCGGTGACGGCTGGGCGTGGCCAGAGGCTTCCAGGGAACTTGACCAGGTACCCCCAGAGCATCCGCTCATTCAGTTCGCTGAGACTTCACACAGTAACCCGCTGGGAGACAGAAAACCCACCACGTACATTTGGGGGAGTGGGCAGGAGGGCGCAATGGAACCGGTAAGGAGATATGGTAAAGTGACCCCATGAGAGGACTGTGGTGGGTCCCAGTGAAGATATGCAGAAAGGGGACACAGTGAGGAGAGGCAGGGAGGGGACCCAGTGAAAGGATGCGGGGGGGGGGGGTGCCCAGTGGAGGGAAATGGTGAGGGGGGCCGATGAAGGGACATGGTGAGGGGACGTGGGAAGCGGAACCAGTGAGGTGATGCGGGGAGGATCCCACTGAGGGGACCGGGGTGAGAAGACGCGGTAAGGGGACGGCGGTGAGAGGACCGCAGTGAGAGGACCCGTGAGGGCACCGCGGTGAGAAGACCCGCTAAGGGGACCGCAGTGAGAGAACCCGGTGAGGGGACCGCGGTGAGAGGACCGCAGTGAGGACCCGGGGAGGGGACCGCAGTGAGAGCACCCAGTGAGGGGACCGCGATGAGGGAACCGCGGTGAAGAAACCCGTGAAGCGACCTCGGTAGCCCCCGGGTAGCCCACTAGGCAAGAACAGGGAAGCTCTCCGTCAAGAGCTTTCCCAGGGTCAAGGCCCCTACCCCACTCGGGGCGCCGCTCGGCAGTGCCGGCTGCGTACCTCGCGGTGTCCCCTCTGCGGCGCGGGCTCTGCCTCCCTCCGCGCGCTGCTCCCCGTACGTCAGACCCCTCCGCACGTCTGCCGGGGGCCTCAGCTTCGCCGCCGTGACTCAGCTTTCCCGCGCCGCGCAGTCGGCCAAGAGCGCCTGCGCGGAGCCACTTCACCGTGACTCAGCGGCTCCGAGAAGCGGCCGGACTGTTCGAGAAGGGAGGCGGTGGAGCGAGGAGTGGCGGGTCCACGGAGCCGCGGGAGGTCGGGATTGGCCGGCCGGGCCGTGACGTAATCTGGGCGCGCCGGGAACGCCGAGCCTCCGCGGGGCGGGATTGGCCGGCCGGGTGGTGACGTTATTGGGGCGCGCCGGGCAGGTAGGGGCCCCGGCGTCTCTCTGAGCCCTAGGAAGCGAATAAATGGCCGGAGCTTTGGCGGTATGCGATGCTTCGCACTTCCGCGGGCTTGGACGGCGGGGCGCCGCTCGTCGGATCCCATTTTCCCCGGCTTTTTGGACTCGTCCCCTGCGGCTGGCCGCTGGAAGGGACATCCATCTTCCCGTCTCCGCCGCCTCCTGCTCGCCTCCGCAGCCACCCGGACGCCCGACTAGAGCCAGGTCCGGGGACGGGTGCGAGGCCCCGGGTCGCAGGGCTGGGAGGGCTCCAGGTGCCAGCCGAACGAACCCACGGCCGGGGGCTGGGCCGGATGAGACAGCGACGGGCTCACCTGCCGCCGGCCTGCGCTCCGGGGCGCGGGCAGTGGAGACGTCGTGCGCGCTCGGGACCGGAGTGGGTGGGTGCTGGGACGGGAGTCACAGCGTTCTCTGAGGGTGTGGAGAAGCCGTGACGGTCGGGGCAAAGGCCCCTTCGGAGGAGTGACTCTGAAGCACGATCCGAGGGGAGGAGCGGGGGGGTGGGGAGACTGGGGACAGCACGGCGGACGCTCCCCGGAGTGGACGCTCCAGACCTGACTTCTGGGGGCGGGGAACTGGGGACAGCACGGAAGACGCTCCCCGGAGTGAACCCTCCGGACCTGACTTCTGGCGGGGGAGGGGGAGCTGGGGACAGCACGGCGGCGTACGCTGCCCGGAGTGGTTCCTCCGGACCTGACTTCTGGGAGGGGTTCTTGAGAGGGTTGTGGGTGCTAGGTCCTGGAAGGGATCTATCTCATGAGGCCTGTTAACGGACTCCAGTTCCCTCTGGAGCGCAGTAGCTTCACCCTTCGTCCACCTGCTTTCCACGTGAGTTAAGCGCTTGCTCTTCTCCCTTATCAACTCCGGGTTGTCATTAGGGAGCAAGTTCTGAGTAAACCTCAATGCATGAGGGAGTAGAGAACAGCAGGGACAGAGCTGAAGCTCTTCTAATTCCCGTGATTTGGCGCCTGGCAACGGTTTTGTGTGTGTCAACAAGTATACTCACTCCATGAAACTGTGGCCCAACTTTTGGCCGGCGTTTGTGTAAGTTGAATATGGAAAACCCCTGTCAGCGTGAGTCAGAACGGTTTAGCCTGAATTCCGGGTGAGATTCTTCAAGTAGGAAATTAAAAGACCCAAGAAACAGTGGCTGTCCTAATAGGGTGGATTCTGAAGTATCAGCATACTTGTACTCAAACTTCTTTTTCTCTTTGCTGAAAAGCAGCAAGAATTTGTGATGCTTTACTGCCCTGCGGGGGCCAAGGATGACTCGGGAATTGAATGCTTCCCACAGAGCATGTTTATTTTCTTAGCCCTAAGTTATGAACTCTGGGGACTAAAATGATGGCCATCTTTCCTTACGTAACTGTTTTAATTCTTGTAGGTGATCCATCTCTCTGTCATCTGTGTTTGGACACTTCCAAATAATGGAGTTCCCTGATTTGGGGAAGCATTGTTCAGAAAAAACTTGCAAACAGCTAGGTAAGCACTATTAAGAGAATGTTGATAGGCAATGTGTGTTTTGTTGGCTGTTTAGTCAGGAAGAAGACTGTTTTATTAATTAGCTATTCTCTGGGTCTTGGCTCTGGTGGCTTTTCAATATTGAGAGGCTGGCCTGAGGTTCGGTTTCTATTCAGCACTGTTACTCAGGGTCTGCTGAAGGCCAGGTACCACGGCCAGGGCCAAGTGGATACAAGTGTGCTGATTATATATTTGTGATATTACATGGGATGGGGCTTTTTTGAAAAGGTAGCTTTAAAGGGGCACCTGGGTGGCTCGGTCAGTTAAGCATCCTACTCTTGGATTTTGGCCCAGGCTGGTGAGAAGGAGCCTGGAGCTGGGCTCCTGAGCTCAGTGGGGAGTCTGCTTAAGTTTCTCTCTGTGCCCTCCCCCTACCCCCTGCGGCCTCTCTCTAAAAAAAAGAAATTAAATTAAAAAAAAAAAGAAAGAAAGAAAAGATAGCTTTATAAGTTCTTCAGTTTTGCTGGCATTGTGAAATTTATGATCCCTGAAGTTTTTCTCACGTGTTTTTCTCCTCAAGGATATATTTGGTAGGCATAAAGAAATCAGTGTAGGTAAATACCTGTTTAATGTGCTCTAGAATTCTTTGGTCCTAATTTTTAAAATGGTATTGTTTTTTTGTTTTAGATTTTCTTCCCTTAAAATGTGATGCATGTAAACAAGATTTCTGTAAAGCCCATTTTACTTGTGCTGCACATAAATGTCCCTTTGCATTCACAAAGGTAATTTATCATACTTTATTCCAATGAGTCTTGTTTTTCATTGTCTAAAGCTGTGCTGTCCAAGTAGTAGACATTAGCCACATAGCTAATTAATTAGCCATATAGCTAATAATTTCATTCAAATGAAGTGAGATTTAAAATCTAGTTTCTCAGTCACATTAGCTACATTTCAGTTGTTCAGCAATCGTATGTGGCCAGTGACTACTGTGTTGGACAGTGCAGATGTGGCGTGTTTCCACCATCATGGGGAGTTCTAGATGGCACACCTCTAAAGCAACAGGTTTCATTTTTAGGGGCTCTTAAAGTCAGATTGTACCTAAACCTTCAAAGCTTGCTTTGCATGTTAAAATATTCTGTTCTTTTGATTCATTATGCTGAGAAAAAAACAGGAGTATCTTTGTGAAGTGCAAGAAATACTTGACAAGGTATCTTACCTGGGAGGTATTAAAAATGCTTATCTGGGGGTGCCTAGGTGGCTCAGTGGGTTAAAGCCTCTGCCTTCAGCTCAGGTCATGGTCCTGGGGTCCTGGGATCGAGCCCCGCTTCGGGCTCTCTGCTTAGCAGGGAGCCTCCCTCCCCCTTGCCCCCCGCCTACCTCTCTGCCTCCTTGTGATCTCTGTCTGCCAAATAAATAAATCTTTTTTTTAAAAAAAATGCTTATCTGGGGGGCGCCTGGGTGGCTCAGTGGGTTAAAGCCTCTGCCTTCAGTTCGGGTCATGATCCCGGGGTCCTAGGATCGAGCTCCGCTTCAGGCTCTCTGCTCAGCAGGGAGCCTGCTTCTCCCTCTTTCTCTCTGCCTGCCTCTCTGCATACTTGTGATCTCTGTCAAATAAATAAATAAAATCTTTAAAAAAAAAAAATCCTTTAAAAAAATGCTTATCTGGGTAACTTTACAGTCTTGTGAATCTTTTTTTTTTTAATTGTATTTATTTATTTGACAGAGATCACAAGTAGGCAGAGAGGCAGGCAGAGAGAGAGGAGGAAGCAGGCTCCCCGCTGAGCAGAGAGCCCCATGTGGGGCTCAATCCCAGGGTCCTGAGATCATGACCTGAGCTGAAGGCAGAGGCTTTAACCCACTGAGCCACCTAGGCGCCCCATCTTGGGAATCTTTTTAGGGCAAATAGTACCTGGTAGAAACAGGAAGATGAACAGGACTCTAAGAAAATCAACTTGTGTGAGTCCAGAGGTGTAATACCTCTGTTACTGACTTTGCACGTGGCCCCCAGCCTATATTCATTTTGTTTCTGGTGGTTCAGAGGTTATTTTAGTGACTTCTTTGGGTCTGTACTGCTGCTTCCCTAATGGCAGTTAGAAACACGAATGACTTAGCATTATTATGTGCTTTCATTATTGTTGGCCAAGGTCTGACCCTCCAGCATTTTCTAGGTCATCATGAGGGTGTCGGGGAGGGTGACTCATATTTACCAGGCCCCGATGACTAGGCCACACAACCCAGTTTATTTGTTGGCTGTGACCTCCTCATGTCTCTAGATAGGGAGAGTCTGGTTAGAGATCATTAGTAATGCTTTATTTCTCAATTTGGCAGACTTGTCATCTGACTTCTGGGTGACCCTTCAGCTCAGCCCCTACAGACAGTAGGCCCCATTAATTCTGTGATTATCTGTTTGGATGTCAGTTGTCACCTCTGTTTTCTTGCGGAGCTAAGTTTCTTTAGCTCCTGCCTTGGCTCTAACTGCTGGGCATGTAGCCACTGGGTGCCTTGTTCTTCCCTCCAGAGCTGCACAGTCTTGGGCTTGGGTGGTCATTATGTACCTGAGAGCTCAGCCTAGCTGTGTGTTCCCTTGTCAGGTGAGTGAGTCTCCCTGCGTGTGAGAGCTGCAAAAGGATTAGATAGGCTGTTGGCAATTGAAGGCAACCAGAGGGTCTTTATGGCTAGTGTTTTCTTCTTTTTCTCCATTCTGAGGGCTTTGGGCTGCTTCACCACTCACTGAGATGATGCTGGACAGAGCCAGGCTGCCCTGAGACCAGATCAGTTTCACCAGCTTCTCTCCATGGCTGTCTTTTACTAATTGTTTCAGGGTCATTTGCACAGTTAGGTAATAGTCTGTCATGTTTAAATTCCACTAGATTCCACCTTTGGCAGCTCTGCCCTGAATCTTTAGGGTTCCCTTACTGTAAATCCTTTGTGTTAACTGTATCCCCTTCTAATGAGTAGTCGAAAGATCAGTGTGTGTTCACTATGTGATTTTCAATGCGTTATGCTGTTGTACCTTTTTCTTTCGAGTTTTGATTGTCTGAATCTGGAATATTCTCTTATATCATTATTTTTAGGATGTTCAGGTCCCAGTGTGCCCACTTTGTAACAACCCAGTCCCAGTAAAAAAGGGAGAGATACCAGATGTGGTGGTTGGTGAGCACATTGATCGAGACTGTAATTGTCATCCTGGGAAGAAAGAGAAGGTAAGGACGAATTTTGTGACTGTTGGTTTTCCTTAGCGGGGAAAGGTCGATTATCTAACTGTGGTCTGTAGTACTCATCATTTGTGTACAAAATAAAAGTTTCCCATGTTGTCCTGGCTTGGGTTCTTACGGTTATATGAACATGCTCTGAATATCAGAATCTACTTTGGGATTTGTTTCCCTTATAGGATTCTTACCTTTTTCTCTCAAGATGGAGCGTTAAGGTGTTTCTAGAATCATTCTGTTAATGTGTACTTTCCCTAAGCTCGTCTAGGAAAACGTAAAAGGATACATAGAATTTGAACATTCAGTGTTCTTGCTTTTGTAGTGTTAGTATCTTTGTGAAAGCTCTCCGTTTGTTCATTTGGAGTAAATCATGTTAGGAAACACAGTAGGCCCTATTCTCCACAGCAGGTGCTTTCAACTTGTTTGTTGGCTCCGACTCCTCCTGAAATACAATGAAAATGACAGGAAGCAGATTCTTTTTGCTCGTCTTGTTTGGGGTACTTCCTTTTTCTCCCAAGTATGTGTCTTGTTTTCTTTTAAGTTTGTCTTGTTCCCTGTAGTTTTGGGCATTGTGTGTTGACCACAGTGTGGGCTGAGCATCGAGTTCCCTCCCCCTGTTCCCATGTGGTCAGGTCTCTTGCCACCCCTGCCCTCCCAGCAGACATGGTGTGTGCTCCTGGACCAGTGTCCCAGTTCTCCATAGGTGAGAGATTCCCTCTGCATTTCTCTTATGCTAGATCCTAGTTTCCTGCATCTATCTCCCTTACGAGGGCTCTCTAACCTCCTGTCTTGTGCTTTTCTTTCTTAGTTTTCACCTTATTTGGGGAGAGGCATATCTTCCACGTGCGAAGGACCATGGAAGATAAATGGGAGGTTGTGTATGTCGCAGGGTCTTTGTTCTCTGTTATTCCTTGCTCAGCTGCCTGGGGGTAGCAGCCTGGCTTTAGAATCTTTGTTTGAATATATTTGTGGGCGCTGGTTTGTTTTCTTGCTGGGAATTTCCCAGCTGTTCTCCATTGGGCCTTTGTGGGACCAGTTTTCTGTCTGTCAGCTTGAAGGCTTTCTCCTCACCCCATCCCTTCTCTCCTCTGCCCCATCCCAGAGTTCCGAAACTTCACCCTGACTGTTCCTTGTGTGGATGCATTCTCATCTGTCGTGCTCTGTAGACAGTGGACCCTTCCAAACTGGAAGCTCCAGTGTTTCCATCTGGAATGCCATATTAGATTCTTTGATTTCCTCTAGACTCCTGTCCCTTGGGTGCTGGGCCTCTTGGATAGGTCTCCTTATTTCCTCTGTAAGTTTCCTTTCCCTGTGAATTCTGCATCCGGGGTGTTTCTTGTGCGTCCCAGTGAATGTGCTCCTCACGAGCTAGGCTGAAGCCGAGTACTCAATCGCATGGTGGCGGCAGCTTGGACTCTCACCTTTGCTGTGGGTCTTCTGCCTGGTCCACCTTCTGTGCTCTGTGATTTCAGGTCTTTCTCTTGGGCTAATCGGATTCCCCTCAGAAGGCATTCTGTTCCCTGCCCGGAGAGCGTGCTGTGGCTTCCGGAATTGTGGAGCTAGGTGGAGAGAGCTCTCGCAGCTCCTCTGCAGGGAGCGTGAAGTCCTTACTGCCTTCTGAGTGCTCATCCTGTGTTTCTTGTGCTTCCCCTGCCCATTGATGACCCTCCCAGGCCAGCAGCCTCTCTCAGACCCTCAGCCAAGCGTGCGCCTGCTGCTGGGCTCAGGTGCAGCACTGCAGGTCTGTTCTCATACGCGCTGCCACTCCTGTGGTGGTCCCATGGCACCCTGAGCGGCTGCTACAGCCAGTTTCAGATATATTGGGAGTTTTGTTTATGTATAGGGGTGTTTCTTGACCTTCCCCACCAGCTTACAGTTTGGCTTTCTTGTATCTGCCAGGTTCATTATTACTTGAGTGCTTTTTCCCCCTAAAATCTTATAACTGTTTTTTTTCCTCCTAATCTTGGTCCTTGTGGGTTTATCCCTTTTCAGAAAATCTGCTGCTTGTCATTTTCATTGTATTTCAGGAGTCAGAGCCAGTATACGTGTTCAGTTCTCCTTCCTTAACCAGAAGTCCAAGGATCCTCAAACTGAACTTGCCCTTGGTTGACAGCACATAATGTGTGCCCTCTCCCCTCAGACTGCAGATTCTCAGATGCTCAGGCCTTTCTGGGGTTTGGTCTCAGCCAGCTCTACGGCTTGCCCTTCCCAAAGGCCCTACCAGGTTACTCAGGTTTGTTTTTCTGAGATGCCCTGCTCCTTTCTTACTGCTCTCCAAAATAGCATATGGGCTTTCAAGGAGCTCGAGACTTCAGGAAATGGGCATTTGTCAGGCTTAAATCTCAGTTTCCAGTCATGAATCCTGGTTTATAGTTATAAACTACCTGGTTATGTTACATTATTTAATGTAATAAGTAGAAGTTTTGTTAACCCCTGCTTGCTGTTTTCAACCTCCAACATGACAGAATAAGCTCTGTATGCCTTAGCCTAGCACCCAAAACCTTTTATTCACCAGCCAACCCCAGTCCCCTCCATAACCCCATTCTCTCTGTGAGTCCTTAGAGCTTTGCCCTCCAATCATTCTGGAACTTCTAAAACCTGCCTGCCTCTATATAAGACCACAGCTGCACTTGGCATGCTTTCCTCCTGAACTGACAGGGTCAGTTGACAGGGTCTTCCTTGTTCTTGGCCCACCCCAGATTCGGGACCCAAGTCCATCCCCTGTCCCCACGCCTGCATGCACATGTTCCAGTCACTCAAGGCAGCTTGTGCCTACCCATCTTTGCTGGAGAGCTGCCCTTGGGCTTCTAGATGGATACCTTTTGGCCAGCATCCTTGCTCTACAGAGTCGGCAGTGCCTGGGAATTTATATCACTCCTTCACCCCATCCCTATTGCCCCCTGCGAAAAAAACCCCGAACCCCAAAAACATAATGGGTATAGAGACTACAGATTCTTAGCTCCATGGAATGTCTTCACAGCCCCTGGAACCAGCTGCCTTCTATATAACTGGCATGATTCCACAGTCTTGGTCCCCACTCCTGTGGAGGGTTTTTTTGTGTGTGTGGTGTTTTGTTTTGTTTTGTTTTGTTTGGCCTGAGAACACCTCCAGTCGTCCCACAGGAATCCCCAACTTAAGATACTGCTTTTGTGTTTGTTAAAACTTTGCCGTCTCCTTGGTACTCACCTGTGTGCTTGGCAGATGTTTGAATGAAATCTTGACATCTTCATTCCTTGTAGTGAAGAACCATTTCTCGTTTAAATGTTGGTAGTCTTATTGGGGCTTGTTAAATAATTGCTTATTGAAGCAATTCTTGCTTTCTCAGATTTTTACGTTCCGGTGCTCAAAAGAGGGGTGCAGGAAGAAAGAGATGATGCAGGTGTCTTGTGACCAGTGCCATGGGAGTTTCTGTATTCAGCATAGACACCCTCTGGATCACAGCTGCAAGCACGGGGGCCGCCCCATCGGCGCAGCTGGGTGAGAAGCGAAGCTGCCTGTGACGTGCTGGCTCATGTACAGGGACACCCATGGGACCGCCTGACCCCCATGGTGGGGATAGGGCAACTCTGAGCATTTACCGAACTAAGTTGTTGAGGTGGAATATTTGTTGTAGGAGTTTGGATGAATATAATCTAAATTAAAATTGGATTTTAAATTAAAGTTGGATTTTAGTTGTGTTTCTTCCTGTGGCTGCCAAAACAAAGCACCATGGCCTGGGCACCTTCATCAGCAGTTCAGTCTCCCTGCTCTAGAGGCACAAGTCTGAGATGGACATGTGGTGGGGCGGGCTCCTCCCAGAGGCTCTGGGGTAAGCCGGTTCCAGGCTGCGCCCAAGCTACAAGTGGTTTGCTGGCAGCCCTTGGCATACTTTGGCTGTGGGCATCTCTCCCCCAATCTGTGTGTCCATCACTTAAGTTTTCCTTGTGTGTCTATGTCCATATGTCCCCATTTTATGTGGACATGGTCATACTGGATTAGGGTCCCGCCCTTCTCCAATCTGAGCACATTTCAGCTAATTACACCTGTCATGACCTTACTGATAAATGTCACATTCTGAGGTCTTGAGTATTTAAGACTGTGAGGCTATCACTTTGCTGGGGACATAATTCAACCTGTTCACAAGTGGTATAACAGAGCATCTTTCTCAAGTCAGTGAAAACGTTTTCCTGAACTGGCAGTGGAATGCTAAAGTTTACCTTTTCGTTCCTGGTAGTTTCTCAGGTCGCCCCGCACGCAGCTCTCCAGGTGAGTGATGAAGGGGTCGATGACTGTTGGTCTGACCTTTCTGAATAGGTGCACAGCTGCCCGAGCCTCTGAATCCAAGCCATCGGGAGCATTAAACACACTGTCCACCAGTTGGCTGGCTCGGCGACTCAGGTATGGGTCTGGATGGCATGCACAAGGGCAGGTGCTTTGTACCGGGGGCGTGGTTCTTGTCTGAGTGACCAGCACTGCAGAGTCGTTGCAGTACTATTAATAACTGACTGGTTAAAATGATGTGCTCGGGGTGCCTGGGTGGCTCAGATGGTTAAAATGATGTGCTCGTCCATCGGCTCAGTGTAAGGAAGGCTGAGAGATCTGGATATGAGTTTTCTCAGGCCCTGAGTTACCAGCACAGTTCATTCCAGCACAGACCGTATCAAGAAGTAACAGGTCTACAGCTGGTTGCCGAAATACCTTATTTAGCCTAGTGCTTTTGTGTGATGCATTGCTCCTGGTTAATCAAGACAAACCTAAAAAAATAAGCTGTTCTTCTGTTCTCTTTCAGGTGGAAAGTAAAGAGGTGATGGGACTATGTCAGCCCACAGTGGCTTGGTGGCTTGTGTGTATCACTGTAGCAGGGCAGGTAGTGTTGATGCTGTAGTGGCTCTGTACTTCTCCTCGCAGGTAGTGTGGAATGCCATTAAAACTTTCCCAGTAAACTGTACATGTTTTGGCAGAATAAACAGAAGGATTTTGATATTCTAAGTTAGGCTAAGCTACTCCATCAACCTGCTTCCTCCAAATAAAGTGACATAAAGGTTGATCTGGCACACTCGGATCCTTCAGAGGGCGGCTCTGCCCTGGCCTGAGTCCCTCAAGAACAACCCAGCGTTCTGGAAGCCTCTGTCACTTATACAACCACACAGCTGATTTATTCTGTCTTCATCTTGTGGCTGAGGTACCTGAGCCCAGGAAAGGTGGGAGAGGCCGTGGGCCTACTGTGTTAAGGTCCTTGTTCAGAGGTGGCCCCAACACACAGTCCCTATTCCACTGAGCAAACAGCTCTGTGGCCATACAGACTCAAGTGCTGGGCTTACACTGACAGCCTCAGTCCATGAAGCATCCCCATGTCCTGTGACCCTGGGCACTGGGAAACTGAAGCAAGATGTCATTTGAGTTGGGTTCTGATCTTAACCCACTGGTCATCCACCTAAACATCCAGACCTCCCTTTGCTCTTGTCCAGGCGATGACTTCTGCTTTTAGAGCCTCAAAATGCAAAGCAGGGAGAGGCTTCTGTTCAGTTTCCATTCCAAAAATAGGTGATCAAAACTATTTCTGTGGGCTTAGTTGGTGGTACGTGTTCTGGACCAGTGGTTCTCACACTTCCCAGGCTCGTAATTGTGTGGAAGGCTCCTCCGAAGGGTGCTGGGCCCCACTCCCAGAGTCTTCTGGTTCTGTGGGGCTGGTGGGCCTTGAAAATTTGCACTTCTAGCAAGTTCCCAGCTGATGCTGCCGGTCTGGGGACCCCACTTAGCCAAATAACTTCTCTGTACCCGTGCTGTCCAGTACATGGTGACTAGCCAGAGTTTATGGAGCATGGGAAATGCATTTGGCACAACTGGGGTTGAATTTTTAGTTGCATTTAACTTAAAGGCAAATTAACTTGTGCTTTTTAGAAAACTCTTCAGTGTGTTAACTATGGTATGTGAGTCTTCTTTCATCTATAAATTTTAAATAAAGGTCAACCCTTTCTCATGAAAACATAATACCCAAATTGAGAATCAAAAACACTGAGCTTTGAAGACAATACCAAAAAAAGTATGTGATTGTTGAAGTTATTTACATGTTGAAATGCTAATATTTTGGGTATGATGGATTAAATAAAGCAATAAAGTTGATCTTACTTGTTCTTGTTTTAACTGTGGCTACTAGAAACTTTAGAAACAGGTAGGTGGCTGGCATTATATTTCTTTTTCTTTTTTTAAAAGATTTTATTTATTTATTTGACAGAGAGATCACAAGTAGGCAGCAAGGCAGAGAGGGAAGCAGGCTCCCTGCAGAGCAGAGAGCCCGATTCGGGGCTCGATACCAGGATCCTGAGATCATGACCTGAGCTGAAGGCAGAGGCTTAACCCACTGAGCCACCCAGGTGCCTCCTATTTCTTTTTCTTTTTTTTTTTAAACAGTTTCGGGGTTTTTTTGTTTTGCTTGAGAGACAAAGAGTGAGCACAAGCATGAAGAGCAGCAGAGGGAGAAGCAGCCTGATTCTCTGCTGAGCAGGGAGCCCAATGCAGGGCTTGATCCCAGGACCCTGGGATCATCACCTGAGCGGAAGGCAGACACTTAACCAACTGAACCACCCAGGTGCCCTCCAGCATGTTATATTTTTTTAGTGTTAGAAGTTTGTATGCATTTTTGAGAAAAATGTCACACGGTTTTGTGCTCTGTGTTCATGTCTGCAAGGTAGGAAGGGACTCACTTTCCTTATCTGTTGCAGTGCTTCTGTGGCAATGTTTGAGAAGCACCAGGCGGTAGGAGGAGCTTCCCAAGCAGGACAGGATTGCATTTGCTCAACCACTTGAGGAGGACCTGGAGCGAGCTGGAACCTGTTGGCTGTAGTTGACCTGCAGACAGCCACAGGGGTGATTGGGCGTGAGTGGTGTTCTATTAACAGGTGCCACGGCATCCTGTGTGTTCCCTGCCATTGAACATCTCCAGGGCAGAGGGTCCTTGGAAGCTCAGGTTGGATGTCTCAGACGGAAACCCGAAGCTTTGCTGAGAGGAGTGGGCCTCCAGTGTTCACTCTGTCCTGGGTCCTCTTCCCAGCCCATGAACCCACCACCCCCTCCTCTCCTAGACAAGTGGGCGTAAAAGCCAACCTTTTGAGGGTGTCTTGCCTACCTTGTCCTAGGGAATTTGGATTTGTGGCAGATGGGAGTGATTATTGATCTATAAGCTGGGTGTTTTCTTGCTGGCTGGGACAGACACAAAGTGGGTGTCCCGAGTCTATCTTGGCACCTGGACCCAATCAGCAGGTGACAAGCACCATGGGAGGCAATGCTTCCTGCCTGGGTTGCCTTCCTGCTTTCCCCTGAGTTGGCCTTGGGCTGGCACCAACCAGCTCTTCCTGGGCGAGGCCCAGAGCCAGGCTGCCCGTCGTTGTGGTGTCTGGCCTCTAGTCTGCAGCCTGGAGGGACTGGCCACTGCCTGCCCAGCGGCATGCGGCTGCAACATCAGACATTCACAAGGCATCACCAGAGGCTGTCCATCTGGATGGTGGTGAGGGCTGATGGGAATGTTGGTTGCTTTGGGGAAGTCAGGTGCAGTGTCACAGGGAGATTGGATACAAGAGCCATCAGCCCCACGTCAGCGTTTGTAAGTCATCCATGATGGGAGGGATTGGGGTTATTTTAAATGTATTTTTAATTAAATGTATTTTAATTAATCTCCTGTATTCATTCTTTGCAATAAGCCTAAGACCAAACTCAAAACATAGGCTTGAAACTGGCCTCAGTTGCCTGAACTGGCCTTGGTTCTCCAAGCTTCCGGTCTGAGAGTCAGGGTCTCTGGCATTCATCCAGCGTTGCAGATGTCTGGAGGCGGTGGTGGTGTGTTCTGGGGAACGTGCTGAGGGAAACAGGTCCGACTTCTCTATTTGGTCTGCCAAAAACTTTCCTCAGGGAGGTTTTGATTTGCTTTTCTGTATTTTCCTGAAGTGATGTAGACTTCTGATCGCGGTAGAGAGTGTAGAAAGTGCAGTGGGGAGGAGAGTATCCGGCTGAGGCAAGAGGTGGTTTGCTGTTGGTTTCTAATTTTTTTGTCTTGAGTGTGTCTGCCTCTCTAGGACGTTAGGGGGAGCTCTGCCCAAATCCACAGTTGCAGAGTTTATGCACAACCTTGTTCTAGGTGATGAGATCTTCTCTTTTGAATGCACCACCAGCTAAGATTTTCTTGAAATAAATACTACAAAAGCAACCTTTTTAAATGGTCTTTAGTAAAACAACAACAAAAACATGCCAACAGGCAGAGCAGTTGGTTAATTTTACATTCTGTAAAATTATCATTCTGAACTGAAATAAAGCTACTTATGTAAATAGCTTCGCTTTGGCTCAATCTTAAGAAGAAAGTGCACTGGGGCGCCTGGGTGGCTCAGTGGGTTAAGCTGCTGCCTTTGGCTCGGGTCATGATCTCAGGGTCCTGGGATCTAGTCCCGCATCCGGCTCTCTGCTCAGCAGGGAGCCTGCTTCCCTCTCTCTCTCTGCCTGCCTCTCCGTCTACTTGTGATTTCTCTCTGTCAAATAAATAAAATCTTTAAAAAGAAGAAGAAGAAGAAAGTGCACTAAGAGTATCTGTGGGCCAGTGTCTCCCTTCCTGCTTTCCTGTGAACATGCCCTGGAGAAGGAGAGCATTGAGAAGGGCCGCTGTTTCCATAGCACTCAGGAAGCTTATGGGATGGCAGGGAAAAAGTCAGGTCCTCTGTATAGAGCGAGCAGCTGTTGCTGCATACGTGCTGCCCAGATGTGAGATCGTGGCTGTCATTTGGCTGAGCATTCGTGTCATTCGCCTCCCCCCACAGACGGGTCCTCAAGCTGCTGTCCCACAGTGCCAGCTACAGAGCCCTGACCACAGGCAGACTCTTTGGTCTGTTGGGGCATGTGCCCTCCCGCCCATCTTCCCACTGTCATATACCCCTGTCTCATGGAGGGTGGTGACCCTTGCACGGTTTGCCTAAAGCAGGGGTTCTCAAACTTGTTCTGAGCCTGGTACTCTGCCACAGTGGTGTGTCTGTGCTGGAAGCCTGCTGAGCTGGAGGCCGCGGTAACCTTAGTGGACAGGATCAGATCCATCTCAGCATCCAAGGGTGAGATGGAGTTTGTAGGAAGCATGACAAGTGGAGAAAACAGTATCACTCATTTTTGCTGAGTTAGGAAAATTGTAAATTAGGAAAGCAGTTTTGCTGACTTGAGACTAGAGACCCGTAGGGGGCGCCCAGGAGTGTTTGGCAGGAGTTGGGCTGGATGTGTGTGGTTGGAATTCCTGCCGCAATGTTGGGAGATGGCACCATCGTCATGTTTCCTGATGGTTACTTATTTCAGCTATAAGCCCAGAGTAGGATCATTTCAGATTTGACCTTTCTTTACTTGGTAAACGGATTTTTTAGAGCAGCTTTGGGTTTCATGGCAAAACTGAGCAGAAAGCACAACCCATATCCGTGCTGCCCTGCCTCCTCCATATCCACATCCGCACTGCTTTGGTTTGCTGTGGTAATTCAGAGAGTAGGGAAGTCGGCCTCAGCACACGTTGCTTCCGAAAGCATGAACTCCATCACAGTAACGAATTCCAGAGCCGTTGTGTGTGGCCGGAAGGAATACAGACTTGATGTGCTCTCCTGTTGTAAGGTTGGCACTTGTATGGTTGCACTATAACGTGCCTTGGTTGCAAGACCGGTAGGGGGCTCCCACCTGGCAGATGTGGAGACTAGCTACCAGGCTGTAGGATGCTGAGGAATCCTTGAGGGAATTTTAAAATTATGGACATGAAGGGTGCCTGGGGGGCTCAGCCAGTTAAGTGCAGACTCTCAGTTTTGGCTCAGGTCATCATCTTGGGGTCCTGAGATCAAGCCCCACACTCAGCACAGAGCTTGAGATTATCTCTCCCTCTGCCTCTCCCATGCACCCTCTCTCTCTCAAATAAATGAATCTTTAAAAAAAAAATTAAATAATCAGATTACAGACATCGGGGGCTCCATCCATGGACCATATGACTCTTGATCTCAGCATTGTGAGTTCAAGCCCCATGTTGGGCATAAACAATATGTTAAAAAAATTACAAACATGTTACTCTCAAAATGAATAATATAGTAATCTGATCCACAACCTAAAGTGATATTTCTGGCCGTTATAAGGTAGAGAATGCATTAGGAGGACAGAGTGGGTGACCTGAGTGCCTGGGGTGGAACCCTATAATGGACGAGGGCAGGAGACATGGAAAGTCTTGCTGTTAAGTTAACAAGATGTCCAGGGTGACTGGGAGGAGTGGGGATAGCACCTTGCTTTTCTTGGTGGCACTTAGGCTCTGTTGGGGGTGGGCAGGGTAGTGAGCAAGGGAAGAGGTTTGAAAGGAAGAATCCAAAGTTGGGCTGTGAGCATGTTCTTGTTGAGATATTTACTGGACTGCTGTGTAAGCCATGTAAGCAGGTGGGTAAGCGATTCCAGGGGGCAGGGTTGAGATCAGAAACAGGATTTAGAGTCACTGGCATATGGTTGGATGGAAAGCTATGGCAACAGATGAAATCACAGTGGAAGAGAGGGAGAGGGAACGAAGACCTGGCACTGGGCCCAGACAGAGTACTAGGGAATAAAGATCTGGAGGAAAGGAGAAGACAAGGGTAGTGTCTCAGATCTCTGTAACATAGTGTTCAGTGAAGTAGGACGTGAGATATAATTTCCATAAAATCATAAAACGTATGTAGCTCCTCTAACAATGTAAAAGTTTCAAGAGGCGACAAGATACAAAACATGCTGCCATCAATAGCCCTCATTGCCATAAATGACGATCAGAAGATACAAAGAGCAAAATCCCATCTACAATGGCAGTAAAGACAAAATACTTAGGGATAAACCCAACAAGATCTATGTAAGACCTAGAGCGGACAAAACTTTAAAACACGAAAGACACAAAAGTAGACACAAACCATCGAGACAGGCCTGTTCTTGGAAGACAGCATCATAAAGATGTCCATTTTGCCTAAGTTAATTTTATTTTTAAATTATATCCACCAATTTATTATTTTATTCTCCCTTATTTTTAGTTCTTTATATATAGAAAGTAAAGATAGCAAAACAGCACACAACCTGGACAACAATGAGTACTATTAAAGAGAGTTGGTACACGACCACTTTAACATAAAGACCAACTCTGCTCCAAAAAGTAGAAAGTTTCCCACTCCCTAAAAAATGTTATCAGTTGCTATTTTTTTTAAAAGGTTTTATTTATTTATTTGACAGAAATCGCAAGTAGGCAGAGAGTCAGGCGGTGGGGGGGGGGGTGGAGAAGCAGGCTCCCTGCTGAGCAGAGCCCAATGCAGGGCTCTATCCAAGGACCCTGAGATCATGACCTGAGCCAAAGGCAGAGGCTTTAACCCACTGAGCCACCCACGTGCCCCCAGATGCTATTATTTTAATGGTCAGAACCATTTTAAACTTCATCACCTCTCTTTGTCATTTTTTGTTTGTTTTTTGGTTTTGTTTTTTTTAAAGATTTTATTTATTTGTTTGACAGATCACAAGGAGGCAGAGAAGCAGGCAGAGAGAGAGAAGGGAGGAAGCAGGCTCCCCGCTGAGCAGAGAGCCCTACGTGAGAGGCTCAAACCCAGGAACCTGGGATCATGACCTGAGCCGAAGGCAGAGGCTTTAACCCACTGAGCCACCCAGGTGCCCCTTTGTTTTTGTTTTTTTGATAGCAGTTTTGACAAGTGCCTTTGTAAGAGCAGTTAATCTACTTGGAAACTTGGCAGTTTCCAAGTTTTCTATTTTCCTTCTAAGTGTCCTTGCAAAGTGTGTGACTATAGAGCTCAAGGCTTAGAACGGTTGTGTCTTTCCTGATTTTTCTGTGGTCTGCTGTTCATTTTGGCTAGCCTAAATTAATTTTAAATCTAAGAGGATCCCAATAAAAATACCAACAAGCTGCTTCTCTGGAGCTCCACAAGTCGGCACCGGAGTCGTGGAAAACTACACGTGGAGGAAAACTGAAGGAGCACAGGATGAGAGTCCTGCTTGGTCTCACGGCTCACTGTAAAGCCTCCTGCGGAGAGCAGCGCAGTGGGCACAGCAGCGGGCAGCCCGTGTAGTGGAGCAGGAAACCCTGAAACCCAAATGCATGTGGAAACTCAGGTGTGATAAAAGGTGTATCTTGGGCATATGGGGGCTCTGTTGGTGAAGGGTCTGCCTTCGGCTCAAGTCAAGATCCCAGGGTTCTGGGATCGAGCCCCGCCTTGGGCTCCCTGCTCAGTGGAGAGTTTGCTTCTCCCTCCGCCCTTCCCTCCCCGACTCCTGTGTGTGTGCTCTCTCTCCTGCAAAAATAAATTAATAATTAAATCTTATGAAAAAAAAATAAAAGGTGTATCTCAAGTCCGTGGGACCAAGATGGGTTTTTTGAACAGCAGTGTTGGTTCAACCAGGCAGCCACTTAGAGAAAGGTCACACTGGCTCTATACCCTAAGTCACACACACAGAGGGACCCCCATCAGAAATGTGAATGTAAGAAGTGAAACCAAACAGGGTATGGGAAGAAAACTTGGGTGAATTTCTCCAAAACTGTGTATGGGAAAGGCTTCCCCACAATGATTCAGAAGTCAGAGGGATGAAGGAAAGGGCTGTTAGTGTCAAAGCACAGTTGCATTGTGGAGAACAAAGGACAGGTGACAGACAAGGACAAGGTATTTGCACATACATCACAGGTGAAGGTTGATATCTCTAATAAAGAATGGACACACTAAGGGGAGAAAAGATTAGAAACCATAGCAGGGGCGCCTGGGTGGCTCAGTCGCTTAAGTATTCACCTCAGGTCGTGATCCCAGAGTTCAGGGATCAAACCCCGCATCAGGCTCTCTGCTCAGCAGGGAGTTTGCTTCTGCTTCTCCCTCTGCCTCTCTCCCTGCTCGTGCTCTCTCTCTCTGTCTCTAATAAATAAATAAAATCTAAAAAAAAAAAAAAAGTTAAAAGAAAAAGCAAATAGGAAGATGGGTGAAGAATGAAGTGACGTAAGTGTATAAAGATGATCCTGGGATATAGAAAGGGATGTTCCACCTCACTTGAGTTAGGAAAGATGTAAATTAAGACCAAACTGAGGTCCCATTTCTTAGATTAGATGAGCAGAAATCCAAACTCGAACGGCATATTCTATTGACAAGGCTGTAAGCAAGAGAGGTGTCCACACATTGCTGGTGAGGATGCCAAGTTGTCAACGATTATGAAGGAAGATCTGGCTATACCCAGCAAAACGGTATTTGGCAGTCCACCCCAGGAGCCAACCCTGAAGGCATACCACCATGAACAGTAAAATGCAAGTGTGCACGATTGTTCAGTGCAGCCTAATTTACAATTGCAGAGCTCGAGACTGAGTGCCCGTGTATGGACGCTGATTAAATGAGCCACAGTCAGTCCACCCACGGGGCCCCGCCAACCTGTAGGAAAGCATAAGAGGACGCCTGTAAATTGATGGAAGATTTCCAGGATGGACTGTTGGCTCGAAGGAGCAGGGTGCAGAGGAATGTGCGCAGTGCTGGCTGCGGTATAGGGAAGAAATATCCACACACCTGCTTGTTTTTGCCAGAGGAAGCTCAGAAAGGATAAACCAGAAACTAAGAAGGTTGGCTACTTACGTGAGGTTTCGTGGATGGGAATGAGGTAGAGGGTTGCGAGCATTAGAATACTTTCTTGTGCAGTCTTAACGTTTGGACTCCTCCTGTTGTTTCACAGATTCAACAAAGTTCAGCAAGACGGCAGGGGGTGGGGAGCCCCGCAACTGGAGAGACACAGACACCAACAAACAGCCTTTTTTTTTTTTAAGATTTTTTTTAAAAATTTATTTGACAGACAGAGATCACAAGCAGACAGAGAGGCAGGCAGAGAGAGAGAGGGGAGGAAGCAGGCTCCCCGCTGAGCGGAGAGCCCGACGCGGGGCTCGATCCCAGGACCCTGGGATCACGACCTGAGCCGAAGGCAGCGGCTTAACCCACTGAGCCACCCAGGCACCCCCAAACAGCCATTTTTGATGTGAATAAACACATTTTTGGAGGAACAAACACAATTTTTTTCATGATAAGAAACCCACAAAATTCACCATTTTAACCATCTTAAAGTGGATACTTCAGTACCACTTAGTACCTTTTCAGTGTTGGGTAATCACCACCACCATCTAGTTCCAGAACATTCTCCGTGTCCCCGAAGGAAACTTCATACCCATTAATATTCCCCATTCTTTCCACAACACCAGCCCCCAGCAACTACTAATCTACTTTCTGTCTCTGGATTTGCCTGTTGTGGACATTTCAGGTTAATAGAAATACACAATATGTGGTTTCAAAGAGCCTGTGGCTTCCCTTTTACATGCCCTTCTGTCCACTTGCCCCAGGGAAGCCAGCTGCCAAGTGAGCTGCCCTGTACAGGGGTCCCCATGACAGGGAACTCAGGGAGGCCTTTTGCCAATGGCCAGTGAGAACTGAGGCCCTAAACCCAGTGACCCTTGGAGAGTGAATCCTTCCAATAGCCACGTATGAGCTGGGAAATGGACTGTCCCCCAGGCAAGACTTCTGATGAAACCACAGTCCTGGCAGACAACTTGACTTCAACTTTGTGAGGGACCATGAATCAGAGGCACAGGGCTAAGGCACATGGGTGTTCCTGACCCCTCAGAGACTGTGACATGAAGCTGCTAAATTTATTGTTTTAAGTTTTGTGTTCATTTGTTATGCAGAGATAGAAAATACAATTTTCTGCCTTTTGGATTTGGGAGGCAGCATAGACCATATTTAATATGACCACTATTCATTTACTGGGAAACTTGGAAGTCGTTGGTGTTGAGTGAGGCCCAAAGCAAAGGAAGGCTCAGCACCAGATCCAGTTTGTGGCGCAAGCTGTCCTGCACTTGGGCCACATAATTTGGAAGGTCCAATAGAGCTAGAGAGGTATGTACATGGTAGCTGAGACTGTGTGCGTGTGTGTGTGTGTGGTCCCTGGCACCATCTCCTAGAGCTTGGCACAAAGCCATGCCCTCTGCTGCAGAGAATTACAGAACATCCTAAGCAGCTATGGATGTGCTACCTTGCCTTAGAGACTGAGCACCTGGCCGTGGACATCATCTGAGGATGTGACTAGAGCTGTCCATCAGGAGCAGGTCATTTTCAGACCCCTGAAGTTACAACGTTTGGTGAATGTGTCAGCAGTCCCTTGTATGGTGAAAGTGGTATCTTATTTTTCTGGATTTCCTATCACATTGTGTTGTCTCTTTGTGTACATGGCTGTTTCCTATTGAATGCTGGACATAATATGAGTAATTACAATTTGGGCTATGGAAACACTATACTTTGATTCTAGGGAGGTTTTACCCTTTTTTCTTTGAGCAGACTAGCAGCATCAACAGTAAACCCTGTATCACCTGAATGCAGTTTCAGAGTTGGAGTGAATTTAATCTGGATTTTATGAAGTCCCTACAAGCCTGGTCTACTCTGGTTCTATTCACTCTTACAGTGTAGCTGTTCAGGGTCTCAGCTCAAAGATGGGGACATTTACAAGAACCCTACCCCTTAGGAGCCCTAGCCCAAGCTGTCAATCTCTGTTCGGTTTCTAAGCCTTCCTGCTGCCTCTTCCAGAACTGACTGACCCCTGAGTGGAAAATGTTGCTTGATGTCAGGGGTAGTACTCTGGGTTTCCTTTTATCCCGTCAGAATATTTCACTCCGATGGCACAAAACAGCATTTCTTTTAAAGTTTTTTAAGTAATCTCTGCACCCAGGGCGGGGCTCAAATTCATGACCCCATGATCATTCATGATCAAGACTGGCATCTTCCACTGACTGAGCCAGCCAGGTGCCCCTAAAACAGAATTATTTTTAAACGATTATATTTTGGCCAGCTTTTTTTTTTTTTTCCTGTTCTCAATGGGAGGCTCACCGGAATCATTATCAGAGCTTTTTTTTTTTTTTAAAGGTAAAACTAAACAATATATTACACATTTATATATTTTTACATTATATGCTGTTTAAGCTTATGGGAGGAAATTTCTTGGCCGTGTGGCCGCGAGGCCATCGGGGCAGTTTGAAAACAGGACGGTTTTCCTGAAGTGAGCAAGGCTGGACGTGCTCACACGGGCGTGAGTGGGAGGGCGGGGAGCGACCGCACCCGCACCGCACTGCACCGGGGGTAAGGTGGCTTGTTACCCGAGCCACACCTGTGCGCGCGGGCAGCTACCCTCGCACCTGGAAGCAGTGGAGGCACCGCAGAACCGCGCCTGCTCCCGCCGCTCCCGTCCCTAGGCCCCCAGGGGCTCCGAGGCAGCGACAGTCACCCCACTAGAGCACCTGCCAGCCACGTGGGGCCGCCCGGGAGACCCCTAAGCCGAAGACCGCCTCCTGGGGGCTTCACCCGGGCGGCGTTCAAACATTGTGCACAGTTCCATGGTTGCAGCATCCTCAGTTCATACAAATGAACTGCGTTTAAGACGAATCTGGTGCGCGCAGGCAGACCTCTCGGGGTGGTCCGCCTGGGGTTCGACCAGAAATGGGATGCGGCGCCCTAGCCCTGGCTGCCCGCGTATGGGGCGTTGCTAGGCAACTCGCGGCTCCCGGCAACAGGCAGCGCCCAGAGATGACGCCAACAGCCCGCGTCCGCACTTGGACCAGCCCCCTCGCGGCCGCCGTATGCAATTGGCCGGCGGGCAGACGGAGGCGGGTCTCGGCCAATGGGCGACGCCGCTCCGGAGGGCGGGACCGTGTTACTAGGGCGGTGCGCCTGCCGGAAGCCCGCGGCGGCGGCCACGCGCAGGTGGGTGGGGTTGGCGTGGTCGGGGGTCAGGGGGTCGCGGGGCGGATTCCACGTGGGTGCGGGGACTCGGCGGTTGGCAGGAGGGACTGGCGGAGTCCCGCAGATGGCGCGCGGGGATCGAGCCGCCGGCTGCCCCGGGCTGTGCCCCCCGAGCCTGTCATTCCCTTCGCCACAAGCCGCCCCTTGACTAAATCGTGCGGTGGGCTCCGGCGCGTGCGCCTGCCCCAGGCCAGGGCTCGCGGCGGAACGACGCCACCTGGGACTCTCGCGTTCTGCGGGGACAGAATTAATAAGTAAGGTGGTGGTGGGCTTCTGCAGGGAAATGAGGCGGAGCACGGCGTGGAGAGCGGGCCGCGGCGGTGTCCGCAGACACGGCGGGTGAAGGGGCTCCGGGCGCAGCTGTAGCCACTGTGGCGAGAGCACAGGCCGGAGGGCGGGGGACAGGGGGCACGTCGGGCAGCCACGTGCGTCCGAAGGCCTAGGTGAGGTCGTGGACTCCTCCCCGAGCACAGTGGGAACCCTTGGGAGGGTGTCGGGCAGAGCCTGACTTGGGCATTCTCTGAGGCATTCCGCAGGCTGTGTTGGAAATGGACTGGAGGGGCAGGGGTGGGGGCTCTTGAGAAACGCAGATGGGAGGGTGGTAGTGGTACAGGGAGTGGAAGGGAGTCACTGCCCTCTGGACGTGCTTTAGAGACAGGCAAGCGGGGCTAACGGACACTGGAGTTGTGGGACACTACAGTCTTTTTAGCTTGAGCTAGAATCTGGATTTCCCCGGATGGCGGTTTGTTGAGAGGACAAATGCACAGGAAGATGGGTTTGTGGAGGACCATCAGAAGTATCCATGTTAAAAAAAAAAAAAAAAGAAGAAGAAGTATCCATGTTGATGCCTTGTGTTTGAGATGGTGTGTGAGGGAGTAGGTGATCCAGTGTATTACACTGTATCGGGTGATACAGTGTACTAATGCAGTTTCGGGAGAAGTTCGAGGTGGCCAGGTCCCCTGCCGATAGTTGGTGTTTAGAGCAGCACAGCAGGCTGAGATCAGTTAGCGGTTGAATGTAGGCAGAGAGGAAACTGGGCTCACAGACTGGAGCCCTTTAGTGCCGAGGGCCAGGGAGGTGAAGGTATAGGAGGAAAAGCAGGCGGTAGTGGGGTCTGTTTGGAAGCCAAGAGGAAAAAAGTATGTGGAGACAGAAGTGAGCATCAACTGTCAGATGCTGCTGTTAGGTCAAATAAGGTGAGTGCTGAGAATCTGCCATAAGGTTTCATGTCTGCGAGGAGCAAGCTGGACCGTAGTTTACTGTAGTTAAAGAGGTAAGGCTGGATTTCAATCAGTAATAACTGTTGCAGTAAGGATAAGAACTGCCTGAACTGAATTCACCTTGGATTTCTCCAGAGGTGACTGAGGGAATAGGGATGGGAAGGGGGAGCGGCACTTAGTAGACTTAGGAAGTGAAAAACTATAGAAGCTGGGGAAGGGGTGTTGGTCTGTGTGAAACCCATGTGGGTTTGCTAACTGGCACTTGTCAAAGGTAGGTTCCTACTCTTCCACAGAGCTGTTCGATGGGGCCCCATCATCGGGTGTCACAGCATTGACTTTTCTCAGGCAGGCACTTTTTAAGGGTGCTAGGGGCATCATAGGGATGGGGCCTTGAGCTGTTAGAAACTGTATTAGTGTTTTATTCAAGTCTTTGAGGGCCAAGGTTGAGGACCGGTGGAGAGAGGAGCCTGGTTAGAGTTGGGTCATGGAGACAGTCTTTGTCCTTATGGTATGGTTGGTGATCTTGAGAACAGCTGAAGAGTGGCGGAAGCCTGGTGGAAGGGTATGGGAGGGAACAGGAGGGAAGGGGTTATGCAGTGCAGGTAGGTGGCTCTTGAGCAGGAGGAAACAGAAACGGGGTAAAGAGCATGTGAGATCAAGAGAGTGGGAAATTTTGGTTGAGTAGAAGGGAAGCTGGACCCGAGCAGGAGAGGAATTGTTCAGTGTGATGTGGCTGCGTAGGCAGGGCATGGAACCCAGCGCCAAAGTGGAGGGTTTGGCCTCCGTTGGAAAAATGACAGGATCCATTGTAACAGGAGAAAAGGGTGGAGGGGTAGATGTGGGAGCTTGCAGAAGCTCCCTTCCAGTTGCTTTGATTTCCTCTGTGATCAGGAATTAAGGTCCTGTGAGAGAAGGGAGAAGACCTTGGCATTTTTAGAGGAGAGGCTTGTCCAGGTGAGTGGCTGGGGTGGGGAAATGTGGTAGGACCACCAGTGAGGCTGAAGGATTATTGGACCCTGGGGTGCTGGGGGTGGTGAGCTGCAAAGAGGGGCTTGGTGAGTGAGAAATTTGGAGCATTTGTAGTAACTGGGCTTCAAGTTTGGCATTTGGAGGGGGGAGAGGGGAGGGTAAGTACCAGGAGAGCAAAATCCAGAGGCTATTCTGTGTGGGTAAGTCAGAATGCAGACCAGTCTTGGATCAGAATGAACAAGAGCAGAGTCCCAGTCCCGGCACAGGAGCTGGGATTCTGCTCCTGGATTCCCCGGACAGATTTCCTCGAGGGTTGTGGATTGTGAGGGTGCACACCCTCCTCCAGGGGCCCTTCCTTGCAGCCTGCCTGACAGGACACATCAGAGGTATCATGCTGTGGGTGAGAGGGGGCATTAGGGCCTCTGGGTGGGGATTTCAGATTTAAGAAGACTCTTTTCCTATAGGCTGATTTATTTTTTAAAGATCCTATGGAGTTTCTTTTCAGCCCTGGAGACCCAGCAGCCTCAGCCCATTGGCGCTGACACTTCCTGACTAGTGACTGTAGCCAAGCCCAGATGGTTAGTTGGTCTCTGTGTGTCTGATGTGGGTCCTCAGCTTTCTGTTGGTGGAAGGGTTTGTTTGCTCCCCTGAAGACTTTTGAGCTGGTGTTTTAAAAGAAAGGTTGTGTTTCTGCTTTTGTTGTAGAAATTACAGAAAAGTAGAAGGGGGAAAACCATACTTGTAATTCTGACTCTCTAAAATGTTAATTTTTTTTTTTTAAGATTTCATTTATTCATTTGACAGAGAGAGACACACAGGGAAAGAGGGGACACAAGCAGCGGCACAGGGAGAGGGAGAAGTAGGCTTCTTGCTGAGCAGGGAGCCCGATGAGGGGCTCAATCCCAGGATTCTGGGATCATGACCTGAGCCGAAGGCAGATACCCAAAGACAGAGCCTCCCAGGTGCCCCAAAATGTTAATATTTTAATGTATTTCCTTCTAGTGTTTTTCTTCGTACATACATATTATTTTTCCTACAAAAGGAGGGTCATATTGTACATATGTAGGTTTCCGCCCATCTTTTCCTTTTATGTCGTACCCTGAGCTCTTCCTGCCCTGACTGAGTGCTTAGTGTGCTCAGGGCAGCCGTACTCCTGTGCGTGAATGAGTCATTCATTTGCCCGGTCCCCTATTGTTGGATAGTTACAGGGTTTTCCGCTTTTTAATTGAAGAGGCGTTATCATTCCTTTACAGTGCCATTGTCGTCCTTATATTTGAATCTCAGTCCATGATTATTTCATCAGGATAAGTTCTAGAAGTGGAATTACGGGCTAAAGCACTTGATAAATGTTATGAAATTGCCTTTTAAAAGGACTGTGCCAATTTATTCTCCTGTCAGTAGGCATGATAATGGCCTTTTCATCATTCTCCGGCTAACCCTGAATAATAGAATTTCAAAAATCGTTTATATAAAAAAAGGCATTTTTAACCTATGCAATTAGCTAAGTAATACGTACATACAGCTGGAAACCTGCAGCGGTAGCAGGAGATGGAAAAGAACAGCAGCCCACGGCTGGGCTGGGCCGCGCCGCAGAGGCAAGCATTGTCCTCGGTCAGCTTTGCAAACTGGGATCGCTTCCAGACATCCAGAGCACAGTGTGTGCCTTGGGTTTACCAGTTTTAGGCGTCATCTATTGGTCCGCCCCACTGATGGGTGCACCCCGGTTTCCTCACCCGAGTGCCGCCCTCAGCACTTAGCACAGGGCCTGGCACGCAGTGAGCGCTGGGTGAAGGTGGATGCTCACGGCCACCGTTGCTACGAATAGCTTTCCTGACACCCCTGCCCCCTCCTCCCGGCCCCGAGATAAGGGGAGAACTCGCTGGCGAAGCCTTATGAGCAGCTAGATGTTTTGCAGAAAAGCCTGTGAGGAAAAAGAAACGCGAAGGAGAGGTCTCAAGCTTTTTGAGGTCAGGGCACCAGGCCACTGAGCTGCTGCCAGCTTCAGAGGAAGGCGGCGAAGCTCCACCGCGGCTGCTTTCCTCGGTACCCTTCCTGGAGTCGTCAGGCAGCTCCTGGGGACACTGAGGAGTATTTGTTGGCTCTGGTTGTGCTGGGATGCTTGGACACGCTCTCGTGCCCCTCACAGCTGCTCTGAAATAGGGCTACTGCTAAGGGCAAAAAAAGGAAGAAGGAAAACTGGTACAGGGGCATCATATAGCTTAATTTATTACAGATCATTTGCGAGAGATTAGAGGGTTTTTCTTTCTTTCTTTGTGTGTTTTAGTGGTTCACAGGGCTCTGTGGCCATCACCGCAAACTGATTCCAGAACATTTTCCTTCTCCCAAAAGAAACCCAGTACTGTTCACAGTCACTCCCTACCCCTGTCCCCTTACCCCGAGCGAGCACCAGGCTACCTTCCTGTCTCTTTAATCACTCATTGTGGAAATTTCATATAAGCGAGATTATACAATCTGTAGTATCCTGTGACTGGCCTGTCTCACATAGCAGGATGTTTTCAAGATTTATCCAGTGAGTGCTTCAGTCCCCCGCTTTTTTGGCCAAATAATGTTCCATTGCCTGGGTGTACCACATTTTGTGATCTGGTTATCAGTTGTGGACGTTCAGGTTGTTGACACCTTTTGAATGTTATGACTAATGTTATGAACATTCAGGTTTGAATTTTTATGTGGTTGTGTTCATTTTCTTTGGTGGAGTTGTTGGGTCATATGGTAACACAGTTAACTTTTTTTTTTTTAAAGATTTATTTATTTATTTGACAGAGAGATCACAAGTAGACAGAGAGGCAGGCAGAGAGAGAGAGAAGCAGGCTCCCTGCTGAGCAGAGAGCCCGATATGGGGCTCGATCCCAGGACCCTGAGATCATGACCTGAGCCGAAGGCAGCGGCTTAACCCACTGAGCCACCCAGGCGCCCCCACAGTTAACTTTTTGAGGGTCCACTAGGCTGTGGTACAATGTGGCTGTACCATTTTATATCCCACCAGCAGTGAAGAAGGGTTCCGAGTTTTCCACATCATCAATATTTATGATTATCTGTCTTTTTGCTTATAGCCAACTTAGTGACTGTGAAGTGGTGAGTCATTTGATTTACATTTCCCTAACGATGAATGATGTTAAGCATCTTTTCTTGTCCTCATTGGCCATTTGTATGTCAGCTGTGGGGTAATCTGTATTCAAGTTCTTTGTCCATTTTCAAATGGGACTGTTCTGTTATTGTTGTTGTTGTTGAGATACAAAAATTCTTCATACATGGTGTTCACAAGTCTCTTTTAAGTTATATGACTTGCGAATATTTTTTTCCAATTCTTGATATTGTCTTTGTACATTCTTGCTGACATCATTTGCAACACAAAATTTTCTAATTTTGAGAAGTTCACAATTTATGTTCTTTCTTCTACTTCTTATGTTTTTGGTGTCATACCTGAGTCTGTTGCCTTATCCAGCATCTTCAAAATTTACTCCTGTGTTTTAGCTCTTACATTTAGGTTTTTGATCCATTTTGAGTTAATTTTTGTGTTTGGTGTGAGGTAGGGCTCTCAGTTCATTCTTTTGCATGTGGAAGTCCAGGTGTCCCAGCACTGTTTGTTAAAAAGTCTGTTCTTTCCCATTAAATTGTCTTGGCACCCTTGTTGAAAATCACCATGAATGTAAGGGAATGTCGTTTTCTGTAACAAACATTGATAGTCTCAAAGTCAGGAGACACCGTCTCTTAGAACTATTAAAAGAAACCTTTTTATAATGTGGAAAAGTCTTTCTCTCTTTTTAGCAAATAGACTTAGTGATTAAACTTTTTAATGATAACTTACAGAATGAATAAAGATTTAACTTAACTTTTATGGCAACTGGTATGTAAATATTTGCTAAACTTTCCTTATTTCTCCAACGAGGTAATTGGCTGACAGAGTCCTTTGTCATTTCAAAGCCCTTGTGTCAACAGTCTCTTGTTCTTTCACGATTTC
Organism: Mustela putorius furo; assembly: GCF_011764305.1. Classification (NCBI taxonomy): domain Eukaryota; kingdom Metazoa; phylum Chordata; class Mammalia; order Carnivora; family Mustelidae; genus Mustela; species Mustela putorius. The sequence goes on from NW_025421293.1 coordinate 14,811,216, forward strand.
TTATTACACTGCTAATTGAAATTTGTAGCCTCTGGCTTTGAATACTTTTTTTAGATAAGGCTTAATTAAAGACTGTGGAGCTTGGAATTTTTCTGATTCTACAACAGTAAAACGCTTTCATTGTGCTGTCATCAGTCACAGCCCCAAATGAGGCAGAGGGAGCCCTCCATGCTGGCGCTGTGTCCTCTTGGATGTGGCCCTATGATCACCTGTTTCCTGGGTGTTCCTCACAGCTTGATATCCCAGGTTCATCTTACACTTTACTTGCTCCAGACCAGCAATCTTAAGGAACTCTGTACCCCCCACCTGCACCCCTTTTATAAAATAGAGAATGCTATTTAGAACCCAAATCTGGACTTTTCATGTCTGCATTGCTTCTAGGCCCTTTACATTGTGATTACTCTATAGTTGCCCACCCCAGAATGCTTTCCCACTTCTGTTTGCCTTTGGGTAGCACTCACTGTCTTCTCATGGATCCTATATTTGCGTCCCCCCATAAGCATGTGAACTGTGTGTGGATAGATCTTTTGGACAGCCTGGCCTAGCCTAGAGCAGCTCATGGCCCGTACTCAGCACCCTGCAGGTGGTGACAGAGTAACCGGCAAGTGACAACACAGGAGCGGAGCGTGCCTGCGGTGTGATTGCTGGGATTGCTGGGTGACGGTGTGTGCACGCTTATTTCTACCAGCTAATACCTTCATGTAGTTGTCCCCTTATGTCTCCGTGGAAGCAGTTTTGCTTTGGGGGGAAATTTACATTTCGGAACATCTGTTCAGAGAGGACAGGCTCAGGACATACCCAGTTCTTGGTCGCCTAGCTCTGCCTGTGCTACATGCTCTGTCCTTCACTGGCCTCCTGGAGGCCTCCTGCCACTGTGACTGTATCGCTGCCTGTCTGTCACCTGTGCTCACTTTCTTCTGTTTTATATTCTTGGCAACCCCATGTAAAAGTGTTTTCTCATTTACTTAAATACATAGGTCTGTCTTTCCCACTAGAAGGGAAGCTTCATGAAATCAAGGCTCTTATTTGCCGTGCCGCTTGCCCTGTGCTCAGCCTCTAGCACAGTGCCTGGCACAGAACTGGCTCTCAAAAAATATTTGCTGAGTTATATTTTTAATATCTTTTGATAGAGTCTAAAATGAATTCTGGTGTCAAGAGAAGAGAACATTGGGTTTCTCTTTACCTATATACACAGCTTTGAACGGCATGTCTAAAATTAAATTTAAAAAAATATAGACATAAGTATGCAATAGATACATGTATTATGTGTGTGTGTGTGTGTGTTTGTGTGTGTGTAAAATCTGGAATATGGAGGATGAAGCCACTGAGAGTGAGTTTAGGATAAATAAAATGAAATACGTTTTTATAATTTGTTAGGATAAAAGCTGTAGTTTTAGTGTAGGCCTTGTAGGTAGAGTTTTAAAGGACTGGTATTAAAAAGTAACCTTTATTTTTTTTCCAATTATAAAACCTTGAAAATAAAAACTAAGCTTTAAATAAATAGAAAGTTCCTTGTAACCCCACCCCCAGATATAAATAAAGGTAAATGTTTTGTTTATATCCTTCAGACATTTTATATGTATGTATATATAAGTATGTGTATATATGTTTTTGTATATTTGTCTTATATACCTCCTCTATTACTTTTTTTTAAATATTTTTAAATTTTTTAAAAAGATTTTATTTATTGTCAGAAGAGAGAGGGAGAGAGAGAGAACACAAGCAGGAGGAGTGGCAGGCAGAGGGAAAGGGAAAAACAGGCTTCCCACTGAGCAGGGAGCCCAGTGCAGGGCCATCCCAGGACTCTGGGATCATGACCTGAGCCAAAGGTAGCTGCTTAACTGACTGGGCCACCCAGATGTCCCAGTGTTATTTTCTTAAAAATAAAATTGTATGATACTAAACATCGTGTTCTATGTTTTCCATTCTGTATCTGTAACACGATCTCATTTATTTTAATTATCAAGTTGATTTCCATTTTGCTGGTTTATTCTGATTTATTTAATCCTTTGTTAATGTGTGATTGGGTTGTTTCTACTAAAAACCACAGGTATGAAAAGCAGTATGTAAATGTTTGCAGGTGCTGGTTATTCAGTTCCCATCTCAGCTCCAAAAGCACATTTTACACTCCACATTGTGGTGCTCTGCAAAGGGCTTTTCTGTTTTCAGCTCCTTTTTGGCTCCACCCAAAGAGGGCAGTGGGGCGACTGGAGCAGGTGGGGAGGTGGGGGTGAGATGGGATGGGCAGCGGGTGGTGGCGCTTCTTGCTCTTGCTGTTCGGTCAGTGCCACCCAGCAGTGGCCTTGCCTGCAGCAGCAGGAGCTCGTTCAGTTCCTCACAGCTCCCTCCAAGAATCAGCCTGGTTCACCACTCCGAGGTCTGTCCTCAGAAATTCTCCCAGAAATGCCCCCCCACCCCAAGACTTCCCCACCCATTAGATGGCTCCCTTCGATGTCTGCCTTCGGATGTTCCCCTCAGACATCTTCCTTCAGACCTCCCTCCCTCAGAATTCCTCCCTCAGAGGTCCTTCCTTGGAGGTCCCTCCTTCAGATGTCCCCCCTCAGACATCCCTCCTTTAGATGTCCTCCCTCTGATGTCCCTCCCTAAGAGTTGCCCCCTCAGATGCCCTCCTTTGAGGTCCTTCCTCAGAGGTCCCCTCTCTGACCTCTTCCCTCAGACAGCCTGTCTGTTTTTCCCACAGACAGCCTCCCTGAGATGTCCTCTCTCCGAAGTCCTTTAGATGCTCCCCCTGCAGATGTCTCCCTCAGATGTCTCTCCCTCACACATCTCCTTCAGATCTCCCTTAATCTGACGTCCTTCCTTCAGATCTCCTCCCTCAGATCTCCTCCCTCAGATGTCCCTCTCTCAGAATTCCTTCCTCAGAGGTCCCTCCTTCAGTTGTGCCCTCCCAGACCTCCTCCCTCAGACATCCCTCTTTCAGATGTCCCCCCTCAGACCTCCCTCCTTCAAATATCCTCTCTCTGAGGTCTCTCCTTTAGATGTCCCTCCCTCAGAATTTCCTCCGATGCCTTCCCTTGGAGGTCCTTCTTCAGAGGTCGCCTCTCTGACCTCTTCCCTCAGATGTCTTTCTCACAGATATCCTCCATCAGAAGTCCTCCCTCAGACGTCCTCAGATGTCCCCCCTCAGACATCCTTCCCTCAGACATCCCCTCCCCCTAGACATCCTCCCTCAGACTTCCTCCTTCAGAGGAGTCCTCTCAGAGGTCCCAGCAGCAGCCAGTGTCCCTCAGTGGAGGGCTGTCCACTATGACCTCTCTGACATGCTTCCAGGTTCTGGTACTTCATCCAGTTCTTGGTTCTCCTGCGGCACAATCCTACAAATGAAATGGGTTTTAGAATTCACAGGCTTCTTTCTGTTCTTCTACAAGGAGTTCTAGATACTACTGTGCTTGAGAAAGTAGACATAATCAGATGCTTCTCAGATTGTGTGTCCTTCCTCTGTGTGGCCCTGGTTGATACTTCTTTCATAATCCAGTGAGGCCATCCCAGACTCATCGTGGTCCCCTCCACCCCTTGGTGACTGAATGCCCTCGTGGCAGGGTACATGAAGGTCACCTGTGGCCTGTGAGGCTGCAGCTTCTCCAGCTGATGGGAAAGGAGAATTGGGGATTTGACTTTGTTTTAATTTGTATATCCTGTATATTCTGAAATACCTTTGTATTTCTTCAGCAGTGGGACAGTCCTCTTCCTCCTTTGTTTAATAAAATGTCCCAGAGGCTGAGACCTTTTATTTCCCATGTATTTAGCAAGTTGCCTTCTCTGTTGCAGGATGGCAAAACAGAAGAGAAAAGTTACCGAAGTGACAGAGAAAAAGAAGAAAAAACTGAAGAAGGCATCGACAAAAGAGAACCTGCTGGCACCCGAAGCCACGCCGGGGACCAAGCAAGTGCACCCCGAGGTAGGTGCACGTGGGGTCGTGGCGGCCTCACCTCGTTTCTTCGCCAGGAGGGGAGGCAGCTGGGGCTTGGATTGCTGGTGTCTGTCCGAGAGGAACAGAGGATGGAACAAGGGACATGTGGACACACTCGGTGCCTTCTAGCGGCCACTGTAAGACAAATAAGAGGTCTTCAAAGTTTAGGTTTGAGTAGCCGCCCGATCTGCAGACCGCCGTTTGGGGTGCCGTGCTGCAAAGGGCTTGGCCCCGTGGCGGTGGCACGGTGACAGGGCAGCCCTTCGAGCAGTGCTCTCGGGTGGGCCAGCGCGGCGTGCACAAGGAGGGACACCTCGGGGGATGCATGGAACGTGGCCCGAGACTCTGTACTCAGGAATTCAGATCATAACATAAAAGTGTTCACGTCTAGCATGACGTAACTCTGCCACAAAAGTAGGTATGTGCATTTAAATTTGTTTAGTTACCACCATGTTCTGAGTGTTAGCATTTCTCTTTATTGAGTGGTCTTTACAGTTCCTACCATGCAGATGATCAAAATGGCGTAAGATATTATAAGTTCTGACAAATTGTTGCACATAAAGTAGAATTTGAGCAGGTATACAGCAGTAGCGATGCAGCAGCTTTCCCTGTTCATGCACCTGTGGGTGAGCATCCCTGTTCCTCGAGTGGGACAAGGCTGAGTGTGGGTGTTGGTCCTGTTTCCCACGCTTGCCTGTAAGCCCTGAACAGCCTTGTTCACATCAGTGAGTGAGGATGGAAGTTTGGTCGTTACAGCATTCTTAAATCCTCAAACTCGGAGACGGTTAATGTAATTTGGGGCACATTTTATCAAAATTTATTTTTAAAGATCTGCCATTAGATGACAACTTGACTAGATCCTTCTTCAGTTCTTTTGAAGAAAAAATTGGAAACTACCTGACTCGGTCAAGGATGTGTTGCTGGGGTAGTTGGGGTTGACTTCTGCAACACCAGTATTTCAAATTCTGTCCTTGCTTAGTGCCCCCCAGGTGTTTATGCCCTCAGCAGTGTTCCCTGGTAAGATTGAGGTGACAGGTGGCTTTTTAAAAAAAAGATTTAATTTATTTTAGAGAGCGAGAGCACGCATGTGAGCATGAGCAGGGGAAGGGGCAGAGGGAGAGGGAAAGAGAGAATCCAAGCAGACTCCACGAGGAGCTCACGATCCTGAGATCATGACCAACCCAAGTGGGAATCCGAGGCTCAACCCGGCGCCCCAGCAGGTGGCTTTTTCTCCAGAAAACAGGGAAAGGACCATTGTGCAGGGGGGAGGAGAGGAGGGCCAACCTGACAACCAGCCAACTTCCTGGCTGCGGGCCATTCTAGCCTTTACTTGGAGTAGGTTCGGAAGGACCGCTAGTGGCATTAGGGCCCTGGGAGTGCGCTCCTGAGACCACCTTTGCCACGCGGCTGCCCGAGCGAGTCTCGGTGTCCTTCAGGGTATGTGCGACCGCTTTGATGACTGTTGGTCCAGATCACTTGAGGTCTGCATCCACTGAGGCATCTCTGTACTTCTGAGAGGCGCTGTGAGCTCATTCAGAAGATGCTCAGCGGTGGCCATGGGGCCTGGGAGGTGTGGGGGTGAGCAGAGCGCAGGACCCTCACTGGTTCTGGGTACCCTTTTTCTGCATGCTCTTGGCAGAGAGCCTACCAAATGTGGCAGCTCATCTGATCACAGGCCAGTCTACTCCTGTGTGTGGAAGTGTGGCGGTTCACACAGCGTCGGTGTCAGGAACCTGGCTGGCATCAGTGGTGCCTGCGTCTTGCTCTGAGTGCGGGCTCTTCACAAACCTGTGACGCCCCCGGGGCCAATTCTTGTTAGTCTCTGTCCTCCGCTGCTTGAGCCCTGACTGGGTCTGTTTTTCTGCTTTCCAGCTCTCCGAAGGAAGCTGGCGTCCGGAGAGCTCCTCAAGCTCCTGCTCCGTGCTTCAGTCCACCCCGGTTCCTACAGAGCCGCAGTTACACATGATTTTCTTGGGCTCTTTCTAGGGTACTTTCCTGCTGCTTCTAGACTCCTCCAATTTCTTTCTCTTTTCTTTTCTTTTTTTTTTTCTAAGATTTTATTTATTTATTCATGAGAGACATGGAGTGAGGCAAAGGGAGAAGCAGGATCCCTGCAGAGCAGGAGCCCAATGCAGGACTTGATCCCAGGACCCTGGGATCATGACCTGAGCCGAAGGTAGATGCTTAACCAACTGAGCCAACCAGGTGCCCTAGACTCCTTAAATTTCTTTAAAATAAGCCCCATACAGGTGTGCATGCCTGAGTAGCTCAGTCAGTTGAGCATCTGGTTCTTGGTTTTGGCTCAGGTCGTGATCTCAGGGTCCTGGGATCAAACCCCCCATCGGGCTCTGTGCTCAGTGCAGATTCTGCCTGAGATTGTCCTGCTCCCTCCCCTCTGCCCCCCCCAAGTTGTACACATACACACTTGCTCTCTCTGTCTCACACATAAAAAAAATAAATCTTTAAAATATAAAATAAACCCCATACTATCACCTTGGTGAGTTTTAATTTTGTCACAGAACTTCCAGCTTTCCTTTCTTGATCTCTGCTTGCTGGCGGGACCCACAGACAGTGTGGGTTTATGGTAGACGCCAGTATGGGTTAGAATTTCTGCGTAAGATGCAAGGTGATACTCTCTGTTAAGTTCAGGTCTTTTTTTTTTTTTTTTTTTTTTTTTTTAAGTATGTGATTGTTTTTTGTTATTAAAGTACATGTTGATTGTACTTCTATATATTCCATATATGTTCTCATATATATTGTACTTACATATATTCCAAACAGAAGAGGAGCTTCCGGTTTCTCTTCTGGTGATTAGATTTTTGTTTGGTTTGTAACATAGTGGAGGAGGTTCCTGGTAGAGGCACGTGCACTTTTGCTTCCTTTTCTGTCCCTGGGTGTTGAGGCTCAGGGGCAGGCTGGCCCAGGAGTGGAGGAGTGGAGGAAGTGGAGGAGCAGGAAGTGGGCTTTGAAACCCACCTGTGGCCTGCGGAGGAGAGTGAGTGCAAAAGCAAAACCGGGACTGACCAGCAGGGGTCGCAGCCCCTCTGCCTTCAGGCAGCTGGTGCTTGTTTGCCCCAAAGAGCTGCAGCCAAGCATGTTTCCAGGCCCCGGGAGGATTTTTAAGTGCGTCTCCCAGTGAGGTGCTGTGCTTGCGGGCTTGTGTCCCCAAGACCCCTTCTTATACTGTCAGTCTCCCAGGGAAGTGGAGACTTCTCTGGGAGGACAACACCTTGGGCTATCCTAATAAAAGTATTTCTTTACTCTGTGGTTCTCATGGGAATATGGAAAAGCAATGTCAGGCAGTTTTCTAAAGAGAGAACATTGACCGCTGCACCTAATCTTAAGGAGAGTGGGTGGACCGGGCCTGGAGAGCACATCCTATTACCCTGGGAGCTCATGGAAAAGTACTGTGCTGTCCCCCCACTGCCCTGGCTCCAGGATCAACCTCTGGAATCCACATGAAGAACAGAGAAGCCTCTGTCCCCACTTGGACCACTGTGTTGTCCTCCCGGGACTGTCCGTCTAGATAGGCCTATGGGACCCTGTGTGGCCACTTCCCACAGCACAGGCGCCCTGAGCCTGTGCCAGGAGAGCTGACGTTTCCTCAGTGCTCGCCCTCTGTGGCCCCTGGGGGCAGCTTCCTCAGAGCCAGACTTCCCACTGGGATCAGGGGGCCTTGGCACACCCAGTGGGCTCATCTCTGACTTTCATGCACTCTGGAACGTAGAAAGCCATCTGTACAGCCCCAGACACCCCGAACCCCCCGTTCCACTCCTTCATTTGCGTGGCTCACTAGCCCATTAACCTGCCAAGGCCCATGAGGGTCTGCATCTCAGAGAAGAGGGTGTGTGTGATGTCCTGGGATAGGGCAGAGCCCTTCTGCTGTCTTCCTTGGTGCTTGGTAACTGGTTCTGGCTGGCTGGCCACAGACTTTACTAAGGACCTACGGCCTTAGTATGTCCTACACCTAGCAGGCGCTACGCCTTCTCCCGCTGTTGTGTTGGGTGGACGACCCAGGGGTCTGGCATAGAGTCCACAGGCCTGTCTTCTTCCATCCTTCTTCCACGTATGATGTCCTGGACCACAGAGTCTCCACCCATTTCCTGGCTTCTTGAAACTGTCCTGTGAGCCTGGGCTTTGGGACTGGTCAGTCAGACCTTTAAGTTGCTGGTCCCCTTCCACTGAGAGGGTTGTGAAGATTAAATCTTAGACAGCAGGTGTATTCAGAGGGGCTGCGACCCTATTATCAGCTGGCACAGGAAAGGGCAGGAGGTCGTGGTATTGCTCCTGCAGGTCTACCCAGCCCTGCTGAGGAGATCCTCCATGGTTTAGTTTCTGTCCCAGGTGCTGAGCCACATGCCTGGGAAATGGCCTCCCGCGTCTGTCCCCTCGGGCCAGTCAAGCTGCTACATGCCTTGACCAGCACGTGGGAGGGGCTGCTGCGGTGCCCACGACCTGAGCTGTCCGGAGACAGGAGGGGTGGCTGGCGGGTGAGTAGGGGCCTTCTCCCTTCATTTCTCAGGTGAGAACCCCTGTGTTTGCAGAGCACCAGAGTTCTCACGGGACAGCCCTGGGGTGCCCCAGGCCCAGGTGTGGCTGTGGTCCTGACTTCATGTATGAGTCAACTAGAGAGGCTGGTACTTGCTTGGTCACCTGGCCAGCTGGGATAGAGAAAAGACTCACAGTGGGGTTTCCTGTGTCTGGCTACCTTTTGGAGCACCCGAGGAAGACCAGGACAGGGAGCTGCAGCGTTGCCTGCCCTGGCCCTTTAGGGTAACTGGGCGGGGAGTGCCAGTCAGTGGGCTGCTCAGCCACGTGCTTCGGCAGCAGTGCCTGGCACCGTATAAGGAATATACCCAACTCCTTTCTGGCATCTGCTCTCACACTGTAAATGTTGGTGATGTGCTTGGGAGAAAGACCTCAGATTTGACGAGCAGACCGTCCCACATTGGGAATGACAGTGCATTCCTGAAGTCTGGAGGGCATGGTGACTTCTTCTTTCAGAATGTCATGTGCTGTGCATAAGCTGTTGGGCTCCCAAGTTCCTTACGTGCCCCCTGTGTTTTCACGGGCCCTGCAAGGACGTGGCTGGTGACAGCGGGGCTAGACGTGGCCCGGGCTCCGCATTTCCATACTCAGAGTGCTCGGAGTGTTGCTTATCTGGAAGGGAAGTAGCTACTCCATATGGACCATTTTTTTTCCTTCCTATGTAATCTCGAAAATGGGATAGGAGCTACGGGCATGAAGCCAACAAGCACTTTATAAAACCATCGAATGAGGTTGTGAACTTTATGGCCTTGAGAATTTGCTCAGAGCCAAAATACTTCATTCCAGTGGTATTTTGCTTAAGAAATATTACGGGTCTGGCAGTAGACTTTTTTGTTAAACTGGTGGGGGTGAGGGGATGCTAATCTTTATAGGCAGCTCCCTGGGAGCCTAAATTGTTTTTCCAGCAGAAATTCCCCTCTGCCATTGTTTTGTTTTCTACTTGGTGACTACTGAACACTTAAGTTGTCAGCCAGCTGGGGTTATAAACCAACTGACTTCAGGGCTAAAGGAGTTGAGAGGAAAGGCAGACCCAGAGAAGTTCCGTGACTCCCCTGAGGCCCATGGTAAGTTAATGGGAGGCCGAGATCCCCTTGTCCTGTCTCGGTAACCCAGCTCAGCCTCCTCCCGAGTTTTTTCCTTTTTGTGGCCGAGTAACACTCCACTGTACTTAGCACGCATTCGGTCCTCCGTTCACCAGATTGCGAACATTTGGGGTGTTTCCAGTTTGGGGCTAGAATGAGCATGCTGTGAATATGTGTGTGCAAGGCTTTCTGTTTTCATTTCTCTTGGGTAAATTCTCAGGACTTCGGTGGACCACATGGTAAGTATGTGTTTACTTTTTTTTTTTTTTTTAAAGATTTTATTTATTAATTTGACAGAGAGAAATCACAAGTAGACGGAGAGGCAGCCAGAGAGAGAGGGAAGCAGGCTCTCTGCCGAGCAGAGAGCCCGATGCGGGACTCGATCCCAGGACTCTGAGATCATGACCTGAGCCGAAGGCAGCGGCTTAACCCACTGAGCCACCCAGGCGCCCCTGTGTTTACTTTTTTAAGAAGCTGCTAAGCTGTCTTGAAAGTGGCCGCCCCAGTGCACGTTCCTGCCAGCAGTATGTGAGGGTTCCGTATGCTCTGTGTATCTGTCCACACTTGGTATTGTCAGTTTTTAAAATTTTGGCCACTCTCGGGAATGTAGTTATGTCTTACTATGTGTGTGGTTTTAAAAGGCACCTTTTTTGAGGTATAATTGACTTGGAGTAAACTGTTCGTTCTTGTGGTTTTTCACTAGCATTTCCCTGATCGCTGGTGGCGTGAGCATCTTGTGTGCCTTCTGGCTGCCGGAAGTTAAGTTATCTTTGGTGAAGTGTTTGCTCAGCTCTCTTCTCCATTTTTGTTGGGTTGTTTTCTTATGGTTGAGTTTTGAGAGTTGGTTACATATTTTGGATACAGGTCTTTTATCTGATTTCTGTTTTGCAAGCATATTTCCCCTAGTCTGTAGCTGCCCTTCTCATTTTGTGAGCAGTGGCTTTTGAAGAGCAGAAGTTCTGAATTTTGATCAAGTCTGGTTTCATCAGTGTTTCTTTATGGTTTGCACTTTCTGTTAACGTGTCCTTTGGCTCACTGTGTCCTACAGGTGACCCCGAGTCCCCCGTGTGGCTCTTCCTCATTGGTTGTAAGTTCTACTTACCATTTCCCTGGAGCGCGTCGTGTCCTCTCAGCCTCGCTGGTAACAGTTGTTTATCTTGTTTCTGTGTTTACCTGTGGAAATGCCTGCTGAGCGCACGTGTGTCTGCTGTGTGTGTGCACGTGACTGCTTCTCGGGGGCTCACACCTGGAAATGGAGTGGCGGGTGGGAGGATCGGTAGGGGAACACATGGTACACAGTGTCCAGGGGCCCCACTGCTTCTGTGTCTGGCAATCTGGTGGGTGCAGAGTAGGACCTGCTTGTTTGTTTGTTTGTTTAGAGAGTTGGGGGGGCAGAGGCAGAGGGAGAGGAATCCTCAAGCGGACTCCCTGCGGAGTGCAAAGTCAAACACGGACCTCCATCTGAGTAGGGCCTCTTTTAATTTGTATTTTCCTAATCACAAGGGACCAAGATGGTTTCTAGTCATTCTTTAAGGATTGGTCTTTCTCCATGAATTTCCTTGTCACATCTTTTGTCTTTGTTTATTTATTTATTTATTAAAGATTTATTTATTTATTTGACAGACAGAAATCACAAGTAGGCAGAGAGGCAGGCAGGGGGTGGGGGGAGGCAGGCTCCCCGCTGAGCAGAGCCGGATGCGGTTGCTCCATCCCAAGACCCTGAGATCATGACCTGAGCTAAAGGCAGAGGCTTTAACCCACTGAGCCACCCAGGCGCCCCTCTTTTGTCTTTTTTTAAAGAAACGTTTTCTTTTTGTGCGTGTATTACACATATTTTCTTCCAGTTTGACGTTGATGCGGATGCTCTCCACGTGTGCAGGCGGATGTCAAACCTGTCTGGTATCGTTTTTCCCTTATGATAAAGGCTGCCTTCTCTCTTCCACAATTATGAACATATTGTCTTACATATTTTTTTCTAAATTTTGTTGCATAATAGCCCATTAACTTGTCATGCCGTTATTTATTTAGCTTGCTTCTTGCCACATTGTGTGATTCTTCAGTTTTTATAAAAGCATGTTTTAATACTGAATAGAGGAAGTACTTACTGTTTTGGGGATGGTGTTCTTGGCCTTTGTCACGTATTTTCTTCTTTGTATGAGATTTGGAATCGGCTTTCAGGTTTCATGATGATAAGTCCTTTGTGGTTTATTGGGGGGTAGTTTTTAATGTCCTTCATGTAAGTGTCATGCTTTTCTCTGAGGAGATCTCCGTATCTCTCCAGGAGTGAGTGATCTGGACAAGGCTCCTGCAGCCAACACAGGGCGGACTCCATTGGTCTGTTTTTTGAGTCACATAACATCAGGCTACAACTTGGCGATGGTGGCTGGTCCGTGAGGAGCTATGGTCCTGTTGTTGCCCGTACCAGATACCCCCCGGGCCCCTTGGTGCCTGCTCTGGCCTTCCTGCTGTCCCTGCTCGGCCGCACGGTGTGGCCCTCCTCTCCTTCTGCCCACATTCCTTTCTGAAATTGAGCTTTCTGGCCTGGCCAGCCTTTTAATTTTCTTCTACTTTTTCTTTCCTCACATTCTCCATGTTGATCCCTCACCTAACTTTTCTATAACCGATCAAACCTAGTGGCAGCTCACTGGGATCAAACTGGGACATTTAACCTGTTCAGCAAGTATATATTAAAAGTTGTTTTTTGTTCTGCTGCAGACACGAGTTTTATTTAATGTTGAAAAACATATGTTTTCATATTTAAGATATTATCAGACTGCTCATTACTGTATATATTGTTCCATCAACTCTAATAATAAATCTGTTTTATAGAGGAAGGTGAATCAAGCAAGGTGATTTTTTTTTTTTTTAATGAGGGTTGGGGTAGAGTTTAGAGGACTTTGGGGCGGCCTCCTGTTTGTAGTAACCTGCAATGGCTTTTCTCACATATAACTTGTAGCAAAGCACACAGTATGTAAAACTGTACTTGTATTAGATAGATGGTTAATTTGCCATGTTGCTTAATATCTGGGTTTACAATCACATCAGTCACTGTTGGGGTGGAAAAATTGCATGAAACATGAGAAAACCCAGTGATGAATGGGTTCTGACCTTGGTAGTAAGTAGTATTTCTCACTGATTCCCTCCCATTTACATTAAGTAGCAAACACTGATCAGATCGGCCTAAGAAGGGGAGCCTGACGCAGGCCTGACCTTGGGTTGGATGTTTCCAGAAGAATGAAAAGGGCCTGTGTCTGTGGCCATTTTTCATTTCCATATGTGCTTGCAAAGCATTTGGTAAAATGTAACATCCATACATGTTTAAAAACAATCTCTCAACCCCCCCTCCCCGAAATAATCCTCTTCCCCTTAAAAAAAAAAACAGTAAAAGTTTATTACAGAATCAGACACTTTTTTTTTTTAATTAAAAAATATTTTATTTGTTTATTTGTCAGAGAGAGAGAGAGAAAGAGCGCACAAGCAGGGGGAACAGCAGGCAGAGGGAGAAGCAGGCTCCCTGCAGAGCAGGGAGGCCAATGCGGCACTCGATCTTAGGACCCCGGGATCATGACCTGAGCCAAAGGCAGACGCTTAACCAACTGAGCCACCCAGGCATCCCCAGGCACATCTTTTTAGATCTTACTTCAGCAGAAAGGTGCTCCCAGAATTGTCAAAAGGCTGAGGAGATTCAGGGTGGCTCTGCCACTGGGCTCTCCACCTTGGGGGGCCCTAGCCTTTGAGTCCCTCCCCTCGTCCTGGGAGGCCACCAGAGCTAAAGTTCGGACTTGTGGGCACCTGCAGATTGCCTCAGGACAGAATGGCCCTCATGTCTTGCCACGTCTCTGGTTCTAGATTCTGGGAACCACTCAGTTTGGGCCTGGGGGTTCCCTGCTCTTGTCAGTTCTTGGACACTTTAAGAGAGCGGCTGGTTTTTGTACTTGGCCAGCCTTTTGGTCACCATGCCTCTCCCCCACCTCAGAGAGTTGACCTAAACCAAATCAGGGCTTGGCCAGCTAGGAGCCTTCTGAGGCTCTGTGGGCCGTGTGGTCTGTGTCACTGCTCAGCCTGTGTGTGGAGGAGCAGGGCACCGACAGTGTGTAAGCAAACGGCCACAGCCAAATAAAGTTTATTTACCAAAATAGGCGGGCATGGGGCACTTGGCCCAGAGTTTGCATTCCTGGTCTAAACAGTCTGGCCCACCCATACTGGGCCCTGGCCCCCACAGCTGCTCCCAACCCACATTTGTTCCTTGCTCTGGAGCAGCACTCCCTGATGGAGGTCTGGCAGCTCAGGCTGCACATCTCCCGGCCCCAAGTGAATGGGTCTCCACAGTGTGAAAGGAAGCCCAGGGCCTGTACTTTGGGTAAGGGACAGCCCTTCTCGGGGACCCTGGGAAGGCTGGCAGGCCTCTGGGTTTGTCCTAGGGACTGCTGAGGGCCCTGTGTCATCGGGGGGATGTTGCCTTGGGCATTGCCACACAGAGGGCTAAGGAGAAAAAGAACACAACGTCTCTGAATGGCAGGGGAACATTTGATTTGAAATATAAAATTAGTATCTACATAGACAGGAAGTGGAACCACCAGTGGGTGCTAGTGTGCTGAGCTGGGACACCTGCGGCCTCTTCTAGACACAGCCCCGACGGTCCAGGGTGCAAGTGGGTGGCCTGCTAGTTACCTGCATCCCCCTGTCCCTGGTTCCTGTGTCCCGGGGGAGGCCACTGCTGAGATCCTGGCTGCAGCTTGTCGGGGGAAATGAACACAGAGCACAGAGGCCTTGACCAGCGATCTCAGAGGGAACCCTGTCTTGGGGTTTAAAGGCTGGTAGTACACCTTAAAGGCTGCAGAGGCTAGAACCTTTCGGTGCTGTGCTAGGGGGCATCTGGCCTCTCATTGCCCAGCCTCCATGTGGGGGCAGTTAGGGGCCAGGTGTCCCGAGGGCCACTAGGAGCTGAGGGGGTAGAGGGTCTGTGCGTGAGTCCCTGTGGCTGCCTCTGCATCCTTGAGGGGCTTTCTGGTGCCACAGCAGGCTCTGCGAGCTCTTGCGGATGCTCTTTCTCTGTCAGTAGAAGAAAGCACAGGGAGGTATATGTTGGCCTTGAATGAGGTGGTGCTTCGAAAATGTGGAGCCCTCGAGTACAGGCAGTGACTGTACCTGTGCTGGGGCACGCTCCAGCCAGCGCAGGATGGGTGTGTGGGGGGCGTGCTAGAGGACTCCTGTGAGGAGGGGGATGGAGGTGGGGGACACAGGAGGCCCCTTCCAAGTCCTCCAAACCTGGTCCCACCCCAGGGTCTTCTCCCAGCCACAGCCGAGCGTCCATGTGTTGGGATGGTGGGTTTGGGGGTGGGCCTGCCTGGGAGGGAGCCTTTGTTTCTGCTGGAGCCGCCCCGAGCTGGTGCACAGGGCCAGCTCGTCTAGAGGGCCTGGTTAGAATGAACTGTACCTTTGGAGTGCTCACTTTGATATTTTCTGAAAAAGAGTTTATTTTTTACTTTTCTAAGTAGGCTGCATGCCCAGTGTGGAGCCCAGAAGAGTTTATTTTTGATAAAATTATAAATACATAGGAAGTTGCAAAAATTATAGGGCCAGTGTGCCCTTTGCCCAGTTTCCCCCACCGATCACAGACCACAGTGTCAAAACCAGAAATGGACGGTGGCGCAATCCACAGAGCTCTTTCTGACTTTACTAGCTTTTGTGTAGTCATGTAGCACGTGTACCTGTGTGTGTGTTCACATGTTCACGTGCTCGCATTTGTGCGCACACGTGCCCTGCTGTGTGTGCTTGTGTTTGTGCTTACACGTGGTGCTCACGTGTGCCTGTGTGCACGTACGTGTTTGCTTGTGGTGTGCATGCACATGCAGCCTTATCGCCAGTGTAGGTGGCTGGGGCCACCACCACAGTCGGGGTGCAGAAGTCCCCTGTCACCGCACAGCTCCCTGGTCCCCTCCCTTTCTAGCCATTCATTCACTGAACGCAGGGCATTGGGTTGTTTCCAGGTTTTTGCTTTTACGAATAAAGCTTTTATGAACATCCGTGAGCATGAGTGCTCATTTCTCCGGGGTAAATGCCCAAGAGGATAACTGCTGGGCCATTTGCTATGTGCAAGTTTGGTTTCTGAGCGAGCAGCTGTCCCAGCATATGTGCCCACCACCATCCCGCCTGAGATGAGCCCCTCCACCTTCTCACCGGCATTTGGTGTTTCTCTGGTTTTTATTTCAGTCATTCTGATGGTGGTGCTCACAAAAGTGCCCTGGGAAGTAGGAGAGGGGAAATGAAAACTTGCTTTTCTCGGGTTTGGTGATTTGTGCCCTTGGCGTGCTCAGTTTTAGAAACTGCCGGTGGGCAGGTGTAGAGGCATTGTCCTGGCTTTGTGGCGGGGCCGCCCTGCTGGGGCCAGGTTTGACGTGGCCTCTGCCCTGCCCCTGTGTGACATCCTGTCTTTCGCCAGGAGCTTTTCGGGAGTGGCAGGCCTCCCTGGGCATCGTTCAGAAGTGGCTGTGGCCACGGGGCCCATGAGGCCCACGGTCAGTTAGGTTGGCCTCGAGCATGTGTTCCTCATGTTTTCTACAATGGGTTTTCTCCACTCGTTTGTCAAATCTGAAGAATTACAGAAAAGTTGGAAGCTGATAAGCTTTCCCTGCTGCCATGGAGACCTGGCAGCCCTCATTCTGGGCCAAAAAAACCAAGGTCCGCCCCCCACCCCCAGTCCAGCTGTCTGTGTATCCGTTGCTAATGCACTCCCTGCTGCTGCTGCCAGCCAGCCAGCGAGATGTTTGTAGCTTTGCTTCCTTGTGCTCAGCAGAAAGTAACTCAGCGAAGTGGAATTAAAAAAAAAAAAAAAAAAGGATTGTTTGTTGTTTTTCCTGACTTACACATGACCAGTGTGAAAAAAAGAAAAGGAAAGCTACAGGAAACGACACGGAAGAAATCAGAAAGACAGATAACCCTCCGGTGAAAATCTTGGAGTATATCCTCAGTATTTTCACAATGGTTCTGTGTAACAGAGTACCCACATCAGCCCTGGGCACTGTAATTTGTTTTCCGCGTTTTCTAGTATGACAGAGAGAAAGGTAGCTCACGGTTGCTTTAATTTCATTTTCCTTGATTACAGCCATGAATGGTCATTTTCCACATACATATCGGTCATTTGCTTTCGTGGATGCCTGTTGGGTTTTTTGTTGTTGTTGTTTATTTTTTTCCCACTTCTGTTGCAAAGCCTGTCTTCTCTGTATTGATCAGAAAACTTGCTCCTTATGCCAAGAGCTCTTCGTCTTTGCTTTATGCTTCAGATAGTTTTCCAGTCGAGTTCTTCTTGTTTATGACTTCCGCTCTGCCTCTCCCAGACTGCTCCCTCCCGGCTCTGCATTGGCCTCCCGGGCCTCTGTGCATAGACCGCCTCTCCAGACCCTGTCCTGCCCTGTGCCCTCTTGAGGTTCCGTTTCTCCAGCCATTGGGAATTTGAGGGGTGTGCAGCGAGGCGTCCCCTGGCTGCCTCAGAAAGCCAGTGGCCTCCTGGTTGAGGACTGGGACTGCTAGGCTGGCAGTGGGACCCTTGCTTCTGGGCTGCGTCTGAGCTTGGAGGGCTGCTCCACCCCGCAGCTGACGGAGACCCCAGATTCTGAAGGCCAGTTGTTTGGTTTTTGATGAGGAGTACAAAGGCAAAAGGAAATGTAGATAAACTTGAATTTCCTTATAACCTGCAGCCCATTGACAAATATTTGAGACAGACAGAGTAGAACATTCCTCCAGGAAGCTCCCGATCTTATAATGTCTTGCTAGAGGGAAAAACAACCCTAGCTTGACAATAGCTAGTTCTCCAGGATCTTGGGAGGTCTCTTTAGCAGATGGGAATCCTTTCAGAGTCTTCCTCTTCACCTCCCGCAGCTCGGTAGAATATAGTCAGTTGCCCCTCACAATCCCAGGCCAGCGGCAGCCCTTCCTGCCCACAGGTCCTGACCCTCTGTTTTCATAAAAACCACTTTTTTTGCACCTAAGATGTCTCAGGAACTCTTGGCCAGCAGCTCGAAACGCCAACATGTCCATAGCAGTTTTCACTGGTGATGTGCGTTCCTTTTTGTCAACTGCCTCCAGAGGCGTTTGGAGGGGAAGCGAAGAACGGCCGCGCAGGGCTTACAAGTACACGCCATTTCGGGCGAAGTCCTCCCACAGACCAGGTGCTGGGGTCTCCCCGCTGCTGTCCAAAAGTGGGTGGTAGCCAGCTTGACTCGGGTGGGTTGGTCGTTTTTTCCAGTCTCCTGGCCGGACCGAGCTGTGTTGTTTGCCTGCCTGCGGTCCCTCAGCCCCATGAGATAGGCTGAGGTGTGGCCACCACACTGTGGCGCTGGGGCATGAGTCATTCCCAGCAGTGTCTGGGGAGTGGGTGCGTGTGGTTTGGGTCCTGTCAGATGAAGGAGGGAAGGAAGGAAGCGGTTGCCTGGTAAACAGAAAGATGTCCTGGCTGGTGTCTGCCCCAGGTTATGTGTGGGGCCCTGAGATATCATCACACACAGACCCTGGAAGCCAGTCCCAGCTGAGGGTATGGTGGTGGGGAAAGGCTGTGACCCTCAGCCTCAGTCCAGGCTCTTGATGCCCACCCCCAGAACTGTGAGCATCACTTAAACGTTTTCAGTTTTTGGGTGCCTGGGTGGCTCAGTTGGTTAGGCAACTGCCTTCAGCTCAAGTCATGATCCCAGAGTCCCGGGATCGAGTCCCACATCAGGCTCCCAGCTCTATGGGGAGTCTGCTTCTCCCTCTGATCTCTCCCCTCTCATGCTCTCTCTCATGATCTCTTTCTAATTAATTAATTAATTTTTTAAAAAGAAAATTATTATATAAATTAATATAATTTATATAATATATATTTCACATTATATATAAATATATATTTATTATATATTTACATTGTTATATATAATATAATATATATTATATAGATTATATTGTATATTATATATTATATATAATCTATATAATCTAATATATAATATTTATATAATAATATAATAAATTAATTTTTTTTAAAGAATATTTTCAGTTTTCATGCCTGGAGGCTACACTCTGTACTTGAGGGAAGCTGTGGGCCTGCACGCTGATCTGGGAGTCAGGCGGCATGTGAGCTGTGACTGTTAGAATGAACTTGGAGTTAGTAGCCATGTGGGAGTGACCAGAGAAGGGCTCCGTGCCGTATGTGTAGGTTAGGCTCCCGAGGTGATGTGTAGGCCCACGGTTTTCAGCCCATGATGAAATTGGAAGTAATACATATATGTGTGTGTGTGTGTAAATAAAAAAGTAGCACATGTATGTTTATCGGTCTGGCTGATGGGTTGACAAGAGAAATACCTCCTTCTTCAAACACATAAACGTGCTTGAAGAAATGTGACATCAGAATTAATGTGACGTAACTAGGAGCAAGCAGGTATGCAAGAAATAAAGAAGCTCAAAGCCAGACTGGTGAGTGAAGCTGGAGCGGGTGGCCCCAAAGGTGTCGGAACTGGGCCTCCACTGTAAGGCTCGTTCTCGTGTACAGATGGTGCAGCTGAGCTCCTGACCCAACAACATGGCTGTGCTCGGCATGTACTTGTGTGCAGGTCGTAGAGCTGAGCTCCTACCCCAAATCCAAGAGCCACGTGTGCTTCACTCATGAATTAGAAAATCCTGTCCCTTGAGCAGACACAGCAGCAAGGCAGGGTGGGTGAAGAAAGAGTCTGTGGCACAGAATCGGAATCCCAGACCTACAGTGTGTGTCGGAACCAGACCCAAATCCATACCAACCCACAACATGGGAGCCCCAGGTCAAGAAAGTCATGGCGGGAGCACTTGAGTGGCTCAATTGGTTAAGCAGCTGCCTTTGGTTCAGGTCATGGTCCCAGGGTTCTGGGATTGAGCCCCAAATCGGGCTCTCTGCTCAGCGGAGAGCCTGCTTCTCCCTCTCCCTCTGCCTGCTGCTTTGCCTACTTGTGCTCTCTCTCTGTGTCTCTGTCAAATAAAATCTTAAAAAAAAAAAAAAAAAGAAAAAAGGAAAGAAAGTCACAGGGACACATGTTCAGACCAGTAGGATTCACGGACCCTCCAGCAGGGACAAAGGCAAAACCACCCCACGGGGTCTTCCAAGGAAGATAGCTGTCCTCAAAAAGCACAGTCTACGGGAGGAGAGACCTGTCCTCAAAGTCAGCAGGTAAGGCAGGGGACAGGATTCACAAGAAGTACAAGGCAGAGGACCGGGGAGAGTTTAAATGGATTTAAAGCATTTGGGTAATAATGGGAGAGCCAGCATTCTGTCCTTCTTTCCCTCCAGCCTGAGAACAAATGGGAAGAGTTGAAAGGAATCAAATTGAAATTTGTAAAAGTGAAATTCGCATCCTGGAGTACCATGGTGGGCCAGGCTTGGCTAAGAGGTGCGCACATGCCCGGCAGACACACAGTGATGTGTCTCCAGGAAACCTGGGAGGGGAGGTCAGAGGGCGAGGAGGGCAGTATTTGAGGATAAACTGGCTAAGAAATTTGTGGCATTGATAGTGGTGTGAGCGTCAACGAGGGGCGCATCCAGTCCTGGACTCAAGCGGTATGCTGAATAAAGCAGCCGGGCAGCACCATGGGAGCGAGCAAGCCGCAAGGCGAGGCGGGTAGCCAGGGCAGGAATGGGCTCACTGGGCCCCACCTCTGCTGGGCCAGGGTGTGGGGGCCTCAGGCCCGGACAGGCAGCCTCCCATGCTGTTGCCACGAGTCCCAGCAGATGGGGACATGGGGTTGTGGCTGCCTAAAGCTGCAGTGGGAGATGGGTGTCACGGGGAGGACATAGCAGACGACGGGAGTGGTCTCCAGGAGTTTTCAGGCATCTCCAAGTTGTGCACCATTGGTTTTCTTTTAGTGGAAAACTTGGCTGGGGGAAAGGATGAAAAATAAGGAAAATCTTGATATCTTTGTTCCGTGAGACTCTGCAGTGCAGCCTGGGAATGACTGCGGATGCGCTCTAGTGGGCTGCCGAGCGGCAATGCTCGGGCAGGGCCGGGCGCACACAGGCCGCTGCACATCTGTGTTCTCACGGCCAGTGCGCACGCCACCTGCTGTCATTCTTGGCCACCAGTTTTCCCCACCTCCCTCCTCCTGCCCGTCCGTGGGGGTGGGGAGCATTCTCCCCGCTGCCCCCTGGAGGCTGGTGGCAGCGACCACCCTGCCCTGGGCCCTTGCCCTTTGTGGGTGGGGTTTGGGAGCACTCTAGTCTGTCTCCCTGCGGACTCTGCACTGTGACTTGCTTCCTCTTCCCTGTTCATTTAACCCAGCTGTCCCTGGACACCACAGTGGCAGTGTGAGGGAGGAGCCTCTCCCTCCAGACCCCACAGCAGGGCACTTGTCTGGGAGTGAGGGGCTCAGTCGGGACCCCCTCCCCCCATGTAGGACTCTCCTCCACTTGTCACGGACACCATGGATCTGACCACTTCCACCCAGTCCCAGCCCCGTCACCTTCACCGAAAGGGGCCACCCCCTCCTTCTTCCTTCGTGGCCCTGGGAGCTCTCTCTGTCACACCCTGCCTGTGTGAGGGGTGGCTTCTCGCTGTAGGCAGCTCATGGCCGGAAGCTGTGGTACCCTCCAGGCCTCCATGTACCTGTTCTCATGCCCTTTGACCTCTCCTTCATCATCTGGTCACATGTCCCCGAAGACAGATGGCATCTTTGCTCGCTCTTCACCCTGGCCCCCAGCACGCAGGAACACAGCAGGTGCTCACGTGTTTCTTGACTGGCTCATTGTGGGGCCTTTATTCTGGCTGTGGTCTGGATTGTGTGCGTGGATTGTCCATGACACCCAGGCACACCTTGGGGGAACGATGCACTTGCCTGTCTTTGCCGAGAGAGATTTTGGTAACATCCCCCGGGACCTGGGGGACCTGCCTCTGCGCGTGTGAGTAGCCTGTCGTGTGTGCTGTGTGCCATGCCAGGGCTTGTGTCCCTCTGCAGCCTGTGGTAGCTGAGCTGACTGGGGTCCAGAACATAGAGGAATGAGAAAATCCTTGTTTCACATAGGTGCCCGTGGCCTGGAAATGCTTTGTTCACTGGATAAGTAGCATCGAAACAGTGAACAAGGAAAGTTGACAAAGGAAGCCCCCACCCCAGTTCCACCCTCCTGACATCCAGTGTGTTCCCTTTTTTTTTTTTTTTAAGATTTATTTATTTATTTGAGAGAGAGTGTGTGCACATGTGCATGTGCAGGGGGAGGGGCAGAGGGGAAGGAAGAGAGAATCTCAAGCTGACTCCTCGTTGAGCGCAGAGCCCAACATGGGACTTGGTCTCATGACCCTGAGATCCAGACCTGAGCTGAAACCAAGACTCAGGCAGGCACTATCCCCTACGGCGCCCCTAGTGTGTTCCATCTTTAAGTGTCCCTTCCATTCCCAAGGTACCGATCTCAGGCCGTGTCTCTCCCACACTTGAGCTCTTCCTGCACACTTGATTTATACATGACCGTTTTTCATGCCATTCTTAACTCAATTTTTGGAAACAAAGCCTCCCACCCCACACTTTATAAAAATAAAACACACCCATGGTGAAAAATTCAGAAAACGTGGAGAAGTTGAGAGAGAAACATTCAGTATGTTACCATATTTATTTATAAGTGTTTTCAAAGACATGGTTGGCTTTCGGGGGCGGGGGGCGCATGTCGCTCTGTCACAGTTTGTGAGGTAAGAATCACAGCCTCACCCTTAAGTCATCCTTTTGCCATTTTGGAGACAACCTCACTCCACCGGGGCTGGATGGCTCTGTCCTGCTTTCCTTGAGCCCAGTGTTGTCACTCCCTTGTCCCAGACAGCCTTGGAGGCCGAAGGCTGGGTCTGTCCCCTCCTTGCCCAGGAAAGCAGGGCCAGTGGGAACTTGGTCTCTTGAATGAATCTCTCCTTCAGTGGCTTGTTTATTGTTTTGTTTTGTTTTGTTTTGTTTGGGGGGGGTTTCCTCTTGGCTTTAGAAGGCAGATTTCAGAGAGTCTATGTCTTGAAACTTTCCATCCTGCTGTACATCAGGAGTTTTAAAGCTTATGGGAGCTTCTGCCCCAAAGGTGCCAGGAGCTGACTTGTGACATGCCTGTCCTCCTTTCTGGCTGGATTTGCCTGTGACCTCCAGGCTGTCCCCGTTATCAGAACCAATTTTCTAATATTCGTTGGCACATATTTGTAAGCCAAGAGGCAGAAGCGGGGTGCTTCCTGCCTTGCCCCTTCTGCTGAAATTATCTCCGCTTCCTGGCTGTTCAAAGGAAGCCACTAAATCTATTGTTTCCAGTTGAGTGGATGCTACATTTACTTAAGGAAGCTTATTTCATTATAGCGTTCGCTAATGTTCATAAGGAAGATTAGTCACTGGCTAATCAGACAGTGTATGCAAGGCAGTTCTCCAGTTTTGGGTCTAAAATACCAGAATAGGCAGATTAGGCTGAATATTTGTTCAATCTTTTCAAAATTATTTTTGTAATGGTATGAAAAGATTTCCCAGGATGAAGTATTCACAGCTGGGAAAACAGTTGTTGCTTTGAAGATGGTTTTCCCAGGCACAGAGCTCACGTCTCCTGCTGTTAGGAGCATAAACAGTGTCTAGTTTAAACTTGCCATTCTTGTGGTCAGTTTTGATGGCATAGGGTGGCCTTTTTCCGGCAGAGCTGCATGGTCCTCTCTCAGGAATATACTTTTATGAACCTGAAGGAAACCATACTGCCATTGGCAGATACATAAGGGAGTGCGATTGCAAAGGTGTGGCTATCTGACTTCGCAGGTACTTCTTGCTGATAGGTAATATCTTTTAAGGCTAAGAATCACAGTCGGGGTTGGGGACCTGGCTCACAGTGGCCAGGTCAGGTTGACCTGGATGATGCCATCCTTACCTCCTTGAAGCCTCCTTGAAGCCTCCATTGGTCCCAGAGCCCCACACATTCTCCAGGACTGAGCATGGCTGCCACCTGAAGCCAAGCACGTCGGCCCACTGGGTCAGCCGGGTTGGGTACAGGATCGTGGATCAGGGGCAGGACGGAGGTGTATGACTGCAGGACATTAGCAGGCTGGAATGAATCTCCAGGTGCCGCTACTGGGGATTCTGCAGTGGCCGCACCAGGCTCGGTGTGCAAAATGGGCTCAGTGACTGTTTTGGGAAGGAACCAGAAAGTAGGATCTAAGCATGAGGTTTACACACATGCATGGGGTATAGGCCAACTCTTTTAACACGGAGGCCCTGAGATGCAGTACCTTAAACCGGCAACATGTTTGTTTCACAGCCTGGGGCTGAGCAGCCCAGGCCTGGGTTGTCCAGGAACCTGTGTCCTGTTCATCTTACCTACCTGCCTCCCCCGGGGATGGTGTCCCTGCTGTGTGGTCAATGGCGGCTCACTGTGCTAGTGTTTCCGTTCTGGGGTGGGGGATAGATGGAGTGAGGGTTAGTGACTTCATCTTCAGGGAGATGACCGTGAAGCCTCAGGCGTGCCCTCTGCCTAGACCCTGCTGACCTCACCTTAGTCGTCCACTCCTTTCTGGCTGTGGCTGAGGCATTGACTGTCCTCTCCAACTGGGCAGCCAGGAACCTGGTCAAAACTTGGGGGCTCTATTCCCGAAAGCAGGAAGGGGAGTATGCTCACCAGGGGAGTCTCTCAAGGGTGTGATTGTCTCATTGTCAAGTTCACAGAGGAGGGCTATAGGCAACGGGATGAGGTGTGACCTGGGGCACCAGGCTTGTCTCTGATGACTGTCAAAGGGAGATCATGTGGGGATGGCGCGCAGGGGGGCTGTGAGGGTACCAGAGGTGATAGATGGA
The DNA here is from genome assembly GCF_011764305.1 of Mustela putorius furo. Taxonomy (NCBI): domain Eukaryota; kingdom Metazoa; phylum Chordata; class Mammalia; order Carnivora; family Mustelidae; genus Mustela; species Mustela putorius. The sequence continues at coordinate 14,835,552 of NW_025421293.1, forward strand.
AGGGGGACCGGTGCCTGCGGTCAGTGAGGCTGAAGAAGCGGTTGTTGCTCCTTTCTTGCATGGTTCGTGTGAGGACATATATCCTCTGGGGAGGGTGGGATTCATGTTTGTGTGGGAGGCATAGGCACGATTTGAAGAAATCTCTACATTTGCTGAGGGCACTTTTATGAATTGGTGTTCTGTTTATGTTGTTACTTAGAAAAGCTGGTAGATTCTAGGTTTTGTTTTTTTTTTAAGATTTTATATATATTTTTTGAAATAGAATGTGTGAGAGAGTGATCACTAGCAGGGGGGAGGGGCAGAGAGAGAAACAGACTACCTACTGAGCAGGGAGTCCAATGCAGGACTCGATCCCAGGACCCTGAGATTATGACCTGAGTTGAAGGGATGCTTAACCAACTGAGCCACCCCAAGCCGGAACCCCACAGAAGCTTCCTGCTCCTCCTACCCCCAGCCCGAGGCGGAGTGACCCCTCTGTGCTCCAGCATCACATCTGAGAAGTCGGGCTGATCACAAACCTGGCTCGAGGGGGCAGTAAGAGAACCCAAGACCGTGCATGGCAAACACATAGCACGGCATTGGGCTGTGGAAAGCTGTCAGTACCTACCGCTGTGATTTGTTCTTTTAACCAAGTAATACATGAAAATGGGGTCTGGGTTTCTTATGTCTTGGATTTCATCCCAGGAGGTCAGACTTCATGAGCAGTTTGATCAGCAACGTCTGATGGTATGTCTGCGTTTGAAGAATTGAAACACAAGGGATGATGGGTGCGACTGCATGATGACAGCCTTCCCAGCCACAGGGATGGCATGGTGATCACATTTGTCTGTGTACTGACACGCTGTAATGAGCCCCGGTGGCTCCTGACGGCAGGATTTCTGTCCTTGCACATGTGGGGGGCAGACGATGGTGCCTCACAGAGCAGCTTCTGCTTCTAGCTAATGGACCCTCGTGAAGTGCAGAGACTTGCTTGTGCGGCCCATCCTTGATGTAAATAGTGTTGAAGGAGGTTAGCAGAACGCCATTCCTAAGGACCAGACATGGGGGTCTCACGTGTTTCATATCGGCAGCCGCTTGCATGCCTGCCTCTCCCAGGGGCATGTGGTCTCTGCCACCCTTTTCAGGATGGAGTGGTCTCTCCACTGAGCTGGATCGCATGGGTGGCATGCTTCCAGAGGGCAGGCTGGGGGGATCCCAGTCAGCCAAGATGTGGGTGATGCACAGGGGAGTGTGTAGGAGCCTGAGAGTGTGTGTGTGTGTGTGTGCACACGCATGTGTGAAGCTCCACTCTCAGAGTGCCCTAGCATCTTGCGGCCACATTCACTCCAGAGTTTGTGTCCTGCCCAGTCCCGGCAGAGCAGTGCGCCTGGCCCTGAGAGCCTGGGGCTGCGTCTTGCCATGTGGGGCCTGCCGGCGGTCAGTGTTCTCGAAGTTGCAGCTCATCCCCGGTCCAGGCGAAGAAGTGGTGTCGCCAGGCAGCTGGGCTGTGATGTGGGTGCTGGATGCACGGGCCGCCTGGCACCCCCGCCCTGCTCTCTCAGTGGCACAGGTACCACTGGCGTGTCTGAACAGGAATCATACATATGTAACTTAGAGCGGATGGTGGGGATGTTCCTGCGCAGATAAATGGAGTTTCCCTATGATATGCATTTTGTAGGGAAGAAATTCTAAACTGTGGTATTTTCTGTCTTTCCTGCTGCCCTCACATCCTCTTGAAACAAACACCCTGAGCTCCCACATTGGCAGCTTATGCGAGTAAACCCTCTGAAAGTTAGAACTGTCCTGGGTTCACACAACCTCATGGAACTTTGGTTTTAAAAAGAAAACAGAACTTTTTTCAAGAAAAACAAACAAGGGGGATTGTACTTTCAGAACGCAGATCTGGAGTGCTCGCGTCTGAGCAGGGCGCTCACTTGACTAATAAGTGGCTTGTTGCTGAACCGGGAGCCGCACAGCCCTGCGGAGTCCGGGCACAGGATGAACTCCAGGGACTGGCCCTGGAGCCTGTCCGCCAGCAGGCAGCTAGGGAGAAGGATAATTTGCTTGTAGGAAATGCAGTCTTGGGGAACCTGGGTGGCTTTGTCGGTTGAGTATCCGACTCTTGATTTCGGCTCGGATCATAGCTTCAAGGTGTGGGATCAATGCCCCCTTGGGCTCAGAGCCCCCTTCGGATCCTCTCTCCCCGCCGCTCCTCTTCTCTAAAAATAAAATAAAATAAATAAACAGAAAATGTAGTCTTGTTTTTTTTCTCAGTTTTTGTATTTATTACTGGTGGGCTAAACTGTACTTAAGAGTTTTTAAGGCAAAATTGTGTATCTCTGGAGCTTAAGGGAAGCAAGAAGCCAGAAATGTTTCTAGGTGTCCGTGGGGGAATGAACTAATGTAAGCTTGATGGGGCGACTGGGGGCAGAGCAGCTCGGCCCTTGGGGGTCCCTGGGATTGAAGGGGGTGGGAGCAGAGCCGGGTGACCCCAAGGAGGGAGCCAGGAAACGCAGGGAAGCAGTAACTCAGGACCGGGAGGGAGGGAGGTGGCACAGACAAAGGTGGTGTGTTTCTGTCTCTTTTCCCGGCTCTCCCCGACCTGCCCTTCCCTCTCAACCCCCTGCGATCTTCCTTCTCAAGTTTGCCCTCTTAGGGGCCGCTTCTCTCCAGATGGTGTTTTGAGGCATGGAGGGGCTGCTGCTTATCTTTTTTACTGAAGCTTCTAGTTCTGCGTCTCGTGTTACTAACGTCCTGTCTGATCTTAGCTTTACCTGACTTCAGCATTAGCAGTGTGGGGCGGGCTTGCACTGAAGAAGTGAGGCCATCTTAATCTGGGCAATGGCAGTGGCTATCAGTGCCAACTTCTCCTTTGAGTCTTTGGTTTTAAACCGAGCAGCGGCAGGTTTATTTATGGCTGCAGGTGGCCGGACTCCGTGGTGGACTCTTTCCCTCCTGTTCCACCTCCCCCTTCCCTTCTTCTTATGACAGATGCAGGTAGGGGAGTGCGTGCAGCCTAGAGGAAGCCACAGCCCACTCAGGAGATGGAAGGACACTGGTTCTTGGTCTCATCCCTGCCTTGTTTCTCTCCGGAGTTGTGCTGCTCCCCCGTTCATCCCATTACACAGTTCCGTTGTGCTCGTATTCCAGCTTTAGGTGGATGCACTTGCATTTTGCGTGTCTTGTTTTGTTTTACTTTTTAAGCTAAACTTTATCTGTATGCACTGTGTGCAGTGGCATATGGCTCTGGAGTGCCCCTGATTTGTGTGGTTTACCCATTATTCTGGTGGTGGTCATTTGACTTGTTTCCAGGTTTTGGCAATCATAAACAATGCTGCGATGACTGCTTCCATATGTGTGTCCTGTCCCACATGTGCACACGTTTCTCTGGGGCTGTGTACCTAGTTGTAGAATTGCTGGGTCTTGGGATTAGGTGATCTTCATCGTCACTGGATAAACCCACGACATTGTTGTCTGTTGTTGTGTAATAAATTACTGTGAAATGCAGTGGTTTAAAATAACCAGGTTTGTGTGGCTCTGGGTCTGGGTGGGGCTTAGCTGGGTCTAGGGGTTCAGTCTCTCAAACTGCTGGTGGGTGTGGCTGGGGTTGTGGTCTCACCCGAAGGTCCGACGGAGCGCCAGGGGTGGGGCTCTGTGTGCAGCCTATCTCCCTGGCTGTTGCAAGGATTCACCCTCACTGGCTGTTACATCGGGGGCCTTGCTTTCTTGCTGGCTGTTGGCCCGAGGCCGCCCTCAGTGCCTTGCCGTGTGGGTCTCTCCATGGGAAGTTCACCGTATGGCACCTGCTCTGTCACAGTGAGAGAGAAAGAGATCTTTTATAGCTGTTCTCAGAGGTGATTTCCCATCACTTTTGCTACAGTCTCTGGGCTAGAATCGTGTTGCAGGGTCCAACCGCCATACGAGGGTGTGGTTGTCGGGATGCGGGGACCCTTGGGACCATTGTAGAAACAGCCTGCCACACCCTCAGTGTCTTCTCAAAAGTACAGACCCAACAATGTTCCCATAGTAGTGGATGAGAGTTCACCATAGGCCTTTTGTATAGCACTTAGTCTCATCAGACTTTTAATAATATTGGGAGTTTGAGTAGCATCTCGTTGTGGGCTTTTACTATTTTGATGGTTATGTATTTAGAGATAAAGTTGACTTGGAATACCCAGCTTTGAAGCGTTTTGGTAAACGCAAGAACCTCTGTGCCAGAAGGCCTGAACCTGGTGCCTGGCTGTCCATGGGCTGACCTCCTCCCGTGCTGGCCTCCTGAGTGACTGGGCTGTGGGTGTGGGTGCCACTGCTCTGATGTGTTGCCCCACACAGACCCCACAGACCTCAAGCCTCTGCCCACTCAGTGTCCTGCTGGAACATCCAACAGTGGACTCAGGCATCACAGAGACTCCAGTGCTCCGTCTCTGTGGAGCCGTCTGCGAAGCCTTCCCTGGGGTGGGCTGTGAGAGCACCGGTACCCCAGCTGCTCAGGCAGAATGTTTTGCTTGTAGTTGTTCTTTCTTATCGTTGTAAAACACACATAATGTGAAATGGAGCATCTTCACCACTTCTCAATGTCCAGCTTACGGGCACCGAACCCATCCACGCTGCTGTGCAGCTGTCCCCCCATCCAGCTCCAGATTGTTCCATCGCCCCCACGGAGACCCTGTCCCCGTGATGCCTGCTCTCCCAGCCCTGGCCCCACCGTCCGCTCTCAGTGTCTCTGAGTCTGATGACTCCGTGTCCTCACACAAGGTGTCCCCGAGTGTGTGCTTTCATCTTCATGTTTGTCTCTTGATGCTGGCTGCTTCCCCTGCCCCCATCCAGTCCATCAGCGAGTCCAGTGACTTCGGAATATCCCGGAGCTTGGCCATTCCCTGACCCAGGTCCTCACCCTTCCCGGCCTCCTCCCCACCTCCCTCAAGGCTACTCTGAGCGCTGCTGTTGGTTAGTCATTTCCAGTGGGAGCCTCATTCAGCTTTGGGCCTGCTGTCTTCCACACTGAATAGATGGTCAGCATCCAGTTGAGGAAACTCTTCTACACCTCGCTTTGTCGAGTTTTTATCATGAATGGGTGTTGAATTTTGTCAGGTGCTTTTTCTGCATCAGTTTTTGCGCTCGTGTGATTTTTCCCTGTTAGCCTGTGGACTACGGCACATGACACTGATGGATATGAGCGTTGAGCCAGCCTTGCATCCCTGTGATGAGCCCTCGGTGCTCCCGGTGGATAGTGGCCTTCATGTGCTGCTGAGTTCTGTTGCCAGGATTTTAAGGACTTTTGCATCTGGATTTGTGAGGGACATGGATCCTCAGGGTTTTGGCACCGTCTTTGTCTGATTTTGACTCAGGGTATTTGGTGTCAGTTCTCGTAATGCTTGGTTAGCGTCAGCAGTGAACTCTGGGCCTGGAGGCTTCTTTCTCAGGGGCTTTCACTTCGTGGCTTGGTTGTCCTTGGTGCCGTGGTGCTCCTGGAACGATCTGTTTCACAGGACTTGGAGATTATGGAAGTTTGTGCTTTGGGAACCTTCGCTCTACTTCCTGTTTCTTTTTATAGTTTCATGTTCCCTGCAGATAGTCTCAAGTTTGATGCTTGTTTCTCTAAGTGCGATAAGCAGTCGTTTTAGGCGTGGCACGGGGTCTTTGAGCATGGAGCCTGTCGAGCCTGTCTCAGCTTGTCTCTGCCCCACTCTCACTGCATCCCTAGCTGTCTTCCCGCACCTCCTGGTCCCCGCACCCCCAGAAATCTTTGCGGGTGTTTCTGTTGCCTGTGCTGGCTACGTTCTCCTGGAAGCCTGTGCCGGCTCCGCGGCATGTCTGGGGTGCAGCAGACGAGCGCCCCCAAGTTCTGCCCCCTGGCTGGCAGCCTGGCGCCACCACACCGCCGCAGCCGTTTCCTCTGCCCCCAGCACTCGGAGGGTGCTGCGACGGTCGCACGCAGGTCGTCAGGTAGCCCTTCCAGCTCAGCCTTTTGCAGCCTCGGCTCACTGCAGGCCGTGTTGGGTGAAGGGCCCTCAGGACATCGCAGCTCCTCTCTCCTGGCTGCTGCGCTTTTCTAGAAACCCCCCTGCCAGGTATAGAAATGACGTATGTTACCTGACCGATCTGCATCTACTGTTGTCAGGGGCAGGTTGATGGGGTCACCTGGCAGATTTAGGTGTTGCTCTGGAACCTGGTCTTCGAGCCCAGGGCACAGGCTGCAGTCCCTCTGGGGCAGTTCTGTGCAGTGACTTCGAGGGCAAGAGCCTTCCACCTTTTCAGTCTTCAGCGGAACCGGGACCCTGCAGTGGCTTGCTTTGATTTTCTTCATTTGGCAGAATTTACATTTTTGAGTCCATGAAGGGAAATGCTGTGTTGTTTGCTGAAGACGGAGTTTCCTGGGCGGGGCTGTGTCTCCAACGAGCAACATGCCTTCCTTCCCTGCTGGCTTCAGGAGTTTGCTGTGACCCTCTTGGGAAAGACTGGTCTCCTGGGGTGGGTGTGGGTGGATGCTGAGGACTTACCTGTGCTCCAGGTGACCACTCAGAGCCACACTGAGGCACTGAGAGCTCCCGCTAGGGTCTTCCTTCCTCTGTGTAGTACTTCCTGCAGAGCCCTGTTATTGGTGCTGTGGGGTCTCATACAGCCCCTTCCTCTGGGGGCTCAGGTCCCAGGAGAAGCAGGGCCAGGAGGCAGAGGGTGGGCGAGCACGTTAGGAGCTGTCCAGGCAGGGTCAGGAGGAAGGAAGAAGGCATAGGAACTTGTAAGGGACCTCTTGTCAGTAGATGTCCGCATTCAGCAGAACCAGCGCCCCTGAGAGAGACTGGGGGACCTGGCCGCTTCTGATACTAGCTGGCATCTTTCCAGCACTCCCTACAGCTGATTGCTTGTGATAAGTGTTAGGTTGATTCCATCCTGCGATAAAGGCCTAGAATTACAGTCGGATTTGATGCACTTTTGTTTCGTGTTCCTTTGGCTTTTAGAACCCTTGTTCCCAGACAGAACCCCCACCCACTGGACAATGGCAAAAACCAGATTAACTCAGAGCTGCCAGCGCTTTTCTGCTGACTCAGAACTGGGTGTGGAGGCGAGGCCTGGGCCAGTGCGCATGCTGGTGGGCCTGTGTGGTGAGCACGCAGGCTCTGGACACAGGCCCCGGACAGTTGATTGGGGAGGGCGGGAGCCATGGATGGAGCCGTGCCAGGCCTCGTGTTCCTGGGAGCGGGTACCCCATCTGTCCCTGCTTGGGAGGGCCCCCCTGCGGCTGTCCTGCTGTCTTAGACAGGGCCAGCTCCCTTACCTTGGAGTCTTCTCTCTTTGGCAAGGGCTTGCTGACTGATGGTGGCTGCACAGTCCTGGGGGTTGTCCTGTGGGTGGATGGGGGCATGGGTTGGGCACTTGGGAGGGAGCGAGGGAGGGGCAGGCTGGGACCTGGTGGGCATTGTACCCACAACACCGCTTCCTCCCTCCCTCCCTCCTTCCAGTTTCTGGTGATTGCTGAGCTGGCTGACCCTCACCCTCCAGGAGCCAGGAAGGTGGAGTGCCCACCCACCCCGTCCACAGCCAGGCTGGGCCTCAGGGATGGGCTCTGGAAAGGTGTGCTGCTGATGAGTCGTGAGAAGAGGCATAGGCCTCTCTTCCTGGCGCAGGCAGTGAGCTCGGGTGCAGAGATGGGCCTTGGTGCCCAGATACCTCCCCTGACTTGAGAGGAGAGACGGGAACATGATGGGTGTGATGCACCTTGAGCCTCTGCAAGCCCAGGAGGGGCTCTGTCCCAGACAGAATGTGCGTGGTGGAGGTGGAGGTAAGAAGAAGTCTGGTAAGGAAGCCTCTTTTTGCTGGGGTCCTGAGCGTCTGGCCCAGTTAAGCTGCCCCAGCTCAGTAGGCAGCAGAGAGATGGAGAGATGGCTGTTGACATGCTTCCTTTCTGAGCGGGGAGCTGGAGAGTCAGCTGCAGAGGCTAGTGCCCTTGGGCTGCTGGCCCTGCCTGACCCCCCGACCTCTTCTCTCAGCCCTTAGTAAGTTCAGCTTTAATTCCCTTTTTTTTTTTTTTTTAAGGTGACTTATTTATTTATTTGAGAAAGAGAGAGAAAGAGCACAAGCAGGGGGAGTGGCAGAGGGAGAGGCAGACACCCTGCTGAATAGGGAGACCAAGGTGGGCTCCATCCCAGGACCCTGGGATCATGACCTGAACTAAAGGCGGACGCTTAACCGACTGAGCCCCCAGACGTCCCTTCAGCTTTACTTCTTACTCAAGTTCTTTTGGTCTGGTTCTGATTTGCCGGCATATCAGAAGACACCCAAATGCTCAGTTTCCCACCATGGAAAAGAAAATAAAGCCTGAAATCTGGGGCAGTCTGCAGGAGAGAAGGGGCTGGTTACGAGAAGGCAGCTTCGGGACCCTGGGTGGCTCCGCCCGTCCGTTGGCAGGTGCTGCCGTTGCCCGGCGAGAGGGCAGCAGGAGCATTGGCGGACGGGGAGGATGGTGGGGAGGACGGCGGGAGTGCCAGCAGACGGGGAGGGCACCGAGCAGGGCAGAACCGCTGTGGCAACACATGGCCTAGGCGGGGTGGTGGCTTCGTTTTTAAACAGCAGCTTTTTTTGAGATATAATTTACATAACATAAATTCACCTTTTTAAAGTGTGTACTTAGTGGTTTTTAGTGTATTCACAGAGTTATTTGACTGTTACTACAATCTAATTTCAGAATATTTTCTTCACCCCTAAGAGAAACCTGGTCCCTGGTAGCATCCCTTCCCATTTCCCCAGCCCCAGTGCCCACCATCTGCTCCATAGCTGCAGATGCTCCTGCTGAATAGAGTCACAGACCACATGGCCCTACACATCTGGCTGCCTTCTCTGAGACTCAAGGCTCTGGGGTTCGTCCATACCACGGCAGGTGTCCGTGGTTCATTCCCTTACGTGGCCAAGTAGGATCCGATTGTGTGGCCAGACCACATCAGCTGTTGGTGGGCCTTTGAGCTGTCAGCCATTGCGAATGGTGCTGCTGTGAATATTGACGTACAAGCTTTTGTTTGAACACCCGTTTCAATTCTTTTGGGACCACACCCAGGCCTGGAATGGACATTCCACACGTTTTATCCTGTTTGCTTTGACATTTGTATGCATGCTTCTCCTCAGGCTGCATCTTTCTGTGGAGATCCCCCAGCCATGAATACTGAAGGGTATGTTTTCTTAGAAAAAGGGCATTTTCTTATGTGCCTGGGACGGTTCTCAGCACCAAGCGATTCCTGCTGTCCCTTGGCCCCATAGCAGTAGCTGTGCAGCATTTCCTTGTAGCAGAGCATCCTGCTGAGGTCCCACGCTGCACTGACTTGCTTTATGTCTCTACCTGTCCTTAACTTGGGACACTCCCTCTTCCTTTGTCTCTTTGACATGACATTTTGAATCATTACCCTATCCCCATTTTGGATTTTCTTTTTCTTTCTTTTTTTTTTTTTTTAAGATTTTATTTATTTATTTGACAGAGAGAGAGAGATCACACATAGGCAGAGAGGCAGGCAGAGAGAGGAGGGAGTAGGCTCCCCTCCGAGCAGAGAGCCCGATGCGGGACTCGATCCCAGGACCCTGAGATCATGACCTGAGCTGAAGACAGAGGCTTCAACCCACTGAGCCATCCAGGCGCCCCCCATTTTGGATTTTCTGATACTTCCTCCTGACTAGGTTGAGGTCACGATCCCAGGTAGGACATGGTGACATTGTGGCCCATTTAGGTCCCACATCTGAACTGCCCGTCTCCTTGTGGGACCTTGTTGGCTTTCCGTGAAGGGCCCTCCTAACACCCTGCTATGCGGTGCCTCTCTCTCCCATGGGAAAGCAGCCAGAGGCAGGGGGAACACGAGGCCTCTACAGATGTCCTGCTCCTGTCACATTTCCTGGGTTTAGCCTTCATTAGGGATTCTCACCCGTCTCAAGCTACGCTGGGACCCCTGCAGTGGCCTCCCCCATCACCAGCCTGTGGGAACCCTCTACTCTCAGGGTGCAAGGCTCACTTACCCACTGCTGTGTATGACTGTACTGTGTTTGTTTCAGTATTCATTTCACTTACATTAGGTTTACTTGTATTCATTACTGGAATGGGTGCATGGATTCTTATCTTTCAGTAGTCTATAATTGTATTGATGCTCAAAGTGCCCTGGATTTGGCTAGTGAGATCCCTTCAAGTAGGTCCCTGTGTCCTTTTGATGTGACTGTGTCATTCTTTTGAAGCTTTCCTTTCTTCCGGAGGAACACCATGTGCCATGCTCACCTTGTACTCCCGCCCTGCCTGAATCAGCCATTTATCTGAGGAGGCTGGTTTCTTCTCTGGGGGACAGCCTGGGCACTGCTGGGCCCGCAGCCGCTCAGGCCCTTCCTGCCCCTTTGAGCAGCTGGAACTAGGGAACATATGATCACGCGTGTGCACACCACACACACATGCCTGTGCCATGCACATATATGACCCCTGTGCTGTCCTGCACATATCCTTAGTTTAGAGATCTTGGGGTTCACTGGACACCGCCGGTTCCATCCACCCTCGGGCCCTCACCTGCCCTTCTCCCTTCCACGTTGCATCTCCCACCATCCACTTGAGAAAACTCTGGGTTCACTGACGAACATTCTCTGTTCAGAATGCACGTAACGGTTTCGGGACTGCTTCACCGTAGCACCTTGAAAGACGCAGGGGGACATCCCAGTGAGGCTGTCATGACCTGAATGCCTCCACCCCTCCCAGGAGGGCATAGGGTCTGGACAGTGTCACCCCCGTAATCAAGAGTTAATTATTATGCACAAAGAAAATTCAGAAGTCCTGTTCAGTGCTAGCGCCAGTGGGTTTTGTGTGCTTACAGCTCTGTACTTTTGAGCTCTTGGTAGGGTCACAGAGCATCAGTGCCTGGGAGGGCCCGGTTACCAAGAAGCAGCAAGGCAACTGAACACCCTGATTTGATCTTGTGGCGTTCCTGACAAAGGAATTAAATCAGCCTCTGCTCTCAGACAAATGCTTCTGAGGATGGCCTCCACTGGAATGGGCCAGGCAGCCCGAGCACACAGGCTCCATTGTCTCTGACACAGGGTCTGGGGTCCTGAGCTCAGAAAAGACTCCAGCAGCTGCCGGTCCAGCCTCGGGCTCAGTAAGAATTCCTTTCTGTTGCGTCAGGACCTCTACCTTGCACTTACCCTTCTAGCGACTGTCCAGTGGACCCTTGGGGAAGTTGTGTTGCCGGTTTACACATCAGGAGTTGGGCTTCAAGAGGTTAGAGGTAGGAGCTGTGTCCAGCCCTGTTGGACCTGTGCCCCGGGCAAGCACCGGGCAAGCATGGCCTGGTGCAGAGCCCCTTCAGGAGCAGGGCCTGCCTTTTCCAGCTCTCCACCACGGGGAGGGCAGCCCATGTGGAGGGCCACCTGGGGGTAGCACGGCCCTGTCCTCTGGGGCTTTGGTCAGACATAGTTCCTGCCGAGACACCTTTGGAGGAGCTCTCCATTCTGCTCCTTCCTGCCAAGAGCATCCTGTGTGGTGTACCTTTGGGAAAGGATCAAGCCTGTGACCCTGATAGACCTCTTGATCCCTGAGTGCTGTAGAGGAAGGGATGTGGGGTTTGGAGAGGTGGGCTGTGGGTCTTGGCTATATCATTACCATTCAAGCTTTCAGGCAGTTCCAGACTCTGAGTAATGGGGACAGTGTGTGCCTCATGGGGTTGTTGGAAGGGTCAACGAGCAGGCCTGATGCCCTAGTGGTGCCCTCTGTCTCCCCTCTCACCCCCCCCGACTCCATTCTCCAGAGCTACACATGGGTCTCCAGGCTCTGTGAAGTCTTCGCGCCCTCCCCACCACTGCTGCTCCTGCTGGGAATGGTGTGCGTGTTTGATAGATCCCTGCACGGAGTCACATGCTTGAAGCTGGGGAGCAGGTCTGTGTGTCCGCTCTGCAGCTTGGAGTTGTTAGCACTGAGGTCAAAGGGAGGAATTGGCAAGGAGCAGGGTTTGCAGGCTGGGTCCCGGGCATGCCATCTGCTCTGACTGGGCCCTGGGCTGGGGCAGAGCCCATCCTGAGAAGCTGTTCCACGGTGGGCTCAGAGGATGTATGAGGGAAGGCGTGTTAGAACCTCTTCCGGCTTTTATAGGACGAGGTGCATCAACGCGGTGTCTGTACCCCACGTAGATTCACAACTTTTGGAGGTTCTGGAGAGGCAGAGGATGGAGGGAAGACTCGTCCTTGGAAGTTGCTCCCCTCACCTTGGCTGCAGGGTGGGTGTCCTGTGACAATGCAGCGGGAGAGCTCATGTGGCCACCCTGTAGTGATGTCCCCCACACCAGAGCCACTGGTGTGTGGGAACTGTCCTCAGCGGTTGGGTGGTTTTCCGGGCCTACAACGGGGATGTTTATTTAGAAAGTGAGTGTGAAGTGGGACTTGGGTGCTAGAGATGGCATTTCTGCAAGGTCACAGTTGGGCAATGCAAATATTCACTTGGGACAGACACCCTCTTTCTTAGAGATTTGCACCTATAAAAACCACTGAAACTTCAAATGGCCCATTTCCCTGTCACCCTATCACCTAAACATTGTCTCGCCTTCCCCACAGGAAGCCCTGCCAGTGTGAACATCCTTGAGGACCCATCTTTTGGGGAGATGGGCCCCCTGAATGGAGTGGCAGGAGGGATGGGGCTCATGTTTTTCCTGCCCCAGCCCACATTGGAGGCAAGGGCTCCCCACTCTCAGTCCACATTGGAGGCCAGGGGTCCCCAAACTCAGTCCCCACTGGAGGCCAGGGTTCCCACTCTCAGCCCATAGTGGAGACCAGGGCTCCCACTCTCAGCTCACAGTGGAGGCCAGGGGTCCCCACTCTCAGCCCACAGTGGAGACCGGGGTCCCCAGTCTCAGTCCACATTGGAGGCCAGGGGTCCCCACTCAGCTCACATTGAAGGCCAGGGCTCCCCTCTTTCAGCCCACATTGAAGTCCAGGGCTCCCCATTCTAGCCCACATTGGAGGCCAGGGGTCCCCACACTCAGTCCACAGTGGAGGTCAGGGGTCCCCACCCTCAGTCCATGTTGGAGGCTGGGGTTCCCAGTCTCAAACCGTAAGGAGGCCAGAGATCCCTAACCCCAGCCCACATCAGAAGGCCGGACCCCCGGCTCCTGTGCATTGGAGGACAGAAGCCCCCTCTGCCTCCCCAGCTGCCTTGTGAGCACTCTGAGCTACTGCAGGCACCGTGCCTGATGCTTATAGCACAGAGCCTTCCAGAAGAGCCAGGGCACGTGGTGCACTCCCAGGAATGTTTGCTCTGACACCCGGAGCTTGTGCAGCTGAGCATTAAATGCCCTGGAGATGCCAGGTGCGTGTGGGTGATGGGTGTAGATGTTTGCCCTGGGAGGGAGTGCTGGCTGGGTCGTGAGCCTGGTGACACCAGGGACAGGGGTGCCCTTATGAGGAAAGACTGGTTTTGCTGCCGAGGCTCAAGGACTGCCCCACCCATCCCGAACAACTCAGAGAATTGAGAATCAGGATGTGGCTATGTTTTATTGAGAAGAGCTGGACGTTCCTAGCAGTCACTAGTTTTTCTTTTGTACATTTTAGGGAGAGCTGTTTACATTGCCATCATCGTTGCCCCACTGTTGTTCTCAGAGGCCAACTTGGTCCCATGCATGCTGGCTCCCCAGCCCGTAACCCCATGGTCTCCTTCCCTGATGGTGTAGGTGCAGAGATGCCCAGGAACAGACAGCAGAGGGCCGGCGACTCAGACAGCAGCGGGGCTTCTGGTTGCAGAAGTGCTCTGGATTGTGTGGCCGCTGTCTGCAGGGCCACCCTGAGGGGGCGTGTGTGTGTGTGACGAAGAAGAAGCACTTCTCCCTTCCTCTCTGACTCGAGGGCACTTGTTAGTGTATGCCCAGTAAACCGTAAGCCACAGACGAGGCGGATGGTCCAGTTTCCAGTTCAGGTCTGCTGAGTGTGTTCTGTCTGCAGCATTCATTTTTCCCGAGGATGGCAGATTTATAGGAGATGGACCTTGAAACTAGGTCTCTCCTCCAAAATGTCCCCTTTGTTTTGCTTGCACTGGCCAACATGAGAAACGTCGTTTGCTGTGGGACACAGTGCATGCAGAGTGGACCGCAAGTTCACGCTGGTCCCCATCCCTACGCCAGCTCTCGCCAGTCACTTGCCCTGCAGCCGTGAGTGTGGGCGGGGAGCCCCAGTGCTGTGTACTCGGTCCAAGGTCAAGGTGGCTTGCAGTGAGGGCTCTTCAGAGCCCAGGTGTGCCCGCAGCTGGGGCACGGGTGGGCCAGCCTGTTCTGACTGGGCTCAGAGCGCAGTGTGGCCCAGCTGTTCCTCCCACCTTGCCCTGGGGGTGAACCAGCGTGGGATCCCTGTGGGTACAGAAGTGCCTCTACACGGCGCTGCTGAACCTCACGTCCGACTGCTCTGTGCTGTCCGGAAGGACCGCCTTCAGGGCAGCGTGGCAGAAGCGGTTCAGAGCTGACATGTTGGTTTTCTGCTCAATGTACATTCTCAGTTTGTCCCGAAAAGTCTCCCCCAGAAAGCTATAGATGAGGGGGTTCAGGCAGCTGTTGGAGAACGCTGCCAGGTTGACAATGTGGCCTGTTAGCGGGTAGGCGTGGCGGAAGGACTGCGTGCAGGGAGCGGCTCCCGGTGGGCTGCGCTGCAGGAGGTGGACGCTGATGAAGACGTTCTCCGGCAGCCAGCAGATAAAGAACACAAGGACCACCGCGAAGATCATGCGCAGGGCTTTCTGCCGCCTGGGGCGCAGGCCTCGGTGCTTGTGAGCCTTGACGAGCACGCGGACAATGAGTGAGTAGCACAGGCCGATGATGGCGAAGGGGATGATGAACCCCAAGGTCACCTCCAGCCACTGGATCTCTTTGACGTCTGCGAAGCAGAAGCAGACCTCCTCCGTGTGCTGCAGGTGCACCGCGGTGAAGGGCACCAATGTGGCCGAAACAGATGCCATCCAGATGAGGCCGCAGCTGAGCCGGGCGTGGTGCTTTGTGCGGAATAGGCTGGACCTCATGGCTTTGGCCAGAGCAATGTACCGGTCAAAGCTCATCCACGTGAGAAAGAAGACGCTGCTGTACATGTTGATCTGCAGGAAGAGTGACATGAAGGTACACAGCACGGCAATGTCATAGTACTGCTCGTCCAGGTTGAACACCTCGATGAGGGAGTCAGCCACCAGGATGAGGTCAGCCGCTGCTAGGTTGATGAAGTACAAGTCCGGGATCGTCATCTTCTCCCGGAAGCTGATGTTCACCACCAGTATTAGGATGTTCCCCACAAAGCCGATGGGGAAGAGGAAGATGGTGTACAGGCAGGACAGGAAAAGCCCAATCACATACTGCTGATGCTCAGAGAGCTCGCCCGTCTGGTTAGCCAGGACAGTGCTGGTGAGTGCATGGGACAGGTTAAGCTCCAGGGGGGTGCTGTTGGAGGCACCTGGGTGCATCTCCATGCCAGGGAGCGGCACTGGGGAAGTCACGTCCGTGTCCCCAGAGGCGCACCTTTCAAGGTTTGCTGTGTGGCTACCAGAAATCCGACTTAAACGAAAGCTCCATCTCTAGAAAGAAAGGTGACGCTCTTTGAAGTGAGCCAGATGCCTGTAAGAGTGGAAGTCATCGCAGGCACCACTGCAAGCAGCGTGGGTCCGTTTTGCAGAAAGCTGAGTAATCGGAGAAGGTGGTCCATGGCCACACAGCGGGCAGCGCCCTGGCTTGCTGTCAGCTGCCGTGATCCACGCGCAGCGTGGCGCCGCTACCTGTGCACCTGAGAGAAGCAGATGGAAGAGGAGTCAGGCTTTGGTTCAAGTCTTTAAGGCTTCTTGGCGAAGACGGTCTCTGTGGCCAATGGCCATGGGGACGGCAGGCATGTGAGTGTGCAGGGAAGGCCAGGACTTGAGGTCCTTAGCGTCTTGGAGAGGTGGTTGTCACTGAGCTGAGGGAAAAGAATTAAGTGTAGAAAATGCCCCACATTCTGTCCCCAGGGCTCCCGGCCGCTCAGTCTGACCGGAGCCTGGACTGTGAGTCATCCTAATGCACAGTGGACGCCTATTTTTTAAAATAGTTGAATAGCTGGCTTATGAAGTAACATGGAGGTTGGGTATGGAAATCTCAGGAAAAGTACTGTTTGCCAGCAGAGGAAATAAAATTTATTTCAGCAGCTGTTAGAAAGAGAGCTGAGATGGGAAGGGAAAAACCCAGCTTCTCTGAAGATAGTGGGCCCAGAATGCTGTGTGGAAACTGCTTAAGCAGAATCTCTTACAGTAAAATAGATAAAAGAAAACTGGTTTTTTTGTTTTGTTTTTTGCTAATCTAAGCTACTGCTTTCATGATATGAAATGAAAGAGAAAACATAATAAAAATGGTACTGGGGCACCTGGGTGGCTCAGGTTAAAGGCTTTAGGTTAAAGCCTCTGCCTTCAGCTCGGGTCATGATCCCAGGGTCCTGGGATCGAACCCCATATCAGGCTCTCTGTTGGGCAGGGAGCCTGCTTCTCTTCCTCTCTCTGCTTCTCTTTGCCTACTTGTGATCTCTCTCTCTGTGTCAAATAAATAAAATCTTAACAACAACAACAAAAAAAGGTACTTGCTTTAGTAGATATTTACCCAGTGTTTTCATAAATTATAAAATCTAATATATTTTTGTAATGTTTGTAACCTAGAAGCTGGGTACAAAAGAAAAAAACAAAATCCTAAGCAAAGCCCTTTAGACCTTTGAGGCCGACAGGTCTAGCCTCCAGGGCCCTTCACCACAACCTGGCTTGTCTGTGATCTCAATAGACAAGTCAGCCAGGGTTCGCTGGGCAGCTGGGGAGGGGTGCCCTTGCATTGAGGGGGTGGGTGGGGGCCTGCTGCCAATGACGAGAAGCCCCAAGGAAGCCGGCCTGGCACGTTAAAATGGACTTGAATTGTTTTCTGTTGAGAGTTCTTGTTTTACCCTGTGAGATCATTAGGACTCATTTCTGAAGTGTTGCCAAACCAGACTAGACATTTATTGAACCACTGCTTGAAAATACTGCTTTAAAAAGGCGGGGAGGGGCGGCGCAGAAAAACGTAAGTCGCAGCCTTGGGGTCAGTTACGATTTAAAAAGTATTCATTTAGCTTTGCTTAGCTGGGGTTGATAAGTTTATTACTTATTTTGCATTTTTTACTCATCTTTAGTAGATAATACCAATTTGAACCACATAAATGTCATCGTGCCCAGATACTATCTGTAACGTTAAAAGCCTCTGTTTTTAATTTCTTTGTAAAAAGTGCTCCAAGTGCTTGTTTTGCTCTCTCAATGTGGAAACTCGGGGCTGTTTTTGATGCTTCCAGAGGAAGGCTTGAAGGTGAAGGCACTCACGGCGCACACTCGTCCTCCTCAGTGCTTGTCAAGATAGGCTGTATGGAAAGAGTTGGAAAGCGAGTCCGCCACTGCCTTCCCATGTACACGAGTCTTTTGATCCTTGGCAAATACCGTTACTTTCATAGTAGCCTAGAACAGACTCAGAAAGTAGCATGGGTTTCCTACCTCCACAGCACCCTCCTGAGAGTTGACCATGAATTTTTAAGGATGAGCATGAAATAGTTTCGTATCATTTTGTTTCATGTTTCCACTGCTTGTCTAGTTCTAGAAAACTAAAGCCACATTTGTCAAATCTACTGGGTATGTGTCTTCGTGAAGCAATACTAATCCGCCCAGATGTGTGGCTTGGGCGAGTATTTTCATTGAGTGAGACATGATGCTGTAGACAGAGCCGTCTGACTGTCCTAACGTAAGACAGCCTCTGGCTTGAAAGAAATACGACAGAATACTGCTTATTATTTTCGGCATGCACTATAGAAAGAACCTTTGTGCTTAGCCTCCCCGGCTAAAGTCATGCTGAGATTGTTAGAGCCCCATCTGGGTCCTTAGTGGAGGAGAAGGGCTATAGCCTCAGTGGCCCTCTCACCAGAGGGTGGCCTGCTGCACCTTACATGAGACCACTGAGCCAGGTCTGCCCAGTGGTCCCGTGGTGGCACCGACCCTAGCTCAGAACCAGGAACCCAGGAGGGAGACTCACCTGCACCGCAGCCACTTTGGAGCCGACCCTTCCCCCGTCCCTCGGAGGGCTTGTCAGCCAGCCTCAGTGACTGTGCTCAGGGCTGGCTGGAGGCACAGCGGCAGCTCTCGCTCGGGCAGTGGGGATTCTGGACTTGCTTCCACCCGTCGAAGGGTGCCAGAGCGGTGGTCCTGGGATGGGAAGCCTGGTGCACGAGGCTGACCCGCCAGAATGCCCATCATCGCTCCGTCATCGCGCCGGACACCGGGACACCCGGGCACTGCAGGCTTTATAGGCTTCCCAGGGCCGCCCATTGTGCTCAGCACCGCTGGACGGCCTCCGAGAAGGCCAGCATTAACCATTTTTTTGCTGGCCTTTTTTCTCCCACACTGTGGCGATGAGCTCAGTCCCACTACACATTTTTATGGATGTTTCCAGACTTACCTGCTTTTCTTCACCCACTGATAAATTTTTTTTAAAGTGTGAAAACATTGTAAGTAGGTCTTGTGTACCTTTCAGATGACCCATCGTCATTTGCTGGAACTAAAATGGTATTGCTTGTTTTTAAAACGAGGCACTAGATTTCCTAAGCCGAGAAAGGATTGTACTAATTATACTTGGAGAATCGAACCTAGAACTAGAATTGGAACCTAGAACTTTCACAAAATCATTTCCAGAAAGAAATTTAAACCCAGGAGATAACAGGTATTTGGGGCTAGTACATTAGGAATCAGGGTTGTTTTTCTGCTCTCAGTGTTAGCCTGTCTCAGCTCTCGCTTTCTCTTTGCTCCTGAAATCGCCTAAGTGCACTTGTCCCGCAGGAGTCAGTGACCCACCCAAGAGGCCCTCCTCCTCCTCCTTGCCACAGCTGCGGCCCTTGTGCAGTCAGGGTGAATTCTGCCCCAGTCCCTGGGACCCCCCCCGCCCCCCACCCCAATGCCTCACCATCCTGCAGGTAGCTACTGTCTCCTGCCTGCCACCCCCACCCCAGCTGGTGGTTGGGTTTACCATCAACTCAGGGAAAGGCCAGCAGAGTCACTGGCCCCAGTTCCCAGGTGCGTGCACATCAGGTCTGAGGTCTGTAGGACTGGCCGCACCCTGGCTACTCGCACCAAGTTGTGCAGTGTTCGTGGACGTCACATTTTAATTGATCTCGTACTTTCCTCTTGGTGACCTTTTACTTTCTGAGTTTTTTGAAGCTGTGGGATTGACCTGAGCATGATCTTTTGGGTGACTTGAGTGTGAATAAAGCACACGGCTGTGGCGTTGGCAGCACAGAGACCGACACGTGCTCCTCCCGGAGGACAGAGGCTGGTTCCGGGCTTGGAGCAAGGTGTCCGGTTGGACAAGGGCATGGTGGCCGCAGGGTTCCCCTCCAGTGACGGGCCCTGCAGGCTGCCAGGTGGCTTCCCTGCAAGCTTTTTCTGTTTTGTCAGGATCCTGTTCCAAACGCTTGAAGGTATTCTGAATGGTAATAGTCTAACATCTTTCAGATTTGGTTTAATACACATGTATATCAACAGAAAATGTTGAAATGTTACGTTTTTTTATGGAAACATACTAACATCTAGTGTTCTTTCCAGCTTTAGAATCCAGACATAATTCTAATCTGTAATTCTTCAAATTCTGAATGATTTAGTAACGTGGATGAGGCCGGTGTGATCTCACACCTACCGTGGACAGCCACAGACTCCCAACAAGTCCAGCACTAACGATGCCTGAGGACACCATTTTGAAAGAAATGAGTCATGAGAAAGTATAACTTCCTGTTGTGTTAAAAAAATAAATAAAAATCCAAACCTTGAAATAGCCAAGACATGTCACGTAAAAATAGCCACTGCCCACTCGCCCCAGCCCAAGGCCTGTGGCCCCTCCGTCCCGGTGGCTGAGGAGGTGCTTCCCGTGGCTCCTGATGCACTATCCCTGCAGCTCCCCCCGAGTTCCCAGCACTATCCTAGCATGCTGGCCCCATGCAGAAGGCTTGCCATCAGCTCATGAGGGCTGCCAGCTGGTGGCCCTGGGTGGCTAGTAACCTGTCAGCCTTCATACGACAGGACCCTGCCTTAGGGATTTCAGTCCCCAAACCCGAGCTGATGTTTGCATGCATCAGGGATGGGAACATCTTATGGATGTCTCTGTAGAGCAGAAAGACCTTTCCATGTTAAAATTTACCCTCCAGTGGGCATTTACTCACGCCAGGCTCTGTTTGCTGACCACATTTTACCCATGGCTCATGTAGCCCTCACTGAGCACCCTGGCATGTGGGGGCTGGTCCTGTCTCTGCTGTGCAGGTGAGAAGCTTGAGCTCAGGTGCATTTGGCCCAGGCCTCCGTCTGGCTGACTCTGGCCCACGGTCCTCGTCATTGCACTGAGAGCTTCCCACATGGCCAGTCCCCTGTAACAAGGTTGTCTTGGGGCTGAATTAGACTTCTTTACAGATTTTTATCCATCCCCAGAATTGGATGATAGGGAAACTTCAAAGGGAGTCTGGTCTGCTTGGCGTTCGTTTAGTTAAATTTGCAGATGTAGTCCGGTAACAGGTAGCACATAAAGAACAGACATGTGGTAAAGCCAGGAGGTCTGCCTGAGTGAGGGCCCCACCAGAAAGAACCCTTACCCTCATTTCCAGTTCCTCCAGGCCTGATGCTGTGTCCCCCATCCCTGCCACCCCTGTTCTTCTGTAGCAAAGAATTGTCCCCCTGGCTGCAGAGGGACCCCTATGGTGAGAAACGTTTTGCCACAATGGGAACAAGCCTGGAACCCCCAGGTTCCCGTCGTCTTCCTCTGCAGTCAGCTGCCCTAGGGCCCTCGGTAGAGTGGTGGTAGAATGGGGGCGCTACATGATGCCCATAGGGAGCTATGAACACCAGGACACCTGGCCTGCGCCGTCCTTGTCCTCGGGTGGGGCCATGTGTCCACAGCACGTGCGTGTGCCACCCTTCCCCAGGATGGCCTGGTCAGCAAGACGCGAGCGGAGTCCCGGGCAGTCGGGCTCCTATTTCCTCTGGGTGCATCTTAGGGAGAGAGAAGCTCAGTCCCGATGTTTGGAGGCTTGTTGGCAGGATTCGGCTCATGGCTGAGACCCCAAGTGCTGTGGCAGCTGCGCTTCAGAGTCTGCTGGCACTGGGAAGCACAGCATGGCCTTTGTGGTGCTTATGGGAGGAAGCTCATGGGCACCGTGGGTGTGCCCGCTCTTGAGAGGCCACCCTGCACACTCCGCCTCTCGTGTTTTTTCTTGATTATCCTGAGTGGGGGGAAGCAGAGCCCTTCCCCTGCATTCTTTGTGACCCTTACAAAGCCCTTGGGGGCTTTTGTGGGCTTTGTGCTCACATGCCCTCAAGCATTCAGGCCAGCACCACTTGCTATAAAAACCGAGGCCAGGGCCCAGAGAGGGGATGGGGATGGGCTCACCTTGGGGGAGTGTGTGGATGGACGTCCTGCACCATCTTCATCGGCTGCAGGCTGGCATGCAGAGGTATGTGCTGTGGGGGAGTACTATGGGCCCCCATTGGGTAGCCGTTGGCCGGGGCTGAGTGTCAGAGCCCCTGATTCTGAGTGTGTGTGTGTGTGTGTGTGTGGCCCAAGAAGCTGGCCCAGGGAGCAGAGAAGTGACCACCAGGCACTCCCTTCCAGATGAGCTGTGCTCTGGAGACTCAGCCTGGAGCCTGTGTTAGCAGGAGTGGATGCATTGGCACTGTCCTCCCGTCCTCTCTGGGGCTACCAATCAGTGAGACCCAAGTGGCAATCTCGTGTGTGTGCAGAGCTGTGTGTCCATGCCGTAGCGTGCCAAACCACCGCTGTCTACACTGTCCAAAGCTGTTCCCTAGAGCTGCCTTCTGCAGACCCACTGTCCAGCCCCTTCCATTACGGGACGGAATGTCGAGGGTGCAGCTTCTTTCCGGCATCAGAGGCACCTTCATGCCCACTCACCCTGGGGGTATTTCATGACACCATAAAGGAGCCATCCCCGCGGTTTCGCCAATGTTGACTTTTTGGACAGCTGGGCTCCTCTCAGCCGTTGCCTGGAGCTTTCTGGACATTTCCTCTAATTTTCTGAGAGCAGTGTGCCAGTGGCACCCAGAATGCCGTGTGTGTGGCCCACAGAAGCTCAGTTAGATGGTGTCTACCAGGCTCTGCCCCAAGGGGGGCTGTTTGTGGGTGGCATGTTCTAGAATGCCAGGCTGGTGGCCTGGGTCCTCAGGGAGAGGCCGGGAGCCTCAGGAAGTGGCTGCCCCTCACCCTCCACCCTCTTCATTCTGAGCCATCTTTTTCAAATCGAGGTTTGGTGGGCACCTTCTGGGCTAAAGCAACCCCCCACGGTGGAAAACCAGTTCTGTGTGTTTTCTCCTCTGTGGCTCTTGACCTTTCTCTTGGCTTGGTTCTTGAGGAGCTCCTGTTCACAGTGTGTCCTGTCTGACCCAGGGCAAGGGGTGAACAGATGAGACCCACGCAGGGCTAGTGTTGGGGGCCGGGGGCACCTTGGTGCTCTAGGGTCGGGTTTCCCCACCTCCTCTCCCATCGGCACAGTACCTTTTAGTGTCTCAGACACTGGGCTTCCTCATAGGATTTGTTTAAAGAAAGGATCCTGTGGCTCAAAAGAAAAAGTTTGAGAACCACCGTTTTACATTCCTGTGGTTGAGTTCTAAAACTATTCCTTTAGCCAAAATACTGAGAAACTCAGTGGGATCAGATTCTCCGGGCTTGGCTTACGTGTTTGCTGTCCCAGTGTGAGTCGGCCATTTCTTAGAGGAGCCTGAGCACATGTGAGCCTAACCCCTCCTTCTGTTCTAAAACTAGCAGGCTGTTGGCTTCTATTATTGTATATTTATACATTAATTTAGATCCTTCCACTTCTGGCCGTAAATGAGTAACGTCAGGGAACTTGCCATAAACCATTAAAAGCTGGATAAAATAGAGGACAGAACTGTTTCCAGACACTGGGGCAGTGGGCAGTGCAGGCTCTTGGTCTCAGAGAGAAGGAAGGAGGCACAGTGAGCCCCCTTGTCCGGGGGCAGGAAGGGATCTGAGCAGCTCGGGTGACCAGACCACATTGAGGGGACGGGATTAGGTTTCTGGGAGGCCAGAGGAGCTGGAATGGCAGGAGATGGGGCTGGAGACAGGGAGCCATGTCAAAAAAGAGCTCCCGAGGTGCAGAGAGCTGAACCTGTACGTGCCTGGTGGGGACAGTCAAGGCCGGACTGAGAACAACTACAGGCCAGCTCCAAGCCGAACAACTCCAAGAGTTTACATAGGCCTGGGCCACATTCTCTTCCACCTGGTCAGACCAGAGATATTTCTGAGCATTTGTGACAACGAGGAGAGACCCCAGAATGGGACACACCAGACCATGACTAACAAAGCTTAAACACAACTCTCCAGAGAATCCCACAGGTCCGCAGGGAACAACATGCCTGCCGGAGTAAATGTCAGTACTCTTCAGGAGAAGAGAGCAGGGGCACCTGGGGGGCTCAGTCGATGAAGCGTCTACGCCTTCGGCTCCAGTCATGATCCTAAGGTCCAGGGATCGAGGCCCGTGTCAGGGAGCCCGCTTCTCCCTCTCCCTCTGCCGCTCCTCACCACTCGTGTTCTTTCTCTCTCTCTTTTGCTTGCTCTCTCTCTCAAATAAATAAAATCTTTTTTAAAAAATGAGAGTGAAATTTAATACCCAACAAGGGAAATGCCTGACATCCAGCATCTAGTAAGAATTACTCTATCCTGTGTGAAGGAGCAGCCTTGACATGTCCATCCTGATGCCATTTGTCCTGCTTGACCCTCCCGGCGGAAGGGAGCGCACTGACTTCAGATGCTCCCAGCTCCGTCCTTTGTGCACCCCAGCCCCTGCGGGCCTCGCGCCTGCCTGGGGTCCAGGGCCAAGGCTCCTGGAGTGTGTGAGCACACAGGAGCAGAAACAGAAGGGAGCGGGGTTTTAAAGCATTTAGTATTTTAATGGTTTTACAGAAGCAACTTAACAATGTAATCCAAATTCTTTTTTTTCCAAAGAAATAATGCAGATGTATCAACATCGAAGAGGCAAGTTCTTGTCCTGTATTTTGCAGAATAACATAAAATAGTCATTAAAATAGAAGCTATCCAGACAACAGTGTTAGCCCTAAAAAGAAACCAGCTACCAAGACGTGGAGGAACTTGACGTGCATGTTCCCAAGTGACAGAAGTCAGTGTGAGCTGGCTCCGGACTGTGGGATGCCAGCTGCAGGGTGTTCTGGAAAAAGCAGGACTGCGGGGACAGTAAAGATGGATGGGGGGCCCGGGACCAGGGACAGGGATGAAGGGGCAGAGCATGGGGGCTTTTCAGGCAGTGGGTCCTCTGTGACCCCACAACGAAGGCTGTGTGTCCGCATAAACCCGTCGGAACCATGGAATGTCCAGCACCAGGAGTGAGCCCAGACGTAAACTATGGACTTGGCATGACAGCGATATGTCAGTGGAGATCCATGACTTGTGACAGGCACTCCATCAGGGGGACGTCGGGGTGGGGGCAGGGCGTGGAGGGAACCTCTTCATTCCTTTTAATTTTATTGTGACCCTAAAACTACTCTCGAGGTTTTCATAAAAAACCAAACCTGTCAAAGGTATAGATTCCCACAACCAGAGACCCCTTTCCCTTCCACGCCTCCTTTCTCTGTTCAACCAAGAAAATCTTAATGTAAATCTAGCAAGAATTGTTAAGTGTGAATCTGCATTAAGATTAACTACTGAACTTCGTATTTTATGTTTGGTACCTTATGGTGGGCACCAACCACCTGCCAGGTCGCAGGGAGCCGGGAGCGCCATGTGACACTTGATTACCTGGCAGGGAGCCAGGAGCACCGTGTGACACTTGATCAGCCTGTGGGTGATACTCTCAGACCTCCAGTGAGGATGGTACACTTACAGAGATAAAACTGAGCTCCTTTGCACTTAGCAGTATGTCTGCGGTCCAGACTCTCTGGCAGTGTTAAAAGTTAACCAGTTAACGACCCTTTAGGGCTAGATTATAATATGGCCCCAAAGTTATTTGAACAATGTGTTTATTTTCAAGATTCTGTTGTCTGGCTGGGAAGGGGCAGAGAAGGATGCCAACTCGGGCTCACGGAACTGCCCACCAGCATGTAGGACGTCTCCATCCGGTCAGCCCTGTGTCTGGACAGCTTTGGCCCCCATAGTCGCAGAGCCCTTGATTTGCAGGGTTTCCTTTAGCTGCAAGCCTTGATCTAGGGTGTGGAGCCACATGCCAGGCAGCTGGTTTGCCATGCCTTCCAGACGATCCTGTCCCCCCATTGGTGCTCACCATGCAGACTGGAGTTTCAACAGATGGTCCTGTCCCCTCCCTGCCAGGAAGACCCTCTCACTCGTCCGGCTTGCTCGTCCACTGCAGACGAAGCCCTGCCTTAACCGCTGACCCTCTTTAAGGAGAAGCTGTCGCTGGGATCTGCCTTCCTGCACCGTTGGGTGATGCGCTCTGGAAGGTTCAGCAGTGCCAGCCTGCAAGGCCTGTGGAGGAAGAGGATGGCCAGGGAATTCATGCAGCTCTCCCCAAAC
The DNA here is from genome assembly GCF_011764305.1 of Mustela putorius furo. NCBI lineage: Eukaryota > Metazoa > Chordata > Mammalia > Carnivora > Mustelidae > Mustela > Mustela putorius. The sequence continues at coordinate 14,861,075 of NW_025421293.1, forward strand.
AGGACCAGCTCTGCCAGGTTCATGAGCAGCTCATCCCTGGGAGAGCCAATGTCCCTCTGCAGCTTCAGCCGGGCCCGCTGCAGGAGTGCAATGTTGTAGAGGAGGCGGCAGGCAAACGTGGTCAGGGCCATGGCAAGCACAAGGCAGGGAGCGGAGGCCACATCCTTCTGGGGAGGGGCCGCCCGCCAGGCCAGCTGGACAACGATCAGGATGAAGAACGCCAGCTTCAGGACAAGGGCCAGCCCGAAGCCCAGGCTGACCTTGACGATTTCATACTCGGGCCAGGCGGTCAGTGGGTCCACCTGGCACAGGGTGGTTCTGGACAGCTCCCCAGATGTGCCCAGCAGGGCTGCCAGTCCCAGGGAGCTGCAGAAGGCACAGCCCCCGATGATGGCCAGGCTCTCCATGGGCCTCTGGGCCGCCTTGATGGCCACGGGCAGGCAGGGTGCAGAGCCCTGTAGCAGGAACGCAAAGAGCATCACCAGCTGCACATACTGCGCGTTGAAGTAGCAGACATTGGCCAGGAAGGAGAGGGTGGCACAACTCAGGTTGGTGGCGACCATGTAGTCTGGCCGGCTGATGGCGGTGAGGGACAGCAGCGTCACCAACACGTTGGTGATCGTGAGGTCCGAAAGGAATGCGTCCAGGCCACCCCACCTGGCACGGCCCTTGATGAAGGTGGTCAGGTTGAAGAGCCCAGCCGCCAAGCTCACCGGAACCCCCAGAGCCATGTAGACCTGCAGGCACCTAGAGACGATGCTCTGTGCGGCGATGACATCCTCGACTGCTGAGGACACGCGACTCGGGTACTGGACCCATGACATGTTGTGCAAGCTCATCCCAGCTGCGTCCGAGCTGCAATGGAAGCATACCACGCTATTTACCGGCCATCACCCTAGGGTCACGAGAAGGGTGGGGGCGGGGGGCCTGCCTGGAGGAGGGCCTCCCCCGAGGAGGGTGGGAAGAGGGATTGGTGTGACTACCAGCTTCCCTGTGGGGGTTCTGGAGCAGGGGCCTGGGTGCCCGTCCACTTCTCCCCACACATCGGAACGAAGCTTTCTGCTCTTAAGAGAGGCAGCTTCTTGGAATGAGGTCACGTCTTAGTCCCACTGCTAAAGCTTGTGCGCCAGGGGCCCCAATCTCCTGAAGAATTGCAGGGGAGCGGAGTTCCAGGACCCAGATTTAGAACTCCTCCTGGGCATCGTGCTCACTCAGGGCCTCAGCATCAGGCCGGGGAACGGCCGGAATCTGCATTCTGCGACACGTGTGCATGTGACCGTCCAGCTTCTGGACCCAGAGACCTGCACTCTGTCGTGTTGACTGTGGAGACGGAAAGGGGTTGTATGTGAACCCTGGCCCTGAGGATCACAGCCCTTCCTGCTCTTTCAACCAGGACCTGTTGGTATGAGCCAAGCTGTAAAGTCCTGACTTGGGGCTTTAAATCGCAATGTGTACAGACTCACATCCTTCCTGGCTGGTCTTTTGTCACTGAAATTGTTTGGTTTCTGTATACACACATCCTCCCCTTCAGTTTTAACCAAAGAGCCCATGAAGTCAGGAGATCGCGTAGCTGCTTGTTCAAAGGAGGTTGAGGGGGTAAAATGGGAGAGTTGATGTTCGTGGAATGCTCACGCGTAGGCCTGGCCCCAGAGCCTGCTTTCATGTTCTCCCCGGGGGGGCAGCCTGGGGCCTGGCTGACAGAGTCACACAGTGTGGTCACATGCTGCCAGCACGGACTTCTGAAGGAGAGAGCACAAGCGCATGGCCTCTCTTCCTGGCTACCCACCACCAGAGCCATCTCAGTAGCAGACTTTGCATCTGGAAGCACCTGTTACACACATAGGAGGTCTGACAGGTGGCCCCTTGCGTATGCGGATGTGTCATGGGCGTCCCTCCTTCCTGGACACGCCCAGTGCCCAGATGCATTGTCCTGGTTTGACAGCCCTGGGGCACAACATGTGGAGGTGACTAGCATGTGCTTGCCTTCTCTGGCACATCAGTGGCTATCCGTCCCACAGGCCTGCGGAGGTGACTTGAATGCACACATTTCTCCATGTCCGTGTCTGGCTGGCATTGTCTGAGAAACACAGGGAATTGCACTGTTTTCCATCTGCTACTGCTGAAGGTGATGAGTGATTGCCAGGACGCAGAATGCCTTCAAAATTAAGAATAGTGACCCGACAGAGAGGAAGTGATTTGGAATGTTAATCTTTAATTACGGCAAATTGGAAAGAAGATCTTGTGAACATTGACCACAGGTCAGGAAACAGCATTAGGCTGGGCCGGCGTCTGATCTCTGCATCTGGCCAGTGTCCTGGGCACTTCCTGGGGCCAACCGTACTCTCTCTGCTGGTGGTTTCGGGGCGCTCATTGTCAGAGGCCCCCAGCTTGTGGCAGTCAGCTCCATTACCTGATTTGGTAGCCAGGTTCTAGGTCAGAGGGTGTAGCCAGGTTCTGGGTCAGCCAGGTGGACAGAGGGTGTACGTCCCCAAATCTGGCTGTGAGAGAAGGTCCTGGACTCATCAGCTTGTTAACTGCTTCTTGCCTTTCTCGAGAGGCAAGGGGCCTTCTTTGGAGTGGGGTGAGCTCCAACCTCACGCTCCCTTCCGTCTGCTGTGTGAGTTGTCTGGTGAGAGGTCGTGCACCTGTGGGCCCACAGCCAGGAGTGGGTGTGCTGCCGTCAACACTGCTCACAGCGCCTGTTGACCCAAGTTCTTGGTCCCAGCTCCTCGGTCTGCACTCTGGGCTCATTCAAGGAAAGGAAGTTGCCAAGGATGGGTGGGGCGCACTGGCCCCCAGTGTGCCAACAGCACAAAAAGTGGGGTGCTGCTCCCTGCCACTGGGTGCCATGCTCCCTCTCCTGTATTTAACACAAGCGTGTGATTCTTTTGCCCCAGGGTGTGGTCAAAGGGTGGAATTCTAGCACCTTTTTATCCCTTCAGGATTGGGACCCAGGGGAAGGCATCCCAGCAGGTGAGACCTGATGCGCTTCCGAATCCCTGGCCGAATCCCTGGCCTTGCGGCGGCCAGCCTGGGAAAGTCAGCAGGCTCTCAGCTTTGCCCCCTTCTGGGCCCAAGGAGCACAGAGCTTCTCCCAGCGCACCGGCTGTGCAGCAGCCTCACCCACCCCACCCACTCTGTCTCAGGCCTGAGCCTTTGCCGGGCTGGGTGACCGCCAGCCTTCCCCTTACCACCACTTGTAGGTTTTATTCAGAAAGATAATAAAACGTGGAAGATATCTTCTCATGAAATTGTCCTTTGATGACGGCTCTTCTGGTGAATCCCCCACCCACATCCCTGACTCTTTTGCGTCTCTTCTCTGTTTGTGGCTTCTCTTTGGCCTTGACAGTCCTATGCCTCCTGCCCCAGCCCTGGAGGCTCACCCCTGGAGGGGAGCAATGGGGGGCAGGGCTCGTGGGAATCAGGGCCTTCAGTAAAGCCGAGTGTTCACCACTGCTGCACATTGTGGGAAGCACTTAACATGGGGTGATTTCCTTAAACCGTAGTTCTCCACAGGAGGTAGGGACAATTGAAATCCCATGTTGTGGTGGAGGTGAGCACATCACAGAACCATGGGGTCACTCGTTCAGTGAGCCAGTAGGTAACAATGGCGTCAAGATCAGAACCTGATGGTTTGGCCCAAGAACCTGTATACTTTTAACATTTACATGCGACAAAACTTACCCTTTTGGTGTATACCACGGATGCATCTGGTTACGTAAATGCCACCATGCACAGTTGACAGACGGGTCCATCACCCTCTAGATTCCTCTGTGCCATTTCTTGGTGCTCAGCCCGTCCCTGTGCCACACCCCAGGCAACCCCGCACTGTTGTCCCTCCCATTCAGACACTGCCAGGACATCACAGGAGCGGACTCTGGGTGCCTTCTGTGTCTGGCATGTTCCCACTGGGCGGCCGGCATCGGAGGCTCCCTGATGATGCATGGGCAGAGCTCACTCTTTGCTATCGCTGAGCCACGTCCCAGCCGCGCGTCTGCCATTCCGCTGATGTGGGGGCCATTTCCAGGTGTGGGTGCTTACAAACCAGCCACTTGAAATATTTGTGTATACGTTTTTATATACGAGCATATGGCTCCTTGCAGATGAGCAGAAAACTTTTTTCTTGGGTAAATACTTGGGAGCAGGATTGCTAGGTCTTGCTTTTTAAGAATTTTATTTGGTAAATTTGACATGGTTCACGTTATAATACGGTGTGCGGCGTGTGGCTGTGATACAGTGACGTGTTGCTGATCAGCCCGAGCTCATCAGCAGCACAGTAGGGCCCTGGGTCAGTCACTTCCTGATTTCTGTCTGTGCCCTCGCCAGACCCCCTTCCCATCCTTTCACTGGTTTGTTCTTGTTTTTGTAAGATTGATTGATTGATTTGACAGAGAGAGAAGGCACATGCGAGCTTGGGCGGGGCAGAGGGAGAGGGAGAGAAAATCTCCAGCAGACACCCCACTGAGCGTGGAGCCCGACGACGCTGAGATCATGACCTGAGCCGAAACCAAGGGTCGGAGCTGATTGTGCCCCCTAGGTGCCCTGGTCTGCTTTTTAAATAGCTTTAACTTCTTTCGACTGCGCGGCTGTGGTGACCTAAGGTACTTGTCCTCTCTGCCTTGTGGAGCATGGTGTGCTGTGGGCCCGTGTGTGCTGCCGTGAAGGGCAGTGTGTCCTCCGTCCCAGCCAGGTGCTGTCCCACTGTGTGCGTGTGTGCTGCACTGTCTCTGTCCGTGCAGCTGCTGATGGGTGCTGGGCTCGTGTCTGCAAGTGTGAGTCAGACTTGCGACGCTGCCAGTGTTCGCCTGAGAGGCTGTGATGTTTGGTGTCCCCTGCGAGAGCCTATGCTTTCCAGCATGGGTCTTAGCTGAGACTCCGAACTCCCCTAGAAGCCAGCCTGACCGTCTGAGGCATAACTCTACCTTGTTCTGGTGCCAGTTTCAGGCCAAGAACCAGGGCTTTGGGGGCCCTCTTCTGAGTCACACGAAAGGGCTGCCAGGGTCCAGCTCTAGGGTCCCCTGGGAGCTCTCCGTGGCCAGAGCCTTGAGAATTTTGTGTTCTTTACAGCAGCTCGTGGCTGTAGCTCCTTAAATAGGCTTTCAGAGTGGGAGGGGCATGTGGGGCGGCTTCCTGAGGGTTTGTGTACCCTTGGCCCCCCTGGGCCCTAGGTGGCCATCCAGCCTTTGCTCCGCTGGGCCCTCTCCCAGCAGCCCCTCCTCACACGTTCTGTGTTACAGGCCCACATTTATGTCCCTAGGAGCTCTGCTCAGGCACTGAACAGCAGGGTGGTTCAGTGTTTTCCCTGCATCCACATGGCCCTTCTTGTCATCCCCGTGTACGAGCAACAACTCTAGTTGCTAGGACCTCCCCACTGCAGATGCTTACGGAGTCTCTGAAGTTTTGATGTCCTTTTTTGCTGGGTGCTTTCCAGTTCTGGGCTCATTTCACATGTGATCCCAGAAAAGCTTGCAAACTCTTTCTATATGGAAAGAGCGTAAGCCTTTGAGGACGGGATTCTGCTAGGTGACTGCTGTGTCCTCAGCCTGGCCGGCGCGACCCTCTGCCTGGGGCTCTCCATGGCCCCATTGGTCTCAGATGTGAACCTCTGGGAACTGTCACCAGGACTCCTGTCACTCACGAGCTCTGGCTATGGCTGTCTCTCCACCACCAGCTCCTGATGTTGCAGGTGCATGAGAATGTGGTGGGCGCACTCCCTGCTCCATGTTCATCTAGTGAGTTACAGGACGGAGCACAGGGAAGGGAAACTGCCTCTTGTCCCTGCCCCTTGGGAGGATTCCTTCCTACTCTGTCCCAAGGCACCAACCCCATTCCCTCCTGGCCAGCTCTTCCCGCTTTCGCTCCCTCTGGCAGGACTTGGCTTTTTTAGCACCTTCTGGTCTCGGCTGCGTAAATGTTTCCATTCCATCCCAGTCTTCTGTGCTCCTGGCCGACAGGCAGCCGTGGGCCTGATGAGTCACCGTTCAGCCCATACATGGCCAAGCCCTGTGCTGTCCAGCCTGGCCAGCTTTACGGTGCTGTGGTGTGGGGAGCACGAGCTTTCGTGGACACTGGGCATAGGGTACCACCCAAGACTCAGGCCAGATGGCATGTGGAAACCGTCCACAGGCTCCCACCTCCAGACCCCACCTGGAGGCTAGGAAGGGAGTGTGACCAGCTGTGTGGCCCCGCTTACCCATACTGCGTTTGTGGGGACCTGGTACCAGGCGTCTCCCTCTTCTCCTTCCTGGTGATCCTAAGGTGCGAATACCTGAGCCGTTCTGAATGTGTTCTATGGGTTTTGGGGAAAACTTCACGGAAGTGTGAAGATGAAAAGGTTTCCACTTTGCTCCTTTCGTGTCTTCTGAGACCACCTCTGTCTTTCCTGGACACACTTACACGCACACATGTGCCTCCGGGAGACATAGCTGCTCCCTGTCTGACCCGGTGCTGGGCAGTCTGTTCCTCACACAGTGGACGTCCCTGCCTGGACAGGGACTGCCTCGCTGTCGTCCCTGTGCTTTTGTGGACACATCTTGTGTCCCTGTGTTAAGTCAGAGGCCAGAGCCCACTGTGAGAGGCTTACCTGTGTGAAGGCTGAGCTCTGGACCTCTGTGTGCTCATGGGATCTTCCTCTGACACACCACACTCCCTGATGTCCCTGTGGCCTCTCAGCAGACGTTCAGGGACACAGTGAGAGCCCCTTGTCTGTACTCAAGGGCCCTTCTTTTCAGACCCACCTCCCCCCCCGACCACCACCATGAGAAGCTTCCCACTGGTTCAGACGGTTCCGAGGGCAGAGACGATAGGGGTCTCCTGGCCTAGGGATGCCCATTTGTGTCCGCTGGCCGCTCTGTGGGCCTAGGTGTTTGCCAGCACGTCCCAGTGCCCTGGGGGCAGCCGTTCCCCCGCAGAGCTGAGCCAGAGAGAACTGCGCTCCAGCAAACCCACCCCTGGTCTAGAGACGCACACTCCATCCACCTGTCCCCACACACTTACCGAGCGCTTACGAGGAGCCTGGCCCTGACCACCAGGTGCCACTGTCCTGTCCTCATGGACCCTCTGTGCCTTAGCTCGAGAACACCTGGTCCCTGGACCTCCAGAACCTCTGGGGACAGGCTAGGCTGTCCCCTCGCATGGGGAGCGAGACCATGCACCCTACGGAGCATCGCGCCAGCAGGGCCTGCTTTAGGGTTTGGGCTTGGGTGGGTGATTTGGAGGAGGGTCTGAGGAAGTGGGCGCTCTCTGTCAGAAAGCAGGGGCTGTACCACGACCAGGGTCCTCAGTGGTCCTGCCTGATGGGGATGTGGCATCTTTGGTAAAGGGGCAGAGCGCACACCTGCACCGGACGGTAGGGTGTGGCTGTTCCGTGGCCTTTTGCGGCCTGCTTCATGCTGGTCCCAGGACTACATGGCACTGTGCTGTGGCACACTGCTCGGCCAGGTTGGCGGCCAGACCCTGGTTTTGTTTCTATCCTCCTGCACACAGCCCCTGCGGCGATGCCACATCGTGCTCTGGACCGCAGCACCAGGCCGCCACATGGCCCTGCGGACCCCTCCCCAGCAGTCTCTGCCCTGCTGTCCCCAGCTGTTTCGTCCAGCCCCACCCTCCTCGGCCCTAACCCTCCTCGGGGCCCTGACTGAAGGGCACGTGCAGAGCCCAGCCCTGTTACCGGAGGTCCTGGAAGGCTGTGCTCCATGGGCTTCCACTGATGCCCTGCCCTAGCAGCCCCTCTGTGAGGTGGACAGCCCCATGTCGCACTCCATAGGCCTGTGGTATTAGACAGATGCATGAGCTCCTGGGTGTGTGTCCGCAGCATGGCACCCCTGAGCGCCTTCAGGAAGATTTTGTCAGACCAGGTGGCACGTGGAAGGCACTCGGGTGGTTCCTTTCCACTTACAGAGAGGAGTCAGGTGGTCATAGAGACCCTTTCCTTCCATGCCATACTGAGTGGCCCTGAACACAAAGCATGCCTTGTGCAGAAGGCTGGCTGCCCTGCTTGCCTGGAAAACTCAGGCCTTTCCTTCTTCCTAGGCTCCTCCCTCTGGGCGGAAACACCACAGGGTCTGGGTGCCCCGCCCCACCCCCACCACGGTTCTGGAAAGGGGCCCCCCATCCCAAGCTTCATACCCCATGAAACCTATATGTTCCAGATGTGCCTCCTGAAAGACATTCGCTGTCTTCTGCCAGAATGTAACCTCTCCTGTTGCACCCTGGGATGGAGAGCTGGTGTGAGGGTGTGCCTCTGGCGGCTCTGGTCAGCACCCAGATGTGCGTGCGGACAGTTGACAGGCCTCTCCCAGCTCTGTCCTCAGGACACAGAACTAGAGCCACTGTGTGTCTTTCCTTATGAGGGGACCTGAGCGCTCTGCGCAGTCATTTGCAAGTTTAAATGCTGGCAAAATAAATCTCATTTTCGTTTTCACTGGAGCCAAGCTATTGCATAAAGAAACCTTCATTTTCAGAAAGAAATGGCACTTGGCTGTGAAATCACCCTCAGCCCACACTGTCAGCCCGCGCTCAGGCCACAGTCCCCGGGGTGGGGGCCCCCAGAGGCAGGGAGATAGAGAAAGCCAAGAGGGCCGGCAGCTCACCTGGGCGAGGCACACACGCCGCGTCCGTCTTCAGTCCTGCCTGTGCTCTGTGCTCACAGGGACGCAGGCACAGACCGTCGCTCCTGTATGGAAGACAGGAATCCAGCTGAAGTCTTGAAACTACACACACTGCATTTTAAGCAGAGTGTGGTTTGGCCACGTGACCCAGAAAACTTCAGCTTGGCCCACGTAGAGAGGTAACTTTGCCTCGCAGACAGAAAAAGTGAGGTGTGTACCTTGCCTCCCGGCGTCTGTGGGCATCCAGCGGTTTCCCTGCAGACTCCACACACTGACCGTTCACGAGATGGTCCCTCCCAGAAGGCAGGCAACGTCTGCAACTTAAAATAGGACCTAAAACCCCACCCATAACACAGGGAAAAGTGTTCCCAACCTGTGTAGCCCAAGGAAAGTCCCCCAGAGTTTGTCCCTTAGTGCGCTCCACCCCAGCCAGGCACTGCCCTCCGCTGCAGGGTGGATCAGCAGGCCAGAGGCCTGAGCACACAGCCTTGCAGGCCTGGGCCTGGAGCCTCCGTTGGGATCAGGCAGAGTCAGGATGCTGTTACCTGCCAGGGTCATCCACATCTGATCCTGTGCCCTGGCAAGGGGCTGGGCACAGGGCAGGTAAGAATCGCGGAGGGAGAATGGTCCGGAGCCCTGGGGGCGTGAGGAAGTAGCCCCGGGGATCCCAGATCCCTAAAGGAGATGACCTGCATAAAGGAAGCAGGAGTTCAGCATGGACCTGGAGGCTGGTGACGCTTCCCTGGCGGCTGTCCCCAGGCCAGCCCCAGCTGGAGACGTGACACGCAGAGCCCTCCTTACATGACTGCACCCATGGCAGCTGACCCTGTGTAAGATCGAGTAGCACTTGGGGGACGTTGCATGTAGCACCCAGCCCACTGGGGTCCCTGATGGCATCCATAGCCGCGTGAGCTCCAGGGAAAACCCACCGAGGCTGCAGGGAGGCAGAGAGTACCCCGGGAACCCCCCCAGTCACTGAGCCCAGACTGGGGCCAGGGATCACGTGTCGTCTGATGTCTCTTACAACTTGGACTCCCCACGTGGGTCCTGCTGTGTTGTTGCTGATGAGCACCTGAGAGCAAGCCACCCTGGGGCCTCTGTGCCAAGAGCCTTGAGTCCAAGCAGGGCTTAGGAGCTTGGTTAGGAGTGGGGAAGCCTCGCCGAGGTTTGAGGACCACTGACCGAGGCTAATCTCTCCAGATGGGAGACCTGAGGCTTGGACAGGGGCAGCTGGGTCTCTGTCAGTGTCACTGGCCAGCATTCGCTGCTCAGCTCCCAGGGTGATAAGGTGCCTTGCCGTTAGAGCCGCATGGCCATCAGCTCTGCCCACTGGTACCTGCAGGGAGGCCCCCAGCCTGGAGTCAGGCCCTGACAAGAGTGTGTGGCCACAGGGGAAGCGAGGCTCCCAGCCCCCAGCCTCCAGCACACAAGCGAGCAGAGGCATCCTGAGCTACTGTGTGGCTGGCACACCTCCCTCAGCCTCCCAGTGTCCAAGCCCTTGTGCACGACCCCGGCCAGCTCTCTGGGCTCTGAGTCTGAACGTGCCGCTTGCAGCTGGTGGCCGCAGGCCTCCCGCGCTTTGTCTTGTGAATGGGTTTATAGAGCTGCGCCTGCTTGTTGGAAGGGTGCCTCAGGACAATGGAGCTGGTGGGTGGGCCTCATCAGGCTCCTCAGAAGCCTGGCTGGGGATGGGGGTGCGGTGGGGGCCCTGCCCCATGTGGATGATGCTCATCTGTGGGTTCTGCTGCGTCGTAGGGGCATTGCTCCCGTGAGATCTGGGGCCCCCCAGGCAGGGTGAGTTCCCAGGGAGCAGCAACCACCTCTGTCTTAGGATTTGGGGCATCCTGCCTCCTGCTCACATGAGTTTAGGGCTTGGGGGTTTTGAGAGCCCCAATTTAGAGAAGTAAGCCTACCCTCTGGGCTCTCCCAGCCTTGCAGGGAAATGTCTGAGCTACTGGCCCAGCTGGCCTCTCCCCGCCCTGACCTCCTGGTCTTCCGTTAAGCTGAGAAAACCACATTGTCTTCCCCAGCTGCGTCCACTGGGAGGCCTGGTGTATGGTTTGGCTCCATTCTGCAATGTCCAGAAATGTGTTCCATCTGCACCGTGGCTGCTGCTGGCAGACAGGCAGTGTCCGCCTCCAGGCTGCGAGCTTGTACTGCCGGCCGCCGGCTGCTGGGCCATGAGAACCACCACGACACTGGAGCCTCCTGTTCTCGTGGGCGCCTTGCCCGCTGGGCCCAGCCCCCCACTTGCCAGGGCTCCCACCAAGCCATCGAGACTCGGGATGAACAGAACTGCTAAGAGAAGTAGCCACGCACTAAGCCTGAATTTCTGGTGCCGAGCGGAGGGGAGAGCCCGAAGCATTGAGATGAGGGTTGTGAGGGCAGGCCGGCTAGCTCCCAGCTCCCGTTCACTCTGGTCAGAGGGTAGTAAGTCCAGCAGCGCTGCACAGGGTATCTGAGGGTTAGAGGAGTTGGCAGTCCTAGACATGTGAAGCCAGAGACCATCTGTAAACACAGGTTTCTGTTGAACAGTGTGACCTGCACAAAGAGAGGGTCCCACATGGGTCTTAGTTGGGCCGGCCTCTGCAGCCCAGCCCCAGGACCAGCCTGGAGTGGATCCCTCTCCAGCCCACTGTCCATCTATCTCTGGACACCCCAGCACCCTCCTCCTGGGGTGCCTCGAGGCCTTGTCCCCGCCTTCTGTCACACCCTGTCTTTGCATTTCTGTGGATCTGATTTACTCCCCATAGAACTGTCTGCGCCCTGGGTTTGTGTGCTTCATATCAGGATTGGGGTGTAGGAGGACATGACTTCCAGGGGGAGTGCTGTGCCGCCTCATTCCTGGCCTGGCCCATCCCATGTGTCCCACACTTCCTCAGTGCCAAGGGTAGACGTTGGCGAAGAGGTTGGAGCGTGTTGGAGCTCTGCACATGAAGAGTGCGCGCAGTTACCGGACGTGAGTGAAAGTGGGAAAGAAGGTGTGCCCACGGGGCCGCCTGTCAGCTGGCAGCATTGTTCCACTTGCACGGGAACTGGCAGCGGTCTCCCAGTGCCCACTCCTCCTCCTGTGTTCCTGGCCCCGTGTTGAGAAGGCGATGGAACAGCCCGTTCAGGGAGCAGTGGCTCTCCTGCCCACCCCTCTGTCCCAGAACACACCGTCTTGGGACGTGTTGTCTTTGTGTATAAGCACAGGATGGTCAGGCTTCATGTTCTCTGCAGTGAGAGCATCTATCCGGGGCTTTGCCCACGGCCCAGCCCCAGTTATGGACGTGACTGTGCTGTAGTGCATGGCCTCCAGAATCTGGCACACCCACAGTCACCCCATGTTCGTGGCAGCTCTCCTTACAGTGGCTGCGGTGGGAGCGGCCTGAGGGTCCGTCAGTGGAGGAACGGATGAGAAACATCCCCACGCGGTATACAGAAAGGAGTGGTGGACTGATGCCTCCCCCAGGCCTGAGGGACCTTAGCAGGGACCGTTCTGTGAGAGAAGCCTGCCCCAGGGGACCATGTGTTCTGTGACTCCCCTGAGAGCTGTGTCTGGGAGAAGCCGATCCACACAGACAGGAAGATGAGTGGTTGCAAGGTGCTGCGGGAGCCGCCTCATGTATCCTGTTCTGAGATACCGGCACCAATGGCCCCTGCATGCGTCCCGACTTTTGTCACTAAGACATTTGTACATGTTTAAAATTGGCTTTATTTGAGACAGATGCCATGTAACTACACTAGTTATGAGAATGCGGGTCACTGACACTAGAAGCCCTAACCGTGGCCCACTCCAGCGGCCGCTCCGTCACCTTGAAAGGTCTCACCTGTGCGTCTGTGGCCAATCCCTGTACTGGACTTCTGGCTCTGCTCGCCACCAAGCTGTTTGTTTTGCTTTCCTTGTCCTGCTGCTGTGTGGTCAGCAAGAAGAGGGGAGAGTAGGCTGATTACGGACTGACTCATCTCAGTTCCAGCCCAGGCCACAGCATGTTTCTCCGCGGCTATGGGAGATGATGGGAGCCTTGGTGGGCATGCCCACAGGTGCTTCCAGGACAGGGAGACGAGCCAGAGCCGCAACAGGCAGTCCATCTGCCCGTGTGCCCGTGGCCCGCGGCTGTCCGCTGGCTCTTTCCCGATTTATCTCCGTGCTCATCTGACCTCATGGTCACCCAAGAGCCTTGGAGTGAAACCACAGTGCCAAGTAATGGGGCCTTTTCAAACTCTGGGGGGACTTGCTTGGGGTGTTTGGACAAATGTTTTCCTGAAGAAAACCACGTTCGGGTTATTTGTGGTCTGAACCTGGCTTCCAACACCCGCAGCCTATCTCTGCAGCCATGCGGTGAGCGCAGTCCTACCCTTAGGGCCCCAGTGTTCAGCCCAGTCAGCCCTGTCTGGCGGGCCATCTCCTCACAGAGGAGGAGCCAGGCGCGTGCAGAGGTCAGAGGTGTCCACAGAGGCTTGGGGGAGTGCAGGCTCCTCCTCCTGAGGGGTGGGGACAAAGGGCGGGCACTTTTCCGGAGTGCCCTTTGCACCATGTGGAATCGTGAGTCCATTGCAGAAGCATTTCCTTGATCTTGGAGCCTTGGGAGCGGGCAGAGCCTCACAGAGACGGGCCCCTCTGTGACAGAAGCATCTGAATGCTTCAGGCGACGGGCAGCCCGAGTGGCAGAGGCTGGACCCATGTGGCCTTCCACCTGGCCATGCAAGAGAGAGCAGGCCCAGAGGCCGTGGTCCAGAGTACTTCCCTCCTGCAGACTCCAGCATTCACCTGTGCCTTCTTAGATGGAAACTTTTCCAACAGTTTTTAGAAGGCATGTATAATCTTACGGCTAGGTCTTATGTACCTTTCTAGCCATGGCCCTTCTTTAGCTCCCTGAGATGTAGGACATTGCAGTGAGCATTCAGCTTCACTTAGTGATGAGAAATTCCAGGGAGAGGCTGCCCTGTGGACGGCAGCATGCTGAGCCTTAACTGCACAGCAGTCCAGCGTCACGGGCCCATACCTGGCTACTGTCCCTGCAGGTGCCTGGCCCTCCTGGCTCCAGCATGGCCACCTGGGGCTGCGTGGACTTGGCATGGCCAGCGTGTGTGTGTGCATGTGGGCGTACACATATATGTGGGTGCAGATACCTGTGGACTGAGCGCTCGTCTCCAGTGCTGCCAGGGCTGTGTCTTGGTAAAGGCACAGTTTGCTGCTCATTCTGCAAGCCTTGTGCAGTCTGGGCCTATGTCTGCAGGGATAGCTTGTGAAGGACAGTCCTTTCGGGGGATGTGTAGCAGGCTGTCTGCATTTCAGCAGCTGGTTTGGGGGTGAAAGCCGCCGTGAAAAATCACTGAGTTACATCACCAAATATGACCCACCCAACCCCATCCACATCAGGGCTAAAACCCGTGAGAAGCACCCTCTCGTGGCACAAACATGGGTCCTAGTGGCCCAGCGCACCGTGGCCCATAGTCGGCCGCCCTGCTGAGTGAAGGTCTGCCGGCGGCCACTGGATGGAGCTCCACAAACATGCCTGTTCTCCAAGGCTGGAAGATGGTTTAGAGTCATGGTTGGTCGGCTGAAACTCTAGAATGTCCCGGCTGGTCTCCTGGCATCTTGGGCTCTGGCGTCTTATTTCCCAGGTTCACATGATGTCAACAGCAGATGGGCCGAAAGAGCCTCTTGTTAAATGGTTTTAAGTATCAGGAGAAAGGTCGAGAACGCAATAGGCACTCAACAGATGCTTTGTACTGAGGACTCCTGTCTTACGTGCACGATCGACAAAACAAGGCAAATCATAAAAAGTCTTTAAACTGTATCTTATTTATTAAGATATTATAGGTATCTTCAAATTCTTTCATTCCTGGATAACTGTCACTTTTCAGCTTTATGAGAGCTCACTGTGTGCACAGCATGTTGACCACTTGCCGAGGGGGTCACACACACACACACACACACACACACAAACCCCAGAACTGCTGGGGCCACCAGGACACTCATTCTGTCCTCAGCCCTCAGGATGTGGTCAGGGATCTTTAAATTTTTATTCTCAGGGAAGAGTAACATTTTCAAGAGTCATAAGGCTGTCTCTGCTGGCCTTTGTGGGCAACCTGTGCGGTGGTGTTTGCAGCACACTCTGCTACCATCTGAGGCTGGCCACAAACGGTCATATTACTGTCATTGTAACCGAGGAGCTACAGAGAAACAACCAGAGATGGCAGGATCTGTGTCACTAGGGGAAATGCCGATTTTAGGTTAATACGTTCTGATCTATGTCCTATGCCCCTGGAAATACATTTGAAGAATTCCAAAATTGGGTAATACGTATCAAATAATTTAAATCTTCAAATGTGTGGGTTTTTTCTTAACAGGTTTTTCTTCCTCATTTATGTAGAATTTTAGGCCAATGGGTACATCATAAGATTTAACAGATGAGAAATGAAAAAGCCTCCAAATTCTCCAAGTGATTTTAAATTAAGAACAGGACTTGTAATTTAGCATCTTAAGCATTTATTCCAGGTTTATCTTTATCAGGTGCTTTCTATAAAAGAATGTTGACTTATCAACATGTCTGTCCCAAATAGCAGCACGTCTGGTTTCCTATGATAAATTCTATAACCTTCACGAAATAAACCTAAGATTAAGCTCATCTTTTGGAACTTTAAGCATGGCAAGATAGATGTGTGTTTGTGGATTAATAAAATTAATGAGCTTGGAACATAATGTTTCACTGGGAGAAATACAGATTGGTCAATTAAAATATATATGTAATCTTTATTTAGCATTGAGTTCACAGTCTACTTTAGCTTTTTCCAAATAGTTCCTCATTCTTATCTCAGCCCAAAAGTCTTTCCATTTTTTTGGCAAGTTCGCAGAAGCGCTGGAAGCTCCCATACCTGGAAGAGAAGTGTCAGGTCACAGCAGATTGATCCAAGATGAATTTAGCACAAGAATGTGGATGAAGAAATGTGAAATGGACAGTAGGTTCTGCAGCATGTGGGGTTGGTGGCAGAGGTGTCCCCAGCAGGGAGAAGAGTGTGTCTCACATCTGTGAGACCCGGGTATGCTGCAGAACTAGTGGTGGGGGTCTCTGTTAGAGGTAAGGGTCTGCACGGGAGCCCCAGCCTGCCTTGGGCCTGTGCTCCACCAGGAAAAGCTGCCAGGCTGCCAGGTGCCTCAGGGGCCCTCTATCACCAGCACACGTGAGTGTTAGGATGGGGGGAGGGATCCCTGGCAAGACCCACTCAGGCCCCCAGAAGGGGGGTCTGGAGGTCACCAGAAACAAGCCAGTTTGCAACCAGAGACACTGAGAAATGGAAAACAAATCAATAATTTTAGATCCCTCTCCTGTTTGAGGGACCTCAGCTGGGGTGAGGGACTCTGCCACTCCTCTCTATGCTGTTGGCATTTCCCTCTCTCCTAGGAGCTCTTTCTCCTCAAGCAAAGAGCAGAACAGGTAAGCAAGGAAAAGGGTCTTTTTATTTGAAATAGCACTGCCACTACAAACCAGCCCACCCGCTGGATCCCGTTTCCACTAATAACGGTGCTGGCTTCCTGATCCAAGAGCCTGGCTGTGTGTGGTGGACCTTGGCCTGACCCCTGTCTGGGGTCTGACTGCCAGCTGGGACAGAACTAGAGATCCAGCAGTAGCAGGCATGTTGGAGGTGAGAGGTTCTACGGCTGCAGTGTTGGGACCCGTGCCGTCACACTGGTCACTTAGGAACACCAGACTTTCCCAGGGGAGCCATGGCCTCGGGACTACCCATAGTTTAGCTCACAGCTGGAGTAGGGTGGAGGGGGTCAGGCCTGAGGCTTTCAGGATTTGAAAAGAAACTCCAGTGTATCTGAAGACCTGCAGCAGCAGTTGGGGGGGGGTGCACCCTTGGGTAGAACTAGCACATTCCTGACAGAAGCAACCTGGAGACCTGTCTCCTTCTGCCCCGGATCTACTGCCAGGGCCCCACAGAAGTGGTCTGGACTTTCACAGCTGGCAGGGCCGAGCAGGGCCAGGGCCCCACAGAAGTGGTCTGGACTTTCACAGCTGGCAGGGCCGAGCAGGGCCAGGGCCCTGCCATCCAGTGTACTTTATGGATCCTGCACAGGCAGACTCTTCACTCAGTCCCATCCCAGCATCCTAGAGGGGATACATTATGCAGATGGAAAAAACAATGGCAACCAAGTCACGGACTAAATTTCCCAAGAGATCAGGACCAAATGGAGCAACTTCCCCGCATGGAATGTGGCAAAAAATCGAGCCACACTCTGTTATCCTCAGACCAGATGTGTCAGAACTCAGAAGTTTTCAGGTTATCACAAGTTAGTATGTTAATATCTCCACTAGGGAACTAATATCCAAAATACATAAAGAACCCCTACAACTCAGTAGCAAAATAAAATCTGATTACAAAATGCGGAGAAGGTCAGAAGAGACATTTCTCCAAAGAACACGGACGGCCAACACATACATGAAAGGCTCTCTGCGCCCCTCACCACCGGGCAGGTGCACATAGAACCACAGAGGGGGACCCCCCACACACACCTGTTAGGGCGGCCGTCATCAAGAAGATGAGAGAAGAGCTGATGAGAATGTGCAGAAAAGGGAACCCTCATGCACCATCGGTGAGAATGCAAACTGGTACAGCCACTTAGTCAACACAGAGGTTCCCCAGAAGTTAAGGAACGAGAACTTCCCTACGATCTAGTCCTCACACTTGTGGGTACTTACCTGAAGGATACAAAACCACTAACCGGAAAGATGTCTGCGCCCCCATGTTCAGTGCAGCATTACTCCCCATGGCCGAGACACAGAAGTGGCTAAGTGTCCCTCAATGGACAAGTGGACACAGAAGACGTGGGGCGGGGGGCATACACACATGCGTAACACACACTAGGGAACAACAGCCATAAAAAGGAATGAAGTCTGGCCACTTGCAACAATACAGACGGACCTGGAGGCCACTGTGCTGAGTGAAATAAGTCAGACGGAGAAAGACAAACACCATAGGCTCTCACTTATATGGGGGATCTTTAAAAAAAAAATAACCAAGGTCAGAGAAGCAACAGACTGGTGGTTGGCAGGGGTGTGGGTGGTGGGAGAATGGGTGAAGGGGAGTGAAGAGATAAAAATAAAAAATAAATAAATAAATAGGGTGCATTACCGAGCAACGACCAAAAACAAAGCAGGTGTTTTTTTTCTGGATGCACAGCCCTAAAAGCAGGGTGGAGTTACCATATTACCAATTCCCAGCCCTGTTCCTCTGTAGCCGTAAATGGCAGGAAAATTTCGGTTGAAACATAAACCACATTTTAAGGAATGTGCATGTTTATGATTTTCCTTTTAGCAAACCACTTCTGTGGACCAGTTTTCTGCACACGCACACACACAGTTAACACGCCGCGTGTATTGCATGCTGGGGCAGGGCCCCCGTAATCACACTCCTCTTTCTGCAGAAAAGTGCCCTCCTACCACTGGAGGTCAGGGTTTGCTACCAAATGAACTTCCTGCAAACCTGAAAAACAGATCTTCCCGTTTTTAGAGTTTGGTGGGTTTCAGAGTTGGGAGTAAGGGGCTGCAGGTCTGGGGTATATTGTGATGGTGTGAGGGGCAGGGCCTTCTGTTTGCATAGTTGTAAAGTTGATGGTTACGGGCCACGGTGTAGAAGAATCCAGGCAGGTTTTGGGCTCCCCGTGGCAGAGGCCACGGAGGACCTGACGGGCAAGGTGGTGATAGTGGCCCCATACTCTGCCCCTGCGCCCCACGAGGCTCAGTTGTCCAGGCCTGTCTCTCCCCTGGGCAGTTCCTTCCAGCTTCAGCATTAACTGCCTTTTCCTCTCTTCTGTGTATTTTTATTGTTCCGTCTGGTGCCCACAGTGGGGAGTCGAGCTCTAAAGGTCAGCTGAGATCACCCATGAGGGCAGCAGGGGTAGTGGGTGCATTCAGCGGGCAAGGAGAGAACCGCGAGCTACTTTACTCTCGATTTAGACCAGCTACCACGCTGGCTTCGTCCATCGGAAACATCTTGACACCACCTCTGTGTGTGACACCGTGCGCCTCTGCTCCCCGCCGCCCCCAGGCAACCCTGCAGTCGTCACACCCACCCCCACCCGTCGGAAGAGGGTGCTCTTTTGTGTTGCTTCCTTCATTTTCATACTGTTGCGACTTTTCTGTCAAATCTTTCTTTCTATGAACAAAAGTAAAGTAAAAGAGGGAATCCAGGGTTGTAGCAAGACAGAGTATAAATACTGGCGTTTGACTGTCATCATGTCGTTCTGGGACCCGGTGTGGAGGAAGCTGAGGACGTGGCCCCGGGGATGGAGCAGTGCATGGGCCTTGGGCAGAAGCAGGTGGGCTGATGCAGCTTCCCTTCACCCCAGGCCCCTGCTGCTTTGAACAACGTGGCCTTGGTGTAAGAGAGGCCTTTGTGGAACAACAGCAGACTTGGCGAGGACACATCCAGTGCTGTCCTTTGTTATTGCCGCACTGACCTCCTGGGGAAGACAGCGACACGGTGCTGAGCACCCAGCTCAAGTGTCAGTCACCTGTCTCCCCGGAGGGGGGTGTGGGTCGTGCCTCAAGGCGCATGCACCCTCAGCCAGCGGCCAGGTGACTCCGCAGTGAGTGCTGGTGGTGGCCCCGGGACTGGCTGTCTATGCCATCACCTGCTGGACCCCCACCTGGTCTGGGGAGCAACTCTGATGCCCACAGTGCATTTTCTTGATGAGCCGCCGGAGTTTGCCAGGAAAGCTCCTGTTGATGTAATGGTAGAGGAGCGGCATCACGGAGCTGCTGGAGAAGGCCAGGAATCTCGACAGGTCCTTAGCAAAGAGCAGAATCCCCAAGTGGTGCCCATCCACGGGCTTCCCCCGCAAGGCTAGCAACGTGTGCCCCAGGAGGGTAAGGTAGTGAGGTGTCCAGAGCCCAAACTGCGTGCACACGGTGGCCACCAGAAGCCTGTGCACCGAGGGCTCCAGCCTCCCTGTGTCCTGGTCAAGGGGCGTGTCTTCCTTGCGGAGCCTTGCAATGAGCGCCAGCGCATAGAGGACAGCCAGGGTGGGGACCAGAAACCCAATGAACACCATGATTGCATCAGCAGCCTCTGTGTCCTGCATCTTGGAGCACTCGACGATCCTAGCCGCCACGTGGCTGCAGATGTAGAAGAGCAGGGAGGAGAAGCTGGTGAGCAGGGCCCCGCCCCAGACAAAGCCACACACGTGCCTGGTGTTGTAGACGCTGGACATGTAGGTGCGGGGCAGGGCCCGCTCGATATAGTAGTCGAGGCTGAGCAGGGCTGTGGAGTACATGGTCACCAGGGAGGAGACGTTGAACAGCACCAGCAGTGTGATGTGGGCCTCACTGCTGAAGCCCCACAGGGCCCAGCCGGAGGCTGTGGGGCCCAGCAGGTGCACGGGCGCCAGGGCGCTCAGCACCAGGCCTGCCACGGCCATGTTCACGAAGTAGACATCGGGCATGGTCATGCTGCTCTGGTCATACAGGTTGACCAGGACGAGCAGGGCATTGTAGCCCAGGCCGATGGGGACACCGACGACCAGGTAGAGCAGAGAGAAGAGGGACAGGACCACGTGGAAGTGCTGGCAGAGGCTGTGGTCCTCAGTGCCACCCGTGCCATTGAGTGGGCCGCAACTCCACATGGCGGTGGCAGCGGGCTGGGCTGTGTGGGAGAAAGCAGGAGAAGGTTATTCTGCCCCAGGCCTGCGAACCCCCAGAAACACAGAGGTGGTACAGGAAGAAAGCCTCGCTCCTTAAACTAGCAGAGAACGGTCAGAGTCTCAGATTCTGTCCTGCATGCGCGTCTCCTGTGAAAGCAAAGGTGCCACCCCACAGCTGTTTAAGTCCCAAGCTGGACCCGCAGGGTCACAA
This sequence comes from Mustela putorius furo, assembly GCF_011764305.1. Classification (NCBI taxonomy): domain Eukaryota; kingdom Metazoa; phylum Chordata; class Mammalia; order Carnivora; family Mustelidae; genus Mustela; species Mustela putorius. The sequence goes on from NW_025421293.1 coordinate 14,881,530, forward strand.
GGCTGTGATAATCTGACTGGCCATGGTGAGCCTCCCTAAGCCTGCGGCGGCAGGAATCTGAGCCATGGACGATTTACCCAGGATACTGCTAGAGAAGTTGCTCCCTGCGTACTCACTGGCTCCTGCTGGGTCCCTGCTTCTCTCTGCCAGGAGGGGACATTCTGCAGGACCTCCCCCACTCCCACTGTGGCCTCACCCCTCTGCCTAGGCTGCGTGGCTTTCAGTCCACGTAACACCCGCCTGCTCAGCCTCTTTACTGAAAGTGGGTTAGAAAGACAGGTGACTGTGGAGCCCATCAGCCAGGGTGGCACCCGCACAGCACTCACATTCCCGCACAGCCAGGACACGTGCCAACAGGGGCCTTCCTGAGACAGGGTGACCCTCCACAGCCCCCCAGGTGAGGACAGCAGCCTCTCTGTCTAGCAGGCAGGCCACAGCCTTGCCCAGACCCTTCTTGGCATGCGTGGGAATCGTGTATACCTTCCACACCTATGTCTTTGGTGTGGTGGCCCGAGACCCACCCTGTTTCACATGACACCAGGCTGCGACAGCAGGCTGTACCTCCAGCCCTGGGAGCGGGCGCGGGTGCACACGTGGGAGATGTGTGGGCAGCTGCCAGACTGACGTGTGTCACCGTGTGCAGTGAACGGAGCTGGGAGGTGGGAGGCTGCCACGGGCTGACAACGCTCATGCCTCCATCTCCACAGGGCCGTCACTGGGTCCCAGTGAGGCCACATCCACAAGAACCATCATGGAGCCTGGGGTTTCCTGGGGGATGTGCTCCCCGCCAGGGAGGGGGCTCTGCCCTGTCAAGTCGCCCGTGCCCATGCCAAGAAAGACAGACAGGGGTGGGCCATCGGTCCCAGCACCCTCACTCAGCCTCTGAGGCAGCGCTCCAACAGGGTGCAACCAAGCGGCCTGTGTCCCAGCACCTAGGAGGCATGGGCACACAGCCGGCCGTGAGAACCCACTGCATGAGGAAAGAACACACTTCACAAATGTCAGTTCTTTGGAGGAAAACCTTACTTTCAAAATGTAGTTTGGTCCAACCTGATCTCCTGCTCTCAGAATAAGAAATCCTCTTGGGCGAGCATATACAAAGCAGACATTTGTTTCCTGAGCCTTAGGACAGGGATCAGCCAGCCCTGCTACCCACAAAGGGGCTCAGGGGCCAGGCCCTGGCCACATGTACTGCTGCGCCACAGGCTGGAGCCTGGCGTGGAGGTGGAAGGTAACGCGGAGAGAGGGTTCTGAGAGCACAGACCTTACCCACTGGTCTGCCTCACCCTTGCCCCACCCAGGCCAGTGGGATGACAGGGGGTTAACAGTGAAGGAAACAAAAGGAGGCCAGGGGCCCCCACTGCAGGAGTGTGTCTGCATGGGAGTCCCCCAGCCTCAGACTGTGGTGGGCACACAGGTCATGCAGGCATCAGGGACATCCAATCCGGGGAGTGTTTTGCAAGCCTCACTTAATGCTGCTTAGCAGCCTGCGATGATGTGTGTCAGACGGCAGCGACACTCAGGGTCAGGCTGGGCACAGGGCTGGCCGGCTCTACCCACATTGGTTACATCATTGATACAGTGTTTACTGTCACCCACAGTGTAAGCTCGGCCCTAAAGTCTGGACAGTGCTCCTCAGCCTATGGCCCTGGTGGGCACTCTGCACCCCAGGGGCCGAATTCTGGGGGAGAAGGTGGGAGCCCCGGGCAGGTGGCACGTGTGTCCCACAGCCAAGGCACAGGGTTCCGCAGGGAGCTGGGGAGGGGAGTCATCTAGCTGATTACATGGCAGGTTTCCGTTCTCCTCCTTCCTGAAGGCCTCCAGAGCTGGCTGGGGATGTTTCAACAATGTGGCCTCTTCTCTGTTCTGTGGCTCCTCCGTGCTGAACCATGGCTCCAATAGTGAGCGGGGGGACAGGGAACAGAGGAGGCTGTGGGGCGCTCATCTGCCAGACTTCACTGGCCTGGAGTCCCCCAGAAACTACATTCTTGTGGCCACTGTGGACATCTTCCATCCCAGAGCATCTGTCTGTGCAGTGACCAGCTGGGCTCACATCCTGCCCAGGGACCCATAAGGTCTGCCTGAGATGTTCCACCTGCTCTCGTGTCCAAGCCTCTTTCCTTACAAGAGGAGAGAGATGCATCCCTGAAAAGGCAGGGCCCTGCGCCATCGTTAGGCCAGGCACTGGCTCAGTGGGGCGCTGGCCAGCAGGAATGGCCGGGACCTGAGGAGCCACACTTCTGGTCCGACAGAGCCCGTCCTCCCTCAGGCCTGCCCCAGGCTTGTGCGGGGCCCTCAGCCCTCCCTCCCGCAGCCTGTCCCTAGCATCACCCCGAGTGGCCCGTAGCCGCACCCGCGCCTCAGGCTGCTTACCTCTATCCTAAGTGCCCGTGTCTGTGTGCCTGGACCGCAGACCCCGTGAGCAACACGGCAGCATGGACGACAGGGAGAATCCTGTGTTTCTCAGCACACACACACCACCACCACCCCCGCCCGCCCTGGGTGCTTATCAGTGGCAGCCTCGCGGCGCTGGCTTCCTGCGCGGTGCGTGTGCGCACTCCGTGCCCAGCGTGGAAGCCACTTGTTTTCCTCCAGTAAATCGCTCAGTGTCGGCCTCCCTTGGCAGGCCCAGCGGCCCCTCCCTATCTCTGTTTACAGCCAGCTCCGCAGAACGAGGGCTGTGCCTGGAAGGGCCAGCACCATCGGGTCGGGCTCCTGCCCCGTCGCACCAGTTCCAGGAGTGCCAGGTTCCTTCCCCCTGCACCCCAGCCCGTGCCGAGTGATGGGGCAGGTGCGGCAAGTCTTGCCCAGAGCTCACATGGCCGTTCCTGACACTTGGGATATAGGGCGTGTGCAGTGACAAGTTTCTCTTCCCTTGAGCAAGGAAACTGAGAGGCAACTTAGCACAGAACCAGAGGCCACACCAAATCTCCATGGAAAGGGGCTGTGGCCTACGGCTCTGCAGCACGGGCCCCAGGGCTCTGTGAAGGGGCAGCAATGGCTGAGGACAGGTTCGGGACTGGCAGGAAGAAGGGCGGGTTCTCCCCTGTGTCGCTGTGGCACCCACAGCTGGCCTGAGCACGGCTACAGCGGAGCTGCTGGCCGGTGGCCACTAACCGTGTCCCCTCCCAGCCAAGGGCTCAGGGAGCCGCTGTCCTGCCTGCCCACGGCTGCCCCATGGGGCCGCAGGGAAGGGCCGCTGGCGAGCGGCCATCCTGGGCCAAGAGTGGCTCCATTCTTGGGAAACGGTCACGTGGAGCACAGTCTGTTTAGAATTTCCTTCCCAGTTCTCGTGCCTGTGTGGCCTGGCTCACAGGTCGTGTGGAGAGCAGGCGGTGGCCATCAGTGCTTGGTCTTCAGTTGAAATAGGCCTGAATTTCTGTTTGCTGATAGCCAGGAAACACAGAACGTACTGACTTGATTTCAGAAGCCAGAGTTCGCGTCCGTGCATGGTTCTCGTGTGTATGCAGGCGGAGGATGCCAGCTGTTGGCTTTCTGTCAGCCTGATGATGACAAGCTTTGCTCTTTTGTCCCAGCATTCTTCTAGGGAAACCACTTTGTTTTCTAAACACGGGCATGTGGTATTTGCCAAAACAGGAGTGTTCATTCCCGTCTGGGAGGATGGCGCTGAGAGGCAGGGCAGGGAAGGGAACAGCTGGCAGGGAGGCGGGGGGCCAGGTGCTGGGGTGACACCACCATCGCTGAGGCCACTGGACAGCCACATGCCCGCCCCAGGATGGGCTCACCCATGCCCTGTGCAAACCGAATGTGGGTCCCTGTGATCACGGGTGGTCCCGCTGCACAGGGGCTGCAGGCATGTGGCGCAGGTGGGCGGGAAGCAGGTGGAGGTACTCAGGAGGGATAGCGACTGTACTCCCAGAACTGCCCCGTGTCTGTGGGTCTGGTGCGTGAGCTAGCGGTGGTCCTGCCTAAACCCTAGTCACAGGCCTTTGGTGAAGCCTGTGCAGGTCTCGCAGCTCCTGGCTCACGTCACAGCTGACCTTCCAAAGGATGAGCACCAGGGTGGCTGGTGGTGGGGGCGGGGGGTCCTGTCCGGGCCAGGACTGCTGTCTACCATTCTGCACCTGGAGCCAGGCGGATGCCCCTGATCCCCCAGGCCTGCCCTCCTGGCTACACAGGGCCTCCAGTGGGGGCTGGCTCAGCCTGCCTTTCTTTGGTTCCTGTTCCCTTGTGGTGACTCCACTTCCCTTTTGCACACTCTGGTTTTGCAAGTCCAGGAACCTGGGAACAGAGACTTCCCTTCAGGGAGGAGGCAGACCTGGGAACAATGGTCTGGCTCCCGCCCTCCAGCCCAGGCCTCAGACCACCTTTCCAGCTCCTGAGAAAGAGGAACTTGGAGTGCAGCCGGAGTTGGGGGGGGCGGGGGGAGTTCCAGGAAGGTCCTCTCTGCAAGGCCACTCGGGGTTCAGTGCACTTCAGTGCCCAGCACTCCCCACTCCACCCATTCTCATTTGGAAATCTGCCACATTCTTCCAGGACAGCAGGATGGATAATCTAGCTTCCCGGGCCCTGTCACCTGCTGTGTGCCCTTAGCAGAGAGGGTCAGGATCAGTGAGGACCCCAGTGGGCTTCTCGTCTGGGCTAGCCTTACAAACAGGCTGGGCCTGTCTCCACACCTCCTCCCAGGACCCTCCTGGGCCCCACCTTGCCAGAGCTCCCTGCTGCTTCCCTGGCTCCTAGGCCTGCTTCCTCTTCCACGTACCCTAGAATCTTTTCTAGAAGGGTCTATTGGCAGAGCTCCCTGGTTTGCTCTGCCCGTCCTGCCCCCACTTCCTCCCACCTAACCAGCTCCCTGGTGCTGTTCCTTTGCCCTCCTCCACTGGGCCTGCCTCCAGCCTCTCGGTGCCAGACTTACTACCGCCTCTCCCCTGCCCCCAAGAGCTGCGCAGGTCCTGCGCCTGCAACCACAGCCTTGCAGCAGACAAGGCGCCAAGAATGGTCCCAGCACCTGTCCCCCTGCCTCTCCACAGGACTGTACTTGGGGTCCCCCTGGATTTCCACTCCTGCCAGCCCCAGGTCTCACCTCATCTGGGTGCGGCTTCTGTCACAGAAACTCTCCCTTCCTGGTTGGGGTCACAGCCTCCTGGAGGGGCCCCTCACAACCGTGACCATCCTCCCAGAGCACTCTCCTCTCAGTCCCAGATCTTCGTGGGGACAAGTGACCCACTCACCCTTGAGACCCCCGCTGAGCCAGGCCCATGGCGGCTTCTGCGTGCGTACGGTGTGTTTTCCGGTGAGCCAGGACTGCCTGTCAGCCAAGCTGCACAGAGCAAGAGTGCCCCGGACATGTGTAGGTGTCTTGCTGCCCACGTCCGTGGCAACGGCAGCAGCAGGCCTGCTGGGCCTCCATCCTCTCTGCGGCTGAAATGTGGGCCTCTGTGGTGACAGAGTGGCGGCCCAACTCCATGGCAGTGGGAGGGACCGCAGGAGGGCCGTGCACGGTCAGGCTGGCCTATTCCTCATGGGCACCGGGCATCTTGGCTGGGCAAGAAAAGGGAGGCAGCTCTTCAGGCCAGGGACCTCACACCTGCTTGGGGTTGTCCAAGACAGAGACCACTGTAATCTTCTGGCTTTTTCCACAAAGGTGACTCATGTACTCACCTTCTCTGAGGGCTCTGTGTGTGTGTGTGTGTGTGTGTGTGTGTGTGTGTTTTGTTTTCTAATGACACTCAGAAAGAAGAAAGCTGCACATCATAAGGACAGGGCCAGTCTTTCAGGTGTCTGCTCCCCTTCCTGGTCCTCTTCCCATGGGCTGGAGAGGCCAGGATGGCTTGTGGGGAGCAGTTCCAGGCCTGGGGGCTAGCGGGCACCCAAGAGAGGAGAGCAGATAAGCAGCCAGCCTGGTGGAAGGAGGAGTAGCTGGACCACAGGAGGGTTCTACGCCCCAGACCAGGTCAGAGTGCATAGCGGGGCCAGCCTGGGAAACGGCAGCCCCAAGCTCCCTGCTGGGCCAGTCCTCAGTGGCTCAGACTGTTACTGCCTCCACAGCCACGTGGCGCCCCTTCCCTGAGCTTGGCTGCATTCGCACCCCAGCGAGGGCAGCCTCCAGACAGGCCAGACATTTCCCTCCAGAAAAGCCTGAGAGGACCCGAAAGCTGAGCTGCCATCCCACTCGTGAGGCGGGCTGCACCGTGGGAAGCCCTGGGAGGGAACAAAGCTGTGGTCATTTCTTCTCCATGTGGAGCGGTCGGTCACCTCTTGGGTCTCAGAAGCCCTACCCTTTAGAGGTGAGCAAGGCTGAGGTCCGCAAGGACAGAGTCTCGTGGTCCAAGCTGGTGTCCATTTGTGGATTTGGTGCCCCAGCACTGCTGTCTGGGCCTCTGCCACCTCATGGGGTGCCCCAAGGCCAGACTATCAGAAGGGCCCAGTCCAGGAGCTGCCTCCTGCAGGGCAGAGAAGACCCAGTGAATGCTGGCCGAGATGGAGCGAGAGGCTGGTGGGTGTGCAGGATGCGTCTGAGTATCCGCTCGGAGGCCCCGAGGACATGGAGCCCTTTTGGGTTCTGTACCCCATTCCAGTTTCTAGGGTCTTCACAGTTTTCACGTCCTCTCTGTCCCTTCATCCCCAGCTGGAGCCTGTGTTTCCTCAGCTGGGTGACAGTCACCTGCAGATGCTCTCATGCATCAAAGAAAAGCCATTTTCTTCCAAGATGCCTTCTGGGCTTCAGTAATTCTATTTCAAGGAGACGCTTTCCTAGACTTGCCAGTTTCTAACCGCAGGAGAGTTCTCGGCTGCCTCCTGATCGCGGAGGCTCTCAGGCAGGGTTACGGGCTCAGCACATGAGTGTGAAAGGGCTGTTTGCCTCAGGCTGTAGGCATGGAGCCATCAGAGAATGCTGAGAGAAGGGAACCCGCAGCTGTCTGACCTGAAGACCCATGGGCCTGATGGAGGAGGATGTCCAGTGGCCGCAAGTCTGGCCTAAGCACCCCTCTGGGCAGCTGTCCTTACTGGCTTGGAAAACCAAGGAAGCGCCCTCTGCTCTGGGCCCTGAGCTGGGACTTTGGGGCTCTCCGGTTTCTTCCCTGATGGTACTGGCCAGCGCCCGAGCATGGCGGCTCTGTAGGGGTCACACAGACAGCCCAGAGGGCCAGTGCCAAGAGCAGGCACAGGCCTGGGCCCTGGTGGCTGCCCAGTGAATCAGCACACGGGGAGAGAGGGCCCTGCAGGCCGAGGTTTTAGTAGGAAGGCCTGTGGGTAGGAGGCCAGGCTGCAGGGAAGATGAGCTGACGGGAAAGCTGGGAACAGACAAGCCACTCCTCTGCTCAGCGGCCTGAGGAGCCCCGGAAGACCCGGAGGGGCAGGGTGTCCCAAGCAGCAGGGGTGATGCCCAGGCCTGGGGGACAGACAGGGACAGGTGCAGAGCGGGCCCTCGGTGTGTCCCAGGACAGACACCAGTCCTAGGAGTCCTAGGCGGCTTTCCTACTTTGAGGAAGCAGCTCTGAAGGCAGGCACTGCCTTGAACCCTGGCCTCCCTCCTTCCCCCTCGGTGGTGGAGGAGCTCTAATGCAGGTCTCTGCAGGGCAGGCGGCGGCTTAGGCAAACGCTTGAACTTCGCAGAGGGAGCAGAGTAACCACCTGTGACCTAGCGCTACACGCTGTCAGGAAAGGTGCAGGTGCCCCTCATTTTGCTCAGCATCCCGACCAGTCGGGAATTCCGTCTGCAGAACCAGCCCCCCAGATTGGTGCCCGGGCTCCCTGCTTCCGTACAGGGGGGCGCTGGTTAGGCGGGTAATGTACTACCTCAGTAGTACTACCAGCTGTACTACCAGCTTAGGAGACTGGTGTGACTGCTGGAGAGTGGAGCATGGCAGGGCGAGCCTCAGCAGGTTCCCGGAGGGTGGATGAGTAGGGTGCAGGCCCATACCCTCCTTCCTGAATGCGGGGAGCTCATAGAAGGCTGGCTGTGGACTTCTGCTCAGAATCTACCACCTGACGTGGAAGGCGGGTGTGGGAACGTGAGTGCCAGGCACAGGCCTGGTGCCGGCTGTTGGGGGCGGGGAGGGAGGGGACAGCGGCAAGCCTCAGACCACCGCTGTGCACCGCAGGGACGTCCCCATCCCAGAGGCTTCATGGTCTGGGTCCGGGCTTTGGTAACAACGCCAATGGCACATTTGCTGGTTTGGCATTCATGACACTGGGGCATGAAATATGTCCCCACAGCATACAGAGAAGGGGGGCCGGCGGACAGAGCAGCTCTGACCCTAACTCAGGAAGACTGGGGGAGGCCTCTCAGCGGTGATATATACCGCTGAGAACTGCTGGCAAGGCCCACACCCCAGTTAGGCCGCCTGTTAGAAGCATTTTGAGGCAGGACGTTGGCAGCTTGCTTTCTGTGCCTTTTCAAAGAAGAGCCTAAAATGGTATAAAGCAGCCCATCAAAAGTGGGTGTCTGTAAGTAATGAAAATGCTAAAATCCAGGGCTAAAGTAAATAGTGATCTCTGTGCAAACAGATGCCAGGAGTGGGTCAGGACAGCAGCCTGGGGGAGGAGGGGATCGTGGGCTGTGTGGACGCACGCGTAGCAGGCTGCTGCTGGGGTGGGCAGGGGTCACACCTCCTGGGGTCCTGCATGTGTGTGTATGTGTGTGCGCGCGCACACGCGCGCCTATATGTACAGAGCCCACAGAGACCAGCAAAGAGGAATCAGCCTGTTCCAGGGTAGCTGAGCTGGTTTCACTAAAACCTTCCCGTTATTTCCTTGCTCTGTTAATCAGGAAATCCTGTCGTCTGCTGCTGGGGGCCCACTGGTGCTGGGCCTCCTGCCCATCTCCCTGCAGCGCGGGGGTGCACATACTGATCCCCCTGCTCACTTGATAAGTGCTAACTTACCCCTGAAGTTTTATTTTGGTATCAGCACTGTGAGGGGCCCTCCCTGACCGTAGCCCCTACCCCCACCCCCAGCCAGTCCTGCTGCAGTCCTGTCTTTGCCACCTGCTGAGAGCTTTCTGAATGGGAGGGGGAAGTCTCTTGATTCTTGCCAGAAGCCTGGTTGGCTGGCTGGGGAGGAGGTTCGCTAGGTCATGTCAGAGGCTCTCCCCCAAGGTGAGCAATAGAGCCCACACCACAGAAGGTATAGGAGAGTGGGAGTGCCTCTTGTCACTAGGAGATCAGGCTGTGGGCATGGGGCTGTGGGGCACAGGCAGTGCACCCTGAGTGGGCAGACAGCTCAGCCTGGCTGACGGTCTTGTGGGTTGTTTCTGTTTGACGTAGACCTGCTGTGCACCATGAGACTTAACTTCAGATGAATGTTCTAGAACAATCAGAATGCTTTGAAAATGACTCCTGAATGTTTATTTCCTTTTGTAATAATGGGCAGAGGCTTTAGCTACAATTAACATCCAGCTGGTAGGAGCCAGACACTCCGGAAAGGCCAGTGCTTTCATAGGTTTTTCAATGCAGAGAGCTTACGCATACTGATTCCTATCACAAACGCTGTGCCCTCCTGGGGTGTGATAAGAAACTGTTCCTCATATAGATGGGTTGTTTTGGTTTTTATTGCCTTTTGCTTTTTATGGTTCTAAATGGCAGAGTAGTGAGCGAACCAGGCAGCATGGCTCACACATAAACAAGGAGTGGCCTCTCTCTCTCTGTGGAAGAGAACAGGCCTGTCCACTGGCTCAGGAAGGGCTGCGGGGGACTGAGACCAAGCAGCCAGGTCCAGGCCAGTGGGGCGCCTGTGCCAGGCCACCAGCTTCCTTCCCTGGAAGGAGATGGGACACACGTTCTTTTGTCAACAGAGCGCTAGTTTCTTGGGCTGTTTTTTCCCGGATTAACTTAGTTTGAGGCTAGTTCTCCTTCCAGGCACAGCAGGCCAGGAAAAAATAGAAACTAAAAGACTCACTTAGAAATTCAAGGGGCCGAGAACAGATCAGGTCTCCATTTCAGACTCTGGGCAGGCCTGGCAGCCCAGCCTGGCTCCCCGATCTCCCCCAGCCTTTAACTCAGTGTGCTCTTTACCTCAGTGGCAGGGGGCACTCAGAGCCGCTGATCTTATCAGCACCTTGTGGTTCTTTCCCAGGGAGGAACCGCTGGTTAGTTTTACTCTGCACAGTTGCTTCCTCAGTTTGCTGGGTTCTAATTAAAACTGGGAAGTTCCTAGGCACACCCCCGCTGGCCTGAATGGGAGGAAAGGGACCGTGGGTGGTCCTGCTGGGGGACACACAGGACACCTGGCCCGTCTCACCCTGTCCTGTGATGTGAGGGATGTTGTGTTTGCACATGGAGACTCCCAGGGGACTGAATTCTGTTCCCTGGCACCATCATATTTTGGCATCTCAAATTAGAAAGAATATCACCCTTTTTCTTATCTGGACTGTGGCCCCTGCCTGGGTGGTATTTTGGGTCCTAGGCATGTGAGGCCCCTTTGGACAGATGCTTCCCAGTTCCACAAGTGGCTTTAGCCTTAGAGCCAGCAGCTCTAAGGCTAAAGCCACTTGTGGAACTGGGAAGTGACGGGAAACATTGTTTAAGGAAGAAGCAGCATGATTTCATCATGTGTGCTAATGCAGAGGCCCCAGTTCTCTGGAAGGGAACTCATCCCCTTCCTCTGCTACCACCCCGAAGACACTGCCCTAGTGTGTGGTTGGGTCACTAGAGGCCAGGTGGCAATTATGTTTCCAGGATTCCAAATGACACTGGAGGGACCAGAGTTGGGTGCAGCTGCTCCAGGAGCCCCCTCCCAGTCCCATCCCAGGAGGCAGCAGGGCCCTCTTCCCACCTGTACATCACACAGGCGTAGTTCCTAGCAGTGATCTCCGCAAGTATGTCACTCTCTCATTATATAATAGGTAGAAATCAGTCCTCACATCCCAACCTAAAAACCTGTGTGGCCCACATTAAGTGGATGTACCTTGCCTGTCATCAGCGTACCCTTTGAGTTACAGGGACACCAGTACCATGCTGACATTTGCATTCTGCCCTAAGACTGTGTTTTTCCATCCTCGGGGTATTTCCACACTCACGACAGAAGCAGGACACTGCATGGTCCAAGAGCTGTGTGTGGCCCTGGGGGACGGCCTTACTGCTCCAGCCCCAGCTTCCTATGTGTGACAGGCCTGGTGAGCACTAAGCACATGCAGGTACTTATCTGGAGACCTGCTTCATTCAGGAAGATACCAGGGTCTCTGGTTTGGAGAGCTGGGTCCCACAGCAGTTGCTTACAGAGCTACGCTGCAGGTCCTGGACAGTGGCTGTCTACTGGGTGTAGTTTTCATTCTGCAGTGCCCCAGCTAGACCCAGTCAGGACAATGGAGGGTCTGGTCACTTTATGCATGGTCAGAGTCACTTTCCCATACCCTCGTATATGCAGGGATCCGGGAAGCCAGCTTCTGGCTTTTTGCAATTGAATGCTAACCTCTGCTAGAGGCTGGCCTGCTCAAATGTGGAGCTTATTACTTAGAGCTGGAGTGGAGATCTCAAAGGAGATCAGAGGGATAAATGGTGCTCTGGACATCAAATGTACAGTCACCCTCAGGCTCGCCACATCTGGGCCGGGCAGAGGCTAGGTAGATGACCACAAGCAGATGAAAACCCTGCTTAGAGGCTGAACTTAAGGTGTTTATGATACTAAGTTGCTGCTTGTTGTGTTTCTTGTTGCTTCCAGAGTGGATGTTCAAAGGCGGGGGAAGGGGGGGTGTCCCTGCCTTCCTATGAAGTTTTGCAGGAGCCTTTCCATGCGCGGGGAATTGTATATTTTCATCAAGTGTCCAAGATAGTTAACAACAGATTTGCTGTCTACATTTAGATGTAGTTCCAGAACTTACTAAAAACTGTGTAATCATGAAGAAGAGGAAAGCCCTAAGCATGCTGACCCAGGAGAACGTAGTCAGTACCCCTCCCCTCCCCTCCCCTCTCCTCTCCGCGCCGCCCCCACCCCACCCCGGCGCCGGACATGTGAGGAACCAGTGGTGTTGCTAAGCCACATGCCCCTCCACAGGTTAATGACCGCTGGGCAGCCGCACAGTCAGCATACAGCTGGAGACTGGCCCCAGATGCGGGACAGTGTCCCCGCCCCCTCAAGGGGACAGCACCCCTAAACCTCTGGGGGACATCGTCCCCGCCCCGCAAGGGGACAGCACCCCCAAACCTCTGGGGGACCCTGTCCCCATCCCGCAAAGGGACAGCACCCCCAGACCTCTGGGGGACACTATCCCCACCCCGCAAGGGGACAGCACCCCCAAACCTCCGGGGGACGGCGCCCCTACCCCCGGGGGACAGTACCCGCAAACCTCCGGGGGACAGCGCCCCCACCCCGCAAGCGGACAGCACCAGGGCGGGGCCGACGCACCCGAGAGTAGGTGCGGGACCGCCGCAGCCCCGGGCTCGCTCCCCGCGCGGGCCAAGACCCTGGACGTGCCGGCCGGCCGACCCCGCCTTCGGCGCCCACTCACCGGCTCGCTGGGCCGCGGGCCACGCAGTCGCCGCGGGGCGGGCAGCTCCGGGCTCCGAGGAGGCGGCGGCGGGGTTCACGGCGCGCACGCCGCGCGGGCCTGTGTACACACGTGACCGCCGGCCGGTCCCGCCTCCCTACCGGCTCCGCCCCCGCCCCCAGGCTCGAGCCGCACTCCGACCGCGCGGGGCGGGACGGGGCGGGGCGGCGCGCGTTCTGTGACCCGAGGTCAGCCGCGTGCCGGACGCAAACCCCAGGCGCGCTCTTGGGCTCCCTGAAGCGCTGGTGCTAGTTGTGCTGAGTCAGAAGGCGCTCTAATCTGTAGGGCACAGCGCCCCCCCCCACCCTCCAAAGGCCGTACCCACCCTCCAAAGGCCGTAGTCTGGTCGGTACAGGTGCACCTGCTCCGCCCCCGCAGCATGCGTGGGCTGCTTCCGCAATCCCCCGTTACTTCCTGGGCTTGGGAATTACCTTGTGGGCTGAGCGCACCGCAGGAAAACCTCTGAAGCACACAGTGCATTGTTTGCAGCCCCTTTAATTTTGTGGCTGTTGTTATAATTAAACGTTGGGAACGTTTGAAGACCAAGGTGATTTACTCTGCTCTACTTCTTACGGTGTAATGGTACCCTTAGCCGCACATTCCGGCTCAGGATCCGGGAGCATTTCTGTCTGAAAATCAAAGCATGCGGGTTGCAGAACTTAACACAGATGTGCTGCGTGAGCAGGGGCTTAGAGGAACTGCAACAAACGAGGATAGCAGCCAGGGCTGCTTCTGAGCGGCCCGTGCTGCCTGCGTGCTCACAGGGGAGCTTCCTGACCACTGATTAGAGAGGGAGGTGATGGGTGAGCTGGCAGGCCAGGCTCCCCTTGGTCAAAGGGCACAGCAGAGCCCCATTCTCTGTCCAACCCAGGTGTAGACCTCCTTGGCCTTCTTGTCATTGCCGTAACTTCTCAGCCCAGCACCAGAAGTGGGTTTGTGGGGTAGGCATCTGGCCGCACCTGACACTTCACACTGCTGGGGGAGCCTTACTCTGCCAGCTCCTCTAACAGGTGCCCAGAGCAGCCTCTGGAGGTATTTATTGCATATGTCATCACCCCCAAGACATCATTAATGCTGTATACACCACTGCTTAATGAACCACTGTAAAGAAAACAATTGGCCAATTAAATTCTGACACGTCAATTATAAGAAGCATCCCGATTTTAGAAATGTTAAAATGAGAGAGAAAATGTGTCTTAGCAGCAATGAAATACAATCCTCTCATGTTAAGCTGTATCAAGGCTCTGAAAGCTTATGCAACTTGCCCAAGGTCACACAGCAGCTGGTGGGGTCTGGACTTGCACCCAGTCTGCCCAAGTAAAGCACTCTGCTGTCTGAGTCACCTTAGCAGAGTTCTGTTCAGAGCCCCTGGAATGCCAGGTCCACTGAGGTCTGCCCACAGGGTGTTTGGTGGCCAGAAGAACAGCTGCTTGTAACTGGGGTGAGCTGAACAGCACTCAGGTCACCTGCACTGTCTTGTCTGCAAAGAAAGACTTGCTCTGCCAAGCAGGCAAACAGGGTCGGAAGAATGGCAGAGAGTCTGTGTGTAGGGAGGAGGGGGGGTGGGAGATCTTCAAAGTAAGCCCACCCTCCAGCTGAGCCAAGATCAGCGTTTTATAGCTAGGGACTGTAAATAGGCACCAGAGGGTTACAGCTTCATATCATGCTGCTAGCTGCTCCCCAACCATTCAGGCCAGTTCCCATGGATGAGCCTGGCGTCTGTGGGGACAGCAGCACCATCCTGGGCAGATGTGGCCAGGGGTGTAAGAGCCATGCGACAGACGTGCATCATGGGTTTCTGACTGCATCACACTCAGATGTCACTTTGTGAAAACCACGTGCAGTTGGCCTCCCCTGGATTGCTGGTGAGGGTTTCTGAGGAATAGGAGTCGGGTGCCCCTGGGCCCCAGGGCCCCAGGGCTGAGCCTTTGTAGCTGCATTCACTGCGGCCGTCACAAGGCTGGTGCCCTAATTGTGCACTGCACTCTGCAGTGAAAAGGGAGACTCCGGCCCAGTTTTCTGCTGAGATCACGGAGCTGCCGCTCCCTGGATTACAGAAACATCACAATGGCCCTTTGCTTAGCTTAGTCTGAAGACTTGGCAAGTCTTCCTGGTGATTTTGGAGTGGCAGTTGATAAGAAAGGCTGCATTCCACTTTGAGGGGACTCTGGACGACTGGTTGGGGACCTGAGAGTAACCTGCTACACAGAGTCATTCTCTTGGGGGCTGGAGACCGGGGTGTGGAGGGTTCCAACTGCCCTAACCTGGACAGAAAGGCAGGGTCATCTTCTTTTTGAAAGGGGAACCTTCTTTCAGCCATGATGTGCTTAAACTGTACATTTGATCCTAAGTAACGTGTTGATCAGGGACAATGAATGGTCAAAGTTAATTTGTTTTTTCTTATGAGTCTGGTTTTAGAGTAGGTTCTGTATGGTGACTTTTGTGTGGTTTCATTAATGCAAGTAAATGTTCTTCAGGGCTCCAGTAAAGTATAGTAGACTTTGATAAGGCAGCGTGGAGGGCTTGGTAAGAGACAGTGTCCCGTCGTAGGAAAGCCAGTGGGCTAGATGGGAAGCGTGTGACTGATGTCTAGCTGTTGGTTCAGAGCTGGGCCCGTTGTTTCTCTGTTGTCTTCACAGGCATACACGTCCACAAAAGCAGAGAACAACTTGGCATGTTATCGGACTCATCTGATCAAACTTTTCTGCCCCAGTTTTAGCCAGGAAGAACTCACCGTCCAGCTCCCACATAACACAGTTTATAAAGATACTCTGTTTCTTAGAGAAGGCTGTTCTTTGTAGTTATATACTTTTATTTATATAATCTTATGTCTGGATTTTATACTATACACATACACACAAATTATGTAATAATGTTAACCCTACAAATAGAACAGCCAGTTACTTTATCAGAAAAGTAGCTCCTTCTTCCAGAATGGCAAAGGAATCGCAATTAGTGCGGGCATAGCGAGGTGACCCACAGGCCAGTCTTAGAACAGACGAACGGGGCATGGCGATGCTGCTTGGGACGGGAGCCCACTGGAGGAGGCCGGAGTGAGGGCTTTCCATTGGCTGGGCTTTTGCTGGGTGAGTAGAAACCTTCTTCCTCTGGATCCTGGGCCTGGGAGCACAGGCTCCTCACCTCCTTTCCCATGAACACAGTTGAGTGTGGTGTATAGTGAAGGTAGACATGATGTCTGGGCTTTGCTTCAGAGTCATCCAAAGCTAGGGCAGGAGTGGAAAGACGAGTCATACTGCTGAACCCACAAGGATTCAACATAATTTTATGTATCTTTGGGATCTCCTGTCCAAAAGAGGGGGTCAAAGACAGAGACTGCGTACCGCTGCTCCCGGCATAGGGGCAGGTTATACCAGGCCTGGGCCCTGGGCTCCACAGGGCCTGGGCTCAGCTTGGTGGCCTCACGGGCCCCTGTCCCCGCCTCAGCCTCGGCCTGGGTGGGGCCTCGTGGGCACACAGATTTCGGGCACTGAGTCCCCGTGGGACTTAGCAGGAAGAACTGGAATCTGGAGGCTGGCTGTTTGCTTTTCCTCTTCTGAAGCTTTCATCGCTGTTAAAAATAGCGTGCTCAAGAGCATTTCCTGAACAGAGTGGGAGTGGGCGTGGAGGAGCTGGCGCCCAAGTGGGCCTGTGACAGCCGGCTTGGTCCCGGAGTGCAGCCACCTGCCTGGTAGGCTGCACCTGTTGTCTTCTGCCCGAGAAGCTCAGGAGTGGTGAGGCCAGAAGGGCTACCATTTCCACAACAGCAGAAGACCCCAGCCCCTAAGTCTGGCCAATGTGCCAGTATTCTACTGGGCGGGGGGCTTTGGGAGACAGTGGGAGATAGTTCTGCTTGGTACCCCCAGCACAGCCTGTCTGGCAAAGGCAGGAGGGGCCCAGGCTCCACATTCTGGAAAAATGTGGGCTTGGGGCTGGGAGGGAGGGGAGGGCAGGTTTGCTGGCTGCTGGGCCTTTGGCCAGTCCTGGAGACCAGTGAGGACAGAGCGAGGCAGGGTCCTGCAGTGGCCTTACTCCTGGCTTGAAAGTTGGTCGGGCTGTCACCAACATATGCAGCTTATGTGGGGACAGCTTGTCTGAGCCACGCCCAGCCCCCCCATACTGGGGGCACAGAAGTTGCTTTTTAGGTTGTGTTTCTGTTCTGGAGCTCGCTCTCTTTTTTTTTATCCTGGCTTTTTATTTTTAAATAATTATAGATTCCCAGGAAGTTGCAAAAATAGCAGAGAGCGGTACTTGTACCTTTCCCCCACTTTTCCCTGATGGTTATATTCTGCATGACTCTAGAATAATACCAAAACCAGGAAGCTGCTGTGGGCACCGTGACACAGTGCTCGTGTGTCCCCCCATGACCACCAACCGCAACACACACAAAGTCTCCTCCATGGCCATGCTACCCCTTACAGTCACACACACACACACACACTCTCTCTCTCTCTCTGCCCCTTTCTGGCAGCCACCCATCCCCTCTGTGGTTGTGTCCTCATGAGGATGTTACATAAATGGAGCCATCTGGTGTGTGTCCTTTGGGGATGGGCTGTTTTCACTCAGCCTGATGTCCTGAGAGGTCCAAGTTCTTGTCGTGTACCATTGGACCACTCCTTTTTACTTCCCAGCAGCAGTCAGGGGACAGAGGGCCGGGTTAGTGTTCACTCACCGCTCAGAGCTCAAGCTACGTCCAGCTCGGAGCTA
Organism: Mustela putorius furo; assembly: GCF_011764305.1. Lineage (NCBI taxonomy): Eukaryota > Metazoa > Chordata > Mammalia > Carnivora > Mustelidae > Mustela > Mustela putorius. The sequence goes on from NW_025421293.1 coordinate 14,898,682, forward strand.
CTACAGACCAAGCAGCCCAACAGTTGTGACAGGTTTTTTGCATGGACATAAATTTTCATTTCTCAGTTGTTGGGTCATAGGGCAGGTGCATGTTCAGTGTTTGAAGAACCAGCCAGATGGTTTTCCAGGGCGGCCGCAGTATTTGTGCCCTCTCAGCGGCCAAGTGTGGCCTTGTCGGCCCTGGCAGTTGTCCCCGCAGCTCTCAGCTGCTTCGACGGGTGTGGCGTGGTCCCTCATGTTCTTGGTTTGCTGATGCACCATGATAGCACACGTCTCTGTGTGCTTGTTTGCCATCCCTGTATCTTCTTTGGGGACATGTCTGTCTCTCCCATTTTCTAGTTGGGTTGTTTGTTTTCTTCCTGTCAAGTTGCAAGAGTTCTCTGTGTGTTCTAGATATGAGACTTGTGTTACCCGTGGAGTTTGTAAATCCTTTGGCCTGGCCTGTGGCTTGTCTTTCTGCCCCCTCAGCAAGGTCTTTCAAAGAGAAGAGAAAAGCTCCTTTATTATTTTTTTTTAATGGATCTGCATTTAGTGTCATGGTTAAGAAGTTCTTCACTAATACCTATGTCCCAAAGACTTTCTCTTGTGTTTTCTTCTAAAAGTTTTATATTTGATAGATAAGTCTGTGATCCATCTGAGTTCATTTTTGTATGTTAATATTTGTGAGGATTAGGTCAGGTTTTTGTTTTGTATACTCTCTATACCCAGTGTAGGGCTCAGACTCACGACTCGGAGATCAAGTGGCACGCTCCTCTGTCTGAGCCAGCCAGGCACCCTTTTTTTTTTTCTTTTTTTGAATAGACTGTTTTAATGCCAGTTTTAGGTTCACAACAAAGCTGAGCAAAGGGTACAGAGATTTCCCATATTCCCCTGTCCCCACGCATGCACAGCCTCCCCCCATTATCTGCCCCCCCCACCCTGCATGGTGCATTTCTCATGGTCGATGAACCTACAGCGACTCGTCATCACCCAGAGTCCACAGCTCCCCGTTAGCGTGCAGTCTGGGTGGCGTACATTCTGCGGCTGTGACACATGTGGAGGACAGACGTCTGCCCTACAGCATCATACAGAGGAGACTCGCTGCTGGAAGAGCCTCTGGGCTCTGCCGATTCCTCCCCACCCTCCACCCACATAACCCCTGGCACCCCCTGATCTCCGCAGTGCCACCTTTTCCAGAACGTCATACAGTTGGAATCGTTCAGTGGAAGCCTTCTCACAACAGCTTCCTTCACTTAGGAACGCACATTTACGGCTCCTCCTCCGTGCCTTCCCTGGCTTCAGAGCTCACTTCTTTTTAGTGCTGCACAATATCCCACTGTCTGCGTGGACCATAGTTTGTTTATCCTTTACCTGCTGAAGAACATGCTGGCTGTTTCCAAATTTTGGCAGTTAAGAATACAGCTGTTGTCAACATCTGTGTGCAGGTTTTGGCATAGATCTAAGTTTTCAGTTCCTTAGGGTAAATACCAAGAAGGAAGACTGTTTGGATCGTGTGGTGAGAATACGCTTAGTTTTGTAAGGAACTTCCCAACCGTCCTCCAGAGTGGCCGCCCCGTCTCGCATTGCCACCAGTACCCGGCGGCTCCGCGTCCTCGGCAGCACGTTCTGGGGCAGTGTTGCGGGTTTTGGCCGTTCTCATGGATATGTGTGATACATGACGTTGAGAATTTTTTGTACGTTTGTTTGTCATCTGTACATCTTCTTTGGTTCAAGGTTCCTTTCTCACCTATGGATGTCCTATTGCTCCAGGATCATTTGTTGAAAAGACTGTCTTTCCTCCATTGAATTACTTCTACACTTTTGTCAAAATTCAACATGTGGATGAGACAGTTTTGGGCTCTCTATCCCTTTCTGTTCGTGCGTGTGTCTCCCTCCATCAGTAGCACCCTGTCTTGACTGCGGTAGCTATACAGTAAGTTTTAAAATGAAATAGAGTGATCCTTCCTACTTTGTTTTCCTTTTTCAGAATTACCCTAAGTATTCTAGTTCCTCCGATCTGCCATATAAATCCTAGAATCATTTTGTATATATGTGTGAAAAGTCTGTGGTTTTGCATGAAAGCGGTCGGATCTCCTCTTGGGAGGAAATGGCTTTACCAGGTTGGGTTCCAGTTTGAGAACACAGCGCATCTCCCATTTCCTTAGATGGATTTCTTTCATCTGCTTTCTTTTTGGTTTTCAGCATACAGCTCCTGAATATGTTTTATTGGATTTCCACTAAGTTTTGTTTTGTTTTGTTTTTTTGAGCAATTGTAGGTGGCATTGTATTTTATTTGGTTTTCTGTACATTTATCGCTAAGTACTAGAAATACGATCAATTTTTGCATGCTGATCCTCTGTCCTGTGATCTTGCTGGATTTGTGAGTTCTCGGAGTTGTTTTGTAGGTTCCTTGGGATTTTGTGTATTGACTGCCATACCATCTATAAATAGATGTTGTATTTCTTCTCTTCCAATCTGAATGTTTTTGGTTCCCTTTTGCTGCCTGGTCATGCAGGCTTAGGACTCTGCTAGCAGTGGGCTAGTAGTAGTAAGAGGATCTTCCTGTCTTGCTCCTGGACTGGTGGAGCAGGTAGGGGTGTGGATGTTATTTCTCAAGTTGAGGAAGTTTCCCGCAATTAGCCAGTTTCTGAGGTATGTCATGAATGGAATTTGAATTTTGTCCAGTGCTTTTTCTGCCTCAGTTGATAGGATGGTGTGTTCTCCCTTCTTTAGCCAGTTGATAAAGTGGATTATACAGATTGATTCTTCAGGACTGAATCAGCCCTGTGTCCCTGGGTAACCAGTTGTGGTCTGCGGTTCTTTGTATGTGTTGCTGATTAGGATCGTTGCGTTTATATTCATGAGGGATATCGGTCTGTGGTTTTCTCTGTTTCATGCTGTCAGGCTGGTACTGGCTTCATGGGAGCCATGGGAGCTGGGAAGTGGCCCCTCCTGGCCTGTGCCAGGCCAGAGCTTGTGTGGGGCTGCCGCGCATCCTCCTGTCAGCAGTTGACAGAACTCCAGGGAGACCACTTGGGCCTGGGCGAGAGGCTCTCTAGGAGACATCCCACGGCTGGAGTGATGAGGGCCCTGGCCTGCCGGGGAGGGGAGGGGCAGATGTGGCCCGGAGACCAGAGCTGGGAAGGCCTGCAGCTGTGCTTGGCTTGGCTTCCTCTTGCTCGTGGCTGACAGCAGACCCTGCTCACCTGCAACTTTACCACTTAGCTCCCTTGTGCCTCCCACGGCTTTTGTTCATCAGACATCATCACGCCCGGCAGGGCCTCTGCCTGGAGGCTTAGAGGGAGGAAAGTGCTGTGTCCCGGAGCTTTGTAGGGTGTGCCTATCCATATCTAGGTGGGGATTCCAACCCCCCTACAGCATATCCTATGGATTTCACTAATGGTTAGTCCTCTGGGAGGCCGCATGCCCAGAAAATTGGGCATGTGGATGGACCAAACATTCTAGTTAGTAATGTCTATGTCCAACATAGTTATTCTTTCTTTCATGACTCAGAATGATCAACATGATCTTGGAGGCCTGGCACCCTGGTTTTGAAGGCTCGTTTGTATTGCCTCTGGGGGAAGGTCTGGTATTTCATGGTTCTAGAACCCCCAGCCTCATGGGGTAGCTCTACATTCCTCCCGTGGCCCCAGCCACACAGCTTCTCGTCTGCCTCATGTGGGCCTCCATGCCCCCTCCCGAGGACTTGTGTGCTTACTGTACCCCTTTCTCCCACATACCGCAGGCCATTCTCTTACCTTGGGTCTCAGGTGCTGCATTCCCATCACTGTTTTTCTTGACCTTCATCCTCCCCTAGACGTTTCAATCACAATACATTAAAATCAACTTACTCTCCAACTATGCTCCCTAATTGTCCCCTGAGTATTTTAGTCTTCTCATGGAATCTCACTGTGGGCAAGTGTTCCTGTGACTTCAGGCCCCAGTAGCAGAAAGCCACAACTGGCGTGGTTTACAAAGAGACAGTGATTTCCCACAGTTCAGGAGGCTGGACGTTCAAGATCAAGGTGGTGGCATGGCCGGGTTCTGGGGAAGGCCTCCCCCGGTTCATGGAGGGCCATCTTCAGAATGTGTCCTCACATGGCGGAAGGGGCAAGGGAGCTCCCTGGGTCTCAGCCCTCAGGACCTGTGCATTTCCCCCAGGGCCTCACCTCTGAATAACATCACACCAGGGATTAGGTTCGAGCATATGAGTTTGGGGGAAACACACATTCGGATTGTGGATGCAGGCGTTTTTGTCTGTTTTTTACCCCACAGTATAATCACCATTCAGAGGAGTATTTAGTGTGAAAACATTGCTAAACAAATACATGTGAAATGAGTACTAGTACTCGATCCTGGCTCTTCCAGACCAGGAACTGCTGAGCTAAGTTGCCTGGAAAGGGTGGGGTTCTGAGGGTCACTGGGGCAGACGCAGGTACTGCTGCCAGGCCCACATGGCAGGCAGGGCTCTTGATCATTTCTACCAACTGGACCTTGTCCACAAAGGCTCTCAGGCTGTAGTAGGTACCATTTCTCTTGGGGCCCCCACCCTGAACCCCACAGGTTCAGTGAGTAGCCCTGTGCCTGCTGCTCTCTGGTGAGGCCCAGGCTCAGACAGCTGCTGGGAAGCATGGCCTGGCAGTGCCTGGTATGGGGGAGAGCCCCACTGCCCAGTGCCTGGGCCTTTGCATGTGCCCCAGGGGTGGTAGAGTGCAACCTGCAAGGACTGGAAGGGACAGTGGATCCAGCGTAGCCAGGTCTAGCACATTTGGGGCCCTCACTGAGTCCCAGGCCTTTCCTCTGTGAAGTGTGGGTACATGGCGAAGGGCCTGAGAATGCACTCAGAGCCATGTGTCCTGTTCCTGCGTGTGGTGTGCCAGGCCAGCTCCCTCCCCTTCCCGCTCCCTCTCCCAGGGCTGCTTCTGAGTCACCGAACCAGACAAGGGTTGTGAAGAAAGCAATCAATCAGAGGGCTCTTAAAGCTGAGTAGGGACAATGGAATGCACTAGAAAATCAGCACGTAGATCTTCTCGGACTCAGAATTCCCAGAATGGAGTCCTTTCCAGGAAACTGGCAGTCTTGGAAACTTTAAAAAAAAAAAAAAAAAACTGTTCTGAGTCTCAATTTCCTTATCTGTAAAGTGGGAATGCTGATGCCCGCATTCCAGGGATTAAGCAAGACAGCACAGGTGAGAACACTGTATATGTTCAAGGTATGCAGTATGATGGTCTGATCTCCATATATGGTGGATGTTCTCCGTAATAGGTTTAGTTAACATCTATCCTCTCGTATTGATACAAAAAGAAGAAAAGAAAAAATAGATTTCTCCTTGTGAGAGAACTCCAGCACAGAGGCTGTCCCCAACCTGCCCCCTGCCTTCCCCTTCATCCATCTGGCTCTGGCACAGGCCTCTGCAGTCCCTGTGTGCCTGCCCTCATCATCACCGTTGAGCAAGCCTCTGTGTGGATCAGCCCGTGGGTAGGGGTGAAATGACCCAGAGGAAAAGCACAGAAAGAGTCTATCCCAAGGGCGCTTGGGTGGCTTAGTCGTTAGGCATCTGCCTTCAGCTCAGGTCATGATCCCAGCATCCTGGGATCCATCCGGCTCCCTGCTCTGCAGGAGGCCTGCTTCTCCCTCTCCCACTCCCCCTGCTTGTGTTCCCTCTCTCACTGTATCTTGTATCAAATAAATAAATAAAATCTTAAGGAAAAAAAAAAAAGAAGAAGAAGAGTGAGTCTGTTCTGGCTCCTGCACCTTGGAGATCCTTATCAGACTGGGAAGATGGGACACCCACACCCGCCAGCCAGCACACAGTGGGCAAATGAAGAAATGGCTTCTTGAGCTGTCCCAGCAGCCAGAGTACAGTGTCCTGGGATGCCTGGCTTCTGATCCCTGCCAGAGAGGTGGTTGAGATGCCCTCTGCACCTGTCCCCAACCAACCCTGCCACTGGAGCCTTCAGTAGGCCCCTGGGTGGATTTGGAAATCTCCTGGCTGCCTAAGTGTGTTTTTTTTTCTTGGGTCCTAAGATTCACCTGCTGTCTTTCAGGAGGGAACACATCCTCCAGAAGAGATTGAGGTGTTCACATGGTGAGGGAAAATCTTTGTGACTGATTTATTCAGTGGGTCTCTGTTGAACACTTAGGTTTGGCTGGGCAGTGTCTTAGAGCCCTACTCTGCAGAGCCCCCAGTTGGGGGGTACTAGATGTTAATCAGTGGGTTCCAGTGGGTATCCACTTAGAGAAGGGCTGTGATTGGGAGGGTGCTCATAAGATGAAGCAGAGTTTTCTCAGAAACTGAGGCAGACTGGTCGTGAGGCTCCAGGCAAAGGGAAGAGCTTGTGCAAAGACCCTGGGGAGGAGAGAGCAGAACAGTTTCAATGAACCCAAGGGTGCTCAAGTGGTGGAGATGTGGGAGTGGGGCCAGAGCGCGGGACCAAAGCCTGACAGTCAGATGGGGGTCCATGTTGTGGGCAGAAAAATGGGGAGCGACTGGGGGCACTTCAGCACTGGTTTTCCTGACTCTGCTGTCGGGAGCAGCCCGGAAGCAGGGCCTGGAAATATGCAGACCTCTGCGCGTGGGCTCTTGGTGGCCCAGCTGTGGACCGAGAAGCTGTCCTGAATCGCCGTTCCTCTTCTGAACAAACTTTTTGAATAAGGAACCTGGCGCCGCACCTCTCCTGCCTCCTTTGGAGAGCAGGGCTCGGCCGAGGGGAAGGGGTCCGCACCCACCTGCGGCCACAGTCCCCGCCCTCTGCTTGGAGACACGCCCACACGCGGCGCCTGCCCGCCGGGTCCATCCTACCGCCCGGAGCCACGCCCGCACGCTGGGACCTCACACGCCGAGCGCGCGCGTGCTTGCGTCACCGCCCGGCCGGCTGGATCCGGTTCCAGCCGAGCCAGGCCGGCCTGACATGCGCAGTGCGCGGGCTCTGCGGCCGGGCGGGCGCTGGGCACACTGACGGCCCGGTACGCGGAGGTCAGTATGCCGAGCCCGGGAGCCGGGCCCAGTTGAGGGGGCGGGGGGCGGCGGAATTCCGCCCTGGCCGAGCGCGCGGAGGGCGGGGCGCGTCGGGGTAGGGGGTGCTGCGGGGGGGGCCTGGCCTGGGTAAGACGGGTTCCCGTAAGACGGCTCGCTGTGAGGGCGGGGTGCCCTTCCCTCTTGGGGTCGGGTGCGGGTGGGCCCACGCCGCTGCCGGGGTCACATCGTTCTGGGAGCCTCGCCCAGCGACCCGGGTCCACCTTCCCCCGCCTCCTGGGGCCCTGGAGTGCCCTGCTCACCACCTCCACGGTCTGCGCGGTGAGGAGGGGGCCCCAAGCTGTGTCCTGCACCGGGAGGTAGGGGTAGGCCTGGGGAGCTCCGAGCTGGGTCCTACACCGGGGGAAGTTGGGGGGCTCCGAACTTGGTCCTGTACTGGGTGGATAGCGGAGGGACTGGGCGGGATTGGACCAGTATCCTGCATCAGAGGGGAGGGACTCCGAGCTGTGTCCTGCTCCGGGGATGGGGGGGAAATGGGGTGCATGGGAGACTCTGAGCTGCGTCCTGCCCTGGGGTGGGAGGCGCGTGGGAGGCTCCGAGCTGTATCCTTAGCAGCTCCTGCCTGGGGAAGGCCTCTGAGACTGACCCTTGCTTGCTGCTTCAGAGGGCTGGGTTTTAGTCTCAGACCCAGGCCATGTGGCCCCACCGGAGTCCCCTGGCTCTCCTGCTCTTCTCTGTAAAAGCGGGGAGGGGTCTAAACCGTGTCCCTGCTCTGCACCCTGGGACTCACCTGTCCTTACCCTTGCCTCTCCTGGGATGGGTGTTGTCCTCTGGCTGGGACGGGTCTTCAAAGCTTTCATAGCCCAGGGCTGCCTTTACTTTGCAAGGCCCACCCACACATGGCACAACCTTGTTTGGGGGAGTAAAACTTGACAAGGGTATTACTGTACTGCTTGTGAAATTATGTGGCTGTAACTCACAATTTGGGCATGTGATTTTTTCACTGTACATTCAGGAGGTCTTGCAAAGTGAGAAAAATCTAACCCTTGGTTTCCAAATGTGATGAAATTATATTTAACAGTTGACTTAATGAGACACTGTAGACATTCAGTGAAGCCTTTGTTTGGATTTTGCTGTTTCATCATGGAGCCAGTAACACGTTTTGGTTTTTTCCCCATAGCTCAGACCTTTTGGGGGTCCTGACCAGCCCACAGGGCCCAGAAGGCAGTGGGGCCCCTGAGATGAGGATTTGGATTGAGGTGTCCTGTTCAGTTTGTATCCAGAGGCTCAGCTGTCTCCTCTTCCTCAGGGCCCAAAAGCCGCCGAGAGAGAAAACAGTCCAAAGACTGTTCAGTTGGAGCAGCATGAAAACATGTTGGAGAGTCTTTTGCAGAACTGTTGGCTATTTTTGGGGAGAGAAGCCCTGTCAGTGCTTCTTCCCACGTTGCCTCCACGAGAGCTGGCGCTCTGTGCCTGCTCCCAGAGCCCTGGGCCTGCCTTGACTGAGGTGGGGTTAGGTGTTTCACAGTTTTGTAGTATGCTTTCAAGCATGAAGAACCTGATTTTTGTTAATGTGTGGTAAGGTCAGCACTGCCAGATTAAGAATGGTGTCAGCAGATTTTTTGGAAGTCGTTGAAAAGTGTATTTTTTTGTATATTACATGTTATTTCTAGACTCATTTACGAGTCATACTTAATACTCTGCCTGGCTCTGCCCTGTTTGGTGTTTCCAGATTAAACACAATGTGCATGCAGCCTTCAGTTCCTGGCCAGTTCCACGTTCCCAGAAATGAAAGGAAGGCAGATTCAGAGTTTACTAGGAAGGAGGTGGGCGTGGCGGGGGGGGGCCTGCTGTGAGCACAGGGCAGGGCCTAGCGTGTGACCTTTGCCTTCCGAGCTAGCCTTCAGGCCTAGAAGGTGTAACTGACACTCTGCCTGACACTGTTGACCATGCCTGGTGTAGCTGGGCTCCACGCCTGTGCTGAGTCCAGATCATGAGTTACCTAAAATCAAATGAGGGCCCAGTTGGCCAGTCCTACTTGTGAATGACAAAGCTCATAGCAAGAGGAATCATCAACCCAAGGCAGCATGTGCTGGCACCAGGGGGGACAGGCGGCATGGCCCTCAGGGCCTGGAGGTCCAGGAAAACCCAGTGAGCTCCTTGCCTCCAATGAGAGGTTAGCCTTTCCCTTTAGAGGGGTGGTATCCGCACCTTCTCTGGGTGGCCATGAAGGGTTGGTGGTCTGCCTGGCCCGGTCCTATGCCTGCCTGCTGGGAGGCTTAGCAAGGAGAGTCCCTCACAGCCTCTTTGGGGACTTGGCCTGCTCTCATAAGGCCCTGAGACCGTGCTGGAGCAGACAAATGCTGTCTGCCGTAAATACCTGGTAAGAAATGCTGACCCCTCAACTGGGTGGGGCGGGCCCACTTACCAGCTTCCTTCTCTGTGGAGTAGATGTTCTTCTGATGAAGAGCATGGAGCCTTCCCTGTCCTCGTGCTCTCCTTTGCCGTGGGTTCTGTGATCTCATGACCCTGGTGCGTTCTCCCAGCCTGTGGGGACACTCAGGTTGACATGTGAGCATGTGTCCTGTGAGCTGCCCCCCTCCTGTCCTCCCTCCTCAGCTGCCACAGTTGCCATTTTCCTGGTCCACATCACCATTCTCTTCCCCCATGCCCTTTCCTGTCTGTGCAGCCATGTCCAGAGGCTCAGAGGCAGAACCACAGCTCAGCCTGTTCCCACGTTGGCCCTCTGTCCCCAGCTAGGGCCCCTTGAGAACTGGGTTGCTTTTCACTTCTGTCCATGGCACCTGACTTGTGCTTTGCCATGGACGTCCACCCCACGTGGTGCTCTGGGAAAAGCAGTGCCAAGATGGACCACGTTCCACGTTGAACCAGCCTCCAGTGACGGTGCTGACTTAGCAGTGCCCTGTCAGGGCCTGCCCACCACTCCTGCCAGGAGGGGCGGCTTGCTGGAGTCTCTACCAGTCAGGACTCTATGGCAGAGACGGGGCTGGCTGCAGATGGTTCCCTCTGGCCAATGAAGGAGAAGGAGGAAGGTGTCACCAAGGTCTTCAGGTGGCTCTCTCCATTGGTCCCCAGTCCCTGTGGGGAGCACTTGAACACCACCTTCCCTCTCAAACAGGAAAGTGGAGATTTGTCGCCCCCATTTCCCCCAAAACCCTAGCCCATCTGCTCCTGGTGTCCATCCATGTCTGCTTCCTCTAGAGAGAGGGCCCTCCAGGGACAGGGCTGGACATGCGGACTAGAGATCAATGGACAGACCAGCTGTGAAATGGTAGATGTGTCCTAAATAAAAGGAATGACTTGCAATATCGGAGGACTTTGTATCCAGATTGCTAACCTGACCTTTGTAAAGATGGCATCTCAGGGCTGGAGGTCACTTCTGTCTGCAGATACTTGTGGCGTCACACCTCAGGAGTGGGGCTGGGCAGAGCTCTCTCTGCTGGCTCAGGGCCAGCCTGTCTCCCAAGGACCCAGTAAGCTGGTCCCAGCACAGCGTGGGAGAGCAGTGGCGTCCTGACGCCCATCTCAGGCTGAAGCTCTGTGGGACTGTTCACAGGGTTTTGTGGGACTGGTCATCTTGCCCAGCTCCTGTACCCACGTCTTTGTACCTGGGAGTCTTTGGGCTTTTTAGTGCATATGGGTCTCTGACAAAGTTCACCCTCACACCACAAACTCTGTTTCCGCCCTGGGGTTACAAGAAGCAGCAACAGAAGCCGAGCCGCCTGGCGCTTCTGAGCCATGCTGGTCTCCTGGCTCTGGGCTGTCTGGTGCTCACAGCCTGCCCCGCACAAAGTGATGCTGTGTGGCGCTGGAGGTAGCCCTGTGGCTGGGAATCTGAGATTGGGAGGCGGGGCCCACTGACAGTCCAGCCCCTGGGGTTTGAAGAACATTGGTGTGGGACACCCTCTCTGGAGTGATGGACAAGACTTCACCCCTTGGACGACAACTCCTCCCTGAAAACCGAGGAGGTGAGCTCCATTGGGGTCCTGGAGTCTGTTCTTTGAGGTGTGTTCTGCGTGTGTGTTTCTGGGAAGAGCATCTAGGGGCTTCCATCCTATTCTCCGAGGCCAGTGGATTTTGATGGGGAGAGGTAGGAGGGGAAGGATCCTGGCTTTTCTGGGGTGCATGTGGTGGCGGACCTGCAGGCTTGAGGAGCTGGGCTTAGGTTGGGGTTACGTTCTTAACCCCGGCTCTCAGAGAGTTGGAGCCTGGAATTATAAATAACCTCTTGCTGTCTCTGTTGACCTTTATAGCATTTTCTCCCACTGTGAGTGTGGGCGGCAGACCACAGTGGCATTGGCGGGACCTGTGGAGGGCGTGGGTGTGTCCTGGCAGGTGGTGGGTGGAGACCGACCCCCCTGTGCTCTCGGGCACCTCCCAGTTACATTGGCTGTCACGCCTGTGGCCGTCGCTTAGCGAAGCACAAATGGGGTCTCTCCTGGTAATGGTCTCGGTCTCTGTCCCTGTCCCTGCGTGTCGCATGTGTTGTGTCTTGCATTTGAAAGCCTTCTGAGGGGTGCACAGGCCCCACCACGTGCATAGGCATCTGGATCCAGGAGCTGTGCTCTGCGAGGAGCCTCCGCCGCCCTGAACAGCTGCTCTGGCCGCCGCTCTCCCTGTCCTCCAGGAGCTCACTTACATCCGGCCGTGAGCTCCTCGAGGCCAGAGCCCGCGTCTGCCTCCGCTCAGCACCAGCGCGACACCCCCAGCACGCACACAGGGCCACGTGGCTCCGGTTCATGGCAGCTTCCATGGTTTATCAAAGCAGCTTCCCGAGTTGTCAGTGTGCACATTTTCTGAAGTTCCTGTTTGAATCCGGTGCTGCAAACAAAATGAAACGGGGAAATTATCCCATCCGTGCGGTAGCAGAGGCATCACTGTGTGGGTTAACTTGGGCGGATGTCATGGTTGGTCCCTACACCTTTTACATCACTGGCTCTATCTGGAGTCTGCTGGGTGTTGCTGTGAGTTTCTGGTTGCTGAAAAGGCCTGTTCTGGTTGCAGCCTTGGCACTAGTCCCGCAAGCTGTGTCACCGAGGAACCTGTGGAGGGGGTGTGCGGGGGGGGGGGTCTCTTGCCTCTAACAGCTGCATGTGTGTCAGCTCATTTCAAAATAAAACTCATTGAAAAATCAGAGGAAACACTCCCTTTTTTGTTCTTCATTGTTTGTAGAAAAGGAAAAGGTAGTTTGTTACCGTAAGTTATCTTTCTGAATTTTCATAACTAGGGTCATGAGTCTGATGAAGGTTCAGTCTTTGAACTGGAACAAAATTTCCAGTGGTACCACAGATGGAGCCGTGGGCTTCCTGCCTGCCCCGGACTACCTGGGTTCAGAAGCAGAAGGAAGAGGGGCTTCATTGTGGGGAAGACTGCAAGCTGGAGCCAACTTCCTTTTTTCCTACTGGTCCCTGGACCCCCGACTCCAGAGACCCTTCTGTCCCCTGAACTCTGGGCTCTGGAACAGTTGGTTTTGGGGTTCCGAGACTCAAAGGGTCAGCAGACCCCACTGTGGCACTGGGGGCCCCCCTGTGCTGAAACTGCGCCTGGAGCATTCTGGGCTGTTTATGGACGGACAGCTATGGTTGAAGATCGCCCAGAGGCGAGAACCAGCACTCCCGGAGCTGCTCTGGCTGTGACAGAGCAGGTGGGTGCTCTTTCTGCACCAAGCGGTGGCCTCATGTCAGGGAGAGTGGGCAGGACTCAGCCTGGGTCTGTCACTGGCCTGCTGGATGAGCTCTGGCCCTTCCCACCTCCTTCCCAGGCCTTTCCTGCACACCTGTCACTGGGGAGATGGGTCATGCCCGTCATGGACACCATCTGGGGGATGCTGCTTCCCCCACCCCTCCAGGGAGCCAGACCCTCCGGATTCATGCAGCAGGTACCACGTACCTCCCCTGCCATGTGCTGGGTTGGCTTGTGTCCTGCATGTGGCAGAGGAGCCCTGCCTCCAGCTTACCCCCAAACCCCCTCCCTGCCCTGGTGCCTCCAGCCAGGCTGCAGACCCCGTGGTGGGAGTGGGGGCTGTCCTCTGCGGGCCCAGGGCATGGGTGCCAGCAGCCCCCTGCCTTCCTGATGCCACACTGAGGTCTGGCTGGAAGGCTGCCTTCACTCTCAGCCTGCTTTCTGGTCCTCAGAGCCTCAGTTGTGTGGCAAGCACTGTTCTTGTCTGGAGGGAGCCAGTCTGGGATCTGCTCTGGGCCCAGGGTTAGCCTTGCCCCTCCTGCCATCAGCTGTGGCTAGAGGTCCTGTGAGGTAAAACCTGGCAGCACAAGGCACATTTTCTATTTTGTAGGGAGCAAGAGCCTCCCCCAGGCCTGGTTGGACCCCAGTGGGGCAGCCTCTGAGCCTCATACTCTGTGCCCCCTGTCCCCCAGTCCCTCCCTGGCTCTTCATGAGCGACTGCTGCCCTGGGCTTGCCTGGAGCCAACAGACCAAGCTCATCCAGGACCAGGCTCTGGGCTCAGCTCCTCTGTTGGGGCTGACAGCGGACATGGGCCAGGTGGAGACTTGTATGCATGCCTGGGGCAAGCCCTGGGGTTTTAGATGCCCTGGGTAAAGTCGACAGTTCATAAAAGTTGAACCTAAGAGGATCTGGAGTGCAGTCTTAAGCCCAACCTTCTGGAAGGCCCAGCCCTTCTCAGTTCTTGGTGCGGCCCCTGTCCACCTCTGAGAACCGGTCCTGGTGGGTCAGGAGCCAGCACACAGCCTGCTAGGCGGACATCTCTACCCTTCACGACCCTCATCCAGACCTGCCACAGACTGGCCTCCAGGTGGCAGGGCATCTCCAGAGCGCTGTGTGCTAGTCCACATCTGTAAGGACCTCTGTGAACGGGCTGGTGGAGATGAGCTCTGTCAAACCCCAGAGCTTTCGGCAAATGTCCAAAGTTAAAATAATAGCGAATGCGGTGGGAGGCAGGTACGGGCATCAGGAGCCTGCAAAGACCCATCCTGGCTGCCCTGGGCCAGACCCTGGAGTGGCCATGTGAGAGCCATAGAGGTGGGGCCCTGTCCTGACAGAGATGTGCTCTGAGCGTGCAGCCCGCAGCCATTGCAAACACTTAGCATGCAGAATTCCAACTTCTGTTGTTTCTGCGCTGTAGCGAGGACATAGTGTTGTGGCTGCGCTGGGCTGCTACAGGCCTGGGCTCCCTCTTTCTGCCTTGGATGGCACCTGCCCAGGCCCGAGCTGTGAGTCCCAGGGGCCCGAGCCCCCTGCATGGTAGAGCTTTGGGGTGAGCAGAGCTCCCCACAGCAAAGGGGTGTGCGCACATTTCTTTGTCTGGCCTGGGGGGCCATTGAGGACAGCCGGTAGCAAAGAGTTGGGGGTTTTCATCTGAATTTGGCTACATTCTAGATTCTATTTCTCCTGCTGGAGTTACTTTGCGTTTTGAAAAATAAAACGTGGCCACCAGATGTCAGGAGGCATTACTCCACCACGTAGACAGGCGGAGAGAGGGTTCCAGAGCCCGGGGAGAAACCTTTATCCCCTCCCCCAAAGCTGCTCCAATGCTGATCGAATTTTGGGTTTCCACACACGATCTCAGGGAGGAAAAACAGTTTCCCTTGCTTTATGAAACCTCATAAGCATTGAGTCTAGTGTCTCCTTTTAGAATTCCAAGTGGGAAAATCTGGAGGATGGCTGGTTTGTCCCCCACTCTCCTCTGTAGCAGGTGGCAGGACCATGCCAGCCTGTGAGGAGCATTCTCCATCACCCTCGGTCTTTGCCACGTCGCTGGACTTCAGCAGCTCTGGGCCCATCCTGGGCTCTGGCTGCCGTCATGCCGTGGCTGGGCCAGCTGTTCCGTCTTCTGCCCAGGCGACATTCCCTGCCCAGCTCTCTGTGTGAAGAGGAGCACTTGATCTCTGCTCCTGGATGCTCTGGGAAAGACAAGGGGCCTTTCTCTGGGACACAGAGAGCTGCTGTCCACTCTCCTGGGGCCTGAGCCAGGGCCAGAGGCTGTAGCTGCACGCCTGGGCCTGGGGTAAACTGTCTCTCCTGGGGCCCTGAGGCTCAGAGCCATCCACATTTCAACCAGGGCAGCTTCTGTGCTTGGGAGCAGGTGCAGACAAGTGACGAGGCACCCAGCAGTGTGTGGTCAGCACCCACATCACCCTAGCGTGCACTGCCTGTATGTGTGTGAGACCCCTCCCCTGAGTCTCTCATTTGGCAGAAAGCCCCCACTGGATAGTCTGGCTCAACCTGGACACTTGTGCGAGATCCGGGGGAGGGAGCTGAAGGGGCACATCAGCCAACCACTGGCACCACTGCTGGACAACCCCAGTTTCCAGAGAAGGGGTGGGGGACAATGCCAGGGGTCCGCTGCTTTTGGGGGTGGCAGGTCTGTATGGCCCAGTTTCTTGTGGTCAGCTCAGTCTAGAATGGGTAGTCTCCGCTCACACCATGATAGCCCGTCACCCAACGTCTCCGGCGCCCGAGCAGAAGGGTCCACAGGGCAGGCCAGCCATAAAGCCACACAGACCCATCGGAAAGCCTCACCCCGAAGGGCCCGATACCACAGGATACAGAGAGGGCCCCAGAAAAGGCAAAGTGGCACATTGAGCAGACTCTGGTGGGCTTGGCACCTCGTAAACACATGTTCCCGCTGTGGTTTCACCAGAATGAGCAACAGAAGGGCGAAACGGGCCTCCTGCAAGCTTGCTGTCTTGTGTGCTGGAAGCCCTTACCCACACGGCAGAGGACAGCCGTCGCCTGAGCCCACAGTGAGACCACTTGTTCTGTGGCTCGAGATGCCCCCAAGCCCACGTCAGCCAGCACAGGTGCCGCCAGAAGGCGACAGCAAAGCAGACACGGCCTCCAGCGTCTCCAGGTGACCCTAAGAACACAAGTGAGACTGGGCCACCAGGAGTCCTGGCTCCCAGCTGAAGCTGGGCCCCCTCTGGAGACGGGTCTGTGCTGTCTCCTGGGAGAACCAGAAATGTGGCAGGATTTCAGCTGCACATTTGAGGTCCTTGGGTACTTTTGGGGGTTACTTTGTAGCTCTGCCCCAGTGTGGCAGCCCTAGAGCAGGCAGAGAGACCAAGGAGTCCCCCTGCACCTGCCCGTCCCCTCTGGGGGTACTGGCTTCCACGAGCCTTCTGGGACACCCTATGCAGGTACATCCCCAGGGCCACCCCTGGAGGGAAACCTCAGACATGGCACCTCGAGGCACACGTGGTGCTATGGGCATCTCTGGGTCCCATCCCCTCTTGGCCCTGAACTCACCCTGGTCTGCCACAGATACCAGTTTCACACAGTGGGCCAGGATCACAGGTGTTCAGAGTGGCTGAGCCAGTGTGGCCATGGGGCTTGTGCACAGGGGCCTCCTCTCCCTGCACCCAGCACCGCACCACGCTCTGCCACTGCCACACCACCCCTGGCAGGTGTGGGTGCGCAGCCGGGACCATGTGCCCGAGAGCATGCCCCTGCTGGGGAGGGAGGGTGTCCTGGCAGACAGGGTGGTCAAGACCCCTGTCCCTTGGGGCACCTAGGTGGTTCAGTGGATTAAAACCTCTGCCTTCGGCTCGGGTCATGATCCCAGGGTCCTGGGCTCGAGCCCTACATCTGGCTCTCTGCTTAGTGGGGAGCCTGCTTCCTCCTCTCTCTCCACCTGCCTCTCCTCTTACTTGTGATCTCTGTCAAATAAATTTTTTTTTTTAAAGACCCCTGTCCCTTGAGTCCACGTGGGATCCTCCCTGCCTTCCAGGTCTGCCTTCTTTCCTAGATGAAGGCTCTGCTTCTTGATCCTGGAGAGAAGGAAGGTCTGCTGTGACCTGGAATCCCCCAGCCTGGGTGGGAACAGGGCACCCTAACATCAGCTGGCTGCTTTGGGAGCCAGCTGTCGTGTGCAGGACAGCAGCCCTCTGTGCTTCCTGGTGGCCCTAAGCTCCCGGTCCCGGAACTGAGACTCTGGCATCTGTCCCTGAACCCCTGTGCTTTCTGGTTATCCTGAACTCCCAGTCCTGGAACAGAGACTCTGGCATGTCCCTGAAACCCTGTGCTTCCTGGTGGCCCTGAACTCAGGTCCTGGAACCGAGACTGGCATCTGTCCCTGAACCCCTGTTCTTCTTCCTGGTGGCCCTGAACTCCCGGTCCTGGAACCGAAACTGGCATCTGTTCCTAAATCTTGGAGTTGATCATGCCCCAGAGGTGATGTCACCCCACTGTAGTGCCTGCAGGGACCACACACATGCTGGCGGCTTCCATGCCTTCAGTGCCCTATTTGTACCTCTTTTAAGGCTCAGGGGGCCTGGGGGAGCCTCAGTGGCCACTTCCCTGCCTGCTGTGAGGCCAAGGCAGCCTTGGACAAGGGCTCTGGCCAGGCTGTGTCTGGGGCTAGGGACACACAGTGGGCACCGCTGTCCTTGCAGACCATTTCTCAGGGCCC
Organism: Mustela putorius furo; assembly: GCF_011764305.1. Taxonomy (NCBI): domain Eukaryota; kingdom Metazoa; phylum Chordata; class Mammalia; order Carnivora; family Mustelidae; genus Mustela; species Mustela putorius. The sequence continues at coordinate 14,916,043 of NW_025421293.1, forward strand.
CAGAGCTGCCCCCACTCCAAAGGCCGCCTGGTCCCCAGGCCCCGGGACCACACTGCATTGCTGGGCTGCTGTACTGCGAAGGAGATGGGCTGGCCTGGGACAGATTGGGGGTCCTGAGGGGCTGGGACAGGGTGAGACCCCCGCCCAGCCTGAGGTGCTAGCTGCTAAGTGTGGCCTTAAGCCAAGGGCGCAGGACCGAGAAGCAGGTACACGCAGCCACCCTTTCCCATCAGAGGCTTAGACTGGATCTTCCAAAAAGCAGAGAGGCAGACAGATCAGGCACAGGATGCTGATTTGGAGCCATAGCCCCAGGAGCCTCAGCACAGCCCTGGAGGAAAGGTGAAGCACCCCTCCCACCCATAGGCCTGGCCCCAGTGCCCTCCAGAGCTTTAGGCAGGTTCCCATCACAGAGATGAGCCAAGGCTGTGGGGCCAATGGCCAATGTTGGCATGGCCGCCCCTCAGGAGTCCCATTTGTGTGGTTCTCCTCGCAGCAAAGCCACGGGGTGAAGGGAGCCGGGTCCAGGGCCAACAGCTCATGTGACCCTCCCTTCGTGAGGTCAGATACTCACCAAAAGGAGAGGAGGACCGCGATGGGTATCCGCCCCATCCCACGCTGACACTGCGGCTTGAACCTGCCAGTCCTCCCTCTGGCCTCCCCCACAGTGTCCCCTTCCTGGAGCACACCTCTGGGCATTCGCTTCCACAGCTCTCCTGTTCCGGGCCTTGGGCATCTGCAGGGGCACCCGTGTTCCCTGACTGAGGCAGGTGCCTGGAGAGGCGCCCTTGTGGATCTAAAACAATGTCGAGCGTGCAGGTCTGGTCTGAGGGTGTTTCTGCCTGGCCAGAACACGTGGTAGCCTTTCTAGATCAAAGTAATGCCATTTCTGCCTGCGTCTCTTGCCAGGAGTTACCAGGGTAAAAGAAAACGTTTATTTCATGCATTATATTTTCTCAGATACGGTCAGCTTTTCTGTCAGTGGTGCCTCTGAATTTCCTTGGGCTAATTGACTCTCTCTCCAGTCTGTGGGGCTTTTGGATTTGTGCATTTTCAGTACATTTAGTGCATGTACTCAGGGTTTTCATTGCCCTCAAAGCCAGTAAGGATTGTTTTTAAATGTATTTCTAATCACACGAGCACTCCATGACTTACTATCGTACATGAAAACATTTACATTGAGACACACTGAAGTGACGCAGACAAAATTCACCGTCTCTCGGCCACACCGCCCGTTGTCCCCTGCTCTCCCCTCCCCCAGTGGCCATGGTGGGTCCGTTTGTCCTGCCCAAAGTTTTCCATGCATGTTGAATTGTTTCTGTGCCTTTTGAAATGCAGCCCAGGACCTGTGTAACTGTAAGAGAATGTGTTGCCGCAAGTTGGGTTTCCCGTATTAGGAAATAGTGCATGCCGTTTGGTCTAGAACACCGGAGACCATAATCCATCTTTGTAGAGCTGTGTGTCTGCACAAGACCACATGCTGTCAACTCCACGTGTTTGTGACAAGCAGACAGGCAGCAGACGTGAGTGGTGGCAGCTGACCCCCTCGCGGTCGGTCAAGTCTGTATTTTGGAAAAGGGTCGTATTCACAGCTGCTGACTGGGAGAGCGGGCTGGGCCTGCGGGGGGGCTGGGGCTGCCGCCCCTCCCCACCTCATGTCGCTGTCTAAAGACCCCTCCTTCCCCTGAAAGTTACCTCCCCAGAAGGGGCCCCAATAGGCTTCAATTATTGGACTCCTGCATTCCTTCCTTTTCAGAATTTTTTGTGTTTATATAGGCGTTCCCAAGCCCTTGGGCAACCTTTAACCTGAGGAGTGTCAGGAGACAATGGTGATGGTGGCAGCTGTGTCCCAAGTGTTATTTGCTAATTAAAATCTAATTCTGTAGAGGGTTATCAGATCAGTGGCAACTGGAGAAAGTTCATTTGTAATCAGAAGAGATTAAGCTCCACCTCCAGGGACGGTGGGGTCACTGAACTCCCGGAGGGCGGTGGCTGGCAGATGCTGCACGTTAGAAATGGTTTTGCTTCCCGGGGTGCTTGCGCTGGCCTCCCACTGCAGTGACGACGCTGCGGGACGAAGGTAGCCAGAAAGGTCCAGATAGGCCCCCACTGCCTTCATTCAGACGTGCTGGGAGGTCCCCGGGTCCAGCCAGCCCCTCCGCAGCTGAGACAGCTCTGCCCCCTGCAGCCGGACACCCTCACAGGGCCCCAGTCATGATGGTGGCAGCAGTGGGGGCATCACCGGACCCAGGCCAGGAACGGTCAGGGCACTCAGAGCAGAGAGACCAGGCAAGGCCCACAGCTGGTCCACAGCTGCTGCCCCCGCCGGGTCACAGCCCTGCACACCCAGGCCCCACTTCTTTATCTTCCAGCAATGCCCGGGACCCTTGTGTTTTCCCAAATGGTTGCTTGGGTCCATGTGGTCCCCTCCAGGGCAAGGACCACAGCTGGGGGAGGGGCAGAGCTCCATCACTCCGTCCCCCTTCCCAGCAGCGACAATGGGAGAGGGGCTTCGGCTGCTTCCTTGTCATACCCTTTCCAAGGAAGAGAGCCAGAAAGGACCGGCTGCCTGAGCTTAGGGAAGGGAAGGCTGGCCCAGCAGGTGCGATGCAGGTGCGATGGCTGTCATGGCCTCAGGGCTCAGAGGTCTGGGGCAGAGGGGCCCTGGCTTTCTCTCCAGCTTACTGTGGGGGAGGGGGTTGGTCTCGCCCACAGGCTATGCATTGTTTCATTGAAACTGCCAGCGTTTAAAATTCAGGAGGTTTCACCTGTCTCACTCTCTGTTTCCAGCTTCTTTGGAGAAGCCTTTCGGCGTCGGCCATGGGCTGGCTGTGGGCATCTGGTGGGTCTGGACCCCCTCAGCATTCCTAGCTGGCCCCTGGCGCCATCGAGGGCGGGCGTCATGACCCTTTGAACAAGTCTGGAGTCATACTTAGCTTCCTGAGGACATGGAGCGCAGACTCCAGCCACCACCATGCCAGGGTGACCAGAAAGAGAAGGAAGCTATGTGTGCCCTTCCCAGGTTTCTATGTCTAGTACCACACATGGGCCCTTCATGCTGGGTGTCACAGAAGCCCCGGGCAACACCTAGGCTGTGCAGGCTACTCCGCACTTGGGTCCCAGCCGCCCAGCTGCTGGCCCCTCCATAGGGACAGGGCCCTCAGAATGCCCCGGAGTCCACCTTTCATGCGACAGGCTCCTCCAGCCTCGGGCAGAGGCCACATCCTGGTGACGGCTGGCCCTGTGAAGGGTGCAGAGTCATGCCAGCAGCCCTAATTGTGGGAGCAGGCACTTCCTGCTCTCACTGCCCCTCCCAGGCCCCCCTGGGTCAGTGTCCCCATGCTCTTGGCCCTGCACTACTACGGTCCTGATCTTGCTCCAGGACTTCAGCCCTAGGTGGCTGCTGACGTGCTGCCCACATGGCTTCCGTGGGGACAGAGGCTGGCCCGCACCCAGAGCTTGTTTGCTCCTCTGAGAGTCAGACTTTCTGTGTCGTCCGCAGTGCTGGCTGCCGTGGGCTGATGAGTCTGAGTAGTGGGTGTCCCCGTCACACTCCTCAGACCACTCCGCCCTTGGCCTCAGGAAGCCCCATCTGAAAACCAGATGCCTCTCAGGCAGCTAGGGGTGCTGGGCCTCTGGGGCTGTGTCTGTGTGTGGGAGACTTCCCAAGAAGGTGAGGGGGGTCCAAGGACCCTCCTGTACTGGCAGCCTGTAAGCCCCATGTGCGTGTGTCTGTGTGTATGTCTGTGTGTGTGTGTGTGTGTGTGTGTCTGTGCATGAATGTGTGTGCATGTCGAGGCTGCTGGAGTCTCCCTAGGGCAGGCCTGAAGCCCCATGGCTGGTAAATTCAGCTGTTTTTAAAGGAGACAGAGGAGCTGGAGAGAGCGGCTCTCTTGTTTTAGAAGATTCCGGAAGGATCTGGTATTGAGTTGGAACACAAAGGTTGTCAAGGCACTGGCATTTTAGAAGGGGGCCTGTGTGGCCTGTGGGGACACTGGAAGGGAGGGGGGTGCTGTGCAGACACTGAATGGCCCAGGGCAGTGTGCTTGCCCTTCCTAGAAGCATTGGGGGCAGTAGCCTGGTCCCTGGCCAGAATCACAGCGACCAATGCTGGCGTTCCAGGTTTTCCAGGAAGGGGGAAGTGTGCAGCTGCTGGAAGTCTTCAGCCTCCATCTGGTTTTATAGTGGGTGTCTGGGAAAGTGGCGGTGTCAGGAGGCAAGGGTCCACACTAGCGCCATGCCCCCCAGCTGCTTGGCCACCTGCTCCCAGGAGAGGTTCAGGCAAGCATAAGGGCCTCAGTGGATGTTCATGGTGGGAAGACTGCCCCTCCCCATCCCCTGCAAGCCGTGTGCACTCAGCACAGCCTCTGTGAAACCTGGGGACCAGAAACTCCTTAGGGTTGGGTGGGTGGGGAGGGGGTGGGGACAGGGAGGGTTGGAGAGCGTGGAGGCAGGTCTAGGGCCTCAGGGGATAGGGGCCCTGTCGAAGCCAGAAATCCTAGCCCCCAGCGCAGAGGCGCAGGTACAGGGCAACAGGGCTGAGGTGAGTGAACTTTGACCCATCCGGGGGTGGGGGTGAGATAGTCATGCCTGGGTCCCTGGGAGAGTGGGACTCTGAGCAGCCCCATCCCCAGCTCTTGGGGTGAGAGGGGCACTGGGGGTCCCAGCACGGGGTACAGAGGGGCTCAGCTCCCAAGAGCGGGGGTCCAAGATGCCATGGGACATCCTCACAGGCCAGTTTTCCCTTGCCTTTCAGGGAGACACAGTGTCGGGGACCAAGCAGGAGACGGCCCCCGAGCTGCCTGCGCTGACCCCAGAGGAGAAGAGGGTCCGGGACAGGAAGCTGAAGAAGGAGCGGAGGAAAGAGGAGAGGAAGCGGCTGCGGGAGTCGGGAGCAGCCCAGAGCCTGCCGGCCAAGCGCTCTGGGTCCCAGCTGGCCCTGGACTACCTCCGTGGGTAAGACAACCCTGTCCTGTGGGGCCCGGCCAGTGTCCCAGGGCATCTGTGCCAGGAGGGACACAGGCTCCACGTTCAGTGACCTGGCTCCCCTGTGGCTCCCGGGACCACTGGGACCCCAGGGTCTGTAGCGCCACCTCCAGTGGTGTCCCTATGGCCATCCTGGTGGGTGTCATCCACCCCAGGGGCTGTCTGAGGGAGGGGAGGGCCGCCACCCTGTGCCTCAGGAGCTTGCCTTGCAGGGGGAGCAGAGCAGGGCATGGTCACCAAAGCCTCGGCCAGAGCCCTGGGACTGCCTGCCGACCCTGTGTCAGTCATCCTGTCGTCACGCCCAGGCAGCAGCTGCCAAATGTATTCTAACAGCTTCATGGGAGACTTTCTAGGAGCTCCGGGAAAAGTGAGGCTGCTATGAGACCATTGGCTTCTGTTATCCGAGAAACTTACTGGGAAGTAGAGGCACGTGTTCCAGCCCGGTCCCTATGCCTGGTTCTCCTCCCCATGAAGTGGGTCCCTACTTTCTGCAATTCATACTCACTCTTCAGGCCGGGAGCCTTAGCAGCCAAGACCGAGGGGGAGGGCTGGGGACCCAGTCTTCACTCCACTGTATGGAGGGCCCAGCTCCCTGGCTGTCATCTCAGGGGTGGCACGCGCTGCGGCTCCCATCAGCTCCTCCAACTCCTTCCTCTGGGCCAGAGGTGCCCTGTCCTGGCCCCACAGCCCCGCCCCCAGTGGAGGGAGTTACAGTGGGTCACCCGCCTGGACAGGGTAGAGGCAGGGTAGAGGCCCCCGAGTGGGCGGTGATGCCACAGGGCGTGGAGGCCGGCAGGGTATGGAGCTCCAGCAGCCCAGGGCCTGCCTGCAGATGTGAGAGGCTGCTGCACCCCATCACAGCCGAGAACCCTCATTACACCTGGGTTCTGGTCCATGCACCACGCTGCCTGTCAGCAAGGCATCTCATGGGTGGAGTGGGAGCCCCAGCGGGTGGGCTGGCTCATCCCTACTCATCGCCACCATCTTGCTTGTCGTTGTCCTTATCGTCCTTGTTTGTCCGGGGGCCTCCGCTCTGCCTGTCGTGGAGGTGCTTGGGGCCCCCAGCTGGTGCCCCTCACTTTCTGTGGTCTCATGCGGCATGTCTGAAGCCATTCAGACACTCCCTGGGGGCTCAGGTGACCAGAGCCCTGGGGTTGGGTAGGGGGTGTGGCTTTGGGTTCACAGCCAGACCACGCTGTCCATATGCGGGTGATGGAGCCAGGTCCAGGGAGTCCAGGTCCCAGCCAATGGAGCTCAGAACCACCACACCTCTCTCAGCCCAGGAGGGACCCCACAGGCCCTGGGGCGAGGTCATGTGCCATCCTCGAGGTGGGGGGACAGGCCAGGGAGCAGCTGGTTGATGGAGGCACAGGGAAGTTTATTACAAAGAGGCATACTGAGGGCTTGCTATGGGTCAAGAAGCCGAGACCCAGGAGGAGCAGACTGAAGGGCAGCCACTCCCCCAGGGCTGCAAAGAGGCCCAGACGTGGCTCACAGAATGGCAGAGAAGTCACAGGAGCCGAGCCCACGGGACTTGCCAGGAAGGCTGCTCATGGGCTGTCTGGCTGTGGCTAGAGTGGACCATTGGCTCCTGGGGGTTGCTCGCCAGAACCAGGCTAGAAGAGCCTTCCTCTTTTATCCTGATATGTCTCTCCAGCACTTTCTCCTTCTATTGGCCCAACTGGCAAAGGAAGCCCTCTGTTTCTATGGAGCAGGCGATGGAGGAAAGTTTGAGGCAGAGGCCATGACTTGATGACCAGCGTGGGGGAGGGAACCCCTCGGGATTACCCTCGGGAACCAGTCAGAGGGTTTCTCTCTTCTTTCCATCCCTTCTTCTAATGCCCGCTGTTTCGGTGTCTGCTTTCCCACTTCTACCGGGGCCCATACTGAGTGCGGCACCTGCTGGTGTGGGAGGCTGGGCCAGGCTCCATTCCAGAGGCCTGGCATGCTGCTGCCCGAAGGGGGACCGTCAGTCGGCCTCCTGGCCTCAGTGATGCGTGGTAGATTCACACTGTGAATCCGACTGTGGCCATGGTGTCTGCTCCCCCAGGAGGACGGGAGCACTGGTCTAGTCTGGCTCAGGTCCTGCTCTGTGGCTGCCACACAACGTGCCCATGTCTCCCTGACACCGAAGCAGTCCAGACCAACATGGCCCTCCGGGTCAGGATTCTTGGCTCCTCCCAGCTTGCTGTTCCTCACCCCCCACCACACAGCTCTCGGTTTTGGGTTTGTGGTTTTGTTTTTTGTTTGTTTGTTTGTTTGTTTTTTAAGATTTTATTTATTTATTTGACAGAGATCACAAGTAGGCAGAGAGGCAGGCAGATGGGAAGGGAAGCAGATTCCCTGCTAAGCTGAGAGCCCAACTCGGGGCTCGATCCCAGGACCCTGAGATCATGACCTGAGCTGAAAGCAGAGGCTTAACCCACTGAGCCACCCAGGCGCCCACAGCTCTCAGTTTGAATGCTTTCCGCACTCTGGTCAGCAGATTCTGCTGTAGCACACAATAAAGGCTTTGCAAGAATGGCCGATTTCATGAAATTCCAAATATACATAAACTGGTGGCCTTGTCGAGCCGGAAGGAAGAGCCCCGTGCCATCTGCTGCAGGTATGGAAGCAGGCCCAGTTGGCCGAGGCCTCCCAGGCATGTGGAAGTGAGGTGTCCTCCCAGCACCAGGCCCCTGATCCCCCTCTGCTCCTTGTCGGCTCCCCTCTGGCTGGGGGCCCAGGGGACTGGGGAGCCACACAGACCCTTCCGCCGTCTCCTGCCGGCATCTGAACTTCCTGTCCTTGCTTTCTAGCTGGGCCGAGAAGCGTGAGAACTGGAGATTTCAGAAGACAAGGCAGACGTGGCTGCTGCTGCATATGTACGACAGCGACCAGGTGTGTGCACGCTGGGCGGGGAGGGGAGAGGACGCACGTGGTCGGGGACTAGGTGGGTGTGCGTGCTGTGGGGGGCAAGTGTGTGCACAAAGGGCGGGCAGGTGTGTGCGCACTGAGGGGTGGTATGTGCACACTGGGGGGTAGGTGTGGATTGTATGTCAGTGTGGACTTCCTCACAGGTCATTGTCCCTTGCTATCATCATCTACTTTGACACATGCAGTTTTCATGACAACTGTGGTGGCTCTGCGGCAGGGAGGTCGCGGGTGCCCATGTGCACATGATGGGGGTGATCTCCAGGAAAGAACCACTTGAGAGCCACAGCGTGAAGTGAGGCTGTGGGTGTGGCGGGGTGGGGAGGGCAGCTGTCCACACAAGGCCCAGGGCTGCAGGCGGTCTGGCCTATAGCAGAGCTCCCTCAGGGCCAATAGCACCACGCCCCTTCCCCATGACCCTGCTGTCCTGCACAGCCCCGTGCTAGCTCCCCACTCGGAAGACTTCTGAGCCCAGGATCCCAGCCCCAGGGACACGTGGTCCCCAGAACCCCCCGGAGCAGCTAGCACACGCGGGCAGCCAGTGGGAAGCTACGCACACAGACCTTGGTGCCCCGACCACCCTGCCCGGGCCTGTGTGCCCTCTGCTCCCGGACCTGGAGCCGCTCCTCACCTCCGGGGACACGCTACTCCCCGGGAGAGGGGGCCAGGGCGCCCCGGGGACCACTGCTGTGGCCGGCCCTTGCTTCCCAGTCGTGCCCATCCCACTCAGACCTGGTTGTCACAGTGGTGGGAGCTGTGCTAGGAATAGGTTGTCACTTTGCTGGTTGTCCCAGTAGTGGGAGCTGTGCTAGGAATAGGTTGTCACTTTGATGAAGCCTTATTTTCTCTATGTTTACTTTTGTTGTTTGTGTTTTCCACATCATAACTAAGAAATCACTGCCTAACCTGAGGTCAGGAAAATTACCGCTCTTTTCTGGTAAGGGTTTTTTAGTTTTTGGTCTTATGTTTAGGCCTTTAACACATTGGGGTGAACCCCGTCTGTGCTGATGTAGGTCTTCTGCATGTGGGGCCACACACTGTCCGTTGAGCTGATTGTCCTCCCCAGAGTGGAGGGACACTGCACCTTGCTGCTTCCTGGTGTCCTGCCAGTTCTTACATGTCTGCCCTGTTGGAACAGAGAGGACAAGGCTTGTCGGCCTCACTAGCCCTTCCTCGTGTCCTGGGCTGCCCTGGAAAAAGGGGCTATGTATCTGAAAACCCAGCTGGGGTACTGGTGGTTTTCGGGGGCTGTCCAGAGAGGATGCAGTAACTAGTGGATGGAAGGGTAGATTGATCGATGGCAAGCCTGCTGAGGTCAGGGTCAGAGCTCACCTGGGTCTAGCATGGGCAGTGCGATAGAGAGGAGCCCTGAGCCACAAGTAGGTGACTATAGCCAGGGTGCCTAGGGATGCCGGGAAGGGAGGGGAGGGCCAAGCTGGCTGTTGGTGGGTGTGGTCCTGATAACAAGGCCTGGCCCTCAGTTCAGCAGACACTCCCAGGGCCTGCGTGGCTCAGCAGGGTTGGGGGTGGGCAGCAGGGAGGGCAGTGGGGGAGCCTGGTGTGAAAGCCAGGGGGTCCTTTGGTGCTCTGAACCCCAGATTCTGTAGATAGCGGTGCCTCTGCCTCCCAGCCTGCATCCAGCTGCCTCCTGATCCCACAGTCAGCCACACTCCTCACGCTTCCCTCTGTGGCCCTCATGCTGTCCTGCCCTCAGTCTCCCTCCAGAGCAGCCTGCCACCCTGAACGGGCCCTGCACTGCTGGCTCCTGTGTGGCACATAGTTGGGCCTCTCTGTGACCCCCCCAGCACAGTGCAGGGATGCTCCTTGTTAGGACCTTTGCAGCAGTGGTCCTCCAGCGCTGCCTGCCAGAGCCGTGACCTGAGGCAGAATGGTTCTGCCGTCCCACACATGTCCAGTCTTCCTGGCGCACTGATGAGCAGAACCCAAACTAGCATCTTCCTCCCCTGGGAACCTTGCTTCCAGCCCCCAAGGCAGAGGCAAACACAGCCCGACGTTGTGGCGGCCATCTGGCTGCATAGGACAAGGGTGTGTTTGTGTGCGTGCACGTGTGTGTGCACATGGGTGTGTGTGCAATCCCCAGTGGGTTCAGGAGTGCTTCCTTCCAGGAGCAGGACATAAAATTGGGTTTCGGGGATGAGACAGATCCAGAAACCCGATCTAATCGTGAGGTGGACTGATGGGAGCTGGAGGGAAAGCCTGGAAGTGGCCCACACGTTCAGGACGCCCTGAGGAGGAGGGAGCCAAGGCCAGTCGACGGGGAAGGAATCTGTCCCCAACAAGCCGCGTGGGACCTGCTGGATGCCACACATCAGAGAATGAAAGTGATCTCAGCCGACCTCTAACAAAAGTGAAAATGAGCCCGAGCTGCAGGCTTCGGGGCTGACGCTCTCCCTTCATAACCTCGGGTCAGGCACAGCTGCCTTGAACACAGCCCCACAAGCACGGTGACACGGAGGGACGGACAGACAGGAATGAGACAGCCCCACAGGAGAGAGAAAGTGCGCATGTGCCCCATGTCCTGCGGCCAGTCTGCTACCCGGGCAGAGCCTTCCTAGCTCAGTGACAGGACAGCCCAGTTTCAGAGTGGACAGAAGATCCATGCAGACGCTTCTCCAGACCAGACAGTCCAGGTGGCCGGGAGCCCCTGCAGCAGAGCTCCGCGTCGCTGGCCCCCCGGGGGGAACACCCACCAGTCCATGGCAGCCAGGCCAGCGAGGGCGGCTGGTGGCACGTGTTGAGCAGGACACAGCTTCCCTCTGCCCTGTGCCTCTTGGAGCACCCTGTTCCCACGTTAGGTCTGATTGCATCTCCAGATTTCTCCAAGGACGGCAATAATGCAGTCTTCACATTTTGTTCTCTCCATATAACCTTTATTTTGTCCAGGTTGGTTGTGGTTTGTGTGCTTGGCCTCTGACTTTGGAATCAGAGACTTAGCTCCAACACAGCGCCCTGTAGGGGTGACCAAGGCTGCACATGCCCCAGTGGCCCATGCACTCCTGTGTGGGTTGATGTGCTAGACTCATGATCGTGGGTTTTCTCTCCTGTATCCTCCGATTTCAGAATAGAATCTTCTAGTCTAGCTGCAGGACACAGGCTTGGCTACTGACGCTGTGGAAGCTGGTGGAGGGCAGCCCATTGGAGGAGGCAGGGGCAACTGTGGGGGCAGGGCGTAGCATGGGAGTGGGTGGGCTGGGTGGAGGTCAGTAAGTAGAGGGAGGTAGGGTGAGGGGAGCCCATTGGTAAAGGCAGGAGGCAGCTGTGGGGGAAGCTCGGGTGGGGGGGCAGCCTGTCAGGGGAGGCAGGGGTGTAGCCCACAGAGGGAGGCAGGGGGCAATGTGAAGTGAGTGGGGGAAGCAGCTGGGGAGGAGGCCCAGGGTGGGGGGCAATGCGGAGGGGGTGGTGGGCAGCCTGTCAGTGGGCAGCGTTGGGGGCACAGCAGGGGGAGGGGAGGGAGTGGGGAAGGCTGCTGTCCAGCAGGCGAACTCTTGTCCCCCCTCCCTGTGCCCAGCCCACCACCCGGGAGTCCCTGTGCCTCCCGTGTCCGTGGCCACAGGCTGCTCTTAGCGCAGAGCTGCTTTGTGCTGAGATGAGCTCTAACTCATGCACCGTGACATTTAGCGCTGGAGCCTTTAGCTCGGATGAAGTTCATGTGTCTGGGGCTTATTTAGCTGCTCGTGCACTCTGTGTCCCATCTAAGAAATCGTGGCCCAATCCCAGGTCACCAAGATTTTCTGCAGTGCTTTCTTCTAAGAGTTTACAGTTTTAACTCCTCATTTGACCCATTCTAAGCTGACGTCCGAAGCCGGTGTACAGTAGGGTCCAGCTTCCTGCTTCTGCACTGGGACGTCCTATGGTCCCAGCAGCGTCCGTTGGAGCATTGGCTCTTCCCCACTGAAGGGTCTCTGTGCCCTTGTCAGAACTGGCTGACCGTGGGGGGTGGGGGGTGTCACCACCTGCTGACCATGGTGGGGGACTGTTGGGGGGCAGGTCACCACCTGGGCCCCAGCTCTGCCCTTGCCCTGGGTGTCTGTGCCAGTGCCTCTGCCTTCAGGACTCTGGCTTCAGGGTCAAGACATGGGAGTCACTGACTGCTTCTTGAGTGGACCTGGCCATTCCTTCAGTCTTGCCTCTGGATGGTACCAGCTGGACCCGGAGTCAGGCAGCCTGGGGTGATGGCAGTTAAACTTGGCTTTATCAGCTTCATCTCCCTCAGACCTCCGTTCTTTGTCCTAGAAGATCTCTCTCCTCACAAACACATCTGTCTCTTTAGTGGCATTTCAGGAGGGGTGAGAACCCAGAGCTGCTGAGCCTGAAGCCCGTAGAGGGAACAGCCCAGGACTGGGAGAGGGTCTCTGCAGGAGGTCAGACCTCCCTCCCTACCTCCCCCAGTCCCATGGTCCTACAGGAGGGGGACAGAGTGGGAGCAGGTGTGTGGCATGGGGCGGGGAGGTCCTTTCACCGGCACAAGGGTGCAGTCCGAGATGCCATTTGCTGGGCCAGGAGCCCTGCCCGGAGCCTGAGACCCACACTGTGAATGCCTGGTTTCCCCACCACTCAGTGTCCACACTTCCCTCGCCACCCCGACTGGCCCCTGACAGCCTCATCGTCTCCCCTCCCAGGTTCCTGATGAGCTCTTCTCCACCCTGCTGGCCTACCTGGAGGGGCTCAGGGGCCGCGCCCGGGAGCTGACGGTGCAGAAGGCGGAAGCCCTGATGCGGGAACAGGACGAGGCCAGCGGCACAGAACCTCTCCCGCAGGGGAAGACCCAGCGCATCCGGCAGGTGCTGCAGCTGCTCTCCTAGGGGGTGGCCGGCAGGATGCAGCCACCCCCCAGCAAAAGGCCCCGACGAGGAGCAGGTGGGGTACGCGCTGGCCCACTGCCCTGGGGACTTACAGGCGCTGAGTCCCTGTGCCTGTTGGCACCTGACCCTTGCAGGGACTGACTCTGCCTAGCCAGACTGTTTATAGACAGTGACACGTTTTTGTGCTTTTACAGCAGAAAGTGGCCACTGCGACCTCATCTAGAGGTTTATCCTGGCCTCCCAGTGGCCCTCAAGACTGCAGGGTGGTTGCTTGTTGAGAGAAAGGTCTATTTTTTTTACTCAGAATGTCTTAGAAATTGACCAGAGCCAGCCCATCCCTCCAGCTGTCGTCCATCCCCGCTGGGGGGGGAGGGGGGATCCCTCTGGTGCCGGCCACCTGCGTCCAGGTCACCTGCCTGTGTTCCCCAGCGGGTCCGGGCCATGCTTGCCCATCTGTCACCTCCTTCTTGGGGCCTGCTGGGCCCTCACTGACCAGTCCCAGGGAAAACCTGGCTGCATTTTCAATAAAACTGGCCCGTGTCGGCCGTGGCCCTCATTCTGTGCACCCCGTTCTTACTTGCCTATCCTGACTACGAAGAACTTGTCGTGAGAGTGAGCGTGCATCGGGCCAGAGCCGAGTTCCCCGGGGACAGCAAGCCCCCTGTGTGGCTCTCCTGCCTGGTGGTGCCAGGCACTTGCTCTGCGGGCCCGCCATTAGCAGGTGTCAGCAGTGTCCACACTGGCTGCCCTCGCACAGCCATCCCCGCCGGGAAGCAAGCCTGCTTCCCAGAAGAGCACGCATGTCGAGCCCCCTGGAAGTCACTTCAGGCATGGCGGCCCACGCTGCCTCGGCGAGTGGGAAAAGTTGGCAGGCCCTTGAGGAGGACCAGTGCTTTCTGGGACCCGTGGAATCACACAGGGTGGCAGATTTGTGCGGTAGTTTCAAAACTTCTCTCCCATGGTTTTGGCGCCCCGCCCTGCGACGTGGGTCAACTTCCAGCACAAATGAAGAAGAGGAGACGCAGTGTGACCCCTGGGATGAGGGCAGGAGGAGGAGGCATATGGCGCCCTTGAGACGCTTGCCATTGGGACTTGGCCTCCATGATGTGGGAAGACCCCCTCACGTGGGGAGGACACATAGGCCACGAGGGGTGCTCAGATGATGGCCAGTCTTCAGAGGGTGGCCTCCCCACGTGACACCGCGTGAAGCAGGAATGAGCTGTCCTCACCAAGTCTCGCCCATGTTGCAGGTTTGTAAACCCTACTGCTGGTACACGTGCAGTAGATAACCAGAGCAGCACGAAGCTGCATACGGTGACCTGCTTACAGTGTGCGTCATGGCATTGAGAGGGTCCCGGGCTCCAGGCCTGTGTGTAAAATTTTTTTAATTTTTTTTAATTTTTTAAAAATTTATTTATTTGATAGAGATCACAAGTAGGCAGAGAGGCAGGCAGAGAGAGAGGAAGGGAAGCAGGCTCCCCGCTGAGCAGAGAGCCCGATGTGGGGCTCGATCCCAGGACCCTGGGATTATGACCTGAGCTGAAGGCAAAGGCTTAACCCACTGAGCCACCCAGGCACCCCCAGGCCTGTGTGTAGACCCCTTATTCCAGGAGAGGCCTGGGGCCAGCCATGCTCCCCAGATGTGTCCCCTCCTCGTGGCATCCCCAGCTCAGGTTCTGCTGTGACTTCAGCTTCAGTTTCCATGGAGCACCTGTGCTGAGGGACGCTGCTGAAGCACAGTAGGGCGTCAGGGTGCCCAGACCCAGGAGAGGCCCCAGCTGCTCCATGGGGACCCTCTTCTCACCCATAACCCAGACCCCTGGCCTCTGAGGGTCACCCTGCCCCACCTCCCACCCAACACCTGTACCTGATGGCACCCCCCCCATGGAAAGGGGACATGATCCACCACGCCCTGGGGGGCATTTGGCCCTGTCCCCCACCCATGGATGCAACTGGAATTCCAGTCACACACATGAGTATGCGTCCAGTTCTGGGTGGGAGCAACTGGCCCGACTCCTCTTTGGCCCAGGTGGCCTTGAGGACAGATAAGTCCTGACTCTGTAGTATCCATCAGGGGAGAACTCGAACACGGAAGCACTTTGGAAGCACGTGTCCATGTAGGTCTGTGAGTGCGTCAGCAGACCGGTGTGTGGGCTTCACAGCTCCACAGATGATCTGGGGACATGGACAGTCAGACTGCCAGCCTCACTAGGCCTGAGTTTGGAGGCATCCCGAAAATTGCACTGAGAACTGGACATACAAAGGAAGACCCATAGATACAAAGAAAGGGCAGATTTTTCTTACAGAATCAGGGTTGACTGATTAAGAGCCATGGCTCTGGGTTTCCTGGCAGCCAAGTTGAAAAGGGAAACGCAATTGGTCCCAAGTCCTCAGTGTTTGTTACTGGATATGGTGGAGAGAGCAGGGTGCTCCCCAGTACCAGATTGGAGCACTTTCTGCCCTACGAGCTCCTGTCTGAGCCTGAAGTGCTGTTCCCTCAAGGTCCCCCAGGCAGAAGGGCAGAGGGAGGTGACACAGACATGTCACCTGGACAAACTGTCGAGAGGCATCACTTGGTGTGGGTCCAGCCTCGGTTGCTGGGGGGTGCCAGTCGGAGATGGCCCTCTGATGAGGCCCCAGGACAGTGATATGGGAGGGCCTGGGGCCGCAGGGCCAGGAAACAACTTGACCGTGGCTGCTGATTTCCCGCCATCACCGCCCCCACTGGAAATGACCCAGATGCCCATCAGCAGCCGAACAGGAAACCGAAGTGAGCACCACTCACCCACAGAAGGGAAGAAGCCTGGATACAGGTCACAGAATGGCTCTGGGTGGGGGATGATGGACCACAAGGGCACACCGTTGACACCACTCAAACAACATTCTAGAGACAGCGGGCCAGCTCATCTGCGGTGACGGAACCCCCGGGGCAGGGGCCAGGCGGGCACTTGGGCGCCAAGGTGGCTTGTCAGCTCCATAAAGCGAGGAGAAGGGAACAATATTCCCCAAACTGTGGCCTTGGCACATCTGGCGAGTTCCAGGTGGGGGGATTGCGAGGGGACCCTGAGATTGGGGGGCCCAGGGTTCCCCTGCAGAGGCTGGAGGGCTGTCCGAGGCCCTGCTCGCATCCCGAGCCCTGGACCGGGCTGAGTGAGGGTCCCGCACATACCAGCCCACAGGCCTAAGGGAGCCAAGCCGGGGGCACCTGCCATTGGGACCCTGGGAACCTGAGGTTCCCGTCACGGCCCAGGAGGGCACTGAGGTCACTGTGGGGATCTCCTGCCTGACGCCCACGCAGAGCCTCCCGCCCCGGGGAGGGGCCTCGAGCAACGTGTCTGTGGAGAGCTCCCACCAGGATCCACAGCTTCCACCTGGCAGAAAAGCTTCTCAGGTTTGTTCTTGGCAAATTAATCAACGAACCCTATTGGCTGCTTTGGAGAAAACTTAAGTCACCCAGGAAAGTGGTTCATTTTGACGCCTGTTCTTGTAAGTCAGGAGACGTGCAGCTTGGGTTCTGTATCCCGCCCCCGCCTGAAGCCCACCCACCTGGGAGGTGCCATGGGTCCCTCTCCTACACAGGGAGCAGCTTCTGGAAACAGTGTTGCAGCAGCACCAGATCTCCCACAGAGACAGGAGACCCTCAAACGCTAGTGTTTCCCCTGTTCTGGTTTTCTGCAGCCTCCCCCAGCAAGCCCTCCTGGAGCAGCCGAGTCTCCTCCACCCACAGCTTTTTGGAAGGGTTTCCACAGCCATTCTGAAATGTTCTGTGATGCTCTGAAGGATGTTTTCAGTTCTTTCACGGGGGTGAACTTCGGTCAGAGCCATTCTGTTTGCCCCGCGTGACCGCGGAGAGTAAAGTGGCCCAACCCTGCAGAGGTGCTCCCAGACCCTCCGTCAGTGTCAGAGGTGGCAGACAGACAGAAGGAATGCGACCACAGAACACACTCCTCACCCACTACCCAGCTTTTCCCAGAAGCAAAGTACACAGACCCCTCCCCAGAATAACCCCCTTCCCTTCCCCCGCAGGGGCCCATCATGAAAAGCGTCCGTCACGAAGAGACTCGCCCCCACTGCCCACCCCGGACACTGTTCCCCTGTGGGGACACAACCCGATCCTTATCCTTTCTCCCGTGGGGAGCACTCTGCGTGCACACAGCCTTGGGGACCCCCTTCTGCAGCTGCTCCAGGGATTGTCCTCATTCCTGGTTTGCCATGATGTCCCACCGTCATGTCCTCAGCCCCGCCCTCCGCCTATCCACCAGCTCCCTCTCAAGGTGTTCGTCCTCCCACAAAGAAAAACCTTTGAATTTAGAAAGCTAAGGCTTCCCTGTTGGGAAGGGTTGAGGGACAGACGAGGGATATGGGGGATCAGAAGGAACCAGGGAAAAGGCCCTGGGGCATGGCACTTCTCCTGTCCACCCTCTGTGCCCCCCGCTCAGAGCCTAGGTAGGGAAGGGTAACTGGGTGGCCCAGAGCCACCATGCAGCCAGGACAGGGCCAACCCTACCCCTCCAGGCTCCTAGGCCACCAACGGGTTGCCAGATACAAGACAGGATACCAGATAACGGGAAGTGTGTTGGTGCTGGGGTGGCCTATGGCGGCCCATGCTGGGGAGGACCCCGCAATGCACCCCGACCTGGCGTCTCTGGGCCCAGTCAGCAACAGCCCCCTGCCCAGAGGCCCTCTCCTGGGGGGCTTGGTACATCTTGGGCGTGGGGAAGAACAGAAGCTGGGCCTTGGGATCTGTGTCCCCACTTGCTTCAGGGTCATGTGAGGTTGATGGGGTCCAACATGAGGGGCCCCCAGTGTCCTCCCTGCAAACTCCTGCTCATCCTTCCTGCTCAGGCTCTGCTGTCACCCCTGCAGGGTCCCTGATCCTCTGGTGGCAGCTGTCCCTCGCTTGGTCCTGGCCCCACGGACAGAACACCTCCTGGACGTGGCCCCCCAGGAGCTGCAGGAACAGGGTGGGGTCTGCAGGGGACCCAGCGGCCCAGGGCCTGGCACAGCACAGACTGAGTGTGCTGGGAGCACGGGGCTCGGGCTGGCCTCTGGGTGGATGTCTCTCACACCCCAGCTGCCAGGGGCACCCCTGTGCCTGGTGGGTGCCTGGCCAATGCTGGCCCTGTGGAGAACTGGACGGGGGCAGCATGGAGGGGGCGTGGGGAGAGGAGGACACAGGGAACCCAAGGAGGCATGCATTGGTGTGTCGAGAGGGGGTGCTTCACCCCTGGGTTGTGAGGGCACCCTGAAGTACGGGTGGGGGCCTGGGTGCAGATAGAGGCAATGCTGATGCCCAAGGGGTCTGGGGGCAGAGAGCGGGGAGCTCAGGGCAGGGAGGGGGCCCCAGCTGCCCTGGAAGACTGGAGGAGAAGGGCTAGAGATGCCTCTGGGCAAGGGGAGCTGGAAGGGGGCCGAGCCCCCGAAAGAAGAGGATCAGCCCAGGAGGGGCTTTCCGCCTGTCCATCCTTTATTTGTCCTGCATCCGTCCTCCACAGAGCACCCCAGGCTGGGACCTGGGTCAGAGCTGGTCTCCTGGGTAAGAGCCTCCGGACCTGGGAACCACACAGAGGGCCTGGGCTGGCGGCCGCATGGTGAAGGCCGGGGCAGGCGTGGTGTCCAGGGCAGTGGGGCTGAGGCCGGGCGGGGGCAGCAGGCGGTATCTGTGGAGGAGGCCGGCAAAGAGCAGGAACAGCTCCGACCTGGCCAGGCTCTCCCCCACGCAGACGCGGCGGCCTGCAGAGGAAACCAAGGTACAGGGTATGGGCTCCAGGCCTGCCCTTCACAGGGCTGTGCCAGGGAGCCCGGCCAGTTTCCTGGAGCGGAGGGAGAGGGGAAGCTCTGGGAGGGCAAGGGAGGGCTGGAGCGGGGGCGATCTGAGAGCAAGTAACTGGGACATGGCCAGCTCGGGGGGCAGAGAGGCTGTGGGCAGCAGAAGGCCCAGCAGGCTTGACCCTGACCTTCCAAGTTTCCTGGGGTTGAGGGGCCCTGTGCTGTCCCCACCTGTGAGGGCTGTGGGTACCTGCAGAGAAAGGCAGGAAAGCGGCCCGCTTCACAAAGCGCCCCTTAGCATCCAGGAAATGGCCTGGGTTGAACTGGCGGGGTGTCTCCCACTGCGTCTCGTCCAGGAGCACCGAGCTCAGCAGGGGGATCACAGGCGTGCCCTGTGGGCAGGCAGCAGGTGGACGGGGCCCGCACCCCTCCCCACAGGGGTGTGCACCGAGGGAGACGGTCCCCCCAGGAGGCCAGCCTGGTCCTCGAGATTCCCAGCTGGGCTCACCCTGACCCAGAGTAGAAAGGAGGAGGGAAGGAAGGGGGCGGGAGGGCCCTGCCCACCCATCAGGGTCCGGGAGGGGCATGCCCACCTTGGGGAGCAGGTAGCTGCCCAGCTGGGTGTCAGCCACCGTGCACCGCGGCACATGGGGCAAGAGGGTGATGAACCGCTGGACCTCGTGCAGCACAGCATTGGTATAGGGCAGGGACCGCTGGTCCTCCAGCCGGGGGAGCCGCCCGGGCCCCAGCACACGGTCCAGCTCTGCCTGCACCCGGCCTGCGGGTGAGAGGTAGGGCCAGCATCTCTGGGCCTTGACGGACCCCCACCCACCCCGCAGGTGGCCGTGTCCTGGGAAGACAGGCTGGGAGCTCACCTTGCACACTCGGGTGCTTGCCCATCAGGAGGGCAGCCCACTGCAGCGTGGCTGACGTGGTCTCTGTACCGGCCATGACCATGTCCAGGGCACAGGCCACCATGTTGGCCTCGGCAAACAGGCCTTGGGGCTCTTTCCCCTGCAGAGGTGAGTTGGATGGGACTCAGCTGGAGGCTGGGCTCCATGGACCATCCACCCCGGACCCAGCTCTGGGCTCAAGAAAGGAGCATAAAACAGAACCTTGGCAGGAAAGCAGAGCCGAGTCTGCTGAGCACCTGCCACGTTCTGGGCTCCCTACATCCTTGCAGCCGCACCTGGAGGCAGGCACTACAAATGCCCCATTTCACAGATGGGGAGACCGAGGGGCCCTCAGCTTGGAGATGGAGGAGGTGGTGCAGGACCAGCATGGACCCCCTCCCCAATCCCACTTCTCCGGGGGGCCTCCCAGATGCCCCAGGCCTCTTAGGCGGTAGGGTGGGTCTGCCCACACCTGGCCCTGCTGAATCAAGGCGTCCATGTAGCTCTTCACAGGGCCTCCCCTGGGCTTGGGGGGCTGCCGCCCCTCCAGCAGGGTCCTCAGGATAGAGCGGACCTCCTCTATCTTCTGCAGGACAGGCTGGTGCAGCCGGAGGAGGGCCCCGAGCCAGGGGTAGATGTTGAATAGCTGAAGGCAGAGAGCAAGAAAGCAGGTGGGGTCAGGGTGCGGGCCCCACAAACCCCGCAGGTGTGTTCACCTGTCCAGGTCACCAGGTGCTGCCCCAGACTCCAGGCAGAAGTGCTAGATAGGTGCTGCCAGTAGCCACAAGAGGTCACTGGCTCTGTGTGGGGTTGGGGGGTAGGGTAGGAGCCTGGCCTTCCTGGTGGGATTAGCAGCCCAGAGGCTTCCAAAAAACCCTCCCAGGTCAGGAAGGGGGTGCCGCAGGACAGGTGCTGGTTTCGCGCCTGCAGACAGCTATGATCATGCCCGTCTCTGTCCACCAGAGCCAACAGGATTGTGGGGGCGGGGGGTGCCGCTCATTGAAGTCATTAAAACAAAGAAGAATTGGCAAACTGAAGAGCTTCAGCAGACCCCGCTGTGACCAGGTTGTCTGAGGGACCAGCACATGCCCGGCACGCAGATGTCCGTGGCTCTCCTGGTGCACTGTGACCTCTGGATGTCCCCTAGAGCATTAGTGATCCCTGGATGGATTACACAGGGCGCCTCTGTGATGAGGAACATTCTACTCCGAGCCCACGGCTCCGTTCTCCTGGGACTGGCCGTCCCGGCAAGGAGGTCAGGTCCTCCCGTCCAGAGGCTGTCAGAGGCCCCTAGGACAGGAGAGTGAGGACTGGAGACTCTGGCCAGCCCCTGCCTCACGCACATGACCGCGGGTCTATAAATACACGCACCGCGACCAGAGACATGTGCTCAGTGACCTATCGCGGAAACGGTCACGAAGGCCAACGTTTCACACTTTGAAAAAGAAATATGCCTGCTCCCAGGGGTTCTGAAAATGGGCAGGGCCTGTTTGCATCACTCCTGTGACACTGTGAAGGACCCACGTTGGGTGGAGTGTCCCCGGGTTCGAGGGCTGGGGGGCAAGGGGACATCGAGCCCCATATCCAGGGAAGAGACACTCAGTCCCCATCCCTACCTCGGAGCAGGTGCATCTGGGCCAATGGTCAGGTGTGGGAGGGGGCAGATGGGGACTCCTGCTCTACACCCTCATTGCCCAGAGGGCACAGAGGACTGGCCTGGGGTCACATGACCAGTGGGTGTCAGAAACAGGACAAGGTGCTGTTTTAGCAAGGTGGCAGCTCACCTCTCTCGGGCAGAGACCACCCCCTACTCTGAGACCAGGAGCAGCCACCTCTCACCTGCAGGCTGGGGGTCCCCAGGAGGACCATGACCTCATCGATAAGGCTCAACAGGGACACGAACACAGGATCCTGGTATTCAAACCGCCGGCCAAAGAGCAGCGCGAACGTGATGTTGGAGGGGGCCCAGCCCAGCAGAGCCAGGGGAAAGGGCTGGCCTGGAGTGGGAGGGAGACGGGCCTCAGGGGTGAGGGGACCCCCAGAGGGGGGTTCCCTGGCCCCCACTCACCTCTGTAGCCGTCCAGCTCCCCCATGAGGCACCTCAGCTCCTGCAGGACCTTGCTGGCTATGGGCCCCCTCCCCACACCCAGGCTGTGGAGGGTGCGCACAGTGAACTGGCGGGCGGCCCTCCAGCGTGCCCCGGATGAGAAGAAGATGCCTGCAGGCCAGACAAGTCACCCGTGAGCAACCCCGGGTGATGCAGGCAGGGAGCAAGGTCGGGGGGCCTGGCTGGGGCCTCAGCCCCACACCTGAGCCTCTTCCCCCAGGAGCTGGCCTTGGTGAGCCACGCCCACTCATGGTGTGTCATGGTCCCCGGCCATAGGGACACTATGTCCCTCCCCAGGAGCCACGCTGGGCACACTCTCCTGCTGCTTGGAGAGGCAGACCCCCCCCCCCGCCCAACGCTGGGGTCCAGGGACTCCTATGCTCAGCAGTCCTCTGCCCATTCCCTGCCCGCACCGCACACCTACCCCCACCACCCTGGATGAGCTGGAAGATGGCGATGGGGGGCCGATCAGCCAGCTGCGGCCCGGTGCCCACCAGGGCCTCCCTCACAGCCTCGTAGCCAGCCAGCACCACCGTCTTCTGGCGCCCCAAGTGGACAGTGAACACTGGCCCGTACCGTTCGGAGAGCTGGTGGGGACAGGCAGGAATGAGCCAGCAGCCCTGCCCCCAGGCCCCCATGAGCACCCCCAGGCTGTGCCCACGCAGGGTGAACACGGCAGATTTGGAGGCAGGGCTGGCACAGGCAGGGTCTGTAGAAACTGGACCCACCGCAGGTGTGCACAAGCAAAGGCCTGGGAGCCCAAAGCAGGAGCTGGTCCCCGGGGGCAGTAGCCTGCTGGACCCCACTGAGCCCCCTCCCCATCCATTCCTGGAAGACAGGGAGTGCTGCCGCTGGTGCTGGGTGTCTCCATCATGGTTTTCTTTTCCAGGGAAACAGCAGAGAGGTCTCCTTGGAACCCAAAGACGAGAAAGCAGGCAGTGAGAGCAGCTGTCTGCAGGGTGGTCTGTGCTAGAAGCCCAGGGGTCCTCACAGGGAGCAGAGGGTCTGTCCCCACTCCAACACCCCCCAGCATTGAAGCCCAGACAGACAGGAGCAAGGGGTGTCCAGACCTCCTGCGAGCCCTCCCGCCCAGTCTGGAGGCACAGACATCTGATGCCTCCGTGTGTGCCCATTCCCCTTCTGTGCCTTTACACATGGGGACACCGAGGCCCGGAGGCACGAAGTGAACTGCTGTCCATCACATGAAGCGAGGGACAGAGCCAGACCTGCCCTTCCTGTCCACACCCACTCCACTCCCCACACGCAGGGCAGTGGCCCCCAGGCCAGACACCAGGCACAGCCTAAGAACCCTGATGCCCCGGGTGCTTCCTGCAGCAGCTTCCCTGAGGGGCCAAGGCTGCAATCCTTTCCTCTCCACCCACATGCAGGGCTGGGGGTGGGGGGGCACCAGGAATCAGCAGTGCTTCTGGGGAAGGAGGGTGGAGTGGTGGTGGGAGCCATGGTTGCGGTGGGGGGCCAGGCCTGTACCTCTGCTTTACCTGCTGGGCCAGTGGTTCCTGGCTGCAGGGCAAGGCAGCCTGCCCACAGTCTAGCCTCCAGCCCAGGCTGGGAGCAGCCACACCGAACAGGCGCTCCCTACGCCCCAGGCACACCTGTGCGCTCATCCAGGTTCCTTTCCACGAGGGCCCTCTGCTGCATGGTACTACTCCCGGGAGCACCTGCCTCCTCCCCTCCCCTGCCCCCAATCTGGGCTCTTCTGTAGGTGCTCATCAAGTGCTTCCTCCTCCAGGAAGCCCACCTGACCTGACACTCCTGACGCCCTGCTCCTTAAATGGCCCATCTGCTTCCCCGTAGGGTGGGATGTCTTTCTCTTCTACAAGGCAGGGTGGGCACTTGGGCCTCTTGTGTCCCTGCCAGGTGAGCACCAGGCTGGGACACAGAACTACCCCCAAAGGGGTCCTGGAGCACATGCTCAGCTTCCCCTGAGATGGGGCTGGGCTACCCAGGACCCGCGTGCCCTACCTCCATCAGTGACCGGTCCTGCTGTGACATACGCAGCAAGTGCAGGTTTCCAATGAGTGGGAGTGGGCGTGGCCCAGGGGGCCATCGAGGGGCTGGGGAGGGGGTGCGGGTGCAGGTTCGCAGCAGCCCCCAGAGCCCCAGAAGCAGCAGCAGGATCCCCAGGAGCAGCAGGGCCATGAGGACGGCAGGCGGCGGGGCCCCAGCTCCCCACCCTGTGCCTTATAGGCTGCTGGGAGGGCGTGCCAGCGCCTCACCCCCCCACCCCGAGAATGTGGACCGAGCAGTTTACAGGGGACAGTCAGGCAGCTTAAAGTGACAGACGTGCGTGGAATGTGGGGTCGCATCTGTGGCAGGGGGCCAGGGGGCCAGGAGCTATCTGGGGGGTGGGCATCTAGACCTTGCCCTGGGGGCGTCTTTGTCCCTTGCCTGCTGGAGAGAACACACCACAGGGTCCAGTCTGCCCCTCCCGCAGGCCTCTGCCTCTGCCTCAGTCTCCCCATGAAAACCGGAGCTCATGGGGCCTTGGGATACAGGCCCAGCTCTGAGGGGAGTTCCGAGCCTCCCTCAGAAGGGCCTGTGGGGTAGAAGGTCCGTGGAGACCCTGGGGGGGGGGATGAGCCAAGAGGTTCCGCACAGCAAATGCCTCCCATCGCAGGGCCCTCAGGGTCGCCTGCAGCGTCCGACGGCGAGCTTGCCCTGAGTGACAGCCTGCTCCCTGATGGCTTTGTGAGTGTGGTCACCTGGAGCGGGAGGCCCTGGCCAGTGCAGGGCGAGGCAGGGGGTGGCGGCTGGGTTTACGAGCCCCCCGTCTGTCTGTGTCACACTCCAGTCTCCTCACCCCCGGTGCCCCGACTGGGAGAGGAGGAGGCGCCCCGTGGAAAGGAGCTGTGAGGGGCGGGAGGGCTGCTGGCATCAGAAGTGGCTAGGCCTGCTCCGCGCCACCTGCCCCGACATGAGGTAGTGGGAACCCTGTCCCCACGTGGGGCCCCTCGCTATGGGGCCCATCTCCTGGGTATGCCGTCCGTGCCCCTCCACAAAGCTCAGAGCCAAAGCAGCCTGACGGCCGCCACCCCTTTCCAGCCTCTACTTGCACACCTCCTGTGACGGGGTGCTCACTGTCTTGCGGGCAGACTGTCCCGTTGCATGGCCGGCGGCCGTGACGAGAGAGGACGGCTCTCTAACAGCTGTGTCTCCAGGTCATTTGGGCTGAGTGCCAGGTACCAAGGCCGCTACAAGGTGTGTGGGCTGTGGATCCTTGCGGCCCAGTAAAGTCCACTGAATTAATTCTGCCAGCATTTATTTAGCTCCTGTGTGTGCTAGGCTCCGCCCGTAGCTAGGGCTGCAGAAATGGGTGGTCTGGGGTCCAGAAAGGGCCCCCCAGCCCCGTGACAGAGACCCACGTGGCAGGGGCTTTGCCACTGAAAACACCTTGGGCATTGCTGCTGAGCATTCGAGTCACAAGGTGGAAGGGCGTTCCGGCCAAGCGAACAGGCTGTGCAGAGCCCAGAGCAGCAGCAAGTGAGGTGCTGGGTGGACAGCCGTGAGAGGAGGGACGGTGCAGTGTGGCCCAGCACGCTATGGGGAGGGACTCGGGGTCCCTGGGGTGAGGTTTGAGGGTCAGTTCTTCCTCCTCCTTCAGGTCGGTGAGGCCTGGGTGCCTGTGAGCCACACTGGGCGTGAGGCCCACATCTCAGTGCCCCGGCCTGGGTGGCTGCAGAACAGGTGGGTCCCTGCAGGGTGCAGCTGCATGGGTGGAGGGGATTTTTCCAGAACTGGTTGGGCTCAGCCAGTTCCTGGTGTTTTACCTGCAAGACCCTTGAGGTACTCCCAACTGCTGGGAGGCGGGGGGTCACCCCCATTTCTCAAGAGAGGAAGTGGGACCCGGGTTTGAGTGGCTCACAGCACCCCCCAGCCTCTGGGTGCACTGGCGGTGAGGGGGATCAGGGTGGGGGGCCCCCCACAGCACCCAGCACGCGCTCTGTGGGCATCCCACCCCACGGGGTAGGAGTGTGGTGGTGAGGGGCGCAGACTTGAGAACCAGAGTCATCGGATTAGGTTCCTGACCCTACCCTCTGGGCTTCCCGACCCTCCTGGTATTTCCTGGGATTTCATGTGGATGGAGCCAGCTGTGTGTGACCACGGGAACATGCCCCCCCCCACACACCCCATGCGCCAGGAGAGCTCTGTCCCATGGGCCAGGCCCAGGTGAGGCCAACCAGGCACCTGGAGCTTCTCAGGGCTGCAGCTGCCAATCCTGAATGGGGAACTAGCAGCTTGACCAAGAATCTCTCCAGGTACCATGAGTGGGGAGAGTTCTTCCACATCCAGGTCCTAGAAAGATGAAGCAGTGAGACCCAGCGGGTTGTCCCCACCTCCCTAGCTGGTGGTTCTGCGGAGCCACGCTGCCCCACCTCTCTGCAGACGGGCCTCAGCTTGGGGCCTCAGGGAACCCACCTGGCAGGAGTCCTTTCCTGTAAATGCAGGTAGAGTTTGTGCTTGTTCAAGTCCAGCCCTTTCAAGGTACGGTTCTGCAAGTTCTCACCAACTCCTACAGTCATGTGACCACCCCTACGACCAATATAGAAACAGTCCCATCCCCCCCCCACCGATTCCCGCTTGGGAACCAGGAGTAATGATTCCTGGAAACTTTAGATAGAAGGTGAAACTGAATTTGCTCATCAGCTGACCCTAAAGTTGGGACTGTCTTAGATTGTTGGTGGGGCCCAGTGGAATCACAGACCCAGAAGGGAAGGAGGCCGTGGAGGTGAGCCAGAGCGAGGGCCTTTTGGGGGGTCCCGGGGGCTGGCCGGGCTGCCCCAGGGTGGCAGGGAGAGCCGTACTGGACTCTGACCTCGGGAACAAATTTGATGAACTTGGGTTTTCAAGCTTCAAGAAACCCTCATTAAAGGGTTAGAGGCCACAGCCTGTAACCTATGACCTGTGACCTAGCTTTTGAGTCACCTCAGAGGGGCCCTGAGGCTGCCCCAGGCCCAAGGGGAGGGGAACTGTACACAAGAGGGGCAGGTTCTAGAAGAGTCTGTGGAAGACAGAGGCGGGGAGCACCTGTCCCATCTGCCCTCAGATTCGGCCCTTGTACCCTGGGGACGGGCTCAGGGTCCCTCCTCCCCAAGGGTGTGGCCTCTTCTGTGTGTCTCTGGTCCTGGGGTCTCGATGCCATAGACCTCATTGACACTGATGGTGCTGGCCAGGCCTTGGGAAGCCCCCTTCCCGCCACCCCCAGGCCACCTCTCCTCCAGCTGCTCATCCAGGGCCCTTCCCCTCCTGGGCCCAAAACTGAAGCAACAACAAGTGTCCCTCCCACAGGTCCCTTCCTCGGCAACTTCTAGAAAGGACTGCTGCCCCCCTGGCTGGACCCTGCCCCCCAGCACTGGGGAGGGGTCCTGCGCAGGTCCCTGGCGGCCCCACCCCTCACCCCGGTGTGAGTCCTGAGGCTGCAGCCAAACCAAGAACCACAGCTGGGCCTCTGAAACTCCAGAAATACACCCATGGGCGGGACCAGAAATCTGCACGGAGGTGTGGGCAGGCTGGCTCCCTGCGGGCTCTCGGGGAGGACCGGGCCTACCGCTCTGGCCTCGCCCACCATGGCCCACAGTGGTCTCACCTGGAGACCCTTGCCTTGCGTGCACAGACCGCTGAGCGCATCTTCCATGGGTGCCACCTGTCCACGCCCCACAGCACCCAACAGGCTTTCTCGGCTGGAGGCATTCGTGTGGCTGTTCATCCGTTCAGACAGACAACGGACACACACCCCGCTGGGGCTCCAGAGTCCACCAGGGGTCGTCTGTGAAGTGAGCCCCCTCCCCGCTAGGCGCCCCCGCCCCACTCATGCGTCCTCCCAGAGGCTCTTGGCATCTGCGTGTGCCTGCTTTTGCTGTGTTTGTAACTGTATTCACACAGCTGGTGTCCAAGGGCGCCGTTGGACGAGTTCTCGTATGCGCGCAGCCGCAGAGCCTTTGCCCATACCAGACCGTGAGCATCCCGTCCGCCCTGAGTCTCCTCCTCCCTTGTCTCCCTCCCTTTGTTCAATTGCCTTTTATTCTTTCAGTGACCATGTGGCCGGATCAGACCCCGGACGGGTGCCTCGTCTCCTCTCTGCCATTCTGTCTCAGTTGAAAACATTCCACTCAAAATATCTGCGTGCCCAGTTGCAAGGGATACACTGGGTAATATAGGTTCCCAGCACCAGAATCCCTGAGCCTAGGGGCTGCCCCTCATTAGATGCTGGCCTGGTGGGGCATCATACTATTGTCCCATGGGCAGCCTGGATCTCCCCACCACCACCCCCGTGAAGGGCATCTGAAGGGCCCTTGCCTCATTGGCTCCCCACCCCTCCCCATGCTGATGCTGGGTCAGGGTCCGCTGGGCTTCCACTCTGCCCCCTCTCGTCTCTGCTCACCCCTCCAGTCAAGGGCAGCTCAATAATTTTTCTCAGCATAAAGATCATCTTACAAACTTGAGACTCCTGAACATTGGGGCCCTGCCCACACCTTCTGAGCTCCAACCACCTATGGGGACTTTCTTTCATGTCTCATGGCTTCCGCACCCAACCTTTCTGTGCCATGTGGGACTCTTTGTAGGGGGACAATAACCCCAAAATAGCTGGAGTGTTGTACTGGGTGGAATGGCCTCCCTCCTCCCCAATTCATGTCTCCCTACAACACCAGAATGGGCCCATATTTGGAAATGGAGTCTTTGGAGAGGTAATCAAGTTTAGATTAGGATTAGGGTAGCCCTAAGTCCAGTGACGGATGTCCTTATAAAAGGTAGCAAAGTAGAGGACACAGACACAGAGAAATTCAGGGGAACTTAGAGTTCGAGAGGGAGGGTATGGCCCCAAGCAAGGAAGGTGGGGCCACCAGGAGTTGGACGAGGCAGGAAGGATGCCCCTCCCCAAGCGCCCCCAGAGAGAGCATGGCCCTGCCTGCCCCAGGTTCAGCCCTCTGGCCTCGCTGGTGGGAGAGAACATGTTCCTGCCCTCAAGCCAGACATTCACATGTAGGAAACAGAAAAGCTGCAAATGATTGTTTTTCCTGTAAAAACGCAAATCATTTCTTTCTGGCAGAAAAGATAATACCAAAGGTCACGGTTTATTGCCCTGTGAGCTATTAACCTGTTGTAGGTCCAGTTTAGCAACGCGACTCCGGCAGCCTTACTGTTCCTCCGACCAGCTGTGGCTGTGTTGGGGTTGGGCGCCCTTCGCAGAACCAGCTTTGCCATCTGGCCAAACTCCTCCATCCTGAGCGTTAAATGAAACTAACACATGTGCAGCTTCTATTTCTCTGAGAACCACGTTTTCAACCTTTTGAAAAATAGACTTTTGCAGCAGAATTATCAAAGTGGAAAGATCTGCGATGTCTCGTTTCAGGCAAGATTCGATCTAGGGGCTGTCTTCAAGCCGGAGTATCTCAGCCTGAGGTTGAGTGCCCCCAACTGATGCCGGTCAGGTCATCTCCACCAAGGCTGGCCCACGCTGCAAGTTCTTGGCAGAGCCAGTGGTCTCTGTTTTACACCACTGAGCTGGGGATGTTTGTTACACGGTGCTGGGTAGCTTGTACACTGGCTGCGTCCCTTTGGACATGGTTCTCTCCATGAGAGGTGAGGGCTAAGTACCCCTGCCTAACCGGGTTCATCCTCCAAATGCTGAACTAACTGAATTCTGCTGTATGCCCAGCACTGTTCCAGAGGCCTCATGCCAACAGCTTGGCACTGAAGAGGGTTTCCAGAAACATCAGTTCTTCCCCCACTTCTTGTATCTGAGCACCACAGATGGAAATCCTGTCCTCTCCCAGCCAAACATCTCATATAAAGCAGTAATCATTTGCCAGGTACAGACGTGTCTATTAAAAGCTGTCTGTCACTTCTGGGTCAGCAGGCCTCCAATGCTTCATTGGTCCCTCAGGGCTGCTGGACAGAGAGGCTGCAGGCAACCTTGGGGGGCAGGGCTGTCCTCTTTACTGCTGAGTGGTATGATCTAGTCAAGTGGAAAAGTGCTATTTGCTGGGTAATAAAAGTGTCTTTTGTTCACTGCTCTGGAAACATATTAATGAATAACCCAGTATGTGGCCCCTGGTTCCAGCTGCCTAAAACGGTCATTTATTTGACAAGATCAAGGTGCAGTTTTCCTTTTGTAGTTTTTAGTGGCCCCAGAACACTAGGCTGACCAAGTTCTCAACAATGGCAATGGGCTTTCCCTGTGGACCCCCACCAGCCCTGGCAGCATCAGGGTCAGCTCCATGCTGGCCCTGGACACACAGCTGAATGCAGCCTCAGGCACAGAGACCCAGTGGTGGACACCGCAGAGGGGCAGGCATGCTGGGAGGGAGCTGGAGGCCTTCCGGAGACTTTGAGGAGGGGGCAGGCACTATACTGCAAGGCCCCTGAGTTACAGAAAGTGCTCCTAGTCCTGACAGTAGAAGGAGGCACAGTGCTGGACCATGTCAGGAACTGGGGGTGGGGGGAGGCAGGGAGCTGGTGAGCCCAGTTCTAGGGCCCAGTACGTGGTTGGCATTGGGGTGGCAGGGATGCAGGTTCACAGAGCACAGGTGCGCTGGGAGGGCAGTGATTCTCTTCCTCCCCCCAGATGAAATCCAGAGTCCCATTTTTGGAAGGAGGGGTGGTTGCCCGGGGAACGGGGCTGGGAGGAGGCTCTGCATGGAAAGCTGGGGTCTCCACGGAGCCCTTTTGTTGTTGTTGTTCTTGTTGCTGTGATAATAGTAATAAGTGACCGTCAGAACCCTAACTATTCCTGATGCTCTTAGAGTTCCTTATAGGTGGAGCCGCCCCCCTTGCCCCCCACGAATGCATAGCTGAAGACCTAACCCCCATCACCTTAGGTGACCTTTTTTGGAAATAGCGCCCTTGCAGATGTAATTAGTCACGATGAAGTCGTTAGGGTGCGCCCACCCAATCTGGCTGGTGTCCTTGCAAGCAGAGGACATATGGACACAGACACACGGAGTAGGGGGGCCGGCACGGGAGGGTGAATGTAGAGACCGGGTGTGCGCAGGCGCTGAAGAGTCCTCGGACTGCCGATGACCAGGCGCAGCTGGGGCGCAGCCTGAAACCGGGTGTCCTCAGAGCCTTCAGGAGGAGCCAGCCCGACCAACATGTCCGTCTCAGACGTCGGGCCTCCAGAGCCCAGAGCAATCACACTTCTGTTGCTGGAGCTGCCCGGTGTGGGACGCTGTGTCGTGGTGGCCCTCGCTCCTTCCTGCTCAGTAGGTAGGCCCTGCGGACCCCTGGGGATGCAGAGGGGCCGCATAGCCTGCTGGGACCCTGCCAGCGCACCTGCTCTGGGCTTCCTGCGGGCTCAAGCTATGTGTCTTTGAGCTAACAGCGGAGCCTCTCTGGACTTCCGTCACCTCGTCATAAGATGACGGCTGGCCTCTACCAGTGTGTCTCGGCGAACGTCCGACAGAAGGAGACTGCCAAAGACTGGGCAAAGCCGCCAGATCAGGGCCTTTCTGAGCCCGGCTGGGGCGGGGCCTCTGGCGTGGGGGCGGAGCCCGATCTGTAAGGGGTGGGGCCTGCGAGGCGAGGCGGGGCCTGTCGCGGCCCGGGGACTGGTCCCAGCGGCGGGGAGGGGCCTTCGAGGCGGGGGCGTGGCTTGAGACGTAGGGGCGGGACACGGGGGTGGGGCCTGCCGCCCGCGCCCGCTCTCAGCTCGACTTGCTCGGCTCTCCCGCGGGGCCTGCTCGGCGCTCGGCCCGCCGTCCTGCGTACCGAGCGCGTCGCACTCTGAGGCTCGCCAACATGTCGACGGCGATGAATTTTGGGTCCAAGAGCTTCCAGCCGCGGCCCCCAGACAAGGGCAGCTTCCCTCTAGATCACTTCGGTGAGCGGCGGGCGCGGCGGGCCGTGGGTCCTGAGTGTCCGGTGGCGCCGCGCAGCCCCACGGCGCAGGTGGGGAAACCGAGCCCCGCGCGGGCGGGACGGGCCGGCGCCGAGCGGCTGGTGGGAGGGGGCGTGGGGCAGACCCTCCGCGTCCGGGCACGCACTGTTGAGCGCCTCCGGTGTGGGGCCGGCGTCCGGGTTCGCGGGGTCCCTCGGTGGAGGCCGGAGCGCAGAGAGCGGGTGACGCACTGTGTTGTCGACACCCACGTTTTCCTGTGGAACGTTCCAGACACGCCCCGAGGGGGAAACCGCTCCGCGGGAGCTCCCGGTGGCCGCCTCCCGGCGTGTCCCGCGTGGCCTGACAGTTTTGCTTGAAGAGGAGATGCTGTTTTCCTTCTCGTTCCAGGTGAATGCAGAAGCTTCAAAGAGAAGTTCATGAAGTGTCTCCGCGACAATAAATTCGAAAACGCTTTGTGCAGAAAGGAGTCAAAAGCCTATTTAGAATGCAGAATGGAGAGGCAAGTACCTGGTGACATGTGTGACTTCTGGAAGCTTCCTCGGCTCCCGGAGCATTTCTTCCCTGGCAGCTCATTGCAGCAGGGCTCATTGAGGCTCGGGCCTTTCACAATGGTAGAATTGCTTGTCCCTGGGATTGAGGCCCGCCAGATTAAATGGTCCCAGAAGTTGTGCAGCAGCCCTGGGTACATTTCCGTGAGTGACAGCGTCATACCTGACAGCATTCCTCAGAGTATTTTCTTTACAGATTTGGGAGCTGCTGTCCTGTCGTTAAGGTTTCAGAACCGTCCCTCATGAAAATGCTGACCGAGCCAAAAGATTTGAAGGTT
This sequence comes from Mustela putorius furo, assembly GCF_011764305.1. Classification (NCBI taxonomy): domain Eukaryota; kingdom Metazoa; phylum Chordata; class Mammalia; order Carnivora; family Mustelidae; genus Mustela; species Mustela putorius. Next base: position 14,948,213 of record NW_025421293.1, read on the forward strand.
GTGGGTACACAGTTTTTTCTTTCACATTCTCAGATCATAAAAATGTTGTTCGGTGTAGTCTCAGCTGTGCTTAAAATGTGACAGGGGAGACAATAGGCCATTTCAGAAATGATGAAAGATGAAGGATTTGTTCTGTCTTGATCAGAATTCACCAGAGCTCACTTTTAAATAAAACAAAGGTTTGTAACTATGATCTGTTAAGATTTTATTTAAGAACTGTTCTAGTCCTTAGTGGGGAAAGGCAGGTAACATATAATTATGTGGGAGTGGGAACTTTTATTTGATTTTTAAGCCCTTCGTTAGCCCTTCATTCACTCAGCTTTGTGTGAAGATAGGTTGACATAAACCAATCCAGTTGGAGCCCCATTTCCACTTTCCCATAACAAACTCAGACATTGGCCTCAGGGCAAAATCTCTTGTTTCTCAGGCCCACAGGTTTGTGGAGGGCTTTCTGTAGACATGTAAGGCCCTCACTCTGTCTCTGGAGTCGTTCAGGCTCACAAGGGCTTAGATTTGACAGCAGATCCCCCTGAGTCCAGTTCTTACCATCTTTAAGTAGCACAATCCTGGGATCATGTGTTCACATTACTGTCTTTTAAATTAACACATCTTTTAAAGATGGGAACTAAGTAAATTTTTTCTTGGAGCTACTACATTTGAAGACAGTCTGAAGTTGGTCTCTGTCAGCGTGAGGGTGTGAGCAGGTAATCCACCTCTCTGAGGCTTGCATTAATCATCTCTGTTCGGGCCAGAGGACCCAGCACACACAGGTTGCTGCCCCTGCTGGGAGCTGTTCCGGAGTTGGGCTGCCTGGGTCCCCAGAGAAGCTCCTGGCTTGCCAGGTGAAGGACCAGCAGAAGGGCCCTGTCTTCTCTCCGAATCTGACCCAGGAAGTGAGCTGCCTGCTCTCCATGTGTCCATGCCTTGCTCAACACAGCTGGAGACTGGCCTCCCCTGAGGCCTGCTGAGGTTGTTGGGGACGGAGGGAGGCAGCTGGCTACTCTGTGGGTTCCATTATTTCAGGTGGCTTCCTTGGCTGGTCAGGCAACATTAAGATAAATGTAAAGAGTGCATGTGTGTTTCTGACTTGGTCAGTGATTTCGGCCTAAGACTTTCAGATGTTTTTTTGTTGTTGTTTTTTTAAATATTTTATTTATTTAACACAGAGACAGAAATCACAAGTAGGCAGAGAGGCAGATGGAGTGAGAGAGGGATGCAGGCTCCCTGCTCAGCAGGGAGCTTGATCCCAGGACCCTGAGACCATGACCTGAGCCGAAGGCAGAGGCTTAACCACCTGAGCCACCCAGGCACGCCTCAGATGGTTTTTAATGAAAGTCTATGGCCACCCAGATTCAGTATTGAGATTCTGCACATTTGCTTCTCTTGCATTTTACAAACCTCTTTTTTTCCTTTTCCTTTTTTCTTTTTAAAGATTTTATTTATTATTTGACAGAGAGAGAGATATCACAAGTAGGCAGAGAGGCAGGCAGAAAGAGGGGGAGAAGCAGGCTCCCCACTGAGCAGGACCCTGAGATCATGACCCGAGCCAAAGGCAGAGGCTTAACCCACTGAGCCACCCAGGCACCCTTTTTCCCTTTTGTGCTGAAATCTTACCTGTTCTTGTATCTCTGTGCATCTTTATAAAAAAAACTGCACCACAACAAGTTTTTAAAGCTGCCTCTTGGGACGCCTGGGCGGCTCAGGGGGTTAAGTGGCTGCCTTTGGGTCAGGTCATGATCCCAGGGTCCTGGGATTGAGTTCCACATCAGGCTCCTTGCTCAGCGGGGAGCCTGCTTCTCCCTCTGTCTGCCTTTGTCTCTCTCTCTCTGACAAACAGATAAATAAATCTTTTAAAAAAATAAATAAGTAAAGTTGTCTCTTGAGACCTCAGCCTATTGTAGCCAGATGTGGAAGTATGTGAGCTGTTGTAGCTGCAGGCCATATTTTCTCACGGGAAGAACTGTCTGGGGTTACCAACAACAAATACACGAATGATCTGTGATCTCAAGGCTCTGTAATTATTTCAGTTTGATTCCTGTGCCGTGGGGTGGGCCTCTGGGATCACGCAGCCGCTTCCCAGAGTGCAGGTTGGCGTGAAGGCCAGGCCTCCCAGAAATCCAGCTGCCCTAAATAACGCGCTTAATGCTGCCTCAGTCTCTAAAGGATTGGACTGGAAGTGGGATGTTGTCTTCAGTCTCTTCCCTTATGCTAAAAGGAGGCATTGAAGTCATCCTTTGGGATTTAGAACTTGCTAAATGTTCTATTTGTTGTTTTTAAGGACCTTTTCAAGGAGCTGGATTTTGTGAAGATTTAGATTTGTAGAAAGAATATCTTGATCTGTGTCTTACTTGGTTTCTGTTGTTTTCCTTCCTGATTACTTCTTTGTGCTGCTAAACTCGCAGGTCCTTCCTGTCCCGACGCATATCGGGAGGAGCACCACTCGCCCCCGTGTGCCACCAGCCCACCTCACCTTCTGTAGCGGGTAGTTGGACATGGGTGTCGCCAGGCTCGGTCAGGGCATGGACAGGCTGCATTCCTTCTGGAGGCTCCAGGGCAGAGTTCCCGTGGCCATGCTCCTTGGCTTATAGCCCTCTGCCCTCTCGAAGCCGGCATGGGGTATCTCTGACCCTTCCTCGCTTCTTGTCTGTCATTTTAAGGGTTCACGTGATGAGTTTGAGTCCTGGGTCACCTCACTTCAGAATCAGCCAGTTAGTGACTGTACTTCCACCTGTGGCCTGAGCCCGAGGGTGACACAGGCTTCAGCAATAAGGGTGTCATCTGGGGGGTCGTTGCTCTGCTGATCACAGTGCGAGAGACCTCAGTTTTAAGAACTATTGGCCAGATGCCCTCTTTTGATAAGATGTGGTGAAAATTTATCATTGTTTTCCCCATTTGGGTTTAGGAGTGGCACATGCGTTCCATGCTAAGATTTAGTGTGCTCTAGATTAAATTCTGCGGACTGAGGTTTGCAGTTCTGGGCACATTTTCCTGAGGGATAAGTGACACTCCTTGTGAAGTTTGGCTAGAGATCATCTCTCTGCAAGGCATTGTGTTTCTGCAGAAGCGTGGCCTGCTCTCCCTGGGGCCCCGCAGAACCTGCAGAAAGCGGGTCGTCTGAGCAGGTGACTTGGACGGGCCGTGGTGCCCAGCATGCTGGCCGAGCACGAGGCTGGGTGCACAGGCTCTGCGGTGGGGGCCGGGTCATAGTGTGTGAAGTGATGGTGGGTTTGTGCTGGCTGAGCCCGGTGGTTCCTGTGGGGACATGCTGCTGCCCCCTTTCCACCCCCAGCAAGCAGGACAGATGCCTCTGAGAGTTGGGGTCGACCCACCACCCGTGACCCCCAAAACAAAACAGAATGAAAGCTAGGCCTCCCTTTGCCTGGAGCATGGGTGGCGGGAAGCCAGACTTGGGGAGACTACTGAGTTCAGCAGGGGCTCTGTGCCGGGCATCTCCGTCTTCATGGCCCTGACTTCTGTGGACGTGGTGGGAGGCTAGCAAATGGCTGGTCATAGGGAGGGGGTGGGAGCAGGGCATGGCTGCTGGCCAGCTATGGGGCCATGCAGGGCCTGGGGCAGGAGCGAGAGGATGGCAGAGCTTATGCACCACGCATCTGGGTGTTCCTGAGCTATGAGTAAAGCTAACACATGGTGACCATGGACAGCGCAGTTCTCCTTACATGCAGACTCTTCGATAAATGCAGTAGAGTCCTGGAAATATGTTTCTTCCTTGTGTTTTTCTTATTAGCGCTTTTGTTTTTTCTGGGTTATGTCTTGCTAGGATACACTTACATTATAGCTAAGGTTTCTGGTTAGCGGTAGGTTGTCGGTCCTTAAGCTTTTGGGGAGTCAAGAGTTGTGGATGGATCCTTGACCGCACGGGTGGTTGGTGTCCCTCACTCCTGCGTTGTACAGGGTTAGTTGTACCAGATAAAAAAGTCTGTCCTGGCCTGTCCGCACCTTGTCCAGGGTGTCTTCACAGGGACCTGGAGGTCAGGCGTCTGCTCCTATTGTTCCCTTGGGGAGCCTCACGGTGGTCTGCCCACTTCCTTTGGGTCCTGGCTGCACCCTGTGCGTGGGGAGCTCTGCGCACTGGTTTGCCAGCGGCTGTCCCTCTGGGGTCCAGAGGCGCAGGTATCAATCAGCCTGGAGGAGGAGGGCGCAGACGGTGACCCAGATGCAGCGGTGTCCCTGCCTGCAGGCAGCCCCCCAGACACCGGTTGGGCGGGATGGGAGTGAAAGCACAGGCCCGTGCAGACAGTGTTCTTCGTTTTCTTCCCTTCTCGTAGGCAGCTGATGGCACAGGAGCCCCTGGAAAAGCTGGGATTTGGAGATTTGATTGATGGAAAACCAGAAGCAAAAACTAACTCGTGATGGAAAAAGACCACTGGCTGCCCGGCCTTCTGGGATGGAGCACATTGTGCGACCTTGTCAGCTGACAGCCTAGGGTCAGGTCCTGTGATGGAGAGGTTCCAGAATGCCCTCCTTGACATAAAGAGCTCATCCCAATGTTTCCCAGGTTGTTTTGAAAACTTAACTATTACTTTTAAATCTCATTTTCCCTCAAGAGTGTTAGGTTTTATCTTTACATTGCATGTGGCAGAGTTCCTAAGAAGACCCGTGACAGGTGGGAGGTTGGAGTGTGGAGTCATGCCCACCTGGCAAGGGGACACGTGGCCTGGGGGACACGGTGACTCCATGGTGCTGGCGTGCTGAGTGCTCGCAGCTTTAGGCTCCACGGAGATAGAGGTGCTGTCAGAAACCACTCCCAGGCAGAAAGGGTTTCCTTGTGCTTTTGGGCCCCAGTTCACTTCCTGTTTTTCTAAACAAAACATGAACCTGGGAAGGAGAGCGGGTCTGGCCTTTGACATATTTGACTTAGTGATGTTTCCAGTCGTGCCTGAATGAATACCAAGTACCTTTTAACCAAAGGCTCATTTATGACCTATACAGATTGTGTTTATAAAACCAATAACAGTGACCGTGTATTGTAACTGAGAAACGAAGTGTTGGGACACTCGTAGCTCGCCACATGCAGGTGGTCTCCAGCGTCTCCCTTTGAAAGCACACCCGTATGGTCCTGCGGTGTCACCTCCAGGGCTACCCCCAGAATTGCCTGCAGTCACTTAAACCTCATGTGTGCCCTAACCCATCCAGGGTTTCCAGGCAGCTTTGCTACGTGGCCAGGGTTCTGTTCCCCTGCAGAATGCTGCGTGTGTGGGTCTGGGCCCAGCGCTGCCCTCACTGCCTCCTGGCCAGCCAGCTTTGGTCCCAGTGTGGCTAATGGAAGACGGTGGAGACATCCCCTCTTGGACAGTGGCCCTGAGAGGGACTGCCAGCCATGACCCATGCCTGGGCTCCCGAAATTCCCCTCTCCTCAGCCATGCGTGGTAGAGGTGTGGCCGTGTCCCAGTCTCTGCCTTCAGGTCCTTCTGATTTCAGCCCATCCGCGGTGGGTGCCTCTTGGCTTAGACTCTTCCTGGAGTAAGTCCCTCCCGCACTTGGTGCCGTTGCCACGGTTCCGGCTCCACCCCATGTACCCATGAGTGGTTAGCTCCTCCTGCTCCTGTCCGCTGTTTGTAACCGTCGTGTATTTGGGCTCTGTCTTACGCCGTCATCGTGCTACAGACTTTTTCATGTTAGCGTCCAGTTGCTAAGGTGCCTTGCCTATTAACGCCAAACTGAGCCATGAAACTAGTTTGTGTTTGCTAACCGTCTAGAATTACATACGCACAAGGTCGTTTATGTGGTATTGTTTATAATTATGGAATGCTGAAGTGACCCAGGTGCCCACAAGTACGATCTTTTGGTGAACCATGACTCTTTTGGGGGGCCGTGCAGGGAGTCTGAACTGACACGGGCTGGCCTCCTACCACAGGCACGCTGTATATAAGAAAGGCAGACTCTAGAAGCATCTGTAGTGACATTAACAAGGAAGAAAGGAAGCTAGAAGTGTCTGCACATTTGTGCAAACACAAAATTGAGGAAGGACAGAGCAGACGCTAAGGAGGATGGTGGCCGGCGTGTCATGAAGCCCTGACTCTGAGCCAAATTTCTGTTCTTTTTGCTCAGAGATGACATGGCTGTGGGGCACCCAGCATCAGCTGCGGTTATTATCAGACTGTTATGTTGTCTGGCCTGCTCTGAAAGCCAATGTTTTAGGACTAGAGAATTAGGGAGCACGGAAAGCCGGGGCCTCAGGGGTCCCTTTTGTGTCACAGATAAGGTTACTGCACAGAGAGACGTACTTTAATGTGTGCGTGTATCTGTGTGCACCTGCCAGCCCTGAATGCCTGGGGGCCTGGAGTGGTGACCCCTGCAGCAGGTGCTCACCCTTTCCCTGTCCCGGGCTGGAGCGCTCCTCCTGATGGCTGGAAGCAGGCTCCCAGAGGAAAAGCTTGTGCCCGGGCCAGAGTGGGAAATCCAACCTGAGCCTTAACCATTTGTGGCAGAAAGCAAGGAATTGCTGGAAATAGGATGGGGGCTTGTTGGAAGAATATAGGCCCCCCCCAGGGAGCTACATCCAGGTCAGTTGGAACAACAGAATATTGTTTTGGGTTATAGTCTTCAGAATCAGTGACTCTACACAAGTCCATGCTGATATAAATCACTAATGGGGTTAAGCTGTGGGCAGGGGAGGGACAGTGGGTGGTGGTGCCCAGCACAAAAGTGACAGGTTGGGGACAAAAGTCACAGCACAGAGGCAGGGGTAGAGACGAGAACCGGCTGGGAGTTCGGAGTCGGGCCAAGTGTGGTGTCAAACCTGGGGACTGTCCTGGGGCCTCCCTTCAGGGTGTGGTAGAGAGGACAGTGCACACTCGGTGGCCTACCCATGGCTAGCGCCCCCCTCTGATGCTCTCCTCGGTGTTCCTACTTCACTAGTGAGCAGATGCCAGACTAGACACATTCTGTAGAGTGAAGACCGGTGCTCTTCATGGGTATCAGGGTCCAGAGAAAGGAGGGCTCCGGAGAGATGGACGCACTGCCACACAAGTCCTGGGCCGGGAAGCACAGTGGCGGGCAGCTGCTGGGGCGAGGTAGTCTGCAGCCCGGTTACCAGAATGCTGGGATTCTTCTATGATTATGTTATGGTGGCATTTGGGGAAGCTGGATATGAACTCTCCTATTTTTGCAAATTTTTGGAAATCTAAAATTATTTGCATTAAACTGTGTGGTTGAACTTTGTGCGTGTGTGGTTGAGTAAATTCTCGTAGTCAGATGTATCCCGTGGACTTCGAGGCAGGTGATGTGACAAATGGTTTCGGCAAGTGGGGGAGGAAGCGTGGGAGGAGAGGTCCGAAAGCAGCCCCAGTTGTGGCAGACAGCTGAGCTCTTTACAAAGGGGCAGTGGCTTCCCAGTGTGACCTTTGATTTTCCACATCTGAGTTGCTGGCCGTACGGCATGTAGGGCACAGATGTCCTGTTCATACCCAAGCGCCTGCTCCTTCGGCCCTGCTCCTGTAAAGCGCCCGCACACTTTTCGCAGGAAGTCAATAGCGGTATTCAGTGACCCAGAGACACCTTCCAGAATGCTTTCCAAGTGTTCTCACGCGGGAGATAGGCCAGGGAACCTGGGCGTCCCTCAGAGGAGTCCCTTAGTCTGCTTCCCTCTAGCCCCTGGGGGGTGGGGCGTGCTCCGGATGCAGCGCCTGGATTCCCTTTGGCCAGCTATCCCACTGTCAAGAGCAAGACGGCCTCTCCTCTCCGTGAAGCGTCCTGTGCTCACTTAGGTCACCTCAGAGCCAGTGGCGTAAACAGGACAGATTTACGATCTTATAAACAGACCCACGAGGCTGCATTTCTGCGGGGGCTCTGGCCGGAGTTGTCTTCCTGGCTTTCCAGCTTCTGGAGGCACTCCGTTTTCCTCAGCCCGGGACCCATCGTCCAGGACAGCGTCCTCTCTGTCCTGACCTGTCCCTCCCATCTCGTCCCTGACTCTGATGCTCTGCCTCCTCACCAGAACCTTCCTGATGACACTGCCTACCCAGATAATCCGGGGTCCCCTGCCAGCCCAACATCCTTAACCTGATCAACCCCTGGCAAGTCCGATTTCACAGGGTCAGCCAGGGACACTGATGTGGACTCTGCCAACCACACTAGCCGTGGTGTGAGGGGGACAGAGAAGCATCGGGCCTGGATGGGGCTCGGGTCCGAGCTCTGGACCGGGAGCAGCTCCTGCGTGCCCGTGCCCAGAAGACGTGCTGTCATACGGCTGTGAGGCTTTGCCTCGTGAACGCAGCAACCTGCCACAGACTGAGTTTTCTCAGGGCTGGGTTTAAAGGCCATATTCTTCTGAAATCTTTGGCAGACAACGGAGAATGGATATGTGCTTGGTAAACAGCATTCGGTTGGAGCCAGCCACTGCAAGTAGGACGTGATCCCATTCCCGCCACGTGTTCCTCTGTAGATAGTTCGTGATGTTGTGGATATGAGAGCCGTGTCTGGGATCCAGGGCAGTAAACGGTCTGGGATCCAGGGCAGTAAACGTTCTCGATTCACGTACGGTTGAGAGAGTCGTGTGTATCATTTTTATAGAAACAAATTGTTCGTTTAAGAACTCACTGTGTGTGGTTATTTTGTATCACCTGTAAGTCACTGTGACTGTGATTTTACATTGTCCGTAAGTAGCTTGGTTGGTTTTTCCTGGTGGAACCTCACCGGTTTTGTGGCTGCATGCAGTTCTGCAAAGCACTGAGGGTGGCTGGGGGCGGGGGCCGTTAGCTGCTCACGGTGGCTTTGCGGGCTCTTTGAGGGAGGGTTGTGGCAGTCTGCTTGGGTCTCCCCTTTGGAGGCGGGGACCCTCAAGCCTCTCTGAATGAGGGCTACTCTCTGTGCTGCTCGCTTCATGCCGGTCTTACTGGGAAAGAATGAGCTGTCTGTGCCTGTCATTCCAGCCCCCAGCCGTTTGGATTCAGTCTTTCAGCAAGATTATTTATGGGCGAGAAAGCAGAGATTTTATTATTGCAAGAGACAGACGTCAGAGAACTTTTTATCAGGCCATAGAAATGACTGTGTGGACGTGAGTAAAATTACCAGCCTCCAGTTGGCAGGAGTGGAATCAGATTCACAGTGGCCTATGCGCAGAGGATGAGCAGGTCATGGTTGGTGCCTGGCTGGCCATCCATTCTGGCCTGGAACCCAACAGCAGCTCCGTCTGCAGAGAGGCCATGCAGATTCAGATGCGACCCAGGCTAGAGACAGACTAGAGGGATAGGATCACAGCCTGGCCTCCGGCCTCCTGGCTCTGACTGCTCGTCACCAGGGGCATCCAGTCCCAGGGTGGGCTGGGGGCCGGGGAGCCGTGCCCAGCCACTTCTTAGGAACCCTGTTGGAATGGCTCGGGCCCTTACACACTCACTTCCTGTGGAGCCTTCCCTCCTCCTCCTGGTGGACTCCCCTGATTCTTCCAGGCCAGGCCTGTGTCCCCTCCGGGAGCAGCCTACAGGGAGCGGGTGGGAGGCGCCTGTTGTCGTGGGAGCAGTTGGGTGTGTGGACACAGCCCGAGGCCACACCAGCAGGGCTGAGGGTATCTGCGAGACCAGGAGAAACCGGGAGAATGACCTATCTCTGAAATAGTGCTTGTGCATGCTTGTTAGCTTTTTTTTTAAAGATACTATTTATTTGAGAAAAGAGGGAGCATGAGCTGAGGGGAGGGGCACAGGGAGAAGCAGGCTCCCCGCTGAGCATGGAGCCTCATATGGGGCTGGATCCCAGGACCCCAGGATCATGACCTGAGCGAAAGGCAGACGCTTAACAACGGAGCCACCCAGGCGCCCAGTTTCTTTTTTTTAGACTTTTTATTGGGATATAATTCACATGCCATAAATTCACTTTGGAAAGAGTACAGTTCACAGAGTTGTGCAAACATCTCTAGATTTTTAAGTAAACTCCACCCCCAGCATGGGGTTTGAACTCACGACCCTGAGATTGAGAGTTGCACGCTCCACTGACTGAGCTGGGCAGGCGCCCCACTGTCTGCTCGGTTTCTAATCATTTTCCCTTTTTCTTCTTCAACTCAGAAGGTAGCCAACAGAATCTCCGGAAAGCTGTGGATTTACCGCTAAGCCCTGGCCGGGAGGAGGTGCAGGGGTGAGAGCGGGAGAGCACCTTGTTTGTGAGGTGCCCCCCAATTCTGGGCTGTCTTGGGGTTTGGGCCGGCCTCTTCCCCACATTCCGATGAAATCCCAGAGTCATATGACTGTTTCAAAGCCTTTGCACACATCCTGCACCTTCTTCGCTTAGGGTGGGCCTCTGTTCCCTCCCCTGAGTTTGGGGTTAGAGGCCGCTGAGCTCTGAGGAACTCCAAGTGAGTCCCCTTGGGGATCCCACATCAAGAGGGTGGGGAGCAAGAGGAGGGACGCATGCCTGCAGCCCCCACCCCCCGCTATAGCTGCACCTGGAGTCCTGGGTGGACAGAGGGTGTCTAGACCACAGCGCCCACGGCGAACGCTGACACGGGAGCGCTGAACAGCAAGCGAGATCCAGCATAGGTCACTGGAGGGGAAGGAGGTGGGAGAGGAAGTTACCGGGGCGCATAGGGAGTGCGAGGCAGGGGATGTGCCTGCAGAGCTGACCCTGGCACCCTAACCACTGTGTTCCGGCAGGGTGGGCTTCCCTGGCCATGACATGGGGGAGCAGGAGCTCCCAGGCCTAGACTCTGCTGCGTTACTGGTGTAGGTTTTACCTGCTGTTCTGCTGAATAGCAGAGGAGAGCCCTGCCTGGGGGACACTCGGCTTCTCTGTACCCCAAGGTGCAAGGGGAAACGGTTCTCTTGGGCGCTGGGGGTGGAACAAGACCTAGGGATGGAAGTGGGGACTGTAGGTGTGGGATCCAGGAGGTTCGTGGTGGGCAGGTAGTGTTGGAAAGACAACGGGTCCTGGACAGGTGTGAGGGACACCCCCAGGGGAGCATCTTTTCTCCAGGCATGTCCTGGAGCTGAGGGATGGACTTTTCTGAAGGTGCTAGTGTGGTTTCCACTTTGGGGCTTTTAGGGTTGGTTCCTTGGGGTCCGGTGGCTATGTCCCCCCACCCTTATTACAAAAGCCCAGTAATTTGGGACAGGGGTGAGGGCCAACCACTCTGAGGAAGCCAACTCTCCCTTCCCATTAACTTGCAATGGTCAGTGGCATCTCCGTGGCTGAATATGGTGGCATGGCGGCCCCTGCTGGACAGTGCTGGCACCGCAGTGCTTGACGAGGGTTCCCTAGAGGGGACTCTGCCAGGTTCTCCAGGAACTGCAGATAGGACCAGGGCTGGGTATCTCTCAGGCCCCAGGTCTTCCTGACTTAGTGGCCAGGCTGGGGGGTTGGGGGCTTAGAAATAAGGGGGGGCTTCAGCTGCCGCCACCGCCCCTGTGCCAACTTCCCCGTTCGTGTCAGGGCAGCACAGAGCTGGTGTGTGGGCCTGGCACCACAGGGAGTCAGTGATGGGTGGCAAGGGGTTCACTGCCTGCACCCACAAACTGTGCCTAAGGGTAGAGGCTACAAGGGGTAGAAATGAGATCTGGGGGTGGCAGGAGCCGCCCCCCTCCCAAGAGAAGATGCCACTGGTGACAAGAGGGTCACTATGAACAAGGAGCCTCCCGGCCCCTGGGACCGAGTGCTTAGATGTGGGTGTCTGCCCAGGGCTGTGGGGTGCCAAAGTACGTAGCCTTGTGGGCCCTGCTCCTCCAGGCTCCTCTCTGTCTCTCCCTCTCTCCCACCGCTGTGCCAGTTAGCCTTTTCTGGGCTGCAGGCCACCTCAAACTTAGCTTCAAACTGCAGCATTATATGGGACTGGTTGCTGCATCTGAGGGTACTCACTGCATGGGCATGGCCGGAACTTGAGCTGTGAGGCCTCAGCTTGGGACATGAGGGAGGTCATCAGGGATGGGCAGGGGCAACACCGTCTCTCTGAGCTCTCTCTGCATGGTCTCTGCAGTGGGGTGGCTGGGAGCCAGGCTTCGTACCTGGCAGCTCAGGCTCCCAAGGAGAGACCTAGGGTTTGGGGTAGAAAGAGAGCAACACAGAATGTGCACCAAATGGAAGTCACATCCTTTTATGATCCAGCCCAAGAAGTCTGCAGCCGTCCTTCACTGGTTGGAGCAATCACAACCCCCACTGAGACTTTTTAAAGATTTTATTCATTGAGGCACCTGGGTGACTCAGTGGGTTAAGCCTCTGCCTTCAGCTCAGATCATGATCCCAGGGTCCTGGGATCAAGCCCCACATGGGGCTCTCTGCTCAGCAGGGAGCCTACTTCCCCCTCTCTTTCTGCCTACTTGTGATCTGTCAAATAAATAAAATCTTTAAAAAATATTTATTTAGAGAGGGAGGGGGAGAAAGAGAGAGTGAGCACCTGAGGGAGGAGCAGAGGGAGAAGGGGGGGGGAGAATCTCAAGCAGACTCCATGCTGAGCATGGAGCCTGCCATGGGGTCCATCTTACAGCCCTGAGGTCATGACCTGAGCCCAGACCAAGAGTTGGAAGCTCACCTGACTGAGCCACCCAGGCGCCTCAACCCCCACTGAGATTTAAGGTGAGAATATAGATCCCACATCTCAGTGGAAAATGGGAGCAATGTCAATCACATTATAGATGACCGTGTAGGAGGGAAGACATGGATGGATGACAGAAGGATGGATGAATGGATAGGCAGATAGATGATAAATGATGGATGGATAGACAGTGGATGGATAGGTGGATGGGTGGGTGGCTAGAAGATAGAAGGATGGACAAATAGATGATGGGTAGATAGATCCTGGGTAGATGATGGGTAGATACAGATGCATGGGTGGATAGGTAGATGATGAATAGGCGATGGATGGATGGATAGGTAGATTTGAAGGAATGGGTGGATAGATGAAAGGCAGATGATGACTTGGTAGTTGGATAGATGGGTAAATGATAGGAGTTAGATAGAAGGGTGGGTGGATAGATGGATGGACAGATGAATGAATGGGGAGAGGATAGATGGGTGGATAAATAGATGATGGATGGGTAGATGATTGATTATGGGTAGATAGGTAATGGATAAGTAGATGATGGATAGGTGGGTGGATGGATAGATGATAGATTGATGATGGGTAGATAGACGATGGATGGATGGGTGGATGAATAGATGGTTGGGTGGTTAGATGATGGATGGATGGGTGGATCGATGGGTAGAGGATGGATGGATGGATGGGTGGGTGGGTGGATGGGAAGATGATGGATGGATGGGTGGGTGGGTGGGTGGATGGATGGGTTGATTGATAATGGATAGGTGGGTGGATGAATGGATAGAAGGTAGATGGATGAATAAATGATGGATGGATAAATAATGGATAAGTGGGTGGATGGATGGGTAGATAACTAAATAATGGATAGACAATGGAAAGATGGATGATAGATGATGGATGGATAATGTATGGGTAGGTGGACGGATGGGTAGAGGGATAGATGAATAGGTGGACGGGTGGATGGGTGGATAGTATATAGATGACGGATGGATAGATAATGGGAGGGTGGGTGAATGGATGGGTAGATGAATAGGTGAGTGGATGGGCAGATAGATAATGGCGGGATAGGTGGATGGATAGGTAGATGATAGACTGAAGATGGACGATGGATGGATGATAGGTAATGGTCGGATAGGTGGGTGCATGGATGAATAGATGATAGAGATAGATGATAGATGGATGATAGATCCAGTGTACAGATGAGTGGATGGGTAGATGGAAGAATGGATGGACGGATGGGGGATAAGCCAGGGACCTCCTTTGAGAAATGCAAGTCCTCTCTCAAATGCCTGGTCTGAGGCCTGTCATGATGTATAGGTTCATATACTCTGTTCATGGCAGATGGGCTCAGTGTGTGGCACTGATAAACTGTGACGTACTTTCACACCTTCCTTCCTGTGCTTCGTGAGGCTGCAAGGCTTCTTGTTGGATGTCCCTTGTGCTCGACCCTGTCCTTAGGCCTGTGATCTGGTCCTGGAGAGAAGCCTTTAAGATGCGTGACCCCGTGCCTCCCACCTCAGTCTCCCCATCCTCTAAGGGGTGTGATATTAGTCCTGTGTGGGGCTGCTGAGGGGTGGGAGGCAGGACCCCTTCATTCAGCCCACTCAGCGCAGGGGCCACAATGTCAGACACAAGAAACATGGAGAGCCGTTCTGTTCTCACTGGAACACAAGGGAAAACCCTTTCATGTTTGAGAGTTATAGATAGGTGTCACATAAGTAGAATCATACATGTGTCCTTTTGTGACCGGTTTATTTCACTGAGTATTGAGTGTTTTTTAAAGCATCTATTTATTTAGAGAGGGTGCACGAGCCAGGAGAGGGGCAGAGGGAAAGGGAGAGAGACAATTATCAAGGAGACCCTATGCTCAGCGTAGAGCCGGAAGTGGGGCCCGATCCCACGACCCTGAGGTCATAACCTGAACTGAAACCAGGGGTCAGATGCTCAACTGACTGAGCCTCCCAGGCGCCCTGAGGATCTCCTTTCAGGGATCACCAGACTGTGGTGTGTGTTGGTGCCTCGCTTCTCTGTGGCTCAGGGCTGCTCTGCTGTGTGGGCGACACTGGGACTGCGTCCACCTTTGGCTGCTGTGAACAACGTGAACATCCACATGCAAGTTACTGTGTCAGTGTGTTTGCATTTTGGTGGGGTCTGTACCTGATGGGGCACTTTCCAGGTCACTTGGGAACACTGTTGAGCTGCCCGGGGACCCAGCGGAATGTTCACACAGCGGCTGTGCGTTTTCCATCCCCTATCCCCAGAGGATGAGAGTTCAAGGCCCCACAACCCCGCCGCTCTTTTTCCTGGTACCGAGCTGCAGCTGTCCATGTGCGTATGTGTGAGCATGTATATGCATGCGTGTGAAATGTGTGCATGTGTGCGTGCGCGCATGTGTGTTTCAGGGGGAGTCGGACGGTAGCGGTTCAATTTGCAGCTCTCCGAGTGCTGGTGGTACCGACCGTCTCCCGTGCACCCTGGCCTTCGTAGTCTTCCTTTGAGAAATGTCTGCTCAGATCCCTTTCTTGTGGCTTCGCTCAGTCACTTGCCTGGTTTATTATTGACTTGTAAGCGTTCTAAGTGGATTTGTGGAGTTCTTTTGCATCACTTTGCACAGGAACTTAAGATGCACTGCTGAGTGTTGTTGCTGGAGGGGGACAGCGTCGGGGAACGTGAGCAAGCCCTGTGGCCTCTAGTGGGTCTCACCCTTCTCCCCACACTGCGTGCTGAAATGGCTGCATGAGGCCACCAGCCCCAGAGGACCTTGCATGCTGGGCCTGCCCTGGCCCTATCGGGGTGGCTGCCAGAGAGGCCTTGGGCACAGCGCGGGGCCCACACCCTTGCCAGCACTCTCCTGGCCGGAGAGCCTCCTGCCCCTCTGCCCCTTCCTTATGCCATTGGTCTTTGAAAGACCAAGCAAAACATGTGTTCAGTTGCCCCAACGCTGGTGAAGCAAACCACAGCTCCCACCCCACATCATCTGAGGGGCTCCCCTGTGGACCCCCCAGCTTCCAAGGGGGTTTCTGGGCCAGTGCCACTCCCAACAGGGACGTGGAGAGCATCAGTGGCCGGGACCTGCTCCCCCAGCCTTGCGGGGCTGTGACCACTACGCCTCTGGCTGTAGGGCAGCAGGGTGCCCCGCATCTCAGCCCTTCTCCTGCGAGAAGTTCCAAGCCGCTCAGGTCATCTTTCTTCTGGTTTTTTTGTGTTTCTCTGGGTAAGGAAACCAGTGAGCCTTTCTCCTGAGGGTGGGGCTGCAGGAGTTGCTTGGGGCGAGGCGGGCTTCAGAATGGGAACTGTCCCCAGCCACACCAGGAAGCTGTCCCTCGTGGTCAGGCATGTGGCTGTGTACATTCAGTGGTCTGCTTGCAGCCTCCACCCTCGGGGACTGGCTCACTGGGCATCATGCATAAGTCCCTGGGCCTCCCCATCCTGGGGGTTCTATTGGGGGCTTTCCCCACAGCTGCCCCTCGGGCCCACCGCCGAAGCAAGGGTCCCCCAGGGGTCTGGCATGGAGCAGGCCCATGGAGGACAGAGGGTAAAGGCACTAGGATGTGGCCGCCATGCCTGGAGAGGGCCAGAGGTGGGTGGTGTGAGGCCCTGGGAGGGTTCCCGGCCTGGTCCTGGTTCCTGCTCTGCTCTGGGAGCTTCTGGCTGCCCAGCCTCTGAGCTCCGAGGTGCTGTGTCTGCAGGGGGACGGAGACTGGGGTCTGCCCCCCTATCATGCCAGGGTCAGGGCTAAGAGGGCCTATACCTGCAGGGCCTGTACCAGGTGTGCCAGGTGGATGCTAGCATGGTGTGGACATGTCTGTGCTGGCAGCCGGGGGTTCCTGTTTCCTCCCCCACTGGCTGGCCGGCCTCTCCAAACTGCTGAGGGCTGTGCATGGAGCAGGTGCTCAGTGAATAGTTTTGAAGGGCTGAGGCTACCACCTTGTCCTGGAGAAGGAAGGGCCCAGGTGCCCAGAAAGATGGTGCCATGTCAACCAAAGACCACATACACTTGCCCAGTTCCTCCTGTGTGCCTGGGGCCAGGTGGGGCCAGGGATGGCTGGGATTGGCCTTCATGCTGGCCACCTCCCTCAGCCTGGGTGTGTCCCCTCCCCTGTCCTGGGCAGGTGTGCCAACCCCACCTGCTTTACAGAATTTCCTCCAGAATCCGGAGACAGTAGGTGTCTGGGCAGAAGAAGGGTTAGCAGACACAGGCGGCTAGTGGCCAGCACCTCTCAGGGCTTCTGGTGTCCAAGGAAAGGGGCCACTTCTTGGGGACAGTGGACACCGGAAGTACCCAGGCCTCTTGCTGCTTCCTTGTCTGAGCTTGCTCCTCTCCACCTGCTGTCTACTCCACAGCTTCCCCACTGTCCTGCCTCACACCTTTCCTGAGAGCTCTCCCCTGCCTTCTGCATGGCCCTCCTGTGGCCGGGTCACTTGGGCTCCTTTCCCCAGCTCAGTCCCCCCACACTCTGGGGGCTCCAGTCCCTGTCTCCAGCCCTCTGCTTCTGTGCCCACGATCCCCCTGATGGTCCGTGAGCTTTGGTGATGCCACCATCCCCAGGGCCTCCCATGGGCCACAGAGTCCTGAGTCCACCTTTCCCCACGTGCATGTCCTCCACACCCAGATGAGCACAGCTGTCTCCCTGGGGTCGTCGGTCTCAGGCCTGCCTTTCTCAGACACCTTCACATGGATCCCCAAGGGCAGACATAGAGTTGCTCTCCCTACTCCCCACACCCTCGGCACAGGGGTCAGCCCCCCTGAACTGTGTCTGGCCTTGAGACCCTCCAGCACTTCCCCTAAAGCCCCAGGCCCCCGTGCTCGTCGGCCTGAAATGCCTTCCTGTAGCTGGCTCACACTCACCCTGGGAAGCCCTGCCGACCCCTGTTCACCAATACTGGCTCGCCTTCCCTGCCCCCTCCAGCTAACGCAGGTGATGGCAGATCTCTTTCTCCTCTTTGGAGGCAGGGCCTGCCCTAGGGGGCCTCTAGCCAGGCTGGGGCACACAGACACCTGCTGCCCCTGGCCCTTCTCGAGGCCTACCCTTCCCCATCAGCCGCTGGAGGGAGGACGAAGAGGTGGGACCAAGAGGGGGTCCCACAGGAAGGCACAACCCTGGGATGGGTTGCAGGCCAGTGTTGTAGGTGGGAAGCTGGGGGCCCCAAGGAGGCTGGCTGTATGGAGGGAGCATCCTGGATTTGTTTTGGCTTCAAGGGGAAGAAAATGTGTCCAGACTGGGCCTGGGGTCTCTAAAGCCTGGGGACCCCCAGCCCCTTTGTTCTTATCTCACCCCAAGTTAGATTGCTTCAGACAGCCTGGACCCTCCCCACTGTTGGCAGGAGGCAGAGGGAGGGAAGAGAGGCCGGGGGTCCCCACGTAGTGGGCAGCCGTGGCAGCCCAGGTAGCCACCAGCCAGCTGTCAGTTTCCTGACTTTGTTGTACAAAAGCAGCTGAGAAAACCAAGGTCAAACTGTGTTCCTTTGCTTGTGAGGCTTTGAACTGCAGACCTTTGTTCCCTCCCAGTTCCAGGTCAATGACGGTGCCTCCTGGAGGCGCTGAGGGCGGGGCTGGCCCAGGCCAGAGTCCCCGAGCCCGGTGTGGTTCCTTGGCTACAGACACATCTCTCCCCACCCCTTCGTCCGTCACATGGCATTCTCCCTGCATGTTTGTTTGTGTCCAAACAAACATGCGGGGAGAACATGCGGGGTCCCTTTTATAAGGACACAGTCATGGAGCAGGGCCCACCCCATGACCTTGACTTGACTTGCTCCCTTGCAAAGACCCTGTCCCCAGAGAAGGCCACATTCACCCTCCCAGGGATAGGGGTTGGGCGGCAATTAACCCCAGCATAAGCCAGCAAACGCAGTAATGCACTGTGGAGACACTTCTGGCCCTGGGTGGGGAGCACTGTCCTCCAGGACCCTTCATTTCAGGGTTACTGCCCCCTGGGCACCTCAGGGGCCCTCCTGGCCTCTCTGACCTCTGCACCTGGCCCGCCCTTTAGCCCCAGAGCAAACCTCACTGGCTGCCTGGAGGTGCCTTGGCCAGATGCCCTGCTCTCAAAGCATCCCTGTGCCCCCTTCGCCTCCGGGAGCCTTTGGTTCTCTGTCCTGTCTCCCTGGCTGGGCCACAGGGTCTCTGTCCAGTGCCCACTGACAAGGCCAGTTCTCCAATGCGGGTCTCGATGACAAGGCCTGAGTTGGGAGCCCAGAGCATCCCGGCAGCTTCCCAGCGCACCTCACTCCTCTGAGCTGCAAGCCAGCAAGGACCAGGCTCCCTCTGCTTCCAGCCGCCTCAGCGGCATCCTGTCTAGGACTGGAAACATGGGGGAGGCTGGACAGAGACCAGGTGCCATTCTGCTGCTGTGAAGCCAGTCGCATCCAGAAGGCTTGCTGGGAGATCCCCGGTGTTCATATCAGTGCCTGCTTTGGAGATCTTGGAAATCTGGTTGGTAGAGTGAAAACACCTAGTTTATAGAAAGAAATTGGTTGAGAGGTGGTTTTCTTTTATATTCTTGTCAAGGGGGTGTTAGAACATGAGCTCTGGGCCTGAATATCTCAAAATGCTGGGCTGGGAGCTCTGGGTTCCATGGACAAAGTCCTGACACTGGTTTGGGGTCTCTTTCCTCATCTGGGGTTTTCTGCCTGGATGGTTGGGGAGGGCTTCAAGGAGGAGGTGGCAACAACCTGTGTGTATCAGCAGGGTGGGGAGCCTAGCAGTGCCCCCATCATCGACCTTTGGAAAATGGCTTCTCTGGCAGGCTGAGGGCAGGGTTCATCCCCGCCAAGAGGCCCAGGGCTGGCCTTGATTCCCGGAAGCCTCTGTTCACTCTGCTCCTTCCCTGGGAGAACCTGCCCCTGCTAGTGCCAAGGCGCTGCCCTGCTGGCTCAGGGCCAGGGCCCTGGTCTCACCTTACCGGCCGACTAGCTGTGCTGTGGGCACAGGAGCAGGCAGACCCAGCCCAACAGGAGCTCAGCGTCTGTTTTGTATGGCTCAGTGCTCCTGGGCAGGCGGGCACCAGGTCTCGCTGGGCCCCCCTCCCAGGCCCAGAAGATGATTGAGTAACTGGGATTCAGGGGCCTTTGTCTCAGCCTTGCAAAACGAGGAACAGCTGGCAGAGGGAGCAGGGGTTGTGGGGCAGGTGGGCAGGGGCAGTCAGGGAGCCCATGCCGACCCCGTGTCTCCAAACGCCGGCCCCAGTCTGGTTCTGGCCCAGCCCAGGCTGTGTTGTCACCGTCTGGATCCTGTGGGTGCCACCCCCTTGCCGGGAAGCCCAGGACAGGGGCTGTAGCTCCGGCTCTTGCCTCCTTTGGGGATTCTGGTTTCACATCCTGACTTCTCTTTTCTCACCCCCTGCCCCCACCCCCCGGGGATGTCATCACCTCCTCAGTCAGAAGGGAAGACAGAGATGGCAGAGGACCCACCCTGGGCAGGCTGTGGCCGTCTGCTCATGTGGTTCCCTCCTGCAGGAAGCCGGGGCCACACCTGCTCTTCCCCGAGACCTCTCTGCGGCCCCTCTACGGGTCCATGCTCCTCTCTGCCCTCACTGGGCAGCCTTCCCAGTGTGTGTCTCTTTTTCTGGTTCCGCGTTTACCCCAGTCCCAACATGTGGAACCCATGTGTGGCTTTGGGCCACTGATTGGATTGCTCCGTACCTCAGTTTCCCCATAAAATGGGAGTTAAATGAGAAAGTCCATTGAGGGCTTTAATCTGATGCCTAGTTAACTAGTTAGTAGCTGTAACTTGTCATTAACATCTTTGTTAAGCAACGTTCTCCTCATGTATGCTGGGTGGCAGGCTCCGAGCCGGGCACAGGGGCCCAGAGGAGAAAATGCCGTCTGTCTTTGCTCAGAAGGCTCCAGTCTGATGGCAGAGACGTGTGGCCAGCTGAGCACAGCGCACCACAGCCCCGCTGACTTAGCAGGGCAGAGCAGCGTGCCGCATTCTGCTGGCCAGATGGACGAGGCCCGGAAGCTCTGTGTTCCCCGAGGTGACTGCGGCCCGGGGAGCAGGCACCTGGCGGGACAAGGCTGCTGCAGCCCCACCACGGACAAGTGGCAGGGCTGCTGCCGATGGCAGCGCCTTTCCCCGTGTTCCGGAGGGCTCCTTTGTGATGAGAATCCACTCTAACAGTCATGGAGATACTGGCGGTGGGCGAGGGGGGGGG
This sequence comes from Mustela putorius furo, assembly GCF_011764305.1. Taxonomy (NCBI): domain Eukaryota; kingdom Metazoa; phylum Chordata; class Mammalia; order Carnivora; family Mustelidae; genus Mustela; species Mustela putorius. Next base: position 14,968,841 of record NW_025421293.1, read on the forward strand.
GTCGTGTGGCTGTGACCCTGACCCACTGAAAACACCCTAAATGCTCCTCTGCCCGTGGCCGGGTGCACACGTCACGGGTCAGCTGAGTAGAACGCAGTCACTGAAAGAGAAGGAGGTCTGTATGTATGGACTTGGAAGATATGTAAGGTCTTATTAAGTGAAAATTAACCAAAAAACCAAACCAAAACAAAAAACACCCAAAAACCCCAGTGGCAGGTCAGAAGGATTGGAGACTCCCCTGGTGTTCTCACAGGTGAGGACCGTTCTGGAAGGAGGCAGAGGGTGGTTCACAGAGCTTGGCTTGGAATTGCCTGGGATGGGGATAGAGAGAAACTGTAATCCTTTAATGGGATGCTTATTTCAATCGTGTGGATCATTGGATCCATAATTTAAGAAAATGGGAAGAATTCGGGAAAGTGCAGAGGCAGGCAGAGGAAGGGACACCCATTACCTGTCCCCTCTGTCTCTCTCCTCTCTCTCACTCCTGGGTCCCTGCCTCTTGACATGGTGGGCCTTTATTCCTGGCATGGGGACCCCACTGTGGTGTCCCTCCTGTGGCCGCTGGGGCCTGTTGGCCATCTCCTCCCTGGGGCAGGGATGGTGTGAGCAGGCACCCCTTCCCTCAGCCCGTGGGCCTACCGCCGGCCTGATTGGCACACAGTAGGTGTCCAGGTGTTGCTCCCCACCCCCAGGAGCTCAAGGAGGAGCCCACCTGGGCCTGCTCAGGCCCCCTCTGGTGGAGCTGGTGGCGCTGTGCTCAGATGGGGGTGGGCAGAGGGGAGCCCGCCGGGCTGGTCCCGAGGCGCGCGGGCTGGGGGACGGGTTGGGCGCGGAAGGAGGCCGCCCGCCCGCCCGCGCCGCTGGGGGCCGCCCGCGGGCCGTGCCGGCCAGAACGCGCGGTGCGCCCCGGGCCCCGCGCCGGCACACGCACAGCGGCCGCGGCGGAGACACCAGCGGCGGCGGCGGCGGAGCCGGGCCCGGCGGCAGGAATGCGGAACCGGCGCGCGGGCTGAAGCCGCCCAGGATGGCGCAGGGCCGCGGGCGGCGGGCAGCCTGCGTGGGGCCCTAGCGCGGCAGGGCGGACGCTCCGGGTCCCGGCCCGGCATCTCGGGCGGGCGGCGTCGCGGCCATGGCCAAGGAGCGGCGGAGGGCCGTCCTGGAGCTGCTGCAGCGGCCGGGGAACACGAGATGCGCCGACTGCGGCGCCCCGGGTAGGTGCGGCCGGGCGGGTTCCTCCGGGGTCGCGGCCGGTCCGCGTGGGTGCGGGGCCGGGCTAGCCGAGGGGCCGGGGGGATGCGGAGGGGGGCGCGTGCGCCCCTGTGAGGCGCTGGTCGGGGTGGGTGCGGGGCCGGGATGGGTGCGGCCCGGGGTGGGTGCCGGCCTGGATGCCCGCCCTGAGGACTGGGAGGAGAGCTGCGGCGCCTGCGTGGCCGGGGGCGCGGGCCTGGGGTGCACCTGCATGGAGCCGGACGTCGCCTCCCAGCGGCCCCGGGGCCTGCGGCTGTGTTGCCTCCCCTCCCCCCTTTCCCCCCACCCGCGTGTCTCGCTGTCACCCGCGGACCGCCGCGGCGTTGCGAAACCTCCGCTCCGCAGAGAAAGAGGAAATCGGGCCGGGCGGGTGTCTGCAGAGAGAGAAAGGGCAAGCGGCCCCCCGGCTTATGTGTGTGGGTGTGGGTGTGGGTGTGGGGGTCCACCTGGCTCCCCGCCACCTGGAGGTGACGTCATGGCCCCCCACCTGGGTCCACCCTTTTGCACATGCCCTGAGCAGAGGACTGGGGGAGGAAGGCCCGCGGGTGAGGGCTCTCCTGTCCCCACCCTGGCAACTGGCTGCTCTGGGCAGGTGGCCAGTTCAGGTGGGGCACCAGGGCCATCCTGCCTGTAACAGGCTCTTCGTTCACCTGCGCCATCCTCCCATCAGGCATCTCCTGGACTTTGCTCCTGGGTGGCCCTGCTCTGGGGTGATTTCCAAGGTGCCAGAGGCCTGAGGAGCTTCCTCTCCCTTCCCAGGGCGATTTGTCCTGGGATTGACAGGAAAAGGACAGGCTGTGCTTCCAGGCTGACAGAACCCTGTTTGTGAGCCATCAGCAGCAGCCCCTGGTCCTTGTGAGGGGAAGGTTGGGGAAGGAACAGCCCCTAGGGGCTACACCTGCTCCCGCTGCCCCCAGGAGGAGGGCAGCCCTGCTCAGGGGCTGTTCCCCCCAGGCATTCAGGGGGACATTGCACACCCCACTGGGGGCTCCCAGCTCAGAACACAGAACACTTCTCAGAACACACCTAGCTTACGTCCCCCAGGGGCAGGGGCTGCATTTGTCCTGAGACAGCAATTGGAGACACGCAGCCTCTGGGTACTCCAGAAGGGACCCAGTGGCCCGCGCTCCTCTGTTGCCTAACCACTGGGCTGGGGGGTGGTCTTTGGCAGCCCCGGGTCCTGGGAATCCGCTGGTCAGCTGCGGTGTTGCCAAGAGAGGCTACACCAGGAGCTTGAGTGTCCCAGAGCCGCCGACAATCTTCTCTGGAAGCCAGGCAAGCTGCAGTGGCCTCTCCCCCAGCCTCCTGAGCCGGGGAGCTGCAGGGCCCACCCTGATGGTGCCAGGGGCCGGGGGACAGCATTGGCACCACCGTTGTGCTCTGCTCCTGCCAGCTGGCTGGCTTGGCTCACTCTCTCCCTGCCTCCCTCCTCCAGACCTGAACTTTCACTTGTTCTGGAAAAAGGGACGCACCAGGGAGAGGTCACCGGCACGTTGAGCTCTCAGCCTGTGGCGGGGGTGGGGAGGAGAGAGGGGGTCACGGGCTGGAAAGCTGGCCCTGTCACTCTCCTTCTGAGTTACACTGCTCAGGAGCTGCGCCTTTGGAGCCAGAGCCTCTCTCCAGTGACCTCGGTGGGTGGGTGGGTCCAGCCTGGCAGGTGGGACAGGGGGCTTCCTGGCCTCTTGGGCCCTGCAGGGACCCCGCCCCTCACAGCAAGCACTGCCATGCCCAGCTCACCCACTCAGCCAGAGGGCACTGCTCCAAGGCAGGCACGCTGGGCCCTGGAGTGGTCTGTTCTTACAAGTCCAGCTTTCCCTGGCATTGGGCCAAGCCTCTGGTTTTTAAGAATTGGCCCATGACACCAGTGTCTTGCCTTATCTGTCTGGCAGCCCTGTGGAGCAGGCAAGATGCTGGCGATCTCCCCCATTTCACAGCTGGGGAAACTGAGGCCTTGGAAACTTGAGCCACCTTGGGGGACGTGGGGCTACAAAGGCAGAGCAGGTGTCTTGGTGTTATAGCTCTTCCCCCCTTCTTGGCCTCCCCTCTGCTCCAGCGGTGTTGGGCGCGAGGTTTGCTGCCCTGCACCCTCCCTTGTGACCCCATGGAATGCACGCCCACAGTCTCCGTTGCTTGGATGAAGCCACCTGGTCTGTCCAGGTTCTGTGCCTGCCGCGGCCCAGACGGGTGGCTAGGGGCCATTCTGTGGGGACCCGGACTGGCTCAGGGCTGCCCTGCCTCACCATAGCCAGTCAGGAGCCCGGCATTGCTGGGGGCAGGGGCACAGGGACCCTGGACTGTGGGCCAGCAGGCCAGGCCTGGGCCACCTATAAGCACCAGGCCTGGAGGGTTTTGCAGGAGATTTGGGCAGGCCTGGCCATCTGGCTCTGTGAGGGCTTCCAGGAGGGAGGCAGCCTTGGGGTTGAGGGTGTCCCCACGGCCCTCACAGGACCTGCTCCAGTAGTGGGCTGCCCCCACCTTTGAGCATGGGACCCAGGTAGCAGCCTCCCAGAGAAGTGGTTCTCGTGACAGGCCTGGGGGACTGGGTGTGTATGGGTCCCTTCCTCTGCAAGGCCTGGGTTGGGTCTCCATCTTGGGGGTCGAAAGGGGCAGCTCGGCACGTCCCCCAGGCTGCCTACCTCGTCAGGACAAATGACAGTCTTTCCCTTGAGCCTCAGGTCCGATGTTCCTGGAGGACTTGGGGGCTCTCACATCTTCAGTTGGGTTTTGGTGTGGGTGATGACCTTGTGGTCCTTTGATGCATGTCACCTGGGCATGAGTCACGTGGAAGCACCAGGTAAAGCCAATCTGGGAGCACGTGGGCCTCGGACACACGGGCGGCTGGGTGAGGAGGTGCCGGTTTCTGCCCAGACAGACGGTTTGGGACGGCTGTGTGGAGGCTAGGCTGCTCCCAGCATGTTTCTGGAACCAGGCCCTGGGGGTCTGACTCTGGCCTGGGGGGCCCGTCCTGGCAGCTAAGCTGCAACCTGAGTGAGTGCCCTCTCAGCCCCGCGGGTGACCTCAGAGCAGAAGCGGCTTGCTCAGCCCTGGAAGGCTTCATGGCGGACAGGACCTTTCAGAACTTGCTGTAAGCCAGGACAGAATTGGCTGGGGTGTGTGTGTGGCGGGGAGGGGGGGTCTTTCAGGAATTTGGCCTTGTTTGGAGAGGGCCCCCTGGGTGGGCGTGCGGCTAGCAGGGGGCTGCTGAGGAGTGGGCTGGGTGGCTGCACCCATCTCTGGTTTTGGGGGTTAAACCAAAATTTTTTTTAAAGTTATCATTTTAAATGATAATTTTTAATTTTTAATTGATTTTTTAAAAATTTTAATTAAAATTATTTTTAAAAATTTTTTTAGATTAAGATTATTTGGTGGGGGAGAGAGCACGCCTACACGTACTTGCAGGCGGGGGCACGAGCATGGGGAGAGGCAGAGGGAGAGAGGAAGCAGAGACTTCAAACCAGAGCAGGTTGTCTGAGGCCGGTCCGATCCTGGACCAGATCAGGACCTGAGCTGAGACAGAGTCGGAGGCTCACTGATTGCGCCGGCTGGGCACCCCCACTGTGACGGGCCTAGGTGTGCAGGGGTGTTAAGTACTTTCCTGTCCCTGCGCCCCCTCCTGCGCATGGGGCTCCAGAGCCTTACCGTCCTGTCAGTTGGAAACACGGGCCCCCATGTGCATCTCCAGCCCCACCCGCGCGCGCCTCTGGGTCGGTGGTTTGATGGCTCCTGGACCTGGTGGGATAGGAGTCCTGCCTTTTTTGCCTTGTGTCTGGTGCATTCCCTCAGCATGGTGTCTGCGGCCGTCCGCACTCGCGTGGCCATGCTTCTGTTACATGGACACTCCCCTCTCCGTCTGCCATCTACCCGGGACTCCTGCGTGGCTCCCACCTCTTGGCTGCTGTGAGCGCCGGGCTGCAAGCGTCTGAGAGGGCAGAGTCAGAGGACTAGAATGGCCAGGTCACAAGGTGACTTTCAGTCTGACATGGTGCAGGACCCTGCAGGCTATGCTCCTTGGCCCCAGGCCAGCAGGCCCCTTGTGCAACGTTCTGCTGCCGTGTCTGGGAGGCTGGGGAGCAGCTCCCCCCCACCTCCATCCCAGCAGGGGAGGCCCAGCCAGCCAGGGCTGCCAGACTGGGGGACACTCACTAGACTGAGATTGCCCCAGAGGGATGTGGAGCTGCTGGGCAGGCTGGGGAGTGTGAGCTGGGCCCTCGCTGCTCCAGGATGCAGCTCCTGGAAGAGGGACAAGGGCCTTGTACTCAGGCCCCACCCTCCTCGCTGGCCATTTGGGAAGCCCTGCTCCGACCAGGGGCCTGCCAGCAGCGGTCCCCCCATGCCTGGGAGCCGGCTCCTGGATCCCATTTCCCCGTGAAGGAGCCAGAAGTGGCTTCACCAGCATCAGCGTCCAAGGATGGCAGGCAGGGGCTGTGGGTTTGCCAGCTGCCCTGCTGGCAGAGGCTCCCTGGGGTCCCATCCCCAGGGAGCCGTGGTGGAGAAGGGCTCCTTCCCCCTTCTTTCTATTGTGTTAAAGTACGCATCACCTGGAGCGGACAGTCTCACCTGTTTGGGTGTGTCCATTTCAGGGGCCTTCAGCACCTTCCCCTCCATGCAGCCGTCACCACTAGCGGTCTCCAGAACTTTCCATCTTCACCAACTAAATCTCTGTCCTCACTAAACACTCATTCCCCCTCTACAGCCCCCCCAGCTGCCCTCTGGGGTCCCTCAGAGAAGTGGGGTCCCACACTGTTTGTCCGTGTCCACAGGTCCCTCCCTGTGGTAGCAGGTGGCAAAATTCCTTCCTTTTTAAAACCGAAGTACAATTCGCTTAGTGTTTGATGTTAGTGTCAGGGCACAGCCCGCCGATCCGGGATCTGTGTGTGTTGTGAGTGATCGCAGGAAGTCTAGTGAGCGGGTGTCCCCACAAACAGGTACAGCTCTGCACAGTGTTACTGGTCACATCCTGGGACCTGCTTAGCTTACACCCGAAGCTGGTGCCCCTCGACCCCCTCCGTGCGTCTCATCCCCGCTCACCCCACATCTGAAACCACCAGTCTGTCCCCCGTGTCTGTGAGCTCAGAGGTTTTATTTCCCTTGCATAGGGTATTTTTCTGTCTGACTCATTTCACTTAGCGTAATGCCCTCCAGGTCCCTCCTTTCTGTCACAAATGACAAGGTTTTCCTCTTGTTTACGGCAGAACAATATTCAGGGTGTGTGTACACACGGCGTCCGCAGCGTCCCCTTGTCCATCTGCGGACACTTAGCTGCTGCCGGGTCTTGTCCGTGGTGAACAGCGCCACGGTGAGCCTGGGGGTGACCACGTCTTTTCCAGTTAGTGTTTTGGTTTCCCTCGGGTAAATCCACACAAAAGGAATGGCTGGATCTTACCGTTGTTCTGCTTCTACTTTTCTGAGAATCTCCACACCGTTCTCCGCAGTGACTGCCCCGATTTTCTTTCCCCCCAGCAGTACCGAGGGTTCCCCTTTCTGCACATCCTCACTCATGCTCGCTCCTTCTTGTCATCTGGACAGTGGCCATTCTGACAGGTGTGAGGGGGACAGCACCGTGGTCCTGCTGTGCCTCCCCTGAGCATCCGTGCTGAGCTTCTCATGGACCTGCTGGCCGCCTGTGCGTGCGTCCCCTTTGGAAAAATGCTCTCTTCAGAGCCTCTGCCCAGTTTTTAAAGGGATTGTTCGGTGTTTTTCTTGTTTTGTTTTGCTACTGAATTGTGTGAGTTCTTTATATATTGTAGATATAATTATTAGACGTGATTTGCAGATGTTTTCTCCCGTTCCACAGGTTGCCTTTTCCTTTTGTTGTTTTCCTTGGCTTTGGTGGGCTGTGCAGACGCTTTCCAGTTCCCATTGGTTGATTTTCCCTTTTGTTGCCTTTGGTTTTGGTGTCAAATCAAAGAATCCTCACCAAGATCCACGTCGGGAAGCTCACTGTCTCTGTTTTCTTCTAGGAGATTTATGGTTTCAGGTCTTACACTCAAGTCTTTAATCCATTTTGAGTTGATTCTTGCATACAGGGTGAGGTACGGGTCCAGTTCCTTTCTTCTGCAGGAGGCTGGCCCGTTTTCCCAGCACCGTTTATTGAATGGACTGTCCTGTCCCCATCGTATATTCTTGGCTCCTTCATCATAGATTAACTGACCCTGTATGGGCGGGTCCATTTCTGGGCTGTCTCTTCCCTTCCACCGACCTACGTGTCTGTATTTACGCCAGCACCGTAGTATTTTGATCACTGTAGTTTTGTAATATGTTTGAAATTGGGAAGCCACCAACTTTGTTCCCCTTTCTCAGAATCGCTTGGTTATTTGGGGTCTCTTGTGATTTTATACAAAGTTCAGGATTAGTTGCTCTGTTTCTGTGAAACATACCACTGGACTTTTGATAGGGATTGCGTTGAACTGTAGATTGCTTTGGATAGTATGGATATTCGAACAGTATTAATTCTTCCAGCCATGAGCAGGGACGGCCTTTTCATTTATTTGTGTCTTCAATTCTTTAAGGTTTCCTAGCATTTGGGACACAAGTCCCTCACCTCCTGGACTGACCCTCTTCCTAGGTGTTTTATTGGTTTTGATGTACCTGTCAGTGGGACTGTTTTTTTACCGGTGTTTCCCATGGTCTATTATTAGTGTGGAGAAACCCAACTGGCTTCTGTACATTGACAGTGTCCTGTAACTTCACCGAATTCGTCGACCCATTCTCATGGTGTGTCTGTGTGTGTGTACACATGTGTGGAGAACCTCTAGGGTTTTCTACACGTAACGTGTCATCTGCAAACAGTGACAGTTCTACTATTTTCCTTTTGGTTATGATGCCTTTTATATCTTTTCCTCCCTGGTTGCTCTGGCCGGGACTACCGGTACCAGACGGAATAAAAGCGGAGAGAGGGCATTCTTGTCTTGCTCCTGAAATTAGAGGAAAAGCTCTCAGCTTCTCGCCGTTGAGTGTGATGTGAGCTGCGGGCTTGTCCTGTGTGGCCTTTATCGTGCTGAGGCACGTACCCTCTGTAACCCGCTCTGTTCAGGTGTTTCTCAAAAATGGATGTTGAATTTTGTCAAATGCTTTTACTGCTTCTATTGAAACCATTTGACTTTTTTCTTTCGTTTTGTTAGTGGAGTGTATCGCATTAATTGATTTGCGGATGCCAAATTGATTTTTTTTTCCCCCTCCCTAAGGACGTAGAAGTTTCTTGAACACACTGCAAGGGAGCAGCAGGCAGGACAGCAAAGGAGAGAGTGCTCGAGTGGATTTCTTGATCCAAACTAGCATCCCTGGGGTAAATCCCACTCGAACACGGTGTATGATCCTTTAAATGTGTTGTTGAAGTCAATGTATGAATATCTTACTGAGGACGTTACAATCTGTGTCTGTCAGGAATATTGGCCTGTAATTTCCGTGTCCTTGTCTGATTTCGCCAGGGTACTGCTGGCCTCATGAAAGGAGTTTGGAAATGTTCTATTTTTTTATATTCCTTGGTATTACTTCTTTAAATGCTGGTAGAATTCACCAGTGGGGGCGCCTGGGTGGCTCAGTGGGGTAAGCCTCTGCCTTCGGCTCAGGTCATGATCTCAGGGTCCAGGGACAGAGCCCCATGTCGGGCTCTCTGCTCAGCGGGGAGCCTGCTTCCCCCCTCCCCTACCTGCCTCTCTGCCTACTTGTGATCTGTCAGGCAAATAATAAATAAAATCTTAAAAAGAAGAAAAAGTCCCTCAAAAAATAAAAAGAATTCAGCAGTGAAGCTGTCTGGTTCTGGAGGTTTCTCGGAAGGTTTTTGATCACAGATTCAGTCTCCGTGCTTCAGATTCCCTTTTCCTTGATTCAGTCTTGTACATTCCTAGGGATTTACTAGTTTCTTGTTCCGTTTGTGGGGTGGGGATGTAATTATTCATAAGCATCTCGTAGGACCCTCAGTGTTTCCACGGTATCGCTCCTAGGTCTCCTTTTGCATTTCTGATTTTATTGATTTGAGTCCTCTCTCTTTTTTTCTTGGTGAGTCTAGCTAAAGTTTGTGAGTTTTGTTTGACTTTCCCAAAAAAAAGTTCTTTGTTTCATTGATCGTTCTATTATCCTTTTGTCTCTCTCGCTCTTTTTTTTCTTTTCTTTTCTTTTCTTTTTTTTTTTTTTTTTTTTGAGAGAGAAAGCACGTGCATGTTGGCAGAGGGGCAGAGGGAGACAGAGCCCCAAGCAGACTCCACGCTGCGCTTGGAGCCCAATGTGGGGCTCGATCTCCTGACCCTGAGAGCCCAGGCCAAGATCCGGACACTTCCCCAGCTGCGCCCCCCAGGTGCTCCATCTGGTTTTTTTCCGGTTCCTTGCAGTGCGGAGCTTGCTTGTTTTTCCACAGACTTTTCGTGTTTCTCCAGGCAGATGCCCCCCATCATGGACGTCCCTCTCACGATGGTTGTCGCTGGGCTCTCCGAGCTCCCGTGTATTCCATTTCCACGTGTCTCAGTTTTTTATTTCTCCCCTGACCCACTAGTAGTGCAGTGGCATGTGCTTGGATCTTCACACACGTATGAATTTCCCAGTGTTCTTGTCATGCATTTCTAGTCTCACACTGCGGTGCAGAAGGTGCGTCATGTGATTTCAGTCTTCTGAAGTTTATTAAGACTTGTTTTGTGGCCCAACAAGGAGACTTGTGGTCTTAGGTTTAGGTTCTTGATCCATTTTTATTTTTAAAGATTTCATTTATTTATTTGACAGAGAGAGATAACAAGTAGGCAGAGAGGCAGGCAGAGAGAGAGAGGAGGAAGAGCAGGCTCCCTGCTGAGCAGAGAGCCCGATGCGGGACTCGATCCCAGGACCCTGAGATCATGACCTGAGCCGAAGGCAGCGGCCTAACCCACTGAGCCACCCAGGCGCCCCTCTTGATCCATTTTTGAGTTAATTTTTGTATATGCTGTTGGGAGAGGATCCAGCCTCATTCTTTTGCATGTGGCATCTTCCCAGCACTGCTTCTCGAAAACCCTGTCTTTTCCCCATTGGATGGTCTTAGCGTTCTTGTCAACTGTCATCTTTGCAACAATGCAGAGGTTAATTTCCTGGCTTGTTCTGTTCCGTGGGTCTATATGTCTGTTGTTCATGCCAGTGTCACGCTGTTTGGATGCCTGCAGTTTATTTGTTTTTTGAGATTTTATTTATTTATTTGACAGAGATCACAAGTAGGCAGAGAGGCAGGCAGGGGTAGGGGGGAGGCAGGCTCCCCGCTGAGCAGAGAGCCCAATGCAGGGCTCAAACCCAGGACCCTGGGATCACAACCTGAGCCGAAGGCAGAGGCTTTAACCCACTGAGCCACTCAGGTGCCCCTGCCTGCAGTTTAGTGTTGGATTTTGAGTCATGAGGTGCAAATCTTCCAGCTTTGTTCTTTCTCCAGATTGTTTTGGCTCTCCAGGGTCCCTAGAGATTCTGTGTGAATTTTAGGATGGACTTTCCATTTCTGCAAACTATGTCATTGGGATTTTGGTAGGGATTGCACTGAGTCTGTAGATTTGCTTTGGGTAACACTGACATTCTGACAGTATCAAGTCTTCCAATCCATAACATGGGGTATGTTTCCATGTATTTATGTCTTTGGTTTCTTTCCAGAACATTTTATACTTTTCATGAGACAGGTTTTTTTTTTTTTTTTTAGCCTACTTGGTTATTTCTTGAGGATTTTACTGTCTTTGATGCTCTCGTAAGTTGATTTGTTCTTGCAATTTACCTTCAGATTATTCCTTGTGTATAAAAATGCAACTGGCTGCAGCCCCTGGCTGACTCAGTCAGTACTGCATCCGGCTCTGGATCTCAGGGTGCTGAGTGAGAGCCCCATGTTCGGTGTAGAGGTTACTTTAAAAATAAGTAAATAATAAAAACGTGGTGTGTCTTCACGTGCTGACTTTGTGCCCCTTTCCTTTGACGGATTCCCTTATTCCGACAGCTCCTTCCTGGAGTGTTCGGGTTCTCTGCATATGAGACCGTGTCCTACGCAGACAGATCGTGTTGCTCTTTCCTTTCCGCTGTAGATGCCTCTTCCTTCGTTCTCGTGCCCGGTGGCCCCGGCCGGAGTTTTCCAGGACTGTGTGGGACGGAGGTGGTGAGGGTGGGCGCCCTCCCCTCGTTCCCGCTCCTCGAGGAGGAGCTCTCAGTCCTTCACCGTTGAGGATCACGTTGGCCGGGGGGTTTCCGAGACGGCAGTCAGTGCGTGGAGGTCGCGCCTCCTATTCTGGTTTGCTGAGTGCTTATATGCGAGCATCGGGTTTAGTCCAGCGCTGTTCCTGCATCAGTAGAGATGGACAATCATGTGGGTTCCCCTCATTGTGCTGGCATGGGGCGTCACGCTAGCGGGTTTTCAGGGGGGCCCTCTGTGCATTCCACGAGTAAAGCCACTCGTTGTGGTGTGTTGTCCTCGCTGTGCTGCCGAGTCCTGCTTTCCAGAGGTCCGTTGAGGGTGTAGCCTCCGTGTTCACAGGAGTCACTGGTCTGTGATTTTTTTTCGTAGCATTTCTGAGGTTCTGCTGGCCACGTTGGATGAATTGGGAAGCGCTCCCTCCCCCTCGATTATTTTGGAAAAGTTTGGGAAGGACCGTGTTGGTCATTAAGGGTTTAGTAGAACTCCCCAGGAAAGCCGTCAGGGCGTGGCTGTTCTTTGTTGGGAAGTTTTGATGACGGATCCAGTCTCCTTACTGGTTCAGAGGCCCATTTGGACGGTCCACTTCTTCGTGATTTGGTCCTGGTGGGTTTTCCGTTTCCAGGAATGTGTCCACTTCACCGAGGTGACCCCGTTGTCGGTGCACGGCGGATCCCGGCAGGCTCTCCTAGACCTTTTCATTTCTGGCAGCAGCGTCCCCAGCCTTGTGTCCGACTGTCGTGACTTGAGTCAATTTCTTAGTCCGTCCAGCTCAAGGTTTGCCGATTCACTGATCTTCTCGAAGAAGCAACTCTCGCTTTCATTATTTTCTCTCTTGGTTCTCTTTTCTCTATTTCATTGATCTCTGCTCCGATCTTTATGCCTTCCTCCCTTCTGGCAGCTTTAGGCTTGTTTGTTCTTTGTCTGGTTCCCTCAGTCGTGAGTAGTCGTGAGTTCGGTGGTTGGGTTGACATCGTTCGTGTTTTGTGACGTCAGCACTGAGAGCTGCAGAGGTCCCCGTTAGCACCACCGGCGCTGCATCCGTGTTCTGGTGTCGTGGTTTGTTTCCCTTCCTCTGATTCCATTTCGCCTCTAATTTCCCTTGTGATTTCTTCCTCCATCCACTGGTTGTTTAAAAGTGTGTCACGTTTCGGCCACGTTGGGAACGTTCCCGTTTTCTTTGTGTTGACTTCTAACTGCACCCTGTTGTGGCCATTGACGATGCTGCATACGAAATCTACCTCTTACAATCGATCTGCACTTCTCTGCGACCTCACGCCTGGTGGGTCCTGCACAGCGGCATGACGCCCGGCGGGCACGAGGGAGGAATGCGTGTGCCGTCCCGGTCGGGTGGGGCGTCGGGTGGGATCTGGTTGGCTGTTGTGTGACGTCCTCTGTTCCTCACCCCTGCCGGATGTTTCTGTCCGTCACTGTGAGGGCAGCATCGCGGTGGCTGGCGAGGTCTCCTTCTTATCCCACCGAGTTTTGCTTCCTCTGCTTTGATGGTCTGTCATTCGGTGCATACACGGAATCACTACATCTTCTTGCTGTATCGAGGCTTTTACTCACATAGATTGTTCTCCTTCGTCCCTTGTGCCTTTTCCTGACTCAGTCCGTCTATCTGCTGTCCATGCAGCCACTCCAGCTCCCTCCTGCTGGCTGTCCACGCGCAGTGTCCTTTCCCGTCCCTTTGACTTTCAAGCCGCCGTGTCTTCAGATCCCAGCCGAGTCTCTCAGGGAGGCCAGTGGTCGCACCTTGTGTTTCTGTCCATCCACCGTTCTCTGCTGACCGGGGAGCTTCCTGTAATGTGAGCGCTGGTAAAGAGGGTCTCCCCCCGGCTTGTGCCCTGTGTGTGTGTGTGGCCTGCAGCTTCTTCTCCCTTGTTTGCTGGAATCCTGGTGTCTTCTGTGTTTAGTTCATGTGCAATGTTTGAATTCCCTCCTGATTTCCTTTTGTGTATTTTCTGTAGCTCTTTTCTTCCTGGTTGCCATGGGGATTACATTTAACATCCTAAATTTATAACCTTCTAAATCGAATTTATAGTAGTTTAACTTCAGTAACGTGCAGAAACCCTGCCCCTGCACAGCTGTCTGCACAACCCCCTTTCGGTGGTCAGTGTCCCAGTGTTTCATCTGTACACACTGTGTGCTCCAAGACATATAATTCATTCCTTCATTCATTTATTTGTTTATTCCTTAATTCATTTTTTAAAAAGTAATCTCTCCACCCAACTGAAATCAAGAGTGACCTGCTTCCCTGACTGAGCCAGCCAGGTGCCCCATAAATAATAATTATTTTAAATGCATTAGTCTCTTAAGTTATGTAGAAAACAAAATCTGGAGTTAAATACCAAAGTTATAGTAGTACTAAGTTTTACGTTAATAATTTTTTTTAATCAAATGAGTCAGTCTCTTGTATCGTGTATAAAACCACTGTTTTATTTTATTTGTTTTAAAGATTTTATTTATTTATTTGACTGAGATCCCAAGTAGGCAGAGAGGCAGAGAGGGAGAAAGGGAAGCAGGCTCCCTGCTGAGCACATAGCCCGATGTAGGGCTCGATCCCAGGACCCCGAGATCATGACCTGAGCCGAAGGCAGAGGCTTTAACCCACTGAGCCACCCAGGCACCCGAAAACCACTGTTTCAATACCATCGAACGCCACATGACCGCTGTTATAGTGGCACTAGCTGTCGTCGTTGGCCGTGTATTTACCTTTCCTGGGATCATCGTTTCTCCGCGTGGCTTTGTGGCGCTGCAGCTCTGGTCACAGACTCCCTCAACTCTTGTTTTTCTGGGAACATCTCGATTTCTCCCTCACATCTGAAGGACGGTTTTGCCAGAAATAGGATTCCTGGTTGACAGTTTTTCTCCTCTGAGCACTTGGCACATATCAGCCAACTCTCTTCTGGCCTCTGAAGTTTCTGATGAGAAATCTGCTTCTCATCTATTTGAGGATCTCTTGTGAAATCACATCTTGTGGAAACCATCACAAGTGGCTTTCCTCCTGCTGCCTTTGTGATCCTTAGGTCTGGGTTTTGGATGCCGAACCGTCATTTTCCTTGCCATGTGGCCTCTTGGTGTTCACGTGGCCTCATAGAGTTTTGCACTCCCGTCTCCTCACACTGTGATTTCTTCATATCTTCTCCCTGTTCCTTCCTCTCTCACTTCCCCCGTGTGTCCCACGCACGTCACTTGGCTCCTTACGTTCTGTTCACTTTTCTTCCATCTTTTCTGCCTGCTCCTCGGCTTCCGTAACTTCCATTGTCCTGTCTTCAAGGTCACTGATTCTTTCTCCTGGCTGCTCAGATCTGCCTTTGAATCCCTCTGGTAGACTTTCTACTTCAGTTACTGTGCTTTAACATCCAGAAGTTTTTTTCTGGTTTCTTTGTAGCGTAGATTTTCTGTCTTTATTCCTATTTCTCCTTTGTCTGTACATGGTTTTCTTGACTTTCTTCCCATATGGCATTTGTTCTTCAAGCATATTTACAACTTTTGTGAACATCTGTGTAATAATATCTGCCACTAAGTCCTTGTCGGGGACAGATTCTGTTCTTCCGTTCCTTTGAATGGCCATGCTTTTCTCTTTCTCTGTATGCCTCGGGGTTGTTTTTGTTCGACATTTGAAACTAATAATGTGGAAACTTGGAAATCAGATTCTCCCCTCTTCCCAGGGCTTGCTGGCTTAGTCGGTGTCTTTGTTTTGTTGTCATTGTTGTGGACTACTTGCCAGGGATCAGCCTGAGGTGTAAACTTAATGTCTTCTTGGGTCTTTTCTCCCCTTATTTATTTATTTATTTTAGAGTGAGAGCACATGAGAGGGAGGGGCAGAGGGAGAGAGAAAATCTCAAGCAGACCGTGCGCTGAGTGTGGAGCCCGGCACAGGGTTTGATCCCATGACCCTGAGATCATGACCTGAGCTGAAATCAAGAGGTGGAGGCTCAGCCAACTGAGCTGCCCAGATGCCCCTTCTCTGGTCTTTTCTAAGCTTTTCTGTGGTCATTCATAAATGTTTCCCATATGTGCAGCTGTCTTGAGTGCCCTAGTCTTTAATGCCTGGCTTCCAAGGGTGGGGGGCCCAGGCCTTTAGATCCTTGGAAGTCACTTGAGCTGGAGGGGAGTGGCTGCCTCCCTCCTGGGCACTGGCAGCAATCTGTGAGCAGAGCACAAACCTGATACCTGGAGGACAGGGTCCTCGCTGCCCATCCTGGCTCTTGCCAGCTGTGTGTGGTTTCTTCAGGAGCATTGCACATCTGCCTGCCTGGGACCGGGGACCCAGAGGTAGCTGGTCCCGAGCTAGGAGCTGACACTGGCAAGTACCCATCCACCCTTCCCCTGGTTCCAGATTAACCCGAGCTCCTTCTACAAGGTCCTGTGTCTTTCTCTAGAACATTCAGCTCTTTGGGCACAGGCTTTGGTGGAGGGATAGGTTGCACACGGTGTGATGGGGGAGGGCAGAGAAGACAGGGTGCTGTGGAAGGAGACGGGCGTGGACTAGTGGTCCCTGGTGTCAGAGCAGACCGTGGGTGAGCGTAGGTACTGAGGGGGCAAGTGTGAGTTTACTGGCAGTGGCCACGACTAGGGTGTGGTCCTGGGGTGTGGTTAGGTCTGGGGCTCCCTGAGCAGGGAGATGTCACCAGAAGGGGATGTGGGATAGGTGGGTGAGAAGACCCTGGGGTTTTTGGTGCTGGGCTTATCCAGAATTCTCCGCAGAGGAGGGGAGACAGCTTCTCCGGAAGAGGGGTGGGCAAAGCAGGTGCAGTGACCCCCGTCACTGTGAGCTGTGAGCTTTGTGTGCTCAAGGGAGAAGCAAGGAAGCGAGTATGTCCAGAGAGGAGAGTGGGGGACAGGCTCACCAGCAGCGTGGCACACGCAGAGCCTTCGTGCATGCTGTCAGGGTGGGTCCTGGGCCGGCAGAGGTGAGGTGGATGCTGGGAGACCATTAGGGGTCTCTGAGTCATCCAGATGAGAGGGGACAGTGGCTCAGTCTAGCATGCTGGCAGGGGTACAGTGAGAAGTCCAGTCCTGGATATGTTTTGAAATTTAGGGAGCAAGATGTGCTGGGACATGGGGTGTGGGGTGCCGGGCAAGAAGAGACGGGGACACTCTGGTTTAGAGCCTAGGAAGAAGGGAGACCGGGAGCTGGTGTGAGGGGCTGCAAGTGAGAAGATGCTACAGACCGCGGGCAGAGACTCGAGCTTGAGGAATGTTTTGGAGAAAGTGGCCGGAGGTAGACAGCAAGTAGCCAATAACTGATGATGTGCATATTTTTATTACTTTTTTTTTATTCCCTGAAGTGAAATTCACATAACATTAAATTGACCCTCAAAACCCAGCAGAGTCCAGTGGCTTTTAGAACATTCCCAGTGTAGTGCTCAGCTCCCAAGTACGGTTTTTGCAACCAGGAGATGAGATGGGGAGGGGTGGTCCAGAGCCTGGCGGTGGGCAGCAGGAAAGCCATGGGATGGGCGGGCCGGTACACACTGCCCAGCCCAGGAAGGACCCGGTGCCTCACCTGCAGGCCACCGGAGTCTGTGTTGGGGTGGGAGGTGCAGAGGATGCCGGGGCCATGGGGTCAGGAGATGGGCTCCGAAATCTGGCAGCAGGTGCCCTGAAGAGGGTATTCCAGGGAGGACACAGAATGTGCCAGAAGCAGGCGGGAGGGGAGGGTCAGGAGGGAAGTCTGGGGGGAGAGGGACCTCCTTCAGGGGCTCACCAAGCCCCTGCCCCATAGATCTGTGGATGGTCCCCCTCTTTGGTGACTCCTTGCAGTGTGCGAGGTGTGGAAGCAAACACCCTCCTCCCCCCCCACCCTGCACCTGTGCCCTCCTCCCTCCTGGCCTCGGTGTGGGATGGGCAGAGTTCTCAGGAGCCGGCCGCAGGGCCCTGCCAGACCCCTGCCAGACCCATGCTTCCAGGAGTGCTCCCTCCTCCCTGTGGGGCCTTGGTTGGGGGTGACATTGCCTGCTCAGCCCAGCCTGGCCCCAGGATGTGTCTCACCTGCCCAGATGCCTCTCTCTGCTCCTGGAAATGGTGAGGGGCTGGGTCACCTCTGCACTCCCTGGGAGAGGGCAAGGGAGTGGGGAGGAGGAGGCAGGGGTGTCTGGGAGGAGCTGGGAGAAGGCTGGCGGCCTGGGTCAGAGTCTGTCCCGGCTGGCAGGTGTGATGTCACCCACTGCACGGAGGGTGGGGCTGTGGCCTGGAGGTGTGCGGGGCAGCCCAGTATCATTGGTGTGGTTCTGGGGCTGGGCAGGAGTAGAGATGCGGTCTCATGCCTGGCCCCTCTCTGCCACCCCTGCCTCTGTCGGCATCACCTCTGTCTGCCTCCCCCAGACCAGCACATGCCCTGGGGTGTGGTCTGTGCTGGGGGTCACAGGCCCTGGAGGTCCACTCCAGGCCACTGGGGGAGGAATCGCCAAGATGGGATCCTCTGGTGCCCAGAGAGAGGATGGGCAGGCTTGGGACGGCTCCCTGCACTGTGGGGAGGGGGTGCGGCCAGAGCAGAGCCTGGAGTAGCATGGGGGCCCTGCTGCCTGGGGCTGGGGGTCCTGGTGTCGGGATACCCCCGCCCACCGCCCTCCCACCCTGGAGGGGCTCTGAGCTTGGGCGTGTAAGGGTATGTAGCCATGCAGACCCCTCATGCCTGGAGCATCTCTCCAGTCTCCGATGCGGGGCTGTGGGTGTGCACGCAAGCGGGCGGACCCAGCTGAGCTCCGGCAGTCCGAGAAGAAGCCACAGGTGCAGCCCTGTCCGTCCTCACTTGGGACCTCCCGCCAGCCTCCGTCTGGCCGGCTGTGTCCCTCCACCACCCGAGTGTGCACCCCGATCCGCTCCGGAGTCCAGACCCTCCTGAGATTCTCCCCGGAGCCTTTCTTAGGGAGGACAGCGGGGCTTGGATCCCAAGCAGTCCTGGCTCCTCCATGAAAAGCAGGCACCCTTCAGGAAGGGAAGCTCCTGCTCCCGCCCCTGATTCCTACAGGGGTGCTGGGGCTGCCCTGTGACAGGTGAGGGTGTGTGTGGGGCCAGCTGTGTCCCATGTGATTCCAGAGAGGTGACCACTTGTGGAGGATCTCTGCTAGGCAGGGGCACCCAGACCAAACGTAGTGTGACCATTAGCCTGAGGTTCATGGGAACCACAGTGGGTGCACAAGGTCACAGCGTCCCGCTTGCATGAGCCAGCCCAGCCCCCGCCCGCTGGTGCCTCCCAAGCACATGCCTCTCCTGGTGGCCTTCGCCTTGGTGCAATGTGGAACAGGATAAAGACGTCCCTTCCTCTTCCACTGGAAGGCTCAGAGCCTAATCAGGTGTCAACGGGCACTGGGGAGCCCTACCAGCAGCCGGCAATCCCCATGACCTCCTGTGAGCAGTGGTCTTGCCTGTAGACCTGGCCAGATGGCCCAGCGGGGGACACTGCTTCCACCCACAGGATTCATCTTCCCTCCCCTGTCTGGCACCTGCCTGTGTCACACCCGTGAAGGAAGGTAGTTCAGGGTCGGTGGTGGTGGGCTCTGGGAGACCAGTGCTGGTCTGCTCCAGTCTGCCACTGGGTGACCTCAGGCAAGTGTCTGACCTTCTCTGGGCCTTATTTGCCTCATTCTGTGCAACGGCACTAAGGGCAGGCTTGGCCTTGGCTGGAGCTGTGGGACCAGGTGAGCTGAGGTGCTCAGGCTTTAGCCCCCAGGGAGCGTGACGAGGCGGCAGTGCACCTGCCCCGGGGGGACGGGATGGCCAGGGAGGCTCTGGAGGGTGGCCAGGGAGGCTCTGGAGGGTGCCCAGGACTTTCCTGCTTCCTTCTCCAAGGCCAGGCCCCCAAATCAGCCGACAAGGCCCCCAGGTGCCCACTGGACGTAGCCTTTGGGAGAGTGTGGCTGTGGGTCTGGGAGAGAGAGAGCGTATCTCCCAGAGGAGGCAGGTTCCTGCCAACCCCACAGAGCACGGGGCCCCGGGGTCAGAGGCCCTGAGTTTTTCACTCCTCCAGGCTCTGGGGGAAGCCTGGGGCCCTGGAAACAGTCACTGCTTTCTTAGATTCACCCTTCTGGTGGTGTGATTTACACACAACAAAATGCACCCCTTCCAGGAGTGCCAGGGAGCTGGGAGGAGAGCACGGGGCCTTCGCCGCCACGCGCCCTGTGTCCCTGCCCCGGCAGACAGATTTCCCTCCGCCTCTTCTTGTCTCTGAGAGGGCCGTGTTCTTACCCAGTTGGAATGGTCCTTCGCGCCCTTTGGACACATGTCCTCTATCAGATACGTGATCTGCAACGTTTCTGCTGGTGTAACTCGTCTCCAAGAGCGTCCTTCCAAGAGCAGATCTTGTCTCAAAATTCTGATGAAGCTATCTTCTTTATTTGTTTATTTGATTCTGTTTTATGTTTTTCTGTGACCCAAAAAGTCTTTGCCTAACCCAAAGTCAGATTTCTTTTAGAACGTTTACAGCTTTGGGTTTTGCATTTAGCATGACGATGCATTTTGAATGACTTTCTATGTATTCTCTTTGTATATTACGTTTGTGTATGGCAGGAGGCGTGGATAGAAGCTGCGGGTTTCTGACATCTAACTGATGACGGTTCTTTCTCCACTAAACTGCCTTTACACCTTCGTCAGGAACCCGTGTGGGTCTACGTCTGGGCTTTCTATCCTGTGCCATGGATCTGTTTCTGTGCTGATACTGACGATAACTCTAACTTTACGATAAATCCTAAAATGAAGCAGTGTTAGTCCTCTGTTTTTGTCCAAAGTCATTTTGGCTACTCTGGGTCCTCTGCATTTGCATACGAATTTTAGAATCAGTTTGTTAATTTATATTGTAAAAATCCTGCCGGAATTCTGATCGGCATTACATCGAACCTGTTGATTAATTTGGAGACAATTGATAACTTAATGATACCAAGTCTTCCAACCCACGAGAGTCCTCTGTCTTTCACAACATATTTAGGGTGTCTGAGACCTTGTCGTGGTCGTTGTGCTGTTTGTGTACTTACCTGAGCTATTTCATTTTTTTTTAATGCAATTATAAATGGTGTGGTTAACTTTTCACTGTAGCAAAGTACATATAACGTGGAACTTTCTATTTCACTCTCTTTTAAGTATACAGTTCAATAGCATTTCAAACATTCTCGTTGGTCGGCAATCTCCAGAACGTAAACGGTTCGGTTTCCAGCTGCTTGTTGCTGAGAAATACGAATCATCGTTGCTACTTATCTTATGTCCTGCAGCCCTACTGGTTCTAGTAGTGTTTCTGTACAAGCCTTCAGACTTTGTACATTGATGATCATGTTGTGTATAAAGAGGTTTTATTTCTTCTTTTCCAATCTGGAAGCTTTTTATTTCTCCTATTGCCTTAGCGCCCTGACTAGAATCTTCAGTCCAGTTCTGAATAGAAATACTCACTCAGGACAGACGTTCCTGCCTTGGTCCTGATTTTAAGGGGAAAGTGCTCAGTCTTCCTCCAGTGCGCACGGCGCCAGCCGTTCCGTGGATGCTGTCTGCCAAGTTGGGAAAGTCCTCCTCTACTCCTAGTTTTCTGAGAATTTTTACCAAGATGGTGTATTTTATCACATGCTTGTTCTGATCTATTCACCCAGTCCTATGGTTTTTCTTCTTTAATCTGTAAATACGATAATTTGCACTGATCGGTGTTCAGATGTGAAGCCAACTTGGCATTCCTGGTACCAATCGCTGTTGGTCATGGTTGTTCTCTTCCTTGTAGATTACTGGGAACGCAGATCTCCTTGTGGGCATGTTTTCATTTCACTTTGCTAAATACCGAGTAGAACTGCTGGTGGACAGGAGAGAGATGTTTAATTAGGTGAGCAACCGCCACACTGTTTTCTTTTCCAAAGTGAGTCGAACCCACTTAGACCGGTGCGCACGCCGCCGGGGAGCCCAGCTGCCCTGTCCTTGTCACTGCGCATCGGTCCTGCACACATTTTAGCCCTTTCCGTGGGTGCGGAGCAGCCTTCCATCCCCAGAGCTTCTTAAAAAAGTCACACGCGATAACTTGGTGTCCTCTAGTGTCTCCGTTTCTTTATTTTATTTTATTTTATTTATTTGACAGAGAGAGATCACAAGTAGGCAGAGAGGCAAGCAGAGAGAGAGGAGGAAGCAGGCTCCCTGCTGAGCAGAGAGCCCAATGCAGGGATGGATCCCGGGACTCTGAGATCATGACCTGAGCCGAAGGTCGCGGCTTAACCCACTGAGCCACCCAGGCACCCCTAGTGTCTCCGTTTCTTAAGTTCAGGCTTCCTCGAGCCCTCCTTGGAAGCTGCCTCTTGAGTCATGGTTGCGGGCACGTGTGCCTGTGCCCCTGCACCCAGGCTGGGTGGGTGGGCGGGTCCCGGGGCAGCTGCGGGATGCCAATGCCAGGGCGGGTTAGAGCGCCTCCTTCGGCCTAGGAGCCCTGTTGTCAGATGAGTATTAGCCGGTGCTGTGCCCTGCCTCCCCTGACCCCCTGCCTCCCTGGGGCTCGCATCTGTCTCTCCCTTCTTTCCTCTAACACAAGGCTTGGCAAATGTTTTCTTAAAGGACCAGAAAGTAGACATTCCAAGCTCTGCTGTCCACACCTCCTCTGTCACAGCCACCCAACTCTGCCATCCTGTCGCAGAAGCAGCCCCAGACCAAGACATCCATGATGGGCATCTTCGCCGTGTGCCAATAAAACTTTATTTACCGAAATAGGCCTGAGAGCCACGGTTTGCCAATCCCTGCCGGCGTGCTCGGGAAACGTCTTCCAGCACAAAGACCACCTTGTCCCAGAGCCTGTGCCTAAGGATGGGGGGCAGCTGAGCGGGAGTGTTTGGTGGTCTTGGTTCAGCCTGTCTCAGAATTCCCACGCAAGTCAGGGAAGGCTGTGAGGAGAGAGGCCCCGGCTGGGGGTTCACACTCAGAGCGGATGTTAGCGAGTGGTAGGAAGTGGGGTCTCTCCTGCACCCTAGTCACTTTCCCAGTTGGGCTCATTCTGCATGTCACCATTATTGTCCCATCTCGCAGAGGAGCAGAGTGAGGCCCAGAAGGGCTGCTGCGTGCCCAAGACTCCGTGCTGCCGGGCCTTCTGTGCACAGCTGTTGACTGAGCAGCTTTGGTGGTGGTTTCCGGGGAAGACAGGCGTAGGGCTGCTTGCATCACGAGCACTTGAGCCCCTGGTTCTGCCTAGATACTGCATTGGGTCCTGGAGACACCCACAGTGAACAGGGGACAGACTGTTAGCCAGGCCGGCGGCTGTAACGGCCCCACAGCTCAGAGACTGCTCTTTCTCTTTGCTCAGAACCCAGTGCTTTCCAGAGGGACCTGGTCCCTATTCTCTGGAACCTATCTGCTCCAGAGCGTGACTCAGGCCTCCATCCTGACCCCTGCCAGAGTCTCCCCACCCCCACCTGTCAGCCAAGGATGGGGGCACGGAGTACCATGGGTGGGTGATGGCCATCGGCCAGGCCTGGAGGGCCACAGGTCCCTCTGATCCCATTCCGCAGGCCAGAATCACGGCCACGCCGACTTCCATGAGGCTGGGGAGTGTCGTGCATGTACTGTGACCCCGGGGAGGAGGGGAAACAGACGCAGGTGAGCCCCAGTGGTCTCTGCCACAGCCCCGTGCTCTGGGAGGGCTGGGGAAGTGAGCATCTGAAGCGGGTCAGGCCAAATGTGCCGCCCTGGGAAGATCGGCAGTAACCGAGCATTGCATGTTCCGGGCCGCTCCCGCTGCGGTCCGTGTATGAGTGGTCTCAGTGTCTTTGATGGAGTCTGTCCACTGTGCAGAGGAGGAACTGAGACACAGTGCAGTGAAGTCATTTGCTTTGGGACACACAGCTCGGAAGAGTGGGGTGGGGGTGGGCCCAGCCCGCCCGGCTCAGGGGGCAGTCTGCTCAGCTCTGGAGCATGTGTGACAGGGACTATGGGGTCCTCCCTGGTGAGCGGCCAGTGTGGCCGGCCGGGGGTGGGGGTGGTGCCCAGGCATTTCTCCTGTGAGTGTGAACGGGGAAGGAACCACAGGCCCCCAGTCTGGCCTTGGGAGGATGCCCGCTGCCCTGCCCCAGTGTGATTTTTCTGCTGGGGATCTGCTGCTTGGGCCTCCGGCTCCATGTCTGGCTGCTCCTGCTGGTGGCTCACTGCTGGAAGGGCCCGTTCTCCCAGGGCAGCAGTGCCAGGGAAAGGGTGGGAGCGGCCCAGAGCCCCAGCCCAGCCAGCCCACATGGGTCTTTCCTGCTCACGTTCCCCGGACCAGAGGAGGGGCTCATTTCCTGGTGGGACAGCATTTTCTTGAAGAGGGAGTGGCTCCTGGGGCCCAAGGAGGGTGGGTGCGCCCAGGCATCCAGGCCAGCGGCTGAGGGTGGGCTGTGGCCGCGGGACGGGGGTTACATGGGGCAGGGGCCTGGCATGGGGGAGTACCAGGGGCTCTGGTGTGCCCCTTGGCTGCAGCGAGGCATTTTCTTGAGAACGATACCAAAATGCAGGGCATGTGTCTTCTGAGAGTCGGGGATCGAGGTGGATGGTTGGTTCATGCAGAGCCCTGGACCCTTGTCCTGCTCCCGGCGTGTCCTCTGCGTGCCCCCTGCACGTTCTCTACACTCCCAGGTTCCTGTGGACACTTGGGTCACGTGTGGGGTCTTCACGTAAGTCTGTGCTGCCGAGAGCACTGTGGCGGGAGGCTGGTCTGTGGCTCTCTGACCCCCACCCAACCCTCAGGGAGGCATAGAGCTGGGGCACGTGGCCTTCTCCCCGCCCGATCTCCCCTACTGCCCCATCTCTGGGGTCCCCTGCTTGCCCGTCCTCCCTGCCCTGCAAATCTCAGTACGTTGGAAGCCTGGGTTCTGGCTGCAGTCAAGCCCTGTGGCCAAGATAGCTCCCTGGGTCAGTGCTCAGGGCAGCAGGGTGCTGTTCTGTCCCTTAGTGTCCCCCAAATCGTCACCCTGGGCCAGTGGGAGGGAGCTCAGGGACATGGCTGTGGGGGCCATGTAGACACCTGGGACCGGGCTGCTGGGAGGGGGCCCAGAGCACATTGGGTGCCTGACCTGTTTGCATTCTAGGGGTCGGGACAGGCGGTGCTCAGTTAACAGGCAAAAGAAGGTCCACACCAGCCTGGCAGATGGTGTGAAGAATTGAGAAGGGCATCATAACGGGGGACGCATGAGGGGGCCTCCAGCTGGTGGCTGGGGCCCTGCGAGGGGGACATTTGCACAGAGTGGCGCAGAGGAAGGGGCCGGCCAGGCGTTGGGGGCTGGAGCAGTGCCTGGGGAGGAGCCAGGAGAGGTGGTGAAAAGTCCCCGGAAGGTCCCAAACAGAAACTGATGTGATGCGATGCTCTGGCTTCCTGTGGGTGTGGGTGGAGCCGGCAGAGGGGCCGTGGGGGGGGACAGCAGGGAGCGGGGGTGGATGGTGGGCATGTCCGGGATGGTGGAGGGGATGGGTTGGTGGTTGGCCCTGCCCTTCTGCTCACAGCTCTTCTGAGCAGGGCAAGGCCCCAGAACCAAGGCCGAGGCCTCGGGCTCCCTGGGCTGGCCCCAGTGGAAGGCTGATGTCAGCCAACCCCACACAGGGTGGAGGCGGGGACTGGGGCCCCAGTGGGTCTCAGAGCGCCAGCCTCCAAGTTCCTGGGCAGGAGCCTGCATCTGTGCGTGGGGTCACTTCCTCCCCTCAGCCCCCCAGACTCACCAGGAGTCCCACCCTGCACCAGCCGCCCCACCCCCTAAACATGCATCGAGGTGAGGGCTGGGAGGGTCCCCATCCCCCACGGACAGGCGGCCCGTGGGGCTCGGCACGGGGCCCACCGGTGACGTGGCTGTTTTTCTCCTGAAACTTCTCTATTCTGGGGGCCACTTAGAAGCGACCTGCCTTCCTGGCCTCCACTTCCTCTGCTGGACCCCAGAGCAGGTTGTACACCCCACGGGTGTCATGGGGCTGGGGACAGGGATGCTGTGTGCTCGGCTGCCAGGTCTGGAAAGTGAGCAAGGCCTGTAGCCACCAGGACCCCTGTGCTCACCGGCCCCCGTGTCCCTCTCGGATCTCACAGCAAGCCCTCCCTTGTCTCCTCAAACAGGCAGGGAGGGAGGCTGGGGCCCAAGGCATGTGCCGGTGCCCTGGGGCCACTGCAAGGCCAGGGCCAGGGGCCTAGGGCCAGAGCTCTCGAAAGCAAGGGTGCCTGGTGCCCAGCCCCTAACACCTATGCACACACACATGGGCACACACCCTGTGACACGCCTCTAGCACACACACAGGCACACCCAGACAGGCATATGCCCTGTGACAGGCCTCTCACACAGTGGTGGGACCTGTGGGCCAGCCTTTGGTGTTTGAGGAGAGGCCTCGGGTTCCTGGCCTCTGGGTTGAAACCAGCCCGAGGCAGGAGAAGCTTTTCTTACGAGTGGAAGGTGCTTCGCTCCTTCAGCCCCCAGCCCCACACTCGGTTACCGGCACGGGGCGTGCCATGTTCCACCGCTAGCCCAGGTCAATGGGAAAAATCGCCAGCATGCTTCCCCCTGTCCTGGACCCGGGGTGGGCCACGCAGCCATCTGCACCGGCACGTTGCTGCGCACACAGGTTCCCAATGCTTTTTGCGGTTGAGTGAGATGTCCGGGTGTGTCCAAGTGCATGGTCAAGCCAGTGTCCCTGTCATGCCTTGAGGCGCCAACCACGTGGCATCGTCTAGCACGTCTCCCACGGCCATGGGTTGTCCACCAGCGTGTCTGCGGAGCGGGCAGACGGGAGGGTCCTCGTGGGGGACCCGAGCCCGTCAGCCTCCGGGATCTCCTTGCCAGCCCCCTCGGCACAGATGGGGACACTGAGGCCAGAGAGAGCCCTGGCTGTACCTCATTCCCTGGAACGGAGCCTCCCTGAGCATCTGGCCTTTGTCTTCCAGATCCCGACTGGGCTTCCTACACCCTGGGGGTGTTCATCTGTCTGAGCTGCTCTGGGATCCACCGGAACATTCCCCAGGTCAGCAAGGTGAAGTCCATCCGTCTGGATGCCTGGGAGGAGGCCCAAGTGGAGGTATGGGTCTGCGAACAGGGGGTCGCGGCGGGTTGGGGGGAGACCCTGCAGTCCTGCTGCTCCCTGGGTTCCCTCGGCACGGCCCCCCAGCTCAGACACCCCAGAGGTGCTCCCGGCTGCTCACTGGGGCCAATGCTCTGGGGCAGTGGGTGGTGGTGGTGAGGGATACAGGGGTGAGGGCGGAGGGGTGAGAGGGAGGGGCTGGGGAGGCAGAGGGGAAGAGGGGTAAAGGCACAGGGTGGGGGAGGGGAGGGGGTAGAGGGTGGATGCGGTGGGAGGGATGGGGATGTGAAGGGGGATGGGTGGGGAGTGAGGGTGGGGGAGGGGGAGGGACTGGGGGGTTTGGGGACGGGGCAAACGGGGAGGGGGCGGCCTGCAGGAGTGAGACGTGTCCTGTGCCATTGGCCTCCAGGTCACCTGTCTACGGCGCACCACTTGGCGGCCCTCGGTGTGTTCACAGGCCGCTGTCACTAAGGTCACCTGTAGGACATTTCACCCTGAGAAAGGAGCCTGTGGCTCTAGCCGTCACTCGTCTGCTCTGCATCCCTGAAGATGTGCCCACTGTGGGCATTTCTGTGGAAGGCATCGGGCAGCGGGGGGCCTCGGGGTCCAGCTTCTTTCACCAAGCTCCCCGCGTCCAGGGTCGCCGGCGTGCTGGCTCATCTGGACTTCGCTCCTTTTATGAGGGGATGACGTCCACCGTGTGGACAGACCTTGTTTTGTCTGTGACGAGCCCCGGGAGGCTTCCCTGAGGCCGTGTGCACACAGGGAGCATGTGACTCAAGGGGGGACCCCCAGGTGGCCAGCCCTGAGGTGCCCCTGAACATGGGGTCCCTGTCCTCCCCGCGAATGCAGATTTATTCAACCCGATGCCTGGAGGTTCAGTGACCGCCGGGCAGGTGCTCCTGTGTCCCTGCAGGACCATAGGCAGCTCTAGGAAGCCTGTCCCTGCACGTGGGAGCTCAGGGTCCAAGGCCACGTGACTGCAGTCCCCACCCTAGTGGCTTCCCTGCCTCCCCCACAGGAGACCCTTTGCAGCATCCCTGAACACTGGCCCCTGGGTCCCTCCTCGGCTGTGTCCCTGTGGGGTCGTCATGTGGCATTTCTGGGTCTTGAAGGACACTGAGCACCTTGTGACATGCTTTAGAGTCTGTGGCTTTCTCTGCACGCCCTTGGCCCCTATGCTTTCTCGTGTTCTTCTATATTTGGGGATTTAACCCTTTGAGGTGGTTGTAGGAGACAGTGTTTCTGGGTCGTCTTTTGACTTTGCTCGTGCTGGGTTTTGCAGTGGAAACTTGTTGACTTTGATGCAGTCTCATCTGTTGGTCCTCTGTGGTTTTCAGGGTTCTAGGGTATTTCGATGGGCCTGTGCTCTCCCAGGCCGGTTTGACTCATCATGGCATCACTGAGGCGGAAGGCGTATGCCATGTACGATGGGGGCTTCACTACCCACCACGGCTGCACAGTCACCCCCACTGCCCGATCTAGGAAGATTTTCCCCCGACGAGTCCCCCAGCCCTGCCCCCTGCCCCCCACGACTGCCACCCGGCCCCCGCTGGAGCAGGAAGGTGTGCTTTCTGTCCTGTCGCTGCCCCCTGCTTGTGAAGCACCATGTGTCTGGGCTTCATCCACGGGGTGGCAGGTGTCCTAGCCACACGCCTTTCTGTCACACAGTAATTCCTGCTGTGTGGGCAGACCATGCTCGGCTGCTGTCCCCACTCACTGGCGGTGGCTGTATGGGTCCTCTGTTTTCCACTGCCGTGAATAATGCTGCTGGGAACTGCCCTGGGCCAGCTCGGCGTGGCATGGCTGTGTCTAGTAGGGATGAGCCAGCCTGCCTGGCACAGGGGTGTGGGCCCGCTGGCGCTGCAGGACGGCCCCGGTCCCCCCAGCCCTTCATGGGCTGATCTCCGACTCCAGCCTCCCTCACAGCTGCGGGTGGGCCCTGCTGTGGCCTTGACTTGGGTCTCGCAGGCAGTGAGCGGTGGGGAGCACCTCTTCCAATGCTTGTTGGCCATCTGTGTGTGTCCTTCGGAGATATAACCGTTCAGACCCTTTACCAGCTTTATTTTTTTTTAATATTTTTATTTATTTATTCAATAGAGACCACAAGTAGGCAGAGAGGCAGGCAGAGAGAGAGAGGGGGGAAGCGGGATCCCCGCTGTGCAGAGAGCCTGACATGGGGCTTGATCCCAAGACCCTGAGATCACAACCTGAGCTGAAGGCAGAGGCTTAACCCATTGAGCCACCCAGGCGCCCCCCTTTACCAGCTTTAAAACCAGGTCGTCTCTCTATTCTGGAGCTAGGAGCGTTTACGCAGGATCCTTTCTATGTTCTGGACTTGAGTCCCTCATTGGATCCAGTATTTGCAGATAGTTTTTCTCCTTCTGTGGGTTATCTGTTAACTTACCTTTTGAAAGAAAATGTTTGCAAAGCTAAGTGTGCCGTTTATGTACTCCAGGAGCTGTAGGCATGTGTTTGTTACTGAGCTGAGAGTCACATAAACCCACCATGTTAGTGAACAGCCCAGTGGCACTTACCATGTTCATGGGTGGGGCAACCCCCACCCACGTTTGGCTCCATGTATCCCCAGCACCCGCAAGGAGTGGCCCTCCGGCCCCGCGGCTGCCCGGCTGCATCCTGCGTCTGGGCAGATGCCCCTTCCAGCCACTGTGCGCCAAGACAGCCACGCACTGTGGCCTTCAGTGGCTGGCGTGTCCCATCTATTGTAATGTTTGCACGCCCTCAACAGCGTCCCTAGAAGCACAGAAGGTTTTAACTTTGATGAAGTTCCATTTTTTTTTTCTTTTGTTGTTTGTGCTTTTGAGATCACATCTAAGAAACCATTTCTTAATCCGAAGTCAGATTTCCTCCCGTATTTTTCTAAAACCATTTCTTAAAGTTATACCACGGTTTCCATCTACTACTTTCACTGTTTGATTTTGGAAATCATGTCTTTAATTCAGCTGAGCTTATGTGGCTGAAGGGTTGCGTCCAACAGCACTTTTTCTTTGCTGGTTTCCCCGTTTCCTCCCCCAACTGTCGATCAGCAAATGCGCCCCCCCCACCCCCATTGATCTGGACATGCATTAAATCCAGTGTCAAGTATTAGACCTTACTGGATCTGTTTCTGGACCTCTTCCTGGTGGCATTGATTCGGCTCTCCAGTCCGTAACAGGTCTTAGTATCTGGTAGGAAGAGTATTTGCAGAATTTTCTAGAACATTTTTGCTCGTTAATTATGAAATGAACTTTAGAATTATTGCTAGCTTTAAAAATTCTTCTTCTTCTTTTTTTGACAACTTCAAAAACAACATAGATCAACATCAGGAGGGAACGTGTCCCCCCCACCCCCCGCCTTCCGAGCGTGTCTCTGTGCAAGATCTCTGGGGCATCCCTTGGGGGCGCGGATGTTCTATCTCTGTGGAGACTTTGAGCATTTCTCACGAGACTGGCTCTTCCATATTTTGCCAAGATCTTGATTGAGGTTTTAAGATAGAAAAGCAACTGATTTTGAAATTCTAATTTGGTACCAGCCTTTTGCTGAAGTGACTTATTGTCGGTGATTTTTCCCAGTTGACCCACTTGGGTTGGCCATGATCACGAACTGATCATCCTCAGAGCTCAATGCCTTTAGAAGAAAGGCTTTCTCTTGGGGGTGGCGGTGTCAGGAAGGAGGCAGGATTGGAGCAGAAAGAGTTTCCTCTGCTTTCCTCATTTTTGAGGCCACCATGCGTCAGGCCCCGCTGGTCCCCTCCCTGCTCCCCGCACCAATCCATCCAGAAGCATCTGCTTCAACACACCTAGCACTGCCCCCAGGGCCTTTGCACCTGCTTCCCCCCCCCCACTTCCTGTGTAGTACCTGCTCCAGCTTCCTGACTCCTGCCACTCTGACTCCCCCTCAACCTTGGGGGAACACAGACCTTTCTTCCCCAGGCCAGTTTCCATCTCAGGGCCCTCACTGGGCCCATTACTCAAGGGCTGCCTATGGGGTGTGGGTCAGAGGAGTGGAGAGTGGGCCTTGCGTGAGGCAAGGGAGCTGCGTGGGCTGAGGGAGCAGCTCTGCAGCCCCGGGCGGTGTGAGGAGCACCCTGCCCACCCTGCCCAGAGCCCCTGGCAGAACTGCAGGTGCTGTCACTGAGGCCATTGCAAACTGCTTTCCCTGGGGCAGGAGGGCCCTGGGGTCGGCTGGCCCCTGCCCTGGGCCTGGGCTCTGGGCGCACTGACCCCATCCTCCCTCTGCAGTTCATGGCCTCCCACGGAAATGACGCTGCGAGGGACAAGTACGAGTCCAAAGTGCCTCCCTTCTACTACCGGCCTACGTCTTCCGACTGTCAGTAAGTCATGGGGGGTCTCTCTGGGGCTGGTGTCAGAAGGACGCACCGGGAGGGGCAGTGGCTGCCGCCTGGGAGCTGGGGAGGGCGACCAGGTCCCCAGAGCCTGCCACCCCGGCCCTCCCTTTGGGTCTCAGCCTGGGTCTCCAGGGGCCTCGTGTGCCCCCAGGGGGTCAGAGGAGGACACTGAGCAGCTCAGGGTGGTGCCCAGCCCTGTCCAGGTGCCCCTTCTCCCAGTACTTCTCGACCTCCCGGAATCCCCTCCCTCCCTGGGGGCCACCCCCCAGCACAGGTCCTGCCCCTTGGGCCTTCCCCAAAGCCCCCGACTGCCCTGTGTCTCCTGGCCGGAGTCCCTGGGGGCTCAGCCACGGCTTGGAGATTAATGGCCCTTTTTGGACAAGGGTGCTTCCAGGGCCCAAAGGGGTTGAGTGAGTTTTCTGGGGTGACACAGAGGCCAGCAGACAAGCTGGTGAGAACCTGGGATGTGGGCTGAACACTGGGCACTCCCTGCTCCTGTCCACCTGCCTGGGGGCGGGTTTCTCCTTGGAAAGGAGGGTGAGGACCTGGCCCACCTGCCTACAGGGCCGGGGAGATGCTGCTCCTGGCTGCAGGGTCTCTGGAGACAGGACACCTTGCAGGAGGCTCCCATCCTGAGCCTCCCCCTGCCACCAGCCACGCCTGGACTCAGGGGAAAATTGGAGCCTGAGGCCCCGCCTGGCCTTCTTGTTCTGAATCAGTGAGGCTGGGCAACTATTTCTGCAGCCTGATTTCATCACCTCGGCCACAGGCTGTGCTCTGCGGTCTGCCTATCTGCATGCGTGCTCTGTATCTCCCTTTGGAGTGGGTGACAAGGGACAGCCTGACCCCAGGCCGCGTCCCGGCCACGACGCCCGGCAGGTGCCTCTGTGTCCTGGTCCCTGAGACGAGCTCGCAGAATCTGTCGCTGCGCTGTGTCCGGGTAACTGGGCAGCCTGGGAGGGAGCAAGTGGACCCTGGGCAGTCCTTGCCTTCCAGAAGCCTCCACGAGGTGAAGGCTTGCGGGAGCTGAGCCTGCCACTGTCCTCATGCTCAGTAGGCGCTTAGGTGTGCCCAGGCCAAGCTCCCGAGGCCCAGGAGGACGCAGATGCCTACAGGGCTGGGGTCCAAGCCCCTTGCAGGAAGTGCTAATTGATTGGGCAGCGGCGAGGCCGGTACGTGGCAGCCGACACTCCGAGCTCAGTGCGGGGTGCCCTGCGTGGTGGGAGGTGTCATTTGAATCCCTCTGTGCAGCACCCCCAGAAGGGCACTGTTGGAACAGGGGTCTGCCGCGGGCTCCAGGGAGGCCCCCTGGGGGTCCTGAGGACAGAACCATGGGATGTGTGCCCTCCCCCCACCTCCCATCTGGGGCTTGGAGCCCACGGGCGAGAAGGCTGGGGGACAAGGTCATGTTCGTGTCAGACAGTGACTCAGAGAGAGGCGGGGCCCTGGGCCCCCTTCCTGTGTTCGCCCACTGCCCTCGGGTTCAGCTCTGGTGTCGCGGGAAGAAGGTCAGCAGGGCGCCTCTCGGTTTTGCTTCTGTGGCGAGCCTGGCCCCCCTGCTTCCCTTGCAGGGGCCTGGGGGAAGCCTGGAGCCCTCGGCGGGCAGGACTCCCAGCTGGACGGGCCTCTGTGCCCGCTTCCTGGGGCCGGGGGGACGAGAGCCTAGCTAGGTCGGCTCGCACAACAGAAGTGCACTGTCTCACCTCCTGGGGGCCAGTGGTCCAGGTGTGCGGGGCTCTAAGCCCAGGAGGGGCCTCAGCCGACGCGCCCCACTTGGCCGTCCCATGTCTGCCCAGACCCTCTCTCTGGGGTCGCCCCCATTATCTGGCCTGACACACTGCAACTCACCAATCCACAACCGTCTTCCTTCCAAACGGACCCATCTGTAAGGGGCTGGGGGTTAGAACGCCAACATATTTTTGAGATTGGTGGATGCAGTTCAACCCATAACGGCCTCAGAAATCCGGCAGATGAAATGATAGGTCTGGGTTCGCCTTGGAGTGTTCAGAGGGCGTGGGCGTGGGTGGGGCACGGCGGGCGGGGCACGGCGGGCGGGCCGTGGGCTCACCACTTGGGGAGGGTGTATGGTCCGTTTCCCTGCGGAAAGGAAAGACACTAGCGGGGTGAGCTATCCACCCTGTGGAAGGGGAGACCGAGGCGCCAAGGGCAGTGACCTCCCCAGGAGGGAAGGCCCAGGCCTGGGACTTTGGGCAGAGTGTCCTGGAGCATGGGACTCAGAGGCTGATGGAACCGGGGGCAGGAGGGCGGTCAGGAATGGCGGTCAGACGCCCGCACCAGACACCATAGCCAGTAAACAGCCACGTTTTTGTAGGGATCCTGCTGCAGCTTCGGGGGGTCGGGGGATGGAAGGGTCTGCTGCCTGCCTTGCTCTGGGGGCACCCCCAACAAGCTGTGTGAATGTGGGAGGTGGGCTCTGGGGGTCGGAGCAGGGTAACTCCACGGTGGGGCAGGCTTGGGGACCACTACACACCAGGGCGGTGGTCACCCCACTGAGCTGGCCGCCCTCTGCCCTCCCAGCTCCAGGCGACCTGTTCAGCCCACATCCCAGCTCCGCAGTTGCTCTGGGTTCAGGGGACCCATGCTGACCCCAAGACCCTGGTGTCTTGGGGGAGGCAGTGAAGGCTGTTCCCCCTAAGTTCCCAAGAGCACAGGGTTGGTCTCAGGTTCAAGAGCAGCGTCCGCCGGGGCTCTGGGGCTCCCTTGTCATGAGGTTTGGTGGAGAGTGGGAACCCCCTTCGATGCTGGTTTTCCCTGGTGGAGGAGGCGGGGCCGGATGGCTTCAGGGGGTCACCCTGGCCATGTCGGGGCCCCTGGTGACTGAGAGGTTTGGGATCTGTGTGCCGAGCAGGGTGGGGACTCCCCGCTGGTGGCTGCTGCCCAGGCTCTCTCCTACTGTGGCTGAGAGCCTCTGTGCCAGGCTCGGGTGGGGCCTTGGGGGCTGGCGTCCATGCAGAGGCACTGGCCTGGGCCCTATGGATGCCCTCCATGACAGGGTGTAGACAAGGCCACGGAAGGGCCGTTAGCTGTCTGTATCCCAATGACATGCCAGGACTTGGCTCGCACACGTGTTAGAGCAGCTGGGCATGTGGGTCCTGTGTTACAGAGAAGCAGGTGTGGGAGGGAAGCTCCCTCCCCGGGGTCCTGTCAACAGGCAGGTCAGGTCTGAACCGCAGGACCTATGAAGGGCCCTCCTCTGGGACCAGGGTCTTTGCAGATGAATTAAAGGGCCCGGAATGAGGGCATGTGGGTTCCAGGCAGCAGAGCTGCGAGGGCGAGGGTCCTCAGAAGAGGAGGGAGGGGTGCTGGGACCCAGGGAGGGTCTGCGCAGAGATGGGCAGAGACCGAGGACCCCAGAGGAGGGCCTGGTTCTGCACCTGACCTGGGGCCTGGGGACCCAGAAGATGGTAAATCCCAGGAGAGGGGCTCAGGAGGCGGCTTTCAGAGGCCCCTGTGAGTGCCGGTTGCGGGTGGCCCCGGGACCATGTGCACGCCCACAGAGCTGGGCCCCCAGAGCCTGGTTTGGCCGCATGGGCCCCGCATGAGGCCTGAGGTGGCCTGTGTGCTGCATTCTGTGTGCCTGCCTGGGCTGGGTTGCGGGCCGGGCTGGGGTCCCAGACACACCTGGGTCCAGAGCCAAAGGACCCCTGAGGGCTTGAGCGCTCTGTCGTGATGCCTGCCAAGCTGACATGACTGGGATGTAGGAACGACTGCCAAGGCCGCTGTCTGGGGACAGGAGGGGTTGGCACCGCTGTGAGAGTTGGAAGATGGGGGCCCGGGGGCTGCCGGTGGTGCTGAGCTGGGGATCAGTGAGGGGCTCATCAGCACCGGAAGAGCCAAGGCAGGGGGGCCACGGAGGGCTCTGAGCGGCTCCAGAGAGCAGACCATGGGGGTGGCCCGGGTCAGGGTGGCGGCAGGGACAGGAGGCCGAGCCGAGCCCTGAGGTCTGCCGAGGTACAGGGTGTAGAGCGTGAGGAGCTGGAGCCCAGGGGTCCATGGCGGGGGCGGGGGGGGGGGTGCAGGGCAGGGCACAGCAGCCGTCCTCTGCAGCCACTGTATCCTACCTGAGGGGTACACCTGAGGGAGGCCTGGGGCGGGGATGGCAGGGGACTGAGCTGCGGGAAGACATGGGCACGATGGGCAAGTGCCACAGCGAGGGTGAACCGCAGACGCCACTCTGTGCGCCAGCTGGTCACAGAAGGCCACACCTGCGGCCACACAGCCCCGCCCACACAGCAGGGGCCTGTGTCCTCTCTGGGGTGTTGGCGGGACCACCTTGGGAGGGACTGTGAAGCTCTTTATTTGACGCCTTCCTTGACTTCCTTCCTTGCTCATATGTGAATTAGGACTTTTTAATATTTTTTTTTAGCAGTCTCTACACCCAGCATGGGGCTTGAACTTCCAACCCGGAGATCAAGAGCCGCTCACAGCAGCGACTGAGCCCCCAGGCGCCCCTAGAGCTGCTGTGTTTTCAAAGATTTATCTGTTTACTTTAGCATGTGAGCAAGGGAAGGGCAGAGAGAGCAGCTCATGCAGACTCCCTGCTGAGCGAGAGCCCCACGCAGGCCTCGGTCCTGAGATCCTGAGATCGTGTCCTGAGCTGAAATCGAGTCAGATGCCCAACTGACTGAGCCCCCTAGGCACCCCAACTGACTTGTTTTTAAGGAGAGGTTTTAGTAGTAAAACTATTTGATTGGCAGACAATTTTAAACGTGAAAGCTGGCAGCCCTTTAGCTCCCCTTTCCGAAAGTGGTGGACACGCATGTTGCCCACGGGGCACCGGCAGCCTCCAGGAGCCCTGAGGTCCAGCCCAGCATAACGCTCTCTCTCCTCCCAGACTCCTGCGCGAGCAATGGATCCGGGCCAAGTACGAGCGACAAGAATTCACCCACCCGGACAAGCAGGAGCCCTACTCCGCAGGTGAGGCCCGCACTCTGTGCCCCCCTGGTCTCCGTGCCTCTCCCTCTGGCCCTGCCTGTCTGTCCCTGTGCCTGGGTCTCTGTCTCTGCCTGTCCTTCTGTCTCTGTTTCTGTGTATCTCTCTATCCTTGTCTCTCTTTCTCTGTTCCTGTCTCTTTGTGTCTCTGTATTTCTGTTCCTCTCTTGTCCTCTGTCCCTGTCTTTGTCTGTGTTTCTGTCCCTGTGTCTCTCTCTGTTCCTCTCTGTGTCTCTGTCCCTGTCTCTTTCTCTGTCTCCATTCCTCTTTCCCTGTCCCTTTGTCCCTGTCTGTCCCTGTGTCTCTGCCTCTCTGTCCCTGTCTGTCTGTCCCTCGGTGTTGGTCTCTGTACTCCTCCTCCCCGGTCCTGGCACTGCCAGATTCATGTCAAATCTGAAGGATGGGCTAATTGGTCTGGGCCCATGTCTGGTCCTTCCGACACCAAGCTGGGTGGCCTGGTGCTCAGGTCCCACAGCCCTCAGCAGCCCAGCTCAGATGGGGCAGGTGCCGTGGGGATGGCAGGGCTGCACTGGGCACCCTGGCTGGTTGGGGAGGTGGCCCTGTGCTGGGCTGTGTGCAGGGGGAGCAGTTGCTGGTGGGAGGGCCTGGGCCCAGGTGGTACTGAGTGGCTGCGCCATGGGGCCCAGTCACGGAGGCTGGGAGGTGGGATATGGGCCTGCCTCTGGGTCCTGGAGCTGCCCTCTGGGGAGGAAGCAGGGTCTGGGTTCCAGAAGTAGGGGGTGCACACAGGGCAGCAGCAGCACCGACAGACCTCTCCCCTGCATGATTGGGTCCATTCCAGGTGCGAGGGCCTGTGAGGGCCAGGTGTCCCCCTCAGCCTCCTGCCCCCGGAGCTCTGGAGGTGGTATTGACCCCCTGACGAGCTGGGGTCCTTCCTGCCTTCCTGTCCTGGGTCCCCCAGTAGAAGGCATTCCTCTAAGCTCCTGGTGCCATCAGCCACTGTTCCTCTCAGGCAGCGGTGAGACGTCGGGCTGGGGACAGAGGGGACGGCAGGAGGGACATGGGGTAGGCCCTGAGCCAGGGGCTCGGAGCCGTGGCTTTTCCGTCAGCCCCTCCAGCCCTCCGGGGCTCCATCCCACCTGCTTCCAGCCAGGTCTGCCGCAGCCGCCATCCTGGGGGAGGGGCCCGCTGGCCCCAAACGGCTGCCCGTGGCAGAAGCCTCCCTGGTGCCTCCCCATGTGCCCTCCTGGGGCCCCACGCCCCACAGCCTCTGAGGCCTGGCCAGCCAGGTGCCTCTAGACCCAAAGCCCGTGCAGCCCAGGGGTGGCAGGGGGCAGGCCCCCCGCCCCACGGAGCTCCCTGCCGCCAACCCCAGTCTGGCGGAGGGGAGGAGCAGGGGCACCGGGGACACCCCCGAGGCTCCCTGACCCTGCGGAAGCACCAGGGGATTCCTGTGGGCTCTTGCTACTGTCAGAGCCCTGTCCCAGGCAGGGGCCGGACATGCCCACCTGGCCCCTCCCACGAGGAGGAAGGGGGCGGGTCTCAGGAATGGCTCCGGCCCTGGGAGCCACGTGAGGCCCACGGCTTGGAGAGGCCGCGGGGACCTGCAGGGGGCACGGTGGGCGTGGGCCGTGCCACCCACAGCTTGTCCCGCTGGGCCTCCCGCGAGCAAGGGCTCTAGGCACCAAAGCTGGATGTGAGGGCAACAAGACGGGTCACAGAGGAAAGGCTGTGAGCTCTGCCTGTGGCAGGCGTGGGCCAGGGAGGGAGGAGGGCTCAGCCCTTCTGACAGCAGAGGGGGGTCCACTGTCCGAGCAAGAAATGGGGGGAGGGGGCCATCAGCGGGCGAAGGCCCCAGCGGGACAGGTGTGGTCTGGACCACGCCAGGCACCAAAATCCGAGGAAGCTGTGGGGGTGGGGGGGAGGGCACACGAAACATGCTTATCGGGAAGTATCTTCCCCTGGACGTGCCCTGGGCTGGAGGAAAGGGCCCGGCTGGCCGAGAGCTGCCGGACCCGCCTCCCCTCGTCTGGACGGGGCGCCGGTGCCCGGACTGTAGCGTTCCTGCCCAAGACGCACAGCTTCGCCTTGGCCTTGAGGAGACGCCACACAGACCCCACTGGAGGAACCCTGAGCAGAGTGACTGACCAGCAGTCCTCAGGAACGTCAAGGTTGAGAAGCGTCCGGCGTGTGTGCTCAGAGGCGTGCATCGTGGGGCAGACGGGAGTGGGAGTAGTAGTGTCATCCGGGGTGACCGCTGGGCTTGGGGCCCTGCCATGGCTTCTCTCAGGTCGTGTGCATCAGAGCGCTGACAGGCCAGGCATCAGCTGGTGTCAGGGAGTGAGGGCCATGGGGAGGCTGCAGGGCCCGGGGCTCCAGGGGGCACCAGGCTGGTGCACCCCGCCCTCGGCCAAGGTCACGGGTGTGTGGAGAGAAGGGCCCCCGCCCTGGCCCAGCTCACAGGGGTGACCCTGGAGACAGCTGCTCCTGGCTCCCTCCCCACACTGCCCCGCCTTGATCCACAGCCTCAGTGGCCGCCTTTCACAGACCAGACAATGCCCCCTGTTGTCCCGAGGGCCAGGCCGCCTAGGCCGCCCCCAGTCACCAACAGACACAGCACTTCCTGGTGAGGTTTCGGACCCCCTCCCCCTGCCTCCTGTCTGTGCAAAGCCGGGCTGGTCCCAGAGCTGCCGCCCTGCCCCGCCTTTGTCCTGAGTTTCCCTGAGGTGGGGTGGTGGGGGTGGACAGAGAGCCCCAGAGGGCTGCGGGGCCAGGGCTCCCTGAGGGACAGAGCCCGCCCCCCCGTGCCTCAGTTTCCCCTTCGGGGTCGTCGTTGGAAACACTGACGTCAGGTGTGGGGTGCCCGGCATCCCTGGGATGGCCAGGGCAGGCCTAGTCAAGGGAAGGCGCTGTGGGGTTCAGCCAGATGTGCTTCCCCGCCCTCCCACTGCTGGATTTGCTGTTGGCCACTTCCTGGCAGCATCTTCTGCGTGGGGACCGGGTTTGGGGCACATGGACTTGGCCATGCAGGAGGTTGTGCTGGGCTCTCGGGTCAGCCTCTCAGGGAACAGAACCTATAGGCCTGAAACCAGGTTCTGGTGCTTCTGGGAAGGTGATCAAGGTGGGCCTCAGTTTCCCTGGTGTCTCCCCAGGTCCTGGCTCTGTGCCCAGAGGACACCTTTTAACCGGCATCCCCTGGCAGAGGCCGCATGGCATGGGTGCCTGTCTCTTGCCCTGGGAGGGCAACCCGCGGTGTGAGCCACCCAGGGAGCCCTCCTGCCCCTCAGAGCAAGGCCACGTGAACATGGGTTTCTGGGTCGTGTGTGAAGCACGTGGCGGTTCCTCGTTGATTGAGACGGGGTCTCGAAGTGACCCCACCGTCCTGCAGGGCCTCCGGCGAAGGGAGCGCCGTGCCTGTGCGTGTGCCTGCGCCTGGGGCGGGCTGTTTCATGGCAGGGTTTGGCCATTTCTGGGGGAACAGTGGCCTCCGTTCCCCACGGACAGTGCTGAGGTTCCTTGTGCTTCCTCCAGGTGCTCCTCAGGCAGGCTTCCAGGAGGAGGCAGCCGGGGAGGCCCCAGGGAGCAGGGCAGCCCTCCCAGCTCCCAAGCAGGTGCGCCTGGCACGCGGTGGGTGCTGGCTTGGGGTAGGGCCCAGCATGTAGTAGGCGTGGGCATACCGTAGGTGCTCAGTGAATGCGGAGTGAAGCATCTGACCTCTGCCCCGGACTGGCCGCTCCTTTGGGAGGAAAGGAAATGGCCCAGCTGCAGGCCTACGCTTCAGGAGGCACCGCTGGGTCCTCTCCAGTGCGGGCTGCTGGGGGAGATCCCTCTGGCAGGGGTGCGGTTGGCAGGGGCGTGCGGGAGGGGGGCAGCACAAAGACCCTGAGTCTGCGTAGACGACAGCATGGAGCCCTAGAGT
This sequence comes from Mustela putorius furo, assembly GCF_011764305.1. Taxonomy (NCBI): domain Eukaryota; kingdom Metazoa; phylum Chordata; class Mammalia; order Carnivora; family Mustelidae; genus Mustela; species Mustela putorius. Next base: position 15,008,366 of record NW_025421293.1, read on the forward strand.
CCGCAGGGGCCCCCCAGTGTGACAGGCAGGCCGCTGGCTCGGGCGGAGGGCCAAACGGGTGTCCCTTGGATGGGGCCAAGTCAGGGACCCTGGCCAGCGCCTTTCTGAAAATATTGCTGCCACTGTCGCGGTGCCTGAAATTAGGCCTCCTGGCGGCTGGCTGGTGGGCAGCACACGGCCCAGGAGCCAGACAGACTTGGGGCCAGAACTTCCCTCCACCCGAGGCTTCCAGCCCAGCCTGTGCCAGTGGGAGTGTGGGGTGGCCGGCTGTGCTGTGTCCCCACCCCCGGGCCACTGCCTGTCAGGGCCTGAGACACTGCTGCCACCTGCTGGGCCCGGCAGGCAAGGCAGGCAGCAGGGGTGAGGGTGGCTGGGCAAGGGGGCCTGCGGGCCAGGAGTCCCAGCCAGTGCCGAAGGTCAGTGCTGGCTAGCAAGGTGACCTTGGACCAGGACCTCGCATCTCTGTGCCTCAGTTTCCCTCCTGTACAAGGAGGATGCTGACTTGGAAGTCCTTCTGGGGCCACCAGGGCTCATGTGCTTGGCCAGGGCCTCGCCCTGGGCACCGTTCAGAGGTGCTGGCGGGCCCCCCCTTGCAGGTGTCAGGGCTCCGGCAGCTGTGCAGAAGCTGCCCGTGAGCCCTCCCCTGTGTCCATGGCGAGGCCGACCTGCAGGCCAGCGGACTTGGGCTTCAGCCTGGGCGACTGCTCATATGCTCGTTCAGGGTAGGCCCCATGTGGGCCTGAGGACCTGGTGGTGGCCCTGCTCCCTGTGCACAGAGCGGGGCTGTGCCTGCTGCTGCTGCTGTACGCAGGGGGCCCAGGGGGCCAGGCTCCTCAGCATTGGGAGGGGACAGGCCCCATCTGGTGCTGTCCCACGATAGACTGAGAGGCACCAGCTGCCCCCTCCCCGATGCCAGGCTGCCGCCTCTTTATGGCCGCATGTCTCCGAAACAGAGAAAATAGCTCCTTGTGTCTGTGGGGTCAGGGAGGGGCTGCCGGGCTGCAGGGGCGGGGCATGGATCAGGGCCTCGAGGGGGCGTCCGGCACGTGAGCTGGCTGCGGCTGTCAGTCTGGGCTCTGCCTCGGCCGCACAGCCTGCACCAGCACGGACCGCCCGTCAGGCCTAGTCTTCTCCTCCCATCGTGGGCTGGCCTCGGTGGGCGCCGCACAGCGCTGGGAGCCCCTGCTGCCGTGGGACGGGTTCCCTGGGGTGGGGGGTGCCCTGAAACCCAGGTATGACTGCTGGGTGGTCTGTATGGGAACCACAGACCCCGCCTGTGACCTGCGAGGCCCCGAGGAACACACCCAAGGAATGTGGGTGTCCCCAGAGCTTTGATCCTGGTGGGCATGTTTGAGCTCGGAGTGCGGCAGCGGCCTCTCCCGCCGCAGCCCTGTGGAGGGACAGTGTGGGGACACACAGGTCAAGCTCCTTGGGCCAAGGTACTGGAATGGGTGTCACCGACAGGAGCGTGATGGGAAGTCACGGTGGCACGGCAGCAGTAATCCCTTCTGACGGCTGCAGGAACAGCAGGCCACAACCTGCAGCCTGACTGGTGCATCTGAGCTCGGAGCCCCACAGAGTCAGGGGCTGGAGTGGAGGGCTGGGCAGGGCCGGCTGCTCCCCACACATCTGGTTTCCATGCTCCCTTCTCCTTCCCCCTTCCCAGTGCGAGGACCCCTGCCTGGGATGGCCTTGGCCCTCCACCCCCGGACAGTTCAGGACCCTTGCCTGTCCCCAGACATATGCGAGTCCTATCCCTGTGCTGCCCTGAGGACTTGGCTGTGGGCACCTTAGTCTGCTCTGCACCCACCCTGGCTGGCCACACAGGTGCACCTCACACGTTCACCGTGGGCCTGCACACAGGGCAGCACACCGCTTCCCGTCCCGTATTTGTTATGGGATGTCTCCAGAAAGAAAGAAGACACCCCAAGCGGCGGGGGGCAGCTGTTGGAGCAGGGGTGGCCTCGGGTCCCAGCGCCGTGAACGTGTCGGGCCTGCGCCCACCAGGCTTCGCAGCCCTGAGGCCGACGGGTCCCCGGGCCAGCAGTCTGGCCCGCTGGCTGGAGCCCTCCCGCCCACACCCTCTGTGTGGGTCAGGACAACAGCCTCCACTCTGGTCCACTCTGACCCTCTGACCCACGCCTGGTCTCTCCCCAGGATACCGAGAAGGCTTTCTCTGGAAGCGGGGCCGGGACAACGGGCAGTTTTTAAGCCGGAAGTTTGTGCTGACGGAACGGGAAGGCTCGCTGAAGTATTTCAACAGAAATGATGTGAGCGCAGCACAGGGCCTGAGTGGCTGAATGTTGTCCCCAGCTGCCCTCAAGCAACGCCTGGCCTAGAGTGGCTGCCCCCTCCCGTGGGGACACCTGTCTGTCCACCCCTTGGCCACAGTTGCTCCCTGGGGCCAGGTTTGGTTTGGTACTGCTGGGACTCCCGGGCCTGAGAGGGTCATCCAGGCAGTGAGGGGGAAAGGGCAGGTGGGCTCCGAAGGCCGTGACTGGCCCGGCCCTGCCCCCCACAGACCAGCTCCAGGTCAGGACATCCCCAGTGACAGAGGCAGAGGGCATCCGCAGGGCAGTCCGCCCGTGGAGAGGAGAGCCGGGCTGGCAGGACAGGAGGGGGTGGGGCGCCACACCAGACAGGAGTGGTGTGCCGAAGGGGAGAGGAGCAGTCTGCCTAGGAGTGGAACATCCCCCTTCCTCGTCCCCGGGGAGGGCGATGCTGTTACCCTAGACCTATAGATCAGGAAGCCAGGCCCAGAGACGGTAAGTAACTTCCCCAAAGCCACACAGCACTGCCGGCACCCACAGGCCCACCTGTGGCTAAGGCACGGCCTTGCTTCCAGGCCAAGGAGCCCAAGGCTATCATGAAGATCGAGCATCTGAACGCCACCTTCCAGCCCGCCAAGATCGGCCACCCCCACGGCTTGCAGGTCACCTACCTGAAGGACAACAGTACCCGTAACATCTTTGTCTACCACGAGGACGGGAAGGTGGGTGCCCGGGCTGGTTGGTGGGGGCAGGGAGCTGGAGCGCCCCACTCTGCCCTCCCCTGCCGGGGAGCGGACTTGGAGCCCACAGGGGAGAAGGCGACAGGCTGGGGCCACGTGTGCCATGTCCTGCTCTGTGGCCGACACACCCGCCTCCCTCCCAGATGCTCTGCAGGGCGAGGGGGCCAGGAGTCCCCCGCCAACCCCGCCAGGTCTGTCTACTCGGCACGGGTGGCCCCTCCTCCTCATCACTTGGTTTTCCATTTTTACCTCCGCAACATGGCCCGTGAGTTAAAAGGCGAAATGTGTCTGCAACATTTTAGAGACAGGGTCTGGCAACCTTTCTTCGTGTGTACAAATAACCTAAAACTCACCATTATCATGATGTTCAAGCATATGGGTCTGGCCACATTCATCGTGTAGCTGTTCCCCCACCGGCTCCAGAATGTTCTATCCTGTCCCCGCGACGCATGGATCCCTACCTGCTCCCCCAGCCCAGGCCCCGCTGTCCACCCTTTGTGTCTGTCAGCCTGACAACTCTGGGTCCTCGTATCTGTGGGGCCCCCGGGGTGTGTCTTTCTGTCTGGCTGGGGTCCTCGGGGCTCATCCCCACAGGACAGGGGTCTGGCTGCTCCGAGGCTGAGCGATCTGTCGTGTGCACGCAGAACAGTCTGCCGGCTGTTCCCGTGACGGGGAGAGGGCCTGCTCCCACCTGGTGGTTTCCTGATGGCTGCCGCTATGAACTTGGGCTACGACACCTCTGAGCCCCTATGTTCAATTCCTGTGATTATGTGGCCAGAGGTGAAATTGTGGGATCACTTGGCGATGGTTTTTTTTTTTTTTAAGATTTTATTTATTTATTTGACACAGAGAGAGATCACAAGTAGGCAGAGAAGCAGGCAGAGAGAGAGGAGGAAGCAGGCTCCCCGCTGAGCAGAGAGCCCAATGCGGGGCTCGATCCCAGGACTCTGGGATCATGACCTGAGCCGAAGGCAGACGCTTTAACCCACTGAGCCACCCAGGCGCCCTGGCGATGGTTTAATATTTGGAGGACCCTCCCCGCTGCAGTCCACGATGGCGGCACACATTGCGCTCCCGTCAACAGAGCTCTCGTGTTTCCACGTTCTCCAACCCCCGTTTCTGGGTTCGGGCAGCCACTGTGGTGTGAACTGCTTTCGCCTGCGCTTCCCTGAGGAGACGTGAGCACCCCCTGCACACCCCGCTCGGCCGTCTGCTCATCTCCAGAGCAGGGTTTGTCCGGGTCCCGTTCGGCCCAGTTCGGATTTGCATTGTTCGCTTCTGGCGTTGAGCTGTAGGGCTTCTGCTTCCTGGGTATTGGGCCCGCATCAGATCTGTGCCCTGAAAACGTTTCCTCCCAGTCTGGGGCTTGCATTTCACTCTGTGGATAGTGTCCCCTGAAGCACAAATTTTTTTATTTTTCATGAAGTCCAATTTGTCTTTTTCTTCTGTCGCCTGGGCCTGTGGTATCAGACCAACAAAATCCTTGCCATATCCGACGTCATGAATCTCTTGCCTCGTTTTCTTCTAAGATTTCTACGGTTTGGGTTCTATGTTTGGGACCTTGATCCACTGAGTTAAATTTATTAAAGATTTTATTTATTTGAGAGAGAGAGAGCACGAGGGTGGGGAGGGGTGTTGGGGGGGGAAGGGGGAGAGGCAGACTCCCTGCTGAGCAGGAAGCCAGACTTGGGGCTCGATCCCAGGACCCAGAGGTCATGACCTGAGTCACCCAGGTGCACCTCCAGTTTTTTAATACGGGATGTGAGGTTGAGTCCAACTTCATTTTTTTGCCCGTGGATATCCAGGTTTCCCAGCGCCGCGGCGAAGACTGTCCTTTCCTAGTTAGTGCTGATGCACTTTCTCAACCAAGGAGACCGATTTCTGGGCGCTCTTCTACTGCACTGGCCCATGTCTGTCTTTATGCCGGTGCCATAGTCACAGTCTACTGTGACTTTGTCCAAGTTCTTCCCGTTTTGTTCTTGTTTAGGGTTACTTGGCTACTTGGGTTCCCAGATATTCCATGTGCGTTTTGTCAAATGTTTTATCAACTAAGATGATCGAGGTCCGTTTTTCCTTCCTTCTGTTCATGTGGTGTACTGCCTTCTTCAGTTCCATGCGGAGAATCCCTTGGATTTTAGGACTAAATCTCACTTGGTCGTGGTAGGTAGTCCCTCATATGCTGCTGAATTCTGTTTGTGAGTATCTTGTGGAGGATTTTCGCATCAGTGTTCACAAGGGATACTGGTCTGAGCGGTCTTGTATTTGTGTCACGTCGGTCTCCAGGCTATGCTGGGCACGGTACCAACACCATACAGGGTGAGTTAGGAAGCGCTCCCTCCCCATCGGTTGTTTCGGAAAAGTTTGGGAAGGACGGTGTTGGTCACTCAGGGTTTAGTAGAACTTCCCAGGAAAGCCGTCGGGGCACAGCTGTTCTTTGTTGGGAAGTTTTGAGACGGATCCAGTCTCCTTACTGGTTCAGGGGCCCATTTGGACGGTCACTTTGTGATTTGGTCCTGGTGGGTTTTCCGTTTCCATGAACGTGTCCACTTCACCGAGGTGACCCCGTTGTCGGTGCACGGCGGATCCCGGCAGGCTCTCCTAGACCTTTTCATTTCTGGCAGCAGCGTCCCCAGCCTTGTGTCCGACTGTCGTGACTTGAGTCCATTTCTTAGTCTGTCCAGCTCAAGGTTTGCCGATTCACTGATCATCTTCTGTCTTGTGCCCTGTGTATGTGTGTGGCCTGCAGCTTCTTCTCCCTTGTTTGCTGGAATCCTGGTGTCTTCTGTGTTTAGTTCATGTGCAATGTTTGAATTCCCTCCTGATTTCCTTTTGTGTATTTTCTGTAGCTCTTTTCTTCCTGGTTGCCATGGCGATTACATTTAACATCCTAAATTTATAATCTTCTAAATCGAATTTATAGTAGTTTAACTTCAGTAACGTGCAGAAACCCTGCCCCTGCACAGCTGTCTGCACAACCCCCTTTCGGTGGTCAGTGTCCCAGTGTTTCATCTGTACACACTGTTGCCCCAAGACACAGTCATTCTGTTAAATGCAGTATTTCCTAAGGTAGGTATAAAGAAAGATTTGCAATTACAAACAAGTTATAGTAATAGTAGCTTTTAATTCCTGCTTACTGTTTTCCTTAGAAGTACTAGTTTGTTTTTTTAAAGATTTTGAGAGCAAGAGAGAGAAAGGGACAGCATGAGCGGGTAGAGAGGGGGAAACGTGCCTCTTCTTTGGCAGGGAGCCCAACATGGGGACTCGATCCCAGATTGTGACCTGAGCCAAAGGCACACACTTAACTAACCGAGCCACCCAGGTGCCCCCAAAGTCTTAGTCTTTTAAGTCACGCAGGGAACGCAAAGTCGTCAGGCAACTTCCCTGAGCTCATTCCTCCATAGAGCTTCCAGTTACTGCTGTCCCTGTTGTCATCCGTTCCTGGTCGTAGGGGAAAGCACTGCTCTTCCCTACAGCACGCGAGGGCAGCAGGAGGCCTGTTGCACAATGAGGCCTCTCATGTCGACCCGCGTCCGTCTAACCCCTTTGGTTTCATTGTGAAAGATGTTGTACTTTGTCAAGTGCTTTCCTTTGCTTTTTCTTCATCTATTGCGATGGTGTATGGTTTTTAAGTGTTTGTTGAGGCGACCAATCTGGCTGACGGGCTGGCAAATATTGAGCCATCCTTGGATCCCTGAAGAAACCTACTTCACTGTGCGTCTGGTTTGCTATCAGGGTAACGCTGGCCTCACAAATCTGGAAGCTTCCTTTCTATTTTTTTTTTTGCTGTGGTTTGAGAATAGCTCTTCACTCTTGAAGTGTTTGGTAAAATTCGTTGGTGAAGCCATCTGGTCCTAGACTTTTGTGTGTTTTGAGTTCTTTGGTTACAGATTTCATTTTGTTACTAGTAATCGGTATGTCCAGATTTTCTGTTTCTTTCTGACCTGGTTTTGGAAGATGACATGCGGTATTAACAGCTTTTAGGTGAGACATGGCTGAAGGCACATGTGCCAATCTTCAGCTTTATCTAGAAGCCTCCACCCTCGTCATCTTTGGGACCCCGAGCCCAGGGACCTTCTCTGTGTGTGGCATGATACTCTGCGGCTGTGCGTGCCCAGCAGCCTCCCCCAGGGTCAGAGGGCTGTGGTATGGCACCTGCCTGGGCTGGGCCCCGTGCCTAGATACAGGTAAGCCTGTTTGCCATGGCTCTGGCCTCTGTGAGTGACTACACAGTTCGCCAGTAGACACAGGCAGGAGTCAGAGAGTCCTACTTGTACTGAGGGCTGGGCACAGTGACTGTGCATAATGGGGGCGGACCACAACCCAAGGGTGGTGGCAGGTATTGGGATGGCATGTGCAGAGGCCCTGTGGCCAGATGGAACAGGACACACCTGAGCAGCTGACAGGCTGAGGCTGGCAAGAAAGGAAGGGCCTTTGGGCTGGGGAGAGCCCGTAGGGCCTGTAGCTGGGCTGTGGACTTGTGTCTTTATTGGAGGGGCAGTGGTTTGCTGGGAAGTTGTCACGGCCGAAGTTGAACTTTCACTGACCTGTCCAGCTGCTGCAGTTCCAGTGATCGGAGGGAGTCCCGCGCTGGGGAGTAGGCAGGAGATGATGCCTCCTAAGCCCAGGGGAGGGACTGGAGAGTTCACTGGTGGCCGGGATGCGGCTGGATGTACCATGGGCGAAGGCGGCTGTGGGCAGGGCCCAGAGCGTACGCCCTAGCCCGGATTGGGAACCCTGTGCCCTAGGTGGGGAAGACAGCATTGGGGTACACGCTGCAGGGCAGGGCTGTGAGGAGGTATGGCCAGCTCCTGGGGGTTGGGGGGGCGTGCAGCAGGTGAGGGTGGTGAGGAGGCATCATTTCCAGTATGGTCTGGTGTGGGATGACCCCGCGAGCAGGAGTGGGCTCCAGAGCCCTAGAGACGTGCAGGTGCTGGGTGGCTGGCAATGGCCCGGTGTTGGCAGGGGAAGGAGGTATTGGGCTCACCCAAGTGGGGCAGACTCCAGCGTCTGGTCGGCGGGGGACTCTGCACGGCAGCAGGAGAGGGAGGGGCTGCGGGTCCACCCTGTCCAGCAAGGGGTTTGGCTCACACAGAGCAGCTCTCTTCCTTCCTTTGGAGATGGGAGGCAGCAGCTCTGGGTGGATTTAAGAATAGATGAGCCTTGCTCTGGGCAACATCTTTGGTTTGAAAAAATAACCCCACTGGAGAGAAGAACCACCCCATACCTGAAGCCGCATCAGGGCCTGGGGCCGGCGGGCTTGGACATCAGTCTCCCCCGTTTGTGCCCTGCCCATCCCAGGCCGGCGGGCCCCAGCACGGCCTGGCTCCTGTGTGGAGCCATCGCTGTCCACCCAGGCCGCCCCCGGGGCCATCCCCCAGCAGGTCTGCCTCCCACCTGTGTTCATGGCTGCCCTCGGCTGGCCCCCAGGGGGGCAGCGCTCAGGGCTGACACCCGCTCTGACCCGCAGGAGATCGTGGACTGGTTCAATGCGCTCCGAGCCGCCCGCTTCCACTACCTGCAGGTGGCCTTCCCCGGGGCCAGCGATGCCGACGTAAGTGCCGGTGGCTTGTGTCTGCTGGGGCTGGGGCGCTGGCCAAGGGTCTCCACGTACCCGCTCCTTTCTTCTGGGGCATGTCAGCTCAGCAACAGCGAGCTGGGGGGGAGGGGGGAGGGTGCCGGGGACGCACTGGGGGAGAGTGACTGGGAGGGCCCAGGCCTGAGCCTGTCTTCTGCCCTAGTTGGTCCCGAAGCTCTCCCGGAACTACCTGAAGGAAGGCTACATGGAGAAAACGGGGCCCAAGGTGGGTCTGACCGGCTGGCCCGAGCCCCTCAGAGATTAGGGTCTCAGCTACCCAGGGCTGGGGTGGCCGTGGAGAGTCAGAGTGCCAGCAACAGTCCCAGGCAAGGACTTCCAACACATCACTTTGGTGTGTGGATGGCCCTGGACCCCACAACCTTCTGTAAGCGGGGGCCCTGTGGAGCCAGGACTGTGGGGCTCTGGGTTGAGCCGAGCCTGCCTCGTGCCTTTGCCCCCTTCCATCGGTCCCTAGAAGGGCAGACTCGGCCCCTTCCCTGCCTCGTGGACGTGTAGAAGGGGTAGCCTCGCAACCAAGATGGGCTCTAAGGACGGGCGAGGAGGAGGAACTGGTGTGGTGGGGAGGGGAGGGCACGTACCTGGGAGGAACAGCATGTGCAAAGGCCCTGGGGGCAGCCCCCTGGCAGAGCAGGACGCGGCACCACCCACAGAAAGCACAAATGAGCGAAGGATGAGTGAAGGCATGTGGGGGTGCCCTGCCTCAGGCTGACCGGCGGGACCCCGGCACTCTCTGACCCACAGCAAACAGAAGGCTTCCGGAAGCGCTGGTTCACCATGGATGACCGGAGGCTCATGTACTTCAAAGACCCTCTGGTAAGGGGGTCAGGGAGGGTCTCGGCCCAGGTCAGCTAGGGCCCTTGCAGGGTGGATGTCTCCGCTCCTACAACGTGGAGACCAGCTGTCGTCTGCTGGCCGCAGGCGGTGGGGATGGGTCTGGGCTTCCCCCACTAGGAGCACAGCTGCCCCCTTGCCTAGGGGCTGCCTGGCCTCTGCCCACAGGATGCCTTTGCTCGCGGGGAAGTCTTCATCGGCAGCAAGGAGAGCGGCTACACGGTGCTGGACGGGCTCCCGCCGTCCACCCAGGGCCACCACTGGCCCCACGGCATCACCATCGTCACGCCAGAGCGCAGGTTCCTGCTGGCCTGCGAGACGGAGATGGAGCAGCGGGCCTGGGTGGAGGCTTTCCGGAAGGTCGTGGACAGGCCGATGCTGCCCCAGGAATACGCAGGTGAGTGTGGGTGGGGTGGCAGGGACCGAGCCCAGCACCTCCTGGGTGGCTATGACCTGGCTGGACGCCTGTCCTTTTCCAGTGGAAGCGCACTTCAAGCATAAACCCTAACGAGAGACGGTTCTGGAGGCCCGAGGGAACCGGACTTGTTGGAAGTGGCCCTCGAGGAGGCAGCAGTCAGACTGGGGGGCTGCCAGATGGAGGAACCAGCTTCGTGGCCCCGGCCCCAAGCGGCAGCCCCGGACACGGCCACGTGGGGCCTGAGCTTTAGCCACTAGGACCCTTTTCTCTGGAACCTCACTGCAGGCCGGCCTGACCTGCTCTCAGACCCCACCATGCTGCTGCCCAGCGCTGTGACCCCTGCCACCCTCCCCCCCACCACACCCCTCCACTGAACCCCCCTTCCTCTGAGGCCTGCGCCCGGCCTCCTGGCTCAGGGCAGCCCGGCAGACCCTCCCTACCTGCCCTTGCCCCCTGCCCGCCTGAGCAGGACCCTGCCCCTGAGCAGGAGGCTGGGCTGTGGGGACAGCGGGTGGCCTGCATGCCTCCCCTCCCCCTCTTGCCCTTCCCTCAAGTCTCTGTCAACAAGTATTTATTGAGCTACCTGCTGTGTGTCAGTCATGGGGTCCTGGGTGCTAGCATGGGGCATGGCATCGTTGTCCTCAACCAGCTGACGTGGCATGTGCCTGAGGGCCTGGGGGTCAGAGACACCGGGGAGTTGCAGCTCACTGGGCCCCAGCATGCTTGGATGGGGAGGGAGAAGGGAGGGGCAGCTCCTGACTGTTGACCGCCACCCCCCCCACCCAGCCACTGAGCCCTTAGAAGATGGAAGCCCAGGGTGTCCCCCATCAGGACCCAATGTGCCACTGGCCAGCCGGCACTTACAACCCTCGAGCATCCTCCCCAGGGGCCCTGGCTCCCTGTCCACCCTCGGTGGAGGGTTGGGACAGAAGCAGCAGAAGCAGGGGTACCTGCTGGGTGATCTGGGTCGTCCCTCAGCCCCCCTCCCATACCCTCAGACGGTCCTGGACCAGCCCTTGAGAGGTACAGGAATCCCCAAGGCAGGGTGTCGTGTCACGCCAGCCCTCTGAAGTGCGGACGTCCCCAGAAGGGTGCCCCAGGGCCTCTGCCTGTCCTTGTGGGCCCGACTCCCACCACCCCATCTCCCTGCTGCCCCTGAGCGTGGGCTGGCCCCCTCAGAATCATGTCAACCTGGATGGGGGGGGACCAGCCGCAGGGTCAAGAGGACAGCAGCGCCCCCCTCACTCCCATCTAAGCTGCAGGCCCCAAGACAGCCGGGCCGGGGAGGTAGGACAGTCCCAGGGTCACCCAGGGCCCCTGCCCCCTTCTGCCCCAGGCAGGTACCCCCTCCCCAGCCGTGCCAGATGCCACCACCCACAATCACTGGCCTGTTGTCCCCGCTTCCAAACAAGGACACTCAAGTCCCAGAGGTAGGGGGTCTCCTCCTAGGTGGAAACGAAAAGCCAGAGGTCCCCGGGACTGCCCCTCCCTTTGTGGGGAGCAGCCCCAGCCACACGTTCTTGGGGACTGGCCTTCTAGACCCTCTCTGAACCAGATGCAAGGGTGTCCTGCCCAAGACACTAACATGTTAAAAAGAAACAAACACTTACCACTGGCAGGAGAATTTCTCCCAACGAGGCAGGAAGCTCATGGCCCACAGATGGTGGTCACTGTGCGGACCTCACAGGCCTCGGCACACCGGGTTGCTGGGAGCTGTGGCCTTCAGGCCGGCGTCCGCATCCCTCACGCTCCTCCGTAGAGATGTGGGCAACGCACGGCCTGCACGGCTACACACGGGACGCCGCGTTCCCAGAAAATGACAGCACCATTCACAACTGCACGAAAAACGTGGCCGTGCTCCCAGGGAAAGTGGGATCGGGCGCACGGGCCCACGGCGGCCCTCCGACCGGGGAGGGAGGTCTCCACGTGCTGAGGGTCGAGACAGACGCCGCCACCAGGAGGAGCATAGCGGGACACAGGTGTGCGTGCTCTGTGTTTGTCCATTCTGGCCGGGGCAAATTCCACAGAAAAACCCAAGCGCTGCTCCAACATCCTGCCCACTGACTGCGCTGCACGCATTTCGTGGTTTCAGAACAAGCATCACGGCTCCAGGCAGGGGGCCCACTGTGGGCTTGGGGCCTGCCCCTGGTGAGGGCTCCCTCCACTAGCAGCCTCCTCAGTGCGCCCCGGGGCTGCCCAGTGGGGGAGGGGGGGGGACTCTGCACTCCTTCCCCCACCTTGGTGGCCTGCACTTAGAACCTGTGACAAGGCAGGACCCCACTGGATTTGGGGTCTCGTGTTTAGAGAAACCTCGTAGTTACACACCAATCACAAGACCCCGACACTGGCCACTCGTAGCTGCCCACAGCGCCCCCTGCGGGCGCGGCAGACACAAACCGGCCACTGCGGATGGGGTCTCAGGCCCTGCTCCCCCACCCGCCAGCCTCAGGAGCTCACTCAGAAAGGACGAGCGCCGCAAAACCCAGTATAAAGGATTTATTTCAACTCAACAAGTAACACAAACCTTCGTTTAAATTCCATTTTACAGTCAACGAGAGTGTATATCTCACTCCTTCCCATGCATGATCACTGTGTATTAATCTACAACTCTTACTTTAATTGTGAAAAAATAAAGTGTTTCCCCTCTCGTCATTGCTCTGCGAACATCTGGTACAGCGTCAGTGGGAAAGGGCACATCTGCTCGCTCCTGGACTGGTCACAAGGTTAACATCTACCACGCCAGGTCAAAGGAATCCATCACCCAGTGAAAATAAATACCACGTCCCGAAACGTGGAAAGGATCCTGCTCCCGCTGTAAGAGCTGCCCCAAGGAGCCGTGGCCTCAGTGTGGCCTGGAGCAGCCACCCAGACGCTCTCTGGGACCCCACGGGACATCTGTGCAGGGCTGGTGGGACGGCGGCCGCCCCCCACGCCACCTGCGACAGGGTCGGGCCCGCGGCACGTGCCAGACACCAGGTCGCCTCCCCAAGCAAACCAGACACAAAGGACAGGGAAAGAGGATGGTAGCGCAGCAAGGCCCGTGCTTTATTGTGGGTCAGTCTGGGGGTGCAGGGCGGCCCAGCACAGCCGCCGCAGGCCCCGCAGCCCCGGGCCGGCGCCGAGGCCCACGTGGCCCCCGCCGCCTCAGGCGGGACCCCACGGCGGGAGCCCCGTGGCGGGAGCCTCACGGCGGGAGCCCCGGGGACGAGGGCGTCTTCATGCAGGCCGGGCGGGCGGGCTCAGTCGAGCTCAATGGGGCTGCTGTCGTCCTGACTGTCCTCGCCCTCCTGCTCCGAGGCGCCCATGAGGCTGCTCAGAAGATTCCCTGGAAGCAAACAGGTGCTGTCAGGGGCACAGCACGCGCTCGGCACCCCTGGCTGCCCGGGGAACCCCACCTGCCAAGCCGCCGCATTCCCGGGCTGGGACGGCATGAGTCCCAGGGAGTGCTCAGCGTGCCTGTAAGGACCTGGCAGCTGGGGAAAGACCCCGAGTGCCCACCCGTGGGACACAACCCGGCCGCCAGACAGCCCTGGAGAATCGTCCTCAGAACCCCGTCACGGGGAGGCCACTGCTGAGCGGGCACGCGCGTGTGCATCACAGGTTCACGGAGAGGTCAGGACGCATTCCCAGGCAGAAATGGTGGGGCTGCCACCACTGACACTTATCTAATTTTTAGTCAAAGAACGACGATTCAATATGAACTCAGGAGATCAGAAAGTCCCCTGAAGCCAAACCATCATGAAAAGAAACAAACAGAAAAGTGAGCAAGGTCCTCTGCACAGACTCGGGCCCATGAAATTGGGTCCAAGGAACACGCCACTTGCGGCCTGGGACTGGGAGGGGCGAGGCGGAGGTTCGGGCGGGAAATGAATGGACACCGGCGTCGGCTCCCCTGTGTGAGGGGCGACGCCAGTGACCCAGCAACAGCACCGGGGCTTCAGACACACGGCCCGGCCAGGCCCGCATGGGGCTAAAGCATCTGCCACACAAGGCTGAACAGCAGCCAATGACTTTTGAAATCATCTCAGACCAAAAACCTTTCCATGGAGCGTAGTTTGGCTCCAAGGACAAAAATCCCACCCAGGCCAGCCCTGCAGGGCCCCTGGGGCAGGGTGCCGCCTGGATCTAAGGGGTGGGGGAGCCATCATGGAGCCTGGTGGGACCAGCAACCCCCACCCCGCCCCCCATCACCTGGGGCTGCCTCCACTCCGGCAGGAGCAGGCTGGCATCTGTGTGGGGGACGCGTGCCACCTGTGACTCTGCAACGTCCCCCCAGCAGGAAGCTGAGGAGGGAAGCCTCCATGCTGTCGGGCCACAGGAGCCCTCTCCAGGGCTGTGTAGGTGGGACTAGGTGCATGTGGGTGAACGATGAACTCTGGGGAACACGCTCAACTCAAAAATACCACCACATTCAGGCTCTGAAAAGCCACATTCAGAAGAACAACTAAACTGGCCTCTGGCTGGTGGAGGAAAGAAGTCTGTACGAGACCTCGGGGAAGGCCAGACCATGTTGCCAGGCAGACGTGGGGCGGAGGCCTGGCCTCCAACACCCACCAGGACCAAGTCACAAAGAAGTGACCATCCAAACGGGCCTCTGAACCAGTAAGGAGACTGGATCCATCATCAAAACTTCCCAACAGGGCACCTGGGTGGCTCAGTGGGTTAAGCCGCTGCCTTCGGCTCAGGTCATGATCTCAGGCTCTCTGCTCAGCAGGGGCCTGCTTCCCTTCCTCTCTCTTTGCCTGCCTCTCTGCCTACTTGTGACCTCTCTCTGTCAAATAAATAAATAAATAAATAAATAATCTTTAAAAAACCAAAAAACAAAAAACAAAAAAACAAACTTCCCAACAAAGAACAGCCACGCCCTGACGGCTTTCCTGGTGAGTTCTACTAAACCCTTAATGACCAACACCGTCCTTCCCAAACTTTTCCGAAACAATCGAGGGGGAGGGAGCGCTTCCCAACTCATCTGACGCGGCCAGCAGAACCCCAGAGATGCTACAAGAAAAATCACAGACCAGTGACCCCTGTGAACACAGAGGCTACACCCTCAACGGACCTCTGGAAAGCGGGACTCGGCAGCACAGCGAGGACAACACACCACAACGAGTGGCTTTACTTGTGGAATGCACGGAGGGCCCCCCTGAAAACCCGCTAGCGTGACGCCCCATGCCAGCACAACGAGGGGAAGCCCACATGATTGTCCATCTCTACTGATGCAGGAACAGCGCTGGACTAAACCCGACGCGCGCATACAAGTACTCAGCAAACCGGGAATAGGAGAGGCACGACCTCCACGCACTGACCGCCGTCTCGGAAACCCCCTGGCCAACGTGATCCTCGATGGTGAAGGACTGAGAGCTCCTCCTCGAGGAGCGGGAACGAGGGGAGGGCGCCCGCCCTCACCACCTCCGTCCCACACAGTCCTGGAAAACTCTGGCCGGGGCCACCGGGCACGAGAATGAAGGAAGAGGCATCTACAGCGGAAAGGAAGGAGCAACACGATCTGTCTGCGTAGGACACGGTCTCATATGCAGAGAACCCGAACACTCCAGGAAGGAGCTGTCGGAGTAAGGGAATCCGTCAAAGGAAGGGGGCACAAAGTCAGCACGTGAAAACACGCTGCGTTTCTTTACGCCAACAATGAACAATCTGGAAAAGAAATGATAAAAATATTCCATTTACAACAGCATCAAAAAGATTAAAATACTTAGGCACTGACCTTAACCAAGGAGACGAAGGACTCACCCATGAAAACCACTGACCACCACGGAGAGAGACTGAAGTCATTAACACATGGAAGCACTTCCCATGTCAATGGGCTGGGGGGCTTGACACACTGCCTAGACCAAGGCCACCCAATGCCATCCACAGATTCCATGCCGTCCCTTTCAGAATCCCCATGGCTTGTTTGCAAGAAAAATATCCTAAAACGTATATGGAATTGCAATGGACCCAAACAGCCAAAATGATCTTGAAAAAGAACAAAACTGGAGGGCTTGCACTTCCTGATTTCAAAACTTCCTACAGAATAATCCCAGCAGTATGGCATGGGCACAAAGACACGGAAAGCCCGCAGAACACAACAGAGAGGCCAGAAAGAAGCCCACGTGCATGGCAGTCAAGCCATCTCTGACAAGGGTGTCCAGACCACATGGGGGAACAGGTTTCTTCAAGCGAAGCCAGGACACTGGACCCCTACCTCACACCAGGTACAAAAACCCTCTACAGGGATCAAGGACCACTGTGGAAACCCAAAACCAGTAAAATTCTTAGAAGACGACATGGGGCAAGAGCCTCACAGGCCTGGGCCGGATGAGGACATTAGGGATTGACACCAAAGGCAGGAGCAATAGAGCAGAGACACCTAAGCTGGACTGGAGGAAAATTGCGAATTCTGTGCATCCCAAGGCAGTGCCCACAGAGACAGAAGGCAGTGCAAGGTGGGCAGACAGGATTTGGGGGACAGAAACAACTCTGCAGGGCTCTAATGTGGACACGTGTGTCCAAACCTATAAACGTATAGCATGTAAAGTATCCCCAATGTGAACCCCAAACTTCAGGTGACATGCCGTGTCCGTGCAGGTCCAGGGTTCTGACACAGTCACCACTCAGACGGGGACGCCGTGAACAGCTGGGGCCGGGATGAAACGGATACACCTTCCTTTGTGTCTTGCCGGGAAGCTAAAACTGTTGTAATTTACCTTATTAAAAAGTTACTTATTTATATTTCATATTTATTTATTTTTTATATTTATTTTAGAAAGAGTGCATGTGAGGAGAGGGAGGGGCAGAGGGACAGGGAGATTCCCAAGCAGACTTCACGCTGAGCACGGAGCCCAACATGGGGTTCGATGTCATGACCCTGAGATCAGGACCTGAGCCGAAACCAAGAGATGGATGCTCAACCACCAAATATACCACTCAGATGCCCCGCTGAAAACTGCTTTTAAAAACTAAAGTCTTTAAAAAAAAAGAGGCAACCCAGAGAATGGGAGAAAACACTTGGGAATTTTATATCTGACAAGGGATGAGTATCCAGTACACAGAAACCACCACCCTGACTCAAAAACAGGCACATGACTTGAATGGACAGAGACATACAAATGGCTAATAAGCACAAGAAAGGACGCTCAGCACCACTCATCGTCAGGGTGATGGGACTCAGAGCCATGGTGAGAGCCGCACACCCACTACCGAGGCACAGACAACAGCAAACATGGCGGGGACATGGAGAAACTGCCCCTGTTTGCAGCTGACGGGACAGGGAACAGGGCCGCTGCCATGGAAGACATTCTGGCAGCGTCTGAAATTACACCAAATCTCGCCGTGCCCCAGCAATCCCACCTCGGGGGTGTTACCCAGAGCAGTGGCTGCAGGGGCTCAAAGAGACGCACGCGCCCCCATATTAACAGCAGCAAAAGGGGTCCCCCACAGAGGGATGGGTGACACAGTGCTGTCCATCCACACCACGGAGGACGGGCTGGCCTTCTAAAGGGAGGAACGATTCCCCTGCCCCCACAGGGACGAGCCCCAAGGACACGAGCCAGACAAAGAAGGGCACGCACGGGGAACCCCCACACAAGGACCTGGAGTCATCAGACTCACAGACACAGAGAGCAGACGGCGGGGCTGGGGGAGCGGGCAGGGGTCTGTGCATCACGAGGACAGGGTCTCCATGTGGGGATGGAACGTTCTGGAGCCGGACCGGGGGATGGTGCCCCTGAACTGGACACTGAGAAATAGTTAAACAGCAAATTTTGGGATATGTGTATTTTACCAGAATAAGAAAAGAAGAAATCCGCTTTGGCTCTGTGGCCAAAGGAGGGGGCGAACTAGGGCCAACGGGATCCTCTCAGCTGTGTCTGGGACTCTGCTGGAGAAGGACTTCGAGGCCAGGCAGAGACACGGAGCCACAGGAGAGCGACAGCCCCTGGGGGGGGAGGCCAAGGGGTGACGCGGCCAGGGCGGCTCTCCTCCCCCCACCCAGGAGCACCCTGCTTGGGCCTTACCTAGCAAGCCCCCGTAGGAAGACGTCTGCTTGGGCGGCACACCGAAGAACAGCTGTCCTATCCTGTCGAGGTACTGGAAGGGCAGGGGCACGGGGTCACCGAGGAGCGCACCCCCACCCCGGCCCCCCAGATTGCCTGCCCCACTGCGGCCCCGCCTCTCACCTCGTTGTACATCGGGTCCCGCCGCAGGGACGGCTGGTACTGCTCGCACAGCACTGTGAACACTGTCAGTTTGCCCCTGGAACACAACAGGAGGTCCGGCTCCGTTTGCATGACAGTCCCAGAGGGCCCCGAGCCCAGCGCGGCCGCAAGCCCCGAGCACCCAAGGGCTTACCCGTCCACAGCCAGCAGCAGGAACCAGATGAAGTTGAGCAGAGGCTGCACGAACGGAGGGCCGTGCTCGATGGACGGGTGCTTCTGTGTGTACGTTGTGAACACCACCGACGCGCTGCTTTTGTTCTTTAAACAGAGAAACCTGGAACCGAGAGGCCAGTAAGCGGGCTGCTGGAGGGGGACGCCGTGGCCTTTAGCAGGGGCTCAGGTCCACGCCGGCTCGCGGGAGAATGCTGGCCGACAGCTGTGGGGCTGCCTGCTCACACCATCCTGCAGCTCCGGCCAACGCGGGCCCGCCGTGCCGAGCTCTGTGCTCAGCCCAGCTGCCATCCCCACGCCCCCGTGAGCAGGGCACCCCCTGCTTGCCACAGTTGACCGGTGAAGGAATGAAGCTCGGGAAGGTGACCATCCCAGGTCAACGGAGCTCGGATGCCGTGGGGAGTTGCCCAACTACGGCTGGCTTACACCCATCAGGCCCCTGCCTACAGAGCAGTCAGCCCAGGGGCCTGAGCTCTCTGTCCCCGGGGAACGTCTCTGTCCACAGGGGCCCTGGGCGACAGCTGGACGAGCTGTAGTGGGGGGCCTCTACCTTGTTAAGGGATAAGGGCCCGAGAAGAAGGTGTCTGGTGGTTGCACACGATCCCGCCCAGCCTGGGGACTCTGAGCACTGGATACTGCACAGGCTGGGGCAGGGAGCTCAGGTGTCTAGGAAACGTCTCCGTTTCTGAGTTGGGGACGGCAGCCCTGCGTTGCTGTGCAGGGAGCACAAGAGCATGGAAGCCCCAAGCGCTGCTGGGTGTGTATGGTGAGCGTTCTGGGGCCCCAAAACCCCCTCAAACCCGTAAGACGTTTCCTATCCTGACGCCCAGCCACCAAACCCGCCTCTTTCTACTGGACAAGCGTAAGCAGGAGAAGCCTGGAGCAGGCCGGCTACGGGCCAGGTCGTAGATGAGGAAGCGAGGCCTGATGGATGGGGACAGACTCGGGACACAGCTTTCGAGGAACCTTCAGATGCGCGGGACGCCTGGGAAGGCAGGAGCAGGCTTGGGAAAGCTTTAAAGGCATGCGCACTCCCCATTCCAATACACCTCGTAAAATTCAATAAATATACATGCCCATGGCACCTCGGTGGCTCAGTCGGCCAAGCATCTGCCTTCAGCTCGGGTCATGGTCTCGGGGTCCCAAGACTGAGCCTGCATCAGGCTCCCTGCTTAGCAGGGAGCCTGCTTCTCTCTCTGCCTGCCACTCCCCATGCTAGTGTTCCCTCTCTTTCTCAGTCAGATAAATAAATAAAATCGTTTAAAAAATAAACAGACAAGCCCTACAAGAAACAGTGGCCTGATGCTAACAAAAACAAAACCCACCAAAGAGGTGATGTGAGAAAACAGACACTGGGGAGCCACAGCAGAACGCTAGCTCTGAACAGACACTCACGTCCGTGGCAGCCCGACAGAGTGGAGAGGGACAGCGTGACCTGTCCTCGGTGGGAGGGGGAGGGAGCTATCTGCGGCAGGGCCACGGGGCAGACCCGGCAGCCGTGCAGGGAGACGGGACCCCACGAGTGTGGTACTTACTGCAGCACGGCCTGGGCCACGAACATGTCCACCTCGCTGCGGAAGCCCCTGGAGGTCGAGTACTCCACCAGCATGTGGGCACAGCCCTCGCCGTCCGCAGAGTGCAGGAAGTGGTACCGGGACTCACAATAGTTCTGCTCTACAGAGGAGAGGGGACACCGATGAGCGTGCACGGGTCTCTGTGCGGCCCCTGCCCGGCTCTGCCGTGTCACATTCAGCAACGCAGGAAGCTTTGGGGCTAAGAACACCATGGGCACGTCTGCTCTAACACTCAGCTGTTCGTAACCACTTCTATTTTTTAAAAACAACAATCAAAATCCCAATCTTCTCAACATCAGTAAATGACTCAGGCTGTAAACCTGCTCTCCCCATTCATCACGGGAAAATCGATCTACCTCCTGCCCCTCTCCCCGCCCCACCCCCGTGGACAGAACACAGGACACCCAGAGTGGCTGCGGTGCCGAGCAGAGCCCCAGCCTAGGCCATGCCACCCCCGCCCACCGTGGTCTGTCTCCTGGAGCAGACGGGCTCACACCCGTCCTGCTCACAAGCCACCTGGTTCCCACACCTTTCCAGGGCTCGGGCCCTGTGCCTCAGCTGCCTCCACCTTCTGCTGGGAACACCTGCTCCAAGGACCCGGCTGCCCTCCCGCCCATGGCAGATGCCCTCAGGGCCCAGACTGCCGCCTTCAGAAACACAGACTAATTCTGAGTCGGCATTGCTTTGTGTACCTGTGCTGTCTCTCCTCTCTCCCTCAGACCCCCTGGGATAACTTTTTGGCTTTAGAGCATCATGAGAAGAGAAGTTAGGCAAAACCACACCCACAGGCCCTGCCCCGCACAAGGCTCCCTCCACGAACTGGACTGCAGCCCGCCCAGGAGCAGCTCAGGCATACTGTGGGCCTGACTGCAGACCGCAGCAAAGCAACCTCTTCAAAGCCAGTCAAGCTTTCAGGTTTCCCAGGGCGCGCAAGAGCTGTGCTGAGACGGGGGTCTGCTGAGTGTGACAGCACGGTCTAAAGCCCAGGTACGTGCCTTCAGAAACAAATGCTTGATGGCCACGAGACGCTAACCCGCTCCTGAACTTCCAGGGAGTCATCGTTGTTGCTGGAGGAGGGCCTGCCTCGATGTTGGTAGCTGCCGACTGATCGGGGCTGCTGGCGGCTGGGGCAGCCGTGCCACATTCTTAAAATAAGTAGGCTATGATGTTTTCTGCACACACTGGAGTGCGTGATGCTGTTGGGTAGCATTTGCCCACAGGAGAACATCTTTCAGTGTGCAAGTCAGTCCTCTCTCTCAAACCGCACTGCTGATTTATTAGCTCAGTTGATGTCCTCCTCGGTATCCTCTGTGGTCACTTCAACAGTGGTCACAGCAACTGCACCAGGAGCGGATCCCATCTCAACAAACCACTTTCCTTCTCCTCCATGAGACGCAGCTCCTCATCTGGTAAAGTGTGAGATGGCAGCGGTTCAGTGCCACGTTCAGGCTCCACTTCTGATTCTAGTTCTCTTGCCATTTCACCACATTGGCAGTGACTTCCTCCACAAAGTCCTGAATCCTCAAAGTCATCTATGGGGGTGGGAATCAACGTCTAACAAACTCCTGTCACTACTGATGTTTTGACCTCTTCCTATGAATCATGGGTGTTCGTAGTGGCATCTAGAATGACCAATCCTTTCTGGAAAGTTTTCTATGGACTTTTCCCAGAACCATCAGAGGAATCACGGTCTATGGCAGCGAGAGCCTTACAGAGTGTGTTTGTTAAATAAGAAGACATGAAGGTTGCAATGCCTCGTTGATCCACGGGCTGCAGAATGGATGTCGTGTCAGACATGAAAACGACATCTCTCCTGCTGCCCGTCTCCATCAGAGCTCTCGGGTGCCAGATGCTTTATCAGCAAGCAGTAATATTTTGAAAGGAATCTTTTTCTGAGCAATAGGTCTTGACAGTGGGGTTAAAATGTTTAATAAACCATGTTGTAAATAGACACACTGTCATCCAGGCTTTGTTGCTGTATCTATCTACAGAGGCCAAGCAGAGTAGATTTAGCAGAATTGTTAAGGGCCTGAAGATTTCCAGATGGTACACGAGCACTGGCTTCAACTTACCATCACCAGCTGTATTAGCTCCTAACAGCAGTGTCAGCTTGTCCTTGGAAGCTCTGAAGCCGGGCGTTGACTTCTCTCCAGGTACGGAGGTTCTGAAAGTCCTGGAAGGCATCTCCTTCTCTCTGGCGGTTTCTCCTATACCGAGAGGTTGCTGTGGAGCGCAGCCCCATCAGTAATGACCTCAGCTCGCTCGTCAGTGTCACCGGCCGCAGCTTCTAGGTTATGGAGAAGACTTCTTTCCGGAATCCACCTCGAGCCGGCCTCTACCAGCTTCACAGCCCCCTTCTGCAGCCAGCTCGCTTCCCTCAGCCTTCATGGAATCAGAGAGACTCAGGGCCTCCCTCCGGATCAGGCTCTCGCTTGAGGAAACATCATGGCTCAGCTACTGTCCCAACCACTCCAACCGCCTCCACATCAGCCAGAGGCTGTTCTGCGTCCCCATTATCCAGCTGTCGCCAGAGGAGCTCCTGTCACGTCCTCCTGGAGCCTGTCCTTTGAGTTCACTACCTGTTCTTTGATGCAAGAAGCCCGGCTTTCGGCCCACCTCAGCTTTGGACAAGCATCCTCACCGAGCATGACAAACGTTCTGCAGTTTGTCATTTAGAATGACAGACATTGGACTCTTCTTTTCACTCGAACGCAGACAGGCCACCGTAGGATCAGGAACTGGCCCAATTTTGATATTTCTGGATCTCAGGGAACAGGGAGGCCGGAGGAAGGGGAGAGACCTGGGAGCGGCTGGTCGGTACAGCAGTGAGCACACACACAGTTATCCAGGAAATTCACCATCTTCCATGAACGTAGTTCCTAGTGCACCAAAACCAGGACCATATCAAAGACCATGGTCACAGACTTCATAACAAGTTATAATGGAAAAGCCTGTGCCATTGCTAGAATGACCGACGGTGGCCCAGGGACACCAAGGGAGCAAGTGCTGTCGGAAACATGGCGCTGGTGACCTTGCTCGAGGCAGGGCTGCCACAAACCCTGAGTTTGTGAGACACACGTAGTAGGATGAGGGACTGCATGACGGACCCCCCCCCCCAAAGCCAAGGTCGTGGAGAGAGACTGGCAGGACGGCGGGTGGCTCCGTGCCCACTGGGCCACACCTGCCTGGAGGTCCCGATTGGGGGCCCGCCCCCAGGCACTGCAGCTGTACAGACATCCCTAAGCACGGCCTCCGGACACAAGCTGTGGACACTATGGGGCAGGACAGGACATGGACTCTGCGCTTGTCTCCCTTGGGGCTTGGGGCTCAGGTACTACATGTGATCGCGGTCTCTTGAATTTGAACATCGTACTAGTAACTGTCCATGCCTTACAGTTGGCTCCTAGCCAACGAGGGCTCTGAGGAACTCCTGCAGCCTGAGTTCTGCTTCTCAGCCACAGACGCAGGGTCATGCCCCATTTCCCGCCCGGTGTCCCCCATGCGCCACCCAATATTGCCTGGGCAAAAGTGGTGCCAAATATTACTTGCTGGCAATAGCGGTTTGCCACAGGTGCACCTGACTGGCACAGTCACCAGGCCATCCACCCGCACGTGCAGACTCAGCACCCCCTGAAGTCGAGGTGGGAGTCAAGGGCAGGGGCTTCTGGGACTCCCCCACCCCCGCCAGGCAGGCAAGCACAGATGGCCTCTCTCCGAGGTCAGTGAATAGGACACACCAGTGTCCCGTGGGCAGGACAGACAGAAAATACATGGGGACCACGCCAGTTGGAAAGGCCAGGATGGCCTGGGGGATAGAGGAACCCGTCACCAGCAGTGGGTGAGGCCAAGGTTGGAGGAGCAAGGCGCCCGTAGGGAACGCACATCAGAAGAGGAGGGAGCCTAAGACGGCCTTGGCCTCAAAATGCCGGATGCTCTTTCTCGGACCCTGTGTGCTTCTTGGGTGGTCTGGGGAAGGGACTCAGCCACACCCTTCAAGGAGGGCTTCCTTAACTGTCCAGCCTTTATGGACGTCTGACCATTTTCTCTTCCTATCCCTCTGGTGTAAAAGTAGTGCTGGCAGGCCGGCAGGCACGAATGCGGAAACCTCCTGCCTCGTGGGTCACAGCAGGTGGGGACACAGTGGAGTAAGCGCATGGCCCTCAGATGCGCACACAGCTGGCTTCCCAGCCTGCACAAGGGCCGGGTTCGTGGTGGGCACCCACCACATGCGTGCTGCTGCATTAGAAACAGCAAGAAGGCACCCTGGGCCTGCTGGCTGTGGGGGAGACAGATCCGTCTGTCTGACCACCGCACGGCTTGCTGGAAGCAGGCTGTTTCTGGGAGGAGCCTGCTGTCACAGCCGTTCCTGGTGAAGGTCCTTGTCCCTCAGCTCCCACCAAGGCCCCTACCCCGCCCCACGCACTGCCGGGCTGCTGGGAAGGCTGCGGCAGCGTGAATGAGCTGCCTGTGGGTGCTCACCACACAGGACAGAGCTCTTCGAATTCTCCAGAACAAATGCTGGTCAGAGCACCCGACCATGTGCATTTTCCAGTGGGCAGCAGCCTCTCAGCGCAGGATGGGAACCACATCCAGAAACTCCCAGGATCCCCCCTCACGGATCCCCCCCATAAATGCTTACTCAGAAACTGAGATAAATATGAAGAAAACACAGGGCAGGTGCCATCAGAGGGCCGGTCTAGGGAAAATGTCCCAGGAAGGAGGCTGGAGGGGCTGCGCCCGAGGCCCATGGACAGGTAGGGCCAAGCCAGTGGAGAACAAAATCTCCCCTCATATCCAGTGTCCCAGGAGTTTACCTAATTAAAACAGCTAACCCAAATAAAAGACACGTACATAAAAAGAGACAGCGTTGCCGGAACTGCCAGCACCCGCCCAAGAGTATCTCTGTGCACAGGTGCCCCAGACCTACCTTTCCACAGCGTGAGGGCCAGCAGCTGGTGGAGCCGGGGGTGGCCCAGCTTCCCAGATCCTCCACTGGACCACTTCAGGGCTCGAGACACAAAAGCCACTCGCTCTGGGGAATTGGGGTCCATCAAACTGAACAGTTTGGCCAGATTTTCTAGAACAACATGAATACAGACTCTTACCCACAGAAACACGCTACTGCTCAGCTCTGTGTCCCACATCTTATAGTTCACGAGAACTACTTTGCTTCAAAACCTGGGAACTGGTGTGCTGGGGTGGCCTCATGCACTCCTCCCCCCAGGTCCCAGGTCCCAGGACCCCCCAACCAACCAACCTCTTGGCTGCAGAGCCAGCAGCCATATGCTCTTTAATGGCCTCACAGCTCAGCGTGTGCCGGGGAGTGGGGGGGGGGGAGGAAGGGGGGTACTCTAGCAGGAAGCCCACCCACACAGGAGCAAGGCCTGGCGGGTAGGGGGATGACCCATGGGAGTGCAGCAGCGGGTGCAAGCTGCTCCTCCATCCTTCCAGCTGGGCAGTCCCTAAGGAGGACGACCCCCACTGCGCCACATGGGGCCCGCAAGCCAGGTCTCCGGGACCAGAGGCCACCATCGCCAAACAGTGCATAGGGGTGTCACCACTCCACACTTGCAGGTGCCTCCCGCACAGTAAGAGTCTCACCCAGCAGCTCATCCGCCACCTCGACTTCCGCCTTCTCCAGCGACTCTAATACCAGCATGGACAAGTCTGCAGCACTGTTTTGCTATAAAACATGGAAGCAAGAATCACAAAAACTGAGCTCCGGCTCGAGCTCAGCAGCTGTGGCAGACCTAAGCTAAGAAGACCACTCCGAGCACAGAGCTCACTTGGCAGCACGGCCTGAAGGACCGAGACCCCAGCTGTACGCGCAGCACCTCAGACAGCGCCCCGCGACGTGAACACACTGGCAGGGTCAGGGCTAAGCACAGCCTGTAGCCCTCCACCAGGCCTCTCCCAGCCTGCAGGCCCCACGCAGAGAAGGGTATGAGGTCACTGTGTACCTGGCCGTGGCTGAAGAACAGCAGCGCCCCCGAGCACATGAGCTCCCGCGCTTCTGTGTGCTTGTTCTGTGACATGTATCTGTGAGAGAGAGAGCGGAGCCCCAGTTAGGTCCAGTCGGGCAGACACCCCCCCAACGGACGCAAGCGCTAAAGCACGAGGTCCCGCACACAGGCACGCAGGCGCGCGGGCGCACGGGCCTCCTACCAAAGATGGGAGTGCAAATGCATTCTCTTTGCTGAGCCCACTGCCTTACCCGGCAGTCACGGCGCCCTGCCCCCTGAGTCTGTCTAGCCTCCACACTGGGGTGGCTCCACAACCCAGGTCCCCCTGGTGTGCACAGAGTCCCTGCTGTCAGCAGCTCCGACCTCAGGGTAACAGCGGACCTGGGCGCCACATGTGACAGCAGCACCGGCAGGGGACACTGTCTGTGCCCAAACAGCCCTAGAGCAGCTCAAGGGTTTCTGCAGGACCCAGAGAAAGGCTGGATGACTTACACCACGAGGCACGTCCAGCCACGGTGGTAGGAGCTGCATGTGGGACACAGTGTTACACTGGGATTCCACTGGAGAACTAAGGGTCAAGGTAGCACTCAGGGGTCGGGAAAGCGAGAGCTCCAGGATAGAGACCTCTCAGGTGGGGGACACGCACACACAGCACCCACTGTGATGACTGCACCGACGGTCCCTGCGGTCCCTCCCCCATCCCTGTGCTCTCCTCTTGCCCCTCCACCCCTCTGTCCTGCCTCACTATCCCACTTTGAACACATTTCTCAGTTTCCCTGAACTCCAGAGACAGAAGCACAGAGCAGCCAGAGCCCAGCCCGTAACTAAACCCAAACAAACTGGACAATGGTCCATCCGCAACAGACAGTGTTCAGCGAAGCACCTCTGGGCTCCCCCAGAATGCACAGCAGGAGGGAGTGCCTGAAGGCCACACGCACACGCGCTGCCGGATGCTCCAGTCATGGGCGGGAACTCAGCTCCACAATCCTCAGAAAAGAAGTACAACCAAAAATACAACCAGTAACGTCTGTGCCTCCCAGTCCAGACACAACAAACTAGAGATACTAAAGCAGCAGCCCCAAGGGGCTACCAAGACAGACCAACACCAGACACATGCACCAGGGAGCCTGTCTGCAGCTCACTGGGACCGACAGGGCAGGGGGGAACGTGAGGGCTTGGTGTTCGACTAACCACAGAAAAGGTCTTTTCTTCAAAAAGTTCCATAACCAGACACCCCCCTCCCCGCCCCAGAGAACCCAACCCCATCACAGTCACACACAGGGGAACCCAGTGGGCCCAGACATGGCCCCAACAGAAGACCCCATCTGCTGGGTAGGGGGGTTGGGCCAGCGAGAAGAGCCTATACCCCAAGAAAGGAAACCACTGCCAGCCCACCGTCATCTGTGCGGCCTGCGGTTTCTGTAGCAGGACTTCTGTGAGCCGTCTGTTTGTCTCTCTCCTTTGCACATGTACACAGCCTACTCCCACACCAACCGAGCTCATCCCGGTCTGGTTCTGCTGGGAGCCGCCCTGCCCACGACCCGTGGCCAGCATTGCCACAGGCAGTTCTGGAAAGATGAGTATGCGGAGGCACACCACCTCATGTTGCCATTTCCATGGACACATAGGCACTTCTTCTAAGTGACAATCTTGCCAGCGTGCTACTGCTTACGCAAGATGTGACAGAACTCTAGACTCCTCCGTCTGATGCAGTGCAAGAGACAACCTCTCAAAACACCCCAAGAAGGAAGCTGCCAAGGAGCAGGTAACAGCAAATCCCTGGGGTAACACCCACGGTGTTCAAGCACCCACGGTGCCTCCCTTCCTGGGGTTGGGGGCCAAGGGGGAGTGGGGCGATGTGCCACAGCCAGCACTCGTCCCATCCACATAAGATCACCTGTTGCAGATCAAGGAAAGCTGGGGGGGGGGCGGATAAAGGCAACGCTGAGAAATGAGCATCCTTCTTTCGGCAGAACGCGGGGAACAGGAAGGGATTTAGTTGTCTGAGTCCAAGGCTTGGGAGGTTGCTGAGAGCAGAGGGAGCAGGAACCCTCCAGCCCGGCACCATCCACGCAGCCCTGCTGTCTGCACCCCCATGCCCACACCTTTGGAAGGTGTACATGCTCAGTGCACCTGGGGGACACATGCTGGTGTCATCTGCCAGCTGCCAACTGATTGGAGACTGGGGTGGGGGGGCGGGTGGGGAGCAGAGGGAGAAGCCGACTCCCCATGGAGCTCCATCCCAGGACCCCAGGATCATGACCTGAGCCAAAGGCAGACGCTGCACTGAGACACCCAGGTGCCCCAATAAGTTTTTCTTTTAAAAATTTTTCTTCATTTGATTTAAGAGGCAAAACCACACAATTCTCAGAAATGCCCCTGGGGGGAGGCAGGCTGGCTGCAGAGCCCCTCCTGGGAGGTGGCTATCCCAACACTGGGCCAAGGAGCCCTATGGCCACCCCGCAAAACAGCCATGAATGCCAGAAAGTGGGTGGAGGATGACCAAATGCCCAAAACACAAAAGGTCTGGAAAACAGACTCCCTCCTCCTGGCAGAGAGTGGTCTGAAGACACTAGGTGGCCATCCGCTGGCACCAGCTGAGCCACCAGGCCTCGACTACTGCCCACAGCTGAGGCAGGTGCACCGAGGAAGTCCAACCCACTGGACCACCAGATTCCATGCCCCCTCTCCTTCAACTGCTGTGAAACACAACAATTAAAACAGTGCAATTTGGGGGTGGGGGGCGCCTGGGTGGCTCAGTGGGCTAAGCATCGGTCTTCGGCTCAGGTCACGATCCCAGGGTCCTGGGATTGAGGCCCCTGCTTCTTCCTCCCACTCTGACTCTTCCCTTCCCCAGGCTCCCTTGCACATGTGTGCACTCTCTCTCAAATAAAAAAAATCCTAAAAAAACAAAACAAAACAAAAAAATAGACACCAATTTGACGAATGTATCCAACAGGTGAGTGGGTAACAAGCTGTGGTCCCTCACAGGACACCATTCGTCAATAGGGATGAACTAATGCTTTACACGTGGGGAAATCTCCAAATAATCATGCTGTGTAAACTCAAAATGCACAAAAAGCAGATATGATTTCACTTACAAAACATTCTAGAAAATGCAAGTCAAACTATGGGGCCACAGAGAGCAGTGAGTGCCTGAGGGTAAGGGTGTGTGAGAGATGGATTCTGAAAACAGAGAAAAGAACCTTAGCAGTAATGGCTGTTTTCCCTATCTTGGTTGGTGATAGGTTCATGGGAACATATGGGCCATAACTCCTCAAAGTGTTATGTTTCAGGTAAACAAATACAGACATGTATGTTGACTTACAAAAAGGCCCAGAACCTAGTATAACTCAGTGAATCAGACTTGTCCAAGAGCCACACCCCCAGCAGGGTCTCAGCAGCGCTGGGATCACAGGTCTAATGGACAGCACCTTGGAAGCCAGGGACAACTCCAGGATAGTTCAGCCAGGCCTTAAGGACGACCACAAACGCCACCATTAACTTTGTCCCCAGTGGGGCCAGTGGCAGATTTCTTTTTCCCAACTCCTGAGCAGTGTCGGTGCACACCAGATGTCCCACGAGGAAGCCAAGGCTGGTCTTAGATCACAGAGCACACATGGAATTCAAAGCCAAGTCAAGGCTGGGGTGGAGGAGAGCCTGCTTTCCATCACCACCCCCAAACACACCATGGGCAGAGAGACTTGCCTCTTCAAGGCTCATCCCACAAGGCAAAACTGTCTCAAAACAGGAAACATTGTTTCTTGTTGGGAAAATGGAATTTTGCTGATTAGTAATCCCGAGAACAGCAAGCACCTAGCTCAGAAAGCTCCCCTCACACGGACTTCTGGTAGGTGAAGCTGCCTACGTTCAGCAGCACGCACTCCGACCCGGGCTCCTCCAGCCAGCCGAGCCAAGCATGGCCGGGACAGGATCTCAGAGTCTGCGGAAACACTGACCCCTCTTGCCACTTGCATATCAAAGTCTGGGCCTGGTGGTGAAAAGCCTCCCACAGCCCTTCAGCTCCCCGCCACACAGCTGGGGCAGAAAAGGCCCTCCACGGACCGGACTAAATTCTTGCACCTGTCGTTCAGGCCAATCCCTCCCAGCGAATCCCCTCCACTGCTCCGCCCGGACCCTCCAGGGTCACCGAACGCCCCGCGCAAGCGACAACTCGGATCACAGCAGCCACGCGCCACAGCACAGCTCTCGTGGCCCCGCAGCCCAGGCGGGGACCACCGCAGCCCACACGACACCCGCCGACGCGGCACCTTTGATTTCAGCGCGCCCGCAGCAGTGTCCGACCCCCGCACGTGCAGTGAGACCCACGCGGCCCCGGAGCCCCCAGCGCCCCCAGCCCCCGGGACTCGTCGCCGGGCCCCCCACATCCCACTCCCCGCGCCCCCATCGACAGAGCCCGTGGCCGCGCAAGTGCAGGCGCGGCGCCGGGCTCAGGGACACCGCTGCCCCAGCGCGGGCCGCTGGGGTCGCAGGGGCCGCGGGGCAGGGGCACGTTTCCCTAGCACAACCGGACCGCCGGGGACCGCAGGGCCCGGGGCTCGGTCCTGGCAAGACCGCGGATGGGCGACGCCGGGTCGGGGCCCGGAGAGGGGAAGAGGGTCCGCAGGGGGGAGGGGAGACGCCGGGTCGGGTGTCCTCCGTCCTCGTCCCCCGGCCGCCCCGGGCTCCGACCGCCGCGGCGACGGGCAGCAGCGCGGGCCAACGGGGGCGCGGGGCGGCGGGCGCGGCCAATGGCAGGCGGCCGGGGGCGGGGCAGCGGCGCGGCGGAAAGCCCTGGAAGGCGGCGGCGGCGGCGGCTACCTGAAGAACAGGGTCCGGTACATCTGGTGCGCCTCGTAGTAGTCGCCCTTCTCGACGCTGGCGCGCAGCTTGCCCTCCACGCGCTGGACACCGCCGCGGTTCCGGGCGCCGTTCCGGGAGCTCTCCTGCTCGGCCATCGCCGCCGCCGCCATCAGGCCGGCGCTCCGCGCAGGGCTGACGCTGTCGCAGGCGCGGTCGGCAGCGCCTCTCGGCTTCCGTCCCGGCGGCCGCCAGACGCCCTCTACGGTGGCCCGCGAGGAGCCGCGCGAAGCTGGAAGCGGGCGCTTCGGCGGGCGGCCACGTGACCGCGGGGCGGGGCCGCGGCGGGCGCGCACGTGATCGCGGGGCGGGGCCGCAAGTCTGCGAAGGGACGGCCGTGAGGCCGCAGGGCCGCGGGGCGGGGCCGCGGCGGGAGCGCTCGTGACCGCGACGGGGCACGCGGACGCCACAATGGCGACGGCGCGTGACGTCAGAACGCGGGCGCCGGGCCTACGCGCCGCGGATGCGCCCAAGGCGAGTGGCCCGAGGCCCAGCAGCCACCAGTTGAACGGTCTTTGGGATTCCAGGATTCTGAAATTAAAGCTGTGTTTTCGTGCTTTCTGCTGCGGGCCGCCCCGGGGAGGTGAGGGTGACTAAAGCCGCGTCCTGTTTGGCCGGGTTTGGGGACCAAAGAGAGATCAAGTCCAGGTGACACGTCACCGCTCGAGGAGCCGTGGTCGGCCCCGCTTGGACGCAGCACGGACTATTAACGCGGAGCTGGCGGTCTGGGGGAGAGGGGACAAGAACGGACGCGGGGTCGAACCCGGGGACGGGCACGGGGACAGGTTTTCCATCTGAAGGCCCCTGGATTTCAGGGTTAGACGCGCGAGGGTATGCAGTACAGAGCTCCTGTTTGCACATCTGTTGGTGGTGTTGGGAGAAGTTCGAGCAGATGTCCATTCGTTGGGGACTGGTTCTAACTCAAGAGTACATCCCTGCGAACAACAGTAGAGCTTTTCTTTTTAAAGATTTTTATTTGATAGAGATACAGAAAGAATGCAAGTAGACAGCAGCAGGCAGGGGGAGAGGGAGCAGCAGACGCTTCGCCGAGCAGGGTGCCTGATGCGGGGCTGGATCCCAGGACCTGAGCCGAAGGCAGACGCTTCACCCACGGAGCCACCCAGTTGCCCCAGTAGGGCTGTTTTTTAACAAGCTCATTATGGATAGGCGATGTCCACGATCCGTTCCATAACCACAACAAGGGAGACAGGAAACCATACGCTGAGTCCGCCGTCATCTGTGTGAGCAGTGACGGAGGAGGATACGCACATTTTTACTAGTGGGCGGAGGGGTATACAGAAGTATGGAAACAACGTGGGAATGCTCGTTGCCCCTGAAAATCCAGTGTCGGGGTGGCACCAGCAAAGCTGGACCGGGCCCCGGGTTGTCCTGGCCCACCAGTGAGTCTTAGCTCAGTGATCCACACTGTGTTTACTCAACGCAGCGACCCCCAGGGTAGGCTTGAAAATGAGCTTGAGTTCCACACCTGCCTTCAGTAGCAGTCGCCCTGATGACATGTTAGAGGGCAACTGACCTGGAACCCCAGAAGGCAGAGGCCCCAGGAATATGCAAAGGGTCCCACCCCTACCCGCCCAGGGGCAGGAACAAGGCAAACAGAAGAAAGAAAGAGTTTATTCTTCACTGGAAACATCACATGCACTTTTAAAAATTTAAACTCTTTATTTAAACATTTCAATAGCATCTTATCAATTTGGTGGCAGCAAAAGCAGCACTACCAAAGACAAGTATTTTGAAAAGCATTTACAAAAATACCGTGCACAAAGTCCTATTCTGCATCTTTAAAAATAAATATTCAAAATATTTCCACCCCAACTCCCAAATTTAGTTTTATATAGGAAATTTTGACTTATATATTTATCCTGTAATATCTGAAACATCTGTATACATTTTATCCAACTAAACTGCATAGGCATTATTGAGTCCCAATTCTAAAAGTGAAAAAAAATGCTACTTTATGGAGTTGAGGACAGTTGTGCAGTACACATAAAACCCCAGTCAGCACCATCACTTTCTGTTTCTGAAAATACAGTGTTTATGAGAACACGGAAAGAACGGTCTTAACCCAATAAAACTTAAATAATTTTTAAAACATCTGTAACACTTTAAGTGCCTTGCAAATATCTCATTTATAAAGTCTGCTCAGTAAAATAGTCTAAATATTAAATATTAATTATAAACAAAACAAGTCTCCTAGGAATTGAGAATGGCCAACATTTGTATTAAGAGGCAAATCCCGACGAAAGCCAGGAAGAAAAGTGCCGCCGTAAGAAAAATTATAAACCTACAACATAATGGTGAATTTGCCACACTGGACAGTGTCCTTGGAGAACCATCAGTAGAGTAAAAACTGAAGATTCTGAAAGACTGGGAGCACATTAGTGTTCAACTTTGCAGCAAGATTTAAAACAAAACCTGATGACACCCCCAAGGTTGGATTTCTGGGCTCCTACGGACACTGTGAGGTCCAACTCCAGGGTGGCCCCAAAGGGCGGAGACTTGCTGAGACCTGAGCCCTCTGTTCCAGCACTGGCTGAGGTCCAGACCACCACCCTTCTCAAATCAGTCCCACTTCAAGCCCACAACCAATCAACCCATCCTGGATTCTGAACAGAAACAACACACCCAGGCCTGACTCTGAAAGTCTTTCTCAAGTAGGAGCAAACTAAGTAGAAAAAATTATTCCCTTCCTCCACCTGGGAACTTAAACTAACTACTGATGCTGAATAAAGAAGCAGCCCTCTCCTAAAGGAAAGGAGTTCAGAACTCTGAAATTTGGTGACGTTTTTCCCTGAAAGAAATGTGTGCTGGATGGAACAGATGAAACAGGTCTGCCCCCAAAGTCCTTTAGATGGACCAGTGAAAGGCTAAATATCAAACTTTCAAGAACACCTTGACCTTTAACTTCACTTGCTCTGTTCCTGATGCCGAAAGCATATAAGTATCAAGAGCTTTCTGTTCAAAAACAAACCCCAGAACAACTAAGCATTCCGCCAGATTCCCGCAGAGACGGGCCGTGGCCAGCTGGTCTCGGGGAAGCCAGGCATTTGCCAGGCAGGGTTTCCTGCGGACAGAAGAGCAAGCTGGGCGTCAGCCCCCACTGGCAGTCAGCAGCGTTTATTGAGGGGTGACATCCTCCCGATGCTCCAGGTGCCTGGTTCAGGAAGGGCTCCAGTGTTTGAGGCTGTCCCCATATATACAAAATGTACAAGAACCACAGGAGGGTCTCTACTCGACCGGCTCTCCATGAACTCTGAACCGATAGAGACACGTGTACTCAGGATGACCCCAGTTGGAGAGAATCCGAAGCTCCACTATCTGGAAAGCTCCGTCAGGTCTCTTCTGAAATGGAAAGGGGAGGGGAAACACCTGATTCACAGTAACAGCCCAGGCCCAGTCACTTCCCCCACTCTGCCATCCGACAGGAAGTAGCCATGTGGGAAATTCAGTGTCAGTGTCAACTCCGTCATCTGTCGTCAGACACAGAGCTCAGGCAAATGGGACTCCTCATAAGCCACAGATTTACTTTCAGCGTCAAAAACAGGATGCCTGTGTGCAGAGCAAAATATACACTACAAAGGCTCGTTTGGGAAGAACTAGGAAGCTCAGATTCCACTTCCCTCTGGCGCTGATGCCCACATGCACCCCGGCAGCTCTCCTGCCCACTGGACAGAAGGAACCTACAGGCCCCAAAGAGCAGTGCAAGTTCTTACCAGAACGTGGAACATCTGGAGTGATTCCCCTTCCTGATCATACACGAACTGTCCCAGAAGCTGCCCTTCCTCTTGGTATTCATTTTCTAATCCCTGAAACCGAAACCAGATAGTCCTCAAGTAGAGGAATAAGGACGCCGCCGTTGGTTAGGACGGGAGGAGGCAAGCATCCCTATGACCTTCCCCAGAAGTCCTGTCAAATGCTCTGCACCGTGTCAAGGGCTTCCCATAGTCACAGCAGCCCCAGGAGGCAGGTGTTACTCCTCCTGTCACACAGGTAGGCAAAACCACACCACAACTGGCGAGCTAACAAGAGACATGGGACTGAATGTCCAACTGCACAGACCCCACCGTCACCCAGTGGCTCACAGTGCCCTCAACACCCCAAGTGGAACTTGAGGAGCCTGGAAAAAGGACAGTGGGCCACCTCACACTGAGAACAGACGGGGGTGCCGGGGGCTGGTGTGCAGTGGGGGCAGAGTCTCCGTCAGGGAAGATGAGCACGTTCTGTGACGGAGAGCCGTATAAAGGAGCTTTGTCCAGGGAACTACATGCTTCAGACAGGGAAGGCAGGGCTGTGCTGTGTGTGTTGCCACAAGGAAGTCACCAAAAGGAAACAGAGGTGACTGCTAGAGCACGTCATCACGGGGAAGGACTGCCTGGTGTGGGATGCCTGGAGGCAACAATGGGCCATGGGCACATGTGGCCAAATGCTGAATCGAGACCGACACCGGAAAGTGCGTCTGTATGTGACCCCTGACTAGCGTTTCTGTACAGAGCAGCTCAGGTATGCATGGGGAAGCTAAGATCCCAAAAGATAAATGAGTAAAAACGAAATGGACCTACAAAAAACAAAGGAAAGTACATGTGAAATGCACAGCAACATCGATGAAATATGCGGTTTTCACCTGTCAAGTTAGCAGAGATTAGAATAAGAGGGCACAGAGAGGTCAGTGCTGGTCACCTGCCCGCAGCAAGGGGTCAGTGGCCCTGCAGACGCTCGTGCCCTGCCCGCCCCCTCTGCAGTGAGGCACACAGGGCTGTGAGCGCCTGGTCTGAGGGAGTGAGGGAGAGCTGAAGTCACAGCGGGCAAACTGGAGAGATACATCCGGGTTTAGCTACAAAATGGTATTTTGTGCTATTTAAAGATATGCGCAGAGTTAATGCCATCAGGACACCTGGGTGGCTCAGTCGGTTAAGGGTCTGCCTGTGGCTCAGGTCATGATCTCAGGGTCCTTGGGATCGAGCCCTGCATCGGGCACCCCGCAGAGCAGGGAGTCTGTTTCTCCCTTTCCCTCTGCTTGCTGCTCCCCCCTGCTCTGCGCATTCTCTCTCAAATAAAATCTTAAAAAAAAAAAAAAAAAAAAGTTAATTGCCATCAAAAAATATCTATGGAAAGTTTGTTTTTTTACACTAAGAAACGAAATTTTATGAACCGTGTTTTCTCGACTGTATTTTTTAGAAAGAAAGGAGAGCAGAAAATGCCGCAGCATGAACAATGGCTTTTCTGGGGGCTCTTTTTCCAACTTGTGTGTGGGAAATGTCCTGTCAACTGAGCAGGAAACAGTTTACAGCCCAACGGCCCTATGTTCTCTGGAAACAGAACTCGGCAGGTCCATAGACTGAGGAGCAGCAAACACACTCTGTATAAGCTGCCTCCCCAGGGAAGGGCTGAGATGGCGCCCTCCGCGTCAGATCTGCTGAGAGCACTGAAGGGCTTGGTGGGGGGGACAGAAGCCAGCCTCTGCCACTGGGCTCATCTCCGGGTAGGTCCCAGAGCGGGAGGAGGAGGAGAACGGGAGCCAGCTCACTCACATAGACGGCGAAGTCCTTGGGGGCGCTGGTGATGTTGCCCGTGGGCGAAAGCGTCTTCGGTATGTGCTCCAGGGTGAAGGTGGTGGGGCGGATCTTCATGGACAGCCGGACCACGAGGTAGCCCTGCGAGCCTCTGAACGCCCAGCAGTTACCTGGATGGATGTCAGGCTAGGGAAGAGGCAGAAGACGACGACTTAGTCCACCTGACCCTCGATCCATGTGGGGGCTGGAGCACTGACCCTCCCTGCACTGTGAGAACTCCATCTGGAGGGGCACTTGGGTGGCTCAGTTGGTTGGACGACTGCCTTCAGCTCAGGTCATGATCCTGGAGTCCCAGGATGGAGTCCCGCATCGGGCTCCCAGCTCCATGGGGAGTCTGCTTCTCCCTCTGACCTCCTCGCTCATGCTCTCCCTCACTCTCTCTCAAATAAATAAAATCTTTTAAAAAAAAAAAAAAAGAGAGAGAGAACTCCATCTAGAACTTCTGACTCCCTACACACTTACCCAGTAACAGCCCACAGGTGACCAGAAGCCTCACCTATCACAGGAGGTCGATCAACACATGGCATAGACGCATATGATCTGCTGTATTCTTACAACGAAATAAGCTGGAGGAAATTGTAAGAGGAAACCTACTGTTGTCAGCATTTCGTTTATAAACACACATCTGCCCGAAGGGAGGCTGCTCAGCTCAAACCCCCTTGTGAAGGGTCAAATGCAGGGATACGAGCTCTTTAGAACGCACCTGACATTTTAAAACTTGAAATACAGAAACACGAAAACAATAATAACACGAAAGACTTTTTGCAAAGTAAAAAAGCCACGATAAAAAAACTGAAACGACAAACCAGGGAAAGGCTTGTGCAGAGGGGGGCCGTCTCCAGTATGGGAGTAAGCCTCCCAACATTCATGTCAGCCAGCACCTTCAACAAAACTGGGCGAGGCAAGCATGTTTAAAAAAAGTAAATTTACATGGTCCTCAAACATAGGAAAAGGTGCTCCACCTACAGAGTAACAAGAGAAATACACACTTAAGGCACAGGTATCGTCCTTTCTCACCAAAAAGATCAGCAGTAACACCAGGACCCGTGGAACCCTGCATGCTAACAGCTGGTCAGTACACACAACATACCCCCTTTAAGGAGCATCATTTGGCAATAGCCAGCAGAGCTCCTCACCCACTGACCCTCTGACCCAGCAGTCCCCTGCTATCCCTAAGATACACTGGCAAAAACAAATCACAGGCGTGGGCACCTGTGAGGCTCAGTCGGTTAAGCATCTGCCTTCAGCTCAGGTCACGATCCCAGAGTCCTGAGATTGAATCCTACGTAGGGCTCCCTGCTCCACAGGGAGCCTGCTTCTCCCTCTGACCTTCCCCCGTCATGCTCTCTCTCTCAAATAAATAAACAAAAAAACCCAAAATGACAGGTGTGGGGATATTTTGTTGGGAGAGGACTCCAGAGAGGAGCCAACATGCCTATTGCCAGGCTAGCTGAGTGTGCGGTGCCGACCAGAGCACGCCACCTGCACGTGTGCGCTCCCAATGCAGAACAGGCAGGGAAGGGGCAGGCGCGTGGTGATCCCTCCACCAGATGCTTACACTTGGAGTCATTCTTGGTGGATCCTTTGTTCTCACCATGCAGCCTTTCTGCCTGCCCTGTGAAAATGATCTGGGCCCTCCAAAGTTATGCTCTGTCCCCAGATGGCACTGCAGGGACACTGCAGGTCCCCTGGGCACCCCTCTGGGCATTGTTGACAGCGAAGTGCCTCCAGTAGTCCCCTCCCTGGGAACAGTTTCCCCAGCACCGTGGAGACTGGGCTTCGCATGGGTTCCCAGGGAGTGGCACCATTCAGTGAGCCCTGGCTGTGCCCTCTACAAAAAAGACTGGGCCTGAGCCCCAGGAGGGCTGGAGAGCAGTTTCGGACACCCCCACCAGGGCTCTTTACTTCTTTACTTCTAAGAAGCCAATCACCTATTCCTCCAATCTCATTCCAGATAATGGTTCCTCCTCTGCAACCCTCCCCATTCCGGTTCCTTTGGGAGTTCTCCTGACAATGCATTCCCTCACTCACAGGGCTAACATCTGAATGCCAGCTCCTGGAGACAGCTGGATGCAGTCGCCTCACAGACACAATGCCGCGGGGTCCGTGTGGCATCGCGGGGATGCCAGAACATCAAGCCCTCCGCACTGTCTGAGGCCGTAGAGGCGATGCCTGCCCGGGAGGTCCCGTGAGCGGCTGCAAATTGGAGCCGGGGGAGCGATGGCACTGCCTGGCCGGTGCTCACGCCCGCAGGGAGGCCGCCCATGCACACCCATCACAGCCGGGTTCCCAAGGACCAGAGGAGGACGACAGCACCAGGGCATCGAAATTTTTAGTTAACTGATACTTCATGGTCAGATGAATTAGTAAACTCTTGTTTTCAAAGAAAAGGACAACCACCGTGGGGATATTTCACACAAGAAGAATTGTTTGAATCTTCTTCAGAACAGTCATACAAGGCAGCACTTTAGGAAACAAACGTGCACATGTGACGATATAAGTCCTTCCTCCCCAGCCTCTGTAACTGACTGTGTGACACGAGCCTTGTGCAGCAGCCGTGCAGCCCATGGGTGGCCCTGGAGGCCCTGACGGAGCATGGGCAGCCTCGCCAGCTGGTGTGAGCCAGGTGCCACGCACAGTGGCGCAAGGGAGGGGTCTCCACCCGCTCTGCCCCTTCAACAAGCAGGGAAGCACGAACCTGTCTCAGCAGGGACCCCTGCAGCCATCAGTGGAGCTGGGCCGCGCTGCAGGTATGCACCAGAGGGACAAGGGTGCTAGGCATAGCCAAAGCCAGGGCACCAGAGGGCTCCCATGGGTGTGCGGACCCCCAGAGCTAAGCCATCAGGCCAGCAGTCCCCTGCAGGGACACACGCCATGCCATACTCACAGGCAGCCACAGAGCGGCTCCTGGCTACCCCCGCGACACAGGGGAGGGGCAGCCAAATCAGGACTAACCTGGATCACGACGCGCGGGGACTGTGAGAAATACCAGAGCGGGATCCCAAAGAGGCTGATGAGCGCAGTCTTGGTCTCGTATGTCTCAGAGCAGCGCGTGCTCAGGATGCTCCCACCTTAAAACAAGGTTCAGAGCAGCCTCAGTGTCTGCACCCACCCCCGACCCCCAGCCCCCAACCTAGAGCCACCTCAGCATCTGCGCCAACCCCCAACCCCCAGCCCCTGACTCAGAGCCGCCTCAGCGTCTGCGTTGACCCCTGACCCCCAGGCCCTAGCCCCTGACTCCCAGCCACTGACTCCTGGCCCCCAACCCAGAGCTGCCTCAGCAACCCCCAACCCCGGCCCCTGACCCTTGGGGAGGGGTCTACCCCCTGCAGGGACCACCCAGCAGGGATTCGCTGCAACAGCTGAACATTCTCAAGCTTCCACTTTGACAAACAGCAGTTGACTTCACGGTTGGCCCAGCCTCACACAGATATCTCCCAAGTTCGGGGGACACAGGCGCCACCCCCAAAGCAGCAGCCTGTCTGCCACTCTAGCAGCAGTGACTTGGAATGTGCTTCCGTGCCTCTTACTAGAGAAAGAGCAGGGGCGCCTGGGTAGCTCAGTGGGTTGGGCCACTGCCTTTGGATCGGGTCATGATCTCAGGGTCCTGGGATCAAGTCCCGCATCGGGCTCTCCACTCAGCAGGGAGCCTGCTTCCCTCTCCCTCTCTCTCTGCCTACTTGTGATCTCTCTCTGTCAAATAAATGAATAAAACCTTTAAAAGGAAAAAAAAAAAAAAAGAAAGAGCAGCGGCTCTGATAGGCACTGTGGTTCCCTGACAGGTGTGTGTCATAGAGGGCCAACCGTCCCCGGCATGATAACAGGCAGACCTCAATGGCTGCCCGGGGGGCCGGGGTCAGGAGCCACATCTGCTAACCTGACAGGCCCAGGGCTCTATCTGGGGTGACCTAAGTATTCCGGAACAACTACACTGAAAACCACTGAATCCCAATGCTTAAACAAGGTGAAGATTAGCTTATGTGAATTCTATCTCCATTAAAAAGAAAAAACGAAACAAAAAATATATCCAATTGGCCCCTCAACAGGAAATCAGGCAGACAGGGTGCTGGTGCCATGACAAGATGGTGTGGGAAGCAACAACAAATACTCGAGAAAAAATAGTATAAAATAAAAGCTGCTGAGAAGTTTGTATTCCAGGCAGGGGGACTGCCAAGGTGGGGGGCCCATCAAAGCCCCCCGACAAAGGCAGCTGTGGGGCTGCAATCCGACTCCTTCTCTGATCGTGAGCCAGCAGAACCAGGAATTTAAAGAAATCAAGACCTTGCTGATCAAAAGACCTGAACTTCTGAACCTCTTGATTACCTTTTTAAATGTTCTAGCCTCATTTAAATAAAAAAAAAAAAAAGAAAGAAAAAGAAAAAAACTGGCATACTTAAATATGGGCCCCATAAAAAACAGTTCTTTAACTTACAGAGTCAACGAATGCCCTGAGTAATGACAGAACCTTCGGTTCAGCATCATCAAAATTACCACAATTCTACAGGATGTACAAGTCTGTCAGGATCAGCTACGTTCCCGAGAAAACAATGACCCAGCTGAATGGTTAAAACAGCATTTGATGTCTCTGAATTGAAATGGTTTCTTCATTAATCACTGCATTTCAAAAATGTGTAATTAAAATCACTTAATATTCTAAAAAAAAGTCATTCTCCACAAAAGTCATTCTCCTCTGACAACAGTTCTGAGCCTTCCTGACTTGGGGACACTGGGAAGGGAAGGGGGTCGCGCTCAGCAGAGCTCCAGGCCGGCGCAGGGCCTGCAGGGACCGGTTCCTGACCAGGGCCCTCACACGGATTGCCACACTGGCGGGGGAGAATAAACCAAGTCACAGCTACCCTACAGGGCTCTCTGACCCTTTCATCAGCTACCATGCATCAAGAACCTCCTTTCTCTGAGAAAATGCTGGTTCAACTAGCCATTGATCT
This sequence comes from Mustela putorius furo, assembly GCF_011764305.1. Taxonomy (NCBI): domain Eukaryota; kingdom Metazoa; phylum Chordata; class Mammalia; order Carnivora; family Mustelidae; genus Mustela; species Mustela putorius. The sequence goes on from NW_025421293.1 coordinate 15,049,536, forward strand.
ACAAGTCCTATATTTTAAGAAAACCACAATTTTCGGTGACACAGATGGTAGATACCAAAACCTCCCCTAAACATACATGATGTCCCTTGGAGCCTTCACCCCTCATGCAGTACAGACATTCACCCATTTCCTCAAAGAAATGCTCCCATGCTTGATCCAGGGGCACCATCCCAAATGTCACCAAAGGGGCAGGTGACAGAAGACATGTGGACCACAACGCTTCCCTACAGCTCCATTCTGGTGGCTCACACACACCTGGCCCAGAGGACAGAGGCCCAAGCTCGGTGCCTTGCACCACTTGCCCCAACTTAACAGACCACCACGTTCCCTTTCATGTCTCTGCAGAACTCAAGCAGCCCCCCACAGCTCTGCTCATGGTGAGGTATCACAGATAGCCTTCTGTCTGCCACCTGTCACCCCCACGGAGGGAAGGCTCCCACGGGGCTGGTCCCCACGTGCAGCAGGCATGAACCTGCCGCTCACTGGATACCTGGAGGGACATGTGCTCACGCCACCAAGCGTTCTGGGAAACAGTCTGAGAACTGCTGCTCTAGCGTCTGTTATGGCACTTCTACATTTCAATTAAAAAAAAGAGAAATCACACTTGACCCCACGCCAGATCACAAACAACCAATGCTTCTGCGTCAGGAAACTGATATACCCAGAAGAAGCCAAAAGTTTTCAAATGCCCCCAGCCTGGGATTCTGCTGATGCAAGGAATTTACACGGGCTTCTGCCAACCTATGTGAGAGTCACACAGGTCACCAGCAGCTTGTCCACGGGAGAAGCTGACAGTTCCCTAGATGGAGAGCGCGAGGGGCGTCCCTGGAATGATGCCCTTTCTCAGCATCAGCTTCCAGACTGCTTATGAGTGGGCAGGCAGCAGCTGGCCACCAGGTGACCGCTAAACTCAGTAAGCAGGAGCTCACTCACCACCAGACTCCAGAGCGAAGTCCACCATGCCAGTCTTATCCTGGGAATACAGCTTTAAAGCATTGTTGACAATGACACGTGCTTGCTGGATGGAGCCAAGGCACCGTGGGGAAGACAAGACTCAGCGTTAATGGGAAAATGAAGGCCAGACGTTTCCTCCAAGAACACATTTTCAGTTAATTGTATTTGGGGGCAATAAGGTTGGAGGGTTCAGTCCTGTGCCCCCACCGCAGGGGCCTTCATGTGGACGTGGGACAGGGCTGCCCTGTCACCCAGGACTTACACGGCCACAACAATCCTGAGTGGGAAAATCTGTGGGTTCCCCAGAATAAAGCAAGGACTAGGGTCTGGGACAGCAGCTCGGCACCACGCTCCTGGGCAGTTTCTGTGACTGCAGATGCTGTTCAGCTGCCCGGGTGGACGGAATCTCTGGGATGCGAGCAGCTGGGTCCCAGCCACAGGGCTGTACTGAGCGCCCGTGGCATCACCGCCCCAGCTCGGGCACAATATGCATGGCACCCCAGTCTCCTACGCACTCACCGCCTCCGTGATTCCCGAAACCCCTGCCTCCTTGGCAGCAGACACCACAGTTTCAGAATCTGGAACCTGCTTCGTCACGGAGATGTAGTGCGTAATGTTCTTCAGGATCTGCAGCTCCAAATCCCGTAACAGAGCCTGCAGGTCGTCCTTGCTCACGAACCGAGAAGACAGCGCCTGCAGCAGCCAGTCTGGGGACCTGCCCTGCTCCCCGTCCGAGAACAGGAGTCTGATGGTTTCTCGGACCTGGGCATCTACCTAGGAAAACCACACACAAGCAGAACGTGAAGTAACTATTCTAACAAAATCCTCAACACTCCTCTTCTGTCACCTGAACACGTCGAAACTCTCACAAGGATTCTCAAATATCCATCCTGTAACTGCGACAACTCTCCTCCTTTACACTTTGAGAAGCACTCCGGAAATGCTGGGTTACGGACAATGGGAACAGAAGAGCACCCGGGGAGCTGAGGTGAGAGCGCCTCCGTCCACCTTGTCAGCAGGTGTTCGGCACAGGGAGCCCCGGAGGTCGGTGCAGAGACAGGGGAGCCCCTGGTCTTTGAACCTGGACCGGCGGGGAACCAGCCACGCCAGCAACTGAGGTGTTACTTCACGTACACTAACAATGCCCTTGCGCGTCATTTCCACACCCCCCTCTCGCTCGGCTGGGGAGAAATAACACAGGGAGGCCCAGCCCGGCCCCTCAGAGCTCCAGGGCATCGCACACCACAAACACCTCTCTACACCCTCCCCATCCCCGCCTGCCAGCACGTCCACTTCTACTGGGGGAGCCCCGAGAGTATGGCTGCTACTGGCTAAGAGTGTGCATCTTTGTAACTGCTCGGCACCCCCAGACAGCCCACCCCCAAAACGCTGTGGGTGTTCACGACGCCGCCAGGTCAGCCCGGGAGCCCTGTCCTCCTCCTCCCCGCAAATGCCGTCAGGGGAATGCTTCCTCCATGGCACCATTGTCCCCTCTCCTGGCGACTTCAGGAGCTCTCTGCTGAGCAGAAATCAGTGTACCACCTGTGTCGGAATTCCTCTTTCCCAACCCGCCAATCCGCCTCTGCCTCGCGATGACGATGACATCTACCGTGCGAACCTTCATGGCTGCATTTGCACGCAACTGTTCACGTATGAATGTCCGGACTTTCTCTCTGTATGGGCGGCGTGGGCCCAATGCGCCCGACACGCGACCCCACGAGGCAGAGGCAGCGTGACCCCGCCGGGCTGGCAAGTGGCCATGTGCATGTGAAGAAGCGTGGGAAGCAGCACAGTGAAGCATTCACGAGTTACAGGAAATCTCAGGAGAGCTATTCACTACTTTATCTCCGATATTTAAACATTTCATATGTAAGAAGATAAAAGGTTCTAGAGAAAGTTGAAATCAACTTAATAAACCTAAACTTCAAGCGTTCTTTTCCTTTCTGTGAGACTTTCCAACTTGCCTTTCCGTGGATGCTATGGACCTCCTCACAGCTGCTTTTCAGATGCTGCCAACTGGACAGTTCGGACTTCAGCCGACCGAGCTCCAGCTCCAGGTGCGTGACCACAGAAAGGAGGCGCTGCTCTTCCTCAGCGCCGCTGGTCAGTGCATGGGAGGAGGGAGGAGGAGAGAAGTCCGTGTCAGCAGTCACACATGTGTCAACGTGGCTACAGACTCATGGGGGGGACCAGCGCCACCCCAGACCAGTCGTGTCTACACCCGCCTCCACCTGTCCCACCTTAACGTGGACACCAACCATCAGCTTCGAGTCAGAGCCCACAGAGACCCCGCCCCCACCAGTCCACGCAGCGTGTCCACGCACCCCATTCGTGTCCAGTCACGCACCCGCAGAAATGAGACATATTTATCAATAATCATCATAAAGTTGAATATGAAATTTTCAAGCTAATGGAACAGATAACTGAATTAAAAATGTATGGCTTCAGAGTTTAATAATTCCATTTTATATAGGAATTATACATTGTAACGCAATATATTGCAATATTATATTTTTTTAATAAGTCAGTGTAGTTGGTGAGACACCAATAATTCATTCCTCAGAAAAGCAGACTTCGGGATAAACCTTTTAGGATCTGTGTGTCAGCATACCAACACACCTTTTTATGGCAGTAAAGGGTCTGGAAGGGAGTAAGATGTATTAACACTCAAATCTATCCCTTAGGAAGGATACATGGGACTTGCAGTGACATAGGGTCTCTAACACACACAGGAGCCAGAGATGGGATGGTGCTTAGTTAAAGCTCATGTCTGGTCCGAGCAGAGCTGCAGGAAACCCTAGAGCAACAGGAGGGGACAGGAGTCCCATCTAGACATACATGGCAGGGGTGCACAGAGTCCATGTCAATAAAATGAGAGGTGCGGGGAAAGGTGCGGTGAGTGAATCGAGGGAAGGGCAAGGCCACACTTCCAGGAGAATTCAGGGGGATAGACAAAAGCAGCCCACGTACCACACCCCCAGGAAACCATCAGGGACAGGAGGGTCACTCAGATTGCCAAAAACATAGGTCGTGGCTCACAGAGCCACACACATGCCTGAACAGCTGCCGTGACACCGAGCCCAGGTGCAGATGTCTGCCCGCACCAGGGTCCTGGCCTGGCTCTGAAAGCACCCTGGGCTCTTGGTCCTCGGGTGGCACCAAGGGCCACCCAGAAAGATACAGCTGGGAGCATGTCCACCAGAAAGCCCAGAACGCACGGTGCACACAGCGCCCCCTCAGGGACGTCTGCTGCGTTCACACAAACACAAGACCAGTATTAACTCATCTGAAAGTAGCCTACCTAGCTGTTCTCAGCTTGGTCTGTTCTAGCTCCTTCTGGATGGCCTAAAAAGTATGAGAAAGAATTGTTTAAACAGGAGCTATATACCAACATTTCATAAATCACACACTTAACATTATTTCTATATGGAACTACACGTATTTACCCGTGACTTTTTCTCCCTGTAGTTCAAAGCCCGGACCTGCCTGCTGGTTGGAAGGCAAGGGATTTTTACTTTTTCAAAATAAATGTGGGGTTTTTTGGTTGTTTTCTTAAGGATTATACCATTCTTTTTTTTTTCTTCTTCTTCTTTAAGTAATCTCTATACCCAGCATGGGGCTTGAACCCACGACCCCAAGGTCAAGAATCACACGCTCTTCCAACTGAGCCAGCCAGGCACCCCTCAAAATAAACCCTAAGAAGACATACAAGAAATATTCAGAGAGGCGCAGAAATCACATGAAACACCTTGATGGACATTCAAAACAGCAGCTCCTGCAACCAGCACCCAGGCCACGGAGAACACCATTGGCACCTCTGGGAAGTCATTTTTGAAAGGGGAAGGACCAGACTGTGACAGAGTCACACATGGAGAGAGGACTCAGGAACAGGGTCTGTTCACAGATGGGGGCTGACACCACCACACCACGTGGGGAAGCCATGTCCATTCAAACTCCAGCTAAACGAGGTCAGAATCCCCCAGCACAAAACAAAGCAAGGACTACGCTCCTGGCCTCTGGCTTCCTTCTCCAGCCATCCCCTCCCCATTGATACCACAGATCCTGCTGTCAGCAGGTGACTGGGACTCACCTGGTTCCACGTGCAGGAACAGGAGAGCTGCCCAATACCCCCCACGCTGCTCCATGTCAGCCCTGAATCCAACGTGCCAGAGCGCGCCACTGTCCCTGCGGCTCAGATCAGTGCAAACATCCCAGCCACCCCCAGCCCTCCACCAATATCTGACAATAATAGCTTTTCCAATAGAAAATTAACACTGTCTAAGGTTCTTGCTCTACAAAGTCTCTCTGCAGGAGGCTGTGTGACCTCAAGGAGAAAAAGGGGCTCAGGCCCCCTGGAAAAGATGCCTTTCTCTTGGAGTCCATGAAAAAGACACCCTTGTTGCAAATCGTATAATGAGCTCCCGGGGCGGAGGCAACACTGAGAAAACTCTCTCCTCGCACACTGAGGAATGCGAGCACACAGACGGATGCAGGTGCCCTCTCGCAGAGGGAAGGTCGAGGCACATACCTCAGACTTCTCCGTCAGCTTTCCAAGAAGGTCTTCTAGGTTGGAGAGGCGCAACTCCTGCTCTTGGCGGACACTCACAGCGTCACTCTGGGAAAGGAACACAAGTGGGAGTTACGCTCCTTCCACACAGAACCCCAAACACGAGACCGCCTGGTCACAGCCTGGCCTGGCATCCTCAGGGGGGCCCCTCAGTGTCCGCACATCTACCCCTCACCTGAGCGTGCACATGCCATGTGGACAGCCCCCCCACGTGAGGGAGGGCAGACACACCGACCCGCTCTCCGAGCTCACACACAGTTGTGCGACACATGACGAGGCTCTAGGAAGGACCCGATCAGAGCACCACCCTGCAGCACAGTTTCCTACATGCCTCAAGGGACTTTCTTAGCACTGAACACACAAGCTACTCCTCCAGCTCATGAAACAAGAGAGCAACAAGCGTATCAGAGAAGCGAGGGAACTGCTAAAAAACTATGGTTTGCTTAACCTATGCCCAGCCAACTTGTTCAGCAATTCTTAGAAGGGAGAGGTACATGCAGATTGTCAGATACCGTTCCTGGATAAGTCACTGCCAACCATCCGCTCAGAAGGCAGGGACGGGCACCGAGCGCCCTGAAGAGACTGAAACCCAGGCCAGAAGATACAGAAACAGAAAGTAATTTGAATCTTTCATTACTGGAGGTCATGCTTATTAATCAGACCCCATCTCTTCCAAATTAGAACCACAATGAATTTATAGAGGCTTACATAAAAACAAATTAAAAACGAGATAAACCAGAGCACAGGGATGAAGGCTAGCTAGACAGACAAACCCAAGTCGCTGACACACAGAAAGGGTGGCCACAAATGCCGCCGTGAGCTTCCTCACCATTGCTGCCCGCCACCGAACTCTGTACCACGACGAGAGGGTCCACTCTCTCGGCTGTCCACCAGTGCAGCTGGGAAACTAGGCTCCCACTGCCCAGGCAGCTGGTGGCGTGCTCGACGGCACGGTGCAGATGCAGGGCACAAACACATGCCGGGAGGGGTGGGGGAGGACCAGAGGACCGAGCGCAAGTGTGAGCTGAGCACAGGCCACTTCAGAAGCCAGCCTGGGATGGAGGGATGCCCCTGAGACAGGATTAGTGTCACAGGTGCACGTGCGCACAGGAACATACCAGAGAATGGGGTAAGAAGACGACGCTTAAGCTGTACTCAACTAATCTAATTCAGAACCCAGTTCTAAAGTGAGCCCAGACTGTGTAAGATTTGAGAGTTCACAGAACACAACACAACTGATGCTTCGCTGTTTTTCTGAACCGTCATCTCTTTTCTCTACAAGAGAAAGAAATCACCACAACTGAAGGTTGCCAAGAGAATTAGGATTTCACAGCCGTATCATCCCTGTGGTGGGGACAATTATTTCAGAATGCCTCACCTGAGAAACCCTCCTTAAGATCAACACGTTTCCTGCCGTGACTCTACACTCACCTAGGAAACATCCCGCTCACAGGGACAGATTTCATGATCGGCCACCTACAACAGTCCAGCTATTTTTTTTTTTTTTCCCCAAACAGCATCTCCCTTGAGATGGACGAGCTTCAATCCTACCTACTGGTCCAACGTCTCTGCAAAAACCCAGCTAAGTTCCGTTCACCCTTTCCATGTACAAAGCTGTCAAACAACCAGTAAAAACAGGCCAATCACAACTGTGTCAACTGGATTTTACCGAAATCATCTCGGTTTGAGGGTCAAGAAGCTGAAAAGCAGCAAAGACCAAGGAATCAATGCAGGATGCCAAGTGCACCTTGAGCAGTTGTGGGAACTCCACGTATGGCCACTACGACCATGCGGAGAAGGTGCCAGCATGCCCTGTTCCCTCGGGTCCCGTGCTATCAGCACATTACAGTGATAACTACTGATGCGCCTTGGGCCAGACCAGAGTCAAGACAAGGGCCATTCATTCACCATCACAGGTGAGAAGATAGTAACCTAAAAGGTGGGAGGGAAGGTGGTTGTCAGGGAGTACCCGGCCTGGGGACTCTTGGCCTGGAGCCAAGTCTAGCTGAAGGTTTCAAGGAGGAGAGACAGGCCTGCTCAAGAGCACGGCAGGACCCAGCTTTGTGCAGGACCTTGGGGAGGCCTGGGAGTCCCCGGGCCGCAGACATACTGCACCGGGGGCGGAGGGGATCAGCAGTTCCTCCTCTACTGTGCTGAGGACAACTTAGGTGGAGGCGCTCTGAGAAAAGACACAGGGAGAAGCAGGCTGTTCGCGCAACAGGCAACACATATTTTAAAGACTTCCTTCCAATGTACCTAAATATTGAATAAATACTCATTTTGAAACTTAGGAAAAGAAACACAAGTTTTGGGGAAAACTGACAATTCTTTCCTCAAGGATACTGAATAAACAAGACATTTTTATTTTTGTTCAGGGTTCCACACAGAACAGCAACTCCTCTGAACTTCATTACTGTGAGACTGATCACAGATTTGAACATTTTAAATCAGTGTTGCACGAAATGCAAATCAAATCACAGCTGACAGGGAAACTTCACTGAATTAGTAGGTTCAATCCTTTGTCAAAGTAAAATGCGGGTCAGGAGCAACTCACAGACGGCACCAGGACCTGTGGCTCCCAAGAGCAAGCCTCCCACAGTGACTCTATGCCCGATGGCTGCTGCTCCCAGCCCCCCAGCCCCCAGCGGGATCTCCTACTCTGCCAGTGTTCCACAGGCTGCAGCTCCCAGTCCCGGGCAAGCATCAGGAAAGGCCCTGGCCCTCAGCACACTGCTCCCAAGAGCCAAAAAGCACAACCACTTGTCACAGCAGCACCTCTCCTGTTCATCCCCAAACAGAAAGCAAACACCTGAGAACCCCTCAGCATTACCTGAGAGCCCGACAGTCTGTCGGCACCTATTTCCTTCAAGTGCTGCCCTACCACACGCTGAACCAAGGACAGTGTCTCCTCGCTGTCGCCGTCCATCTGGTCCACCCGTGCCTGCAGATGCTGAAGCACAGCAGCCAGTTCTCTAAGCTTCTCATCGTGGTTGCGACACTGTCCAGACAGCAAGGTCATCTCCCTTTCCACTTCACTCATCCGATGCCAATGGTAAGCCTGGTCTCCCTCCTACAACAGTAAGAGCAAGTCCAGCAGCAAAAAGGAGACATCAGGTCTGGCTTCAAATAACCTCAGGCACAGACATAGAGCACAGTATCACAGCGGAACGTCCTTACAATAAGTGTGGACACGCTAAAGGACTGGACAGGACAGTGCCCATTCTCAGGGATTTTCCTTACAGGGCAGACTATGGGGGCTTGACTTCCCTTCTTACTTTCTATATTTTCCAAAGTAATGCATACTACTGTTTTTTAAATTAATATTAACTAAATGAGATTATTTACCTATGCATTACTTGGACTACCTCAGAACACTTACGGAGCTATAAAGCTTGCTGATTTGACATTTAACAACACTTTCTGAACCAGGGTGCCTGCTCTCTGCAGAACACAGAGGGGGAACGCCGCAGAAGAGGGCTTCTGTGTGGTTACCTCCAGCGGCCGGTGCAGGTGAGACGCATCTGGTGTGAACGTGCTTTCGGGGCTGCCCACCCACCAGGCTCCATATGCGCGCGTCCAGTTGAACACAGGCAGGCCTGAGAGGAGGTCCCCCTGGCCATACAGGGACAGACCTGCACCTGAAGGGGACAGGGGCCAACCATATGCGTGTGTACGGACAAGGCTCTGTGACTCATGCACTGAAATGCTAAGTTCTCCCCTCACTGACGTCTTCATGTGCAGATACTCATCATGGAGCTAAATCAAAGTTTACTTACCTAGTAAAAGTAATAATGGAATGAGCAAGATTAAAAACTTGCAGATATTTCGAAGGCACCTAGGAACAAAAAGAAAAACTTAACTTGGATATAAAAGAGTTACCATTCTACTTTATCTCTGGGTAATTTTACACAAAATAACCTTGCCCTTATCTTAAAAAGAAAGTCTACAGTATTAGAAATGCAGTTACAATTATTTTTTTTTTAAAGTAGGCTCCATACCCAACATGGGACTTGAACTCAGGCCCCAAGATCAAGAGCCTCACATTCCTCTGACTGAGCCGGCCAGGTGCCCCAGAAACGCAGTTATGGTGTTATCTACAAGGTCTGTATACACCTGCAGGGACCTGTCTATGAAACAGTGTCCTGGCCCACAATAACAACCATACACACTCACTAATTAGTGATTTGTACGGCATTGTGCTGGGCACTGAAGGACCTTGGCTACTGGCCCACTATAGTTACTCACCCGGGGCTGGGGATGTGGGAGCCAGACCCTCTCCCGATCTGCATTATCCATGACAAAGCCCATAACTCCTATCCACTGGGATTCTAAGAATAACTATTGCCTTTCCTTTCTTATAGTCATAGTTTGAAAAATTACATAAAAACACGAAAACACTGTAAAATATAAAGTGATATAAAAAAGATACGACGTTCATATACCAAACTATAAAAACAATGTAAACATAAACCAAATCATTATTTTAAAAGAACAACAAATCAAATTATATCCTGCAATGAGCACAAAGTCAACTCTTAAAAACACCAAGTTGATATGATATTGGTTTCCTTACCTTGTAAGAAGAAACACATTCAGCCAGGAAATCAAAGTAACAAACTGGTACCATCCAATCCCTAGCCACCAGAATATTCCAGAGGCTGCTTTCCCTGAAAGATAAAAGACCGAACATTCTAAAGACATGCTCTTTGGAAAATCAAACTCCTAAATGGATCGTTCTCGTGCAGGTCAAGCAAGAAGCACAAGGACATCCGCTAACAAATACAATGTAAGTATGTGAAGATGAAGTTAGGGATGGCACGTCCCGAGGGGGAGTATACACACGCTCAAACACGGCAACACTGAGCAGCACACAGGACGAGCTACAAACGAGGAAACCCCACACCCATGCATTCTCCATGCCAGTTCAGCAGAGCAGCTGGACGTCCACAGGACCCAACACAGCAGGGAAACGACGAGCGCTCATGCACCCAGAGCATGTATGTTAGCACGTCTAAGGCAATGACATGTGTTAGACCAAGGAGCAAAATACAGGACCCTCAAATGAACCTTCCATTTGGCTACATCAATCATTAACTGTAGGTGCCTAACGGCCAAAGACTTGCCGAGAGTGCTGACAGAGAAAGCCAAAATAACCACCTGGAGCCACCACAGCCAACCAGAGGACCGACAACAGTGTCTTCGACACAGACCATCCCCAGCCGCCGATCCTTCGCAGCGTCTGCACCAGCAGGTGACCTGTGACAGATAACGTGTGCAAGAGGGGCACACTCAACACACACCAGAAAATCTACTCTCGTATGCATTTTACCAAAATTCTCTCAAATCAGTTCACAGTCTCTTCTCAGGGAAAAAAAAAACAAGCAAGTCCAAGCAAGACTGAAGTTCACGTAGGAAGTGGTGCTACATACAGAATGGCTAATCACCTCTTCCCGCAGAAACACAGATGCCCTGGGAGCATCCCCCATGTCCCCCTCCCCTGCCCACATGTTCACAGTTGGTGCCAACACAACGTGCAGAGAAAACCCCGCAGACACCAGCAGTTAGCTCCAGCTGATAGCAGGAGGGCTCACTGCTCCCAGACCGTTCTAAAGTCTAACCTTTTCAGGAAAAAAGTATCTGGGGATTACAAATGGTAGCACCACTGGATGGCCTAATAAGACAGTAAACTTTGTCACATGTCACACATTACAGAAGGCATAAAACTGCTTATGAAATCCATTTTGGTTCAGTTTTTTAAGAGTAACTGCTGGAAGTCATACACTCCTCTAAGAATGTGTATGCTGACTCCTGACACTATACTTGATGTGAAAAGAAACATGGTTTAAAGGGATTCTTTTAATCTATTGTTTTATTTTATTAGTAGTTAAGAGACCATTATTTTTGAAGCTCAACTTAAAAAAAAAAAACTGTCTAAAAAAGGTGCCCTTTGGGACGCCTGAGTGGCTCAGTTGGTTAAGCAGCTGCCTTCGGCTCAGGTCATGATCCCAGCGTCCAGGGATCAAGTCCCACATCTGGCTCCTTGCTCCGCAGGGAGCCTGCTTCTCCCTCTGACTCTGTCTTCCACTCTGTCAGCCTGTGCTCGCTCTCACTCACTCTCTCTGACAAATAAATAAATAAAATCTTAAAAAAAAATAAAAATAAAAATAAAAAAGGTGCCCTTTGGCAAGAAGCTTACAGGTATAAATTGGAAAACCTCTAACTTCAGGTGGACACCTCCGTCTGGCAAAGGCTCAGGACACAGCAGTCACCGGAGTGATGCCGTGTGTCCCTGCAACCAGGCAAGGGACAAGCAGCTTCTTGTCAGACCAACTGCCCCATGGGAGGGCAACCAGCCTTTCTTGGCCTCTGATTCACCTCAAAGCAAGCTACTTGACATACATGTAACTTTTACTAAATACATTTACAAAAAAGCTTTTCAAGAAAGACATCCTCTGTATTTTAAGCTCAAATCAGTATTACAAGCACCTGACGGGCCAATACAAAGAAGGAACTACAGCATTTGTGAAGAATACGATAAAAACAAAATAAAAAGGTGCAAATGACAACCTGCATAAGAAAAGATGTGCCAAATGGCCCCTGCTACCCTTTTTGGACTCGAGGACTGCGAGCGGACAGCTGTGTGCGTCTCAAGGAGTTCCTTCCTCTTATAGTCATCACCTGCGGGTGGTGGTGACAAGCAGTTAATTTGACAAATTACGATGCAAACCTGGTCCATTGGAATTGTGCACAACAATGTCAGTTTGAGAAAATTAGGAAATTACACACAAAAAGAGAACAATCTAAGCAAATGCAATCTGGAGGCTCCTGGCCCCTGCAAGTGTGCATGAGCGAGGGGGTGCCCGGTCCGCGTCGGCAGCCCCACACCGCCCCCTGTGGGAGCCCCCGCACCGTGAAGCCATACTTACACAAGGACTCCCCTGTCACACTGAGGTGGCCGTCCTCTCTGAGAAGCCCTCCTACATGCACTGTCCCATAGTGACTGGAATGAGCTGCAACACACGCAAAACAGTCTCAGAGACCCTTGTCCAGGTGGGATTCTGATGCATCCCGGGCGCCGACAGGGCCACACGGTCCGAGAAGGCACGTGCCAGGCTGACGGCCGCTGGCTCCCGTGCACAGGTGAGGCATGGTGGGGCGGTGCAGGGTGCAGGTGGCAGGCCGGGCTGTGGGCGGAGGGAGCCTCAAGCCCCACCCGGCCAAACAAGGCCCCACAGCCAATGCAACACTGAGACAGGCCCGCTTAGGAATGGCTGCCAACAACTACATTCTAAATGCCACTCATAATAAATGGTTTCTGCTTTAAAGAGGTCATAAGAATCAAAATTTGAGTACGTTTAGTTTTTTAAAAATGACTTTAAAAGCGCTGAAACACCATTCCCCTTTCAGAAAGTGGAATCAGTACAAGAGCATAGAAACCTCCATCAGCTCCTCACAGGAAGACCCCAGCAAAGCGTCACGAGAACATCCGCATAAGAGCATGAGAGGAGAAACGTGGAGGAAGCACCACGCTGGGAAAGGAGTGTTTTTTCCACCTTGAAAGCATTAGTAGGTGGAAAAAAGAGGAAAAAAATGATTTAAATACCTTTTGATTCATGGCTTTTTGATTTATAGCTTTTTGATTCACATTCTTTTGATTCGTAACTTTTCAATTTGTAATTTTCTGATTCATAATTGAGCTTCATTAAAACCACTCGAAAAAGCTGGACTAAGAATGATGACAAGGATGACGAAGTGTTCTTGGCCAGCCACAAAATCCTATCCATGTGGAAAGGGGCACCGCCTATTGAAAAACCGTGAACACAGTTATTTCTTCCCAAAAAGTCAACACTTCCTCCCCCTGAAAAGTGAGCCAAATCATTCACTTTGGGCAAAAGAGAACCAACTTTTCACATGTATATCAGAGATGACAACCTGGGAGGAGCCATAAGGATACATGTCACCTCCTGACGGAGGCCGAGCTGCACAGCAGCCCCACACTGAGAGCCGCCCGCCACGTCTTGGTCACAGGTGAGCCTGCACGGAAGAGCCTGCGTGAGGTGACTGCACCCCAATCCTGCTCACACACACTCCAAAGCCTAGATACCTGCTCACCACCCACCGTCCTCTGTCACCTAACAGGAAAGGACCCCCAGACTTGTCCAGTAGCTTCAGCGACGTCTGCTAGAGCGTCTATCTGCAACCAGCAGCATAAGCCTCTGTGAGGAGCAGGACCATCACGGGACCCACTGTCCTCTGCTACCTGTCTTTAGTGCCTGCGGCTTCAGAAGACACCACCGAATCCCTGACAACTTTTCCTCTGTTACCCTAAAATGGGTAAGGTGAGAGTCTACAAGTTACAGCTGCTAGAAGTTTTTATTCCATCAAGTGTAGACCCAGAAGCACTTCTGAGACCCGTCCACATCCTCTCCTGGTTTGGGAAGCCCTGCATGAGGTCAGGATGTCTGGCATGTAGCCAGCTGGGACCAGTGAAGTAGAGGTGGAGAGATTTTAAAGAAATGAGTTTTTTCATGTTTCCTTTTTCAAATCGCCTACTTGGTAGCCACCGGCAATCAGAGCACCACGCCGAAATGCCAGTAGAACGCCGGCAAGTAGACCCCGCCAGCAGCACCGAAACTGTCGCCCACCGGCGATGCTCCGCGAACACAGGAAACGCTTATGAAGAGGTGACCTGTGGTCCATCCCGCTGGTAATCACACACACTGCAAGCCCATCTCTTACCCAAGGAGCCGACAAAATATGGGCAGCACAAACACACAAAGAACCAGCGGAGCACACGGTGAGGATGTTCACGCTGCCGAAGGGTGAGAGCACCGGGCTCCGGTTTCTGGGAAGCCAGCACGAGTTCACTTAAAATGGAATCACACAACAACTTCTCTGTCCCCAGAAGTGACTTTTACTTAGAAGGTGCAGACTAGAACTACTTTTTAAATATTCCTTAACTGCTGGCTACAGTTTCTTTGGGAGAGCGGGGCCGTCGGGGCTGCCTGGCACAGGAAGAGCGCATGCGCGGCTGCCTCCCCAAGCCCACAGCCCTGTCCAGGCAGCCCGCCGGCTCCAGCTGCAGCCGCGACCGACCGGTGGGATGGGAGCACTGGGCTCCTCCGTGGGCCCAAAGGAAATGGGCACAAGTTCCGATTATTCCAAAGCCTGAGGCTGGTTCCATGAGCCACATGTGGGCTCTAAGCCACCAAGTTGAATGACGATTTTTCATCAAAAAAAAAAAAAAAAAATCATGTCAAAGCCGTGGCCTCTCTCCTTTCTAAGCTACAGCCAACGGAAGGTTTAAGTTCAGACCTGCCACAGGCAAAACAGAGGACACGGAGGGCTGTTTTTTCCATTTCTCATTTCCTAGGTGCCTCCCTATGAGGACTGGGAAGGCCCCGAGGGTCCAGATTTCCATGCTTCGCAGGAGTTCTCCTGTAGAGCACTGGTGGATGTCCCAAGGAAAAGACTTCCAAGTCTTTTAAAAAGCCTACTGGAGGGACGCCTGGGTGGCTCAGTTGGTTAAGCAGCTGCCTTCGGCTCAGGTCATGATCCCAGCGTCCTGGGATTGAGTCCCACATCGGGCTCCTTGCTCCGCAGGGAGCCTGCTTCTCCCTCTGTCTCTGCCTGCCATTCTGCCTGCCTGTGCTCGCTCTCTCTCCCTCTCTCTCTCTGACAAATAAATAAATAAAATCTTAAAAAAAAAAAAAGCCTTCTGGATGGACACCAGAAATTCACATCCTATCAGGGCTGCATTTCACCCGAACCTCGAAAGGCTGAGGACTCAAACCATATGGCTCAAGTGGGTCTATGAGCACGAACGCAGCCGTTCTCCCTCCAGTCTGTCTGCCCTAGGGAAGGGTTTGCCCACATACACAAATACATACACACTAGGGACACACCTGGGCAACACTGTTTCCAGAAGCATTCAGAGGGGTGCCTCCGTAGCTCAGCTGGTGAAGCATTCAATTCTTGACTTCAGCTCAGTCATGATCTCAGGGTCATGAGACTGAGCCCCCGTGTCAGGCTCTGAGCTCAGCACAGAGTCTGTCTGAGACTCACTCACTCTTTGTGCCCCTCCCCCTGAACATGTACACCAGCATGCTCGCTCACTCTCTCAAATAAATAAAATCTTTAACGACATACAAACAGAAAGAACGTGAATGTCCATTAGACATACACTGATTGGGACACCTGGGTGGCTCAGTGGGTTAAGCCGCTGCCTTCGGCTCAGGTCATGATCTCAGGGTCCTGGGATCGAGTCCCGCATCGGGCTCTCTGCTCGGCAGGGAGCCTGCTTCTTCCTCTCTCTCTCTCTCTGCCTGCCTCTCTGCCTGCTTGTGATTTCTCTCTGTCAAATAAATAAAATCTTAAAAAAAAAAAAAAAAAAGACATACACTGATTAAATACACTCATACAACCATAAAGGCAGTGTTAGGTAAGCATCGGAAAGAATCAAGTCCACCCAGGGCGCGTGGGTGGCTCAGGGGTTAAGCCTCTGCCTTCAGCTCAGGTCATGATCTCAGGTCCTGGGATAGAGCCTCGCATCAGGCTCCCTGCCGAGCTTCCCCCCTCTCTCTGCCTGCCTCTCTGCCTATTTGTGATCTCTGTCAAATAAATAAATAAAATCTTAAAAAATAAAAAAAAGAAGTCAACCTGAACAGGCACAGAATACAAAGCTGCAAAGTCATATCCACACCATGCTAGCATGTAGGATATGACATTATAGAAATACATGACATATTTCTGTAAGTGCACAGGAGCAAAACGGAGGGGTAGTCGCACATTGTGAATGTACTAAAAATGCCAGTGAATCATATACTTTAAGATGCTTAAAAGCTAATTTTATGTTAGGTGCATTTTACGTCATTTTAAGAAGCAGAAGAATTCGCCGTGATCTCCTAGTCCTAGCTCCAGTTCCCTCTAGAAGGGAGACCAGACAGGGATGGAGGAAGGAAAGGGGAAGGAACCTCTTCTATCTGTACCATTCCAAGACTATACAACCAGAACAATAAGTAAAAACAAAAACGAAGACAGAAAATGTGTCGGGTATTAATTCATGCTCGAGAAGACTTGTATGCATTTTCAGTAACTGCAGTAACGTGACAATTCATGCAGTATGGTCTCCACAGGCAACGGGGGAAAGCTGGCTGGACCCAGCCTCCCCTCTGGATGGTAGGTTACAGGCAACTTTAATTTTCTTCCTTGTGCATGTCTGGGATTTCCAAATGGTCTTTGATAAACGCTTTACCCAAATAATCAGGAACAGAGGTTTTTAAATTAGTGCTGATTGTAATCATTATTATAATTTAAAACAGCAAGGAAGGGGATAAGCACAGAGGCCCAAAGTAGATAAAAATATAGCTTGTTTTCCCAAGAACATTCAAAAGAGGGGGTGCCTGGGTGGCTCAGTTGTTAAGCATCTGCCTTCCGCTCAGATCATGATCCCAGGGTCCTGGGTCGAGACTCACGTTGGGCTCCCTGCTCGGTAGGAACCCTGCTTCTCTCTCACTCCCCCCCTGCTTGTGTTCCCTCTCTTGCCCTCTTTCTCTGTCAAATAAATAAAAAAAATAAAATCTTAAAAAAAAAATCAAGACCAATTCAAGCAAAAAAGTACAAGAGATGTCCAGAGACTACTCCCAAAACCACATCTGGCCCACTGCATCTGAGCTGAGCTCAGACCATCAACACCCACCCACAGCCTCAGGATGAAGACAGCTGGCTGCTGGCAAACAGAGGTGACCTCTACCAGATGCGAGCAAGAGGCTGCAGGAAAGCAGGGAGTATCTCTACACATGCTCAATTTAGCAGATATCGCATGAGGTTACGGTTGGTGGAACATGCTTTTACTATCTTCCTCTTGGTGACAGCATGCTTCAAAACACAGCCTCCATAAAGCCAGACACACGGTATGTTTGACAGCAGAATACAGTACAGTTGGGTGCCGGGCCTGGCTCCTGGGCTCCACCCAAATGGTTAGCCCTCAGGAGGTGGCACAGCGCCTTGGGAAGAGCACCCTGGAGGCCTGACATCTGGCTCCAGGTTCCAGCTCCATCACTTACCAGTGAGCTTCTTGAGCCAGCTAAAGCCCAGTGTGCCAGTATAGAAGATACGGAGAGCAACAGAACTGCAGGGCCGGGGCGCAGGCCAGGGAAAGCCAGAGAGGGCTCTGCGATGCTGGCTGCCACAATCCAGAAGGTGCCAGGAACGAATTCCTCAGACCAACTCTGCCCCCTCCCCTTCCTGCCTCCCTGTTTTGATCTATTAATGCCAACAGTGTCAATAACCCAAAGTAGAAGAACCAGAAAACCGAGCCACAAGGATGAGACACTAAGATGGAAATAACTTTTAGTCCTGTTACCGTCCTGCATGACGTTGAAACAGTCATGTGAAAAACACTGAATGCCCTCACATGGAGGACAACAGCCAGGAACACAGTGACAGACGGCATGTCTGCCCTTTTGGATTCCTGCCCACCTGACTATGCCCTTGAGCCTGACCAAGCAGACTGGCTTAAACAGACGTGGGGGGGGGGGGCGGGGGGGGGGGGGCTGAAGACAAGGCAACCAGGGATCCCTGGCTTTTCCATGATCACAAGACAGGGAGTCATGGACAGGCGTGAGTGCCCAAGCCAGCAGGTATGTCTTGGCCGAGCAACAGAACCTGGACAGGGATCTGCTGCTATGCTCTCCCCGGGGACCCAGGCAAAGAGGAGAGGCAGCGAGCACCCAGCCCAGGGGGACGGCCTGCAGGCCAGCCTACAAAAGCTGTGGCAGCCCAATGGATCCGGAGCCACTTCCGAGGGCCTCTCTGTTCAAGCAAGTGCAGCCAGGCCTTGAAGCCTACCGCGGCTAGTGAACAGGCCACAGGCACACAGGCCACAGGCCCATGACGACTCCCCACGATAACACCATACACTCCTGAGGAACCCTGAGCTCACGGACTCTTATGTAACCACAGAGACCACATGCTCCTCATGTCATGGGCATGAACCGCGACCAAGATGTTCTCCCACTCACGGGAGCATCCATGACCCTGTGGGAAAACAAAGTGGCCACACACTGCCACCAGGATTCCCTGAAGGAGAGTCTGCCTCTGCTCCCCTGAAGCTCAAATTCACAGAATTTCAGACACTCCAGGCACAAAACTATGAACAAAAAAATTTAAATTCAAAGAGGATAGATAAATAGGAACAAAGTTCATTTTTGGTATATTTTTAAAATTTTTATCAGACAGGGACACCTGGGTGGCTCAGTCAGTTGAGTGCCTTCGGCTCAGGTCCTGCGATGGTGTCCCACATTGGGCTCCTTGCTTGACAGGGAGCCTGCTTCTCTCTCTCCCTCTGCCTGCCACCCTGCCTGCTTGTGCACTCTCTCTCTCTCTCTCAAATGAAATAAAATCTTAAAAAAAAAAATTTCTATCAGACTAATTTTGAGTTCAAGCAATGACGGGAAACAGTAAAGATGTCAAGAGCCCTATAAAACCAAGTTTATAAAAAAAAAAAGTAGAAATGTTTGGACATGAAATCTTTTTCTAACCTTTCAAAGAGACAGACTCCTGTTTCTGACTCATGTTCCTTGAGTACAACCTCGGTGACGCCCCATGGGGGGCCGAGTGCACAGTGAGAGTGTCCCTGCGCTCGGACAGCAGGAGGCAGTCATTGCACGTGTAGCCGTTGCTTCTGGTGCCTTCTGCTGCCAGGTCCCCGTTTCCCTGAGTGGCAGCTTTATTTCCACCTAAAGTTCACAACAAAGTAGAGGAAACCAGTGTTATCACCATCTGGAGACACCTAAAAAAGAAACTTCCATCTTGAAAAGTGGGTAGAAAAAAAGGACTAAAATAGTTACCTTTAAGATCTCCATCGTCGTCAAGACCTAAAACACACACACACACGTTTGCTTATGACCCCCAATTATCACAACAAAGCCCAAATACACCAAAAGTTAAAGGTACAATGATTAATAATCAGCATGTTGGCAACAGTCAAGACTTATTTCCTGAAACGCCTGCAACTAATGGAAACTCCTTGAGATATATATAGGCACCATCTTCTGATTCAAGATAAAAGCACATCTCCAGAAAGATCGCCTCCACACACCTCCACACATACACACGCCTGTGCTCACATGCAGCTACATACATCGGCAAGCACACGCACATCTAGCTGCACACACACACTTGCACAGGCACACACCTGCACTTCCACCTGCCCCCCTGCTGCACAAGTACACACACCTGTGCTCACAAAAAACTCACCTGCACAGGCACTCACACACACCTGTGTTCACAGGCACCTGCACACAGCCCCACCTGTGTTCACACACACCTACACACAGACACTTGCACATGCCTAGGAACCACCCTGGCTAGCCGAACCAAACGGAGCAAGCAGCAATCCCAAGGTTGCCCCAAATGAGCACACAAACTTCTGGGAGCTGATCTGCATCTTCTGGTCTTCTCAAGGGGGCCGACCAAAACATGGAGAGGACCAAGCAAGCAGGTGCATATCCTGTGGCTGCCACCCAACCCACGGCAAGGACAGGGTCACAGCCGCTGCCTCAGATAAGAAGGTTCACGAGCCACACTGCTTCCTAGAGTTAATTCATCCATGTGGGGTGCTTCCTAATGACAAAAATACTGTCTGCCTTGCTGCTGAGAGCTATCTGGAACCTGACGTTCACAGGTGAATTTTTTTTTTTTAACAACCGTGCTCCCCCATCTTATGGAAACAGCACGCCCAGATTATGTCCTGACCACTTCTGGTTCACATCACCAGGGAGTGTGCGCGAGCACAGCCAGCAGAAGCAGCCAGGGTTTATAAGACACTGCCTACATTCTGCACTTGAGTCTGGAGGAAAGTTTGGCCTTCCCGCTGTTTCTCCCACCCTGTAAGGGGCAGATGACTCACCCCAGAAGTGGTCCACTTTGGTCTGTTCACGGATCAGAGACTCATCCAGCACGGGAGGCCGCAGGCAGGCCGCCCCTGACAGCGTGCTAGCAACACTCTGGCCTGCGGCACAGGACACAGCCTTCCTCGAGCTATGGTTTATACTAAGAGCTGGCTTGCTTGCACTCCTGCGCTGTTTTACTGTTCTAAGAAGAAAAGAATAAAAGGAACAAGTTTATAGACTTCTTTCCTATGGTAAATACAAAAGAATTCTATTTTACCAATACAAAATCTCTAAAAACAAATAGAGTGTTTTTAAGGCCATTTTCTTCTGTCTTCTCTGCTGTAATGAAATACCCATTGATCTAACACAGGAAACCTGAAGCTGGGGTCAGAGCGGCTTCTAAAATTGTACACACAAGACAGTTTTCAGATTATTTTAGGCCTCACGACCCAAAAGTAGTTAAAATTTAAAATGATCTAATAAAAAGAAGTTAAAATAAAAATTGTGATGTATAAATTTAACTCCTCCCCTTTCCAGAACAAGCGAGTTCACACAGATACCCGCTTAATTTCTCACTCACTGGTAAAGATGGAGCGGCACTAACGACAGCAAGGAAAGGCTGCGACCTCATGTTGTGTACCCGTATTCAGCACAGACAACAAAACCGCTGAAGACAGACTTCATTAATGTCAGCACCAGGCTGGATAAGACGACTCTGTCCTGGAGGGAGTGAGCCAGGACACAGCCACGTGCTCTTAACCTGAGTATGCAGTGCCCGGATACCGCCTAGGGCCTTGCCCCAGGGCAGACAACAGACTCACTAGGGCACACACAGGGAGTCACTGGCGCTCTCCAACACACGTCCTGAGTCTGAGGAGGTGCAGTCCCGTTCTCCTGTGCTCCGCGTAACCCACAGTGAGTGTGCGGCACACGCGGCCTTGGCTGCCAGTGCCCGGCCCGGCTGCAAGCTGGCCTTCCACCACTGTCTTCACAGGGACTGCCCCAGTCTGAGCGTAAGATGACCATTCAGATGGGAAACTCATCATTCTTACATGAGCAACAGAACATTATCTTGAAATGGCAGGAAGACTTCGCACACTGCGTCTTCCTGGGTATGCACGTGTGACGGGCACACGGAGAGCTCAGAAATCAAGTGAACGCAATCACGATCAGAAGTGAACAGCTAAACCTCATGGATGCGTCTGTTAGGTCACACAGATTTCAATCAACAGACCAAGTGTTAACGATGCAGAGCTCAGCGCCACTCAACCATCTGGTAAGGCAAGGCCCCATAGATGACGCCGGAGGCCAGCTGTCGGTGCAAAGAGCCCGTGAGCTAGCAACCTTAGCCTGCACAAGACCAGACAAGCCACACTGTCCCGAAGAAGGGCTACAACTTCAGGCATGTGTGTGCATGTGCACACACACAGCCTTAGACACAAGAGTGTGATTTCATGGACCTGAAAGCTTGCTCACTTGGCTTGCACGGCGTTCAAGCATGTCAGGGGACACGGGAAGCAGCACTCACCTGGCAACGCGGTCCTTCAGGGACACAGCGCTGTTGGTGCAGGAATGAGCATCCCCAGCCTGGCGATCCTCCACAGCACACGTGGTGGTGACCAGCCGCAGACTACGGCGGGACATTCTTGGAGAATCAAACACGGGGTCCAGTCTGTGCTCAGCCTCGAAAGCCAGGGCATCAGAAGAGTAGCTTGAACTGGAAGGAAAAACACGGTCAGAGACGAAGAATGCAGACAGCCACTTCTGAAACATCCTCCTCACCAAAGAGTGAACACAACGGGTACTGATCTGCTCACCACAGACACACTCTGGCCACAGCATCTATGGGATCGAGGCTCCAAGTACCCAAATATCTCAGTCTAGAGCTAACCCTAACCTGTGTGAGGATGTGCTCACGAGAACCTCCACCTGGAACTACGTCAACATCCTTAAAGAGTCAGAATGCATTTACTAGCAGACTCTATGCCTGCCAGAGCAGTTAAGGACCTGGTGACCACAGGACCACTAACCCCACAGGGAGAAAAGCAGCAGAATGCTGTGCCGTACGCAACTAACTCACCAGGAAGCCAGACACAAGCTGGTCACAAAGTCACTTCAATACCCCTGTACATAATCATCTCCAACTAAAAGATGCATACTTTTGTGCTGTTAGAAAGTTCTTCCAAATTGAGATGCCTTAATTAAGCATCTATCCTGTGCCTCCCCTGGGAAGGGAAGTGTACTTCCTGATCTGCCCAGACCATCCCGCTGACGACTGCAAGGTTCCCACCAGTGAGCACCCCACACTTACAGCTGGAGATGAGCCATGCTCGGCAGGCATGGTGCCGTGAGCAGAGGAGCATGGGCGGAGGGTTTCCTGGCCAAAGAGGGCAGCAAAGCGGGCAAGAGACAAACTTGGAGGCTGAGGAGGGGCTGCCTACCCCGCTGGAGGGGGGGCCCCTGTCCTGCAGGTCTGTTTACCCACAGGGAGGCATCCAGGAAGCAGAAGGACAACAGCCCCGCTCAGGAGAGCAGGCTGGGCTGAGCATCTAGAAACCATCAGAAACCATGAGGCTCTCAAGCAAAGGAAGCAAGCTAAGGACAAGTTTGCCTTATGTTTTACATTATATCAAAGTAAAAAAAAAAAAAAAAAAATTTTCAGAATCACGTTCACCATAAATATATTAGATCTGATACTGAAAACTTTTCAAGCAAACCAGCAGTAAGTAAACACCAGCTGCTCCCACCTGCCACGTGCACTAAGGGGTCTCAAACAGCCCCAGTAAGCACCCCTTCCTCACTCTCACCAGAGACTGGGGCAGGGGCTCAGACATACCACACTCACCCACGCTGAGCACACGGCAAGGACGGAAGCAGAACTCGAGTACAATCTAAAGTATGGGTTATACTCTTCTTCCAAAAATATTTTATACAAGTACAATCTTAGTTTAAGAAAATTCTCTTCTTTCCAGTCAGAATTTACTGTGTAACTCTGGACCAGTCCCCTCCCCCAGCACACTCTTCCTCTTCATCTAAGGACAGCCATTTATGAAAAACCTGAACGTCAGAAGACAATGATATCCAAGTCCATCCACCTCTGTCCAAGCCCCAAAACAGATGTGACTCTGGCCACTCTAGACAAACACGGAACTCGGTAGGTGAGTGAGCTGACAGGATGCAGCCCAGCTCACGGGCTCTGAAGGCCCCAGCCTGCGACACTGTGGCTATCTGACGGGGGCCCAGGATTCCAACACAGAACCTGGAATGCCTTGGCCATCAAAAGAGTGTTCTAAACCCTGTCAGTGTGATTAGAAGGGCCTAGAAGAAGCAAATACAGGAGTGTTACAACAGCAGACAACTGGGAACTGTCCACCAGCAGGGGAACAGTTAAATGAACCAGGCTACATCTGCCTAAATTCTGTAACATGATCATGAGAGATCTGTACATACTGTTAAACAGAAAAGGAAAAGACGCTAGTATCATTCTATTTATGTTACAACAAACTATAAAACAGAAGCACACGGGACATTTACTCAGTGGATCGCGTGCCACGCTGATCTCCAGGTCGTGAGTTCAAGCCCCACGCTGGGCCTAGAGCCTTCTTAAAACAAAAAACAAAAAAAGAGAGGGACCCCCTGGGTGGCTCAGTCAGCTGGACAACTGCCTCTGACTCAGGTCGTGTCTGGTCCAGGGATCCAGTCCTGCCTCGCACTCCTTGCTCGGCGGGGAATCTGCCTCTCCCTCTCCCTCTGCTCCTCCCCCAACTCATGAATGCACATACACTTTCTCTCCCAAATAAATAAAAATCTTAAAAAAAAAAATGGTCTATCCCCTTAAAAAAACCAGAAGCCCACATTCGTATACACACACAGGTAAGGGAAAGGCACAGAAGAGAGCAGGAAGGCGCCTTCAAACTGCTCACAGTGGTTACCTCTGGAGCAGAAAGCAGATGGGGCCTCAGGCCCTTTCAGTCTGAGGTGGGCACACTGAATTCCAAAGCAGGAGGGCTCGGAGGGAGGGAGGGAAGGAGGGAACAGCCAGCCATTCCAGGTTCTGAGTCTGGACACACCTGTGGGGCCCCTTTCCCCGGAGACAGAGCTAACACAGGCCACTTGGTCTGGGTCTCCATGCTTACATGGTGCCTTCTGGATGCACGCCAGGGCTGCGGTCCCAGGGCCACACCAGCCAGGAGTGCCCTTCTACCCTAGGCTGGGATCCCAACCATTATTCCTACAAGGTTCTTGCAGGCAGATGGGCCCAGAGCTGGGCAGAAAGGTGCAAACATCTGCAGGAGATGTGAGCCACCAGGCACCCAGACCAGCCAGCCCCTCAGCCAGCGTCATGTCACAGTCCATTATTATAACTAGTATATACGACGAGTACAGAGACCCCGGAGATAATGACACACCTAATCCCTCAGAGCAGAGTGGAGTTTGGGTCCCTTATCAATGAAATGTTCTTTTAGAAATGTCAGTTATTTAGATGCACTTCTAATTAAAAGACTAGAGAACAATGTACCACAGACTGAAGCCACGAGCTGTAAAGGCCGGCCAGTGCCGCGCGGCTGGTGGTGCCAACCCCCTCCAGAGCTGCAACATCATCACAGAGCAGCTCGGCCGCTGGGCAGGGGGACAGCGCAGAGCAAGTCCCATATAGGAATCTGCCCCAACCCCCATGGGTCCCAGTTCTTCTCTATGTGAGCCCTGCGGCCGCCCCTGAGCCAACCATCCATCACCCGCCCTTTGGGATCTTTTGCTACAAGGGTCCTTCAGCCTCACTTGGGTTCTGCCTGGGGATTATTGCCACAGCCCACTGGCCTCTTGGTCCCAGCAGTGGGGACCCCGGGACCAACCCAGCTGTGCCGCTATACCAGACAGCTGCCAACCCCTGGAAACCACAGCAGTGCGCTCCTGCCTCACCCCACCTCTACTGTAGGGTGCAGAAGGGCTTGCCCCTCCTCCTCTCCAGGAAATCAGGCCCCTCTCAGGCAAGCGTATGGAATGACTCCCATTCCTGTGGCCCTGTCCTCTTCCTTCCCCGCAACAGCAGACGCACCATTCCAACGGCCATCTGTGTGCTCCGGGCAAGCTTTCTCTGTTTGGTGCCTCTTCCCTCCACTGCAACCTCTGTGTGGCCCCCAACCATCAGCATGTAGACACCCTCCCATCTGTGCCCATGGTGCCAGAAAAAACAAACGTCAACAGGGCCGGCCCTTTCTCCTTCTCTAACCAGCCACACTGGCTAAAACGTTGTCTACACTCACTCGACGTGTTTCATTCCAACTCCTGCCCCCGCTGCTGTGTTCAGGTTGTGTCTGCGCAAACTCCCATGGAGCTGCATTCCCAGGTATAGCCCTGTCCTCGGGACCCTCCTCGACACACTCTGGCCTCATGGCATCTGTGGCAGAGACCATGGTAGCACAGGGTGGTAGTCAGACCACTGCCTCCAGTGTGGGCTGCCACCTGAGCGGGGTCTCCTTGTCTCTGCAGGGGCCGGGGGGCGGGCCTCTGAGAACCTCGGCCTCCTGCTCAAGTCAGTGTCCCCACAGCTGCATCCCCATCGTGTGTGGAGCTGGGGGCTCCTCAGGGACACCAAACCAGATGCCAGGCCTCCCCTGCTAGGAAGGAAGGGTGTCGTCCTGCCAACGCACACACAAGCCCCGCACTGATCGAACCTCTGTGTCTAACCACCAGCTCACAGGAACACCCAGAGGAGAACTTCAGAGGCAAACACTTAGGGAAAATGCAAAATCATGCTGATTTAAAACAAAGATGAAGATCTGAGAAACTGAGCAGTGACTCTCCGGTGTGTTACAGAGGTACCAGGGGTTGTTTTAAATTATTAGGAGCTGGGGCGCCTGGGGGGCTCAGTCAGTGAAGCGTCTGCCTTCAGCTCAGGTCATGGTCTCAGGGTCCTGAGATTAAGCCCCACTTGGGGCTCTCTGCTATCTGGGGAGCCTGCTTCTCCCTCTGCCCCTCCACTTGCTTGTGTTCCCTCTCTCTGTCAAATAAATAAAATCTTTCTTTTTTTAAGGTTATTTATTTGAAAGGGAGAGAGATCACAAGTAGGCAGAGAGGCAGGCAGAGAGAGAGGGGAGGAAGCAGGCTCCCTGCTGAGCAGAGAGCCTGATGCGGGGCTCGATCCCAGGACCCTGGGACCATGACCTGAGCCTAAGGCAGAGGCTTTAACCCACTGAGCCACCCAGGTGCCCCCAAATAAGTAAAATCTCTTAAAAAATAAATAAAAATTTAAAAACTACTAGGAGCTTTTGGTGTGATATTAGTATTCTGGCTAACTTTTTCAAGTATCATCTTTTAGAGATGTGCTTTGCAACACCCCACTGGAGAGGGAGGGAGGAGCCTAGTGCCAGAAGCATGGAAACTGGGGGGAAGAAAGAAGGGCTTATTCCTGCCCCCCAGACTTTTACACTAATGGCAATCTCCATGGTAGAAAAATATTTTAATTAAGTAACTGGAACGCCCAGGATGCTGGCGGATCCTCCATGCGCACAACGGAGACCACAATGAAGACATGCTGGACAGCTGTTGGCCAGGGATGCAGAGTCCCCAGCACTGAGGGGAAGGACCCACCAAGGCGGCCAGGTGGCTGGGGACTGTGGGGACCCCCAGTTTCCAGCAGAACTGGGTGATGGGGAGGTTTCAAAGGGAATACAGAGGTGCAAGTGGAAAGACAAGAGGCGAAAGTCATGCGTGTGAGCCTCAGCCTTGTGCTCCGCCCCCCCCAACCGGCTGCCCCCTCACCATTTGACCCCCTCACCCCAGCAACCGGGGCACAGCCCTACACGCCACACCAATGCCCAGATCAGAGACTGCCACCCATCCTCTTGCCTACAACCCCGCCCCCACCCCCAGTCCTACCAAGTCTCCTGCTGAGGGCTCTGCTCTCCCCACCCTCCCTTCCCCCATCTGCACCCTGGGGCCCACACAGGGACCTGCCCCTCCCACAGCCCCCGGCTCTGAACACCCTTGCTCTGCCCAGCACTCCCCAGTGACCTGGTCTCTGAGCAGCTCCCGTCCCCTAACCCGCTACCCACCTTGCCGGCCTTGGCACCCTTCTGAGCCCAAGCCTAGTCATACCACTCCTGGCTTCAAACCTCTCCCTGGGTCCCACTGCCCTCAGACACAGTCCAAGCTCACAGCCCAGCACAGGAACCACACCTCCGCTTACTTCTCCTCTGCTTCCATGGCCCCCACCCACATGTCTACCTGAAGGGGGGTGGTGGGAGGGATGGTGGTAGTGCTGAAACTCACAGGGCCATGTCCCCAAGGGGAGACCTACACACGTGCATTTCTAAAAACCTGTATTTAAAACAGGTTCTAAAGACTAAAAATAAGTTGCCAGGAGTAATTATTTTTACACTCTACAATACAGAGTAAGGAATAGTTTTACTTGAGTCAGCCCACTCCCTTTGTTCTAAAATATTTCAGGACTCTTGACAAAAACAGTCAAAGGTGACATAATCTAAAACTGTGAACTAAACACTTCAATTATCAAATATGAAGTTTGACTAACACAGTTAAAAAGTACCTTTGCTAGAGACGCCTGGGTGGCTCAGTGGATTAAGCCGCTGCCTTCAGCTCAGGTCATGATCTCAGTGTCCTGGGATCGAGCCCTGCATCGGGCTCTTTGCTCAGCGGGAGCCTGCTTCTCTCTCTCTCTCTCTCTCTCAATCTGCCTGACTCTCCGCCTACTTGTGATCTCTCTCTCTCTGTTAAATAAATAAATAAAAATCTTTAAAAAAAAAAAAAAAAGTACCTTTGCTAAAATACCTTCCAGTTATCTTACAGTTTCTACTCTAGTTTTATCCTTTAGAAGATTAGCCACTGGAAAACTTCACAAAGGCATTTTCCTCGTGTGCCTTGGAGGCCCCGCCCAATGCTGTGCTGCCTGGCACTAGGCCAAGCTGCACAGGGCTTCAGCCTCGTTTCCGTGACCCCTCCCACCCTGTGAACTAGCCAGGCCTCCCAGACCTCAGTATCAGGTTAGGAACAGCACAGAATGCGGAGCTGCAGGAACTCCTGAGACCTGGGGCTTCATTTTTTAAATAGATTTTATTTATTTATTTATTTGTCAGAGAGAAAGAGAGAGAGCACACAAGCAGGCAGAGACAGAGAGAGAAGCAGGCTCCCTGCCGAGCAAGGACCCTGATGCGGGACCTGACCCCAGGACCCTGGGATCATGACCTGAGCCAAGGCAGCGGCTTAACCCACTGAGCCACCCAGGCGTCCCGACAATTCTGTTCTGATACCTCCTCCTCTCAAAGGCAAATCACTTTCCAGGTTATTTCTGTTAATTTCAAATATCCCGCCATTAATACCAGTCGCAAAACCCTACCCATAACCACAAAGACTTACCCGGGAGACCACAGCCACTTGGGTGGGGTCTACAACAGGACATGGGCAATGACTCACCCTGAGTCACCAGAACGTTTAGTTTTCAAAACAACCTCACCATCTCCATGGTGGTTTAGCAGTCTCCTAAAGCCGCAGTACCATAGGAACTTAGCAGTTATTTTCCCTTTCAAAAGACAGCATTTGGCTGCAAGTGGCAAGAAGCTCCCATGGAGGGGATGGCCCTCCCTGGCTTTTATGAGCGGACAGGTGACAGGTGACAGAGGACGAGGACGAGGACGGATGCAAGCGCGCTCACCTGAGGGCATAGGTGTAGCCAGTGTTCTCGGGCACGCACTGAGGAGGGGTGTACATGTGAAGCCGAGAAAAATCCATGGTCACGGCCTCAAGTCATACTGCAGAAGTGGGGAAAAAGCAATGCAGGGTGTTAACAGGGTAGAAACACACAGACAAGTCTGTCTGTTGCAGCCAACCCAGGGCACACACTTGGGGACCCAAACATCACCACCACAGTTTGAGTGAGACACACTAACAGTCGTTGCTTTTATTGGTTAAGCAAAGGAGACAAAATTTTCTCATAGTTAGAAGTCCTTCTGTTTAGTTCCCTAGAATGACAAATCCCTAGACTACTCACTCATAATTATGACAATTGGGGCACTTTCCAAAAACCAGGGAGTGATTCAGACCTTTTTTAAAATATCTTTTTAAATTCCTAAAGGCATCAAAATGTTCTCATTCTCCAGCACTAAGTTTTCATTGTTTTTTGTTTTTTTTAAGATTTTATTTATTTATTTGACAGAGAGAGATCACAAGTAGGCAGAGAGGCAGGCAGAGAGAGAGGAGGAAGCAGGCTCCCTGCTGAGCGGACAGCCTGATGCCAGGCTCAATCCCAAGACCCTGAGATCATGACCTGAGCCGAAGGCAGAGGCTTAACCCTCTGAGCCACCCAGGCACCCTAGTTTTCATTGTTATTAAATAAAATAGAACGGCCTCCTAATCCACGGTCAAGCACTCATTCTAGATGCTGTTTGCCCATGCACCGCCGAACAAGAAGACTGCAGGCTGAATGACACATGAGCTGAAGGCATGGCTTACACTTTTATTTTTCCCCCAAAGAACACTGATTATCTTTTAATTAAAAAGGTTTGGGGCGCTGCTTGGGTGGCTCAGTCCAATCGATCTCAGGGTTTTGAGCTCAAGCCACATTTGGCATAAAGACTACTTAAAATTTAATCTTAAAAAAAAAATTTTTTTTTTAGGTCACCTGGGTGGCCCAGTTGGTTAACCGTCTGACTCTTCATTTTGGCTCAGGTTGTGAGATTGAGCCCCTAAGTCAGGCTCCCTCCTCAGAGTGAGGAGTCTGCCTGGGATTCCATTCTCCCTCTCCCCGACCCCCCCCCCAAAGTGCACATGCACTCTCTCTAAAAATAAATAAATTATTTTAAAAAGGGAAAGAAAGGTTTGGGGGCGCCTGGTGGCTCAGTCATGAAGCCTCTGCCTTCAGCTCAGGTCATGATCCCAGGATCCTGCGACTGAGCTTGCATCGGGCTCTCTGGTAGGCGGGGAGCTTGCTTCTTGCTTTCCCACTCCCCCTGCCTGTGTTCCCTCTCTCACTCTGTTTCTTTCAAATAAATAAATAAAATCTTAAATAAATAAATAAACAAACAAAAAATGGTTTGCTGTGCCCAGGAGGCTCAGTCAATTAAGTGTCCAACTCTTTATACCAGCTCAGGTCTTGATCTCACATAAGTTTCAGCCCTATGTTGGGTTCCACGCTGGGTGTGGAGCCTACTTAAAAAAAAAAAATTTTTTTTTTTTTTTTAAGATTTTATTTATTTGTGAGAGAGAGAGCGAGCACAGGCAGACAGAGTGGAAGGCAGAGTCAGAGGGAGAAGCAGGCTCCCTGCGGAGCAAGGAGCCCGATATGGGACTCGATCCCAGGACGCTGGGATCATGACCTGAGCCGAAGGCAGCTGCTTAACCAACTGAGCCACCCAGGCGTCCCCAAAAAAAATTTTTTTTTTAATTAAAAAAAAAAAGTTTTGTTTTCAGATTGTCATCTAAATTTCTTTGGAATGACTCAAACTTTCCTCTGGCTAAAAATATTCTCTCTCACACAGTCTCTCACGCGCACACACACATACACGCACACACACCAAATTAAAAATAAGCAGGGGCATCTGGGTGGCTCAGTCCATTAAGCTTCTGCCTTTGGCTCAGGTCATGATCCCAGGGTCCTGGGATAGAGTTCCACATCGGACTCCCTGTTCAGTGGGGAGTCTGCTTCTCCCTCTTTCCCTCCTCCTCACTCGTGCTTTCTCTCTCTCAAATAAATAAAATCTCTTTAAAAAAAAAATTTAAAAACACACGGTAGTGAAATGGTTCATAACCTATTACTGAAAAATCTACGGAATAAAAATTAAAAATAAAAACCAGCATGGGGGCGCCTGGGTGGCTCAGTGGGTTGGGCCGCTGCCTTCGGCTCAGGTCATGATCTCAGGGTCCTGGGATCGAGTCCCGCATCGGGCTCTCTGCTCAGCGGGGAGCCTGCTTTCTCCTCTCTCTCTGCCTGCCTCTTTGCCTATTTGTGATCTCTCTCTGTCAAATAAATAAATAAAATCTTAAAAAAAAAAAAAACCAGCATGGACAAAAAATATTTATGTGTAAATGACTATTTTCTCGGAACTAAACCAAAAGTACTCTGATTCACACCATTTTCTTTGAAACAGTCCAAAACAATTTTTTTTAAGTGGGCTCCACGCCCAGTGCAAACCCCAACACAGGGCTTACACTGACAAGTCTGAGATCAAGACCGGAGGGGAGATGCCTGGTCGGTCAGATGCATAACTGAGCCACCTGGGGGCTCCACGGATGTTCTTTATGGAGTTAAACACAGAAATATTAACTACTAATTTCAACAAACACCACAAAACTCCTCATTTCCACTCCTCATTATTCTCAGAGACCCAGCCACTTGCCCGTGAAACATCCTTTAACATGCGCTCCTCAGCCTTCCGTGGCACTGGAGTGCACACGCCAACATCTCCGCACCGATCAACGCACTATGGCATTACCCGTGTGCTTGCCCACCTGCTCTCCTGCCTAATCTCCCCCAGGGCCTACTCTAGCCAACGCTCAAGTCCAGACGCAGGGGCAGCAGGACAGCAGAACCAAGCGCATTCCTGCCACGTTCCCTCCCAGCAAGGCTCCCGGCACGCCTGGCTCCCTGGCACCTGGCCTCGAGGACTGACAGCACACACACACACACACACCCGCCCCCCCCCCCCGCCCAAGCTCCACCCCAGCCGCGTCACAAAGGCTCCTGACAACTGTGGGCTGAGCACTCACTCAATAGGCAGCCATGAAAGGCCTGGGAGGGGGACACTGTAAATGCCCCATATCTATCCTCATTCTCCAGAGGTGACCATGGACTAGGTTCTTATTCCCTATTAGTTACCCACTGATTAATGGAACCCCAACTTCCCAACTTCATTCCCACTTAATATTCTCCAACACCTGCATTACCAACGTTAAACCCCAGAAAAAGCTGTCCTAATCACTAATTTCTACCAACTGTGCTACAACTGGTGTCTGACACACCCTTAGTGACCACATCCCTGAAGTTTACAGAGGTCACCATTACAAACAAACAAGGGCAGAAGCCCTAAAGCCAATACCTGAGCATTCACTTCCAAGATCAAGACCAGGACACAGAGACATTAGAGCCTGCTGCTAAGGACAGGGCGGAGTCCTTGGATCTGGGCTCCGGTCCCAGCTCCGCCCCTACTAGCAGACTGTGGAGGGGGGGCCAGCTCTCCTGACAAGGCCGCTGAGGACCCAGGAGCTCCAGCCCATGACTCAGCACAGAAAGGGAGCTCAGAGCCTGAGGAAGCCCTGTGTAAGAACTCACAGACTCATTTAAAAAGTTAACATTTATATGTTCTCACATTTTCAACCACCTGAAAGAGATTCTGGTTAGTTTCTAATGGTGTTTTCAGAAGCTAACAGGAGGTGTAAGACCAACTACAGCCCTATTTTTCAACCTGGTTCTTCCCATCAATGAGCCAGATGACAAGGCTGAACCATACCACCTCTAGCCAGGTTTCAGGTAGGCCTTACACCACAATTTAAAAGTAAATTTAATTTGGGGGCACCTGGGTGGTTCAGTTGGTTGATTGTCTGACTCCTGATCTCAGCTCGTGTCTTGATCTCAGGGTCATGAGTTCAAGCCTCGTTTGGGGTCTGGTTCTGGGCATGGAGCCTACTTTAAAAAAAAAATTCCTAAATAAATAAACTGAATTTCTTGTCACTGAAATAAATCCAACCAAAGAAGCAAGCACAGCCACTGGCTATCATGGGATCCCAGGAATGACAGAATTCCAGCAGCGACTGCATCAAAAACGTAACCAGTGAGAACCGGGAGATACAGCAGACAGTGGCAGATTCCTGGTAAAATGGGCCTCGAGGAGACATGGACATAATAACATGCCCAGAGAGGACACCCTCCAAAGGACCAGTGCAGAAAGACACCAGACTCTAGAAGGCTCACCAGGCAGTGTGGCTCTGGAGGAAAGGAGGACAGGAGGGGACAGTGGAGGGCGTGCAGAGGGGACGAGAGGCACTCAGCAGCTGCTACAGCCCAGGCCCAGTAAACACGCGCCTACCTCTTCTAAGTAGTTCTGATTTCACTCCTCGGACCACATGAAGTGCATCCAGGTACAGAGCCATATGCAGAGCCTGACCTGTGGCCCAGGGGTGTGTTCTGGCCACAGCTTAGTCCACAGGACATTAAAACCACTTCTCCCCTGTAGAAGCACTAGAGGACCAAACACCCACAAAGCAGAACTACAAAGAGGCGG
This sequence comes from Mustela putorius furo, assembly GCF_011764305.1. Classification (NCBI taxonomy): domain Eukaryota; kingdom Metazoa; phylum Chordata; class Mammalia; order Carnivora; family Mustelidae; genus Mustela; species Mustela putorius. The sequence continues at coordinate 15,083,183 of NW_025421293.1, forward strand.
GACCCAGAGTCTCCGAAGGAAGGGATGATGGGCTGCTCTCTTCCACGCTCACTGCAGCAGAGTTCCTGGATGTGACGGTGAACGGTCCTGGAATTTACCCGGTGCTTCTCTCCACTGATCCTGCTTTCTCCCATTTTCCCTCCCCCTGTCCCCTAACCCTAATACTTGAATCACTCTTCAGTTCCCTCCATGAAACGTGCGCATTAAATACAGAGAAGGAAAATGAAATAAGGTGGCAAGAAGGATGAAATGAAATCGTGTGTGCAAGGCAGTGCCTGGCACACAATGCTCAGCAGTGAGCTTGAGGCACGCCTGGGTGGCTCAGTTGGTTGGACGACTGCTTTCGGCTCAGGTCATGATCCCGGAGTCCCGGGATCAAGTCCCGCATCCGGCTCCCAGCTCCACGGGGAGTCTGCTTCTCCCTCTGACCTTCTCCTCGCTCATGCTCTCTCACTGCCTCTCTCTCAAATAAATAAATAAAATCTTTAAAAAAAAAAGTGAGCTTGAACATCTGGTAGAACGGAGTTATACAGCTGTGCTCTCAATCCTTTCAACATTGCTTTTCTTCTGAGTGAGCAACCGCTGAGATGGAGATCTAACTCACTCCCAGGTCTAAAGGCAAAGACCATCAGCAACGTGGACAGCTCCGACCAGGAGCCCACAGGTGGGAACGTCAGCCCGGACCTGTCAGACGCATGCCAGAACTCCCAACAGCAAACGTGCAACTTGGGTTCTAGATCCACTGATAACTAAACGGGAGCACTCAGCAATTTCAAAACGCTGCTCCCAGCCTCCATGTCCATCCCCCGAACACCACAGCCTTCCTGCTGGTATCAGGGCCCTGACTCTACTGGCCCCAGCCTGAGACTCAAGGGAAAGCTGAGTTGCACTCATACAACAGTAGATAAAAAAGCAGATCGAGGGGCGTCTGGGTGGCTCAGTGGGTTAGAGCCTCTGCCTTCGGCTCAGGTCATGATCCCAGGGTCCTGGGATCGAGCCCCATGTGGGGCTCTCCGCTCAGCAGGGAGCCTGCTTGCCTTCCTCTCTCTCTCTCTCGGCCTCTCTGCCTACTTGTGATCTCTGTCAAATAAATAAATAAAATAAAATAAAATAAAATAAAATAAGGCAGATTGAAAATGTCTTCAATGGCATCAGAAAACCCTGGAAAGAATCTGAGGCTGACATTCTGCAAATGCATGTGCTACAGAAGAGGGGCCCTGTCCAGGTTCCACTGTCCTCAGAGTGCTCTGCTCTGGCTGCTAGGACCTTATGAGGGGCCACTGCAGGCCCCAGGTCCAGAGCCCCAGGGCAGGACTTTCCCTGCCTGGGCAGTCTGGGCAGAGTGCACAAGGGCGCCTCCTCCATCCTGGTGAAAGACAGCTTCTTTTTTTTTTTAAGATTTATTTATTTATTTGACAGACAGAGATCTTAAGTTGGGGGAGAGGCAGGCAGAGAGGGAGAGAGAGAGAGAGAGAGGGGAGGAAGCAGGCTCCCTGCTGAGCAGAGACCCTGATGCCTGCTGAGCAGAGACCCTGATGCGGGGCTCAGTCCCAGGACCCTGGGATCATGACCTGACCCGAAGGGAGGCTTTAACCCATTGATCCACCCAAGCACCCCCGAAAGAGAGCTTCTTCAGGGCGGGCACGGAGCTGCCATGTCCAAACAAGAAAAGCACACGTTAGGGGCCACAGGGCTGAGTGCAGCATCTGCAAGTAGAAAAGATCACTCAGTGTCTCCTTGTACCTCGATCTACCTGCAGCTAAGAGAACATGCAGGCTGGCAAGCACAGGAGGAGTAGAGGGCCTCTGTTCAGGCTGAACTTCAGTTACAAACCTGAGGACTTAAGAACCTTTACAAATATGCAATTCTTAGTAGGGTTCTAAAATCAGAATTTAAAAAAATGTTCAGCGGGGCGCCTGCGAGGTTCAGTGGGTTAAAGCCTCTGCCTTCAGCTCAGATCATGATCCCAGGGTCCTGGGATCGAGCCCCACATCGGGCTCTCTGCTCAGCAGGGAGCCTGCTTCCTCCTCTCTCTCTCTGCCTGCTTCTCTGCCTACTTCTGATCTCTGTCAAATAAATAATAATCTTTAAAAAAAAATGGTTAGGGACACTTGGTGGCTCAGTCGGTGGCACATCTGCCTTCAGCTCAGGTCATAAACCCGGGGTCCTGGGATCGAGTCCCACATCCGGCTCCCTGCTTAGCTGAGAATCTCACTCTGCCGGCTGCTCTCCCTGCTTGTACTCTCTCTCTCTCTCTGGCAAATGAAAAAAATAAAACCTTTAAAAAAAGTAAAAATTTTACAAGTTTACAGAAAGTTATAAAATCAGAGTTAAGATTCTTTTTTTAAAGTAGGTTCCCCAATGAGGGGCTCAAGCTGGCGACCCTGAGATCAAGAGTCAGAGGCTTAACCCACAGAGCCAGCCAGGCACCCAGCGAGGTTTCTCCTTCAATGCCCCTTGAGTACATACTGCTACACTGTCATCATACGGTAGAGACAAAAATATAAAGCTGTTTGGTTCTTGAATATTTTAACCAAGAATGAATTTTAGTGCTGTGGGCACATACAATTTGAATTTTTTCTATTTAGAATGTCTGTACTAATCTAGTTAACAATCTAGAAAATGTGCCTGAAAAATCTCAAAACTTACAAGTGTCACACAAGAGTTAAAAACAGCTTTGACTGGGTGGCTCAGTGGGTAAAGCTGCTGCCTTCGGCTCAGGTCATGATCTCAGGGTCCTGGGATCGAGCCCCACATCCGGCTCTCTGCTCAGCAGGGAGGCTGCTTCCTCCTCTCTCTCTCTCTGCCTGCCTCTCTGCCTACTTGTGATCTCTCTCTCTCTCTCTGTCAAATAAATAAATAAATAAATAATCTTAAAAAAAAAAAAAAAAAACAGAGCTTTGAGGAAATGGCAAAGCCAAAGACACAGAAAAAACTAACATCTCTGAAATAATATTAGCACACAATATTTTCTTAGGAAATGCTATCTGTTCTTAAGAAACACTGGAAAAAGGAACCTCCTTTTTACCCCTGGAGGCCCCAAGTAGCATTCCCTAGTCAACAATACATTTTTTTATTTTTTAGTGACATTATCTGTTTATTTGACCGAGAGAGACACAGTGAGAGAGGGAAACCAAGCAGGGGGAGTGGGAGAGGGCGAAGCAGGCTCCCCGCCGAGCAGGGAGTCAATGTGGGGCTCAATCCCAGGACCCTGGGATCCTGACCTGAGCCAAAGGCAGATGCATCACCGACTGATGCCCCAGGCACCCCGACAGTTTTATTTTATTGAACAGTGCACAAAGCACTGGGTTTACAGAGATGGGTAGGTGACAAATCAAACTTTCAGCTGATTTGGACACTGACAAAGTGGCTAAAACAGAATGAGCCCAGGCAGAAGAGGCCAGTGCCACCTCATGATCCGAAATCCTCACAGAGGACCTGCTGCGGGTCCCCCTGAGGCCAACGTCAGAACCTGTGGCTCTTGCCCATAACCCGTCCTCGGGGACAGAAGCCATCAAAGGGGACAGCGATAGCCAGAACGTTCCCCCAGCACTTGGCACAGCTCCAGACACGCCATCTGCCACGGTGCCGTCCCTCTGGGACACTGGGCGCGGCTAGCACGGGGTTCCTATGGTCCCACAGGACTCAGCGTGACCGGCCAGCAGTGGGCGCTCAACAGACCTTCCAGAGAGGTCCCAGGGCCGAGTGCACCCGCAGCAGAAGCGACATTCTATCACCCGGGGCCGATCCTTATCACCCAGAGGGCGGCTGCCCTGGCTGTTTCCTTTGTCCTCCTCTGCAAAGAGGGTTACTTTTCAAAGTAAAATGCCAAGGTGGCCCTTTAAAACTTAGAACTAATTTTTTTTCAAGACTGTATATAAGGTCAAGGTGGTCCACACAGGGCGTAGCATTAGCTACAACTCATCTGCTGCGGACGACACGAGGGCTCATCCTGCCACGTGCCCCCCCTCGGTGCCCACCACCCTAGAACCACATCTTAATGTAACTGTCCCACTCAACAGGAATCCTGTTAAACCTAAATACTGTAGAGACTAACAAAGACATCAGTTATCTTTGTCTACATAACCAAAAAAATCTTAATTTGGTCTAAGTAAGACCATAAAAAAGATAATAATTTGGGTTAGAAATGAGTGTTTTCCAAATGTCATGCTCAATGTAATTACTTCTACCATAAAAAATAGAAAACTGGTGTTCATCTGTTTTTATCTTAAGCAGTAAAACAATGTTTACAAAAAGCTGTGATTTACACTAAGTGAGGACCCTAAAAATGAACTGAGTAAAACAGTGAATTGGACACAAATGACTAAAACAAAAATACTTGAAAGCTTCACAGAACGCTACATGTTTTATGTATACACACACATACACGAATATGTTTTTAAACTTCAAGGAAAACACCACTAAATTTCGTGGTAAATTATACAGACTGAGACTTCTACTCCTCACTTACCCCTCCTGTACTATTCAACATTTTTTTAAAAGAGCAGGTATTAGCCTTATAATTTCAACAACTAATCCAGTAACTATTATCTTCTGCAAACAGTTTCTTTGTTCTCCATCCGTGAAGAGGTATGGGCAGGCAGACCCACGGGTTCCATTCGGGCTCTGTCGCCCAGCTAGGAGAACCCGGAACAGAAGGGAAGGACAAGGTCCTCACACCTCCGGGCGCCGTCGACAGAAGTCTCCACAGCGCCCAAGCCCAGAGTGTTACTGGAGGGTCAGCCAGGGAGTACCCAACCTGCTCGGTGCTGCCTGGCACAGAATAAAAATACTCAAAGTCAGTTATTAGCAGCAAGTCTGTGCTGAAAAACAGTGTCCAGCCAAGGCCGGGTGTTTCTTTCCTTTTTTGGGAAATGATGAGTCAACAGCAGGAGAGGTAGGCCGATGGGCTTGTTTACATAAGAGAACAGCTCTGAGTTTTAGGAAAGATAATTACTCCTAACAGAAAACAGTTATCACATGCTTACCTCTCCTGATCAAAAGTGCCCCAGATCTTTTTAATAAAAAACCCACTGCCTGATAGTGGTATTATCCTAGTATTTCAGCAGAAGCCCAAAGTCAAATTATTTATTCTGTCCATGTGAACATAAAGGTCTTCGTTCTGAGAGTCCAGAAAGCATGACCACAGGGTTGCATAGTGTCTGCTTCAACCCGGAACGCACTCCATCTCCTCACAAGCGGCAGTCACAGGGGCTGCCCACGACGCCATTTCCATGGCGAGATGCTGTCCCTGCGGAGGGCCATCCCACAGTAGCACTGCACAGTGAGTCTGGGGGCCTCTCCCACGGCTGACGGGGCCCCTCCTGGCCCTTGTAGGGCCGGACAGTGTGACGACTTCGACGTGGGAAGAAGAGAGGGGGTGCTGCCTTTTTCTTACTGTCTGACGGGAGGCTGACCGTACGCATCTCATCCGTGTCTGGGACACCCCTGCCTGTCACGGAAGCAGTCTCTAGTGACTCGGGCTGCACTGCCAGAGGTTCCCGCCTCTCCGGCTGGCTCAGAAAGGCTCCCTCCAACCCAGCAACATGCCAACAGTCTGCTATGGATTCTACTGCTCATCTGGGTCCCTCATCCGTCCCTGAGTCCTTCGCGTACAGCGAGGTAAGCATCAGGAGTGCACGCTGAGCACGTCTGCGGGATCATCCACAGCACCCATCAGTCTGGCCCTCCCCTCCCAGGGGGTCACCCCCTCTGCCTTCCGGCTCCCCCTGCTGCTCCATCTCCTGCCAGCTTCCAGCAAGCACTGACTAGCTCCTGCCCTCCAGCCTTGACCCCTCTAGCTAGAATACTGCCAGGAGGGGCTGTCTACAATCAGAGGGACCACCTCACCGCCTTCGCATCCCACCGTGGCTCCCTAGCACCCACAGACAGGGCCCAAGAGGCGGCCTGCACCAAACCCTCCATCCAGACGTCCCACTTATCCTCTCCATCTCCCAGCAATCCACAGGGCAGCTTCACTGAGGCCCTGGACCCAGACAACCCTCTTCTTCTGACCCCAGGTACACAGTTCCTCTGCTCCCTCCTTGGCTGGGAGGCCATCCTGATTCCCCACCCTCATCCCTCGGTCTCTTTCCACCCCACTTGCTCCTGGCTATCTTCTGCTCAGCCTCAGAATTCAGCTGAGAGTCCACGTGCAGGGAGCGCTCCTGGAGCCCCCACCCCGCATCCAAGTCAGACGCTCCCTTTAGTGCTCCCTCCAGCACTCATCACTCCACGGAGACTGTAATCACCACTTACTAACAAGTCTTCCTCTCTGAGGAGACCTTGCACTCTGAGCGCGGCCCCCGAACATCACTTCAACAGATCAACACCGTGTAGGCGCCTGCAGAGCGGGGAGAACTCACTGCTGTGTGGGTTCCTCGCTTTGCCTATCACCCGAAAATCCAGCCTCTGCTGCTCATGTGACCACACCTGGCAAAACCGTGCCGAGAGCGATACAAACGTGAGATAAGCAGGAAGGGTCGTGCACACCTGGGCCCCCTTATTCTATCTCCTAACAGACTCAAAGTGCTTCTCACTTGTGCTCATCAGATCAGAACAGCTGTGTCTTATTCCTCCTATAACTGGGAATGCGAATTAGAAACAGCAATCACGGGCTCTTATTTGAACTGCAAACGCTTAATCCACACGAGTTCTCAATAACTCTTCTCGTGCTGTCCCCACAAACATGAAGCAGTAGGCTCAAAATCGGTGTCTTCTGGTCCTGAAAAGCTCTGCAGCATAGGTAGCAAGTGAAGAACTCATCAAGTTGATCTGTTTTCCATATTCTAGATGTAGCTCACATCATCCAATAATACTGCCAACGACTGGAAAACAAACCAACCAGGGAAAGCACACCTTTGTTTTCAAGCTACACGTGTCCCCAGGGGAAGTGGCTCCTTCCCCATCGGGAGCCACTCACCTATGCTTCACCGCTCTCCATATGCATCAAGGACCTGCACTCCTATTATGCACAAAGATCAAGAAGTGTGCCTTGCACAGCTCTTATCTCCTAAACTAAAACGTGCAACCCAGGACCACTCGCTGAGTGCACCTGTGACTAAATGGTCACCCTTTCATCGACAGATAACAAGCATGGTTAGTTACAGATGTGATTCAAACTGCAGAACTGCCTAACAAATGACCCAAGTCACTTAACGAAATAGAACCAACAAAACACAGCATAAGCAGCAGGGCCATGTACTGTATTCCCATCTGCCAATCCTGCTCATTTTGACCCAGTGCAAGCAAACGGTTTCAAAAGCACATCCTAGGTTCAGTCTCCTCTACCCGAAATCAAGAAGGGTCAGCAAGCCAAAACAGCCATGAGTTCCAAATCTGGGAATGGAGGGAGCAAGAAAGGAGGAACACGGTTACCCCAGTGAACAAGATGGGGCTGCAGCTTGGCTCCCACAGCACTCCTGCTGGGACACCACCACTGTCTGGTTCCCATGTGCCCTGGAGCCTACATGTGAGCATAACCTTCCACCAGGTGCTCAGGCCGACCACCCCTGCATCTCAGTGGGTCTCATAGGTGCCATGACTCCCCGCACTCTTGCCTCACCTCAAAATATTCAGGTGGGAGCAGGAGATGCAGGGCTAAAAGATGGTTCCCTCCCATGTCTCTTCTACCAAAAACTGTTGCCTGGCGTTTGTAATTGTGAGCAAATTCAAATTGGCTCTACTTTCAGAATCTGGAGATCATCCGATCATCATAAATTCAGAACCAGGAACCAATGGCTATGAGCAGACACTCCATCAAACGCCAGTGTTCCCTGAAAATAGGTCACCCAGTAATTTCCAGTTGAAAATGGTACAATGAACAAAGATGGTAGCTCCCACTCTCTTCTGATACGCCTCCTAAAATGAGATTGTTCCTAAAGGCACACAGCCACAGATCAAAACAAAACCAAGAAAAGACAACAGCAAGAAACCTGGAAGGTAGAATGCAAATTAACGAAAACACAACTAAGCCAGAAAAAGCTGAGTCACAAGCTTGCAAGGAGAAGCACTGAGAAATGGTCCAACTGTCATCATGGAACCCCCGAAAGGTTACAATAGTGGCACCTGACTCCATCTGGACGGGAGGGTGGAGACTGGAACCGAAATACAGCAGGAATTGAACACTGAAAGTCCATTTAAACGCAGTTAGGCAAAACCCATGATCACACCTCAATCAATGCAGAAAAGCACTTGGCAAAATCCAACACCCTTTCATTATAAAATATTCAACCAAGTAGGAGTAGAAGGTAACTTCCCCAAGCCAATAAAGGGCATTCACTGACACCCACAGCTCACATCATCCTCTGTGGGAAAGGACACACAGCTTCCCCCTAAGATCAAGAACAAAACAAGAATGCCTACTTCCAGCACTGCTATTCAACATGGCACTGGAGTTCCAGCGGGAGCCATTAGGCAAGAACAAGAAACAAAAGACCTCCAATTGGAAAGGAAGCAGTAAAGCTATCTCTACTCACAGATGACATATCTCATATATAGAAATAAAGGATTCACAAACAAAAAAAAACTATAAAAGCTAACAAATTCAGCAGAGATGCAAGTTACAAGATCAACACCCCAAAATCAGTTGTATTTCTATAAAATAGCCATGAACAATCTGGAAATGAAATTAAACAATTCCTCTTACCACAGCATCCCAAAGAAAAACAAACTTAAAGAGTAAATTTAACCGAGAAAGAACAAGGCTCGTACACTGAAAATTACAAAACACTGCTGAAAGAAATTAAAGAAAAATACATGGAAAGACTTCCCTTGTTCATAGACCAGAAGACTTAATATTTTGAAACATGGCAGTAGAAGATTACTAAGAGATCTCCAGATTCAATGCAACCTCTATGAAAGTTCCAATGGCCTTCTTTGCAAACACGATAAAGTTAATCTTTAAATTCATATGGGGGGGCCTGGGTGGGACTCAGTTGGTTAAGCATCTGCCTTCAGCTTGGGTCGTGATCTCCAGGCCCTGGGATCTAGCCCCAAATTCAGGCTTCCTGTTCAGCAGGGAGTCTGTTAGCTCCCTTTCCATCTGCCAATCCCACCAGCTCTTGAATAAATAAATAAAATCTTAATGAGAAAAGAAAAGAAAGCAAAAACAAAGCAAAAAAGATAGTGAATGCAAGAGAGCATATAGAGAAACTAGAACCTTGTATGCAGCGGGTGGGACTGTAAAGTGATGCAGCCACTGCGGAAAACAGTCGGGCAGTTCCTCTACACATTAAATTAGAACTACCATATGATCCAGCAACCCCACTCCTAGATACATACCCAAAAAACGGGAAAACATGTACTCCAACAAAAACCTGTACACAAATGGTCATGGCAGCAATACTCATTAATAGGCAAAAAGTAGAAATGACTCAAATGTCCACTAACCAATAAACGGATTAAAAAAAACTGTGGTATATTCATGCAGTATTCTTCAGCCAAAAAAAGAAATGCAGCTCTGATACGTTACAACATGAATAAACCTTGAAAACATTATGCTAAGTAAAAGAAGCCAGACACGGAAGGCCACATACTGTAGGAATCCACGTCTATAAAACAACCCAGAGCAGGAAAACTCATAGACAGACAGGAGGTTAGTGGGGCCAGAGGCTGGCAGCAACGGGGAAGTGCCTGCTGACGGGTATGGGGTTTCCACTAACGGGCGAAACAGACCATTCTGGAACTAGACCGTGATGAGGGCTGGCCCCTCCAGACCCATCAAAGGGGCAAATTTTATGTTGTGTATTGCACCAGTCACACAACAGCAGTGGTTAGGCTCAGCCAGTGAAACATCTGCCTTCAGCTCAAGTCCCAGATCCCCAGGTCCTGGACAGAGATCCACGTGGGGCTCCCTGCTCAGCAGGGAGTCTGCTTCTCTCTCCGTTTATCTCTCAAAGGAATAAATAAAATCTTAAAGAAACAAAAAAACAAACACCAAGGGGTCTCTATAGCAGAGGATAAGGGGAATCCTGAAGCCCCAGGATGTCCTCCTAGAAAGGGAGAGGAACAGCACTTCCTTACTCACTTTTGAAGGCCACAACCACACTCTTCTACCCAACTTGGAAAACTAGGCAGGAGACTGGAAAGCCCTTGAGAGGATAAAATGCCCAATAAAGGATAAAGGTAATGCCCCTCCCTATCAGCCCAGAACTACCACAGGAGCGGGCAGGGTCCTGCTCTCCAATGTGCTCAACCAGGATCACCCAACATGTCACAGAACACAGGCCAAAGCAAGCAAAAACTGAGGTCACGGAAGAAGAGAATGAGCCACTACCGTGTCTACGAAATAAGAAACATGGCTGAGGGGCGCCTGGGTGGCTCAGTGGGTTAAAGCCTCTGCCTTCAGCTCAGGTCATGATCCCAGGGTCCTGGGATCAAGCCCCCCCCCCCATCCCTCAGTGGGGAGCTGCTCAGTGGGGAGCCTGCTTCCCTCTCACTCTCTGCCTACCTCTCTGCCTACTTGTGATCTCTGTATGTCAAATAAATAAATAAATAAACAAAAATTTAAAAAAAAAGAAAGAAAGAAAGAAGAAACATGGCTGAATTTTAGAGGAAAAAAGGAACCTCCAAAAAAGCTCTGGGAAATTTAAAATACGATGACCAAAATAAAATGCTAAATAAAAGAAAAAAAAAACTGAGGAAATCTACAAAGTGAAATGAAAAGACAAAAATGGAAAATGGGATAGATAAAGATTTTATATTTAAAAAGTACAAACAGGGACCAAAAGGGCTAAGTCCCAAGTAAAAGCATTTCCAAAACACACAGAAAACAAAAGTAAAACATGAAAAGTGTCCAAGAAAACAGTGCAAGAAAATGCCCCAGAACTAACCCTCCTGAGCTTCCAGACGTAGAAAAACTACACAATGTCCCATGAAACGGAGGCGAATAAACCAAAACCCAAGTTTCCAAGCACTGCAGACCCTGGGAGTGAAAACAGTGCGCGCACCCGGGGTTGAGACCGAGCAGCACGTACTGGGGCAGCGGGCCGCCCGCACCCTGGGAAGGCAAGCCCCGCACACCGGAGTGCTCCTGTGGGCACGAATAGGTCCCCACAGGGAAGGCAGGCCCCGGGCCCCGCCCCACCCCGGGGCTGGCAAGCACTCCACACCTGCTCACTCTGGCGGGCGGAGGGTGAGGGCCCAACCAGGACCAGCGCACCAGGTGCAGAAACTCTGGGACCTGTAGGAGAGCTGCAGAGCAGGTCAAGGGGGCGAGCGCCCCACCCCGCGCTCCAGCGAGGTCAAGCACCCCGAGGCCAAGCCGGGGACCCTGGTGGGGGGTCAGGGGAGCCCAGATGACGGGGGTGGGGGTCTCCCGTGTGTTGGGGGCGCGGGGATCGGAGGCACCGGAGTGTTGGGGGTGACAGGGGTCAGGGGCACCCAGGTGTGCGGAAGGCTGGGGTGCCAGGTTGTGGGGGTGGTGGGGGTCGGGTGCTCCCGTGTGTTGGGTGAGTGGGGGAAGCGGGGACTCCCGGGTGCCGCGGTTGGGGAGGCGGGGGCTCCCGGGGGTCGGGGTCCGGGGTGTCGGGGGCTCCCGGGTGTCAGGGTCGGGGATGGCGGGGGTCGGGGATGGCGGGAGTCGGGGTCGGCGGGGGCTCCCCTGTGTCGGAGGCGGGGGTCGGGGGGGGCGGGGGCTCCCGGGAGTCGAATCGGGGTAAGCGGAGCTCCCGGGGGTCGGGGATGACGGGGACTCCCGGGTGTCGGCGTCGGGGGAGGCGGGGGCTCCCGGGTGTAGGCATCCGGGGCGCCCGGGTAGGGGCGGGCGGCGACGACATAAGTCCCCGGGTGCGCAAGCGTCCCCACAGCCCCGCCGGCACCCCGCTGACGTCGGGCGGAGGAGACGCCCCCGGGACCCGCCTGCCGCAGACTCGGGCCAGGTGCGGGGACGCGCAAGGCCGAGGAGGCGGCGGCGGCCGTTGGCTGCACAGGCGGGGCCCGTGGCACAGTCCGTGCCCTCCGCCCCCGGCCCGCAGCTCCCGCCCGCTGTGAGAGACGCCCTAGCCCCATTCCTGTTTCCCCCGCCGACCTCGCTCCGGCCCCCTCACCCCTCCCACCTTTCCCCTCCCCTCCCCAGGAACTCACCTGCCTCGCGCCACAGCCACCACCGATTGCGCCCCCGCTGCCGCCCCAGGCCTGATCCGCGCCACCCAGACCCGATCTCGAGAAGAGACCTTGGGGGCGCCAGCCAATCGCGGGCTGCGACTGGAGGCGGGCGGGAGCAACGCAGACTTCCACCAGTCTGGAGCGCGCCACCTGAAGCCCCTTGGCCAGTAAGAAGGCGGCCTATCTAGGAGCCTGGCCAATCGCGAGCTGAGGCCGACCGCTCAAGAGGAGAAGTGGGCGGGGCCGCGAGGCGGCGCGCCGGACCGTACGGCGGGAGGGGGCGACGTACGCTGCGGCGGCCGTACGGCAGAGGCGGGACCGCGGCCGCCGCGGGAGGGGCCGCACGGAGGCGGAGCCATTGTCTCCGCCCCGCGGTGTCCGCGCCTCCCGCCTTGAGTTGCAGTTGGGGAGCTGATGCGAGGGTGGCGCCCCGCCCGCGGTCCGCCCTTGCCCGGGACCCGGGTGGAGACTGAGGCTCCGGCGGCCGGGGGTCCCCGCGAGTCTGCGCCGGTCCGCTCGCAACCGCACGCTGCGACCTCGCTCTCTCGGAGGAGCTCGGACGCCCTTTCCCCGGGGTGGGTGTTAGGGGTGGGGACTGCTGGGGCGGTGGGCGCGGGCTGCGGTGGGTCCCGGACGCGCGCGCCACGGGGCCGACCAGATGGCCTCGCAGGTGGGGGAGGGGTTTGGCACGTTGCCCTGCGGAGGACTCCGGGAGCACGAGGGATGCTCTAGGACGGAGAAGCGCTGGAGAGCAGGGTAGGACTCCTCACGCACACGTGCAGTGCGGGGAGGAAACCTGCGGCCCGCTGTGTCCTGGAGCTGCCACCTGGGAGAAAGGCCGCACCAGGGACGGGGGACCCCTGCACGCCTACCTGGCTCCCGCCCCCGCCTGTGCGGGGTTTGCGTTGGCTTCGTCTGGGCTCAACTAGTTCCTACTGACGGCAGCAGGCTGGAACCCGTTTGCATGGGGGAGCTGTGTGCAAGAGTCCCTCCGCTGCCATCGCGACGCGGGGCCTCCCGGCCTAAGGAGGAGCACTGGAGAGAGCACCTAGTCCGGCCTCACGAGGAGGCCCGAGAGGGGACACTTCTCTGTGGGCTCCGTCAGGGTCAGGGGCGAGGGGGGTCCTTGCTTGCCCGGTTCCCCTACTCTGCCCCCCTCCCTCTGGCTGTGGGCCTTCTCCGCTCCCCTGGGCCATCTGATCCCTTTATTTCAAACCCAGCATGTTCACTCCCGGACAGCTCCGTGGGCGCACTCTCCTCACTGGGGTTGCACGGCAGGACCCCATGTTCACTGGATGCCTCCTATAGCAGGTGCATTTTTGAAGCACGTAGAAAATCACATTATCTGTCCCCACATTCCGATGGGAGGAGTTCTGTGTTTCTGTGCAAGCTTGGAGGAAAACAAGCAGAGGCAGGGCTAAGGTGTGGGAGGCCTGCAAATTATGAATGTGGCAGGCAGGTGGGGACACAGGAGACATAAGGGAGCAAACCAGCAGCATTCGGGGCAGACAGAAAAGCAGATGCCAGCACCCTGAGGTGGGGGTTGAAGATTTAGAGGCCTTCATTCACTGGTCAAGGAAGCCACGTTTGTGTGGACACTGGCTTCCAGAAAAAAGGAAGAAATTCTTCAAGTGATGTCTAGGTGTGAAGTCGCAATAAGGAAACGTGACTTGAAGGTGACATCACAGACTTAAATCATAAAGGAGACACGTCCAAGAACAAGGCTAGCTCTTCAAAATGAAACAGGCACCTGGGTGGATCAATTGCTTTGGACGTAGACTCGGTTTCAGCTCCAGTCATGGGTTCCACTGAGTATGGAGTCTGCTGGTCTCTCTCCTTCCTTGTCTGCTCCTCCCCACCCCTGCTCTGCTTCTCTCTCTCAAATAAATAAGCAAAAATCTTTAAAAGAAAGAAAGCACTTTATAGTGCCACATAAATGTAGAGACTGGGCCAAGAAATGCACTCAGGAAATGACAAGCCATTAACTGAAAACAGTATATGCTGTGGGATTTCATGTGTTCACACTCACACTCTCTCTCACACACACACATACACACACAGCTTGGAAAAATGATGCCAGCAACTCCAAGTAGGGGCATTGCTCTTCTAGTCCTACTTGGTGTTACTGTATTTTGTACAATGAACTCAACAGTTTTAGAAGTTTTCAAAGTTTCTAAGTGTTAAACTATAAGAAAGTACTGTGACATCCACCTTGATTCCACTATCCCAAATTAACTGGGACTATCTTGTCATGTCCCTTTTTGAAGTTTCATTTTTAAAGAAATAAAACCAGCTGCTTGATAACTGGAAAGCCAAATGAAAAGAAACACTCTAGTGTCTAGAGGAGATGTCAAGGAGAATTTGTTTCCCTGCAGCAGGGAAGGATTTCTTAAAACCTCAGAAGTACATCAACGGCAGAACGCGGATGAATTACGTTAAAATGAAGGGTGTCTGGGGGCGCCCAGGGGGTATAGTCGGTTAAGCGTCCAACTCTTGTTTTCAGCTCAGGTCGTGATCTCAGGGTCCTGGGACTGAGCCCCACGTCAGGCTCTGCTTGAGATTCTCTCCCTCTCCCTCTGCCCCTCCCGCTCATGCTGTCTGTCTGTCTCTCTCTCTCTCTCTCTCTCAAATAAATATAATCTTTTAAAAAAAGTCTGTTCCATAAAAGACACCATGACAAGTCAGCAGCTGGTGACCAGTCAGAAGATATTTGCCACATTTAAAACAGACAAGGAGCTACTGCTTAGAGCGTCCAAGGAGCTCCTGGAGATCATCAAGAGGAAGACAGGAACACAGCAGAGAAGCAGGCAAAGGGTGTGAACAGGCAATGCACTGGGAAGAAACCTAAATGCATGACAGGAATAGAAGAGATGCTTGATGGGGCACTTGGCAGGCTCAGTCAGTGCAACTGTGCATCTCAGGCTTGTGAGTCTGAAACCCACGTTAGGTGCAGAGAAAAAATAACCTTAAAAATTATACCTTAAAAACCTTAAAAATTTTCAAAAATCAAGAAGAGATGCTGGAGCTCATTTGGGATCAGAGAAATGCAAATAGAATAATTCCTCCTCGCCCCACCTCCATCCAGTCAGTAGCAGAGAGGGAAGGACGCCAAGTGCTGGTGGGCGGGTGGACTTGGGGATCCTGGTGTCCGTGAACTGCACACCCGCCCCCAGGCCCCTGGGAAGGGAACTTGAGCAGGGCCTTCCCTCCAAGGTGCTGGTCCCGACACTCTGCCCTGGGCAAATAGGGACCCCCCAGGCAGGGTGTCCCAGGCCCGCTGGGCAGACAGCATGCTGGTTCACTTATTCTTCAGCTGGCCAAGAGCATCCCTTTTTTTCTCCACCGTGTGTTCTCTCCAGGCACACAGTGGACTGGGCGAGCCCCACCCACTCCCGGGAGAGCCATCTGCCTGAGTCCATCTATGGAATCAGATGTTTACCTCACCCGGAAACTCCCTCGCAGACAGTCCAGAATAATCTTTGCATGAATATCTGGGCTCCCGGTGGCCCGTCCAGCTCTTCTCCTGCCTTTAGATTCAGACAGGCTGGAGCTTACACCAGCAGCCCTCTTGGGTCTCCGCTGCTGCGTGTTCCAGCCTCCATAACCCCGTGAACCAGTTTCATATATGCATATCTCTCTCTTTCACATGTACACACCTGCCCCACGTGCCGTGTCTTCCACCGTCTCTCTGGAGAACCCGGACTGACACATACACTCCCCCCACTATTCTGCATAACACCATTCAGGTGAGTGAAGACACACCGAGCAGGGCTGTGTGGGTAATAAGGACACTCACGGCAAGGAAGAGAGACACCAACCGTAAGACCTTTGGGGAAGAGGACAGCAGAGGAGTAGGGAATGATCCAGAGAGTAACTGCGTGAAACCAGGAGGGATCAGGATAACAGCGGGCCATGGAGGAGGGCTGAATTCCCTCCCCCTTCCACCCTGGAAGGGATAGATGGAAGTCAAATAAATAGGCAAAGATAAGATGGATAGATATCAATAGATGATACATAGACCTAAGGCTTGCTGGTCCCCTTTGCAGCCCTCAACGTCTTCCCTCAACAGGGAGGCTGATGGACAGACTCGAGGCAGCTTGGCCTCCCACCCACAAGCCGGTTCCTGTAAGGGTGCATGCCCTGCTGCGGGGGTCAGGTGCGCGGAGCACCAGGGCATGGCTGTGCTGCTCAGTGTGCCTCCCTCCCCCCACGCTAGGCCTGGATACCAAGGGCTCTTCTCCATTCCCTGTACTGGATATACCCCCTCCACAAGAAGAACAGAGTAAATCAGACCTGTTCTCGCCAATGGGTGGTAAGCCCTTCCTGGGTCTCACCACTATGAACACCACCTGTGGGGGTGTCTTCTGCCCAGCAGTAGGGCTTCTCAGCACAGAGACAACACATACCAATTTTAGATAGACCCAAGTTATCTTTATACTAAATGTTTGAAGGGTACCTGGGTGGCTCAGTGGGTTAAGCCTCTGCATTCGGCTCAGGTCATGATCCCAGGGTCCTGGGATCGAACCCTGCATCAGGCTCTCTGCTCAGCGAGAAGCCTCCTTCCTCCTCTCTCTCTGCCTGCCTCTCTGCCTAGCTGTGATCTCTCTCTTGTCAAATAAATAAATGAAATCTTTAAAAAAAGTAAACGTTTGATTTAATGTGGTTATGTTCCATAAAGAATTCTTATTTTATAATATTTGTAAAGCATTTATTAACATGTTACTAAATATAGAAGTGCCTGGGTGGCTCATTCAGTTAAGCACCTGCCTTCGGGTCGTGATCTCAGAGTCCTGGGATCGAGCCCCACATTGGGCCCCATGCTCAGCGGGGAGCCTGCTTTTCCCTTTCCCTCTGCCCCTCTGTATCAAATAAATAAATAAATAAAATCTTTTTTAAAAGTTACTATAGATTATGATTACAAACAGCACATTTATATATCATAGGAATAAATGAAGTGGGTTCCATACGTTTGTATATCGTGTGAATTAATACAACTATAATTCACTTATGACTACATACATTCCAAAGAATTAACGAAGAAAAACACACTGGATTTCAGTCAAGGCAGAGGCAACCTAATCAAACTTTCTCCGCTACTTTCCCATGGTTTAGAGCTAAAAATAACTTCTCAACATAACTTCACGTCACTTAAATAAATGGCAAAGAGATGCCACTTTGCAATGCCTTAACCCAGGAGTATGGAATAAAATAATGACAAGTATTGAGGATGGAAGCTTCTAAGTTGTTATGTTCTCCTGAGGGGTAAGTGGGAGGAGTGTGGGCTGGGGGCCAGCAGCTCTGACCCCACCCCTACCCTGGCTCAGCCAGCTGGAGCTGTGGGGCACTGACCCAAGCCCTTGGCCTCCCTGGGCCCCAGTGGCCTCCCCTATCAACAGGACTGATTGCGTCTGCCTGCAGGGCCTCCAGAGAATGGCAGTAACATGTTGGCAGCTCCTGGCCCTTTGGAAGCAAGCAGTAAGTGATGTCCATGGTCACAGAGGGTGATGGTGGGAGTGCTGCCTACAGCTATGCCATGGAACTCAGGGTGGGCTCTGGAGCAGAGACAGTCTGAGGCCAAAGCCCACTGGAGTCTGGGGGCAGGCAGAGGGCTCAGGACCCCCACTGTGGGCTCGCAGGGAGGTGGGCCACACAGCTCCAAAACCCCAGCATCTGCGGGCCCAATGCACCACCTTGCACTCCTGCAGACCAGCCCAAGGGACACTCACAACTGTCACATGTCACGGGCGTGAAGACAAGGTCTTTCAGAGGCATGGCTCGCGTTGGGGCCTACTCCCTATGCTCTGCACCAGAGCCCACTGCCTGGGTTTCTCCCTGGAGAGGGACCTGGCACCAGGACCCGGCCCCTGGGGGTGCTGGGCCTCTCCCGCTGGGGTACTGGCACAGCCTGCAAGGCCTCCATCCAGAGAAGAGGAGCACAAGGAGCAGGTGCAAGGAGGGATGCGGACAGGCGGGCAGGAGAGCATAGCCGGGGGCTGCTTCTCCGCCTGTGCATCAATCAGCCTACTTGGAGCCTGGGCCAAACTGCCTGTCCCTGAGACTCCCTGTCTCCCCGCTGCTGCTGGGCAGGATGGTCCGACAACCAGGGAAACCAAGGCAGAAGTTGCACCAGCAGCCTGGCTAGTGTGGACAGGTGAGGCAGGCGCTACGGTCTGTGGATGCCTGTTTTGCTAAGCTCCCAGAGGGAAGGACCCTTTCTTCTCCGTGCCGCACATACCTCCTGTCTAGCAGCAGGTTCTGGCTGTAAACAGAACCTGACTCCTGGCAGAGGAGTAAGAAAGACGGGGTCAGAAACCCAAGCCCGAGCTTTGTGCATCTAGACGATGGGGCCAACGTGAGATAGAGGGTAGAGCTGGTGGAGAAGCCAGGAAGGAAAACTACCAGGAGCAGCATCTCAGGGGAAACAATCTCACGTCTCCTGGTGCTGGTTCCTGTCTTGCCCACCTCAGGCTCCTCCTGGGGCCCGGGGCTCAGGCGAGCGCATCCCTTGAAGGCCACCCTCCGTGGCTCCCAGGGTCCGCCATGGCATCCCATGCATGACAGACATAGGGATTCCTGGAAGCACCCAGACGGACAGCAGTGGCCGTCGTCCCTAACTCTGGAATTCAAAGATCCATACCTAGAGGCCCTCGCTCTCCACACGGGCTTCTGTTTTATTCCCCCTGCATCTCTGGTTCCCGCAAGCCGGTGGCTGGGGGCAGCCGCATCTGGGTTGGGCCCGTCCTCCACACACATCCCCTGGCTGTCTGGCTCCTTCCTCATCCCTCTGACCCCCGCATGCTGAGGAGTTTGGGGCTCATCCTAGGACTTCCTATTTCTATCCAACGCCATTCCTTTCAACACGTCCTAAGCTGACGAAGCCAAGATTCATGCCTCTAGGCGGGAACCTGGGAATTCTGGAGGCAGGTGTCCTCCCACCTGTACCCCACCTGCCCTCGGGTCCTCCCTGCCATTCAGACAGATGCCCCTGACCTGAGCCGCCACCAGCCTTAGCTCAGAGGATCACGGGAGCCTATGCCCACTCTTCACCATAAACCTTTCTCCACCCCATGACTGCTCCATTCACAGCCTCCCCTGGCTCTCAGGTCACTCAGGGGAGAAGCCCCTGTCCAGATCCTGGTCTCTTGAGCAACACCCCACCCACTTCTAACATTTTCTTTTGATTGAGGTGAAGTTCACCCAACACAAAATTAACCATTTTATGAGCGTGTAGGGTGGTGCAGTTGGCATAAAACAGGCTGGCACCCCTGAGCGACTGGGCAACTCCACGGTAGGGGGTGACCAAGAGAACCCAAAGAAGGACCTCCAGAAACACTGTCCCCCCCCAACACACGCAGGAGGCGGCCCACGTGTCCACTGTCAGCTGATGGATAAACTTGAGGTGGCCCGTCCACGTGGTGGGCTGTCCCTCAGCCACGCAGAAGCAAGGAGACTCTGAGCCCACTACCGCAGGGACGAGTCTGGAGGTCATGTGGCCCCGTGAGATAAACCAGGCACCAGATGACAGACAGCGTGTCGCATCCCTGTCTGAGAAGGCCTGGAGCTGTCAGACTCACAGACAGTGGGCAGTGGGGCTGGCCGGGGGACAGAGTTTGTCTTGCCAGGATGCAAGAGCCCTGGACACGGTGGGCGGTGGGGACAGTGTGAACAGGCTCCACAGCCCAAACGACCCACGGCAACATGGTGAATGCGGTACATTGTACAGCACGTGTGTTTCAGCACAACTCTGCGGGCCGTCTGGGAAGCCAGCTCCCCGGGGCCATGGAACTCAGGAATTCAGTTCTCCTGCTGGGTGTGAAACCACCTGCTCAGGGACTCCAGCTCCTTGGTGGAGAAAGGGCAACCTGCATGCGGGGACCTGGAAGCCAGCGGGGAGGGAAGGGAGGCTGCCCTCTGACCCGGCGGGGAGGCCACCCATGGCGGGGAGCTGCTCTTGCTCAGTTTTTTATTATTATTTTTTTAATATTTTGTTTATTTATTTGACAGACAGAGATCACAAGCAGGCAGAGAGGCAGGCAGAGAGAGAGGAGGAAGCAGGCTCCCCATTGAGCAGAGAGCCCAATGCGGGACTTGATCCCAGGACCCTGGGATCAGACCTGAGCTGAAGGCAGAGACTTTAACCCACTGAGCCACCCAGGTGCCCCTCTTGCTCAGTTTTTATTGTTTTTTCCACTTCACAGATAAGCTGTGTTGTAGAAAAAAAAAGAAAAAGAAGAAGAAAAAAAAAAGCCCCATGAGGTGGCGGGGGCGGGGGGAACCTAATATTACTTTAAAATATCGGGGCGCCTGGGTGGCTCAGTGGGTTAAGCCGCTGCCTTTGGCTCAGGTCATGATCTCAGGGTCCTGGGATCGAGTCCCGCATCGGGCTCTCTCCTCAGCGGAGAGCCTGCTTCCCTCTCTCTCTCTCTCTGCCTGCCTCTCCATCTACTTGTGATTTCTCTCTGTCAAATAAATAAATAAATAAATAAAATTAAAAAAAAAAAAAACAAAAAAACAAAAAAACAAAAAAAAATAAAATAAAATATCATAGCAACGGGGCACCTGGGTGGCTCAGTGGGTTAAGCATTTGCCTTCTGCTCAGGTCATGATCTCAGGGTCCTGGGATCAAGCCCCCACATCGGGCTCTCTGCTCAGCAGAGAGCCTGCTTCCTCCCTCTCTCTCTGCCTGCCTCTCTGCCTACTTGTGATCTCTGTCAAATAAATACAACCTTTAAAAAAATAAATAAATATAAAATTTTAAAAATCACAGCAGCAACTCACAAAAAAGAACAGCCTTTCATGTTTTAGACATGACATACTTCCTTCTTTAAACAAAAATGGAGTTGTCCTGTACCTTTTCTCGTGAGAGCCGCCATCATGGTCAGCGCAAATCCCCCAGTGACATTTGCTCCTGGCTGGAGATGTCCCACCATGAACGGAAACCACCTGAGCACCCACCTTTGCTCTGGCTGGACTAGTTCCTTCAAGAAATTTCTGCAAGTGAGGTCACTGCGTCAAAGGCAAGAGAGATTTTGGGTGGCTTCTGTTCCCTAGAAACGTTGTGCGCAGAGAAAATGACCTCCTCCTGCGAAGCACAGAGCCAGGCAACAGTGCTCAGGCTGGGGGCTCCCCGTGCCCCAGGCTCTCCCAGGGGAGGGACGCCAGACAGCAAGCTATTAGCGGAGTATGTTGTTCCACTTCTAAAATTCAAGTACTGGTTAGTACACACACAGCGGTATGTTAGTCTTGGGGCCCAACAGAGGGAGTCATCCCTTCCATACATCAGCCCCTGCCACCCCGCTTATCAAGACAGGTGCACCCTGAGTCCCCACCCCTGCTTCCCCCTCCCCCCACCTCCCTTCTGCTGACCATTAGTGGGTCTGTACCCCGTGGCTGACAGTCGGTTCCTGGGTGTCTGGGTGGCTCCGTCGGTGAAGCATCTGCCTTCGACTCAGGTCATGGTCCCAGGGTCCTGGGATGGAGCTCTGAGTTGGGTTCCCTGCTGAGGGAGCCTGCTTCTCCCTCTCCTCCTGCCCCTCTTACCACCTGTGCTCTCTCACTCACTCTCTCTCTCTCAATTAAATAAATTAAGAGTCTCTTTCTTGGTTTGTCTCTCTTTTTCTTTGTTTGTTAGATTCCATGTAGGAGTGAAATCATACAGTGTTTGTCTTTCTCAGAGTGACTGACTTTGCCTAGCATTATGCTCTCTGGCTCCATCCACGTCATTGAAAATGGCAAGATCTCATTCTTTTTTATGGTGGAGTCATTTTCACACACATACATGCACACACATACCACACCTTCTTTACACATTCATATCAGTGGACGCCTGGGCTGCTTCCATAACTTGGCTCCTGTAGATAATGCTGCTGTAAACATAAGGGTGTGTATCTCCCTTTGAGTTAGTATTTTTGTGGGGTTTCTTGGTAAATACCCAGTAGTGCAACTGTGGGGTCGTGAGGTAGCTCTGCTTTGAACTTTCTGAGGAAGCTGCACGCTGTTTCCAGGCTGGCTGCCCCGGCTTGCAGTCCCACCAGCTGCGCACCCAGCTCCCCTTCTGCGCACCCGGCTCCCATTCCTCCGCACCCTCGCTGATACCCGTTGTTCCTTCTGTTGTTGAATTTTGCAGCTGTGACACGTGCGAGGTGGTACCTCCTGGTGGTTTTGACTCGCATGTCCCTGATGATGAGTGATGAGTGATGTCCAGAGTCTTCCCATGTGGCTGCTGGCCCTTCGGTTATCCTCTTTGGAGAAATGTCGGTTTACCTCTTCTGTCCTTTTTTTTTTTATGGATTGTTTGCTTTTTGGGTGTGGAGTTGTATCAGTTCTTTATACACTTTGGATACTAACCCTTTATCAGATGTCATTTCCCACTCAGGGATTCAAGCAGGGGAGGAGTGGGGAGAGCCAGCCTGCTCCAACCGCACTCAGGTTGTGACACAGGGGCGGGCTCAGCCACGGCAGTACTGCCCACTCGGGCACAGTATGCGCATCATTCCTGGTAATTTCTGTTTGTGCACACAGCTGGATTCACAGCTGCGTGACAGCCAAGAGCGCAAGGTCTTTATGTTTAGTTTCCCATTTGCACGGATTTAAGGAAGTTTACAATTAAAATAGTTTAAACACCCTGGGATGGAGGTGGGGATCCATGAAGGTGATTTCCACTGGAGAGGGGCCATAGCTCACTTTAATTTGACGATGCTGGGTCTGGGGCTTCTGTGGGTTTTGGTGGCGGACGTCCTTAGGAAACCCCAGGCACCTATCTCTCCGGACTATGTCTTTTAGTGGGCTGCCTCCAGCCCTGCAGCCCCAACTCCCCCAAGCCTGGCCCAGGAGTTCAGTGAAGGCCCAAATGAGCACCTATCCCCGCTCCCAGTCACTTCTGCTTCAATAGAAGTGTAGTGCGACCCCTTCTTGCAGAGATAACCCCCAAGTCCTCGCCACCAGTGCCCTCTGGGCTGTCGCTGCCCGGGCGCCTGAGAACCTGGGATGGCATTAAGGGACCGAGGGTTTAGAATGCCAGCCTAGGATGAAGACATACCAGACCTCACCCCAAAACACAGCGCTATCATAGAAAAGAACTACCACACGTATGCTATCACTTCATACAAACAATGAAGAAAGGTGTTTTTTGAAACCATGCATTATTTTGTAGTACTTACTTTTCTGTTACATTAATACTATTCTTTAAACAAAAACACCACAGGACTAGTTAACAGTGCAATTAATAATAATGAATAGAAGAAATCATGAAGAAATTGTGTAATGTTTCTTTCTGTCTGCCACCACAACACATGATTTTACACTTAAAAAAATTCCTTTACTGGACATTTTAATTTCGGAGACTATGTTATTATGTATCCTGAAGACACACACAGACAACTTTCTGCTTCACTGAAACTTCTGAGGTAACTGTAGACTGGCATGCAGTTCTAAGAAATGAAACACCCCTTCCATCCCTGATAGTAGCATTTTGCAAAGCAAGGGTGCACTGTCACAGGAGATTGACATGGATTCAATCCACCCGCCTTATGCAGACCTCCCGGATTGCACTGCAGGCTGGGCCTATAACATGTAGTTGCGCGGGTTCTCCCCACTGGAAGTCTCTCTGGGCAGTTTCGGCCTCACGGGGGTCTTCCCTGCGGCCTTCTATAACCACCCCATCCCCCCCGCATCCTCCGGTCCCACTCCCCTGGGGCTTAAACCCTGGAAACCACAAATCTGCCCTGCTTTTCTACAATTCCATCATTTCAAAAATGTTATCTCAATCTGCCACCTGGCTCAGTGCGCAAAGTGTGCTGACTCTTGGTCTCCAGGTCACAGGTTGCTCAAGCCCTGCGTTGGGCATAGTTTACTTGAAAGAAATATTATATAAGTGGAATCACACAGGATGTAAGCTTTTGAGGTTGGCTTTGTAAACTCATCACAGTTCCCTGGAGATTCATCCAAGCTCTGGTGTCTGTCCATACTTTGATCCTTTATAATGCAAGACTCTTAAAGGGAGAACACCACCACAGTAAGACTAATTAAGCAGGTCACAACCCGCTTCCTTCTGTCCCAGGACGCTCTGAGCAATCTCACTCCTCGTTTCCTCTTCCAGCACCCTTTCTCTGAACTGCGGACATCCCTCTCTTCTTTTACGCAGCGGGAAACGCGGAATGTGGTCAAGCGCACAGCTCAGGCTGACTTACAGCGCTGTTCTGTCAAGCCGCTGAGACCCCGATTCCTGGTGTCAGTCCATAGGATGACAACTTATGAGGACTTGTGGGAATTTGCTCACTCTGGTAGACCAGGCCCGCCATTGATTAATCAGGCTCTTCGCATATGTAAATTTATCATTTTGGTTCCCCCACAGCTAAAATGCCCACTTACATTTTTTTTTTAAGATTTTATTTATTGGACAGACAGAGAACACAAGTACACCGCTGGGGGGGGGGGTGGGGAGCAGGCTGCCGCTGAGCAGAGAGCTCAATGCAGGACTCGATCCCAGGACCCCAGGATCATGACCTGAGCCAAAAGCAGATGCTTAACCACTGAGACACCCAGGTGACCTGCATGTGAAAGTTTTTCTTAAAGTTAAAAAGATGTACAGACTCCTTTAATCCCCACCACCAAGAAGTAACTTTTTCAAACATTTCAACGCCTATTCTGTCACTTTTCTCTGTACGTACTACATATTTTTATAAAAGTGAATGTTAGGGGGGCACATGGGTGGCTCAGTGGGTTAGGCCTCTGCCTTCGGCTCAGGTCATGACCTTAGGGTCCTAGGACTGAGTCCTGCATTGGGCTTTCTGTTCAGCGGGGAGCCTGCTTCCCCCTCTCTCTCTCTGCCTGCATCTGCCTACTTGTGATTTCTGTCAAATAAATAAATAAAATCTTAAAAAAAAAATGAGTGTTAGGGACACCTGCTTCTCTCTCTGCCTCTCCCCCTGCTTGTGCTCTCTCAAATATATAAATGAAATCTTAAAAAGGGGGGGGCTGGTGTATGTGCTGTTTCATAACTGGCTTTCTCTACAGAGCCAGTTGTGTGGATGTCGTACCGGCAGGCAGAAATCCTACCACAGGCAACCTCCTCCCTCTCACCTGAGGCCTCAGGGAGATGACTGGCAGAGACTAGTGACGTAGGAGGACGGAGGCAGCAGTTGGGGAGAGACTTTGAACATTTCTGGGGAAGAGGAAGCACAGGCAGAGCGGTGGGCA
This sequence comes from Mustela putorius furo, assembly GCF_011764305.1. Taxonomy (NCBI): domain Eukaryota; kingdom Metazoa; phylum Chordata; class Mammalia; order Carnivora; family Mustelidae; genus Mustela; species Mustela putorius. The sequence continues at coordinate 15,108,485 of NW_025421293.1, forward strand.
GTGGGCAGAGGAGGCTTCATTTCAGCATAGGCACTGGGGGCTGGGGTTGGGCAGAGGGGGGCTTGTGCCCCCTGTGGTCTCAGAGGCTCAGCCTGGGTTGGGTCTGGGGGAGAGGCCAGCACCGAGGGGATTAACCGAAGCCCTGGGCTGGAACAGCTGCTCCTTCCCCAGGTCTGCCACACAGCACCGGCTCAGGAGGTCACAGATTTTGTCTCCAAAAGTGCTTAGGAGCCTTTCTGAGCAGATCTGGTCTTCCCAAGTAACTCCCTCCTCAATCTGCCATCTGGTAAGGTCTCCAGTGCCCTTCCTCAGTCTGGCATCTGGTGAAGTCTCCAGTGGCTCCCTCCTTTCCATACCTCACAAAAAGACCCCAATGCCCAGTGAGCTCTTGGACATGAAGCTCCTGCCAACTTTTCTCCTGAGGTGGGAGGCCTGTGAGGGGCGCCGAGCTACCTGGCACATCTCAGAACGTGCTGACCACACCCAGTGCCCGCAAAGACTCAGAGCACATGCAACTCCTACGTTTCTCCAGGGAATGGCAGATGATACAACTCCTTTGGAAAGCACATCAGCCATTTAGTATGTACTTAAATACACACCACACCGTCTAGCTGGGCCACTCCTAGGGAGCCGCCCAAGCAAGAGCGAAACATGTCCACACAAAGACCTATGCACTTCTGTTTACAGAAGCATCATTCAAACATGAACTGGCAAAGCACAAACACCAGTCAACCGACAAACAGTGTTAACTGTTGTGTTATGTGCACACAGTGGAATCCATTCAGCAATCAAAATGTAAGCTCCTGCTGCCAGATGCAAGAACCAGGATCCCAAACACACTCTGGACCACCACCGTGGTCCAGAAAACACTGCTCCAATCTGCAAATCCCATCAGTGGTTGCCCAGAGCCTGTCAAATAAATAAATAAAATCTTAAAAAAAAAAAAAAAAAAAGTGAATGCTAGGGACGCCTGCTTCTCTGGCTGCCTCTCCCCGTGTGGGTATTGGTTGGGGTGTGCCTGGGAAGGGGCCCAGGACAACTGTGTTTTGACTGTGGTGAGAACAACAAAACTGCACAAGAACTGATCAAAATGTACACTTAAAATGTGACCACTTCATTGTACATAAATCCAGTATCAATAAAGTTCACTTAAAGAAAACTAGACTTTTCTAAAAAAGATTTTATCTATTTGAGAGAAAGAGAAGTAGGGGGAGGGGCAGAGGGAGGAAGAGAAGCAGGGAACCCAACACAGGGGATCCTGGGCTTGTGATCTGAGCAGAAGGCAGACACTTAGCCCTTTCAGCCACCCAGGTGCCCCAATAGAGACTTCTAAAAAATAAGTGGTCGGGGCGCCTGGGTGACTCAGTAAGTTAGAGCCTCTGCTCAGGTCATGATCTCATGGTCCTGGGATCAGCCCTGCATCGGGCTCCCTGCTCAGCAGGAGGCCTGCTTCCCCCCCACCCCCACCCCCGCCTGTCTCTCTGCCTACTTGTGTACTTGTGATCAATCTCTCTCTGTCAAATAAATACAATCTAAAAAAAAAAAAATAATAAGGGGTTGAAATAAAAAGGTCAATAGAAAGAAAAGGAGAAAGAAGAGAAGAAAACAGGTGAGAAACGACAGGAGTGAGGGTGATGAGGGAGCAAAAGGCTAGCTAAGGAGTACAAAGCAGAGGCTGGCACCCTACATGCACCTCCCTACCACCTCCCCGCCCTTGTGACATGTGTGACATTCCTCAGGCACTCCTGGCTGCCCTACAGGAAGAATAAATGGTTAACTAGTAGAGATCACAGTCTTGCAGGACAGGAGTCTCCCTCAGTTTGCAGGACCGTCTCCCTCGGTTTACAAATGTCCTAGTGATTTACAACAGCCTAACTTCTAGAAGACTCCCAACTGTCTTCATGTTGGTATCTCATTAGAATAAAAATTTTAAAAACCCCACAACTTGGCTTGACAATAACCAGGCCTCCAGTATCCAGAGTCTTCTTTACCACATGACAGCCCTTCTGAACACCCCCTTTGTCCTCACCTCCCCAACTCTTGCGAATATAAACAGCCACTCCAGGGGACCGAGGGCCAGTAGCTCTTTCTGCCTATGGGTCCTGTCCCTGTGCTTTGATAAACCACTATTCTGCACCAACACATCTCAAGAATTCTTTCTTGGTCGTCGACTCTGGACCTTACTTACATTTTAAAACTTTGGGCCCCTGGGTGGCTCAGTGGGTTAAGCCTCTACCTTTGGCTCAGGTCAGGATCCCAGAGTCCTGGGATCGAGTCCCGCATCGGGCTCTCTGCTCGGCAGGAAGCCTGCTTCCTCCTCTCTCTCTCTCTCTCTGCCACTTGATTTCTGTCAAATAAATAAATAAAATCTTTATAAAAAATAAATAAAACTTCATCAAGGGGGACCAGTTCAACACCATGCACACAGACGTTCTAGAACCAGAGAATGGAGGGAACTAGGAGAAAGGGCCCCTCCTGCACAGAGCAGAGTGAACGAAGAAAAGATCCCATCTAGAAGTGTTCTTGTGAAATTTCAGAATATTAGGGGAAAAGGATTAACAGCATCCAGAAGTAAAACTCATGACTCCTAGAAAGGAAGGATCATCAAACTGTCAACAGCAAGACGCTAATGGAGCTGTGCCATCACAATTCTAGAGGCAAATTTGGGATCTAGAGGTCTATGTTTGGCTATGAGGGCAAGTTAAAGGTCTTTTTGGTACAGACACCCCTTTCTGAGGACATGCTTGCGATGTACTTCACAGAACAAGGGACACCAAGAACAGGGAAAGCACGGGACCAGTGGAGCAGTCTGGAGGCCTGCGGGGTGATGCCCAAAGTGATGGTTGGGGAGCAGGCCTGAATGGCAGAGGCTGGAGGGTTCTGAGACATAAAACTCCAGGGGAAAAGGAGAACATTTGGGGCAAGATTTAGCACGAGGCTGGTCAATGTGAGGATATGGTGAAGGCACACTCTTTTGTCAATGACAAAAAAATAAAGGCAATCAGAAACTCAATAAATAAAAGAAAAAGCTATAAACCTAAGCTGTGGTCCAAATACGAAGCAGACCAACTGCAGCATTCGCTTGGGCAGCTCATGGAATATAATCATTTTAAGGCCATTGAGCATAGAGAGGGGCAAGTGCTAGTGAAACAGGTTGTTCAATAAGTTAAACACATGCAGCCATCAACAGGAAAACCCCTGATGGATTTTTAGCCTTGAGACTCCCATCTATGAATAAAGCATGAAGAAATCATTTTCAATCTGTTCTAATGACCGGCAGCAACGTTGACAATGTGCAAGCCAAAATCTAGGTGACGTGAGCTGGGAGGCGGGTGGAAGCAGGGCAGACGGTCAAGGATGGGTCCCTGTGTTCTGTGGTACGAGAGGGCAGATACTGTCCCATGCTGCTGGACAAGATACAGCGGTTTAAGTTCTAAGTGTTACACAATGCTACACAGGTAACTGAGAAAAACCCAGTACTAAACGGAGTTGGGAGGGGTGCCTGGGTGGCTCAGTGGGTTAAAACCTCTGCCTTCAGCTCAGGTCCTGATCTCAGGTCCTGGGATCAAGCCCCGCATCAGGCTCTCTGCTCAGCAGGGAGCCTGTTTCCCCCACGCCCAGCTACTTGTGATCTCTGTCTGCCAAATATTAAAAAATGGAGATGGGAGATGTGAAGGGGTAGAATGAGAAAGAATACCTTCTCTAACCTCACCTGATGGGGCCTCACCCATCTGATGCTTGCTGTCTGTCCAAGCTCGCCTCCTGCAATCTTCCTCCTGCTCATCTGGCTTCCTTGCTGCTCTGATTTGCCAAGCCTGTTCCTGCTCGGGACGTTTGTACCAGACAAGCTAGCAGAGGCACACTGGGCACCAGGGAGTTCATGAAGGGGCACCTGTCCGAGCTTCTCATCAGCTTGCCCTCCTGGGACACAAGCGAGACTATCCCTTGCTCACCTGGTCTAGCAGAGGGATGAATTCACCCTATCCCACCTATATTTGGCAAAAAAAAAAAAAAAAAAAAAAAAAAAAAAGTCACAGGGAGTTCCCAAATGCTTTTTGCCCAGTTTCTCCTAAGGTTAATATCTTGTGTATCTATGGTACAAACATCAAAGCCAGGTAATTAATTCTGGTGTAATACTGTCTTGGTCTGTTTGGGCCACTGTAAGAAAATAACACAGGCCAGGTGCTTAAAAAACAATTTATTTCTTGCAGTTCTGGAGGCAGGAAGTCCAAAACCAAGGTATAAGCAGATTTGGTGCCTGGTGAAAGTCCACTTTTGGGTTCACAGACAGCTGTCTTTTCTCAGCTCCTTTCCAAGGGTACTGAAGCCATTCATCAGGGTTCCATTCTCATGATCTAAGCACTTCCCAAAGGCCTTACCTCCTAACACCATCACACTGGGGATTAGGTTTCAATAGATGAAGTTCCAGGAACACACAAACATTCAGTCCACGGCAGATACTGTCAGCTATACTACAGACTTCACTCAGATTTCATGGTTTTCCACAGTAGTACTGTTCCTAGTCCAAGCCAAACTGCAACCCCACATTGCATTCAGTTGTCATTCTCCTTAGACACCTCCAGCCTGGGACAGTTCCTCAGAATTTCCTTCTCTTGGGAGCTTGGCCCTTTTAAAGAGTACTCAGTTACGCTGTACCACGTCCTTGCTTGGATTTCTCTGAAGTTTTCCCATGATCTAATTGAGGGGATACATTTTTGGCAAGAAAACCACAGGAGTGCTGCTGCATCTTTCTCGATGCATTAGGACGTCGGGGGCTGATGCTGTCGTTGTATACCTTAATTACCTGGTTGAGGTGTGTTGATCAAGTTTTTCCACTATGAAGTTACTCTTTGTCCCTGTTAATAAGTATCTTGGGAGAGAGATTTGAGGCAATAATCGGTCTCAAAACTTTTGCCCACTAGTCTTAGCATCTATGAGATCTGGCTTGCAATTACTATGCTGTCATTCGCCTAAAGTTGTTTTTCCAGTTCTCTCATTCCTACTATGTCTATTAATTGTGATCTTTCCACAGGAAAGAGCTGTTTCTTCTCCCTCACTTACTTGTTTACTCTTTATCGCTATGGATTCTAGAGTATTTCTGTTACCCTGTAAGTTAGAACTCAGTATTTGCTCTGCAGCTCACACAGTTCCCGCACTGGCGGTTCAGGTTGGCTCCTGAGTCCTTGCCCATCCCACCATCATTCTGTAAGCCCCTCCCTAGCTCTAGTGACACAGGATGCGCCAGGTTCATCTTGTATTTTCCTGTCCCCGCCCTGGAACTGACCACTCGTTTAAGTGGCCCACTTCTAAGTGCTGGTTGATTTGGAGTAGCAGGTGGGTGTGGTGAAAAAGGAAGGAAGGGCACTCCCAGCCTCCTCCTCCCACCCCTGGTCTCAGAGAAGTATACTTCCCACCAGGAAGGATGTGGCTAAGAGCACGTGGGTGGCTCTTAGTGGACCACACCCCAAAGCCCTGCAGCACCCAGGGTGCTCCCTAGGGGTGGTATGGGGTGCCAGGCTGCATTGGGAGGAGCAGGGCCACCCGGGGGAGCGCTAACTGCCTACCTTAGGGGCTGTACGGGGATGAGCAGGACAGGGACTGGGAGCACCCCAGGGACTCACTGCCCACCGCAGGGGCTGCACGGGGACGAGCAGGACGTGAACTCGGGGCACCCCAGGGACTCACTGCCCACCGCAGAGGCTGCACGGGGACGAGCAGGACGGGGACTCGGAGCACCCCGGGGACACAATGCCCACCCCAGGGGTTGCACGGGGACGAGGAGGACGGAGACTCGGAGCACCCGGCGTAGCGCGGACTCACTGCTCACCGGAGGGGCTGCACAAGCAGGACGGGGACTCGGGGCTGAACCCAGGGGCGCGCGGGCTCACTGCCCACCGTAGGCGCTGCACCGGGACGAGCAGGACCGGGACTCGGAGTACTCCGGGGGAGCGCGGACTCACTGCGCTGTCGACGAGCGCTTCTCCCCAACTCGGGGCTCCTCCCCCACTAGGAGGGCGGGGGGAGTGAGCGCGGCGAGGACGGCTCGAACCCTAGCGGTCCCAGTACTTGCCGTCAGGCAGTCCGACGCTCTCGAGACGGACAAAGCCGACCTCGTCCAGGTCATTCCGACCCGGGCAGGCATCTGACTCTCGATCGCAAAGCTTCCCCCGCCAGGGAAGAGCCCGGGGATGGACCATGGGGCGGTGCTGGGGTAGGCGCGGCCTCGGGCTGGGCATGCGCAGAAGCGCCAGCGCATTGCCTTCCGGTGCGGGCGGCGTCGGCGAAGGAGCGGGTCCGGGTCACGTGGCCGTAGCCTTGGCCGCGCCCTCGCCCCCGGGGCGACTGGGAAGTGGGGGCGCGGCCCGCGCGGGAGCTCTTAGTCAAGGTCCTGGGTGGCTGCGGGGCGCGGGAGTGGGCGGCGTCCGGCGGCGACAGGTGCAGGCGGGGGCTGGCCAGGGTGGCTGGCTTGTGGTCACCTGTTCGCCGCCGCTGCAGGGGCACCTGTCGGGCTTCTGGGAGGCGCCCGGGCGCTGGGGGCGCGGGCGCGCACCGGGGCTGCTGAGGGTGTGGACACTGGGGTGCTGGGGGGCCTGGGGCAGCGGGCGCTGGGGGCACGGGGCTGGGATGCCCTGAGCTGCACACAGCCCCGGGCGCTTGAGCGTGGCCTGGCTGCTAATTGTTGAGCGGGGTGTGCGCGCCTGCACCGAGGCCGGGCAGGGCGCAGGGCTCCAGGGCTGGGGTCTGAGGCATCCACTTCGCGCAGTTGTGGGAAGGCAGGATGTTATCCCGGAGCCTTACGCTCCCGCGTTAGCAATGCCTGTCGGTGGTTTTGGCACGACCTGTCATCAGCGGCTTTATGTCGTTTCTGAACCATCAGCTTTACTTCGTGGATAAGGGGAACAAGGACAGATTCGGGCACTTTGATGACAGGTGTTAGTTGCTGAAGAGGCCATTCCTCTGAGAGCAAGGCCCTTCTTGAGGATAAACAGACTTCCTACTAGGGTAATTTCCAGCACGTTGTTTACCTGTAAGCAGCAACACTGATGTGTGTACATTAAAACCAGAATACCTCTTGCACGGACAGAGAGAGCCCAAAACAGTTGATCATGAGGATTAAAATCTCAATCGAAATGCCTGTCGTTCGGAGACTCTGAGACAGATCCAGTGTCCCCAACACCAAACCCCATGAGTTCCCCTTCCTTACTTTAAAAGGCCATTGTTGGTCCCTAGTTCATACTTGCCAACCCAACTGCCTCTCTTTGCTCTCAGTTGTAGCCAAAACCATAAACACACTCTGAAGGACAGAAATACAAAGAAGCTAACAAAGTCCTAGAGGAAGAAAACACCTAGACTTCTAGAAGATCCTTCTGTCTAGGGTTACACTTGTCTCCCAGCAACAAGTGCCATTCTCTTCAGATTACACTTTCCAAGACCAGAAAACCCCGCCCAGATGCCTAAGAACAATCAGCGAGTACCACTGTCCTTGGCACAGGGTCCAGGTCTTAGTGTCCCAGCCGGCTCCTGAAACCATCGTTTACTTATAGAAAGGGTCACAGGAGAGGGGCTCAGACCCCTGGGTACAAGGCCAAGGACATGCTTAGGTCAAAAGCGGGACAGGCTGTGGACTCAGTGGCAGCCTCTCTCTGAGGTCCCAGTTGTCATCCTCAACAGCACTGCCCATGGCCTCTGAAAAGGATTTTAAACTTCTGAATGACTCAATGTCAGGAAAATAAGCTATCCATAGCCCGCCACCCCAAGTAACATCCAGTGATTGTTTCTCTTATGTCTTCTATCACATGGGCAGTGGCTGCATGTCTGAATGATGTATTTGGAGAGTCCTGGAACATGGGGAAAAGTCTGGAGGGAAGATTTATCTTTACAGAAAACTTAATTTTCCAAACTGGTTGTAAGGCAACTGGCAGTGGAAAAGTGGGTCTTTGTAAGGGGACACCCCATTTTGTGCTCTGGGTTGGAGGAGAGGCAGAGTCTGAAAGCACTTAGTCTTAGCCTCTGCCTTCCAAGCTCAATCCACGATTGTTTTGAAGTTTCCACACTTTAAGTTATGAAAAAGCTCACACAAAATTCACACACAAATAGAGAAGAGGGAAGAACAGCCCAGCCCCTGTGGATCTGCTTTGCCTGTTCTAGAATCCTACAATCATTTTCACGGAAACCCTGGCTTCCTTAACACAGCCCGATGGCTGGGAGAGCCACCCCGTGGCGTGCGTCCGAGTGTGCTCCTCTCGTCTGGGCGCACTCTTCAGTGCAGTGGACAGCATAAAGATCCACTCATAACTGTTGATGGACATTTGGGGCTGGAGGACAGCTGCTATGAACACTTGGGTGCAAGTGTCCACATTTTCATTTCTCAACAAAACAACCTGTTGATAAACGTCCAGAATATCCTTGCCTGGAACGGGACCCTGTTCTCTACAGAGGAAACAGGTGTGCTGGCCTCAGAGCTAAAAACATCACCAGTGTCCGTGGGTTGCTGATTGAGGAGTCTCAGCAGAGTTGTGTTTTTGAATAAGAAATACATGCGCAAGAAAGTAAATTCAAAGGCACCAAGAAGCGTAGACTGATGTCCCACTCCAGTCCCTGTCATGCAGGTTTCCCCCCCCATCCCAGAGGCAACCACCTGCTTCTTCTGTACCCTTCCAGAAATGCTGTATCTGCATGAAAGCAGCTCAGCAGCTACTACCTCTTTCCTCCTTTTATTTCTGGTTCATTCTAGACAGCGCTGTGCTCCTTGTTTATGATTACTAATGCTTTTTAAAGATCATCCCATACTGTCCCATATAAGACTGTCTCTGGTTACTAAAAGGTAGGGGTTTTATTTTCAACCAACTTACTCTAGAGAGATCTCCTAGTTTCATTCAGATCACAGGAGATTTTTTCTTTTTCTTAAGATTTTATTTATTTATTTGACAGAGAGAGACAGCGAGAGAGGGAACACAAGCAGGAACCTGCTGAGCAGAGAGCCTGATGTGGGACTCTGTCCCAGCACCCTGAGATCATGACCTGAGCTGAAAGCAGATGCCCAATGACAGAGCCACCCAGATGCTCCGAAAGGAGATTTCCAAAGGAAGTAAAGCTTGCTTTTGAACCATGGTGTAGGTACAGCAAGTAGAGGAATCATCTTTATGAAAATAACTTTTTTTAAAAAAAGATTTTATTTATTTATTTGATAGAGATCACAAGTAGATGGAGAGGCAGGCAGAGAGAGAGAGAGAGAGAGAGATGGAAGCAGGCTCCCTGCTGAGCAGAGAGCCCGATGCGGGACTCGATCCCAGGACCCTGAGATCATGACCTGAGCCGAAGGCAGTGGCTTAACCCACTGAGCCACCCAGGTGCCCCAAAAATAACTTTTTGAGTTTGAAATTTAGGAAGTGAAATTTTGGTGGGAGTGAATAATTTAGATATAACACCAGAAACATAATAAAAGAAGATACTGATAAATTCCTTCAAAACTAGAAACTTCTGTTCTTTGAGACATTGTTAGAGTGAAAACAGAAGTGCCCAGCTGGCTTAGTTAATGGAGCGTGCAGCTCCTGATCTCAGAGCTGTGATCTTTTTTTTTTTTTTTTTTTTTAAGATTTTATTTATGTATTTGACAGACAGATCACAAGTAGGCAGAGAGGCAGGCAGAGAGAGAATGGGAAGCTGGCTTCCTGCTTAGCAGAGAGCCCGATGCGGGGCTTGATCCCAGGACCCTGGGATCACAACCCAAGCCGAAAGCAGAGGCTTTAACCCACTGAGCCACCCAGGTGCCCGAGAAAGCCTGATTTTTAAAAAATGGGCAAGAGGAGGGCGTGTGGGTGGCTCCGTCAAGTGACTGACTCTTGGTTTTGACTCGGGTCATGATCTCAGGGTCATGAGGTCCAGTCCCACGCGTGGCTGTGCGCTCAGTGCAGAGTCTTCTTGGGATTCTCTCCTCCTCACTCCGCCTCTGCCCCTCCCCCTGCTTGCATGCACACGTGGGCTCTGTCTCTAAAAATAAATAGATTTTTTTTTAAATGGGCAAGAGATTTTAGGATAGTTCGCCAACAAAGAGCTACAGATGGCCAATAAGCCCATGAAAAAATACTCAACACCATGAGACATGAAGGGAATGCAAACTAAAACCATACAGAGACATCAGCCCATGCCTGTTCCCATGGCTGAAACGGAAAAGGCTGATGTGTCAGATGTTGGCAGAGATGAGAGGAACTGGGACTGTCATACGGTGCTGGCGGGAAGATAAAGGGGTACCGCCCCCCTGGAAAACAGCTTACAGTCTCTTAAAAACTTAAATAGCATCCAGTGCAATTGCCCATCCTCTCCCAGATGCTTCCCTGGGGTGAGGATGGGGGTGGTGAGAGTGAAAGCCAAGTCCTAACAGAGACTTGGGCACCAGCCTTGGGAGGAGCTTCTCTGCAGGAGCCGGGAGCTAGGGGCCAGCCCGCATTGAGGTTGCGGTGTGGTCAACCAGTGCAGTACTGCCCAGCAATGGCGAGGACCGAGCAACCACCCATGGGTGCTACGGCGTGGACACAGCTTGAAACAATTGTGTATGACAAAAGAAGGCCAAAACACTGAAGGGTGAACATGTGCTGCGTCAGTCCAGAACACTCAGGGCATACTGTGTGGCAACTGGACCAGACCAGAGTCGTCTGGGGTGGGGTGGGGCTGCGGGAGAGGGCAGGGAGAACTTTCAGGGTGGTGGGAGGTTCATGGGTGCACGTGGGTCAGGACTTGTCAAACTGCCCGCTTTAAGTATGTGCAGTGAACTGTAGGGCAAGCATCCTTCCACCGAGCGGTTGAAAACAGTAATCCCTCGATCCGTCAGGGGCTACAAACGTATCAAATACACAGGCCATTTTGCCCTGAGGAGTCCCCAGACAGCAGAAGCATGCCCACATGGGTCACAGAGTCCACAGCAGTTCTATTCACAATGGCCTCACGCAAAGTGCCCATCAGTGGGTGAACGGAAAATAGAGTTGAGACCTCAAAGCCTAAAAGGATGTTCTGGTCCTTCAGAAAGAGGGGTTGCTGACCCCTGTACTCCGCACAAATAAATCCCCTCAAAAACTCTGTGCCAGGGCACCTGGGTGGCTCAGTGGGTTGAGCCTCTGCCTTTGGCTCAGGTCGTGATCTCAGGGTCCTGGGATCGAGTCCCGCATTGGGCTCTCTGCTCAGCAGGGAGCCTGTTTCCCTCTCTCTCTGCCTGCTTCTCTACCTACTTGTGATTTTGCTCTGTCAAATAAATAAATAAAATCTTTAAAAAACAAAACAAAACAGAAAAAGCTCTGTGGCACGAGAAAAAAGCCAGACTCCGAAGACTGCAGAGATGATTCCATGTATGTGAAGCAATCTAGAACAGATGCCAGGTTGGAGACAGAGTGGCTCAGTGGTTGTTGGGCCGTGAATGCAGGGGTCAGCTGCACTAGGGCTCGGTGACGCTCTCCGGGTGACACAGGTGTCCGAAGACAGCTCTGAAGATTTGCTGACTCCCACCCAACTGCATACCCAGCGGGGATGACTGTCACAGTGCCTAAGTATGTCTCCGTAATGCTGCCAACCCTCAGGGGCTACATCCCACACGTCCCTGTTTTTCCGCACCTGTGCCGGAAGGTTAACGAACCACAGACAGCTGCTGGTTTAACTGAGCAGCGTGGATGACTTTCAAAAAATATTTTTTTAACATTTTATTTTTATTTGAGCGGGAGAGGGAGAGAGAGCATGAGCCAGGAGGAGGGAAAGAAGGTGAAAAAGGCCTCCCTCGGAGCAGGGAGCCCCACATGGGACTCGACCCCAGGACCCTGGGATCCAGACCTGAGCCGAAGGCAGATGCTTCACTCACCAAGCCACCCAGACACACCAAGAATTTAAAAAACTTACGAAGAGGGAGATGTTGGTTTTCAGGTGTTTAGCTAACTTTTGTGAGCTGAGGTTGTGTGTCTTTCTCTGAACACACCCACCTGTAGATGCCATGCCAGGTGGCACTGACCTCTGCGATGCTCAGAATGCTTCCTCTCAGAGGAAGAGACGTCCAGAAGCTGGAATGCCATGCCCATCTTTCTATGGCAGCCAGCTGCCAATGCCAGCATCCAACCACGCCTGCCTTGGGTCTGTGACCTCCAGCCAAGGTCTCGGCCACTTCCGTTTGGCTCCTGTGATACTTTGCGGCTGATCCGAGATGGAACATGGCGCTCTTGCTGAACATGAAAGTGTGTGGGGCTCCCCAGTTTAGGGGATCAATCCCCTGGAGGGCTGGCCATCGGGCCCACCACAGATCTGGGCTGAGACCCCATAATCTGCATTCCTTGCAGGTTTCCAGGTGATGGTGAGGAAGGAAACAGCAGAGCATATAGAGGGCAATCAGGGAACTGGTGGGTGACGTCCCCGAGGACACCCTAAGCCTCCACAGCTGCTGTCACTCACAGAACAGGCTCACACCCTGTCACATCTCTGGAGGCTTTCCGAGGTGGGAAAGCAGCTGTCACTGCAGGTTGGGGGCACACTGCCGTAAGGCTTGGGGGCAGTAACCGAAGTCTGTCGTGCACATTCGGGTCCCACCTTTTGTCCAGGCCTACTGACCCCAACCAAACAGCCAGGCTTCCCCACGGATGCCCTCCTGATGGGGTTTGCTGCCCCTGCCACCTGGTGTCCACAGAGGGCACTGCACCGAGTAGTGGAGGAGCCCGTCCCACAGCCCGCAATTCCTAAGGTCAGCATCACTGAGAGGTTAAATCTAAGGAAAAATGAGCACCTCTAAAAATGTCAATTGACTACCAAACACATTAAGACAGGTATACAAGGTAATTATAATAAATAGTTTTAATTACATTTTCAAACACTTAAGCATAAATGTTAATATCTGGTTGCTAGAAAATACACACAATATTTACCCCCCTGTGTTAACATAAATATTTGGCTTTTGGAAATAATATCCATTTAAAATGAAATTTTTTTTAGGCACTTGGGTGTAGAAAGTGCTAGAGAATAAAACCCAATTATACTTTACTCCTACTTATAAGAGAGCAACCGAAATTATATCTGATTAAGTATTCTATTTTCAACACGGTTTGCATTACTGACAGGAGAAAAAAACATGACCGAATGTATCCATATAACATTTTGAGTTCCAGAATATTTTAAACAGGAAAAATTTGATTGATAAAAATTTCAAGTTCCTTTTAGTCTGTTCACTGTGATAGTTTTAGTAGACATAACCCAAGGAAAGAATAATTTCTTTTTAATAACCTTTGCTTAAAAAAATAGTCTTGGTGGGGTGGGGTTAGGTTAGAAATCCTAACTCAAGAGCATAGCAGGTGCACAAAGCTTTGAAACAAACAGGCTGATCAGGCTGCGGGTGTGAGCAGATGCCAGTGAGGTTTAATATCAAATAACCTATAGATTTTTGCGAGAGTGGTCAAAGAACTGTATAAATAACACAGTGAACATTATTTCCAAAACTCCTGGGCTGGAGCTCTGTCTCAGGAGAACCCTGGGCACATTTCTTAGGGAATACATTCTTGCTCTTGGAGTCCTGCTCGTAAACGTCTCAGGCTGTCAACAAGCAGGTGTCTCATCGTGAGGTTTGAAGGTCGCACCCTCCTGTGGTGGGAAGGACAGGAGCTGGGTCTGGCTCCGTGGTCTGGGCTCCGCGCTCACTGAGCCGGCGGCAGGGTCTGCAGGTACCTCAGAAGCTGCTGGCAGTGGGCAGGGGAGCGGTGCTTCTCGACAACAGCCTCCGTCTCTCTCACCAGGAGCTCAGGGAACAGAATGCTGCCTGCTTTGAGGACCTCTGTAAAACAGGAACACACCCTCAAAACGCCAGGAATCAATAATAAACCATTGCTGCTTATGGCAATAAGCTTCACAGCCCAGTTAAAACAGCCAGGAACAGAGCAGACTGCAACGCGAGGCAAGTTATCTAGGACTGAGTGGCCGCGCGTGACTCAGTGCGGAAGGGTCTTACTCTGAGAAGACATGAGAATCTCTAGTACAGACATGCCTGATAACAGAGCACCAAACTACACGAGGCCAAATGGACAGGGTTGCAAGGAGAAGCAGGTGAATCCACACTGGCTAGACTTCCACACCTGCTATCCCAGTGGACAGACCCACAGGTGGAAGGTCAGCGAGGACACGGCCGACCCCTGCAGCACCATCCGCCAGGAGCCACGACAGAGTCTGCAGATGGGTCTATCCAACAGCAGCCGAACACACACTCTTCTCCGGCCCCCAGGCCCACTCATTGGGCGGGCCACATTCTGGGCCATGAAAAACACCGTAACAAATTTAAAAAACAGAAGTCCTACAATGTCTGCTCTCAGACCATAATGGAATTAAACCAGAAATCAACAAGAGATCAAATGGAAAATCCCCACATACTTGGAGAATAAAGAACACATTTCTGAATAACGCAGTAGTCAGAGACGAAATATTTTGAAAAGAAACCAAAGACCATTTTGAACTGAATGAAAATACAACCAAAATTCGTGGATTGCAGTGAAAACACTGCTTGAAGGGGAATTTACAGCATCAAATGCATCTATGAGAAAAGAAGATCTAAAAATCAATCATTTAATTTTCTACCTAAGGAAACTAGAGAAAGAAAGACAATTAAATCCAAAGTGAGCAGAAGAAAAGAGTAAGAATTAAGTACAAATCAGTGAAATTGGAACAGGAAATCAATAGAGAAAATCAAGAAAATCAAAAGCCGGTCCTCTGAACAAGTTGCAGCCCACAGATACAAGGACCCCAGGAGGTGGGCTGGTCAAAAGACACACAAGGATAGAGGACCTACATCAGAGAAATGGAATCAAGAATTAACAACCTCCCAACACAGAAAGCACCAGACCCAGATGGGTCCACCGGTGAATTCTACCAAACTTTCAGGAAGAAATGATACCAATTCTCTATACTCTTCCAGAAGTTGGAAGCTTCCTAACTCAATCTATAGGGCCAGGACGACCCCAGTACAACACCAAAGGCATTACAAGAAAATATAAACCATTATCTCTTATGAACAGAGATGCAAAAATCCTCAACAAAATAGTAGCAAATCGAATCCAACAATGTATAAAAAGAGTTAGGCATGAACACCAAGTGGGGTTTATCCTAGGTATGCAAGGCTAGTCCAGTACTGCAATTAATCAATTAATGTGGGGCACCTGGGTGGCTCAGTCAGTTAAGCATCTGCCTTTGGCTCAGGTCATGATCCCAGTGTCCTTAGGATTGAGCCCCGCATCAGGCTCCCTGCTTTGCGGGGAGGCTGCTTTTCTCTCTCCCACTCTCTCTGCTTGTCTTCCCTCTCTCACTACATCTCTCTCTGTCAAATACATACATAAATAAACAAATCTATCTTTAAAAAAAAATCAATTAATGTAATCCATCCCATCAACAGGCTGAAAAAGAAAATCACGTGATCGGAGCTCCTGGGTGGCTCAGTCGGTTAAACGTCTGTCTTCCTCAGAGCATGATCTCAGTGTTCTGGAATCAAGCCCCACATCAGGCTCCCCACTCTCTCTGCTGCTCCCCTTGCTTGCTCTCTATCAAATGAATAAAATCTTTTTTAAAAAAGGTAATGTACAAATAAAACAAATAATGTGTAAGTAAAACAAAGGTAACACAAATAAAACATAATAAAATACATGGAGAGAGCCATGTTCATGGATAGGTAGAGTCAATATTGTCACAATGCCAGTTTTCCTCAACTCGATCTGTAGCTTTAAGACCATCACAATCCCAGCAAGTTATTCTGCAGATACCGACCAACTCAATCTACAGTCTGTGTGCAGAGACCGAACGAAGCCCCCGAGTGGCCAGCGCAGCCCTGAAGGAGGAAGGGGGCCGACACCGTCTGACTTACGACTTTCCACAATCCCAGAGAAACGGACAGTGTGGTCTTGTTGGAAGAACAGATAGCTTGGTGGACCAGAAGAGAGAGTTCAGACGCAGACCCACAGTTGATATGGACCCACAGTGGACGCAGGCCCACGGTCCTTTGATCTTTGATAACAGAGCAGCGGCAACACGGGAGCAAAGGCGGCCTTTTATGTCAATGGTGTGGAACAAGTGGATACCCAGAGGAGGGGGAGAAGGGAGGAGGGAAGGGAGGAAGGAGGGAGGGAGGGAGATCTAGACGCAGACTCCACATCCTTCACAAAAATGAACTCCACATGGATCACGGACTGGCATACGAAACTACAAGAGCTACAGGATCCCGAAGGAAACTAGGGAGAGAACCGGTGACCCTGCATGTGGTGATTTTTATTTACTCATGTCATCTGACTGCCACAGACATGGTGGAGCAAGGACATCTAACAATCTGCCTGCTGTGAGTGCGCCCCCCAGTAAGGGACCATTTACAGCATCAGGGACCCAATAATCCACTTCTCGTCTCTAAATCCGCCAAGTGTAGGCTCTGTGGGTCCCCTGTGACTCAGGTCGGCGGGGCACATGCAGCAGGACTCGCAGCCATCCTAGGGCACCTGAGTCACTTCTTCCAAGAAGAAGCCACCTTCTCAGGCCTCTTCTACTGATGTGAGTTTCTCTGGGTAACACTGTAGTCAGTATTCGTTCTGCTTCCTTTAGCTGTTTTCGTAGTTACTGAACATCATGGTCTCTCTCTCCACCTCCTTTTTTAAATCTTGCATTTCATGATGGATTTTTCCTTGATTAAGTGCCAACTTCACCAGGTTCTGAAATCCCCATCTCTGTGAATTAACAACTCCAGGACTTGGTTTGCCCCATCAGCGGCAACAACTTTTGGTTTCTTGAAATTGCCTGCATGTCTGTAAGTTCTCTCAACGAGAACTCCAGAACACACGAACACGTGAACACAGCGCATGTGAGAGAAGCACGAGACCCCGACCCTGCCCAACCCGAATATGGCACACAGGAGAGACGCAGGAGACCCTGACACTGGCTGATGTGAACAGGGCACACGTGAGACGTAGGAGATCCCGACACCACCCGACACGAGAGATGCAGGAGACCCCGACGCTACCCGACGCAAACAGGGTGCACGTTAGAGACGCGGGAGACCCTGATGCCGCCTCAAGGAGGAAGAGACACCTCAGACCAACATGGCTGAGAGATGCCCCCCACAAGCTTGCCTGTCCCCAGGGAAATGGAGATGTAAACAACAGCACACACAGCCACACACTCATGAGAACGGCCAAAACCCGCAACACCATCCCCAGCCGGTGCTGGTGAAGACATGGAGCCGCGGGGTACAGGTGGCAATGAGAGACCGGGCGGCCACTCTGGAGGACAGTTTGGCAGTTCCTTACAAAACTAAAGAGAGAGCAAGATGTGAGGGTTTGCGAGAACTTGGCCTCGTAAGCCAGACTCCGCCCCCACACCTGGTATGGCTGCAGAGTGAAGCCAGCACACTGGGGTGTCCTCCAGCTGCTGGCACCTGGAGAATACCGCCCAGCTGTCCACACAGGCCACATGGCCACGCACTCCCGCCTGCAACAGCCCAGGGTGGCGGCTCTGTGTGCACGAGGGTCCCTGGGGGTCCTGTAGGACCTTGGGTCTGGGAGTCAAAACTGTGTCCGTAACTCCACCAGGCATGGCTCTCTGCTCACTATAGGCAGGGTCCATGAGCCTCCAATGCCCCTTGAGTTTCCTCAAGAATGTCCTCAACAAAGCAGTAAAAATTCCTTTATTAGGTCAGTACTCCGGCACCCAACTTATACCTTAATTCATGAGTTTAGAGTTGTGATTTTTTTTATTGACTTGACAATGCCTGCCTTTAAACTGGAGCGTTTGGCTCATTAACATGCCACAAGATTGCAGCCGAGGCTGGATTTGGTCTGTTTCCTGTTTGTCCCTGTTTCTGTATTCTTCCTGTCCTTGTTCCTTGACTACTTTTGGGTTACTGGCATATGTTTTACACTTCCGCTCCAAGATCTTGTAATCGGTATTTTACATACACGCCTCTGCAGGACAATTCCCGTGGCTGCTGTGGGACACTGAAGCCAGACTCCCTGGGCTCACTGGACCCAGCTTCTGAGCATCCTGTGCACTGACTGGGGGGGTGCACAGCAGGGGTGTGCTGGGTCCCCAGCATGCCACATACCCCGCTAAGAATGACCAGCTGAAAAACAACAGGACAGAGTCAGCCTGGGCACACTCAGGCCCCCGGCAGGACACCTGCTCAGAAATCAGTAGAGAGACAGCATTTGCGGCTTTCCAGCAGAAATGGCAGGTACAGGGAACCTGCTTCTGCCCCCACGAGTCCAACGGCTGCCACAAGTTTTTCTTCCCAAGACTGTTCGGAGCTCTCTGCTCATCAACGTGACTTCTAGATATGCGTGACGTGAAGATGGACCATTAGGCGTGAATGTCGTTGGGGTCCCCACTCCAGGCACCCCCCTGGCCAGTGTAGGGCAGTAGCCAAGCATGACCACAGGGACCTACAACAGTGCCTCTCTTCCAGCTGCGCACCTGCTTGAGGCTGGATTTCCTCCACCTTCCCTCACCAGTGCCACACATCAGGGCCACCGCCAATGCTATGAATACCTAGCTGTCTTCCACGGAGAGCCACAAAGTGAAACACCACCATTCTTCCGGCTTGTTACTTGGCTTTGGAAAATATATCTTCCAAAGCCACGTCATTTATGTTAACACACAGTGGCCTTACTGTTACTCTAAACAAATCAACAAATATCTAAGATTTTTTTCTCAACTTTTTCTTTCTTTTTAAGATTTTATTTGCTTCATAGAAAGAGTGCATGAGTGAGGTAAGCACTGAATGGAGGGAGGGTCAGAGGGAGAAGCAGGCTCCCTGCCGAGCAGGACTCGATCCCGGGACCGAGATCATGACCTGAGCCAGAAGCAGACACTTAACCAACTCAGCACCCCAGTCGCCCCCCCAACTTTACTTCCTATCATGGCCTATTACGGGCTATAACCCACAAAGACAAAGGCCTTGGGTCAGCACTGATGTGGGTCCAAAGAGACCCCAAGGCCGTGGACCTGCTACCCTGTGCTCAAAAGGCCAGGCGTCCATGTTCCAGACAGGTCTTAGAACCAAGCGCCTGTCACGCCACGCCTACCTAACACCGCATCCTGGACAGCAGCCTCTGGGTCATCGAGGTACACGAGGAGCTCTCTGTACAGGAACTGGATGTTGCTTTGGTAGTGGGCCTTCCCGTCGTCATTCGGGACACACGCCAGCCACGTGACCAAGGCGGAGGTGGCCGCCAGCCTCACTTCATGGGAAACGTCATCCAGACGCTTCAGGAGCTCTGGAGGAGGGCAGGACAGGACAGTGAGACAGGGACTGGAGCAGGCACCTGACCCCACAGCGGGGGGCGCTCACCCTCAGGCCCCAGGAAACCCACATCCTGTGGGGAGCCTGGTGTTCACACACAAGGAACTGAGGTAGCTCCCAGTGTCCTGGGAACCCTTGACTGCACTGGCCAAGAGGTAGACACAGGGAGTGCCTGGTCCTGCACGTGCTGTGCCATGTGTGCAGACCTGGGCTGCTCTACCCTGTGTCCTCACCCGCGAGGCAGCCCCATGCCCTCTTTGGCTCCAAAATGCTCAGAATCTCTCACCACGAGTATCACACATACAGCTGGCTGCCCCATCCCCTTTGATGTGCAGACACCCCCCTCCCTCAAACTGCAGGCTTGGGGACAGCACTCAGAGCCTGGTGACATGACAGCCGACACCTGCATCAGGTTTGTTTCTGCTGAGCTCTGAGGCCGGACCACTCAGCCGCTGAAAACAGTAATCATCAGCCATCACAGGCAGCGGCTCACTCAGGAAAAGCTGGCTTGCATGTGGCCCGTACCAGGCATATGCATCAGAGTCGTGGGAGGTCTCAGAGAAGGCAGCTCTGGACACAGGCCCTCTGCAGCCAAGTGGCCATACTTCTGCCAACACACCGCTCCCGGGAGCATGAAGCTAGAGCTGCAAGTAAGGGGGCCCACTGAGGAAATCCTCCTGGACTTAAAGTAACCCCAAATGCCCCCAAATTAGCCATCTTTTCACTGGGTTTTGTTTTAAAAAGTGAGCAAAAGTCCAACAAGTGTGGACAGTCCACAAACCACGCTAGCTGGTTGTGTCCACAGATGGGAGTCTGGAGGTCATCGTTGTCGTGATGGAAATAAACACAAAACCAAAAATGAACTTGCAAGAACGTGTGGGAAAGGTGACTTCGACTCTGGGTTTCGTCGAGATGCAGAGCCTGCCATTCCAGAACATTCTGAGCCGCCACCTCTTCTGATGCTGGCTGTCCATCCGTCCCTCATTCTGGAGCTCTGCTGCACAGCCCGAGCCTCCCCCGCAGACACGCATCTTCCTCTCCCGGCAACCGATCTCTGCCACATTTAGTCTCGTGCACCCAGCAGCCCCCCAGCTGAATCTCATTTCCAGGAATTCTTATGACCACCTCTTAGAATCACTACATGCTGAGGCTCAGGGAAGGACAGGTGGCTGTCCACCAATCACTACACGCTGAGGCTCCGCTGTGTGCCCGCGGCTGACGGTAGGAGTGGAGAGCCACGGGTGTGTCCAGACACTGCAGCCCCGGCCAGCGCCAACACCGCTCCTCCGTGTCCACAGGTGCCCTCCCTGGAGTCTCTGCATGGCATTCAAGAAGGTCTCCTGGGCTCTTTCTTAAGCACATCTTAGTTCCCATTGGCATTTCTGTTTGAACTTGGAGGTGGGTTCCAGAATTCACATCTCCCCTCCAGTAATGAGGGTACCTACTGTCCTTCCCCATGCTGGGTTTCCTGGGTATTTTAGGATCCTCTGCGTCCGTTGTTCTGCTCCTGCATCTGAGTGGCGCCCGGTGCTTGGTGCCACAGAAGGGCAGAGACACAGGACTTCAGGCATGAACAGGTGCTCACCCTTGCACTGCAGGACCCCTGCTATGTGGTGGGACTGCACCCCTAATTCCTGGGCACAGGCCGCCCCTGGACTATGCTATCTACCCACAGACAGTTCATCTGTCACAGCCATGCGGGGACTCAGCACCAACCTGACCGAGAGTCAAAGGAGCAGTTTCTAGCTTCCCTACAAAAGAACAGAAAGAAAAAGGTCCTACCAGGGTAAATTTTGATGAACTTCTCTGGATCAGTCACACCGCCGGAGGTTTTTAGAAATCTGTTAATGATCTGGCACGAAATTAATCGTGTCCTCTGAGAGTCCTCTTCCAGGGTGGTTAGAACGTCCGGCATGAGCGTCTCCTGCACTTCCCGCATCTGCAAAGAGAGAATATGAGGGACTGGGGCCCCAGCCCAGCAAGGACACTGCCAGGGACATGCCGTGTGCACCTTGCCCGTCATGCGAGGGGCCTGGCTCTCCTACAAACAGAAAGGAATCTGGAATACCATCTGGAAATTTTACATAAGAAAACCTGAACCTTAACCAGTCGTTAAGCATCTGCCTTTGGCACGGGTCATGATCCCAGGGTCCTGGGATCGAGTCCCACATCACATCGGGTTCCTTGCTCAGAGGGGAGTCTGCTTCTCCCTCTGCCTCTGCCGGCTTGTACGCTTTCTCTTTCTCACAAATGTGTAAATAAAATCTTTAAAAAAAGAAAAAAACCCTGAGCCCTGATTTTAAAACCTCCACGACTTGGACAATTTTGCTTAACTTGGTGAGTTGAAAAATTCACTGTTCACAGTCTTGGAAACACAAATGCTACCTACTCTCTACTACTGTCTATTGTGTCCAACCAAATCTGGGGGACGCTATAACTCAGATCAGGGTGGTTCAGCGTAGTAGGAAGGGGAGCTCACACACTAGCAAGCCCCTAGCCATGCGTCTGCAGATGTGAGGCTGAGCACAGTGACAGCAAGCAGGCCCCGCTTCCCTGACAGTCCACAGAAAGCCCAAGATCTGCCTAACTCAAGTGGGTTCCTGTGGTTATGATCTCTGCTCTGCTAGGAGTAACATTTAGTATATATCCCAAGAAAACCCCCGATGATCGAAACACAAGCTGTTGCCTGCGGGTCACACTGGCCTGTGGACCCATGCTCCCCTCGCCCCCAGTGGCTGCAGAACATGGGGTCTGGCAGCTGTGTGCATGTCCCCCAACCCTGCTGGGGCAGGTGACCTTGGGAGCCCCACCTGCTTCTCCGACAGGATGTCACTGCTGATGAGTGCCCAGAGGCAGGACACAGCTGCCGTGCGGATGGCTGCTGCAGTCTTCCCTGCATGCCACTGCAGACTGGGGACCAAGATGTCTTTCGTCACGGTGTCGAGGTAGTGGTGAAACTGCCTGGGGTGTTAACAAGGGAGCGAAGTGGAGAGAGCCAGGGTGAGGGGAAGCCAGAAGCAGAGGGCCACGGCTTCCCTGGGGGCAGGAGCCCTGCAGGGGTGGGGTGGCCTCCCAGGGCTCCTGCTGGCCTCTGCTGGGTCCAGTGCACATTCTGAGCCTCCAGGGTGCCCCCCCAAACCCGCTGCAGGGGCTTTGCCCGTCTCTCCTGCCTCTGAAAGAGGAGGAGAGCGCTGACCATGCCAGCAAAGTCACTTGCGCGTGTGGCCCTAACCATCCCCTGTGGGCACACGTCCCTCCACCCCAGTGAGGGGCACCGCCGGTCTGAGCCCAGGGCTTGAACGCCACAGCTCGCAGAGACGTGGAGGCCCCTGCCAGCTGTCAGGATGTGTCATTTAAACGGTCAACTCCCACGTCCTGGTCGGCTGGTCCGGCTGGGGGCCGTAGAGCTCCACAAAGAGAACTCACTGAAGCCGCACTGAGGACACCTGAGCACCCTCAAAAGTCTCACTGTGCCACCACTGTCGTGGCGAAACACGTTTGGTTCAACAAAGAATCTGTCAACTCCTTTCTGAGCATTATTCTGAAGCATGTTTCAGAGGCAGCTCACGTCCCAGATACCAGCTGCTCTGGGAGACTGATGAGAGGATGCCTGCAGGGCGAGGCCGGGCTGTTCCCTGCATCCTGCCCACTGTTCCTCTGGTCCCACTGTCCCTCTGGTCCATCGGATGGGGCCTCGGCCCCCGCTGAACTTCCCCTCTGTGGAAGGCTGCACCTGCTGACTTCCAGCAGGGGGCACCCCAGCACCAGCAATGCAGGTGAGTGATGCTGGTTCTGGACAATTCTCTCTCTCTTTCTCTCTCTGACTCACACACACACACACACACACACACACACACACACGGATTAGGTTTCCAATGTGCTTTAAATTCTCTCTCTCTTTCTCTCTCTGACTGACACACACACACACACACACACGGATTAGGTTTCCAATGTGCTTTAACTTCCATGCAAAGAACTGCTGTTCCTTGCAAAGTGATTCACAAGAGGTCTCCTTAGAAAGACCTAACGCTGACAGGGGTCCTCCTGGACCCCCGACAGGTGTCCACGTCAAGTGGCTGGAAGAGCAGAGGCTAAGTACTGGTCAGATTGTGCTCGGCCGTGGGAAGACAAGCAGGCCCCACACACAGCCGGGGTTAGTCAGAACCCATGCAGGAAGCAGGGACACGTTGTGGAGGAAGACCTGGCACCCAACTTTTTGGAATGGGGACTCCTAGCATGGCAAGACGCACGTGGGTTGGTGGGTGGGTCCCCGCTGGAACGAGGACGCATCCCAGGAGACCATGGGCACACTGGTCTGTGACCCCGGCCACCTTCGACCTCCTACCATCACCATCACCCCTTCCCAGTCCTCAGTCAGCCTCGAGGAGCCAGCGGAGCCAGCTGGGTGATGGCCAGGAAGGCCTGTCACACGTCCATAGACGCCCTGGAGAGCGAAGGCCATGCGCCAGGGGCTGGCACCCACGGCCCATGCTTGGGGTGCTCTGTGGGAGGACCAGCTCCGTCCATGGAGGGCCCCACAAAACACCTCCTCACACCGAGAAGCCACATCCTGTCCCCATCAGATAACTCGTGAGACTGAGGACCCAGGGCAGCCCTCTCAAGCACCTGCCCTCTGCCACTTCTGAGCGGGGCCTGCGGGGGGCATGCTGGCAGCAGAGGGTCAGCAAGGCACCCCCGGGGCTCCCGCTGTCTGGGTGCTGTTCCAGCTCCTCACGAGGATGCAGGGGAGCACAGGCTCTAAGGAGCCCGCCAAACCATGCCCATGCTCCCTCCAGCTCAGCCACATGGAGCCTTGCCCAGGGTGGCACTCCGATTTTATGGCCCCTGAAGGCTCGGAGTTTGTACCAACAAGCAGGACGTGGAATTCCCTGCAATTCGAAGGGCCGGGAGAGCCCACAGCAAGCATCCTGGCATGCTAGTGGCGTGGAGGGAGCTGCTCCTAACAGACATGCTTCTTCCGAGGGGACAGGATCCCCGCATGTCTCAGCACCCACCCCTCCCAGCACCCAACTCTGCTCTGGACAGGCCTCTGTGCTGCCGCGGATTTAAGTGGGCCCCTCCCTCCTGCCAGCGTCCCTGCTGTCCCCTCCCTCCCTGCAGATCATCACGCTGGGGGCTCTTCACGTGGTTGCGTGGACAGAAGTTTCTTCTAACACTTTAACCACCAACGGGGAGTCAGTCCACTCTGTTAGGTTAGAAAGACTTTTAAAACCAGAACACCTAATACATAAACCATTAAGTTAATGTTCCCTAAAACCTCTTCATTTGCTGGAATTTTAATGGCTGCACAAAAATGACTTTGACTTTACATCTGCGCAGGTGGGCGCTCACTGCCGGAGCCGTCTGTTTACCCAGGGAGGGCGGCCGGCGCCACAGCCCAGGGGTGATCCCCGCTTCCGTCGGAGAGTGTCCTGCAGAGGCCGGAGGCTGGGAAAACCTACCCCTGGGAGTTGACGGTCTCCTGGGCACTCAGCAGCACCTGAGACAGGGAGGAGAAGAGCCTGAGGCGCATCTGGGGGTCTCTGGCCGGCTGGAGGCAGCTCCGGAGGGCGGGCACAAGCTGGGGTAGCACTCCTCCCAGGGCTGGGCCTGGAAAACACACACACACCCAGTCCCCGCTGTTCCTGCTCACGGAGGGGGACATGGCCTGTGGCGGCCAGGCTGGTGGGTCCCTCCACAGGACGCAGACTCCGAGGAGGGACCACAGCCTGTCCCATCACCTTCCCATCCTTCCGGATTGTGGTGTCACTATAAGAGAAACCATTTAACTCCCAAACCATGCAAATCATTCAATGTGGAAACTTTCTATTTCCTTCTTTTTTTCCAGGTTTTAAAAAAAATTCAAGTCAAGTAATATTTTAAACATCAACCAAAATAAATTATTCAGAACACGTAAGGTGTTTAATATTTGCCCCTACACTTGGCAGCCGCTGCTCTTCTCCAGCCTGCTGCTGGGTGGGCACGGGTACAGGTCCCCTGAGCTAGCAGGGGCTGCAGACACGCGGAGTGACCCTCAGTATCTGGAATCGCACTGAGTCGTGATTGGAATAAACAGTCCCTGGGGTGAGACACGCACTCTGACTGCAGGGACACGGGTCATGGGAGCGCAGCAGACCCCCCACGCCCAGGCAGGCCCTCACAGCATTCCACAACCAATAGGGCCCCTCCCGGCCACCCAGCTCATTCTGCAACAAGCCCAAGAACAAGCAAAGCAAGTGGAGTCCCCCCAGATGCTCTGACTCAGACCCAGCGTCAAAGATGCGAGATGGAAAAACAAGGGGTGCCTGAGGGCTCCGTCGGTGATGCAGCTGCCTTTGACTCAGGTCATGATCCCAGGGTTCTGGGACTGAGCCCCACATCGGGCTCTCTGCCTGCTTCTCCCTTTACCTCTGCCACTCCCCCTGCTTGTCTCCTTCTCTCTGGACCAAATAAATACATAAAATCTTAAAAAAACAACAAAAAAAAGAGGATGGAAAAGCAAGGCCCATGGTTAACCTAAGGCCAGGTGTGAGTTTCGGGGAAGAAAGAGAAACAAGACCAGACGGGACACGTGGCTCAGGAACAGGACACCTGCACCACAGATAAGTGCCCTGTGTTCGCTCTCACACCCTGCAGTCTATCTCCCTTTGACATGCACCGAAGGCCAAGGTCCAGACGACTCTCACCGACTCTCACCGGAGGAGGAGGGTGTGGTCATTCAGTAGTCACGATCTCGCGCTTTGTCACACGACACAGAGAAAATGCAGCCGCAAGAGGACAAAGGAGTTTCAGGGAGCGTCTTCCCGCCCCTCCTGTAAACACGCTTCCAGCTCATGCCCGGTCCCACCCTAACCAGTTAGGCATTTTTAACACATCAAGTCTGTTAGATGCTCTCCATAAAAATAAGAAGAAAAAAACCCATCCAAACTGCAAGGCATTTGTCCACACTAATGGGAAGGAAAGCTGGGCCGATCTGAGCTCCAGCAGGAAGACCTCCAGGACTGCATGGGCCTGGAGAGCCGCAGAGCAACCTGCCCCCCTGCCCGCCGCCCCGCCCCGCGTGTCCTGGGCGTGCCCGCGCCACTAGGGTCACTGGGCACCTGGAAACGAACCCCTCCAGAACACACAGGATACATTCAAACCAAGGGCGCAAAAACACTATATTCACGCTCTGAGAAAACACTTGGTTCACTGAAGGGAAAGTGCAAGCGTGGCCACTACACCCCTGCCTGACTCCTACCACTTCACCCCTGTACCTGGCTGATGGCCCAGCCTTTCCTGATCAGCCCCAATGGCTCACTGGCTTGCAGCCTCCGGCCGCTTTCTAAATTGCAGAGGAAAGCTGCCAGTCAGGGTCTGACAGTGATTTTTGTTGTTTTTTTTCAAGAATCATCTTTTAGGGACACCTGGGTGGCTCAGTTGGTTGGATAACTGCCTTCGGCTCAGGTCATGGTCCTGGAGTCCCAGGATCGAGTCCCACATCGGGCTCCCAGCTCCACGGCGAGTCTGCTTCTCCCTCTGACCTTCTTCTTGCTCATGCTCTCTCTCACTGCCTCCCTCTCAATAAATAAATAAAAATCTTAAAAAAAAAATCTTTTAAAATGAAGTAAGTCCAGTGAAACCTTCTCCACCGCCGGTCGGAGAGAGGAATCTCTACATGGCAGGGAGGAGGCATGGGTGTGAGCATAAGCTCTGCCCAAGGGAATGTTCTTCCATGGTCCGCGGCTGGGCGGGACAGGCCCGGAAGACCACACAGAACTCCTGTTTGCTGCACTACGTGCAACAACGCTGAAGCATATCTGGAGAACGTGGGCGACACAGGAGGCCTGAGAAATCACACCTTCAAGGTTTAACACCGAAACCAAACGCATGGCAGACTCTGAAGAGCCACATTCTTCAAAAACAATGCTCTTGGCATTTTTAAAATGAAGGTTTTGGTGCTCACAGTGCTGGCTCCCCCCGGGTGGGCGAGACTGCTGCTCCCTCGTGGTCTGAAGCAGCCTGGGCATGGCGGGGACTCACCTGCATGTGTGAGCAGCACGTTGAACTGCAGGAGCTCCACGGAATGGACGGTCCAGTCCTGGTGCGAAGCCGCCAGCTGCTCCAGGAGGGGACCTGCGTGCTCTTGGTAGAGGTCCTGGCTGCCGTCCACTCCCTGCACCGCGGCCAGCGTGTCCATGGTCTCCTGAACCTGCATGTGCGAGTCACAGGCTGGGAAACCCTGCTCCCGAGGCTCAAACGCCCCCATGGAGAGCCATCCTCATCACTGGAGAAGGAGAGCTGCTCAGGCCAACCTCGAACACTCCACCAAGCACTGCAGGTGCCCCCCGACAGCCACTATGCTCACCGCGCCAATGTTGTCAAATAACGGGGACAGACGTGCATTTATGAGAGATCCAGCCACTGTGCCCCTGTCCTGCACAATGCCAGGCACGCCCAGAGCAGACACACAGTCTGCTGGCCCGAGATCACTCTGAGACCTGTCTTCCTGTGGAGACAACTGTCCCCTGGGGTACAGAAGTGGAGGGGACAGGAGACAGGCCAGGAGCCACCTCGTAGTCTGCAACCTGACAGCTGGCTAGTGTCCTTCCCTCGGGTTTCGGGTGTGCAGATCAAGGCTCTGCTTTGTGGTCCTGTAGTGACAAGGGGCCTGCTACAATATGTGTTCTTTGGAAAGGCTGTTTTTGAAGAAATAAAACAAAGTTCAGAGGACCCAGAAGGGAGAGGGAAACCAGAGGGCCTCCTGGATACAAGGTCCCATGGAAGTGCCTGGGCGCTTCTCCATCATGCAGGCCAGCTCCCAGAGAGAGATCTGCCTGTGGCTGGGGAGCGCGAGCTAGAGGGAAAACCACACTCTCCTGGAGAGGAGGCAAGACATTGTGCTCCTGATGGTTCTGGAACCCAGGGGACCTGGACAGCAGAGTTTCTAGAGCTCAGACCCAGAGCTGAAGGAACAGAAGTAATTCTGTAAAGCCAGCCTGTGATAAAACAGGAAATCACGATGCTATCTTCCCTTCTCTGAAGATGTTAGTCACGCACGTATCTTAACACAGACTAGAGGTGAGGACGGGCTCCCGTCCTGTTCGCATGTCAGCAGCCGTTGTCCCTCTGAGACACAACAATAAGCGGGCAGCTGGGAGTTTTCCAGAAACCAGGGCACCCCTCAGGCCACCTCAGGAGCGACTCATCCCAAATGTCCCCCATATTCCTTCGCCTTGCTCGTCGGCTGAGTCAGGTAAGCCCAAGGCTTTGGGCTCCAGAACAGGAGGATTTTGGGACAGAGATTCCATCTGCTCAGACAGGAGCACCTCCGCCAGCATGAGCTCCATCATCTGCATAGCTCACCTTGTCGCTGAGGCCCGTGGCAGCCGAGAAGGCCAGGATGGTCACCAGCACCTCCACAAGCTGCAGGCTGCACCCCCTGCAGTCCTCCTGACACACGGAAACCAATGTCTGCACGCAGAGTAGCACGCGCTCCCCGTAAAGGCGCTGTCAAGAGGGCAGGGAACACCGTGAGCCAGCTCTCCCCCTACATATGCCCCCTACAAACCCCCTTCCCACCCCTGGGGCCCCCTGCCACCCTCCCTGACCCTCTGCACACCTTTGTCCAGGTCCTGCCGCCTTTGGCCCCAAGGCTGCCGTACTCCCTTCCCCATCCAGCCCCCCATTCCTCCCCAGGTCCATCCCCCCCTACCCCCATGGGCCCTGCTGGTCCCTTGTCTTACCCTGCCCTCCTATCCCCCCACCCCGAGTCCAGCCTCCCCCTACCCCCCCGCCCCAGGGCCTCCCTGTTCCCTTCCCCTACTCTACTCTCCTGTCCGCGCCCCTGCCCCCTGTCCAGCCTCCTCACCTCCATGCCAGCCCCCCGCCGCTCCCTTCTTCTACCCTGCGCCCCACCTCCCCCAGTCCAGCCTCCTCCCCAACCCCACACCAGGGACCCCCAGCTCCTTCCCCCTTGCTCCCTCCCATCCTGCCACCCCCTGCCTCAGGGCCCACACCAACAGGACATAGCACACTAGGGCCACAGATTGAAACACACGGATCACAGGAGTGCCTTCTTTCATGGGAAAACTTCATGGTGTGCTTTTCCAGGGGAATCTGAACATGGCCCGAGAAAGAAGTGCTTAACAGTCTCTTGGTTATATTTAAAGAAGTTCTTTTTTTTTTTTTTATATTTATTTATTTGACAGACAGAGATCACAAGTAGGCAGAGAGGCAGGTGGAGAGAGAGGAGGAAGCAGGCTCCCCGCTGAGCAGAGAGCCAGATGCGGGGCTCAATCCCAGGACCCTGGGATCATGACCTGAGCCGAAGGCAGAGGCTTTAACCCACTGAGCCACCCAGGCGCCCCTAAAGAAGTTCTTATGCATTAGCCACACATCCTGTAAAATTCACAAGGGAAACGACAGGGCATCTTAGAGCTGCCTGCAAATACCCAGCCCTCCCAGCCTGCCCCCAAGGGTAACAGAAAAGGTAGAGGAAGTGGACAGAACAGGAGCACCAGAGCCCATGGCTGCTGAGGCTGGGCGGGGGTGGGGCTTCACCCACTTTTCTCTCTACTGCTTTGTCTTTCTGTACTGAGAAGTTTAAACAAAAATAAATACGATTCTGTGGTTTAGGACATGCTTCCTGATGGACGGGGACAAGGAGGCATCTTGGCCAGGGCCATCCAGCCAGCCGCTCACCTCCCGGACTTCAGCCTCATCAACTGTGGGGCAGAACTCCTTAATGCCGTGTCCACATATGCTTCTCATATGTCCCGCCACGTATGTGTCCCATGGGGTTTCACAAAGGACAGAAAGGCTGGGCTGGCAGTCACGGAGCAGTGGGCTGACACTGGAGCTGTGTACCCATGCGGTCTAACGGGGCCAGTCCAGAGGCGGTTCTGGACCTCTGTGGCTCATGCACAAGTGACATAAATCACAGGATTTCAAAAAAAGAATTCATGCTGGATCACGGAGGAGCATGGTCTGCGCATGTCCGACAGCTCACGTGTGGAATGGGAGGTAGCCACGGCACTGGTGTCCAGCTCCCCCAGGGAAGCCAGACCAGTATTTAATTCACATTCTCACTTGTCCCACAGCCCAATTTCCTTCAGGCATGGATGGGTGGCCCCCCAGTTGCTGAGGATGTGATTTCAGCTCGTGTCTAGAATGACCTGTACTAAATGCTCACGGAGCAGTCACTTTCAGTTAAAAGGGGACTGGGCTCCTGAGACGGGAGCCACCTTTACAGTGGGCTGGCTGTCAGGGCCACACCGGGCCCCGGAGCCCACGAGGAACCTCATGCTTTCCCAGCTGTCCCCTCCTGCGGGGAGCATGGCACCATCTCTGGGAAACTGGGCCTCAGCGCTCATGGCTTTCTTTCCACTTAAGCAGACAATGTTCCCCTCCGCCTGCACCCCAGAGGCAGACAAAGGCAGGGGGAGGCGACAGGTTCCAAAGTGACGTCTTAGTTTCTGCTCCTGAAACTCAGTGTCATCGGATGTTGTCGAAACTTCAGGGGAGAAAGTGCTAGAGGCTGACATTTCTATGGCGACCACGCCCCTGCACTCCTGGCTTTTGTTCGTTGAAGAGGAATAAATGAGTTATCCTTATGGTATCAAACAATTTCCTCAGCTCAGTTACCTGTCACAAAACAAACATTTCAAAGGAAAGGATCCAATTCCCTCAGCTCAGCCCCAGGTGCAGCGCTGGCCAGACACACCTGGGGAGGCACCTGCCGCGACCCCGCCCACAGCACAGGAGGCCCCATGATTCGAGGCCTGGCATGCACCCTCAGGGCACCTCTGTCTGGCTGACAGAGAGTTTCTACACCTCCACGTGTTCTTGAAAAACGTCCACAGCCCGTCTTCCCAGCTCCTGGGAATCAATGGCAGGAAGCTCGTTCTCCTTCCCATGCCACCCTGGCCACACCAGATTCTCCTGCTGCGTGGAGAACAGGGCTGCATCTGGTGCCTTTGCCTAAACCCGAGCATTCGTCCCCTTTGCCAAATGTCTGAGTCTGTGAGGAAAGGGACAGAATGCCCATCTAGGGTTTTCACTATGGCTGGTTCCTCAATCTGAGCTTGGAACACGTCCGGTGAGACACTAAGCATGATCCTGCTGTTTCAAACATCACTACAGGGGCACCTGGGTAGCCACTCAGTTAAGCGACCAAGTCTTGATCTCAGCTTAGGTCATGACCTCAGGGTTGTGAGATCAAGCCCCGCATTGGGCTCCCTGCTGGGCACAGAGCCCAATTTTAAGTTTAGCTTTTTAGGAAAAGGAAAGGTTCTGGCTCACAAGCGTACATAGAGGGATCAGACTCCTTTCCAGCCGACCCTGAGTAAGAATGCAGAATTCACAGGGGTTGGATGATGATGTTAAAAACGGGTCTGGGGGGAGCCTGGGTGGCTCAGTGGGTTAAGCCGCTGCCTTCGGCTCAGGTCATGATCTCAGGGTCCTGGGATCGAGTCCCACATTGGGCTCTCTGCTCAGCAGGGAGCCTGCTTCTTCCTCCTCTCTCTCTCTGCCTGCCTCTCTGCCTAATTGTGATCTCTCTCTGTCAAATAAATAAATAAAATCTTTAAAAAAAAAAAAACGGGTCTGGGAAAAGGCAAAACATGTTACAAGCACCAACAGCAGACGGAACGGTTCCTGGACGCTCCCTCTCTGACACTTCGGCCCCACTCCCCACTCGCTGTGTTTTAAGAAGCCTTGAGGATGGATCTGCAACCATGACAGGAACCCCTTGTCATCCGAAGCCAAAGGACCAGACGACCCAATGCAGAGCGTCCTGGAGCCTGGCCGTGCCCGAACACACTAGCTGGTCCCCCACCTCCAGGCCAGTCATGGCCCCAGCCACCGCTGTGGGGCCTGGAGCCTGCACCACAGGGGACAGAGAAGCGGCCTGCGCAGACCCCCGTTCCCTACAGAGGAGCAGGCCACACCCAGTGCTTACAGGATGACAGGGTTGAAGCCTGTGACAGCCAAACAAAAACAAAGTCCTTATTTTTTTCTCAGTAGCGAACAATCATAAATTATTCCAAAGCTCGAAGCCTATCACCCAGACTGCTCCAACATAGAAGAAAGAGAACACGGAGTAGCCACGTGTGTACTCCCATACCCTTTTCCCAGCTGTCAGCTTGTTTGTTCTGAGCACATCATGACAATGCCAAGGGACACGAGTGTGGTTAGAGGCTGAGGACCAATGGTGGGGACAGGAACGGGTGCTGACCACGGGATACCCAGCGCTGTGGCCCCGCAGCCCGTTCCCAGCATGGGCCAGCCTGATCCCATTCTGTCCTGCATGGTGGCCACTGGGCACGTGGAAGGTGGTCTTCGTGAGGCAGGACCTGCACTTTCCAGGTGTTTAGTTTCAATGTGAATGACCACTGACGGGACAGAGCAGTAGACAGCAGGCACACGGGTCCCCAGACAAGACAGTGTCAGTGGCAGGACCCTGGCTGCCACTCCCGTGGGCCTGGTGATCTACTGATAATGAGCACCTGGTAGGCACAGAGCGCCGCACAGGGTGCGGGCGCTGCCCACCTCCCCTGCACAGAGGACCAACCCCACCATGCACTCCGCCTGCCTCCCTTCCCGAAGCTTACATTTTCAGACCCTTGACAGATGTGGGGCCGGGCCAGCTCCGTGGCGATGACCTTCAGGTGCGGCTGGAGGGCCTCCCTAGAGCAACCTCGGATGACAGAAGCAAGGACGAGGAGGCTGGAGGGGGAGGGCGACTTCTTCAGCATGGATAAGAGGAGCTTCAGAAACACTTCCGGGCTGACGAAGGCCCCAATGAGCTCTGCAGACCTGGTGCACTGCGGGAGAAGGCCGGGGCTGACTGGCTGCCCACTGTGTAGCCCTTGGCCCTCCTGCACCTGCCTGCCGGGCTCCCAGCGCAGCACACGCAGCTCTGTGGAGGGTCTGCCCCACGTGTGGGCCACAGGAAGTAAGTCCCCATGGCCCTTAGAGCTTCTGCAGGGGCCTGGTTCCCAGGATGGCCAGATCCTAGCGGGGCCTCACGCCCCTCCTCTGCTGCCAGTGACCAGGCTTGTTATGAACACATGGCCCCATGCGGGGTGGTCACAACAGCGGGCTTCGGGCAGCAGTCAATCTCTAAAAGACACTCGCTATGTGATTCCTGTTCTACGATGTTCCCAAATGACATCATATGGGGACATTGCCCAGTGTGCAAGGCTACTGTCACGGGCCCACAACATGTCCTCCGGGCAGGTGTGAGCAACCCTGCATGCACCAAAGTGAGGTCCACGTGGCCCATTGCTCAGCAAAGGCGTCCAGTGGCCAAGCTCAGGGGGCAGGGTGGACAAGGGAAGCCAACCCAGCTAGGCTCCCCTTCAATGTCTAAACAGGTGGTGGTGCTACCCGGCAGCCAGTGGGCGGGTGGCCGCAAGAACTGGCAAGAAGGTGCCGGCTGCCACGGGCTGGGCCAAGAGTCCCTGCCTGGCTTTCCTTGTAGAGCCCATGGGCACACGAGTGCCAACAGAGCCAGGGAGTGGCCTGCCTGCCCCAGTGAGGCGCACAGGGACTGTCTGTCCGAGGCGCGGCTAGTGCGCTCGTGCAATCCGTCTGATCGTGGTGAGAGAGAAGGCACGGGGGTGGGGGGTTTGATTCCCTGAACAGTGTACCTTTACATGCTGCCCTTCATGGGCCCAGAAAACAAATCTGTGTGGTGGGGGATGTGAGTAGGGGCAGTGCGGACAGATGCCAAGACCCAAGGGGATCTCCTGGTGACTTGAATGTGACCTTAGCTGCGGTGGCAGTTCCACATGGCTCACATTTATCCAGACCCGCAGACCTGTGACCTGACACGGGGGAATGCCACGGGAGCTACACTACTAATGTGACCAGAAGAAGGCAACTCACATTGCTGACCACAGTGCTGTCGTCGTCGGCACAAGCCTGGTGCAGGGCTCGGAGGATGACTTCCAGGTGCTGCGTCATGTGGTCCTCGGCATGCAGCAGCAGCACCGCCAGCAGCTGCGCTGCCTTCACTCTGGTCCCCGCCACCCAGTCAGTGATGTCGTGGCACACGGCAGGAAGGATCTTGGACAGGTTTCTGAAGACAAGCTCCCGACAGCCCAACACAGGGCGGTTTTCTGGAGGTGGAAAGAACAAGCCGGGAAATTCCCAAGTGAAACCATAATGGGTCCTGGGGAAGCAGACTCACCACACGTCCCTTGTTTAAGGGGCACCTACATGCTTCACTCTGAGATCTTCTAAGCGCAAACCAACTCTGAAGACAGAAATGAAGTCCCAGTGTCCTCGCTGAGCTTAAAATTTTTGTACAAAGGAGCATCTGCGTGGCTCTATGGGTTAGAGCCTCTGCTTTCAGCTCGGGGCATGATCTCAGGGTCCTGGGATCGAGCCCCACATCGGGCTCACTGCTTGGCGGGGAGCCTGCTTCCTTTCCTCTCTCTGCCTATCTCTCTGCCTACTTGTGATCTCTGTCTGTCAAAAAAAAAAAAATTTGTACAGAGACGGATGTGTAAGGGACACACAATAAAAATACACTGAGTGCCTCATTTGCTCAGTTTGGACACACGGACACACATCTCGAACTACCGGTGTCACCAGGACACAGATGCACCCATTACCACAAAGCTCCCTGCACCCCTGCAGGGCCCTCAGGACTCTCCGCCCACCTAGGTGGCTGTGCTCCATTTCCTGTCACTGCAGATGGACCGTCTCTGGGCAGAACTGCAAGGTCCACACTTGAGTTGGCCCGACTCCCTTCCCCGCACGATGATCCCAGGGCCATCCACGTGGCGGTGTGCCTTCATCCCTCTGCCTGTCGGTTCCCTGCTGATGGGCCTCAGGCTGCTTCCCGGGCTGGGTTGTTGCCAAGAAATCTGCGATGAGCACTGCACACAAGCCTGTGTGGCCACGGGGGCCGCTCCTGATGCTGAGTGCCCGTGGCTACATCTGCTAGGTTTCACAGGAGGCAGCATTTGATTGAAGAAACTGCCAAGCGGTTTTGGGCAGTGGCTGCCCCGTTTCCTGTCCCCATTGCGGGGCAGGGACTCAGCTCCTTCGTGCCCTCAACCGCAGTTGGGTGGCCGGTCACCAGTGAAAGGCACTGAGAGGGTGTGCAGTACCCGCCATGGCTTCACGCTCGCTTCCTAACGTGATTACTTGTATCTCTGTTGGTGAGGTGCCCTTTTTAGGGGCACTTTCTTTTTTTTCTTTCTGCCCACTGAAAAACCGGATTATTTCTAAAGTTTATTTATTTATTTTTAGTGATCAATGCTGAAAGACCACCCGTACGCCACTGAACAGTCATGGGGCCTGTCCAAGACTGGCTGTCCATGGATGTGGGCCTCCACTTTGGTTTGCGTGACCTCCCTGCCGCTGCTCTCCGCACGCCAGCCCCTCAGCCAGCAACCCTGTGCTCTCGGTCCGTGGACTACTCTGAAACAGGAAGTGCTAGCCTCTCAACTTGGCTCTTCACAGTCAAAGTCCTGGTGGTCCCAGGTCCTCTGCATGTGCATGGGATTTTACCATGTTTGTCAATTTCTACAAAAAGGGCTTCAGACATTTTGATTAAAGGTTTGATCTTAAAAAATCAAAACTTAGTCCTCAAACTATTCCAAAAGTAGAAATGGAAGGAAAACTTCATGTGGCTAAGCACTGTCCTGATCCCAAAATGAGAGAAAGACTCCACACACACACAAAAGAGAACTACAGGCCAATATCCCTGACGAAACTGGACACAAAACTCTGCAACGAGTAGTAGCAAACCTAATCCACAAAAATATTTTTAAAAACCTCCTGTGGTGCCTGGTTGGCTCAACTGGTTGATCAGACAGTTCGTGATTTGGACTCAGGTCATGATCTCAGGGTCCTGGGATCGAGCCCACATCCCACTTTCTGCTCAGTGGGGAGCCCGCTTCTCCCCCTCTCTCTGTCTGCTGCTTTGCCTACTTGTGATCTCTCTCTTTCTCTGTCAAATAAAAAAAAAAAACTTTAAAAACAAAACAAGTAAAACAACTACAACAGCAGCAACAAAACCAACCCTCATTCACCATGCTCAAGTGGGGTTTATTCCTGGGCTGCAAGGGTGGTTCTGTATTTGCAGATCAATGAACGTGACATCAACGAGGGAAAAGACAAGCAGCATCTGGTCCTCTTCTGACAAAGTACGGCATCCAGTCACGGTAAAAACCCGCAACAGAGTGGGGTGAGAGGGAACACAGCACAGCATAATAAAGGCCACATATGAAAACCTACAGCTCACATCATACGCAATGGGGAAAATGGGGAACTTTTCCTCTAACTGCAGGAACCAGATAAGGACGTCCAGAGTCACCACTGTTGTTCAACATGCACCAGAAGTCCCACCCTCTGAAATAAAAGACAGCCAGATTGTGAGGAAGAAGTGAAACTTTCCGATTTGCAGATGACATGATGCTCTCTGTACAAAATCCCAAAGGCTCCACCAAAACGCTGCGACAGAACCGACGACACAGCAGTTCAGTAACGTCACAGAGTGCAAAATCTAGGTACACACGAGTGCTGCACCTCCACACACTGACAATGATACAGTGGAGAGAGAGAGATGCAGAAAGCAATCCCACTTACAACTACACCAAAAATAATAAAATATCTGGGAAGAAACCCAGCCATGAAAGACATGCCCTCTGAAAACTAGAAGACACAGATACAGAAGCTGAAGAGGGCACAAAGGAGTGGAAACACATTCCATGCTCGTGGGTTGGAAGAACAAATATTGTTAAAATGCCTGTACTAATCTTCACATTTCAGGTAATCCCCATCAAAATACCGAGAGCACTTTTCACAGAGCTGGAACAAACGATCCTACAACATGTGTGGAACCATGGGAGACCCTGATGAGCCAAAGCAACCTTGAAAAAGAAAAGCAAAGCTGGAAGCATCTCAATTCTAGAGACTGAGTTCCAGTATTCTATTCTAGATTATTCTATTCTATTCTTCAATTACAGAATGGTTGTGATCAAAAACTGAATGGTACGGCACAAAACCAGAAACAGAGCAACAAAACTGAACAGCCAGGCAGGAACCCACAACTCGATGGTCAGTTCACCTTCAACAAAGCAGGAAAGAGCACCCACTGGGAAAAGGACAGTCTCTTCAACAAATGGTGTTCGGAAAACTGGACAGCGACATGCAGAAGAATGAAACCGGGCCAGTTTATTACAATACACACAATAAATTCAAAATGGATGAAAGACTTAAAATGAAACCTGAAACCATAAAATCCTAGAAGGGAGCACAGGCAGTAACATCTCTGACACGCTGCAGCAGCATGTTTCTAGACCTGGCTCGTGAGGCCGGGGAAACAGAAGCACAATAACTGAATAAATGGCCTCGCAACAGAAAGCTTCTGCACAGCCAAGAAAACAACCAACAAAACTAAAAGGCAGCCCACAGGAAGGGAGAAGATATTTGCAAATGACATCTCTGATAAAGGGTTAGTATCCAAAGTGTGTAAATAACTGATACAACTCCACGCTCAAAGAGCAAACAATCCAATAAAAAAATGGACAGAAGAGGTAAACCGACATTTCTCTGAAGAGGACCACCGGAGGGCCAGCAGCCACATGGGAAGTGGCTCGACATCACTCATCATCAGGGACATGCGAGTCAAAACCACGAGGAGGTACCACCTCACACCTGTCGCAGCGGTGAAAATCAACAGAAGCGACGGGTATCAGCGAGGGTGCGGAGGAAGGGGAGCCGGGTGCATAGCTGGTGGGACTGCAAGCCGGGGCAGCCAGCCTGGAAACAGCGTGCAGCTTCCTCAGAAAGTTCAAAGCAGAGCTACCTCACGACCCCGCAGTTGCACTACTGGGTATTTACCAAGAAACCCCACAAAAATACTAACCCAACAGGAGACGAGTACCCCTATGTTTACAGCAGCATTATCTAGCCAAGTTATGGAAGTGGCCCAGGCATCCACTGACATGAATGCGTAAAGAAGATGCAATGCATACGCACGCACACTTGCAGACACACTTACACGCACACACATTCTCACATACATGCACACCTGCCCACACTCACATGTGCACTCACACACGCCTGCACACATTCACATGCACACACACTCATACATGCCCACACTCACTCACATGCATACTGGCGAGTGCACACACACACTCAAATATTACTCAGCCATAGAAAGGAATGAACTTGGGGTGCCTGGGTGGCTCCATGGGTTAAGGCCTCTGCCTTTGGCTCAGATCATAATCTCAGGGTCCTAGGATCGGGCCCCATATCAGGCTCTCTGCTCAGCAGGAAGCCTACTTCCCTTCCTCTCTCTCTGCCTGCCTCTCTGCCTACTTGTTGTGATCTCTGTCAAATAAATAAAATCTTAAAAAAAAAAAAAAAAGGAATGAACTCTTACCATCTACAATGACAGGAACGGAACTAGAGCATATTATGTGAAGTGAAATCAGTCAAGAAAGACACCGTATGACCTCACTCATCTGTGGAATTTTAAAAACCAAACAAGTGAGCAAAGGGGAAAAAAGAAAGACAAACCAAGAAACAGGCTCTTAACTCTAGAGAACCAAGTGACGGGGACCAGAAGGGTGGTGGGAGGGGGAGGGGTGACTGCATCAGATGGGAATTACGGCGTGTGCTTGTCGTGATGAGCACAGGGTGATGTAGGCAAGTGTCGAGTCCCCCGTCATACACCGGAATCCAACAGAACACTCTACATTAAGTCCTTGCAATTAAAATAAAAACTTGATAAGAAATTCTTTTTTTTTTTTTTAAGATTTTATTTATTTATTTGACAGAGAGAAATCACAAGTAGACGGAGAGGCAGGCAGAGAGAGAGAGAGAGGGAAGCAGGCTCCCTGCCAAGCAGAGAGCCGGATGCGGGACTCGATCCCAGGACCCTGAGATCATGACCTGAGCCGAAGGCAGCGGCCTAACCCACTGAGCCACCCAGGTGCCCCGATAAGAAATTCTTAATTAAAAAACTCTAAAGATAGAAATTAAACCATAGGGGTGCCTGGGTGGCTCAGTGGGTTAAAGCCTCAGCCTTCGGCTTGGCTCATGATCCCAGGGTCCTGGGATTGAGCCCCACATCAGGCTTTCTGCTCAGCAGGGAGCCTGCTTCCCTCCGGCCCACCCCCCACCCCCCACCCCCCTACCCCCGCCTGCCTCTCAGCCTACTTGTGATCTCTGTCAAGTAAATAAATAAAATCTTTAAAAAACAAAACAAACAAAAAACAACCAACCTACCAGGAAGTTCCGAGGAGAACAATGAGCTAAGTGGCCCAGGGATCCCACCCTCCCTCCACGCCCAGCTGTTCCCGTCGCTCTCCCCTCAGCACGTGCGGCTCAGCTCTGGTGACAGCAGGTCTTTGTGGGACACGGGGTGCCCACCAGCCCCCGGGACACAGGCAGCTTCCACACAGCGCACAGCTATGACCCATGTATACATGAACCATTCCTCATCCTGGGAGAGTTTCTGGGAAGTGGGCGTGGGGGGGGGCAGGCAGTGTTTCCTTTATTTACATTTAGGTCAAAGCCATGCTCAGACACAGACAAGGATCATCAACACCAGGCTGATTCAACCGCTCAGTTCGTAGGGCAACAACCTGCACCTAGAAGTGTCCAAAGCAGTCATTTCCCAAATCATCAGTTTGGCAGAAGCAAGCCTCGCTCCCTCTGAGCGTGTGGTTATCGCAACACGACTTCCTCACGAATACATAAACAGAACGGGAGGTAGAAGCCAGAAGGATTTTACTGGCATCTAGAACCATCCTGAACCAAATGGCAATGACACGGAGCTCGTCAGGTGGCCAAGCACAGAGGCCTGTGGCCAGGGCAGCCCCACACCCAGCACTAGCCTCAGCAGCTCCCATGTTCAAGATGTTCAACCCAGATGTGCTCCATACCACCAGGGTGCCCGGCTTCCTGGGCAGCACTGGCAGCCTCGGTGCAGCGGCTCCAAGGCCCATCACACGAGGGCATCCCAAGAGATTGAGGCCCTGCAGGGGAAGGGGCTGCCGAGGTGCTGTCTTCTGTGCTATGGGGCAGGGAGCCGCCAGGAAACGCTCGCTGAACACCAGCAGTTTGCTAATACTGACAGAGCTTCTACGGGTCTCCTGGAAACAGCTTTCACGAAGTGTCATCTACATGTCATCGAAGCCAATTCTGAGTGCACACGCAGTCTCAGGCTGCTTGCAGCTTGCCAGGGGCCCCACGCTGCTCGCAGTCAGCCCCTCACTGCTCCCCCCCAAGCCCCCGGAGCCACAGGTCTGCCTTCCCCACCGACAGTTCCGTCTTTGCTGGAGATCTCATAGGAATGAGCTTTTTCACTAAACACGACGTTTCTGAGCTTCATTCGTGTTGCAGCATGTGTCTGAATTTCATTCCTGCTCAGGCCGAGCGCTGCAGCTCGGCACGGACCAACACAGCTTGCTGACTGACCCAGGCTCCAGTGCTGGACCTTCGGTTGTTCCCACTGTACTTCCAGAAATCCCCGAACTCTTTCCTAAAGTTTTGTTTGCATTGTGGCATGGCACTGTAATGTTTGGGTTCTTCTGTCTTTCTACCAGCAACATGTGCAGGTCCTGTCTCCCGACATCCAGGGCCTCTCCGTATGGGATTACTGTTGACTTTAGAAAACAACAGCAAGGTCAGTGTTTCTGTCTGTCCGGGAACCTGAGGAAGCCCCGGAGGCCTGAGCGATGATTAACTTCTTCTGCCCAGAGTCCAAACTACAACTCAACCACTATCTCCTCATCTTTTGTTTGAAAACATAACTGCAGTACTTCCGCAAGCAACAAGCATGCAGAAACAGTGCCAGCGGACAAGCCGGCGGGGGGGCGGGCAGCGGGCATGGTGGGCGGGCTCGGCCCACAGAACCAGGGGCGGTTCTACAGCTTTGCTCACTCTCACTATAAGTAGACCAGATGCAAATCTTCGTAAAGCCAATTTGTTTTCATAATTGAAACAAAATTAAATATCATGGCAACAGAAATTGCTTAACTTTGGTAGAAACCAACAGTGAAGGTCAGGAGCAACACAGCCGTCCCCCGTCACTGGAGAAGGGGATGCCATCTATAAAGGTGGGCTGGGAAGGAAAGTCAGAGCCAGCTGGGTGTTAAAACTCTGTATATGCAGGAGGCGAGAGGCTCTGGGAACTCTGATGCCCAGGTCTGAGGGTCAGAGTTCAAACCCTTGCTCAAAGCCTAAGTGAGCTTTGTCTTCCCCTTCAGGTGCCCCTGATTCCTCCTAAGGGCATTTTTTGGATCTGCTCAGCTGAGGCTTTATCTCTGATATGGGCAGGTGCCCGAGGCAGGACTGAACCATCCCCATTGTGCAAAAGAACTTTGCACAGCCCCTTCCTTCACAAGGAGTGTGAGCCCTCCCTGGTGGGGCGAGGGTGGTTACCAGGCCTGTAGGTGACACCCAGGTGCAGACAGCAGCAGCCTGAGATGAGTCCTGATTCAAGGGGAAGAGGGGCTGTGGTCTGCGGATGGGCAAAGCACTGCCCCCCCCCATCCCTGCCCCCACAACAGCGCCTGAGTTTTAACTCAAGGAGAGGTCAACAAAAACCCTGACTAAGCTGGACCAGAAGCAGATGGAACATTAGATCGGATTGGTTTTGCACAGTTAGACAAAGTATAATTTAATTGCAAGCAGAAAAACAGATCATCAAAAAAAAACCCACATTTTTTTAACCAAGTTTATCGAACTCAGATGGCAGGTCTACCCATACTATGTATTTACAAACCACCATAAACAGGCAGGATGACACTGGGTGCTCTGCACGAGGTTCCAGCTGTTTGCAAAGCAGGGGTATTTCACAAATGACCAGAGACTGACCTCCTTGAAGAAATGGAGGCCCCGCAGTGTAGGGGGGAGGGGCAGCGGGAAGGGTATAAGGGAGGGTCACCAAGGAGGACCTGAAGCTGCGAGAACCTGAACCTGGCTCAGCTGGACACAGGTCCTGACAAGCTGCACCCACCCCTTTGGGGTTGGGGGGCCTTACCGGCTCACTAAGGAGAAAACCAGGTATGTCTGCAGCCGGAGTGGTGGGGCCTCACCCCTCTCCTGAGCACTCAGCAGGGAACTACTCTGCTCCCCAGTACCTGAGGCTAGCTCGAGTGGGTAATACTCCACGCCACAGACCCTCACGCCACTCACCCCAGTGCAAACCCACCCCCCATCTCTCCTCTGCACAATGTACCTTCTCTGACGACTCCCCCCTCCCCAAATACTTGGATGAAACAGACCAGCAGAGCAGGTCTGAGCTCTCAAGAAAACGTGAAAACCCTGAAGGGCATAGATCTAAGTTACAATGGAAGCTATTCAAATGGGACTCCACTGATTTCTCAAGTGGGGGACAAAACTTGACTCTATTCTCTTGCGTCAGAAGATCTGGCAAGCCATTCACCGTTATGAAGAGATGCTTCCCTGTTCACTCAAGCATCCCCAAAGAAAACAGTTTTAACAGGAGGCTAATTTCCAGCAGAAAAGACCCCGGAACCTGCTGTCACCACCTGATCCCACTGCTGGCAGTTCAAGGGTGCGACGGGCGGGCAGATCCTCTCCAAGCATGAACCTGTCCTCTGCCCAAGAAGAGCACTTTGTTCAGGGAGGGACTGACTCGGGGACAGTAAATGACACCCTTCTGATCTTCCCAGCACGTAGCTGGGTTTTAAAAGTGCAGCTACACTTCCGTGTGGCAACAGGAAACTTGTGTTTGTTGAAAGGCAAACCGTGTGGTAACAGATGAGGTCCTATGCTATCTGCACCTTGTCTTCCCAGCAAAGTGGGCACGGGACTCTGACCTGGACTTCTGGCCCCATGTTCACACCAAGCCCTGACTGGACAGCACAGGGGCCCGCCTGGCAGCAGTGAGCCCAGCACCTCAATCTGTCCGTCCGCACACTCATGGAAGCATGCAGCGAGAGACACACAAGGCAGAAGGGGCCTCACCGACCACGCCACTCGGAGCGAGGCGGGAGCAGGCCCTGCCAAGACCCTGGCTGCCGATAAGCAGGGAATGTCAAAGGGAAGACAGTCAAAGAGAAGGCTCCCAGCACAGATCCGACAGAGGCTGTTACCCAGAATGTATGAACAGTTCTCAAAACTCCATCATAAGATAATAAACAACCCAATTCAAAGTTTGAACACACACTTGACCAAGAAAGGGATGGGGACAAGCATGACAGGAGCGCCCGACAGACCAGGTATGCTGATGGGGACCAATGGGAACCCTGCCTCCTGCAGGTGCGACACAAACCCGCAGCCGGCCAAGGCCACAGACGGGAAGAGAGGCAGCTCCCAGCTCCCAGTGGGCCCACTCCCCGGGGCTTAACCGAGAGAGTGAACTGAGTTCACACAAAGACGGTACACAAGTGCTCAGATCGCCCTTGTCTGAAATCACAACCCAGAAATGACCCAAACATCCTTTCTCCCAGTCCAAGGTAAGATCCACAAAAGGGAATACTCCTGCAGCAGGAAGGCAGCCCCCACGTAGAGCTTCAGGGCATGAGTGCCGGAAGCCAGGCAGGCTACGGGCAGCCTGCATCATGCATGTGAGAGCGTCCTGGGACAGACAGAAGGGAGTGCACGCGGTAGGGCCGGACATGGTCGGGGGCTGACAGAATGTCCCAGGTCTTTTTTTTTTTTTTTTTTAATAATGTCCCAGGTCTTAACAAGTGGCGGTCACACAATGATGCGCTTGTCAAACTCTACCTTCAAAGGCTGAGGATAGTGACGAGAATCCCGGGGCTGCGGCGTGGCCGCGGAGTGGGGACAGCACAGGACCCGAGGGGAGGCAGCAGTGGAGCTGGAGGCAGCAAAAGGGCCATGTGTTTGCAGAAGCAGGCGGCCAGAGGCAAGATTCTGAGGAAGTGGCTGATGAAATCTGACATGTGAAATGGTGTAAAAAGAATCTGAAAACTTAGATTGAAAATTTGTATTTCAAAATAATTTTAGAAGAAAAAGCCAAATAATGAAATATGCTTATCCTAACTTTTTTTTTTTAGAGGTTTTATTTCTTCGAGTGAGAGAGCGTGCTCACATGAGCAGGAGATGGGGAGAGAGAGAGGGACAAGCAGATGCCCTACTGAGCAGAGCTCGGCAGTGGACTCGATCCCTTGACCGAGATCATGACCTGAGTCAAACCAAGAGCTGGATGCCCAACTGACTGAGCCATCCAGGCGCCCAGATCCTGCCAACTTGATTGGAATTCATTCTAAATTCATTCTGCTTGGACTGAAAAAAGCCTTCGGAGCCTGACCGTCCCTCACTGACAGCCTGTCGTGCCCCTGTGCCCCTCTCTGCAGTGTGACCTGGCAGTGTGACCTGCAGTGTGACCTGCAGCACAGCCAACGCCACGCCAGCACCAGATAAAAACGTCCCTGCAGCATGAGGACGGCCCTGTGCACACACACCACATGCGGGCAAAGAGCCACAGTGACTCGTGCAGAGCTATCAGCAGACAGCC
This sequence comes from Mustela putorius furo, assembly GCF_011764305.1. Lineage (NCBI taxonomy): Eukaryota > Metazoa > Chordata > Mammalia > Carnivora > Mustelidae > Mustela > Mustela putorius. The sequence goes on from NW_025421293.1 coordinate 15,153,226, forward strand.
TCAGGTTCTGTCCAGGACCAGGAAGGGAGGCATCCCGGACCTCCCATCCGACGCCGGTCACGGTATCCCGACCTTGGTGAGAACCCAGCCAAGACTGCCCGTAAGCAAGCCTGCACAGTCTGCTGCCAGGGACAATGAGCGAGACGCCGCCTCCAGGAAGCCAAGGGGGACATGCGGGGCTGGATAGGATCCGCCTTCAGAACTCTGTTTCCCTCACAGGCAAGGAGGGCATGCTTAAAAATAAAATCCCAGCAACCTTTATGTCTAATGTCTACATTTTTATTTATTTTTAAATTATTATTCTTTTTAAATTATGTAACATTAGTCACCATACAGTATGTCATTAGTTTTTGACATAGTGTTTCAAGATTCATTATTTGCATATAACACCCTGTGCTCCATGTCTGTGCTTTTAAAAAGATGTTATACTGTCAGACTTTACCAAATCAGAAAAATCCCTGCTAGCAACTAATTTTTGTACCTTTTTTAAAGTTGTGTGATCTCCCCTCATACCAACTGTGCCATCAGGAGGCAAGGCCACATGAGAAGACACGCTGAGCACAAGTGGTTTCCAGAACAGAAGGAACTATGGTGTGCAGGTGAGCAAGGCAGGGAGGGGGGCCCGCTCCCACAGGCTCCCCGCCGACACTGCTCACATGGAACTCAGGGGCTCGGAAGACACGCACACACCATGCACGCGTGTGCTCAAGCGCAGCAGGGAGCCACCCTGAAGGACGGATGGGAGGCCATGAGGCTACCTCGCCCGAGTCCCACAGGCTGCACCTTAGCTATGTCCTGGGTGCGTACTCTCTGTGATTGTTTGGGTGAGGCTTAGAGCAGCTCTTCTTCTAGGGGACAGAGCACCACATGTTCCTAAAAGGCCTGCTGCCACCAGCAGCCACACACCATGCTGCACAGACCCATGCATCCACGGCAGCCCACACACTCCCTTGGATAAAGCCGGCCTGGGGGAGAGGGCACCACAGAGGCGTCCTCACGGCTTCGAGTGACACTGGAGGCTGGGGACCCAAGTCCTGGCCAAAGTGCCTCTCTGCCAGCATGCCGCCTGAGCCCGGTCCCCACGGCGCAGCTTGGGAATGCCCTTCTCCTTGGATAGAGACCCCCACCCCCACCCCGCCCATTACGCAGACCTGGGGAAGGCTGCACTCACCTGGTGAGGGGTGACGGGCTGGAGGGGGAGTGGCAAAGTCAAGCTTGTCCTTGAGGTCATCTTCATTCTCCCTCTGCCACTGCAGGCCAACCTTCTCCCAGAGGTTGGCGGCCGCGAGCCTGTGAGCACAACATGCATCAGGGCCAACAGGTTGTGCAGAGGCCAGGTGGAGGGTGCTGCGGATGAGGCCCTAAGTCTCTCCCCACAGGGGGCTAGGGGTTCATCCGTAACCGATGTCTGTATGTGCGCCCCAGGCACTACAAACAGAAGGCTATTTACAAACCACAAACCAGCAAATACAACTGCGAGGACAAGGTGGGCTTTCAGGAGAGACTTGTGCTCTCGGGGACAGATATCCAGAGAATAAAGAACCCCACACTCGCAATAGGCCTCTGAGCCCCTTAGAATTGAAGGCCTGACAGTCCCCCCAGCACTACGGCCGCTTACGCGATCTCTGGTATGTCGTCTTTGAGGCTGCTCAGCAACAGCGGGATGAGCTTGTGAAAGAAGGAGTAGCGATCGCGCAGGTCCAGCAGCCAGCCCCCCACCACGCTGGTCACCGTCTGCCGCACCTACACGAGAAGGCAACAGGAGGCTTTAGCTGGGCACCAAGAACTCAGGCACTGGGCACCCGCCGTGCCACCCGTCCAGGCTAGACGCCGGCCTGAGGTCCCAGAGCAGCTCTGCCATCCATGCTGGGCTTGCAGAGAAACCGTCTGGGCCACCTTGTCTTGCTCGTGCAGGCCCGTGTCCCTGGGGCATGGCCTGATCCGCTGCCGGCTGAAGCAGAACCACGCTGCAGCCCCAGGCATTGCAGGATGCCCGCCCTCGCAGTCTTCTGTGTGGGACCCTCCCGGCCAGGCTGGGCACTGATGGCAAGCCCCCAGGAAATGTCAGCTTCCAGAGGCCACGCTGCCAAGCCCTCAGGTCCTGGAGCCCCAGGGCCTCCCGGGGAAGCCAGCAGGGCACCCTAGCTCTGCTGCTGGTGACCTGAGAAGGTGACGTGCATGCTTCTGCCCACTGTGCCCACCACAGGGAAGAAACGAGCTCAGAAACATACTCAGAAACACACGAGGTGCCAAAGGTCTAGCTCCCCGACAGCGGAGCCTGAGGCAGGAATCCAGGGGTGAATCATCACAGGAAGGAAGCAGGATGGGGCAGAGGCCAAGCGGAGATGTGGCTCAGCTGAATCCTGGGGGAGCTCAGGAGCACAAAGGCACCACACGGAGGCTGTCTCACCAGGGGCAAGGGCCCAACTACTGGCAGTGTGTGTCTGCTGTTGGCTGGGGCTGACTACAGGAGGGAAAGCACTTGCAGGGACTGCGGGTGAAGTGTGCCCCGGGCGGCACCCAGGTCAGGGTGTATGTAGGCACTTGGACTTGGGGTAGGCAGCTAGACAAGCAGAGTGCACCCTGACCTGCCTACTGCCTTCTCCGAAGCTCATTCTCCCTTCTGGAAAATGAGAGAATAACAGGACACGTGCCACTGGCTCCTGGTGAGCAGGGAAAGCCCCTGGCACAATGCTCGACTCTCGGGAGGCGCCGGGGCACCGGGCTCACTCGCCCGCCTGCCAGTGTAAACAGCACAGACGGTGGGAGGCAAACATGCCTGGGAGCAGGCCCCTGGGGCTCCTGCTACTGTTGCAATTTCTTGTATTAAATTAGTTCAAAATACAAAGTTGCAATATGAAATAAAAGGCTGGTTATTAATGACATAAGCAGGTAATTAACAATCAAAACCACAACTAAAGATCCCAGAGAATCTCAGATATTCTTTCAACAAAAACATGCCCGATTAAAGGTCCAAGGACCTAGAAACAACTGGACACCTGCAACAGCGAGGAGAGACTTAGCAAAGAGCGATCTCTCCGTGTTGTCCTTGTGCGTGATCCTAGTGGCCCCAAGGCTGCTGCGGAATCAAAGTGCCTCACAGCTAATGCTGTGAGAGGCCCAAGGGTCATTCTTACCATAAAAGTACCTGTAATAAGCAGCACCACACTCAAAGCTCAGCCTACACCACGTGCTGGTGGCACTCGAGAGCTCAGCGGACACCGAAATCCAACTGTGACCGAGTCTGGCATCAGACAGATGCAGAGTGAGTGGGGCCACCGCGGGGACAGTGGCAGGCACTCGGGAGGACCAGACCCCAGAGGGCTCTTAACGAAGGTGTGTCAGGCTAGTGGGGGGCATCAGGGACCTGCAGGGACCCACAGGAGCCCATCTAGCTGCGCTCACATGACCCTGACACTCTACCCACATGTTGGCACAACAGGGGGGCCCCATACTCTGGACAGTCACTCTGACATCCCCCAAGACCAGGCTCTTTTGCAGGTTGGAGACTTCATGTGTCCCCACCAGTGAGCTGGGAGAGCCTGGGGGCTGGCCTCCACGCAGCTCCCGAGCCGCACAGATGGGTCTCCCCCAGCCTCAAAAAAGCTGCACACCCCCATTATCACGAGACTAATTACCCCTTTCTCTCAGCTCAGGAAAACAGCTCTGAGCAGAGTTGCTAAGTAACAGTTTGACTAAGCAGGAAATCCGTCATCTTGAGGAAAAAAAGAAACATGCACTGAGAATTCTTACTCTCCTAAGACAGGTTTATAGATCTGGGATGTTGGGCTAGGGAACCCACACACATCCGATCTGTTAGGTCGGCACGCAGAGCCAAGGGGGAACACACGTACATGAACACGAAAGAGAACTTCCCACTCTCCTTTAACTTGGAACATCTCACCTCTGCTTTTTCAGTCAAGGATGAGAGAACTGTCCAGTCCTCATCAGGAGGCCCTCTAGTCCTGCACCCCGTGCTCCGCAGATGCCAACAAAGCACCCATCAGCCCACGGGGCTCTTCACTGCACCTGTCAAGACCTGACGGTAGCCCTAGGCGCTGCCCGCTGGACCAAACCACCTTCTCCAAATTCACTCTGAGCTTGAGCATTTCAGACTTGAGCGTTTGGGGGCTGGGGGAGGCAGCGGGATCTTTTCTACCCAGAACCTGTGTGTAAACAACTGTCTCGTGAAAGTGGCTCTGCAGAACACCACTCTGGTCCCATGCTGACCAAAGGCCTTGGATTTTAAACATCTTACCTCATTTTAAGACCCATTTTTAAAATAAAAAAAAGTTTTACTAGTATCAATATTTTGTTTTTTAAACATTTTATTTATTTATTTGACAGAGATCACAAGTAAGCAGAGAGGCAGGCAGAGAGAGAGAGAGGAGGAGGCAGGCTCCCTGCTCAGCAGAGAGCCCGATGCGGGACTCGATCCCAAGACCCTGGGATCATGACTTGAGCCAAAGGCAGAGGATTTAACGCACTGAGCCACCCAGGCGCTCCTAGTATCAATATTTTGTATCTAGTAACAATATTTTAGGAACAAACCAAATTTTATTTCAAATATATAGTATTCAAATTCTGTTAAAAATTAGCAAAAGAGGCTTCAACTGAATCTGTAACATTTTCATTTTTCAACCTGAAAAAGATTCCGTGTCATATTTACTAGGCATGCAGCGGATGGGAACAGCCACTGTATTTGTTGTTATTCTTCCTTCGGCCTGACATCAGGGGACAGAAAGCGGGAAGGGGGAGGCAGGAAGATCGCAACCAGCAAAGCGCACCCTGTGCCTCATTTTCCCAAACTCACATATGCTAGGTTTTCACCGATGTGGTAGAAATCTCATACCTCCTCTAACAAAAAAAATAGCCACAGAGCGTAACCCTTCTCTGACAGAGCAACAGGCTTCTGTTTTTTCGATGTTCTGACTGGGCCAAGGATTCTGATACCTGTTCACCCTCCAGCAGGACTCCATCCCCCTGCAGCCTGGAGTTTATAACATCCAATCCTAGAGACTCTCCAAAGCCACCAGAACTGATGGGGGAACACGATCCTCCCCGCACACGCCCCTCTGTCCCTACACCCCTCATTCCTCAGCACCAGTGAGATCCTCGGAGCTTGTGAGACTATGTCCCCTGTAAGAGCTGGAGCAGGACCTGCTCATTTCCATGCGTCATTAGGATGCTGTGGAGGGCAGGTGCCGGGAAATGCCTGAAACCTATCCTGGATGCCTGCCGGGCCCCCAGCAGTGAGGCAGGTAGGCCAGCCAACCTCCAGCGTGCTGAGCTTTTCCAGGCATGCTCCCACACAGACACCCATGTAGCTCGCATGTCCCAGGCGCTTTAGCAACAGGGTCAGAGTGCTTTATCCAAACTACAAAGAACACACGCGATTCTGGCTTCCAGCCCAAACATTACCGCCTGCAGTAAGGTGGAGTGGTTCTCAAAAGTAACTGTGACCCCAGGGCAACCGAGGCCTGTAGTGAACACGTGACTACGGATCACGACAGAACCCTAGCTGGTACTCCTCCACTCCCATGGCACACACAGGATGAGGTGGGCCTCTCTGGGCCTGGAGAAGCTACCTTAGCCCCACCACACTGGGACAACTCCTTTCTACATCCTCAGACATGTCCTGGAGACCCGAGGTGACAAAGCTCCAGAGGGAGAATTCCAGGAGCTACACGGCCCATGCTCTGAGCACCCATGTCTCCTTGGTGAGCTTTGTGTCTCTCGTGCCCTGCTTCCCTACCTGCGAGGTGCAGGTCACCACAGACTCCCTCCAAAGGACAACACACACGAAATGGGTCAATTCAGGCAAAGCACTTAGAGGAAGTGACTTCCAGGTGGCCACTCACTCCATAGCTCAGTGACCTGGAACACAGCCCAGTGGGTACAGGAGTTGCTGGACGTTTTCTGTAAGTCACAAAAGCAGTGAGAACCTCACCTTCTGCACAGAGGGTGGTGGGATCCTGACAGCCCAGGGCTGTTTATGGGACTGAGGGTCTATAAGTGGCCTAGCCCTTGAAGTCCCAGCAAACATCCACAGAGCCCAGGACCATGAGGGCCTGAGAGCTGATGCAGACACAGGAAAGAGGCGTGTGACTTCCCTGCCCACTCGTAGGAAGGAACTTTGTGATCACCCCACGGACTGGACCCCACATCAGCATGAAAGACGTTGGGCAGTGGCCACACTGGATTTGAAAACCCATCTCAACCGGCCCTGGAAATCATACAGAGCAAACCAAATACCACCGGGAAGAAATGGAAAAAAAAAAAAATAGTGTTAACAATGGAGTGCACTTGTTTTGCAATATCAAGTAATAAAAAAATAGTTGCAGCCCCAAAGTTCAGGAAAGCCTGTGACCAAAGAAACACAGTATTGTCCTTGGTGGCCACAAAGAGAAAGCAATCAGCTGAAGACTATCTCCCTCTTCTGTGGAAATGCAAGCTCTTACGACCTGGAGTCAGGGCACCAAACACCCATGTTGTAAGCTCAACAAACAGATATAAGCCATTCCCCAGCTAGTTATATATAGAGACCTACTTACAGGGAACGATGGATACACAGTTAACACTGTTTACAGCGACCAAGGGATAAACAGTGACCAACGGATACACAGTTACACTATTACAGGGACCTCTGTATACACAGTCACACTATTTAGAGGGACCTATGGATACACAGTCTCACTATTTACAGGGACCTTCGGATACAGTTACACTATTTTCAGGGAATGGATACATAGTTACACTATTTACAGGGACCTATGACATAACTACGCTATTTATAGGGAGCTCCTGATTGATACACATAATGCTGCTTAGAGAAAGATGCCAATACAGTTATTACGCTACCTTGAGGAAAGCCATTTCATCTGTGACACAAGGAAGCCTCTGTCTTCTCCGCCCCTGCCCTATCTCAAGCAAGTTGAGGCCCTGTCCCAGTCAGGGCAGTGGTATTGTTTTTCACTGGAATCCATTCTGGCCCTCACTTCCTGCAGCCAGGTCTCTGTGAGTGCTGACCTAGCACCCTGCCTCCTCCCTTGGCAGAGCCCAGTTTTGCTCTGGGTCCCTATGTCCAATGCTGTGACATGCCGACCCCACCCAGCTTCAGGAGGGGCCCGTTACACTCAGCTGGCCCCGACACTGAATGGACAGACTGGTTCTTGGCTGGAGGAGGGTCCCTTTGTCTGTCCTCACACCCTTGTTACAACTCAGGGAGATATGCAGAGGATAAAAGCCAGCAAGGAAGGTAAAGCAGACATCCCGGGCAGGCAGTGTGCCACGCCTGGACCCTGGTCCAAGACATCATGGACATGCACCTAAGTGGGGCCTTCTGTCCTAGCCCCTAAATCCCCAAAGGGTACCAACATCCTGCTGAGAAGGATGCCCAGGGTCACTCCCTCTCACCTCTCACCTCTCTGCAGGGGCGGCCCGAGATACACCAGACTCAAGGGAGGAGGTCAACACGATGGTCATGGCTTCTGCTTCTATGAAGCACCGAGTAGACACAGTCACACTGAGAGAAAGAGGTTATCAGAAGTGGGGGGGCAGGGAGGAGTGGGGGCGTTACTGCTCAATTCTGCTCGGGATGCTAAAAAGTTTTGGTTGGTGGCAATAGTTGCTTTACATTGGTAACATACTTAATGCATCTCAACTCCACCACAAAAATGGTTGAAATGGCAAATTCTGTGTTGCGTATCTTTTACAAAATACTTGAAAAATAACATAACCTACCAAAATCATTGAACACTCAAATGAGGGAATTACATTGTATGTGAGTTGTGGCTCAATAACACTGTTTAAAAATAAAACGAGGGGCGCCTGGGTGGTGCAGTCAGTTACGTGTCCAACTCCTGGTTTCAACTCAGATTGTGATCTCAGGGGCATGAGATCGAGCCCCATGTTAGGCTCTGTGCTCAGTGCAGAGTCTGCTTAAGATTCTGCACCCCCCATGCTCCTCCCACTCATGCTCTCTAAAATAAATAAATCTTTTAAAAAATTAAAAAACCAAAGTACCTTGTGAGAAAACTCAAGTGTGCTTATGGTTGGCAGGCCGGACAGTGCCAAAGAACAGTGTCCCTGGATCTGGGCCCGGAGGCCAGCTCTAGCTGGGTGACCTTGAGCAGGTAACACAACTTCCCAACCGCAGGGGCCGTGCAAGCCACGGATGTGAAGGATGGAACGAGACGGCGTGTGGACAGCAGGAGGGGCACACACACGTGCTTCAAGCATGTAACCAACCCTTCCACCATCAGGACAGCAGAGGCCACGCCACCACACCACCAGCTTTTCAGTCCTTGGCCACCCAGGCCACTTTGTATCCTGCCGGCTATGAGGCAGGGGCACTTTCTAACCACCCAGGGGACTTCGCCACCTACCACTGCTCCTCCCACCCCATGTAGCCAGAAGCATGAACTCCCTCCTCACTTGTCTCCTCCCCCGGGAGGGGGCCTGCCCACTGTGGCCTTTGCTCTGCTCCCCACTGCTGTCGGAATTTGTGAAGTTCTAGAAGCACCTGTGGCCTCAGACCCACAACGCGGCCTCTAAGCTGACTTCCACCAACACAAAAGCCAGTAATCTCATCTCTGCCTGTCTCGCTCCACAGGTCCCAAGGCCCAACAGAGTGATTACCCGCATCCATCCTTCCCTCCCGGGTCGGGTACCCCCACCACTGTGGTTTGTCAAGTAAATGTGCCTCCCTGCATCAGCATGTGACCGATACCTCTGAAACTGTGGTGAAGGCGTGGCCAGACTGTTTGCCGAAGAGGATACAGCCCTCTTCCATATTGTTCACAATTAAGAATAATGAATACATTAAAACAGTTCAACTCTCCCCAGTTTCTCAGAGACATGAACTAAGAACACTTTGGGACTGAAAACCGTAAAACATGTTTGTTGTAACAAGCCAACAGTTTCAAAAAAGAAAAAGGAGTGAGTTCCAAACAGCATGTTTTTGGTGCAGAGGAGAAGCTCCTGTTACCTGAGGGACGTCGTCAAAGAGCCTCTGAGCGAAGTGAGGAAGCACATCGTCTACTGACTTGGCGCTGCCGAACTGGATCACGGTGCCCGTGGCCTCGGTGACAGCCACTCGCACCTTCCAGTGCTGGTGGGAGATGCTCTGCATCAGGGGGCCGATCAGGGACTCCGACTGCATGTGGAAGTGGTCTGTGAGACAGGGGAGGATACCCGTTACCAGACTTGCTCCTCGTGGGCCTTGACCTAGCCCGGCGCCATGGGCTCACAGAAGGACAGGCCCCCTGTGCCCTGGAACTTCCTCTCTGCACCCAGGTTCTTGCTGTAGGCACAGCACTCAGCTCAGGCCTGCCAAAGCACAGCTTTGTACCCCTGGCACTGGGAGAGGCACAGGACAGGCATGTGACCCAAACAGCGCCAAAGGGAAAAGGCTGAGGGCTTGACCCCATCTCAGCTGGAGGCAGGAGCTGTGAGGAAGAGTCTGAAGTTGGTAACAGTGGCACTGGGTGCCTGAGAGGGACGCAGACCAAAGTGGAGAAACAGCCTAGAGGACGCTGTTCAAGTCCCCACATCAGGTGTGCCTGAAGCCAGAAACCAGGTGCTACCACAGAGAGCGGCGCCAACAGTGCTTTGGGCAAAGCCATTCCACTTTCTACTTGTAGGGGCCTCCCAGAAAGTCAGAACCAGAATGTCTCTGAGAGTCCTGGTCTTGGAGTTCTAACCTCAGTTCTGCCGCTGCCTGAGACCCATCCATAATATGGCTATTTCAGGGATGCTTTGGTTGACTTCTTTAACTCTGAGGTGCTCAGATCAAGGCAGGATGTTAAGCTACTACTACCCAGTGTGATGGGGATCCAGCACAGGCCCCTCACCAGAAGAGGGCAGAGAGGGGAGATGGTTTGGTTTCCTTGGGTCTCCTGTCCACCAAAACCTCCTTCTCCCTCATCCCTCACCCAGTTCAACAGGAAATCCTGCCAGCTCCGTTCAACATCAATCCATTTCCCTCCGTCTCTATTAGCAGACTGCTCACCCCCACCCAAGGCCAAACTACCCGTTATCTAAATATGGATTAATTATGACCCCAACCAACTTCACTTCTTCTTGTCATCTTCGTAATCAACTCTCCATGAGCACAAGAGCAATCTTTTAAAACTCTGAATCTTAGCCTCTCACTCCCCTTCTCCACACCCTCCACAGGCTCCCCACTGCGCTTAATAATTTCAAACCCCCAGCAGCTTCCCCCTGCCCACCCTCCTTCCCTCTGGCTACCTTGACCTCCTTTTTGCTTCTCAGATCTACCAAGCTTATTTCTCAAAGCTAGGTTCCACCTGACAACAGATCACTGATCTTCAACTTAGTTGTTGTCTTGCAGGAACCCTTCCCAGAGGCCTCCTACCAATGCACATCCCAGCCCGAGGCAGCAAGGAGAGTTAAGTGGGGCAAGATCCTGCAGAAATGGCTACTTAGAAAAAGGGACTGTCCTGATCAGATTAGTTTTTGTTTTTGTTTTTTAATAACGGAGAATGGATTAAAGGAAAACAGGACAGATGCGGCCTCTCTCCATTTAGGACAGCGGTCCAACCCAAAGAGGGAAGACAGGTAGGCTCTGTGGAGAAAGGGGGATAAAACGTTTAGGACTGCAGCGGTGTTTGGCGAGGGGCAGTTACGAAAACGCACCGCATTCCAGACCCTCTTAGCAATTTCTGCCACAGTTTCCACGAATCTGCATTTTGAGAACCACCGGATGGAGGAGAGCAGCGGCTGCTGCCGAGGTCCAGAAGGAGCCCACAGGGGGCGACCGCCCCTCCACCTCCCCGCGCCCCCATTCCCGACCCCAGCAAGAGGAGGGCACCTGGCGTGGCACGCGCCAGGCTGGCTGCACAGTCGCAGCTCTCGCGGCGCACCGCAGCAAAGGGGTCGAGAAGAGTGCAGCGCAGCGCGCGCACCGCATCGTCCAGATGGGGCGCGAGCGCGGGGCCCCCCAGGCGCACCGCCAGGCTGAGCAGCTGCACGAGTGCCAGGCGCAGCTCCTCGCAGGCTTCCGGCGGCCGGCCGCGCGCGGACTCGGGGCCTGCCAGGCGCGCGGCGAGCGCGGGCAGCAGGCGCGGCAGTGCGTCGCGGGGCCGCGCGGCGCGCCGCAGGCCCAGGTCCAGCAGGTGCACCGCCAGCGCGCGGCAGCCCTCGGCCGGGTCTGCCAGGCAGCGCAGCAGGCGCGGCAGGAGCAGGCGCGCCCACGGGCCCTGGAAGGCGGCGGCCGCGGCAGCGGGGTCGGCGTCGGGCGCCTCGGGCCACGCCGCCTCGAGCGCGCTCTGCAGCGCCTCGAGCGCGCGCCGCCGGCCCAGCTTGCTGTCGGCTTCCAGCCCGGGCAACAGGCGGCTCAGGGCGCGGCTCAGCTCCGCTGCCTCGGCCGTCTCAGACGTCTCGGCCGCCTCGGCCGGCCCCGGGGCAGCCGAGGCCTCCGCAGCCACCAGCGCCGCCATCTTCCGCGCGTTGCCCGTCGCCCGGGGAGACCGGCGCTTTCACGACGGCCGCGGTGCGGTTTACGGCTCCTCTTCCGGTTGGCTCCTTACACAACTTTATCCGCAGCTCCGGGCACGGACAGGATACATCCGGGGTGGGTTGGGGGCGGGGAGCCGGAAGCCCCGTGGTCCCTGCGCGCTGAGGGCTCAGCCTAGAGACCCGAGGCACGCCTTGGAAGTGTATGGTCCTGAGGGAGTGAATGGCAGAGGAGTTTGGAGTGGGCAGGTAAGGCTCGCCCGCGAAATGCCAACACAGGTGACTGACAAGAGTTGGTGAAGTTAGCTCCGCAGAGGCGGTGGCGGGAGACTTCTTGGGGTCTGAGGGCAGGCAGGAGCGAGAGGCCTGGGGTGAGGGTGCTGCATTGAATTGTGCTCCCCAAAGTTCGTGCATGGGAATCCTAACCCCCAGGGCTTCAGAATGTGACCTTATTTGGAGATAGGGCCCTTCCAGGGCTGATCGAGTTAGAAATAGGGCATTGGGAGACCTAGTCCAATGTGACAGTGCCCTTCTAAAAGGAGGGGGCCGCAGCATACAGGGAGAATGCCACGTGAACGCGGATGGCGGTCTGCAGGTCAGAGAGAGCAGCCTGGAGCAGACTGCCCCTTGCAGCCCCAGGAGGCACCAGCCCCTGCAGATGCCTTGATCTCAGGCTTCCAGCCTCCAGACTGAGGAAATCAGCAACCAGTCTGTCCGGGAGCCGATACCTGGGGCGCCCTGATGCTGTTCCAGGAGGCGAGGCCAGGGACCCAGAGGAGAGTAGGGATGGGAGCCAGGAGGTGCATGGGTCAGGCCACTGGGGGCCTTTTAATTTAGTTATGGGAGACTGGAGGAAGGCTTCCTTGGTGAGAAGGTTGGCCCCATCAGGTTTGCTTCGCTGCAGGGAGACTGGCTAACTGGGGTCCTCAGGACTGGGTGGTGGCATCACAGTGGGTTCTGTGGGTTTTCCTGTTTTCTCTTACAGGTTTCCAGAACAGGTGCCGGAGAGGTCTGCAGCTCAAGCCGGAACTGCCTGCAGGCCACTGTGAGTTTCACTAAAGTAGTCCATGATCTTGCTGCCTCCACGTCCACGAAGTATGGCCAGGCAGCCTGCAGAGCCTCTGGACCAGCACCAGCCTCTGCCATGAGCACACGTCCTAGATAAAGCCTGCAGAGTCACAGTAAGTCAAGTTCTTGATGTCACTCTCCTACAGCCCTTGAGGTAAGCACCTACCCCTGCTGCCCAGGGCCCACCCCATGTGCCTCTTACACAAAGCCCCTGCAAAGCTTATCAAAGCCCTGCTCTTTCTGGTTTGAACTGACTGATCCGGCCTTAGCCCAGAAACCCCAAAGCAGTCCATCCACAGATGCTCTCTCTGCCTGCACCCTGCCTGGATCTCCCTGTATGCTGTGCCTACACCCTGCCTTGATCTCCCCATGCTGTGCCATGTACCTTCAGGACCTCTGAGTCATGAGTTTTTCTATTCTGCTTTCTCACCTGGTCTTTGTTGACACCCCAGGCTTCACTTAATGAATGTCCATTTAACAGGGTTATGGCACAGGCAAGAGAACCACAAGAAAAGCCTCCTCTTTCTGGCTGTAGGACTGGGAAAGGGGAGACCCAGGAGAGACCTGGTGGGGAGCCACACCCACACCCCACAGTATGCACTGGCATCAAAGCCCCTTCAGGCCCACCAGCTCTTGCAGTGGTGGTGGGCAGTGCCCTGCATAGGGGCAGAGTCTGTGCAGCCCAGCGTCTTCTGGCTTTCTACCTGCCACCCAGCAGGTGCTGCTCCACTCTCCCAACAGCCGTAGCAGTGCCCAGAAGAAGAAAGCAGACCAGGAGAGCATTGCCAGACTCACTGGCACCATGAGCCACAAAAGTAGGCCAGATCTACATGCTAGACCTAAATAGGGCAACTTTCTGCTAAAATAGCAGATTTCAGTAACGTCAGAAGTCTGCTGACACAATACGCAAAATGTTGAGGACATATTCAGAAATCACTTTTCCTATCAGGAGCCAGGAAAACTGCTCTTTGGGGCAAAAGACAATGAATTGACATAAATGCCAGGGTAGGCGTTAAGATAAATGCCAATGCAGGCGTTAGAATGACCTGACAAGGATTTTAAAGCAGTCATCATAAAAATGGCTTTTAAAAATCATTCATGAAGTCTTGTGGCACCTGGGGGGCTCAGTCAGTTGAGCACTTGCTTTTGGCTCAGGCCGTCATCTCGTGGGTTGTGGGATTGAGCTCCACGTCAGGCTCTGGGCTCAGCCAGGAGTCTGCTTGAGGATTCTCTCCCTCTGCCCCTCCCCTCTCTCTTATGTATGCATGCTCTTTCTCTCTCACTCTTTCTAAAATAAATCTTTTAAAAAAAATTGTTGAGTCTTTTGAGACAAATTTTTAAAAAAGAAAGTTGCAGCAAAGAAATAATAACTATCAAAAGAAGCCAGATGGAAATCATAGAACTTAAAATTACAAGAGCCAAGCTTGTATTGCATCCATCAGTAGACACAGTGTTCCTTGTACCTTTGGATGGACACAACAGCAGAGGGGAGACAGGGAACAGAATCAGGGAACTTGAAGGTTGAACAACAGTGTTTACTCCATCTGACAGATCAGATGGACCAGACAGAAGGAAAAGAGCTGAAAGACCTGCAGGACAGTGATGCATGTCACCAGGGTTCTAGAAAAAGAGGAGGAAGAACGTGGGCTGAAGATACAGTTAAAAGAAATAATGGCTGAAACCGCCCCAGATCTGGTGAGTGACTGAAACACAGGTTAAAGAAGGTAAGCAACCCCAAAGTAAGCTAAGACCTCTAGAAACCCACACCCAGACACAGCACAGCTAAACTTCTGAAAACTGAAGACGGGAGAAAAAATGGTCAACGTAGCTACAGAGAAACTGCATCACCCATGGAGGGGTGCCAGTGTGGATGGAGAGCAGGCATCTCATCCTAAGTCATGGGCCGGGAAGGATGTGCGAGTGTTGAAAGAGGAGTGAGGCCCAGCAGCAAAACCATCCTCAAGAATGAGGGAGGAAGAGGGTGGCGCCTGGGTGGCTCAGTGGATTAAAGCCTCTGCCTTCAGCTCAGGTCATGATCCCAGGGTCCTGGGATTGAGCCCCGCATCGGGCTCTCTGCTCAGTGGGGAGCCTGCTTCCTCCTCTTTCTCTGCCTGCCTTTCTGCTTACTTGTGATCTCTCTCTCTGTCAAATAAATAAATAAAATCTAAAAAAAAAGAATGAGGGAGGAGGAGAGACTTCCAGACAGGCAGACAAGTAGAATCGTTGCTAGCAGACTTGCCCTTGGTGAATGATGAAAGGAAGCTCTCCAGAAGGGAAGACAGTTGTAACAAGAAGGCAGGGACCCTCAGAAAATGATAGGAGGGTGGGTGAACACGGCAGGAAACATGACTGACTGTCTTTCACTTTGTAGGATTCCTCAGTCACGGCGGACAGCTGAAGTACGAGTAGTAACACTGACGCAGTGCTCAGTGCACGCGGAGGGAATATTTATGATAATTAGATCTGAAAAGCGGGAAGGGGGAAGGCATAGAAGTGGCAGGAAGGTTTCTATACTGCGCTCAGTGTGACACGGCTCTCGTAGCAGGGGACTCCTAAGTGCCACGTGTATGGTGGTGTCTAGAGAAGCCACTAAGGAAACTGAACAGCAATACAAGCAAAAACATTATGGGGAATTCTGAAGACTATTGCAGGATCTCACAGAGCACAAGAAAGGGAACAAACACAAGTAACAAAACGAACTCCTGAATGGAGGCCCTAATACGTCAATGATGACTTTAAATGTAAATGGTGTAAACACACCAGTTAGAAGACCTAAATAAGTGGCAGAGTGAGTAGGAACTGTGACCCGGCACTACATTGTCTAACACAGGCTAGAATTCACTCCCGCCACGATGACATGGGTGGATTGAAAATAGAAGGATGGGAAAGGATATATCATGTAAATACTACTTTTTAAAAAGCAGACTATAGGGGCGCCTGGGTGGCTCAGTGGGTTAAAGCCTCTGCCTTCAGCTCAGGTTATGATCCCAGGGTCCTAGGATCGAGCCCCGCATCGGGCTCTCTGCCCAGCGGGGAGCCTGCTTCCTCCTCTCTCTCTCTCTGCCTGCCTCTCTGCCTACTTGTGATCTCTCTCTGTCAAGTAAATGAATAAAATCTTTTTAAATTAAAAAATAAAAGCAGACTCTGTTAATATCAGCCAAAGTGGACTTCAGAGCCAAGAAAATGGCTCGGAACAAAGAGGGACATTACCTGACAATGAAGTGATCAATCCATCAGGAAGATCTAGCTGTCCCATGTACACGAAGACTTTATATGAGGACGTCCCTACCCGTTCCCTAACTGTTAGGGAACGGGTCTAGTAATTGCTAGAATTACTAGACAGACACTCAGCAAGAACATAGAACACCGCCATCAGCCGACAGGATCAATGAACATTTGAGGAAACCTCCACCCAACCATAGCAGAATATACATTGTTTTTCAGTGCCTGTGAAACAGACTCTCGGAGAGACCAAATCCTGGGCCAATGGAAAGGATCGAAATCATACAGGGTATGTCCTTCAATGAAAATGGAATCACACTGAAAATCAGCAGAGGACCAGAAGAGCTTCAAATGTGGAATTTCAACAACACGGTTCGACCCAGAAACGAAGGAACGAACTGCGGATAGACAGGACGGCCTGGCGACTGTAGGGAATTATGCCAAGTCAGATGATCGCTGAAGGGGGACTGTAGCATGACTCCATGTACATGATGTTCATGACAAACAGCTTCGTGTTCTCTGGGGTCAGGGGTGGGGCTAGGTGTGCATAAATGCAGCTATAGAGCAGCTGCATAATAAATGCAGCTATAGAGCAGCTGAGTGTGGTGATAGACGGTATTTAGGTGTCTTGGTGATGATGGTGGCTGGACAGACATTTAGGTGTTTTTTTTTTTTAAAGATTGATTGATTGATTGATTGATTAGAGTGTGAGTTGGGGGAGGGGGGAGAGGGAGAGAGAGAGAGGATCCCCAAGCAGACTGTGCTGAGTGTGGAGCCGGACATGGGGCATGATCTCATGACCCTGAGATCATGACCTCAGCTGAATCCAAGAGCCAGATGCTTAACTGATTGAGCCACCCAGGCGCCCCGCTAAGTGTTGATTTTTCTTTTTAAAGATTTCATTTATTTATTTAACAGAGACACAGCAAGAGAGGGAACACAAGCAGGGGGAGTGAGAAAGGGAGAAGCAGGCTCCCTGCCTAGCAGGGAGCCCAATGTGGGGCTTGATCTCAGGACCCTGGGATCATGACACAAGCTGAAGGCAGATGCCTAATGACTGAGCTATCCAGGCACCCCAAGTGCTGATTTTTTAACCCAGTAGCAAAATATACAGACAAGGGGCGCCTGGGTGGCTCAGTGGGTTAAAGCCTCTGCCTTCGGCTCAGGTCATGATCCCAGTGTCCTGGGATGGAGCCCCACATCAGGCTCCCTGCCCAGCGGAGAGCCTGTCCCCCCCACCTCAGCCTGCCTCTCTGTCTACTTGTGATCTCTCTCTGTTAAATAAATTAAAAAAAAAAAAAAATATATATATATATATATAGACAAATCCAAACCCAGTAAGAGAAAGAGAACAGTGGAGGTTAGAACAGAAATACCCCAAACGGATCACATAACCTCCTTAATCCCTCCCAAAGTACAAGAAATGGAGGATTCCTAGGAAAACGTGATTTACTAAAACTTATGCAAGAAGAAATAGGCAGGAGAGTCCAGTGTCTGGTAAAGAAACCGCCTTTGTGATTTAAAAGCTTCCCATGATAGAGGCTGGAAGGATAGCTGGACAGCTATTTATTAACTACAAACACTTTCCTGGGAAATAACTCTCATCCTAGACTCTTTCTGACAACCGAAAGAGGGACCATCTCCCAATCCCTTTTGTGAGGCCAGCGTCACAGTGACAGGGTCAATACACAAAAGGAATGTTACAGATCGACCTCTTTCATTGGACACAGGTGCACAAATCTTCAACAAAATATCAACCAGTTCAGCCTGGAGATAAGGAATTTTAAAAGAATACATTGAGTTTACTCCAGGAATATGAGGTTAATTTAATATAAATTACTGTTGGGGCGCCTAGGTGGCTCAGTGGGTTAAAGCCTCTGCCTTCGGCGCAGGCTGTGATGTCAGGGTCCTGGGATTGTCAAGCCCTGCATCGGGCTTCTGTTCAGCGGGGAGCATGTTTCCCTTTCACTCTCTGCCTGCTTGTGATCTCTGTCTGTCTAATAAATAAATAAACTCTTAAAAAAAGAGAAATTACTATAATTTACAACATTAAGAAAAAAACTGAAGGAGAAAAATCACAGGATCATCTCAATAGATGCAGAAAGAGCATTTGATGCAACAGGACACCTGTTCACCACAGCAGCTTGGCAGAGGAGGACCAGAAGGCACATCCACAAATACCCCACAGCAAATGTCCTATTAGATGCAGTGGGTGGGTTCCAAAGAGAGCTGCTGACGTTTCTCCCACGCCCGTAGATGGATCCAGCCTTGAGTGGAATCTGAGCTGGCCTGCAGACTCCCCAGGGGCCCTGGCACACAGCAGAAAGGGTGCCAGGTGGCTTCTCTGCCCCGCATAGAGGAGAGGGGCAGCCCCTCACATCCACGGGGAGGGCTATCACCAAAAAAACCCCACAACACAACGAAATCACCACCAGAAACTAACAAGCACTGGCAAAGACAGGAGAAATTGGAAGCTTGTTCCAGTTGCTGGTGGGGAGGTAAAATGGT
This sequence comes from Mustela putorius furo, assembly GCF_011764305.1. Classification (NCBI taxonomy): domain Eukaryota; kingdom Metazoa; phylum Chordata; class Mammalia; order Carnivora; family Mustelidae; genus Mustela; species Mustela putorius. The sequence continues at coordinate 15,171,502 of NW_025421293.1, forward strand.
GCAGCGGCTGTGGGAAGTAGCCTGGGGTTTCCGTGTGACCCAGCAAATCTGTGTCCCCTTAGGCTGCCAGATACCTGCGCACTTGTGCTCACTGCAGCCGAGAGGCAGAAGCGTCCTGAGTGGCCCTCATGGTGACAGAAACACAATGTGGTTGGTCACACGATGGGCTGTCCTTTAGCCTTAGGAGGGAAGGGCGGCCATGGACTGTGACGGGCGTGGACCTCAGAAACATGCTCAGTGAGAGAAGCTGGACATCGGAGACTGTATCCTAGATTCTCCTTCCGTGGAGCCTCTGACCATGACACGGTGGCCGGGGCAGTGACTTTCTTCTGGGACGTCTAGATGCCAGAGGCTGTTTCGATGCAGGAGAAGGCAGAGCCCCCCTGCTCAATGAGTTTGGGGAGGAGCTAGCAGACCCCTCGCCGGCCCCCCCTGCTCGCAGACACGCCTCCCCGGAGGACGATGTGTTCCAACTCTCTGAGCTGAGTCTGGCGTTTCCATCACTTCCTAGCTCTGGACACTTAGAAACACTGAGCTGACACTGGGTTTGTACCTTAACATAACCCTAGAACTTTGGATTCTCTCTCCTTGAGCCAAAATGTGATGCAGCTGTTCAGATGTGTACCACGGGAGAGACAGAACTTCCTCCACCGAAGGAATAAATACTAAAGAGCTGGGAGAGGTAAGGAAAGGGGATTTCCATGTCTGCTCCGGAGTCTTGCTTGTTCGTGTTCTGGTGATACAGACTTTAAAGTGTGTCATATAAGTCAGTGTAATAAACTGATTTTAGCAGATAGCACGTAGCTGGTTCATTCATTCATCATCTCATCCAACAAGTATTTGTGGGGCGTTGAACATTTCCGGGCATCCTGGGAGGCGCTGGGACACTGCAGTGAGTCAAAGCCGATGCAGTCACTTCTCACACAGTTGATGGCTGGGAGGGGAGGTCACTGGCCAAATGGTGACACCAACGGGACCCTCAAGCAGTGCGACGTGGTGTGGAGGGACTCTGGAAGTAGGGTCCGAGGCCCAGGAGCTCAGCGGGCACAGAGGAAGGGAGTGCTGATCTGGGGAAGGAAGGGGAGCACAGGGGCCTCAGTTGACTTGAAGATGTCACTGGCTTTGACCTGTCCTGAGGGGCGAGTCAGGAGGCAGCGGGAGGGCTGGGAGGCGGTGGGGCCTGTGGGCAGGACCTGAGTTCCTTTGCAGAACCCAGCAGCCACTGGGGCGGAGGAGGAGGGTGACGTTGCGGACGCTCCGGGTCTCTGGCTTGGGCCTGGTGGAAGGCTGGGGCCTCGCTGGGAGGCAGCTCTCCACACAGCTTCCTTGGTGGGCAGCTCTAAGGCACCCAGTGCTGCATTTTAAATCTAGCCTCAGGATGCCTATGTTGTCACTGGCTCTGCAGCCACACGGGCCCTCGGGGGAAGCTGAGGAGAGGGTCACAAGCCAGGAGCTCGTGGGAAGCCCACTGCCCTTAGGCCCTGCGTCATGAACTGGGAGCCTTAAAGACTCCCAGCGCCTGGGGCCCCAGGCATTCTATCCGGTAAGGGGCTGTGGTCAGCATCTGGTGTATACTTGTTTACGCAGTCACCTCGTTTCGGTGTGGCCCCTTCCCTGTTCTGGTGTGGGGGTGGTGTGTGAGGCCAAAGCTTCCCTCACCACTGGCTCTCACTTCCTTGGTGAAACTGTCCCTGAGGTTTTGGGGGATTCTGTGGTGTGAACTGGGTTCTCGATGTTTCCAGTTCACCGATTAGTATTCTTGGTTCCGGTTAGTCAGTGATGACTCTCCTGTCCTCTTTCAGGCTCCCAGAATTTTCTTATGGTCTTCTCTGGGTCTTCCAGTCCTTGAGGGCGTGACTTTAGAAACAAAATCCCTTTGGGGAGCCTAGCTAGTGGGTGACCTCCGGCTCAGGTCATGATCCTGGGGTCCTGGGATCAAGTCCCATGTTGGGCTCCCTGCTCAGTGGGGAGCCTGCTTCTCCCTCTCCCTGTGTCCCTGTCTCCACTGGTGCTCTCTGTCAAATAAAAAGAAAAATCTTTTTAAAAACCCCTTTATTGTGATTTTAATGTGGTTTGTGGAGTTCATAATGGGTGTCTTGAATTCCTTTGTCTTTTCCAGGAAGATTTTAAAAAATTTAATAGAAAATTACTCTTGAATAGGTAATACATGCATTTGGCATACAATTGGGACAGCACTTGGGACATGGTCCCTTTAGGACTGCTGCCCTCCCTCCCCCTCAGGCCACCTCTGCCCTTCAGGTCTGTCTAGAGGTATCCTATGCCCTATGCCTGAATCCACATAAATCCAGATTGTAGTCAACTCTCTCTCTCTCTCTCTCTTTTTTTTTTTTAAGATATTATGTATTTATTTTAGAGAGACAGCCTGGGAGCAGTGGGGAGGAGCAGAGGGAGAGGGACAAGGCTCAGCTCAGAGCTAGACGTGGGATTCAGTTCCATGACCCTCAGACCATGACCTGAGCCAAAACCAAGAGTCGGACCCTCAGCTGACTGTGCCCCCAGGCGCCCTGTGAAGCCATCTCTTCAGTGGTGGCATACACGCCAAGTTTCCTACTGTGGTTTTTGTGTTTTTTCACTTAGGAACATACGGTGGAGACAGGCTAGGCTTAGTCCAGCCAGTGCAGCCGCATCTCTGTGAATAGTGGGGGCTCTCCCTGGTCTGCAGCCCCCCCCCCCGCCTCCACAGACAGACACATTCAACCTCAAGCAGAAACATGCACAAACAGGAACAGTCACTGGAATATTGGCTTTTTATCACGCAACGCTGGAGTTGCTGGGCTGTGTCTTTAACTCTGTGCAGGAGGTTCCTCTGCATGGGGGTCGCCGAGGCTCCATGGGAGCCCCGTGTTGGTGAGGCCTGTTTCCTGCGCCCTGCCCGCACAGACATGCCTGCCTAGGGGGACGCGTGCTAGCCTGCCAGGTGGCCCAGGGCCCCTCTGTGTACATTAAATTTGCACTACTCTTGGTTTGCATGAAGCTGGGCATCTTCCTGCCAAGGAAGCCCTTTGTGACAGGGCGTCGTGAATCTACTTCTTGTTTTGTTTTTATTTTGAACATGTGAGAGCTTTTGTGCACAAAGTTTTCATGTTTATGGAGTATGTGGATTTGTACATTCATGGCCCCTCAATATCCTGGTAGGACTCAAAAGGCCTCCTGTGTCCCGAGATCCTAGAACATTTCCCAATGCTGCTTCCATGACTTTGGTAGTTAAATTCCAGATCCATTTGAAGTTTATCTGTACGAAGAGGCACACGTGACTTTTTTTTTAGTTCTCCCCAAAGTAATTACTGAATTATTATTTTCCCCGCAAACATGTAATGCCACCTTTACCACATACAAATTCCCTATAAATTTTGGTTTGGGTTTATTTCTGGACTCTTTGTTCTGATCCCTTAAGGTCTGTCCACTCCTGTGCCAGATTCATAACACTTTTTTTCCTTTATCCCTATGTTTTCACATATGGCCTTCCTGAGTGCTCAGGCCTCCTCCCGCCTTGGTCTGTTCAGAAGGACCACGGACTTGTCTCCCTCACGGCTCTGGAGGCTGCTGTCCCAGACGAGGAAGCTGGGCCCTCGTCTCCACTGCGCTGTCCCCTTTCTGTGTCCACGCACAGCTGCAGAGGCAAGGGCATGCTCTGGGGTCTCTGGCAAGAGGGACCCCCCCCCCCCCCGACCGACTCACCTGAAGTCCCCCTCCCGACACCCCACACAGGGGGTTAGGATTTAGCAGGAGTTTTGGGGTGACATGGCGTTCGGCCCATCGCATTCTTGCCACGGTTTCCTCCTTGTCCAGACACGGGGCTGGGCCTTTCCTTGGATTCCCCTGTGACAGCTCTCAGGAACTGCCTGATGGTCACCACAAACTTAGGGGCTTAAAACCTCACACACAGAGGATCTCGCGGTGTCTGCAGATCGGAAGTCTGGGTCCCCTAGCTGCTACACACGGGTCAGCACTGGGTTCTCCCCGGAGCCTCCACGGGTGTCTGCTTCAGGGAGCGCTATTGGCACATGGCCACCAGGGGCCACACCCCAAGGCCACCCCAGGGAGCACGCGTGATCAGAATGCGCTGACACGCGGTGGCTATATGGAAGTGAAATTTTGCATCCCAGACTTACCTGGTGAGCTGTTGTGAAAGGTGAAAATTAGCACTGTTCTTACCACGGCTCCCGTGCCTCCTCCCAGGGAATTTCTCACCGATGGCCCCTTCTTTCAGAGGCATGGGGCTGGAGGAGTGGTTCCCGCCTCTCCCCTGCCCTTGTGTTCCTCCGCAGCTCACCTCTCTCTTCCCCTGTGGCCTCGTCTTCAGCATCCCTCCAGGTCCCTGCCCGTGTGTCCCAGGGACGGGACTCAGAGGTCTCCTTGAGGAACGGCTGTGGCCCTGACAATAGTAACCAGTGGTGTTCATGGCCACTGGGTCCCTGCCCCGCGCGCTCCTCCCCATACCCCCAGCCTCAGCCAAAAGCTGCTCTGGAGTAGGGCCCACCTGTTGGACTGAGATCTCACGAGATTTGGAAGTGCCCACTTGGTGCCTCTTCCAGGAAGGTCCTGGCACCCTGTTGTCACCCCAGGCTAGGTGCTGCTCTCCACATCAAGCCAACAGACTCACACAGTGCAGCATTTGCCAGGAGAGCTACAAAGTATGGGGAGTCCACCTGGTCTGGAGGTGCGGTGCAGAAGGAGCCCTCAGGTTGAATCTTGGGGGTAAACTGGAGTTAGCAGAGGTAGGAGTCTGTGGGTGGGCAGTGGCTGGGAGAGAATGCAGCTTTGAAGCTGGGTCTTCACAAGGCTTGGCTGCCCCGGTTCTGGGGTGAAATAAAGACCCCCGGAGCTGGGCAATGTGACTGCCTCCTGCTGGGGAACACAAGAGGGCTGAGCACATGGGATGGTTCTTCCCTGTGGGTTTATGGGATGTTCTCAGACAAGCACAGTTTACTGGGTCACCTGACACCTGTGGTATGTTTTTGATGGAAGGATGTGGCTGCTCAGACATCCTACAAAAGCCGGGGTTTGTCACTGTCAGAGGGGAGGCGACCTAGCCAGGAATGCCCGCATGGTGGACCCCACGGCTTCCCCTCCAGCTCTGTGAGGGCCATTCCTCACGTAAGGGGCTGGCTACCAGTAGTCCAGCCAGCTTCCCTGCTGACCCCTGACCTCCCCCCACATCGAGGGCAAGGGCAGGGGAAGCAGAAAGGAGTTCCCAGGGACGCCTGGGTGGCTCAGTTGGTTGGACGACTGCCTTTGGCTCAGGTCATGATCCTGGAGTCCCAGGATCGAGTCCCACATCGGGCTCCCAGCTCCATGGGGAGTCTGCTTCTCTCTCTGACCTTCTCCTCGTTCATGCTCTCTCTCACTATCTCTCTCTCAAGTATATAAATAAAATCTTTAAAAAAAAAAAAAAGAAAAGAAAAGAAAGGAGTTCCCAGTCTGTCTGCCTGAGTGTGACCTGTTCTTCACCATCACACAGACAGGTGGGAGTGGGGCCAGTCTCAGCCCTGCTGCAGGGGCCGGCGGGGCGGGGCAGCCACGCTGCGGTCTGTCTGCTTCAGTGGACATGGGACTGTGGGACAGGGGACTATAGGCTAGGTTATTGTGGACAGGGGAGGGGAGTATGGGAGAGCTGAACAGATACTGTCTGCTTCCCCTTCAAGGCCCAAGCTCCCTATCCCCTCTGCTGGTGCACCACCCCTCTGTGGAAAGGGTGGGGACCCCCAAGTGATTGAAATGAAGTTTCTGCCACCACCTGCCAGAATGCGGGCAAAGCATGACGTTGGTTAACAGGAAGAAGGACAGTCCCCTTTCTGCAGGTCTGGGCTTGTAGATTAGGGAGTCAACCCAGGGGCTCCACAGGCCTTCGTGACCTCTTGGATGTTGGAGGATGGTGGGAAGAATTCAGCATGACCCAGTGATTTCCCACTGGGGCATTGGGGTGACGCTGGAGTCCTGAACCAAGAAAAGGAATTCAGCTCCCTTCTCCGGGGCTATCCTGGGGCCCTCTGGCCTCCTCTGGCCGCCCTGAGCTGGAGGGTGGGGGCTTGCAGACAGTGGCTGAACCTGCCAGTGGTGAGCAGTGGGGGGTCCTGGCCATCACCCTGAGGCTCCACCAGCTGCAGCAGCGAGGACAAGCCATCACAGGGTCTCCAGTGGAGGGGTGAGGAGGTGTGAGCGGGTGGTGGAGGGCAGTGGTGGTAGTCTTGGCGGCCTGTGCATGAAAACCTGGGGCTTTGTCCACCTCAGTGAGGCCTGCCCAGGCTTGCTTCAGGGGCGTGGGGTCCTTGGGGAGGCCAGCGAGGGGGAGGGGGAGGGGCGCAGGGGGAGCTGCGGGGGGAGCGGTCTGTCAGTGCGCAGATGGAGGGACGCTGAGGGGCGGGAAGCCGAGGAGGAAGGGGGGTGGGGAGGCCCGATGTGGGGGCGGGGAGGGGGCGCGCGGGAGGGGACAGGGCCAGGCCGGGTGCAGGGGGGTGTGGGGGTTGATCGGCGCGTCGCGGGGGCGGGTGGAGGGCGGCGCCGCTGCAGTGCGGGGACCCGCTCGCCCGCCGTCCCCGCGTCCCCGCCGCGTCCCCGCGCAGCTTCCTCGGTCTTCGGGCGCCGCGCATCCAGGTACGCCGGGCTGGGATGGGGTCTGCGGTGGGATCTCCGGCCTGCGGCGGCAAGGGGCTGAGCTCGGCCGGCCAAGAGGCCGGGGGAAATGCGGGCCTTTGCGGAGCCCCCGCCCCCTTGGCCGAACCGGGGCTCGCGGCGCTGTCGTGGAGAGGAGCGGAGGCCGGGGGCTCAGGGGCCGGAGGCGCCGGGGCCTGGGGCAGGGAGGCAGGGGCTGGGGGCTCGGGGCCTAGAGAGGCGGCTGGGGGCGCGCAGAGGCCAGGGGCAGGGCGCGGGGCCGGGGGGGGGGAGGGGGCGCGGCTTTGGGGCCTTCCTGGCAACTGGGAGCCCGGACCTGGGTCCCTGGGGCGGGCAGCCCCGTTCCTGAGCCGTCATTGTGACAGCTGCGAGCGCTGGGCTGACAACGCGAGGCCCTGCCATTGTTCTCCATGGACCATCCTTTCACAAGGCTCTTTAGCGGGGTTTCAGCTGTTTGCCTTGTTTTCTTTCTGTTCCTGCCGAGCAGGCTACCGGGGCCCTGGAACAGCACCTCTCCATCTCCCTGGTTCCCACAGTTGTTCCTAAAAAGGGAGGAGGGTTAGTGGCAACTGAGACCACGTAAGAGCTGGGCTGGGCGCATGGCCCTTGGGACCCCCGGGGCCCCCGCTCTCCCCCTGCAGATTTCTCAGAGACCAGGGCTTTGCTCAGCCCTACAAATCTGTTCTTCCTCCAAGCCCACAAAGATCTGTGAGGTAAGGCTTTGCGCTGTCATGTTCAGGAGGACAGACCCATGACCACAGACCCTGGGACCGTGTGCCAGCACTCACTGGATGAGAGTGAACATGCGCCCCCCAACGGCCGGCCTTGGGGGCCTGTGGGATCCCACCTCCCTGAGCGCCCCCCTGATGTGCATCCCCCCACTCCAGGCAGCCAGAAGTGGGGTCACCATGGCGTCCCCGTCGTCCTACCAGGCGGAGGAGGACGAGAGCCTGAAGGGATGTGAGCTCTATGTTCAGAAGCATGGCGTTCAGCAGGTCCTCAAAGACTGCATTGTGCACCTGTGCGTCTCCAAGCCTGATAGGCCCATGAAGTTCCTGCGCGAACACTTCGAGAAGCTGGAGAAGGTCAGTGACAGCCACCGCCTGCTTCCAGCAGGTGTGCTGGGCCGCGGCGCCTTGCACCTGCTCCTCAGGCCTTGCTGGCTCTTCTGGGGAGTGTGGAGAGAGCAGCCGTCTGTGGGGGCCTGGCCTTGCCTCACACGTTCCAGGGCTTGGCCTTCCCGGTCATAGGCCCTCTCTGTCCCCCTGCACTGGGGCAGGCCCTACGGCATGCAGAGCCTGGGGGAGAGCTGCTGGGGCCAACTGACAGTGGAGGGGGGCAGAGATGGGGACTGGGTGTCATTAGGTGGCACTGGCGTTTGGGATGGAAGAGCGTAGCTGTGGTGGGGCATGCAGTGGGGGACATTTGAGACCTGATTCCCTGGTAATGTGCACATGGGAGGCGGGGGGTACAGGCAGAGGAGAATGCCCCTCAGACTTGTGCAGTGTGGGGAACACACGCCCATCCACGCCTCTCTTCTGAGAGGTACCCCCCCATTCCTCCGTGAATGATGGTGCTCCTGGTTCATCGGCAGGAGGACGGGCTCAGAGCAGGAGGGGTCTAAGCCCGTTGGCCACCTGTTCCTCCATGGCAGTCTTCCTCTTTCTGGGGGTACAGCTCCATTCCTGTGAGAGGCAGAGCCTGCAGCGGGGTATCTGTTCACGTAACTTAGACACTCCAAAGCGGATGCTGGGGGCTGAGTGAAGCATGGGCCTGGGGCTGAGGCTACATATTATCCCTGGGGACAGATGGCTCTGAGCCCCCCAGAACCTAAAGTCCCTGAGAGCCCATGGGTGTCTCCTCTGCCTTCATGATGGCTTGCCCCGCCAGCTGCCCCAGAGTGTCTATGATGGGGGCGCAGGAAGGCTCTTTCACTCTGGGTGTGGCGGAGCCTGGGGTCTTGGGCCCCAGGAGCTGGGGCCCTGGGGGAGGGGCAGAGTTCCAAGCAGCACCCCCGCCCCCCATGAGGCCAGCCGAGTGGCCAGGATGCCCGGAAAGGGGGACTTCTCAGCGTGTGTGACAGCAGGAAGCATGTATGCACGGCCCGATAAAGCCCTGGGAGGATGTTGCTGGGCCGCACAGACCAGCGGGGATGGCCCAGCTCCCGGTGTGCTGTCCCGCAAGGCCACGTGTTGCCACCAGCCCTCAGGCCTTGGTGAGTGACTTCTTCACCGCAGGCTGTTTATTTATTTATTTGTTTGTTTGTTTTTTAAAAGATTTTATTTATTTATTTGACAGACAGATCACAAGTAGGCAGAGAGGCAGGCAGAGAGAGAGGGGGAAGCAGGCTCCCCGCTGAGCCGAGAGCCTGATGCAGGGACTCGATCCCAGGACCCTGAGATCATGACCCGAGCTGAAGGCAGAGGCTTAACCCCACTGAGCCACCCAGGCGCCCCACTGCAGGACGTTTCAAAGGTCCAGACGTGAGGGGGTAGAATAGCCCTTACCCTCCAGCCAAACACAGGCGGGGCTTCTTCCCGGGACATTGGCTGAGGCTTGTGCAGTCCTTGGTCCTTGCAAGGACGCCCGTTAGATGCTGGAGGAAAGCGCCTGCCCCCTTCCCTGATGGACCCCCCTATGTTTCTCTAGCAACTTCCTTAGCACGCATAGGCGTGTGGACGTGGGTGGTTGTGGCGTGTGCGCATCTCTGGTCTGGCTCTCCTCCTTAGCATCACTGTGTGACGTCTGCATGGGTCACATTTACCGTTTGGGCCACTTCGAAGTGTCTGCGTTCTCCTCAGTGGCATTGTTACGGTGTCTGTGGCCATAAAACCATGTGGGGTCACAGATTTGCCTTTATCTGCATTGTTCTATGATTGATGGTCTTCAGGTTTTTCGTTTTCTACAGAAAACGCCTCAAGGCCAAGGACTGATTTGTGGGAGGAGGAACACTGACGCTGTCAGGGCGCATGCTCTGAGGCCAGGGTCTGGCTCATTTCCATGGCTCTAGAGCCCTGTTGCCCCTTTACTCCCAGAGATGGAATGAGTTTGTGGGCCCCCCCTGCCCCCTGTAGGAGTTGTGCTGTTTTCCTGAATCTGCGCCAACATCCGCTTCTCTCCTAGTTGTTCTTGTGCTACCTTGTGGGTATGGACACGTCCTAGCCGCACAGGGGGCTCCTTCCCTCCTGGTGGCCCGGCGCCTTCCCTGGACGCTGGCTCCAGGGGCATCACACGAGGAGCCAGACTAAGGTTCTGGTCTTTAGTGGAAACGAAAGTTACGCTGTATTTTGCTTTCAGAATGAGCAGACACATCGGAGAAAAGAGACCTGAGGCCACTCCCCTCTCCCGTTAAAGTTCTTTCAACTAAAATACTCTGGAACTTGTGCTTGGTGGTGTGCAACTGTGCGGGTTCTGACAGGTGTATCGGGTTATCTACCTGCTGCCGTCCCCTGCCTCCTGCCCTTGCTGACCAAACCATCCTGTCCGTGTATCTCCTGGCAACTGCTCAAGTGTCTGCAGTTCTGCGTGTTCCAGAACATTCCATCAGGGGAGGCCTACGGCATGTAGCCTTTCAGTCCGGCTTCCGTCCCTTCCGAGGGCATCTGGGATTCGTGCTAGTTTTGTGTGCGTCACGAGCGAGCGTTGTTCCACTGTGTACACTGATTGCTGTCTGCTCCTCCCCTGCCCAGCGGAGGGACCTCTGGATCACTTCTGGTTTCTGACGATGACCAGGCTGCTGTCGGCATGTGTTTGTCTTACTGATTTTTGTAGGTTTTTAACTGGAGAAAGTGTCTGGGTTGTAGGGTAAGCGCACGTTTGACTTGGTAACGAACGGCCCAGCAGCAGCGTCTTTGTTCCAACCAGCTGCGGCTCTTGGCCCTAAGACTGCCAGCACTCGATACTGCCAGCTCCCGAAAACTTGAGCCATTCTGACGGATCCGTGGGGCCCTTCTGCTGGCCGTCTTGCTCATTTTCTCATGACTGAGGACGTGGTCGTTGCCACGATGGCAACGCTTAGTTGCCATCCACGTGTCTCTTTGGGGATGTGCCTGTCGAGGTCTTCTGTCCGTGTGTTTTGCCAGGCTCTTCTCCTACCGTTGAGCTCAGGATTGCTTTATGTACTCACCTCATACTCTCACCTCCGCGGATGTGAGTTGTGACCGTCCCTGCTTTGCAAACACCTTCTGTCCGTCCATGGTCTGTCTTCTCATGTGCTCACCAGTGTCTTCATGGAGCGAAAGTTTCTGCTTTTTAGGTCGGGTTTATCTGTGTATATACTTATTAATGAATTGTGCTGTTGTGCATAAGTTAGTGGAAGCGCTCTGCACTGACTCCTCCCCCAGCAGCCGTCTGTGCCTGGGGGCCCTCGCCGTCTGGCTCCCTCTGTCTTCATGGGAGCTATCGATGTTTTCCTGCGTCATTCTTCTCCAAGAGGGTTTCTGCTCCTTTCCAGGTGTATTTTAGAGTGATCTCAGTGAGATGGCCCAGGAAATCCTCTTGGGATGTTGAGTGGGCTTACACTGAGCATGTAAATCCGTCAGAGGAGAATGGAGAACAATCTTGAATCTTCACTTGGGGAACAGAGAGTAGCTTTTCATTTACCTAGGTCTGTGGTGTCTCTTCTGTGAGAGAAAGGCTTTCATTTTCCGGGGTGCCTGGGAAGCTCAGTCTGTCCAGCATCTGCCTTCAGCCCAGGCTGTGTTCTCAAGGTTCTTGGGATCATGGGATCGAGCCCCACGTCCAGCCCACACGCAGCCATGCTTTGGGCTCCACACTCAAAGGGGAGTCTGCTGCTCCTTCTCCCTCGGCATCCCCCTGGACTCATGCATGCCCTCACCTCCCCCAAAATAAATCAATACAATCTTTAACAAAAACAGAAAGAGAAGCTTTTATTTTCAAGATACAGATCACTTACATGTTTCGGTAGATTTTTGCTCTCTCGTTTTTTTCTATTTTCAGTGGTACTCCTTTGTAATTGATAGGCTTTACTTTTGCTTTTTAAAGGTTTATGTATTTGTTTGAGAGGGACTGCGTATGGAGGAGTGGGGAAGGGGCCGAGGGAGAGGAAGAAACTCAGGCAGACTTGTCACCAATCACGGGGCTCCACGCGCAGCTGGAGCCCACAATCCTGAGACCTTGACCTCTCGCTTAGCCGGCTGACCGTGCCACCGACTTTGCTTTTCAGAGCCGCTTCAGGTTCACAGAGAAATTGAGCACGACGTGCCACGTGCCCACAGCCCCCCTCCTTAGCCTGAGCCCCTCCCCGTGCACACGGCTCCTGTTAATGACGCTCACCTGCTGAGGGCTCATTACATCTGATGAGGGACGCCATTGTCAGCTGCAGCCCAGACTTGACCTTGGGGTCCCTCCTCGTGCCCACAGTCCTGTGGGTTTAGACAAGCACATGATGTCATGTATCTCATTCAAGCCTCATGTCACCTCGTGCTGCTGCCCTAAGCATCCCTTGTGCGTGCTCCCTCCAAACCCCTGACCTTTCCCATCCCCGCAGCTCCGCCTTCTCCAGAATCCCACAGTCCGGAGCCTCCGCACACTCTCTCTTAGGGACATGCGTGTCCTCCTGCCAGGAGGACCCACGCCGCCCGCTCACCAAGCCAGCCCCTCCTTCCTGCTGCCTCACAGCCTCCTGCTGTCCAGCCCGCGGTCCTCCCACCAGGCACACGGCAGGTGGGGCCTGCTTCCCTTCCGGCATCTCGCTCCTCTTCCAAAACGGGGATTTCTTAATTTTCTTACGTTTGACTTTATTTCCAGAGAGCTTTTATAACTGACATTAGGAACCACAGAAAATAACCTTTGCTGACAGAACCCTACATGAGCCGCCTTCCCTCTTTTCCACGCGTTTGTGTGCATTGCACTTTCCGTGTGCTTGTGAGGTGGGTGTGAGCTCAGGGTCCTGCCCTAGCCCTCCCTGCCCGCCAAGCAGGTTTGGCCCGTGGAAGGTGCTTGTGCAGACAGGGGACGGAGGGCCTGCTGTGGGCACCGTGTGTGGGTGTGATCAGGGACACAGCCGTGAGGACCCGCGCCGACCCGGGACCTGTGAGAGGAACCGTGGCCCGAAGCTGTAGGGAGCACCGCTGCTCCCCCGTCAGCTGGAAGGCTGGCCGGGGCGACCGGCAGACCGTTAGAGCGGTTTTCCAGAGAAGGTTTAAAGCTTCAGGTCCTGCCCAGTAACATCAACAAGAGAAAGGTTGATTCCACATTTGGGGAAATTTTAAGAAAGTAGAGAAAGGATCAGGAAACAAAGCTGCCCCGTCCGCTCTCTTGAGGGAGAGACCATGGCGTCCTTGTATGTCCTCCGAGATGTGTTTCCCAGAACTGCTCTCCCTCCCACGTGCAGTGTGATGTTGGTGTAGTAGTTACGGAGCAGAGACCGCTCTCTGGGGTGGCACAGGCCTGCCGGGGAATCGAGCATGACGTGCAGCGCTGTCCTCACCCCTGCCACCCCACCTGGCCCTGGGATGACCCTTCTGGCCCCTGTGCCCCCCGCTGCTGATGAGCAGCGTCCCTGGCTCACTGTCGCTCACTGAAGTCCACTGCCTGCCCCAGGCTGGTGTCTGGGTGTGCACACTTGTGCAACGACATGTATCCGATTACGATACAACACAAATCCACTGCGATCCGCCCCGTGCCCCTTCTCCAAGCCCCCTGGCACCCAGCCTCTGGTCACCGTCCCCGTAGTCCCGCCTTCTCGGGAACGCCCCCCTCCCCGCTGGAACCCACAGTCAGGAGCCAGCTCAGGAACATGTGTGTCAGGGTTCCCATAGCTTCAGAGCTCATGTCTCTGCAGCACTCGAGTCACCGTCCACCGTCCACATGGCCCACAGCCTGGGCATCCGTCCCCAACTCCAGGACACCCAGGTCGTGTCTCAGTTCGGGCAGCTGTGGGTAACGCCGCTGTGGACATCCATGTGCCGGGGTCACGTGGACCTACGCAGTCATCTGGGGTAAATGCCAAGGCGTGCTGCCGCTAGATCGCATAGTGGGCACGTGGCTGGTTTTGGAAGAAACCACAGGCCCCTCCCAACGCGGCAGCACCTTCCCACGTTTCCAGCAGCCACATGCAAGGGGTCCCGTGGCTCCACGTCCCGCCAGCGTCTGGTGCTGACCTGTTCTGGTCCATGGCCATTCTGCCAGGGGGCGGCAGCGTCTCCTCGCTGCTTTCCACTGCATGTCTGTGAGGACACACCATGGGGGAAACCTTCCCACATGGGTGTTCACCGTGCAAATGCCCCCCCTGTTGCTGAGTTTGAGATGGTTTTTTGGGGGGTTTTCTGTACATTTTAGACATGAGTCCTTTCTGGATGTGTGTTTTGTAGATTTTTTTTTCTCCCAGTCTGTGGCCTGAGTTTTCATTCCCTATATGTGATTTAATTCCCGCTTTTGGTTTTTTTTTTTTTTAATTTTATTTATTTATTTGACAGAGAGAAATCACAAGTAGATGGAGAAGCAGGCAGAGAGAGAGAAAGAGAGAGAGAGGGAAGCAGGCTCCCTGCTGAGCAGAAAGCCCGATGCGGGACTCGATCCCAGGACCCTGAGATCATGACCTGAGCCGAAGGCAGGGGCTTAACCCACTGAGCCACCCAGGCACCCCCGCTTTTGGTTTTTTAAACCAAACTTTATATGATTGTTTAAAAGAACACTAAATGTTGCTGAACACATGATTTCAGGGCACAGTGATTCCTGTTATACAGATGTTTCTGGATTGACTTAAACAGTTTCTTATTGCTACTTGGATTAAAAAAATTTTTAACATTGTAGAGAACATTCTAGTGCCCATATCTCCTTGAAAGCTCTCATTGCTTCGCTAGGATGTATTTTAAGAAAAAGAATTATGGGGCTTGGATGTACACACGGATTTATGAAGCTGGCTCTTGGGCAAAAAAGGTTTATTCATTCACATGTTTATCCACAGATCCTTACTGAACCCCTGCGGCAGGTGCTGTGCTGTTTCGGGTGCTGGGTCCTGATGCCGGGCACGGGGGTCTCCAGCTGTGTGACCCCCGGGCATGCACCACACCCCTGCACCCAGCTGCACGAGGTAGCAGGCCCCAGTCTGCTGTGGTTGCTACTGAACTCTGTTCTTTCTGGGTCCCGTCTGTGTGTGATCAGGCAACCTACGAGATCTGGGAAAGGTGTGTGTAAGTCAGGGATTTCCAATCGAGTACACAGTGGGACATGTTAGTTGAAATGATGAGTTTAATCTTTTAAACCAAAATCTTTTAAACCCAGATGAGTTTAAATCTTTTTCTTATTCAGAAACTATATTCTTTGATTATAATCTAATAGTCTTTTTATTATTGTTGATAGAGCAGTAACCAGAAAAAAAGGTGGAAGCCAGTCTCCTCCCACGCTTTGAAACCAATAACAAACTTTTGTGTGATTTATCAAAGAAGACTGTCGTTGTGGGGCACCTGGGTGGCTCAGTGGGTTAAAGCCTCTGCCTTCGGCTCAGGTCATGATCCCAGGGTCCTGGGATGGAGCCCCACATTGGGCTCTCTGCTCTACGAAGAGCCTGCTTCCCCCCTCTCTGCCTGCCTCTCTGCCTACTTGTGATCCGTCTGTCAAATAAAAATAAATAAATAAATAAAATCTTAAAAAAAAAGAAAGAAGACTGTCATCATAAAAAATCATGAAATAGCTGAACTGAGTGACAAAGCATTCCATTCTCAAAACTTGCGAGTTGTGGCAACCGGTCCTTATAGAGGGGAAATGACCGTTTGCTAGGTGCCGCCCGGCCCTGTACCTAGTCCTTTGTGCTTCACACTGCTACCATTGCTGACTTTTCCCGTCTTCCCTGTTAGATGGACATCTTCACGACAAAACTGTGCCTTTTCCTCTGTAGAGCAATCTCTGTGTGAGGCTGGTAGACAGAGGTACCGGACAAGAGATGGAAACCGCACTTTTATCTCCTCACCCCGCCGCTGGAGGTTGAGTGCCCCTGGACACGGCCCTGGTCCTCTGCTGGCCTCATAGATGGGGATGGCGGCCCCGGGCCTGTCTTCTGCTGTGACAGGCTGCAGCCCTGAGACGGGGGCTTGTGGTCAGCCTGGGGCTGGCACCAGTGACCCCGGCCCAGGACACCACACATCTCCAAATACCACGGCGTCTATTCGGCCGGAGGGGACGGAGTGGAGGGACTGCATCCCCAGGGGATCCCAGAAATGCTAACCATGCGCAGCCACTTGGAGTCTGGCCGCCACGCAGGGTGTGGCCTCTCCTCCTCTGGGGTGTTCAGGGCCTGTGCACGGGGTCAGGCTGACACGGCTAACCGCCCAGCTGTGTCCTCAGCAAGCGTGCTGGGGCGTGGGGCGTGGAGGGAGGGATTCTGCCTGTCCCAGGCCGCAGGCATGTGGGCTTCTCTCAGGAGTGGGAACTCAGGTCCAGAGAATCTCCCCACGTCCCACCCCTCTGTGGCTGAGAATTTTCCCTTCTCGGGCCACGAGTCTGCCTTTCACCCCTTGTGCCAGAAAAACGTGGTCAGAAGTAGACTGTGACCATCATTTATGATCTAGGGAGCATTTGGCCTTGGGGGCCGAACGGGGACAGTCCCTGGAGCTGTGTTAGGCATTCCTGGGGCAGATCCTGGCCACGGAGCTTTCTGGAAATGTGGTTCCCACACTGCTGTTGTGAAGCGTCCTATGACCCTGTGCCGTTGACTGTCCTGCAGCCCCAGACAGCTCATCAGCGTGAGAACAGGAGGCAGGAAGGGGGCTCCGGAAAATGAGAAGTTTTCCTGGAATCCTGCGGGGGAGGGGAGGGGGGGTGCCATCCCATTTTCCCATTTCCGCCCAATGCCTCCCCAAGTGGCCTCGAGCTTTGAAGCCTCTGGATCCCGCCCAGTTAGGCCCTTGGCTGCCCAGCATGGAAAATGGCCTGTGGTAGGACAGCGATGTCAACGGTCTCAAGAAAGCAAGGCCCCAGCACGCTTCCCTCCTGGTTTACACCATAGCATGAAATAGGATGGCTTCATGCTTCTCTCGGGTTTCTCGGGTTCCCCGGGAAGCTTGAACTACGTGCTGTTGGTGGAGCAGGAGGGGTGCTTTGGAAGGTGGGGCAGCGGGCATCCGGGAGGAGCCATTGGGGCGTGGGGGGGGACTCCTCCCTTCACGTTCTTGCCGGGTGACTGCCAAGGAAAATCAGGTGCGGGAGGTTGCCAGGTGTGGGTGTTTGGGGAAGGTGGTCCTTGCAGACAAAGGGGACAGAGGCCTTGTCCTGGGCACGTGGGCAGACAGGTGAGGGTCT
Organism: Mustela putorius furo; assembly: GCF_011764305.1. Classification (NCBI taxonomy): domain Eukaryota; kingdom Metazoa; phylum Chordata; class Mammalia; order Carnivora; family Mustelidae; genus Mustela; species Mustela putorius. The sequence continues at coordinate 15,188,395 of NW_025421293.1, forward strand.
GTTTGCCACAGACCCCCACGTCCCCCTGTGCTGTTCCCCGTGGTAACCCAGCCCATCACCAGACTGCTTCTGGGACGTGGGGATGTGGCGGCCACAGGGCCGGGGGTGGGGGCCCTGCTTGTCAGGCAGTCTATGTTCCTTCGTGCTTCTGGAATCTTGTGCCCTCTGCACGCACAGTCGTTAAAGCAATTAAATAATGAAGGAAGGAAGAAAACAAAAGAGATTTGCTTTCCACTCACGTATTCACCTTCCATTTCCTGCATGTGTGCTATAGGGAAGTGGGGGTATGGGACTGCCTGACGGAGACCTCAGACCTCAGGCACCTGGTACCCAAAATGTCGCTTGTGGTGAGGGCAGGCAGAACCCCTCTGAGCTGGCGCTCTGTGGGGTTGGGTGGTGGGGGAGAGATGGAGGTGCCCTCGAAGCTGGGGGTCTGCCGGGCACAGAGGGAGGAGGGCTGGACAGGACTCCTCGGTGGCACTTGTTGGTGGATAGGCCACCTTGGCCGCTGCTACCAGCCCTCCCATGTTTTCCCCCACAGGAAGAAAACAGACAGATTCTGACACAGCAAAAGTCAGACTCTCATGACGAGGAGGTCTCCCCGACCCCACCAAACCCTGTGGTGAAAGCTCGCCGCCGCCGAGGGGGCGTGAGTGCCGAGGTGTACACCGAGGAGGATGCCGTGTCCTACGTGAGGAAGGTGGGCCCCCTCGTCCTCACCCCAGGGTCCCTGCTTCCCTCATCCTCACCCTGGGGTCCCTGCTCCCATTCCCCATCCTCACCCTGGGGTCCCTGACCTTGGTCGTGCTCCCTTCTGCTCCGAGAGGGGCCACAGTGGTAGACTGTCATTGTCACAGTCACTGCCCACAGGCATGTGGTGTGTGGGTAGAGGAGACCGGTATCCAGATCACGTGACCCTGTCCTCCTGGAGCCCGGCCTCAGAGCCACCAGTGGGGACTTCCTCCTCCACGTTGCTGTCCCTCAGTATTCATTCCTCAGGGCCGGCGCCCAGCCCTCCGCTGTTACAGGGCAGTGGGTGCACCTGCATCAGGACGGGCTCTGGAGCGTGAGAGCCCACAGGGTGTCCCTGTGTGCAACAGCGTACGGGCCTGGCCTCCCGCCTTCCCTAGCACGTGGGGCCTCTCGTTTCCACCTTGTGTGTTTATACCCTCTAGACCCTCATTTTTACTTTTTCTCTTGGTATTTTTAGTTCTCGATCTCTTAAAAAAGTTAATCTGGTGGAATACGTGTAACATGCAGCTCCATGTGTCTCTGAGCCCAGGTGACTGTGACGCTCACTCTTTCTCTGTCTAGAGGCCTGGTGTCCGAGAGCAGGTGCCGGCAGGCTGGTTCTTGGTGGGAGCTGTACCCTCTCCCGTGTGCTCTGGTGGTGAGGAGAGCGGGAGAGCAGGCTAATCCCGCCAGGGCCTGCCTCCAGATGCCACACACTGGGTGGGCCTTCAGCGCACAGGTTTTGGGGACAGTCCATCCGTGCAATACTCGGGTCGCATTTCTGTGCAGAGTTGAGCGGCCTCAAGCACACACGTGCTGCCGAGCCGCTATCCCCTGTCTGTCTGCAGGACCCTCGGGGATGCTCACAAGTCTGACTATGGTTTCCCCTGCAGGTCATCCCCAAGGACTACAAGACCATGACAGCGCTGGCCAAAGCCATCTCCAAAAATGTGCTGTTTGCTCACCTGGACGACAACGAGAGAAGGTAGGAACCCGTGAGATGGTGGGGCCAGGACCGACACTTCTCCCTGGGCCTCGCCGGCCCCTGGACACAGGGGACACGTGCCTGCCCAGGTCAGGCTCTGAGGCTTCCATCTGCCCTGGTCATCCACAGACACCCATGGCCTCGACGCCAAGTCACACAGCCCCCACGTGTCCCAGGAGTGGCCGTCAGGTGGGGTCTTTCCAGGGAGCAGCTCCCAACATCTGTGGGGGCCTCAGGGGCCGAGTACCAGGAATTGAGACCCTACAGATAACTGGGAGAAAATCCCTGAGACTGTTCTGGGTTAGTGCTTGTGGATTTATGCATGTGCGTGAATTCTTGTCACAGATTGGGCTCACAGCCCGCATGGTTTGTCCCGCTCACGGGGCGGGGAACGTCCATCTGTCAGGAAGGGTTTGTGTGGTTTGTAGTTCCCGGTTCCGCCGAGCTGCTCCTCAGCCCTTACTCCCTTCCCACGGCTGCTTCCGCGTTGTCACGGTCCACGGCACTTCTATGACCACGGCTGTCCCGGGCGCTCACCTTCGGTCTTTGACCGTTTCTTCCCTCAAGAAATGTGGATGTGGATGAAAGGCTGTGTAGGGTTTTGGTTTTTCTCTCTTGTTTCTCAACTTCGGCGAATTCTGTTTCTCGATTAGATGACTGAGCATGTTTGGACGATGGAGCTCTACGGAGTTCAAATGGCACATAAATCCGTGGACCAGGGAGACAGCCCTCTCACGGCCCCGTTCCGTGATGGCGGTGGGCCCTTCTTCGCGAGTGTCCCGGGCTGGCGGGCGAGTGCAGAGAGCTGCCTATACAGGAGGGGCCCTAGTAGCAGAGAGGCTGCGGCAGAGAGGCGGGCAGGGCAGGGGAGTGGGGGGGGGGTCTTTGTGGGTATCGTGCATTTTCTTGGGCTGCTGTGGCATCGCAGGTGCAGGCCACCTGGGAAGGTTGTGGGTGCATCCAGAGGCCTGGCGCTCCGGGCCTCGCCTGGGGTGGGACCGCTTCTGGAGTGTCTATGGTGGGGTGCAGCTCGAGCCGTGATCCAGAATGTCTTGGGGGTGTGTGCAATGCCTACCCCTTGGGGCTACACGGGCACGACGGGCAGGATGGAGAGGCCAGGTCTTGGCGTGGGCCCCCCCACAGCCCCAGCAGCCCAGGGGGGTCTTGCCATACTGAGATGCTCAGGATTCAGCCTCCGTATGCCCCAAATGCAGTCTCAGGTCCTTGCAGGAGGGGGCACAGGGGGAGGTTGCTCCGAAGAGGAGAAGCCCTGTGACCACAGAGGTGGAGACGAGCAAGGTGACCTTGGGCTACAGGCCAGCAGCCACTCCCAGAGGTGAGAGGGGCTGGAGGGGTCCTTCCTGGAGCCTCTGAGGGCACAGGGCCCTGCGGCCTCTCGATTTCCACCTGCTAGGGCTGATTCTGGGCTTCTGGGATCCAGAACTGGGAGACTGAATGCTTCCACTGTTCTCAGCTCTCCTAATGGTGTGCACCTGACAGTTATGGTCTCTGTCACCAGGTGGGACCAGGTGACTCAAGAGCTGTATCTTTATGAAGTTGAAAGTGAACATCAATAACTCCGTCCAGATTTAGACCTGGCTTCTGAGTAGGTGATGCACTCACATGGATCGAAACCCAGAGGTTCCAGGGGTCCAGAGGGAAGACGTGAGCTGTATAGAGGTGGCCCCCGGACACTGGCTCGTCCCTGGGTCCCTCTGCAGGTCTCTTTCTGCAGACAGACTCCCCACCCTCAGCCAGGAGGTCAGAGGCTCCCCTCAGTGGCCACACAGACCTCTGTCCTTTCTTCACCGGGTTTCGGTGGTCAGGGGACAGATGGCTGTGGGTCATGCCTTGGTCCATTGGGGTCCTGCAGATGTGTACTTTGGTGCCAGCCTGAGGGAGGAGGCGCCCCTCTGGGTAGACAAGAGGACACAGCCGCCCAGCGGTGCAGTTGAACTTTGATCTCAGAGCGGGCCTGTACACGGCAGGTCCTGGTCCCATTCCTGCCAGCCAGTAGGCTGGGCGCTCCCCCAGATCAGGCCCAACCCTGAGTGCAGGGAGGGAGTTTGGGGCACAGTGATTTGGGATCCTGGGAGCTTCCCTTCCTGTTGCCAGAGCCACAGGGGAGGCTAACCAAGCATTGTAACCTGGACATCACGGAGCTTAGCAGCCACGCCCCTCTTCAGAGCCTGCGTTCTGACAGACGAGGCCACTGTCAGCAGAGCAGGGGAGGTGTGGGCCCTGCATGTTCATGGAGGCCCAGGCTCCTCTGGCTGTGGTTTGGAGACGTCCTGTGTTGCCACCAGAGATGTGTGCTGGCCAGAACCACGAGCCTGGCCTGGCTGCCGGGAGACTGTGCTCAGAGCGGGGAGACGGGGAACGGGCTCCTCGGCAGCCTCCACCTGACCTCCCATGTGGCTTACAGCTCTGTGAGCAGTGCCCTCTGTGCCCCCGTGGTCTGGCGGTGCTGCCTTCCCTGTGTGAGGCTAGGGGGTCTCCCGTTGTGCAGGGTATACCCACTTATCCACTTACCAGTTGGGGGACACTTGGGCCACTCCCACTTTTGGGTGGTTGTGCAAAACATTCCTGTGAACATGGCTCTTGGAGCCTGTGGGCCGCACACCTCGAGGTGTGGGTATTGGAGCCTCTGGGGCACACACCTAGGAGTGGCCTTTAGGGCATGTCCTCTCTCCACGTGTGCCTTTCCAAGGAGCCCCCAGACTCTGCTGCCCTTCTGGCCCCACTGAGCTTTGAGCCTGACCTTCTGTGGGGGCCATATGCCCCCTCCATGGCAGCTGTGTTTGTGGCACAGCCTTCACACCCTTTCGGAGCCCGTCCCCAGCTTCCAGGCAGGGGTCCCAGGCAGGAGCGGGTGCAGGGCTGGTGAGGCCTGGAGACGAGCAGATCTGAGTGAGCTCTCTGGCCGTCTTGGCTGCGTGTGTCCAGGAAGAGTTTGTGCACGGGTCCTGTGCCCTTGGCCCCGAGTTTCCAGACTCACATGGTTCCCACTGCCTCGGGCTTTTCTGCATCCAGGAGCTAGGTGGACCAGAAGTGCAGGAAGCAGATGGTCAGATTGGAAATTCCTCTTGGCGAAGCGGGCTTGGGAAGAGCGCTTTTCTGCCGCAGGAAAACTCACTTTCCATTTTGAAACCCTGAGGGGAACCTTTTTCTGGCTGAGGCCTCTGAAGAAATAGGCGGATGGTTCAGGAAGTGGACTCCAGAGGGAGCCGGCCGGAGACAACGTCTCTTGACCTTTCACTTGATGTCCTCTGCACAGCATCCAAGTTCTTTGCTTTTTCCAGTTTACTAGAAGCCGGGCTCGGCAGCCTGGGCTGTGGTTTGGGGCACATTCTTTCCAGGTTCGCAGAGTGCCTGGCACGCCTCGACTCAGAGCTGCCTCCCGCGGGGGTGGTGGAAACAGCCCTCTGCTCCGCTAGTAGGGTGAGTGTCTTTGTGCATAAAACCTCCCCAGGAAGTTCAGATGGGAGACAGGTGACCCGTGGCCACGGGAAGGGTGGTCTTGCCCTGGTCAGGTCATGATGGCATCTTTAGGGCCACAGTTTGTGTGGGGGTGCTCCTGTGAGTTGAGGGGTAAGGGGTTTGTTTGAGCTTCTTTGTTCAGCAGAAGGTAGTACAAAGGAGCTGTGGGGGAGGGCCGCTCACCCTCCCAACATCCTTGTTCTCTCTCCTGGGACAGCACACCCTCCCCCCACCCAGGTGAACGTTGCTGGAGGCTTTCTCTGGCTGTTTCCCCATTGTCTGTAACAAGGGTGTGTCTGCTGCCGGAGGCCACACCGACTGTCATAGCAGAGCCAGGGCTCTAGCAGGAGTCCCTGAGGCTCCAAAGCCTGTGCTCTCCCTCTCCCACTCTTGTAACCATAGGTCATGTGCTCCTGCAGGAGGAGGGAACACGGGAAAGCAGGTGATCCAGAGATGGTGGTCAGGAGGTGCCCAGATGTCCTGGGGTGAACTGGGAATGCAGGGAGTTGTCTCTGGCTTGCAGGTCTGGGCAGCCACAGGGAGGACCAGGAGACCCCTGAACACACCGTGTCAGGCCAGAGACATGTTAAACACACACCCAAACACACACACACACACACACACACACACCGGTACACATATGCAAACACACACACACTTCCGTGTACACACAGACAGACACACACGCACACACATGCTACAAAATTGAATGTGTGTTAAAAGATCTTTTGGAAGGAGACCATTGAATCATGTCATTAGGGTATGTGATGACGTTCTTTGGGACTCGGGTTCCTCAAGTGTCAAATGAGAGTCATAAAACCTACTTTGAGGGTTACAGTGAAGAGCAAGTAGAGTAATGTTTATGGGTATAACATTGTCCTCATCCCACCATCCCCATCCCCATTATCCACCACCATCATCACCATCCCCATCATCATCAAAGCCATTGTCACCATCACCACTTTCATTACCATCCCCATTATACCACCACCATCATCCCTATCCTCATCATCCCCAGCATCATCTCCGTCATCCCTATTGTCATCATCATCATCACACCATCATCCCCATCATCATCATCACCACCATCATCCCCATCATCATCACCATCATCCCTGTTGTCCTCATCATCACACCATCATCACCATCATCATCATCACCACCATCTCCATCATCCCCATCATCATCATCATCATCATCCCTATCATCATCCTCATCATCACACCATTATCCCCATCATCATCATCACCAGAATCATCCCCATCATCATCATCCCCATCATCACCACCATCCCCATCATTGTCATCACCATCATCATCATCATCCCCATCTTCCCCATCATCATCACCATCATCCCTATCGTCGTCCTCATCATCACACCATTATCCCCATCATCATCATCACCATCATCCGCATCACCATCATCACCATCACCACCATCTCCATCATCCCCATCATCTCCATCATCCCCATCATCATCATCATCATCCCTATTGTCGTCATCATCATCACACCATTATCCCCATCATCATCATCACCATCATCCGCATCACCATCATCACCATCACCACCATCTCCATCATCCCCATCATCTCCATCATCCCCATCATCATCACCATCATCCCTATCGTCGTCCTCATCATCACACCATTATCCCCATCATCATCATCACCATCATCCGCATCACCATCATCACCATCACCACCATCTCCATCATCCCCATCATCTCCATCATCCCCATCATCATCATCATCATCCCTATCGTCGTCATCATCATCGCACCATTATCCCCATCATCATCATCACCATCATCCCCATCATCATCACCACCATCATCTCCATCATCCCCATCATCACCAGAATCATCCCCATCATCATCATCCCCATCATCACCACCATCCCCATCATCATCATCACCATCATCATCATCATCACCTTCATCACCATCACCCTCCCTCTTCCCCTCCTCACCATCATAGTCTTCATCCTCCTTCTCCTCCTCTTTTTGGTAGCTCTTTTGTGCGGTGGAGGGCAGGCTGTGTCAGTGGGCTTGTCCCTGGATACCACTTTGCCCCTCTGATGCTGGCCTAGACCCCCACAGGGACCCCACAGCCAGGCCTTACTCCTCTTAGTGTTTAGTCTGAGGCCACTCCACAAGCTCGTTCCCAGGTCCATCCTGGGCCTACGGTAGGTACGCTGGCTGCTCTGGGCCTCAGGACACTGCAGAAAGGCATGTGGAAGGCCTGCTCATCCCCTAACATCAGGGTACAGAAGAGGGTTTTGAGGCTCAGTGAGGGGAGGGCCCTTCACCATTGTCCCTTGCTCCAGGTGACAGTAGACATGCTAGCTGGGGCTGGAGCCCCTTGTGCCCTGGACCGGCCCCTTGCCACCCCTCTGAGCCATGCAGCAGGTGTCCTGGCTGGGGCTGGAGCAGGTGTCTTCCTGCCCCTCCATCACCCCTCTGCTGTGTGGAGTTTCTCCAGGTGAGGGTGCCTGTGGCGGCTGCAGACTCCCTGCTCTATGTGAGCTACTGTGAGCAGTTGCGGATCTCCTGTCTTTCCTGGGGATGCCAGGGGCACCCTGCTCAGGGACCCAAAGAGCCTCAGAAGGCAGCCTGCAGTATCCTCTAGGCCCTGGGCCATCTGAGAACCATAGCCTGGCCCTGAGGGTATACCCCAGACTGAGGGAGGGAGCAGGGAGCTGCTGGGTTCAGTTGGGTCCCTTCCTGGCTTGCTGCACTTCAGGTGCCTGGAGATGAGCATCGCCGTGCCTCTGGGAGTCTAGAGCGCGGTAATGAGGAGGCTCCGTGTGTGCGGTTTGGGCCATGCAGGCAGCGCTGTGCTTTGGGCCCTTGACTGGGGCCTCATTACCAGAGCCGCCAGACGGGCGGACGAGGGCATCTCACCCTGGGGTGTGGCCTTCCTGGCAGCAGCCCTGATCTCTGCAGCTCTAATTAAAACAGGCTCTGGCGGGAGCACCGCACCGCTGGCCCGAGCAGCTGTCTCCTGGTATCTGCCACCGGCTCTGCCGCCCGCCTGCGCATCTCCTGCAGCTTGTTTTTCCCCAGATTGGCTGGGGCCCCCAGGTGATGGGAAAAACACGCCGTCTGCTGGATTCACATGCAGCTTTTGCTCCCCAGCTGCTTCGGCCCCTTCCCTCCCACCTGGCTCTGGCACAGGCCTCGAGGCTTCTCTTTGAGGCAACACGAAAACACAAGATTAGCATTTGGGGGAATGCAGGGCCTCCTCTTAGGAGGAGGTTAATGGTCAAACAAGCAACGGGTTTCGTGTTCGTGTTGCATACAGCCTCCTGCTCTGGGCAGAGACCGCGAGGCTGCTAACTTCCGGGGCATGGGAGCCGCATTCCATGTGAAGCTGGGAGCTGGAGCTTGCATCACATGATGTGTTCTGAGCTGGTCCCCAGATCTCAGGCCTCATGGGCACCGTCGTGTTAGAACAAGGCAGACAGGGGCACCTGGGTGGCTCAGTGGTTGGGCATCTGCCTTTGGCTTGGATCGTGGCCCCAGGGTCCTGGGTTGGAGCCCTGCATTGGGCACCCTGCCTGGCGGGAAGCCTGCTTCCTCCTCTCTCACTCCCACTGCTTGTGTTCCCTCTCTTGCTGTCAAATAAATAAATAAAATCTAAAAAAAAAAAAAAAAAAAAAAAACCAAAACAAGGCAGACTGGCTTTGCTGCTGATGGTGCTGTGTGCAGAGAGCATCAGCCAGCGCTCAAAGGCCCCCAATGAGGATAGGGAGAAGTGAGGACTGGGCTGCACTGGGCTGACCCTCTTCCCGTGTGCTGGCACCACCCAGCTCAGTGACCCCCCCAGGAAAAGGGACAGTGTTAAAAAGTGACCAGGGTCAAGTCATGAGGTCGGAAGTCGAACAAGGTGCAGTTTCAGTTTTCTGTGGCGTCTTAGCTGGGGAGGGGCGTCCAGGGCCTGTGTTCCTGGGGATCCGGGTCGCAGAGCCCTGCCCATCTGATTATGGGATCAGTGGGAGAGCCTCGGGGCTCTGTTGTCCAGTGTGGACATCTAGCGGCTTGCCGTGGATCCTGCCTGTCTGTGGTCTCGGTGGTTTGGTGCCGTGATGCTTGAAGACGTCCAGAATCAGGAGGGGCTGTGCCCAGGGTGCCACAGACTCAGCCATTCCCCATGTTCCTGCCCCTAATCAGCTCCCCTGTTGATGCTGCCCCACGGGCTCCCAAAGATGGTTGGTTTGGGCGCCCAAGGTCTTTCTGCTGCGCGTGTCCATTATATGGAGGCCCTGGGAGGGGGTAGGACGGCCCGGTTGCTCAGGAGCAGGAATTGAGTCCTGGAAGGATGCGTGGCAAGATGCCCCCTGGTGGTGAGCGGGCCCACTGGCTTCCAGACCTGGTGGGTGCCTCAGGTCCTGGGTCCCCTCCATTCTTGAGCGGTGGCCACTAAAGTTAGGCGATGTGCCTGCCAGCTGGCTGGGGTTGGGGGGTTGTAGGGAGAGGCCAGGGTGAAGGTCGGGTGGCCCGGGAGGAGGACTGTGATCCCCCACCCTTGTCCCCATCTCCATGAGGACTCCATGGGGGCCTGGCCAGTGTCCCTGCTCCCATAGGTCAGCCAGGAAAATGGGGCCCAGAGGAGGCAGGTGAATGGTCCAAGGTTACATGGGTTCTCTGGGACATCCCCGGTCTTCCTGAGAGAGACTGGCACACGCCCCAGGTTCATGCAGAGTGAAAAAGCAGCATCGTTATGGGTAATGCTGGGTCCTGGGTCAGAGCCCAGCAGGTGGCTGGCAGCTCTGGGTCCCTCCTGACCCACACAGCCCTGCAGGTAAGTGGTGGGCTGAGGGGCACCTTGCTTGCCTGGGGTCCCACAGCTGGTGACTAAACCAAATCCTGATGCTCGCTGATGAGGCCCTGTGGGGGGCATGTCCCTGTGGGTGTCAGGACCCCGAGACACAGCTGTATCTCCTGCGAGATCCCTCTAGTGGGGATGGGTACTCACACAGTGAACAGTCCTTTTCCGAGAAGTGGCTGTCCCACGGCCATCTGCCCAACAGGTGGGGTCGCAGAGGAGGAGCAGACCCCATCCTCCCTGTCCTTTTGGGGACCTCACTTACTAGACCCAGTGACCTTTGAGCCGGTCTTCAAGGACAGGCAGAGGAGAGTGGGGAGGGCGTTGGAGTGGCGGGAACAGTGTGAGAGAAGGAAGGACGGATTTGCCACGTCAAGTGCTGAATTCGGGCAGGAGCCATGGGCTCCGTGGGAGGCCACCGTTATCTTAAGTGCCAAGAGGTACAGACGATAACCCAGGGGGGCCCGTGTGGCCATCCCCCGTGCAGACACTTTCGGGGGCATTCTTCCCACACGGGGTGTTGCATTGGCCCCCCTTGGTTCTGCCTTATTCCTTTCAGGTGTCAGCGCCCTGGGGTTAAATGGCATCCCCTTCTCATTTTGGAAGGTGCCTCGGGAGAGACGGCCCCACCTTCCAACGGCCCTGTGCTGTGTGTGGCACCTGTGCTGGCCCTACCTGCCCTTCCTGCTCACCCCAACATCTGCTGGGAAATGGCAGCTCGAGGTCAGGGTCATTTCTGGGCGTGGACCCTGGGCTTGGGAGGCCCCCGCTCTCCCTTTCACGCTCTGCCGTCCTGAAATCTAGAGTTTTTGCACTGGAGCCCCATGTGGCCCCCAAGCAGGGCGCCCATCAGGGTGAAGGACCCGCGCTTCTGTCCACCAGTTACTTGGTTTCTGCATCCTCTGCAAATCGCCCAATTGATCCTGTGCTTGTTGTTTTTTTCGACAGGTTTGCGTGAGTTATTGTTCAACTGACAAAATCAGGCCTTTGATGATTAGCTGTAGAGCAGTTATTTTGTGATTGGACTCTTCTGTTTGCCTGTGAAATTGTTTTGTCATATGGAAGTTTAAAAATTTTTTCCCATAATTCTTTTATTGTGGTAAAACATGTACAACTCAGAAATTTACCATTTTAACCATTTCTCAGTGTCCAGTTCAGGGGCACTGTCTATCCCGTCTGGCTCCAGAATGTTCCATTCCCCCACCTCTGCCCAACAGAGACCCTATCCACACGGATCCCCGCCCGCTCCCCCAGCCCTGGCCTCGCCGTCTGCTCTCTGTGCCTGTGAGTCTGACAACTCCAGTTCCTCTTGTGCGTGGGATCCCCGTGCGTGTCCTTTCATGTTTGGCTGGTGTCCTCAGGGCTTTTCCCCGTGGGGGCAGGGGTCCCATCTTTCTGTCTTGACGGCTGACACGTTGCTCTTCCATGGAGTGGGCCACAGCACTTTCGTGTCACCTGTCCACGGGCAAGCTGTCCTTCATGTTAGCAGGCTGACCCTCCTTACTTTATGGCTCCTGGCATTCTACAGAATGCCTCCCAGACGTCAGGACCGTAAGTAAACAAACACACTGTGATCTTTTCTAGAGCCTTCCCAGTTTGCTGCTTGTTTTTCTTTCAGCGATTGAAGGCTTGACTCACCAGGGATTTTGTTTTGGTTTAAGAGCATAAACGCAGCTGAGTCTTCCCAGACAGCCGTGTATGTGGACTCTGCCCTCCGCATGGAGCTGGCCCTCCGTCTGCTCACCCGAACCGTCCCACGGGTGGGGGTCTGTGTCAGGACGCCGTCTGCTCTCTGGATGGCTGGGGCTGCATTTTCAGAAGGCCCCTTTGATGGGGTGTATGGGCCTGGAGACCCCAGGGGATGGCGGCTCTCTCTGGGGGGAGCTGCTGCTGGCCCAGCATCTGGGTGGGGTTCCCAGGAGCCTCTGAGGGGGTTGGCCCAGGATTTAGCAGCCCCTAGGGGCGTCCAGGAAGGCACGTTCAGGTGTCTGTTGTGGGGAGCCCACCGGTGGTGGGGGGAGCACGTGTGTGGGGGTTTCAGGTCGGCCCTGCTGAGAAGGGGCACACGGACATCCCAGATCTGCGTGTGTGTACACGCGTGTGTAGTCTGTGTGCGTGTGGTGTGTGCATTCGCGTGTGTGTGGGCGTGTGAGGCGTGTGTGTCCTTTACTACCAGAGAACTCCTTACTCTGGGGCGTTGTGCAAACCGTTCTAGTGACTCTCCGTTAGTAGAAATGACTGCAAGGTACTATTTTTACAAGTTCTTTTATGGTGGGGAATCGCAGACGTGAGCAGCCGGGGAGGCAAGAGCGTGACGAGGCTCGCGGCCCCCGCGCTCCCGCTCCTGCTCCGCGCCGCTCCGTCCTCTCTCCTCCCTCCCACTCTCCCACCCGGATTCCCGGATTCCCAGAGCGGGCCTCCGCGGTCAGATGGCTGAGCCGTAAATATTTCAATGTGCGAGGGCGGAGGTTTCATCCGCGCCCGTCCCTGTCACTGCTCCATGTTTGGCACGCGTGTTCGGGGTGGCGTGGCTCTGCTCGCCAGTCACGCCCAGAGCTGCCAAGGGCCGGCTTGCGTTTCTGAACGGGGCGCACTCCTTCCTCCGTTGGATCTGGCCTCCTGGATGGTCCCCCGGCAGGGTTGGTGCTGTCCAGGGTGCCTGCGGATCGTGCCCTGAGCATGGGAGCCCCCCAGAAGCGGAAGGGAGCCAGGGTCCTCCAGAACTTAGCCGGCGGGGCTCTGCGTGCTGTCCCCGTGGCTCCTGAAGGCCCAGCCTCCCTGAGCTGCGTCCTGTACGGCAACAGCTGGCCGGCCTCGTCCTTCGGGAAGAGCGGCAGTTGCTGGGACTTGGCAAAACAGAGATGGGGTGCTTTGACTCCAGGAGCCGCCATGGGGAAGAGCGACCTCCAGCCGTCAGCTGCTAAATCCCCATTTCCAGACCTGCCCGCAGCGTGGTCTCTGACCCTGCCTGCACCCCTACTGTGAGACTGTTGGCACGAAGCCCTCTCGTAGCAGAGGCTGGCCCCTGTCACTGGGGGAGGGGGGCCGGGTGAGCTCCTCCGGTCGTCCCTCCATCACTCACTCCTTCTTTCGTTCCTTATCCACCCAGGTTCCCCTGACTTTTCCTGAGCTTTTTTTTTTTTTTTAAAGATTTTATTTATTTATTTGAGAGAGAAAGAGCACAAGGTGGGTAGGGGCCAGAGGCAGAGGGAGAAGCAGGCTTCCCGCCGAGCAGGGAGCCCAACGCGGGGCTCGATCCCAGGACCCTGGGACCATGACCTGAGCTGAAGGCAGATGCTTCACTGACTGAGCCTCCAGGCGCCTCTCCCCGACCTTTTAGAAAAGACAGTTTTCTAAAGACTAGTTGTGGGGCTGGAAGACATCACTGTCTCCAGAGCTGGTTTTGCCCGGGGACTCACAAGTCTGTGGACCAGGGTTTCCTCCCTGCTGCGGGCCCGGAGAGCCCTTGATCTGCGTGATCTCATGAAGCTCTCAGAGGGACCCTGGGTCAGTGTCTGGCCAGGCCCAGAGGGCTCTTCTCTGCTCTGGGGCAGGGGGTGAACATCAGGGCTGCCAGGTTCCCTGAGCGTGGCCGTGTGCTCTGTCCTGGGCTGGGTGCTGTGAGGGGTCATGAGCTGGGTGGTAGAGCATTGGCTCCTACCCTTGAGAAGCCCTCAAATTCCAGGCCTGAGAGAGTATCAGCACCAAAAGGGAAGGAGCCCAGGGAAGCTTCTAGAAGGTGGAGGGCTTGGATTACGCTCTGAGAGGCAGCAGTGCTGGAGACTGTTTTGCTGGTAAGTGGAGGCTGAGTCAGGCAGAGGAGCCAGAGGTGTCTAGGGAGAGCCACCTGGGACGACCTTGGGCTCAGGCCTGGCCTTGCCGTTTGCTGGTTATGTGACTTTGGCAGACGACATGGCTTTCGCGAGCTTTGGGAGTGCTCCCTCTGTCTCGGAACGCAGAAGCTCGCTCCCCGCATACTTGCTCCTCAGTGTGTGATTCTGCATCGTTCTAGAGTGGGGAAGGGTCTCTGCCGGACACAGCAGCTAGGGAAGGCCTCTTGGGGGGCCAGGGAATGTTTCACCCAAGACCTGCAAAGTGGAGCATCAGGAGGCTCGTTTCTGGTCTGACCACCAGGGACAGCCCAGGTGGTCAGAGGGGACCAGGTATGGGGGAGGAGAGAGTGACCTGGATCCTGCCTTCTGCGGGCCGGGGTCTTCTAGCAGGACACTCGGACCCTGGGGTGCAGGCCCTCCAGGGGCCACTCACAAAGGGTCAGAATCCCCAGTTTCAGCTTCAGATTCATATTTGGGTCTGAGTGGCTGGAGATGTGTTTACAGTTGCTGTCACCTTTCCCAGCCTTTTCTCTTAGAATGACCTCCAGCGTGAGAGGGGGTCTTACCTGGGTGGGTTGCCTGGAGTTGTAGAACCCTTAGGCCACCAGACATTGAGACAGAGACCATTTTCAAGCAAAGTGCAAAAAAATCAGTGCAGGTATAGAACCTCTAAGTGAGAGGCGTCTGGATGGTTTAGTCGGTTAAGCATCTGACTCCAGATTTAGACTCTGGTCTCTGTGCTCAGCGGGAAGTCTGCTCCTCTCTCTCTCTCTCCCTCTCCCTCTGCCCCTTCCCTCACTTGCACGCCTGCTTTTTCTAAAATAAAGAAATAAATCTCTTAAGAAAAGCCCCTGAATGCCATGTTTCCAGAACAATTGTAATCTTTCAATTCAATAGTTTATAAAAAAAATGTTAGTGTTTATGTTTAGTCAGCCAATATTAAAAAATACTCCGTGCTCAGTGACGTCTTGTTTTCAGTAGCTGGTGAGTGTCTGGCCACAGGGGCGTATGGGTTCTTGGAGAGATGGGGCCAGTGGGACGCAGGTATACAGGAGGCATCTATTACAGGAGCCAGTGTGCATGGTTGAGGAGGCTGAGACCCAGCAGGGCTGGCCGTGTGGTCCGGCCAAGTCTGAGGGCCTGAGACCCGGGAGCCTGGCTGGGTGTGCTCCAGGGACAGGAGAAGGCAATGTCCCAGCTCAAGCAGAGAGTCCACTCCCCTGCTCCCCGTTTTGTCCCCTTAGACCCTCAATGGATGGGACAGGGCCCGCCTGCCTCGGGGATGGCCATCTCCCCTCAGCCCTCTGGCTCAGGTGTTCATCTCCTCCAGAAGCACCCCGCAGCCTGGAGAGAACATTTGGCTGGCTGTCTGGACATCATCTGGGCATGCCACGTCCCAGTCAGCAGACACTTAACCCATCACACTACGGGTTTGTAGTGCCCGGGTCTGTTTACAGAGGGACAGGGCAGGTGGTGTCTGTCTGCAGCCGGCCAGAAATCACCTACTGTGCAACTCAGTAAACATGCAACAAAACATTTTAGCTGTTAACTTAGAAACACTTGCCCTGTTGGGAAGCATCACGGGCTCAGATCTGCCAGGCCACCCCACTCCTGTGTGACAGTGAGCTTAGCTGATGGACCTTCTTGATTGAACCGCCTTCCTCTTACCAGGGGGCCAGTGGCCCACGGAAGCATTTGTCTTGGTTTTAATTTCATTTGTTTAACATGGCTTGTTCTTAATTACCTGGGGCTGTGATGGCCTGTAGTTCAAAGCTAATCATCTCATGGAACAATTAATTCGTAATCCATTTTATGTGGCTCATTGTGGGTTCAGGGGTCGCGGCCAAGAACAGGCCCATTTCCAAGTGATGCTTTCGCAGAGAACAAGGTTTGATTGTGTGGAAATGATGATGATTCTGCAAGTGGCTCAGTTCAGGGAGCGTTCTGCTGTTCTTCTCAGTGATTTTATAGCCGTTGTTAGAATCTAGGAAGGAAGCAATGGTCTTCTGATGCCCTCTCCACCTGCCACACTGCCCCTCAGCACTTGGATTTGCAGAACCGGAAAAGTTCATAAACATTAGACTTTCCCAGTTTGGGGATTTGTGCACCACCCGTCCAGAAACACTGAAACTCCTCTTAGAAAGGTAGCGTGAGGCTGAGAGTTTGGGGGGAGCTGCAGCTCCTGAGATCCAGGGTCCCGGGTCTTGCTGGGCCCAGCGTGAACTTGACCATGGCCGCCCTGTGTCTGGACTTACCTGCATGTGTGTCTGTGGGCACACGACATACCAGATCTGCGCCCCTGTCTGCTGTCTGGGGGCCGTGTGGCAACATCGCAGAGCCTGCCATGGCATATGAAGGAGACAGTATATGTAAACACACACAGCACCCTGATGTCCATCCACGTGGTCCTTGTGATGTGAGGGCGCTGCCTTCCATGCACAGAAGCTGTGACTGCGTTTTCCAGCCTTGGGGTCATTACAGGGCCTTCCGTTGTGCTGCCGTCAGGCACCCCTGAGTTCACCACTGTGTCCAGTTAAAGCAAACTAGAGGCAAAATGAAAGGCGCGGCCCTGCTGGGGCTCCAGTGACAACAGTGCATTTCCTAGAATGTGCTGGGAGCTCTGGTATAAGGTCCGGGAGATTCGATGGGGGTTTCTTTAAGAGTTCTGCACAGGCGAGATCCTAAGGACACTGACGGGAGGTTCAGTCTGATCAAGAACGCAAGGTCAGCTTGCAAAAATCACCTGTTCCCATATACAAGCAACAACCTTGTGCAAACTGAGATGAAAAATGCAATGTCGTTATGGTCACTCTAAATTGAGTGAAAAGCTTAGGTCCAGACTCCACGTTTGCAAGATGTGTGAAGTGAAAATTACAAAATGCTGAGGAAACAAGTCAGAGAGCCCCAAGTAAACGGAGAAATGTACCGTGTCCGTGAGTTAGAAGACCCCGCATAGTAAAGATGTCACTTGTCCCCAGATTGAGCTGTGGGTTTAATGCAATTGCTCCCAAGATCTCAGCAGTGTTTCAGATTGACGTAGATAAGCTCAGGCTTATGCTAAAGCTGATATGGGAGGGTTCAGAGCCTGGGAGCATGAAAACAACATGGCAGAGTATGAGATAGTATGGGGGGGAGGCTGGTCGGTGCAGACGCACAGCCCCAGGGGCACCACAGAGGAGCCACACGAGAGGACGCAGGGGGTGGGGAGGGTTGGCTTTCAATGCGGGCCTCGACCGAAATCTCCCATCTTATTCAGAATTTAACTCAAAATGGATCACAGACTTAGCATAGGGCTGTGAAACTGGGAGGGGAAGATCTTTGGGCCCTAGGACTGAGCAGCAGAGTTCCTCAATATCAGGGCTGCGATCTGTGAAAGGAAAAGCAGTCGGCCAGCCTCCTCACAGGGGAGGCATTTGCTCCTTGAAGGGCCCTGGGAGGAGGGAAGACACGCTTGCAAGCCACCGGCCCAGATGAGGCTGGGTGTCAGGAGCACTCGAGAACCTCCCCAAGTCAGCAATGCAAAACGAATCCGTCTGCTGAGAAATTGGGCAGAAGGCGGGGGGGAGACCCTTCCCTGAAGACGGGAACACACGCAAGAACAGATACTCCGACCACCAGCGTCTAAGGAGACGGGAGTTTGTGCACGGGATGCCAGGGGCCGCACTTGTCTGGTCGCTGGGAGGAGCGGCAGGCAGGGCCCTGCGAGCTGGCGGGGATGCGGAGAAGCGGGGTCATGGCTCCGGGAAATGTCAGATGGTAGACTCTGGAAAACCAGGCCTGAACTGCTGGCCATGTGACCCAGCAGCGGCGCTCTCGGGCATTTGTCCCAGAGCAGTGGCGGCACAAGGCCGTATAAACACCTGCGTGTTAGTTTTCCCATTTTTCTTTTCTTTCTTTCTTCCTTTCTTCCTTCCTTCCTTCCTTCCTTCCTTCCTTCCTTCCTTTCTTTCTTTCTTTCTTTCTTTCTTTCTTTCTTTCTTTCTTTCTTTCTTCCTTTTTTTTAAAGATTTATTTATCCGAGAGAGGGAGAGCACAAGCAGGGGAAGTAGCAGAGGAGGCAGAGGGAGAAGCAGACTCCTCGCTGAGCAGGGACCCCCCCCCCGACGGGGGACTCGATCTCAGGACCCTGGAATCATGATCCCAGCAGCTTTATTTGTAATAGCCCCAAACCAGAGACCACCCAGCGCTCTGCACAGTAGACTGGGCATTCTGGGTGTTTTGGGTTTGCTGTCCAACCTCCACAGCCGCTAGCCGGGAGGAACCGGCCACCTGGGGTCACTGTGCTCCAGCTGTCGGAGAAGGAGGGGTTGTCTGGGGCAGGAGATGACTCAGGACCCACCCCCACTGGAGGAGCCTCGGCGCCCTGTGAGGTAACTGTGCCCTCTGCCAGTCACTGTGCCTGTGAGCTCGCTTCTCTCTATGGCGTCATTTTACAGATGGAGAAACTGAGGCTCAGCTTGGCTTGTGGTCACCCTGCAGGCGTGTAATGGATTTTGACCCTCTTCCTGGCTACAGAGCCCAGCAGCCTCATACCTCTCTGTGCTGTGCTCCAGAGAACTGAGGGTCCCAGCGCTGGGCCTTCCCTCCACCTGCTGCATCGTGGCAGGAGCTGTGTGTTTCCCTGCACTGTGCCAGGCGTGGAGTCCCAGGGACCTTGGAGGTGCCAGACATGGCCCACATGTTCCAGCTCCCCAGGGAGCGGCCTACGGCTGCCAGACTTGGCCTCTCACGGCTTGGGCATGCCGGGGCACCAATGTCCGCACAGCCCCCCTGGACCCCCTCGGTGCTCCCTCAGAGAGGGCAGTGAGGCCTATGGGTGTGGACGTGCAGCCAGTCTGGAGTCCAGGAAACTCCCATGAGCAGCTGGGAAGGCCCCCTGCACTGTGGAGAGCACTGGGCAGTGTGGGCCTCCCGAGACCTGTGTTCCCCCAGGAGAAGCCCTGGCTGTGGGCTGCGGGACAGTGAACCTTAATCCCCGTTCCTAAGGGGCTCAGACCAACCATTCTGCAAACGAGCACGAGAGCCAAGGAGCCCTGACTGGTGTGCAGGGGGAGGAGTCCCAGGGATTTCTTGGAAGAGGTGAAGACAGACCAGGCTGGGGAGCTCTGTGCACCTCAGGTGTCCCACCCGAGGAGTCCGGGATGGGGGGGCGAACGTGCTTGCCCACTGTCTCCGGCTAGCCTGCTGGGAGGCCATGCTGACCCCGGCCGAACCTCAGATGAGTTGCTGCTGGCGGGCTTTTCTCTGCGCTACTGCTGCCCCCCCTCAACCTGACCCAGAGCTGGAAGCCCGGTCCTGGCTGCCAGCATGAACTCCTTGAAGAAAGATCCAGCATCTGAGTCTCAGGAGATGGGCCCTTAGAGGTGACTCCCTCTCTCCTTGGCTCCCAGGCCCTGTTTCTGAGCCCGTCGTGCAGAAGTGTGATGAGATTTCCAGCCAAGCTTGGTTACATGTGGGACATGGCCCTGACCCAGAGCCTTTGGTGCCCGTCCTCTGTTTCTAGTTGATACGCCATAAAAACCATTACTGGACCCCCCAGGTCGAGGAGCCACCTGCTGATGGCTGTCCACTCAGGGGCACGGATACCTCTTGTGAAGTCTTTGCCAGGTGGCAAGCCGGGCTAGTCTTTCTCACCTATGTTCTTGCCACAGGCTGAGGCAGGAAGGATACTGGTCCTCTGTGTTTGTTGAATGGCTAGAAGGCCCCATCTACCCTTGTTTTGCTGGTGTCTCTAGAGGCAGGCACTGCATGTGTCTTGTTCTCCATGGTCTCCCGGTGGCTGAATCAGAGTTGAGTGTGGCCCCAACGGATGGATGGTGCTTGACCCTCCAGTCAGGCCTGTGTGCCTAAGAAACCATGGCAGCCCCTGAGGCAGAGGCCCCCCGGGGTTTACAAACACCGTGTTCCTGGGGCTCCAGCAGAAGTGGGTGGGACCTCACATCTCAGCACAGTCCTCAGCGATGCCTGAGTTATCACTGTTTAGAGAGAATTATTTAGAAACTCGCAGTCTGTAGAGAAAAACAGTGAGCTTTCACCCAAACAGTGGAGACGCCTACACACAACCCAGGGCCACTGTGTCTGGAGCGCTGGCTCTGTCCCTCCTGCTGAGACCTGCAGCGTCCAAGAGGACATTGCCGTGGTGCCCAGCACCCTAGGGCGTTGTCTTAGGCCTAGGATGCTGCCTTCTTTTGGTGACAGTGGCCCGCAAGCCAAATAGCCAGGGAGAGATTCTCCCCAGGGCACAACAGCAGGTTTGGGTCTTTCAGACCTACTTCTAGAGGGGACGGACCGATGTCAGGGGCACTTTCCCCATCCGTGCGTCATTCTGGAGTCAGCAAAACACACTCGTGAGCACTGGACATGTTTCCTGCAGTCCGGGTGGTCTCTGTTCTTTCTGGTCCTCGTCAACACACACGCATGACTTTGTGCAGACCTACCATGGTGCATCTGAGCCATGTGGCTCTCTGCTCTCCTGACGTCACCAGTTGGGGGT
Organism: Mustela putorius furo; assembly: GCF_011764305.1. NCBI lineage: Eukaryota > Metazoa > Chordata > Mammalia > Carnivora > Mustelidae > Mustela > Mustela putorius. The sequence goes on from NW_025421293.1 coordinate 15,208,747, forward strand.
AGGACATGCTTCTTGCTTGGACCCCAGGTCCCCCTGTGCATCCAAAAGTCTCACATCTTTCAAAACAGGACGTTTCAAGAAATGAGGGCAGGCCAAGACCTTCTGGCTTCATTCGCATTCACTCCCAGGGGTTCCTGAGATCTGCGTGACCGTCTTTGCAGGACTAGGAGAAAGGGCTCCCCGCTGCTATGTGTGTGGGATCTGGAAGTGGCAGAAACGCTGGCTGAAGCTCCTGACCAGGCTTCGCGAGCATCAGTACCTGGGTTAGGCTCCCAGAGCTCTAGGAGGGCGGACGAGCTGCTGTGCCCATTCTACAGACAGATGAGTTAAGTCCTTAGAGATTCAGCCCCTTGGGTCTCTCCAGGCAAGTTTACAAGTGGCGGCAGGTCCCTGGGTTGCTATCAGGATGACCCCCCCCCCCTTGTGAAGAAGTCCTACATGGGCACTTGCCACGCCCAGAGCGTGAGCCACACGGGCAGCTTGGCACATACATGTGGCCGAGGGTCGGGAATCCATGCCCTTCCGGGGATCGTGGCAGACCCGAGAGCTTGTGCTCTGACCAGTGTGGGGGAGTGGGCTGAGGTCTTGCTTTGTGAGAGCGCAGGATCCATGTTGCTAGAGCTTCCTTTTATTTTTCGAAGAAAAGCCCAAAATTTGGATTTTTCTAACTCTGTCAATCTTTAAACGTTGGGAACTAACTTTGAAAATGGTCCCACGTTAGCACGTGAAGAAATAGAAAATGAGGAGCAATCGATTAACGCCAAGAAAGTCCACACCCCCCCACTCCCCAGTCCCCATCCTCCCACCTGTCCAACCACCATCCATCCATCCATCCAACCTCTGTCCTTCCAACCATATCATACCAAAGACCTATGGTGAGTCAGACGGCCGGCACGGAGGGAGGCAGGAGGGCTGTGAAGGAGCCTTGTGTGGATGTGGATGGCCTTTCCCTGTCGTGAACAGGCTACTGAGGCCTGAGCGGTGCCTGTGATCTTGTCCCCTGAGGGTGGCGTGGGCGCTTCCGTACGTGTCCTGGCTGTTGCAGATCATCTTGGAATATTACTCCCGTGGCCCCCTCAGCACTGGGGTGGTCGCTGGGCCTGCCTGACCTCATGGCATGAAGCGGGAGCACGGAAGCCCAGCCTACGATGCTGCAGGCCGATTCTCAAAGCAGTTCGCTGCGTTTCCGTGCTGTCGATTTCACTGGTTTTTCTATTTACTCTACTTTACACCCATAAACCCTTAATCTGGAAGGGCTGTGTAGGCAGAAGCGGAAAGCAGAGGTGTCTGTGCTACAGCAGGGCAGAGAACCAACCCCTGACCTGGAGGGACAAAACCCAACAGTACCGATAGATAGTTATAATTCAAGCACAGTTAACAGGTGATGCCCCTGGCCCCGTCCCTCCTGGTCCAAAGCTGAGGGTCCCTCGGCTGCTTGGGCTACCTTGGGAGTGTAGGGGGTTTCTGGTGAAAAGCGCCCACGGGGCTATAGGGACACTGGGATAAGGCAAGCAGGCACTTCAGCTGCTTCCTGCAGTCAAGGGAGCAGCACCTGCTCTGGCCTGGGTCCACCCGGGGGCCTGAGCACCCCACCATCGGGCTGAGTGGGGGGGCAGGGAGCAGCCTCTTTGTCAGGGCTGCCTCTGGGACCGGAGGGCTCTGCCTCCTAGCAATGACCAGCACCTCTCCCTGGCCGATGACTTCCCTGGGGTTGGCATCAGGACCTCCCACCACCTGAGACCTGGAAGGCCCTGTGCCCCCAAACACACCACCCCTTCCATGCCTGGAGGCCTTGCTTAGCCCCGGGCGCCCCACAGAGCCCTGCGCAGGAAGACAGGAGGGCGGCCCGGCCTCACCTCTTCCCAGCTGTGGGCCTTGGCAGAGACCCTTCGCGTCTCTGGTTTCCTCGTCTGGATGAGACAGCCGCGGGTCTGACCTCGGAGCAAGCGGACAAATGAAGAGCGCTCGGCCAGTGCTGGTCCCATCCTTGGGGCCTCCCGGAGTGAGGACTGGAACATCTTCACAGTTCTGTGTCCCCGGGCCTGGCAGAGCCCTGATGCCTGAGTGCCAAGCCCAGTGTCCCGGATCCTGGCGGGGGCGGTGGGACCCACGTGTCCGACTCCCTGAGATGTGGGCGACAGCTTCAGGAAAGCCTTCCAGAGGTCACTTCCAGACTAGAATAGAAAACCGGTTTTCTTTTCCCAGCAGAAGCAAACAGGGGCTTTGAATACCATTAAGTGCTAAGAAGCAGGAAGGATTGGGTTTTGTTTGAGGACTCAAGATGGGGAAAGAGAGGGCCTCTTGGGGGGTTGGGCCGAGCCAGCGGGAGCGCGAGCGTCTGTCCCATATGCCGCCTGTGTCCAAGCCTTGGTGATGAACTGGGGGGCGCTGGGGCCTTATCTTCTTCCAGAGGAAGTGGGGCTCTCTGACTTTGCTGTTCACAGATTGGGATCCGTTGCTCTTAACGTACCCTGTGTGGTCAGTGGGGGGCTGGGTCAGGCCCAGGGACGACAGCCGCTAGGGGATTCACCACATCCGCATTTCTCCGTGGAAGCACACATCAAGAAACAGGACCTCCGTGTGAATGATAGCCATAGGCCTTTTCACAGGTTCGTCTGTGTGCCATAGCCCGCCGGCCGTGTGTGCGGGAGGCAGTGGGCTGGGGCCCACCGTGGGGCTTGATGGCCGTGCAGAGCCCCTGACCAGGCTGTGCGTGGTGCTGGGTCCTAGGGTTGGCTTCACTGGTAATGGCATCTGGGGAAATATTTTACCATTACCACTGCAAGTTTCTAAACAGTGAGGTAGGAATTGAAAAATCATTTCTTAGCGATCTGCTCATTTTGAGATCCCTGATGCTGTGGTTTTGAAGAAATGCAGAAAACCAGACCAGACCCGTCTGCTCCCCCAGGGAAGGTGTGGTTGAGAAGGGCCGCCCAGGCCAGGGGACAGACACCAGGTCTGTGCCGAGTGGGGAGGAGATGGGGCTGGGAGCTACTACTTTGAGAAAGACTTGTTAGCATTTCCTGGACCCTGGGAACAGCAGGGCCCAGGCGGCTCACATATCTGATTCCACGTTTGCTCCTGGCGGCTGGGCGCCCAGCCCGGATTCAGTGCCTATGAGTCCCCCCTGAGGTCGGACTAGCCTGAGCAGACGGGCGAAGGTCTCTGAGACTCTTCTGGTGGGAGGAGGCAGGCCGCCCTGAGCTCTGCCCCAGAAAGGCCCCAGCTGCCCGCTTGTCCGTCGGGAACCTGTGGGGGATGGGGTGCTGTCTCTTGAAGGCCGCTGTGCATTTTAGGAGCAAGAGCCTGGCCCCTGACACTGCATTCTCCTTGCGGTCAACAGAGACAGAGTCCCCAGTGGGCACACTCCCCCTCCCCACTGTCCGTGTCCTGCCTGTTTGGCCCATTCCACCGCCATAGTTGGGAAATTAAATGGCCCAGCTGCCTGCTGGCACCACTGGAGTCAGGCTCTCCAGCTTCTGTGTGTCTAACATGTCATTCTGTATCTGGGGTCTCAGGACGCTGCTTGAGGGGAAGCGTCTCCCCTTGGGTAGCTTGCAAAAGATAGTGTTTTCACAGGATGGTGTTTGCCGCTGGGAGAGGGGGTGTGTTATGTTTTTTGTGTCCAGAGCAATGTGTCCGGTGTGATTCCATTTTTGACAGACCCTTTCTGTCCCCATGTGGGGAGCCAAGCCCTTCACTCCATGGGAGGAGATGCCGTGAGGTCCTTGCGTGCGCCCCCCCCCCCCGTCACTTCGGCTCTGACACATGGTGTGTTTTCTCTTCCAGTGACATCTTCGATGCCATGTTCCCTGTCACGCACATCGCTGGGGAGACCGTCATACAGCAAGGTAGGTCTCCTGCTTCTCTGAGCCAGAGTGCTGGGGCCGTGGGCCATGGCCGTGCCTGGGGGTGAACACAAAACCCGTTGTCCGCACTTGAGGAAGGTCACTAATGAGACAGAGCATGTCACTTAGCACGCCCATTAAAAGAGTCAAACAGGAGCACCTGGGTGGCTCAGTGGGTTAAGCCTCTGCCTTCAGCTCAGGTCATGATCCCAGGGTCCTGGGATCGAGCCCCGCATCGGGCTCTCTGCTCAGCAGGGAGCCTGCTTCCCCCTCTCTCTCTGCCTGTCTCTCTGCCTACTTGTGATCTCTGTCAAATAAATAAATAAAATCTTTAAAAAAAAAAAAAAAAAGAGTCAAACACCTCACGTGAGACATGGGTGACTGCGCCACGGGGGACCATGTGCCGGCCGCATACTGTGTCCGTGGGTGGTCTTTGTAATAAGCTTTATTTTTAAACAAGGGAAAACCGGTGGGACGCAGAGTTGCATGGCCTCCGGGAAGTGAGGTACTGTGCCCGGGGAGGCCATGAGTGCCATACGCGGTCCCCTCCACAGTGTCTACAGCCTCTGCTTTCTTTCATTCCAGGGGACGAAGGGGATAACTTCTATGTGATTGACCAAGGAGAAGTAGACGTGAGTGTCCCTTACCCGCTCTGGAAGGTCGCGCCTCTGTCCGCGGCAGGCTCAGTGAGGGAGCGTGTCTCATCTAAATGGCAGGAGGTGGGGCCTGCACCTGTGGGCGGGGGTCCTTGCAGCTCGGCTGGACCCTGCCCAAGGCAGCGGCTGCAGATGTGGGCCTCCTCCCCCGCCGTGGGCATCAGGGCCTTGGCAAATGGGCAGGAGGGAGCAGTTTATGGACGCAGAGGCCAGGACGATGGCTGTCCTGCCCACATGACCTGGAGCCCCACCGTCTGGCAGAACAGCGTTCCTTCCTGTTCCTGTTCACCCTGCTCTGTCCACTTCGCCGGTCACGGGCTGAGGGACACGCGGTGTGGACCTGCTCCCCGTGGGGGAGGCCCGCTCCTGTATCCGCGTGTCCCCAGCTCCATGCGGGGCCCTGGCCGAGGGCTGAGGGCATCCCTCCCTGGGCCCGCAGGCTGCCGTCCACGTAGGTCCTCGCCGACTGCACCTGAGTGCTCCGGTCTCCGGTAAAGCCCTCCAACGGGCTTCTCTTCGAATGAGGCCCAAGCCCTTCGCGAGGCCACGGGTTGGGTCTGAGCCCACGGTGTTCTCTCACTGTCTGTGATCCATGGGCGCCTTGCTGCCTCTGCGGGGCCCCCACCGCCCCCTCCTGTCCTCCATTGCCTCCCTCTGTCATCCCTCCTCGGCCTATGCATCTGGCTCATGGCTCTCTCTCTGGCCAGAGCAGCCTCCTTCCATGACTTGGCTCAGTCTGTGGTTGCACATGGGTCCCCTCTGGGCCTGGGGGATCTCGGTCCCTGCACATCTCCCCCTGCACCACAAAGGTAGGATGTGACTGACAGGGAGGTGGCTGGCTTGGCCTGCTCATCCTGGCAGGACACCCTGCCCGCCGCCCAAGGGAGGTCCCAGAGCCTGGCCCCAGGGCCCCCTTGGGATGGGACAGGGGCTGACCAGCCATCCCCAGGCTCAGTGTGCCAGCTACCTCATGCCGTGCCAGGAGCCGTAGCTGGCTTTTCTTGAGGCGGGGGACCCATGGAAGCAGTCTGGGGAGTGGGAAGAGTGAGGTCACCTTCTTGCAACCAGAACTCTCCAAATATGATGTCTTGGCAGGTCCAGCCTCCCAGCACTAGGCTCAGAGGCTCAGGTACAAAGGCGGATTTAAGGTGCTCGCCGGACTGGGCTTGCCTGAGCCAGGATGTCCGGGCCCCGTGGGTGGACGTCTGCGTCCGGCTCTAGTCTCAAATTTGGGCCAGCCAGCCCTTGAAGGGACAGGCAGTGACCTGTGGGGCCGCCCTGTGATGCCCCTCGGGGTCCCCTGCCAGCCCGTCCGGGTTCCTGGCTGGCTGGCGGGCAGGGAGCCCTCCTGTGATGTGGGACACTCTGGGCAGTGCAGCCGTGTGGGTGAAGGCCACATTTAAGGGAATCAAAAGAGCTCAGTCAGGAATCTGGGATGAAAAAGTGGCATGTTGGCTAGCCGGGGTGAGTTATGGGGTATGTATTATAATAATGACTGTTATTACTGCTCGCGGTGTGAAATCGTCCCAGATGCTCTGAGGCCTCGAGCGCCTTCCAGGACAGAGTGGAGTGACCTGTCTGACCTGGCCCAGGGTCGTGCCCAGGATGGTGTCAAGGCTGCTGAGCCCGGTTCTTAGGCCTCAGGGATAATGGTCTCGCTGGGGGGCAGAGGGGAGACACTAAGTGCCGATGCCCCACAGGAGGCAGGTTCCCCTGGACCCCACCGTGGTCCTCTGCCTGGCCAGGCTCGGGGCTGGGCATCGTGAGTGCCCCCTCCCCTTCTGCAGGGTGGACGCTGCCCTCTGACCAGAGGCGCCCGAGGGGAACGGCCAGGTGACCCGTGCCAAAAGCGCTAGGTTCAGTTTAAATTATGGTTTTCCAGAGAGACACCGCAGCATGTGTGTTGCCAAGAGCTATAATCCATTTTTCTAAGTATAAAAATATCTTCCAATTTGTTTTATTCGTGGAACATAGCATTTCTACTTAAAAGGATACTCAGCTGCCGATTTTAGGGCTCAGGAACGTAGTTCTGTCTGAGGCCCGGCTCCTCCCTAATCCTGCGAGGCCTTCACTATTTTCGGACCCTCCTTTGTGCTGGGACCCTCCCGCCCTCCGGCTGCTGCCCCATCTGGTTCCCAGCCTCTGAGGCGGTGTGAGACCTCTGAGCTGCATCCCTGGGACCGGGCTGCCCAGGAGGCGGCTGTCTGGTTCCATGGGTCACTGTCAGTCGTTCAGTGTTTGCCTGGAGCTCTGGTTGTTGGTTTTTTTTTTTTTTTAAATTGCTAAAACAAAATTTGCCATCTTCACCACTTCTCAGTGCCCAGTTCAAGGGCACCAAGCATATCCACGCTGCTGTGCAGCCGTCCCCCCGTCTGGCTCCAGAATGTTCCACTGCCCCCACGGAGACCCTGTCCCTGTGGCGCGCAGAACCCCCAACCTCTCCCACAACCCTAGCCGCACCATCTGCTCTCTGTGTCTGTGAGTCTGATGACTCTGGGACCTCGTGTGCGTGGGGTCCCCTTGCGTGTCCTGTGTCTGGGTCGTGTTCTCAGGGCTTGTCCCCCATGGGGGCAGAGGTCCGGTTTCCCTCTAAGGCTGTCGTGTGGACAGATCCCACTGTGCCTCTGTTCATATCAGGGGAGACCTGCATTGCTCCCACCCCTTGGCCGTCACGCATCTCGCTGTTACGGGCACAGGTGTCTGGCCTTGCTGTGCTGGGACAGTGGTCTCCATCATTCGTCATTGGTTCACCCGGGCCCAGCTCTGAAGCTTTTCTGCAGTATCTTGGGGTATTCCAACCCATTTCTCCACAGAGCGCGTCTGGGGATGCCCTTTCCATTCTCTGCTGAGGCCCCGGCAGCCCAGCCCACTGATGGGGAGGGACCTCAGAGGCCCCATCAGTCACTGGTGGTGACGTTCATACAAACCTCACTCCTGCTCCATGTTCAGGAGGGGCGCTCAGGATCCCCCCATAATACCTCCCTGAGAGCTCTTGAGTGCGGTTGGCATGGGAGAGGGCAGGAGGAGGGCCGTGCACCCAGACGGCTTCGGGGCTCCCCTGGGGGGAACCCTAACGGAGACGGAGCCCACACGGCCCGGCAGACGGGAGCTTTGGGACGACACCTGTGCAGGCCGGGGTGGGGGGGGTTGCTCTGTGAGCAGTCAACTGAGCACCCCCTGGCCTCCATTGAGCTGAGGGACTGTGGTGGGAAAAGCAGCACCTGGAGGCAGAGCTTCTGCTCCCTTCAGGCCGCTGTGGGCAGCCGGCTGAGGGCCCAGGACCCAGGTGCCTGCTCGCCACAGGGATGCACCCGCTGCTCGAGGCAGGAGCCTGGGAGGTGGGAGGAGACAGGCCGTTGGCTTTTCTCATCATCTGTGAGGGCAGAACAAAGGTTTGGCCAGTATGCAAACCACGGCCCCTTGGAGAACCCTGGGCCCTGGTGTTCTGTCGCCACGGCCCAGATGCTTTCCGCTGGTCCATCTTTGTTTCCTGGGGAGCAGAGCGCTGCCCCGAGATGCGCAGGTCAGGGAGGGCAGGCAGCGGAGCAAGGGGGCAGCACGCCCTCAGCCCCCATCTGTGCCTGAGGCTCCAGATGCCAGGGTCACAGCTCGGGACTTGACTGAGCAGGACCTTGTGCCTTCCGTCCCATCACCCTCCACTTCCTGCCACTTCTGCGTGGAGCAGAAGCAGCGTGTCTGGTGTGGGCCACGTCACTAGCCACCTGGGGCCACGCCGGTCCCTGGGCCTTGGCCCTAGGCTCTGACCCAGCCAGTGGGACTGCTGGGCCCACCAGCCATAGCCACCTGTGGAGTGACTCCCCGCTCCCTCCTGCTGCCCTCCGGCAGCCCCCCCCCCCATGCTGTTCTCCACACTCCACCAGAGGGAGCGTCACAGTGCAACCCGGTATCCTGCTGCAAACTTCTGTGGCTTTGCTTCTAGAATAACATCCCAGCCCTTCCCTCCCCTACCCCACCCGCTGGGCATCTCTCCTTGCTTGGTCATGCCGCATCTAGTGCCCTCCATTTTACTGTGGCCCCGGGGCCTTTGCACATCCTGTCCTCAGCCTCAATTGCCCTTCTCCCACATCTCATGCTGGCCCTGATGCTCAGGACCTGGCTCACGTTCTCCTTCATGGAGAGCCCTCTACGCACAGTCACTGCATGGTCCTTCTGAACGCTGTGCCTCCTGTTCTTGCCACGCCTGGAGCGTGCTCCATGATGAACGGGTGTTCGTACGATCGTTCGCCTGCAGACTTTCTCCCAACTGGTGGGTGAGTCCCCGTGGACAGGAACCCACCTGCCTTTCCCTGCTGACCGCCAGCACTTAGAACATGCGGGACACAGAGGGGCGCTCAGTCCACACTGGGGGGCGATGGGCAGATGGATGGATGAATGCAGGAATGCAGAAGGCCGGGTGGGAGCTCTGGGTTCAGCCAGAGAAGTCGCTGTCAGTGGTGGGACCACAAGTGTAGCCCAGTGGGGCCTCCCACCATTTTTCTTCTAGAAGAAGAAGAAGAAACAAAAAATGAAACAAAGCAAGAAGTAGCCCCTTTGAACGCCAGCTGGGGTGGGGCCCAGGGCTGCACTGGCTGCGGTGACAGAGACCAGTGTCCCGAGAAGGATGGCCCCTTTGTGCTCTGTGGGGCAACCCGCAGTGTGGTCCTGGGCCCGTCTGGGGCTCCACACAATGGTTTTCTCTGACGCCTCACAGGGAGTTCTCCGAGGCCTGGGCTTCTGGGCAGGAAGGGGGTCCCCGGCGGCCTTTGGCAGTGACGCACAGGTCCCCTGAGTTCCCTGGGTCCTGTCCTGCTCTGCTGAGCCCCCTTTCTCTGTCCCCTGGTGCGTGTGCTCTTTTGCTCATGGGCATCTGCCCCCACCATGCAGCTGGTTGCAGTGGTGCCTTCTGAGCCCCCTCAGGTGGGAGGGGGAGACCCCCCGCACCCCCAGCCACTGTGTCAGGCAGTCTCCTCACACAGACCCACATTCCCGAGTTTCTGTTGCCACCCGACTTGAAGAGGCCCCTGGGAAGACGTGCCCTGTGCACTGGTTGGGGGGCGCCCTTGAGTTCAGCTGTTGGGGACAGTGTTTGCAACACCTGTGCACACACAAGGGCCTGGCTTTCACCCTGGTGAAGTTGCAGGGAATGTGCGTCCCTCACCGCATGGGTGCCTGCTCTGGCTGTGAAAAACAGAGCACCAAACCCAACAGCTCGAACCTGGAGCCACAGAAGGATGCACGCCATGGTTCCTTCTTGCGGAGCCGTGCTTGCTGGAGGGAACCTGTCACCTGAGGGGTCCCGGGGGAGCAGGGCCGCGTCATCGAGATGCAGAGCTGGATCCAGGCATGTGGGTGTTTGTGAGTCAGACCTCCGTGGGCAGGACTTCACAGGAAGCAGAGTACGGGGAGGGCCGACTGGGGGCCGGGTTGCCAGGACCCTCAAGAAGTTGTCCCTGCCCCCGTCCCCACGGGCCCTCTGCCCCTTGGAGCAGACTCAGTTCGCAGCTCCTAGAGGGTATTGTCTGTGGTCCTAAAACTCCTGGGACAGGCGTCCCTGCCTCATGGGAGGGACGGAACAGGGTCCTGTTCCTCCGGGGCCTTGTGGCGAGGGACCCAGCAGCCAGCCTCCCAGTGGGAGACAGAGAGCACAGCCCAGGGGCAGGCACTCCGTGCTCTGGCAGACTGCTGAGGTTTCCGGGGACACGTGCATGGGCCCTTGAGGACGACTTCACCTCTGTGTGTCCATGGTCTCCTGCCCACCCAGCTTCTTGGCCGGCCGGCTCCCCAGCCCCTAGCTTGTGTTATCATCGGCGTGCCGTTTTCCTGCGGATACGCGGCTCTGTGCCTCTGTTATTGCCCAGATAATGACTCATTGATTCCAGTAAGAATCGCGCCCATGACTCACGGCAACCCGTTCTTCCCCGACGTGCACCCAACGTGCAATGGGCACTATTCTTTGGGCTCACGGACACGCCGGGGAATAAAGCAGCGTTGTGTCAATTTACAGCAACGGGATCTGCATCGGCAGTGCATAATAAACAATCTGCACCATTCTTGCACGATATGGGACGCACAGGGTCAATGCATAGTGGCCGCACTGTGTCCGGTCACCCACACAGCCTGAAAGGACCCCTCTCAGCCAGGCCTCATCGGCGCCCCGGCAGCGTTCCCGCCGACCCCAGGCCCTGGGAGCCGGGCACCATGGCCCCAGGAGGGAGGCCCCATGAGCACGGGTCTGTATGGGCGCAGAGCCCAGCCCAGACCCCATAGTCCAGGGAAGTACAGAGTCTGAGTCACTGTGTGTGGCTGGGGAAATGGGCTGGAGATCCCTCCAAGGCTGATGAGGACCCGAGGCTGGCCAGGGAAGTGGGCAGGGCTTCTGCACAGATAGGAGCCCTGGACCATACATCCGCCTGCCATCCAGGCCCGTCTCATGGTCGGTAGAGAGCGGGGATGCAGAGGCCACTGGCATGCCCGTGCAGCAGCAGCTCTGCACAGTGTTGTGGGTGAGGCAGGCAGCACGGCCAACAGAGACCCAGGACAGCCTGGGCAGGGGACGGGAAGCTGTGCCCATGGGCTAGTGAGCCTGGGGGCTGCGGCCGCACATCCCTTTTTTACCGGGCCCGCTCTGGTGGGCTCAGAGAGGGCTCTCAGGGTGGGACGGGCCACAGTGACCCCACATGCCCCCCATGACCTTTCTGACCGTTCTCGCTGTGTCCCCTGAAGGTGTATGTGAATGGAGAGTGGGTGACCAGCATCAGCGAAGGGGGCAGCTTTGGGGAGTTGGCGCTCATTTACGGCACCCCCAGGGCAGCAACCGTGAAGGCCAAGACAGATCTCAAGCTCTGGGGCATCGACCGGGACAGCTACCGGCGTATCCTCATGGTGAGTGGCTTCCTGGCACATATCCACAGCCAGTCCTGTCATGGGAATACTGGCTTTGTCCAAGTGGGGGGATAGCTAAGGGCTGACAGGGTGGGTGAGAAATGTGGGATGGAGTCTGGAAACTTCTTATGAGGTAGGCAGGCAGCTGGGGAGCCTCCTTGCCCTCCCTATCTGCTTTTAGCTGTCTGGAATGAGGTTGTGATGGCTGGAGCTCCAGCTTCTCTTCTGGACCATGAGATGACTCTGAGGCTGGAACCCATTCATCAAGGTGGTGGAGCCAAGAGATGCCGGGACCCTGCCTGTCTGGGGCCCCAGCACAGCGGGGCCGGCCTGCCTGGCCCCAGATGTCCTCATGCCTCTTTCATTTTAGGTTTTCTCTCCCATTCGGCCACATCCACTCTTGGCTGTGTAGGTGGTCAGGTGGCACAGTGAGCTGTGGATGGAGAGGTCCTCCCCAGGGAAGGAGGCAGGCTCTTCCCTTGCCCACTCAGGACTCCTCCCAAAAGCACCACCTGCCGGGCAGTGCTCTCAGTGCTGAGATGCATCAGGGAGCCTCATGGAGGCAGCACCCACCCTTGGGAAGCCAGCATGTTAGCAGAGGAGTCAGGGAACAAACGGGTAGTTCAGGTGGCCACAGTTCCATGGAGGTAATTACAGCAGAGAAGGGGGTGAGGAGACTATGAAGTGGGGAGAGGCTGCTGTTTTAGAGAAAGGCCCAAAAGAACCCCTCCTGGGATAAGATGGGGTTGGAGCAGAGGCCTCTGAGCAAGGAAACAACATGTCCAGGAAAAGAGTGTCTGGGCAAAGGCCCTGTGGCATGAGCTTGGATTCTCGTGGAGCAGCAGGCAGACCCCCGTGGATGGGGATGCAAGGGTCCCGTTGTGGGGTACAGCTCACACAGAGCCCTCAGCTCACACCTGAGTGTGTCAGGGGAGCCCAGCAGGGGTTTGAGCAAAGGAGCTCCTGCAGCCAATTGGGGGCTATCCTGGAGAGGCTGGAAACCATCCTACCCTGGGAGCAGCTAGGAAGCCAGAAGGCCCTGGGCCAGCCACACTGGTCCGTGTACATCCCTGCTCGGTCCAGGTTCTCCATCCCTCCCCCGTTGCCAGGCTGAGGCCACTGGAGCTGAGCACCTGGCCTTTGGGGAGCCTCACTCCTCAGCCACCTAGGCTCACCTGCAGATGGTTTCTGCTCAGACCCAAGTCCCACAGAGCCTGGGCCTCAGGCAGGGTGCTGACAGGCCCAGAGGGAGGAGACCGGGGCGAGCTCCGGGCTGAGAGACCTTTGGCTTCTCCCACATGCTCTCTGGGACTTGACTGTCTCCCTGAGACCCGTCTGGACAGTGCAGCTTCCAGGGAGGGGCTGTGATGCAGGAATGCTCTGGGGGAGGTCTGGGGACAGTCCTCAAGTGGTTTAAAACAGCCCCAGAGTGCAGTCAGGCAGGAGCCTGCAGATGGGGTCGTGCTCGGGCTGCTCCTTCTCTTGGGAACATTGGCGCCCCTGCCCATCCTGGTCCCTTTACCCCACCGCGGGAGAATTCAGTGCGGTCTTGCAGGCAACCGATCAGATTTGGTGTGCATGAGGACCCTATCATCCACGCACTCAGTGACGGGGTCTTCTAGGTCCATGGATACAGCAAGAGAGAGCTGAGCTCCTCTTCATCTTCAACCCGCTAAGTCCTGTCTTCTCCAGAAGAGGCTGAGAGCGGGGTGGGTGGGGCGCCCTGAGGCACCTGCACCCCTCCCTCCCACCCGCAGGGGCAGGTTTGGGTAAGGGCCCAGCAGCCTCCGTCTGTCCACCCCGTGATCCCTCCTGCGTGCACCTGGCCCTGTGTTGCATAAGCCATTGATTCTCACTGTCTCCGGTGCCGAGTCCTTCTCAGCTGTGGGATTTTTGTGGCTGCAACCTTGTATTCAGGGAAGTTCCCAAACCATGGTGGCACCCGGCACTTCCTCTGTCTTAATTCTGGATCCCAGTGGGCTAAGAATAGCCATGAATGTGCTGGGAGGCTGCAGAGTGTCTGTGTCTCGGCAAAGAAAATGACAGTGCTGGCAGACCCAGAAGGGAGTGTCCCGCAGGACAGTACCCGTGTTTGCATCCGTCCTGGGTTTGGGTGGATTTGGACGTATCCGTCATGCAAAGTGGACCCACCGTGCATTCACTTGGCACCAAACTGGGACTTGCCAAGAGGGAGACTGGGCAAGGGGACTGGCCAGGAGTGTCTCCGGGGAGAGCGCCCCTCCCTGTGCATTCAGGCGATAGGGATCCCAGGGCGTCTGAGCCAGAAGCTTCCCTGGAACATCCCTTCTCTTCCCTTTGTAGCTCCGTGTGGTGTAGAAGGATGGATGGAGCTCAGTGAGGGCACTGAGCAGGCCGGGCTCTGTGTTCCCATCGGGAGCAAGGTGGGGGTGGGGAAGCACTGCCTGTGGCCTCCCTGCCCGTCCATCCTGGGTCAGGTGTGGGGTGCCCACTCCCTGAAAAATGGAAGCCTCAGGCCACCCCATACCCATGAAGCAGGAGTCACACACCAGTCTCTTTGGCACAGAGCGTCCAAGGGGAGTCTCCTGCTGGGTGTGTGAATGCTGGGAGTCCACCCAGAGCCTGGTAGCCCCCTTCCTCTGTGTCTCAGTGGGAAGCAGACAAGGAGCTTGCTGGACCAAGGTGGGGATGACACAGCCAAGCAGCGGTGGGGAGTCTGGAGGAAGGTGGGCAGGTCAAAGTCTAGGTCAAAGATACAAAGAACATGGCACTGATGTCCCTTCTCCTGATGGGAAAACTGAAGCCCAGAGAGGATTAGATTGCACTAAAAGTTGGGGAGAGGGTGGATTATGGGTGATCTGGAGTTAGAATGGGAGTGTGTTGATCCTTCCTGTCAGCCCTCCTCCACTGTGCTCAGAAAGGACCATCACTGCTACCACCATCATCCTCACCATCGTCACCATCATCACCATCCTCACCATCATCTTCCCCATACTCATTACCATCATCCCCATCATCACCACCATCATCCCCATCATCACCACCATCATCCCCATCATCACCACCGTCATCCTCACCATCACCATCACCATCATCACCATCCCCATACGCATCACCACCATCACCGCCATCACCAAGCTTTGGGGCATGTGGAGCCCAGTCTTGGTTCATTCCTTCTCCTGTGGTCCCATCTAGGTAGTCACTTGCCCCTCTGAGCCTACCTCTTTTCTCACAAGGTTGGGCAGGCCCCAGTATCTGGAAGTCCCTCTCCCCTCCGCTGCCCTGGCCTGAGCTCTTTTAAGCTGTTACCATCCTTCCTCCCACCTTTTGCCACATCAGGTGTCTAGTCTGTGGTCATTGGACTCTCCATCCTTTTCACATCGCAGGTGACCTTCCAGCTCCCGTTGATGGATACAGCTGCTGGTGGGCTGCACATCCCTGTTTTCTGAATGTGTGGTACTTACCAGTGCTCATTGGCAGGGCTGCCATGTCCAGTTGTAGAGTGTGTACACTGTGCAAATGCTCTGGGCAGCAGGGTGAGGAGTTGAAGTCCAGATTGCTCTCTCCTACCAGGCTGGCACTGGCTGCTGGGAGGCTGGACCTCCTCCTTGTCTGCTTGGGCCACCAGCTCACTGGGACGCATGCTTGAAGAAGAGGGTGCCTTTTTCTCCTTCACATTCAAATTCTAATTTTTGGAGTGGATTCTAATTTCTAATTAACATAAAGGCTAATGGGACCCTTCTCGCTGGATTTGTCTTATTCATCCAGTGTTTGGTTGGCTTTTCTCCCCAGGGACCAGTGTCAGGCGTGTCTGATTCAGAGACCTCGCCGTAGCTGGCTGCGCCCTCTAGAGTGCATGACCACGTGGTTCTGTAGCCTGCCCCAGCATCTCCCCAGACATGTGTGTCCGGGGGAGGGGTGGGGTGCTGTGAGCCTGCTCAGACAGTGCTCTCTCCATCCTATCTTGGGGACACGTGCCCTCAGCCCATGGAAAGCCGAGCGCAGGACTCTGGTCGGTCAACTGCTCGTTATGTGGGCCGGTCACCGGCCCAGGCTGGATGAGGTCCCTGCAGCTGGCCGATGACAGGTGGGGGAGGAGTGCAGCTGCTTGGATGAGGGGGGAGGTGCAGGCTGGGGTCTTTGAGGGGCTTCCGAGACGTGGGATCCTCAAAGGGCTTCCTTTCAAGAGTTGAGAGTCATTTGGGGGAACTTTGGAGATGCTAGAATGATTCAGGAACGAAGAGCCACCTTCTCTGTCTTCTCATTTCTCCCAAACAGGGCAGCACACTGAGAAAGCGCAAGATGTATGAGGAATTTCTCAGCAAGGTCTCCATCCTGGGTCAGTGGCCCCAGCCCCGGTTACGATGCTCTGTGCCGTGCGGCCTCCTCCGTCTCGTCTGAGTCCTGCCTGCCGGCCCCAGCCATTTCCACGTTCCCTGCATGCCTGGCAGGTTCAGCGCCCTTGGTGATGTGCAAGTGTGGGACACGCACACGGATGCACCCACACAAGGCATGATCGCTCACACACACACAGGCACACTCACACGCTTGCACACATACACACATGCACACAGGTATGACCACACACAGGCACGCCCACAAGCTTGCACACACAGGTATGACCGCACACATACATGCATGCACACACACACAAACACACACAGGCACACTCACATGCTCGCACACATACACACACGCACACACACAGGTATGACTGAATGCAGGCACGCTCGCATGCTCGCACACATACACACATGCACACAGGTACGCTGCACACAGGCATGCTCACGCTCACACGCACACACACAGGCATGCTCACACACTCGCACACATACACACATGCACACAGGTATGACCACACAGTGCACTCACACACACACAGGCACACTCACGTGTTCACACACAAACACACATGCACACACAGATATGACTGCACACGTGCATGCTCTCACACACAGGCACGCTCACACGCTCGCACACATACATGCATACACAGGCACGCTCACACATGTACATGCACATGCACACATGCACCAAGAGCTCTGTCTAGTCCCCTAGGGCACTGTTATCCTTCCCTCAAGTGTCTGTGGTCTCCTCCCGAGCGCTCCTCTTGTCTGTCCCTCTTGCCACCAGCGTCACCTCCAGCCCTTTCTCTGTGTCCGTCAGTTCTCAGCCACAGTCCCATCTCGTGTTTTAGTAAATGTGGCCCGCTATGTTGAACTTCATCCCCCGACCTGTTCTGATATTTTCCTCAATGTGGTTTCTCCTGCTGCATCTCTGCCCTTCCTTGTCCTGGGGTCTGATAAGCGCGATGGCTCCATTTCTGTTGATTTTCAGGAGTGTCAACAACATTTCACCGACAAGAGTGTTTAAGTGTTTTGAAGTTGCCGCAGCGTGTGTGACGGTCATGGGCTGATGCACACCAGCCCTGTCTGGGGAACTTTCAGCCACGAAGCTGATATTCCTTACCTGTGTCCAGCCTGTGACATGCGGCTGGAGACTCACACTTTGGACGAGGTGGCTCTGGTCCATGGGAGCAGCGGTGCTCGGGAAGGTGAGGGGCTGCTGAGCGCTGAGCCTCCGGGAACCGCTGGAGACCGCCGTCCAGCAGCAACCCCAGGCCAGGCTGCCGGGTAAAGATGCCGAATGCAGAGTATCCTCCTTTCCCAAGAATGTGATGGACTGAGGAAGGGAAAGCAGCAAAGGGCTGACGCTCAGGGATGAGGGCACAGGATTGGGGCGGCGGTCCCCGTCCCACGACCATTCCCCTGCCTGCGTGGTGTGAGCCGGTGGGGACCCCGGGCTGGCCCTCAGCCCTGGAGCAGCCCCGGCTCCCCGCTGGGCTTGGGCTCTGCCTGGTTGCTGCTGTCCAGACCACAGAGATGAGAAGAGGTCTTGCTGTTAGCTTTTCCAGCACAGGATCAGAGGGAAGGACAGGACAAAGCCCCCACTCCAGCTCGTGGCAAACGTGGACAGGGGGAGGGAAAGGCCGCGGCCACTGCAAAGACCAGCCCCAGAGCCAGAACTGCAGAGAAAAGCTCGGAACCAGCGGCAGACAGAGCAGGACCCAGTTAGGAAGAGATCGTGTCCACAGAAACAGAACACGGATGCAGGGAGCCTGCGTGGAGGGAAGAGCTGGGAGACGTGTCCCAGCCAGAGCCTCGGAGGTCGGCCACGGCCACGGGAGCAGAGCCCGTGCAGCGAGCCCCCCAGCCCAGTGGCCTTGCCTTCGGGTGTTCCTCGCGGGGGGCAGAGTCCTGGCCACGCATCAGGGAGCGGAGTCCGTCTGAACGTGACGTCTGAGGGCCTGTGGTTTCATCCATGGTGTGGGACACGTCTCTAAGGAATAGACACGAAGATCGACTGTGCTTCAGTAATAAAAGATTTAACAAGTCAGAAGCCTTAACAAGTAGATCTGAAGCCATTATGACAAAACAGTCACAGGATTTTACTCAGGAGAGACATGGGCTGGTGGTCATGACGTATTCACGCCTGTTTTGATGAAATTTTCTCTCCAAATGAAGACAAGTGGACAAAATTGAGCGTAGAGCCGGTGATGTGCTGCGATGGTGTGAGGCAGCTGCAGAGCCATGGTGGGGCAGGACCCCCATGAGGACTTGCCCCGGAACCCAGGGGCTGGGGAAGGACGGGCTGCCTAGAGACAGGGGTGGGGGGGCAGAGCACAGGTGCCCAGCCAGGCCTGAGGGGCCCATGGAGGGCCAGCGCCCCTGCCCCCAAGGCAGGTTTCAGAAGACCCTGGTTGGGGTGAGGGCCCTGCAGTGCATTCACGCCTTCATGGGCCGCATCAGGGAGCCCAGCCCAAAACCTGTAGGGAGGCCAGGTGGGCCCGCTGTCAAGGCGAGCCCCCAGAGTGGCCCGTTTTCTATCCCTTTGGACCTAAAAGGTGGGCATTCTATACAGTTCAACCCGGGAACTTTTTTTTTCTATCATCTTTCTTAGAGTAATCTTTTAACAAAGAATATATCTTACATTGAAAAAAAAAATACTCTGTTATTCTTGTTTCTTTTTCTTGTGTTGAACTCAAGCATGATAGATAGAGAGTTTAAGAGTTAACATTGAACAAGACGACACAGCCGGCGGGTCCTATCTCTGGGAGTGTTTCTGCTTGTCTTTCTGTCCATCCTTCTGTCTGGGTCTGGGCCTGGAGACAAGGCCACGCTGCACGTTGTCACCACGTCATTTCTGGGCGGCCCTTGGCAGTTTTCCACATTCTTTACACTTTGCTATATTTCTTGAGTTCTTTGTAGTGAATATGAGTAATTCAACCCAAAACAGGCCCGGCAGGGAGGGCACCTGCAGCGGGTTGACCTCATGTCCTCATAGAGACCCTGTGAGATGCTGAGAGAAGGTTCTGCTTCTTCTTTTCCTCTGGTGGTGAAAATGCATCCCATGGCAGGCACCGTGTCTGCTGTTTCTAACTTGAGGGCATCTGCGCCCATCACCACTCCATGGTTCCAGAACCTTCTCGTCACCCGTCCCAAGGAAGCCCTGTGCCTGTGAGTCTGTCCCTGCAGGTGCTTGGTCTGGACGTGTCCTATGAAGGCACACTGGGCTTTGTGGTTGGTGTCATACTTGACGGAACAAAAATTGGCTGCTGAATGAGCTGGTCCCCATGGTTTCATAGGGGCTGCGTGAAGGGTACTGTAGCCCCATGAGACAGCCCTGAACCCAGGACCCCGGGGCCCACGGTCCCCTTCCACCTCCTTTTCTCAGCTGCCAGATGCTCTCACGTGCTCTGCTCACCCTGTCCACAAGCTCTGTTCCCATCGATTGCCAGCAAGTCCTTCTCCGTGGCCGTCGGGTGGTGCGGCCTGATTATTCTCACCCCAAGGAGAATAATCCCTTCACCCCTCGGTCATCCTGGCTGCAGAGAATCCTCCAGAGAGAAGCCTGCAGCCAGCGTTGGGAGGCCTTGCTCTGCACCGGCCTGCCCTCAGCCCGCGTCCCTCCCTCGTCAGGAAGGAGCATGAAGGGGACGGTGATGCTTTGGGACCTAGAGGTTCTGGCGCATGGACATTGGGCTCCACCTGTGATGGTTATGGAACCTGGCAGGCTTGGGGGACACGGGAGCCTGGAGGACACCCTGGGGCTCCGTGTCTGGGGCCTGGCATGATCATGGGTCGCAGCTGCCGGCAGGACGCCAGGTGCAGAGTTGAGATCCCGCTCAGAAAGGGGGTGGTCAGAAAGGCGGCCGGTCGGCCCTGGAACTCTAAGACTCGGGACCCCAAGTGCCGTGAAAACACCCACAGGGCTTGTGCGTCCTGCGTTGCCTCAGAGACTGGGTACCGTGGAAAAGCCAGGCCAGCGTCTTCTGATCTCCGGCCGTTGGGGGATACAGCACCGCACGTCCCGACTTTCAGACCTCAGGGTGTCACCCGTTTTAGATGGAACGGAGGAAACTGTTCATGGGACAACGGGAGCGGACTCCCCCCTGGTGGCCTGACTCGCAGTTATGTGGCCCTCGGGCTGGCTGGCGTGCCGGTGTCCCGGTGAGCACAGAAACATGCCGCCAGCTTTGGGTCCCTGAGCAGCCCCGGCCGCGCAGACCTCCCCTGACTTCCCGCCTATGCCGGCGGCTGGCGGGAGCTGGTCCTTTACAATTCGCGGTACTGGCAGACGTCTCACAGTGGAGAAATCCCGCTCCTAACCCAGTTCTAAAATAAATGCTTTGCTTTGTATTTTTAGCCACTGACCTACTTAAGTAGCATCTGATAAGTGCAGGCCAGGGAGGGTTTTTCTGCCAAAAAAGAAATAGTTAATCAGGGAATCGTTTTCTTCCAAAGGAGCGTATTGGGTTTTTTCTCTTTTTCCTTCCCGAGGGCTGGGGTGGAGGCTGACGGGGTGGGAAGGCTCAGGGAGAGGCGGAAAGGTACCTAGAATCCGCCAGCTGTAAAGAGGAATTAAGCATTTTGACCTAAAATAATGGGAGGGGGGATGTGCCCGGTGCGGCAGCATGGGTACGCCTGCAGTTGAACCGTGATGAATGGTATTTCTTCTGGACGGGTAATCGCTCCAACCGCTCTGAGATATTTTACTCTGCGTAGTAGCCCCATGCTTAGCGGTGATGGTGTTTTTGCCAGAACACAGGCAGCTTATGTCTGGAGTGTTTTCCCTCTGGGTTCCCAGGCCCCACTTCCCGCACCCGCCGCCTGACTAAACCGCAAGGCGCCCGCTCCAAGACCCTGTCCCCCTGAGGATGGAGCGCTAGCCCGGTACCTCCCGCACAGCTCACGGTGAAACTCCCCGGCCCTCCCAGCAGGGATGTGGGCACCCCATCTCACTCACTGCTGTCCCAGCGGAGGCCGTCCCGCGGCGCTTCCTGGGGAAGAGTGAGGGGGCAGAGCAAGGGCGCATGCCATGGTGACGGTCTCCTTGTCCTGCTCTAGAGTCCCTGGAGAAATGGGAGCGCCTGACTGTGGCAGACGCCCTGGAGCCCGTGCAGTTTGAGGACGGAGAGAAGATTGTGGTCCAGGGGGAGCCTGGGGATGACTTCTTCATCATCACGGAGGTGAGTGCCGCCGGCTCGGGGTGCAGGGGACGTGGTGTCCCCTCGCTGCTCCCACGTGCGCCCTCTGTCCCGCTCACCACCTCGGGCCCACACTGACACTCCTTCTTGCCCTCAAGTCTCTTAGAGAATGGCATTGGGTCCAAGCCCACATGTGTGGTGGCGGGTGAGGAGGCCACACAGCACTGAACACACGTGTGGGCTCGGTGTGGGGAACATGAACACATACCGAGACCTAGAGTTCTGTGTTGTTGGGGGACATGTGTACGTTTAGGGCACGCAGAATCTTTCCACGCAGTTGCTTAAAACTCCATGCAAGTCTATAATGATCTCATTAAAAAGCTTGCTGCTTTTTTTTTTTTTTTAAATGGTTCTGGGTTCTTAGCCTGGACACACATGAGTCTCTCTGACGAGGCCCCACGACAGCTGGCTCTGGGGCTGTAATCCGTGGCACTGACAGGGGCGAGCAGCTGCTGTGGCCGCCTGTCCCTGGGGCGGGGCGGAGCTGAGACCCCCAGCGCGAGCCCCCAGCCAGCGATGCCCGGAATGAATGGGGGGCCCGCCGTGCGGTGTGGGCAGCCCTGGTGACGCAGGCCCAGAGGAATGCTGCCGTCTGTTGGGCTGGCTTCCTCCTCCCGTGGTGCTCGAGGGCGGAAGGATTTCACGTTCACGCTCATTAAAGCACATTCTTCAGCTGTGTCTTTTGCCGCCGGGACAAGGGGAGCCCTTGGCGTGGCAGCGTGGGGGCCCAGCGTGGCGGTCGGCCATCCCTGCTGGGTCTCGGACACAGAGCTCAGCGCCTGTGAGCCATGTCCTCAGGTTAGAATAAGATAAGGCGAGTCCGCTGGGCTGCAGGTGTGGGCAGTGAGGCTTGGAGCCGAGCTTGGTGACACGCAGCCCGTAAAGCACGAGCGACATGGCTAAGTTCCCATGGACATGCAACACAGATTTGGTGTGTGTGACTCTAGTCTGGGCTCCTGCAAAACCCTTCCTAGGAGGCCATGTTTGGGTCCCTCCTCTCCATGGCTTGTCTGCCCCCTCTGGCAGGAAATTTCCAGAAGGCCGTAGAGCCTAGCAGAAGAGCGGAAGGGGAGATGCGGGTGTGCAGGGACACATGAGGCCTCAGGGTGGTGCCGGGTCGTATGGCGAGCATGCTCACAGGGGCCTGGTCACCTCCCCTACCCCGTCCCAGCTCTGGGGCTGGGACAGAACCCGCTTGCAGGTGGTGGGTGGGCCCCACGTGCATGGGTGCGAGCAAAGGAAGCTGCTTCCAGCCTGAGCTCCTTGAGAGCCGGGTAACCATCTCCAAAGGGATCCCCAGTGCAGAAGCACTCTCAGGGGCATGGCTCGAGGTCCTGAGGGCGGGAGGCCCACTCCTCACATTTCCTTGAAAAGGAAAAGGAAGGAAGGAGGAACGACAAAACCCTGGGCAGGATGCGGGCTGAATGTGGTCCGCCCTGACTCGGATCCCGTCATCGGGGCGGAAGGCCCGCCAGGCTCTCGTCTTTGCTCCTAGAGGTGACGTTCCCAAGACTCTGCTGCAGGGTTGGGTGGGCGGCCCCGTTTGTATCCTGTGGAGTCCTCCTGCACATCCAGGAAGGGAGCTGGGGCCTCTGACGAGAAATCTCATCCTGCTTCCAAAGCAGCCATGGCTACCATTGGACAGAGGGGCGGGGTGGGGGGAGGGTGCCGCCCCTCGGCCCCATGCCCCAGACCATCTGACCTCTCACCTGTGGCCTCGGATGTGACACCCTGTCTGGGTCTGTGTGAGCCTGGCGTTTTGCGGTTAAGAAATGAGTCTCTCATGGAGGTGGAGAGGGTCCCTCCAGTCACCCCGTTCCCCGAGTCTGCATTATAATGTGACCGACTGCAAGGTTCTCGCTGCCCTCCTGGGCAGGTGGGGTCTGACTCATGGGAAGGCCTTGGCAATGTGCTGGATGCCTGGGACATACCAGCCCTTGTGTGGGGCACCCAGGCTGGTTGTGGGGGGCTCTCCGACCCTCGTCCTTGGGGCTGTCCTTCCTGGTGCCAGTGGCTATGCTCGGAGATGCCTCAGGCCTCGGCTTATCAGTGGGGCTCGGAGCTCCGAGTCAGTGGCCACTTGACGGCCCCCCTTGGACATCCAGCCCACTGCGTCTCCACACAAGCAGCCCCAGCTGCCCACTGCCTGCGTCAGTGGAGACCCCCGAGGGAGGGTGCCCGGCCAGGCCCCAGGCCCAGCGGGAGGGGACAGACGGTGGCTGTAAGTCATTGAGCCCCCCCGGAGCTGCCTGTCATCCTCAGTTGTCCCCACAATGATCCCTGTGTGGGGCCACCCTGGGCCTGCTCAGATGACTGGGGCCAAGGGGAGGGCGTGACACCAGCAGAAAAGCACAAATCCTTTCCTGCTCTAGGTTTAACTACATTAATAAGAAGCTTGTGCTCACAGGGCTGATTTGGCCTAGAGATGCATTTGTATTGGCCTGTACAGTGCGGTTTTTTGAAAAAACATTTGAATTAATTGTCAGTATTTAAAAATCAAGATATTTCCCATAACAATCTGGATCTCTTCCCTTTAAAAGTATGGTACCTGACCACCTTGGACCCGCATCCCTATCTAGCTGAGACCAGCAGACCTGAAGGGTGGGCCCCTGGGGGTGGCAAAGGGCCCCATTAGCCTCAGTCCCCACCCGGCCCTCTAGCCTGCTCGGCAGGCCCTGCAGGCTTTGACGTTGGTGGCCTCAGTGCTGTGGTCTCTGATCCATGAGAGTCACACACATCAGCCCCGACAATTGTCCATTGTTTGCTCTGGACCGAGGCAGCCGCCCAACCGGGTCCAAGACCACGGCATGAAGCTTGTGTGAGAGGCACCGAATGGCGAAGTACCCTCGCAGGACGCCAGGGAAGGGAGTCGTTACCCAGTGTGTTCCTCCTGATGACGTGAGCGGGTGATTTCCGGGCCCAGGATGTGTTATGTGAGTGTCTGCTCCCCGCCAGGGAGGTCTGGTCAGGGCTCAGCGATGCTTCCTGGGGGGACACAGCCAAGGCCGCACTGCCCGCCAGTGTCAGCTGCGCACCTTGCTGGCTGGGTCTTGTTCCTTGCTTCTGCGTGTCCTTCCGGGTGTCCGCTGCGTGTATAGGTGTACTTGGGTACATGTGCGGGTGTGTTCGTGGGTACGTGTGCATGTAAGTGGGTACGTGTGTGTGCGTGTGTGTACGTGTGCATGTGTGTGCATGGGTACGTGTGTGTGTGTGCGTGGGTATGTGTGCGTGGGTGGATTGCGTGGGTGCGTGTGTGTGTGTGGATACGTGTGGGTGTGCGCAGCAGAGGGTCGCAGCATGCCTCGGTCTCGTCAACGGCACGGAGAACACCGAGTGCCACTCCTTGTGTCCACACGTGTGTTTCTTCTCCCTCCACTGGCTGCAGGGCATGCTGGGGAGGTCCTTCCTGGGGTCGCGCCTGCTCTGCAGGCGTCCCTGCTGGTCATCCCCCAGTGGCGTCGGCAGCCAGCTCTGAGGGCTCAGGGGGGCAAGCCAGGGGACGGTGCGCGGCCAGGGGAGCGGTGGGGTGATGGGGGCTGCCCCGGCTCCGTCCAAGGACTGTGTCCTCCCCGTGGACGGGCGTGGGAGCTCATGCACACCAATGCAGGTGTGTGGCTCTGGAATGTAACCCGATGCTCCCAGAAATGTATTTGAAGTCGTCTCCTTGGCAACTTGGATTTTTTCCCTTTTCCTGTGATCAGCCGGGTCGGGTAGGTCACACGGGACCCCGGGGTTTGCAGGCATCAGAGGCTCGCTGTGGTTTGCTCTGTGGCCAGAAGCAGACCCGTGGCCATACCTGCCAGGCACACAGGTCAGGCCCACCAGCCCCGCTACCCCCCCTCGTGCCCCATGAGCTCCCAGGGGAGTCGCAGGTGGGGCTGGAGGACGCTTGTCCCCTGGGGGTGTCACCACAGCCTTGGGAGGCTGCCTGGGTGGTCCCTGGTTGAGATGCCCAGGAGTCGACCAAGAACGTTCTAGAACAAAGCAGGAGAAGGTAGTGCTGGTTGTGGGTTTGTAGAGCAAGCACTTTCGCTCTGGACGCTGTGCCCTTGGTTAGATAGTTTTGGAGACCCTGCTGGGCGTGGCTGATGTTTCCGTGGGAGCAGAGACACCCCACGCCACACACATGGGACATGCAGTGAGGACGACCTGTGTTCTTCTGGGAGACTTGGCAGGAAGCATCCAGGTGCGTGATCTCTCTGGTTTGAATTGTCCTCTTTTCCTTCTGCTAATGGCACACGTGCATGTTATAACGCACTAACTGCCAGTTTCTCGCAGTGTGACCCCCTGCCCCACGGAGATAGCAGGAAAGGGCCCTACGTCCCCAGATGTCAGAGGTTTGCTCAACCCCACTCTAGATGTTTTTGCGGAGGTTCAGATGGGATTAACAGTGACATCAGCTGATGTTGGATGAAGGGGCGGGTCTTCCATGGTGTGGGTGGGCCTCATCTGATCAGTTAAAGGTTTTCCTTGAGAGAAAGAAGACAGAGGCCCCCCAAGAAGAGACACTCCCTGCCAGCCGCTGGCCATGCAGATTTTGAACTTGTGGTCCCCGCTGTCATGCAAGCGAATTCCGTAAGGTGAACCTCTATCCACACACACATCCCACTGGGGGTTTCTCTGCAGAACCCCTTTCTGATGCCCCTGCTTCTTGGCTTTTCCAGAACAGTCTGGTCTTTGCATAGGTGGGTGTGTAGGGCCCTGAGGCCCAGGTCTGGGCACTGGGTGCCTGCTGACGTACTTGCTGTGAGGAATGGGGCTACAGACCCAGGCTGGGGCTTCGGCGGACTGGCTGGCTTGGTGCTGCCCATCCTAGTTTCATCAGAGCAACAAGGGGCACCAGGCCCCTCGTCTCCTCATGCCATTGCCCGGCTGAGTGTCTACTCTGTTTGGCAGAAGGTCCTTGAGTTTGCTTCCTTGTATGTGTCCTCCCCGCAGTGCGGATCCCCCAGGTGTGGCTGAGCCTGGCAGAGACCCCCCTGTCCTGCACAGGTGTGGACAGTGGCCCCCACAGACACTTAGTCATGAACACCTGCCGGCGGGTGGGAGCCCAGTGTGGAAGGCTGAGTGGGGCTTCAGGATCCCCGGGCTCAGCTGAGCCCGGGGTGGGGTGTTGTCTCTGCGGGGCAGGCCCCCCTGGGAGAGGCGGTCTTCCTGTCTCGCAGCCCTGCAAATACCGGCTGTGTCTGAATCTCCTCGACACTGGATCCCCAGAGCTCTAGGGAAATGTTCCAGCAGTTGAGTGAGACCCTTGCCCTATAAACCTGGCAATGGACACAGAGCAGGGACTGGGCCTTCCCAGGATGGGGACCTGCAGCAGCCCGTGGGGTGAGGCCGACCGGGGCCTCTGCAAGGAGAGGGCGTCGGGCAGAGAGAGAACAGAGTGTCTGTGCCAAGACCTGCCTCCTGGTTTCCGTGCTCCAGGAAAATGGACAAGGATGTGGATGGGGCTCGGCGCTGGGCCACGTGGCCCCACTTTGCATGCCCACGAGGACCCCGCCAAGACCGGGGCTGGGTCATGGGGTTGGGGGGGATGATGAGGGCAGCTGGTTCCCATAAAATTCCAACAGAGAGCTTCACGCTCCGTCCTGTACCAGCTGGCCACTGGGGAGGCGTTACCATGGAAACTCCAGATTTGGCTTATCTGCCCTCTTAGCAAATTACTTTTGTGAATGTCCACTGTGCTGAAGTGATGGGACTACCATTGCTCCCCAAGCCGCCTTCTGGCCAGTGCCTCGCCCTGCTTACCGCTCAGACATGTGGACCCCTCTGGTGGGCATGCAGATTCACCAGGATCTTGGGGAGCAGGAAGGGGGTCGCCCCATGCCCTGCTGGGTGTGTTCTTCTTTGCTTGGGGTTGTCTGTGACTCGGCCGTGCTGTGCCCTCACTGTGCGCTGGCTGGGGAGTGGGTGGCAGCTGCTACCAGCTAGGTATTTATTTGGGGAGGAGCGAAATCACCCCATGGACTTGGCACAGACTTGCCTTGGGTCCCAGGCCAAAGCAGGGTCCCTGGAAGTGGCACAGTAACCCGCGGTGGTAGGAGGCCTGGTGGTAGCAGGGACACCCCCACCGACTGGGATGGTGAGGTGTGCAGGTTGGGGCTGGGGGCTGGAGGTCCAGACGGAGATGGACGAAGGGTGTGTGTCCAGGCCGAGGCTGCAGGTCATTGGTGAAGGATGGTCGACTGGCCCAGACGTCTCTAGCACAAAGGTCACAGCTTTCCTTCTGGGCCAAACTAGAGGAAGCCTGTTTCCAAGCTCCTGGGGCCTGGGTGGGCGCCCTCTCTTAGCGCCCAGGCTTGGTGGGGGTGGCCTGAGGTCACAGGTGTTTGCTGGCCTGCTAGCCCCAGTCCCCGGAAGGAGAGACAACAGAGTTTTCAGAGTTCTTACTCCCTGACTTGTAAGACTTCATTTTTTAGGGCAGTTTGAGGTTCACAGCAGAATTGAGTGGAAGGGGCTGAGATTTCCTGTATTCCCTGCTCCCCCAAAAGGCTGCCCCATCATCCATGTCCCCCAGACGGGGTATCTTTCACAATCAGCCCCATGCGAACGTGTTGTCGTCACCCAGAGACCACAGTTGGCACCCGGGTCCCTCTAGGTGGGTGTGCATTTTGTGGGTCTGGACAGTGATGACCGGTGTCACCCCAGGGTGTCCCCCAGTGTTCATGGCCCTGAAAGTCCCCCGGCACCGTCTGTCCCTCTGCCCCGAAGCCCTGGCGGCAGGCCTTCCCCTCCTGTGTGCACAGCTCAGCTTCCCCAGAGTGCCTGGCCCTTAGGGTCCCACGGTGTGACATTTGGGTCGGTCTCTGTAATCAGTGTGCAGATTCGTGGCCTGTGGTCTGCACGGAGCATGGGAGCTGCTCACCTGCTCGGGGTCATCTTGCTGGTTGTGATGAAGTGTGTAGACATCCCTGCGTGAATTTTCTGTGGACCTAAGTCTTCATCTGGGCCCTTCGGGTAAATGCCAGGGAGCATGATGGCTGCATCTGACAGGCCCATGCCGGCACCCACTCCACACCTGGATGTCCCTCTGGGGTGACTGACTGCCTGGGCCACTCTGACCCCAGAAGGGGCTCCATCCAGGGAGGCTCTGATGGCCCCTGAGAGGGTTTCAGGGGCCTGAGGGGCTCCTGGGCTCTGACGTGTCTCCACCTGGTTGCCCAATGACCTCCTGACCGGGCACAGCCACACATCCTGCTGACCCATCAGGTAGGACCTGGGCAGGCCAGGCTCTCTGGGCTCCGGAATGACCTTGGCACATGGGCTGGAGGGTGGACTCAGTGCACGTTCCTGTGACCCGGGGCCTTGGTGCTGGCTGCCCCCGGATTGTTTGTGGATGAAGACTCTAGGCTGTACAAGTCACCTTGCTGGTGGCCGAGGCTGGACCTCAGATGAGAGCCTTTTCTAAGAAAACCCCAAAATTGAAAAATCGTGTTATGACAGTGTCATTTGCTGGAATAAGGCCAGTGACACGGAAGAGTCTTTAGGAAGGCGTAATTTCCCCGCCTCTGCCCACAGCTGCTTGTGGGCGTTCCTGACAAACGCCTGCCCCTTGACGGGTTCCTCCTGGGTTTGCTGTTGGCATACAAAATGCGAGGAGTCTGGGGAGTGTTTCCCCAGATGGAGAGCGCCCCCCCCCAACAAAGACTGGAGACATCCCGGGGCCTGTGATTCCAGATCTTGTCTGTTGCCCATGCAGGTGCCAACAGGCCTGTAGGTGCTCCCAGAGGGGGCCGCGGGCCATGTGCATGCTGGCCACAGGATCCTGCATGGTCCCGCTGGGTCCCTGGCCCCGCAAGAGGAGGGCCGAGAAGCATGCACACCACTGCCACGAAGACAGTTAAAACCTTACAGATGTGCCATTCGGGACGAGTTAGGTTTTGGGGTGTCAAGTCCCCCACCTTGGAGCCAGGGTCCCCCCGGGACTCAGGGCTTGCAGGCCCCACCTCCAGAAGTTGGGATGCCAGGAGTGGGCCAAAAGATGAGTGTCCCCAGTGTGTCCCTCTGGAGGGACAGCCGAGTGCTTGTCTGCAGCGTGGGCAGCTTAGTAATAAGCACGAGGCCCCCTGCCCGTGAGCTGCTTGAGACAGAGCGTGGATGTGGACAGGGGGCCATGTGGGGTGCCCAGAGCATGACCCCAACATGCAGGAACAGGAGAGCCCAAGTCTAGGCACAGGGCCAGTGGGAATTCCCAGGGCCGGGCCCTCCTTGAAATGATCTCCATTTCTCTGAATTGTGGTAAAACGCACACAGTATATGACTTGCCATCGTGGCTACTTCTCAGCGTCCAGTTCAGGGTCACCGTTCCCTCCCCCATCCAGCTCCAGAACATTCCATCCCCGCATGGAGACCCTGTCCCTATGATGCACGGACCTCCACCCACTCCCCCAGCCCCACCGTCTGTTTTCTGACGACTCTGGGTCCTCGTGTGTGGGGGAGGGTCTCCATGAGTGTCCTTTTGTGTCTGGCTAGTGTCCTTGGGGCTCGTCCCTGTGGGGGCAGGGGTTGTTCCTTCCTTTAGAAGGCAGGCTGACATTCTCTCATGGACCACAGGAGTCTGTCCAACCAGCTCTGTGTTCCGTCTGCTCCCAGTGCTGGTCCTGACAGAGTCTGCCATTGCTTCCTGAGCTCACTCTGTGTCCCAATGATCCTGCGAGTCCTTGAGGTAGTGACTGTTACCCTCTCAGTGCAGAGAATACCAGGAGCCTCCCAGTGATGCTCACACCCATGCTTCCATGGATCCTGGCCAGGGCCTGGGGGGAAACTGAGGCCAGGAGAAGCAGGGACTAAGCTCACAGCTCCCCAGACAGCCAGGGTAGAAGTCATGGCTTCTTGGTGCCAGGACTGGCCCAGGCCTGCCCTGTGACTCCAGGCCCCCAAAACCCACCACCTGTGGCCTCATCGTCCTTCTGGTCCCACTAGAACTTCCCACGGGGAGCAGTGGTCAAGCAGGAGAGAAACCTTTTAATTCACCTTCTCTCTCAGTTGCTCTGGCTGGGGCCACACTCGGACCTTCCTGACCTGTCCTACATGTGTTAGCCTCTCTCAAAGGAGGAGGTGCTGTGCGTGCCCTTGGGCTGGGCTGGGGGGCCTTGGGCCCGGGTCTGCAGGCTGAGGCAGCTGTGTCCTGGGAGCACAGGGGGTGGCTGCCAGCCCAGTTGTGCCCACTGTCACCCTACCCTCCTTTGGGTCTAAGGGTTGAGTCACTGGAAGCCATCGGCTCCCCCAAGCCCAACCTCACCCAGGCCACCCAGAGGTCTCGCTGGGACACCACTGAGTTGGCAAGCTCCTGCTTATCTCCAGCCTTGGCCTGCAGAAGCCATGGGTGCTTGCATGGCAGGGAAGAACTGGGCATGGGGAGCAGAGCCTGGAGGGATGGAGCCGTGCTGTGTGACCCACACACCCCTGTCCTTCCGCTCAAGGACACGTGTGGTGGGGCCACCTGCTTGTCTCCCAGACATCGCCCCTGCCCACCGGAGCGTGGGTCGCCAGACACTTTCCTGAGCTTGTCACGGGTGCTGCCTGGCTTCAGAGGGGATGAGACCATTCCCGGTTTGGAGAAGGAACCCTCCCTACGCAGGGCCTGTGGTGCCCCCCACTCTGGCGTTCCCCACCCGCTTCTTGGAGCCCCGGTCCTGGGGCCCACGTACCTGTGCCATCCTCCCTTGGCCTGGCCCCGGCCTCACGGAGAATCCACTGGACACCAGTAGGAGTGCAGGCCAGTGTGCGCCCCGCGTGGCTAGCCGCGTGCGTGTGATGCCATCTGCCGAGTGTTTTGGCCACACTGCCGAGAGGCGGACTTGTGCTTGGGCAGTGATAAGGGTCCAGCTCCCCAGAATGGATAGAGGACACCCTCTCTGGGCCCGACACCGGGACACACTAACGTCTGCCGAGACGATTACTCCGTTAGAAACCCAACATTGCCCACGCGGCCAATGCAGGAGGAGCCTCAGAGCTGGTGCTCAGTCACTCAGGGGTACATGTAGGGTCTGAAGGACGCCGTCCTTCCTGAGCCTGGACTGGGGGCCGTCGAGGGCCAGCAGGCATTGGGCGTCTGCCCCCAGCCCCCAGCTCCCACTAGACTTGGCCACATCTAGCATCCCACCAGGCTGGGGCTCCAAGAGGCGGAGGGGGAGGTGGATAGGGGCGCGGGAAGGCACACCAGGGAGAACGAATACAGGGGGTGTAGCAACGACGCCTGCTGCACACACAGCACGGGTCCGGAGCCCGGGTGTGTCCCCGAGGGCCCGTCCCCCTGCAGGACCGGTCAGGGGGCCTCTTGGCCCAAAGCCTCGGGCTTCCTGCCGGGCCCTCACAGTCACTGCTGCCGCCTCTGCTGGGTCTCTCAGAAGTCGTCCCTGCCTGCCTGTTGTAGGAAACCAAAGCGATGGTTAGGGTTTTGCTTTCAGAGGCGACGTTTAAAACTCAAACAGATGGGGCTCCTGGGTGGCTCAGTGGGTTAAAGCCTCTGCCTTCAGCTCAGGTCATGATCCCAGGGTCCTGGGATCGAGCCGCACATCAGGCTCTCTGCTCCGCGGGGAGCCTGCTTCCTCCTCTCTCTCTCTGCCTGCCTCTCTGCCTACTTGTGATCTCTCTCTGTCAAATAAATAAATAAAATCTTAAAAAAAAAAAAACCAAAAAAACCCAACCTCAAACAGATGCTGAAGGAAACGGGCCATTTACGGTCCCCGCCCCTGGACGCCGGTGCTCTCTTTGGTCCTGCGTCCTCCCAGGCCGCGTTCCGTGTGACCTGGTTTATTTTCAGACCAGGGTTAGAATCACTGAGTGAGAAGTTTGGGGAATATGATCCGGAGTTTTGGCAAGCACGTTTTTCCAGCCCAGAACGTTCCAGCTCACGGTCCCACGAGGGTGTCTCTGCTGCCCTCACAGCGGGCTGGGAAGCACAGCTCGGACTGGAGGGTTATTTCCAGGACCCGGGGCGTGTGGTGCCGTGGGAACGGCTCTCTGCTGGGTGGAGGTCTGCACCCTTCAGGGTCAACCTGTGCTGGGCAGACAGTGGTCCTCAACAGTCCTGCCAGGGCGCTGGGGGATGGTGTTGGGCTCGGGGAGTCGGTGCTGCTGGGTCGGGGCCCCAGAACAGATCGGCATCTTCTGTTGAGCATGTGTCCTGGGCCAGGAAGCTGTTCCACGTGGCCCTCCCACGTGGCTGGGGACTGGTGTCACAGCCACGCAAACAGAGTCTGTCTGTGAGAACAGGGTCACGTGGTCACGATCCCCATGAAGGAGGCCTGGGGCTTCGGGCTCACAACCGACAGGGCTATTCCCTACCCTGTGTTTGCCGAGGGCTCTTCCTGTGGGCACTTTCTTTTCGCGAAGCCTGGTGGCCATCTGGCTGAGACAGGGATACCCGCATGCAGGAGCACACACGTCCTCCGAGGGCCCGCAGATAGGGTGCGTGTGCTCCCCCGTGTTGGAGGTCACAGCCTGCCTCGTCTTTGTGCACCACCAGAAAGGACGTAGGACCCGTCGCATGGGGGTTGGTGGGCTCAGGTGAATGTCCATGTGGCCGACCTGAGCTGCCCCGCACCGAGCCCATCCTTGCTCCTTCTGTGAACCCAGCCAGGATCCCCAACCCCTCCCCATTGGTGCTCACCATTTCTTCAGCAGCTCCGTGAGCGTCTGACCTCGTTGGGTCAATGCAGCATGAGGAGAGGTTGCTAGAAGCTTCTAGAAGGTTTCCTGCTGATAGGAGAGCTGTAGGAGGAAGAAGTGGGTTCTCTGCCTGCTGATGGCAGGGGAAGACATTGGGTGACTCCCACAACAGTGGCAGCGGCTGTGACACCAGGAGGGACCGAGGTCACCAGAGCAGGAGGTGGGAATAAGCCCAGGTCCCTGGCCCACGTTTGGGCGGCTGAATCAGCCAGCTCCCAGGCCTTGCCACGTCTTGTGGTTCTGAGGCCTGACAGTAGCCCCCAGCCCCTCTGCTTGGGTTTGCTAACATTGGGGGCTTCAAAGCCTCTGAAGGAAGCTGTAGGCCTGGAGTGTCCCTGAGTAATTCTGCAAACCAGAAGCCTCCAGGTCCATGCCTGCAGTTTTGGAAGAAGGAAACGATCCGATTGTAAAGTGGAAAGTTGTCTAAAACGGGAATGAAAGGCATGTAGATTACGTGCATCACAAGTTAAAGGACGTCAGTGTGAAAAAGAATTAGGTCGGCACAGTGGGGTATCGAGACAAATAATGCCTGTCCTGGTGGCCCCAGGCACAGCAACCACATGTGGGGTTCAGGTGACCTGCCCCACGTCCCACTGCAGGAGGACCAAGGCTGGTGACATCAGAGCCACATGTCACCCTCAGCCGTCACCCACAGTGTGGGCCAGGGTCCCAGGACTTCATTCCTTCCCAGGGCTCGGGGAGGGAGCCCATGTTCTCCAGGCCCCCCGGCAGCCACAGCTCCTGGGGGTGGCGGCGTCGCCCGGCTGTTCAGACGTCTGGCGCCATCCATCAACTAGCTTCATAAACACCCTAGACACGCACGAGCTGAGTGGTCCCGGCATGGGGAATCCAGCCGGAGGGGTTGCCGATAGGTGCTTGGAGATTCTAGGCTTGGCTGCACTGGCAGGGTCTTTTGACTGCCGCGTTTCCCTCCAGACCGTAGAGAGGCAGGAGTTACTCATTAACCCATACACAGTGAGGCCAGAGACGGTGAGCCGGAGAACTGAGCCTACCTTGGAGAAAGATCACGTTTATTCGTGCGGCAAGGGCACTGGGGAGCTGGGCTGCAGAGCTGTGGGCACACCATAGTGGCAGAGGGTAGTGGGGGGCGCAGGGGCCTGCGTCCTCCTGGGCCAGTCCCCTTGGCCACCCTGAAGAAGCAGGTGACCCCTCCCGGTGAGGAGGCTGCAGGAGGGACACTACGTGTTGGTTGACATCCCTTTGCAGGGTCGGTGTTGAGCCCTGTCTGGGTACTCTGGGCCGTTTTTAAAGCTTCCCTTTCAGTCTCCACAGTGGGGCCAGCCTGCTGGCAGGTGTACAACAAGGCAGCATGGATGAGGCTGGTGTTCAGTTCCCCTAAACAGGGCCCAGCCCGAGGGCTTGGCAGGCGAGGGGGTCCTGGGGTCAGAGCCGCCCAGCGCCAGAGCTTCCACACGTCCCTGCCCCGGTGTGAGGCTGCCAGCCCACCGAGCGGGAGACTTCGACTGCCTCGTGCTGGCCATCCAGGCCTGCATTAGTTATTGAGCTGGTAGCGTCTGCAGACACCCCTATTTGGGGGTCAGGAGGGAGCCACGCTGCTCAGAGCGGGACCCAAGGCCACGCCCATCCTGCAGGAGTGCCACGTCCTTGAGAGCTAGCCCAAGGTCAGCTCCAAGATCCTCCCCACTGCATGGCCTTTGGCAGCCTCATGCCCTTGGCCAGACCCCAGCATGGTTCCAACCCCACACCCTTCTGTTTCCAAGGAGGAGAACCCTGAATTCACCTTAGAAGGGGGAGCACATGGATGGAAGCTGGCAGGAGGGAGATTTGGTCATGTCCCCTTGCTGGGTGACCTCTTACCTGTGGGCCCTGCTTGTGACTTCCTCACCTCTGACTTCTTTACATGTGACCCCCCCAGCTGGGTGTGACCCCAACTTTGGTGGCTGTGACCCCCTACCTGTGCACCCCCCCACTGTGTGTGACACCCCAACCTATGACCTCCTGCTGGGTGTGATCACCACCACCACCACCCCCCCCCGCTGGGTGACTTCAGGCCATCCTCCCCGCCCCCGCCCATGCCCACTCCAACCACTGATCCTCACGTATCCCCTTGGCGTCTGCAGGGCACGGCCTCCGTCCTCCAGCGCCGGTCCCCCAACGAGGAGTACGTGGAGGTGGGGCGCCTGGGGCCTTCCGACTACTTCGGTGAGTCTGGAGTCCCCGCACTCACAGAGTGTGAGTCTCATGGTGGGGTGGGGGGTTCCCTGGAAGGGCGCTGAGGTGGAGAGCCATGGGGGGTATGCAGGGAGCAGGCTGGGGTGCCCTCAATGGATGTGTCCTGGACGCAGCTGCCCCTGGGAGGGCATGACCTTGAACCCCTAGCCCCCCAAGCCCCTGCGGGGTCGGGGGCGCGGCAGATGGATGGGAAACTGCGTGTCGGTGCTCCCGGGAGGAGCTTGCTGGAATCCAGTGGACCTGAGCAGTGCGGGCAGCCCTGGGGGCCGGGCCCCTGACCACCCTCTCGCTCCCCAGGGGAGATTGCGCTGCTGCTGAACCGGCCCCGGGCGGCCACCGTGGTGGCCCGAGGGCCCCTCAAGTGTGTCAAGTTGGACCGGCCCCGCTTTGAGCGTGTGCTGGGCCCCTGCTCCGAGATCCTCAAGAGGAACATCCAGCGCTACAACAGCTTCATCTCCCTCACCGTCTGAGCCCCGCAGCCCCGCTGCCCAGCTTCTGTGTGCTGGCGAGCTCGTCTGTGTCCACGGGCCGCAGAGGGGGGTGGGCACCCTGGCCACGTGAGGCCACCCCTCCCTCCAGGCTTTTGTTTGGAAAAAAACAGTCACCCTGTGCACTTCAAAAAAAGGTCCCCAGAGACCCCTGGGCTGAGGAGATGCCAGCGGCCCCTCCCCACGTCCCTCCCTGTGTGTCTTCTCTGACCAGCCTGCCCCTGGGTGGCCAAAGGGCCCAATGAGAGTCCAGGCTGGCTTGGGTGGGCTGAAGGTCATGTGATCAGGGCTCCAGTCCTGAGGGTGGTGCGGTGACCTTTGGGGAGTGTCTTGGAGGGACCCCCAGCTTCCGGGGAAGTCAGTGTGAGGGACAGAAGGCCCCAGGCATGAGAGCCTCTGGTGACCCAGGCTCACAGGAACCCTTAGAGGAGGACATGGTCGAGTGGCACATGCCCTCATCTCCCCTGGGCGGTGCCCCTGGGGTGGCCTGGCACATGAGGAGCTGGGGGCGCCCCACCATTTGAGGAGCACTGCTCTCCCGGGGACAGGGGGTCAGGATGATGTCTGCTCTGCAGCTTGTTTGTAAGACAGCTTCTTGGCGACCTTCCGAGAGAGGGGAGAGGTCTTATAGACACGTGCTAGATAACGTGAGAGCCAGGGGCCCCTTCTGAGATGCCCGGCAATGCCCCACTGGACTCTGCCCTTGCCCAGGAGACATGTGCAAACGAAGCTTCACCCTCCTATAACAGGAAGAGGAGCAAACAGCCCCAGGCCCCACAGTCCCAAGGCCAGATCCATTCAGCTCCCCCCAGATGTGTTTTCTGTCCAGGTACCCTGTGAGTGAGAGAGGCCTGGGGGCAGTGCAGAGCCTCCCGGAGCCAAGAACCACATGGCGCAGTTCCCCTGGTTTTGCTCTCCTGTGCACGTCCGGGGGGCCCCCGCCAGCCCTGCCTCTGCCCGCGGAGTTTCTGTGACGTGTGAGCCCACCCAACTCGTCGCGATGTTCTGAATGCTGCATGTCATATTAAATGTGCAATGAACTCTCCCCTCCCGACTCGATCTCTTGGTCTGAAATCCTTTACAGAGGAGCGTTTTCTTTTTGTTTCTCTATTGTGGTAAAATACACGTGACCTAAAACTGACCACTTTAACCATTTCTCAGCGTCCAGTTCAGGGGCACTGTCTCCCCAGTCCAACTCCAAAATGTTCCATTCCCACACATGGAGACCTGTCCCCATGACACACGGATCCCTGCCCGCTTCCCCAGCCCCAGCCCCACTGTCTGTTCTCTGTGTCTGTGAGTCTGACGATTCCCGGTCCTCGTGTGCATGGGTTCCCCATGCGTGCCTTTCTGTGTCTGGCCGGTGTCCTCAGGGCTCGACCCCATGGGGCAGGGGGGTCCGGTTCCTTTTAACGGCTGATTGACACCCACTGTGTGGACCACGTCGTATTTATCCATCCACCTGTATGAGAGTGGGGCTGTCTCTTCTGTCAGTGTGGGTGTCCCTGCCCTCCATCCTGTTATCAAGAACTCACTATGGTGCCTTGGGTGTAGGGCACTGTGGGCAAGGACACAGGCCCCTTGCCCACCTGAGGTGCTTTGGATGGGCCGGGGTTTCTAAGCCAGGAATCGGGGGTGATGACGGGGAGCCCCCCTGACTCAGTCCTCGTATCCAGACTTTGGAAGCCGCAGTTCTGGGCAGAGCCTAACCCCATGCTGCTAGCTTCCCCCAGCCTCTCCCAGGCCAGCAGGCAGGCTTCACCCTGGAGTCAAACGGACTCACACGCAGCCCCACCGTTTGGGACTGCCGGCCTTGCTGTGGGGCTGGGAAGGGCCCATAGGAGCCGGGCGGCCACCAGCCAAGTGCCTTTTCTCATGGCTGGACGGGGGCCAGGCTCCTTGGGAAAGCCACTGCCAAGCCAGGAGCAGGGATGCCAGCACCCATGCAGGTCATTCTGCCCTGGTCTGGCCATGCAGGAACTCCAGAATGAGGAATGACCTAAAGAAAATCACTGCTGCTGGGCTGGGCAGCAGCTAGTGGGTCCAGGATGGGGAGAACCCTGCGTGCACCCTCCCCGAAGTTATCCCTAGGCTAGGAGAAGGATCTCCACTCACAGAGGACATGGGCGAGGGGTGTGGCTCTCAGCTCTGAGCCATGAGGCTGGGGGAAGTTCTAGTGGGACCCAGTCCACCCGAGTTCTGGCCAGAGGTGAGGTTCTGAGGGGCGTACTCAGGAGGGCTCACCAGGCGGTGGTCCATCACGCTAAACCACGTGGTCTTTCCTGGGAGGCTCTTCTGGACCCCCATGCTGAGCCTGCTGGCCTGCTCTTCTATCCCACCACCCCCAGGAGCTTCCTGAAGGACCGCAAGTGCTGGCCACCTGAGGTTTCTAGGCTCTGCCCATGAACTCGGGGCCATGGGGCCACCTGGCCTCCAGCTGTCCAGGTCGTGTGGTCCCAGATGCTCAAAATGGGCAGCCACAGGACCTCACAGCAGGGGCAGGGGCCTGGGACTGGCAGTGGTCTTCAAACCGTTTCTCTGTTCTGTCTTAGGAATTCAACACATATTCTGCTCAAATTTCTTGCCAAAGTATCTATTTGAACAATAAAAAACCTTCACACTTCAAAGCACGGCATGATAGCAATGTAACGGGAGCCCAGTATGTCATTCTGAGTGTTCTGGTGCCACTACAAAAACAGGAGCAAAAGCAAGTGAGATTCAGGTTTTTGAGTTAAAATAGACATAACATAGAGTCTAGCGTTTTAACCATTTTTAAACATACAGTCCCGTGGCATTCAGCGCATTCATAACCATCACCGCTGTCTTGTCTCCAGAACATTCCATCCCCCCTCAATGTCCCCGTGACACACTAACCCCCACCTGCTCCCCCAGCCCTGCCATCGGCTTTCTGTCTCTATAAAAAAGTTCATTTTAATGAAGATTTTATTTAGAGGCAGCTGGGTGGCTCAGTTGATTAAGCATCTAGCTCTCGATCTCAATTCGGGTCTTGATCTCAGGGCCGTGGGTTCAAGCCCCGCACTGGGCTCCTTGCTAGGCTTGCCGCCTACTTAAAAATAGTAATAACACTAATATATCTTATTTAATTCAGTGCTCTGAAAACATTGTCATTTGTGCTTCGAACATCTTAACAGTATAGAAAACAGTGGACAAGAGACACCGTGTTCCGGGAATCACATCTTCGGTGTTGGCACCTATATCGCGAAGCCCTTCTCCCAGGCACGTTCCTGCATCCCACAACAGCCGCACGCCACTGGTGGCTGCCCCTCGGGACAGCGCAGGCGCAGACCTGGAGGGCACCCTTCCCGGGCCTCCGGATCCTGTGTGAGTGCGGGTTCCCCAGGAGCCGGTGAAAACAAAGTCAGTGAGGAAATACCCCGTCTCTGTGAGGCCACCATCTACAGCCCTGGACACATACTGTCATTGTCAGCGGCTTCCTCCTTCGCTTTTGTGAAAGTTACACGTGGACCTGGGAGGGACGTACGTGTGAATTACGGCCTTCTAAGTCCATTACAGATCTTCAGCATCCTATGGCTCAGTGTGGAAGGTCCTGGTTTGAAGCTAGAGCAGAGCATCCCAGAGGGCAGGGGGCCCAGGCGCCCGACCCCAGTGGGACCCTGGCGTGTTGGGCTGGGCTTGGGAGGGACAGCGAGAAAGACTGGGGGAAAACTCCAGGCACAGTGGAGATGGGTCTTGAGGGACCCACTTAAAGGAGGCAGAACTGGGATTGGGGCCTGAAGCCTCTCTGTTACCTCTTGCCACGTAACAATTTCCCCAAATTTGGCAGCCCCAGTCATCACGTGTCTGCTGTGTGGCCATCTCCACGTGCTGGGCAGGACCTGAAGCAGCTTAGCTGGGAGGTTCTGGCCTGGGTCCCTCAAGAGGTAGAGGCCAGGGGGCTGGGTCTGCGTTCCCTGGGGCCGCCTCCCAGGACTGTCCCTGCTGTGGACAGAAGGCTCGGTTCTGATGTGGGACGGCTCCCAGGGCCACATGGGCTTCCCCATGACTCAGTGATGTGACGTCTGGCTTCCCCCAGTGAGTGGCCTGAGGGAGCAAAGAAGCAGATCTCGTCCTGGAGGTCACTTTGAACCATGCTGTCATTAGTAATGGTCACACTTGCAGAGAAGGGTGTCACGGAAACTTTGGGCAGCCCCGAAGGCAGGGCTCTCACTGCTGAGTTGTGCTGGCTACTGCCATGGCTGTTGGTGGTCAGAGAGCCCTGTGAGAAGTGGAGCCCTGAGCCGTACTGGAGGCCCCGGGCACCTCCAACATTGTGGCATGGGGAGTGTCCAGACAACCACAGGCAGAGAGGTCACATTGCACTCTGAGGTCTCATTTTCCAGATGAGAAGCTGGAGGCTGGAGGCTGGAGGAGGTGATCGCTGCCCATCAGCTTTCCCTCGCCCCTATGTGCAAGGCTGAGCCCGGCCGTGGCAACAGGCATCCTTCCATTGTCTTCAGAGCCCGGTTCCCAGCGTGGGCGTGGAGGCACCGGGGGACCCAGAAGGAAGGCAGATGCTTTGAGTCCCCAGGCCTGGCAGTTTGTTACAGCAGCTGAAGGATGCTCACACAGACGCTGAGCCGGGATTGGGGCCGAGCTCTGGGCCCATCTGGGAGGCTGGGGTAGACCACCAGCTGTGCCACTTTGAACGTAGTCCCCCTCTCAGGAAGCCCTGGGCCGGGCAGGGTGGGGCCCCCTGACTTGGAGGGTGGGCTCTAGTCCCTGCTGCCCACTGCGGGGGTCGTGGGCCAGAGCAGCATCTTCCCCAGCTGGGCCCTGGGCCTGTTCCCTCTGGCGCCTGGTGGGCATAGACCGGGTCTTGTAGGGCTTGTGAAAGCACACTTTTGTGTGCCTGAGACAACAAGCCAGGCGATTGTTCCTGTCCTATCACGGCCCCCAGGGCGGTGCCAGGGGCGCGGTACAGAATAGCTGCCGGGATGGGGTCTGCGGCGGGTGGGGGTGGGGGGGGCAGGCGCTGGGGACTGTGGCCACGTAGACTGACCCACGCACTCCCCCTTGGTCCCCAGCTGCCGTGGCCAGGACTGCCTCCGTCCCCAGGGGCCCCGTGTCTCCTGGCTGCTCAGGGGGCTGATGCGGACACCACAGTCCTGAGGGGCTTCCGGAGGGCCAGGGCGTGGCTGGGGCAGGCCCGTGGGTGAACCCTGTGCGCGCAGGTGCTGGGTGCCTCGCAGGGCCGGGCGCTCCCTGGGCCCCAAGAGACATTTGAATAAACACATAAAGGCAACCTCCTGGGTGAAGGAGGAAAATGCTGGGAAAGCCAGCCTCTGGCTTCCACAGGTCGGGAAAAAAAAGGGAAACTTTGACCAAGGTCCCCCAGATTCTACCAAAATGAGCTCAAAACAGCTCACAGCTTACATGTAAAGACAGAAGTATAAAACTTCCAGACACACAGACAGAAGCTCCTCGATGGCGAGCCGGCTGGGGCATTGCTCTGAGACTGAACCCCCAGCGCGCCGTCCGCAAAAGGGAAATGGGATTACGTGGAATTCCTGGAAATGAAAACCATTTGTCCTGCAACAGCCTCAGAAACTTCGAGCCACAGATGAGAAGAGGTTTTCAAACCACATGGCCCACGAAGGGAAGAGCTCTGGATGCTCGGCTGGGGCGTGAGCGAACGTCCCACCCAGGCGCCCAAGCAGGTGGCAAGATGCGGGGACAGAAGAACATGCACGTGGTTAGGGTCCGCTCTCCACACTGGTCAGGGCGGCCGTGGGGAAACGTGGTGACAACGCCCAGGGCCACAGGGTCATCCACTCACGTGCACTAGCGCTGTCTCTCTCTTTAATAAATAAACCTTTTAAAAAATACTAATAAAAAATTTAAAAATCCCACACCTAACCAGGGACCACTGTCTGGCCCAGCGGCTGTGCTGTTGGGTACTTGCCCCAGAAAAACGCAGCACCTCAAGGGGAGCCTCACGGCAGCCTTATTCACATGGCCTCAGGCTGGAGGCTCCCCAGGCATCCTTCAGCGGGCTGTCCACGAGCTGCCACGGGATGTGGCTCGGCTACGGTGAGGAGCCAGTCGGCAATACAGCAGCAGTAGTTCTGGCGCGTCAGCCAGAACTGAGCAGAAGAGCCAGCCCGAGGGTCACGGGCTCTGGAATTCACATGCCACTTGCATGCTCTCTGTGAAATGATGACACATAGGAGGGGAGCCAGGCTTAGGTGGGGGGGGGTGGGGAGGGA
Source organism: Mustela putorius furo (assembly GCF_011764305.1). Taxonomy (NCBI): domain Eukaryota; kingdom Metazoa; phylum Chordata; class Mammalia; order Carnivora; family Mustelidae; genus Mustela; species Mustela putorius. The sequence continues at coordinate 15,250,261 of NW_025421293.1, forward strand.
GTGGCTCGCACACGGCGCCCCTCGCACCGATGGGATGGCCTGCGCGTTTGCTAGATCCACATGGAGATCTGGCTCGTGGCACCGCCCACGTGTTTTGCAAGACGTGGGCACAGGGGGGGCACCGGGTAAAGGGCAGCCCAGGTTTTGATCCCAAGGGAAAGAGAGAGAGAGAGGCTGGGTGTTTCAGGGGCAGTGAAGAGAGCGCAGAGGCAGGGAAGGCAGGTGGCCCCGGGGATGGGATCAGACATTCGTCTACACCTGCGGAACGGGGACCCCAGGAGCCAGGAGTCTGGTGTCCCTTAGAGAACCTTGGGCCTGACTGGGGAGGAGAGCAAGGAGGACAGCCCCGTGGGGGAGGCTTCAGAGGGGGCAGGAACACAGGAGGTGCTGCAGGTGGGGTCGGCAAGCTGCGTCTTCACCCCTCACAGCCAGGCAGCACAGCCCGGCCTGGTCTTGGCCCCTTTCCCCACACACCCAGCGTCCCCCAGAGCCACTCTGCCACTTGCTTTGTGACCTTGGGCCAGTCGCTGGGCATCTCTGGGCCTTACCACCCTCCACGACACCTGGAAGGGAACACAGTGGTCCCAGATCCCCTCCCTGACCTGGGGAGGGCTCATGGGAGGCTGGGCGCTGGGAGCCCCAGAGTCAGAGGCCCGCCCTGCGGTGGACACCCGGGCCCATTCATTAGTTCGCCATCCTGTCTGCCCTCTTCTGCTTACTGTGCTCCTTTGACACTATTCTGGCCACGGAGGTGGCCTGGCTTCCCCAGAGACACCCTTTCTGGCCGTCTGACCTGGGCATTCAGAGGATGGACCAGTGCTGGGCCCAGCAGCCCCTCTTGCTGCCCATGCATCCAGGTGCGGCAGCTTTTCCGGGGGCTGCCCTGGGTGCCCCATTCCGTGACCCTGTCATGGGTCTCACGGGCGTGAGCCTCTGAGCTGCAGCTTTCCCGTCCATTAGTTGCGGGTAGAGAAATGAGAGTCCATGTGAAATGAGAGTCCAGCCGGCAGGAGGCAGCTTGCCAACCAAGGCCGTCCCGCACACCCTGCTGGGAGGACACCCCTGGCTGCCACCGCCCTAGCCTCACCTCGCCCAGCCTGGTGGCTGAATCAGCCAGGCAGTGACTCACTTTGAGGTCTGGCACTTCCCTCCCAGGCCCACGGTTGCCAGGATGCGCCCAGGGGCGGCTGACTCCTTGTCTGGGAAGTCCTCGCCCTCAGCGGTGGCCTGTCCGTCTGGGGCTGGCTCGGGGGACCTGGGCCCTGTGGTTCAAGGGCTCCCCTGGCCACTGCTGGCCATGGGGGGTCCAGTCCCTGAGACTCAGATCCAGACAGGGTCCCTGGGGTCTGCTCCCGGCTCGCCAGAATGAGGCTCCACCCCGTCCCCTTCCCGGAAGCCGCAGACTGCGCTGACCTCCTTCTCCCCTCTTGGACTGCTCTTGCCTTCTGGGATGTGACCAAATTAGGAAGTTGGTGACTCACTTCTCTGCCCCAGCCTCACCTCCCTTCGGGCAGAGCATCCCCTCTCTCGTGGGGGTCAGCTAGTCTGGTTCTAACTTAAGCGCCAAGGGCAGGGAAACCTTTAATTAGTCTCAATCTGGGCCTGGAAACCCAAGACAGTGGCATGCTTGGGGACCACCAAGGCCCTCGGGACCCTTCTGTGGGAGATACTTCCCAGAGGCCGAACCTGCATCACTTCTAGAATCCACGTGCAGAACTCTCACTTGGCCACGTGGAAGGTTGTTGGGTTTTCTGCTGCTCCCGCCATGGGCGGGGGGGTCTGCTCTAGCTTGGACAGAGCCCCGCGCCAGGCCTCTGAAGACCTCCCTTTCAGCCGCCCCGGTCCATCACTGCTTTTACTTTCACAGCTGCAGAAATTAGGCTGGTGTATTTCAGGAACGTGCTGGGCCATGAACTCGGCCATTGCTGACCTACCACCCCGTGACGGTTCCAGGTGGGCATACACGGGGCTTGAGAACCCACAGAACCCTTCGGGTGCTGTCTAACCTGCCCCGAGTCCTGCTGCTGTTTGCGGCAAGGACAGTCTCGTCTCCTCTGCGAAGTGAGAGTGCGAAGCGATGTGCCCTTGACACGGGGACACGTGGGGTCGGAGCTACGGATCCCAGAGCCTGCGTGTTCAGAGCCCCGGGCTCCGATGGGGGCGGCCTCTGGGCAGCAGGGGGACCCTGTGGTGGCGCTCGGCCTGGAATCCGGGCAGCTACACCGCTCCCCCCCACACAGGCCAGCTGGTCCTGTCTTCTCCTCCCCTCCCTTCACAGGGAGCCTCCGCCGCCCAGGGCCAGCCTGGAGCACACCCAGCTGCCACTTGGGGGACCCAGCTTTGTGGAGGCGACGGACAGTCCTGGGATCCACAACGTCCCCCGGGTGTGGTTTGTGGTCACCATGTAGTGTCCCACGGAGGACTTGCGACATCAACGACATCAACAGCCACCACGGGTTCTGTAGATTAAAATGTGGGATGGGGCCCAGTGTGTGTGGCTGGTCTCTTCTCCCCAGTGTGGGGGCCCCGGGAACTAAGGACCTGGAAGAATAGAAGCGGGGGTGGGGTGTCCTCCTGCCTTGTGCGGGATGCTCTGCTGGGCCCCGATGCCCCTCTGGGGCTATGGGCCTCAGCAGCCAGCTGGTCTTCCTACATGGGCATCAGCCCCCCAGGGTGAGCCACCCGACCAGAGGTCCCCTTAGGCCCTGGGCCCGGTGTCTCTCCAGGACCTTAGGAGGGGCCCCTCTGCAGTGCTGGGTGGCTGAGGCTGCTGGCCAGCTTCTCAGTGTGCACTAGGCTGTGTGTCTCCCTGCACAGGGCCCTCTTGGTCTGGTCCCCAGCTGTCTGCCCGCCCCTCTAGCCCCACACATACGTTTGTTGAATGAATGCATGATTGGCTAAGCCACACAAAAAGGCCTTGTAGGGACTGCTTGGATCAAAATGAACTGAACTGCTGAGTCAAGGGTCCTCAGGAACCTTAAATGAGGCACAGAGGCCGAACCAGAGCCAGAGGGACTCTGCCGGGTCCCAGTAGATGCCGGAGCCAAGGTTGGAACCTCCGCTCTGGGCACCAGACCCCCACACAGCCCCTCCAAGCTACTGAGTCAGAAAAAACGTGTGTTACTTTGCATGTCGTTGGCTCGTCATTGTTTCCAAATGCACTCCAGCAAGTTGTGTGCAATTCCGAGGAAAGTGCCCTGGTCATCCCCGGAAACACCAGGGGCCCCCAGGCTTCATTTTTCTACGGGCTAAAGAGGTTGCCCAGAAAAACTCGACACATTTAGACAATTCCAGTGTGAACTCTCCAAATTACCCAGTGTCTGTGGTATGTTGTGTGTGGGGGGAAGTGAGGGTGGCCGGGGACAACCTCTGTGATCCCTGGCCTGGGGGAGGGGGCAGGGGTGGACTCTTTGGTGCTCCAGGCCCGACCAGGACCATACTCTGGGGACTGGGTTTTGAACACTCTGGTACCACGAGGCCTAGGTCCCAGGGAACTGGAAGCTGGCCCTGGTGGGGCTGGGGCTCAGGGGAGCCTTGGCCAATCCAGGTTGCCCCCCAGCCCTCCATGCCCGGCGCCCCCACACATACCAGTCCAGGGCTGGCTGCCTCTGGGCTCCCTCTTCACCTCCACGGCCACCCCTGGTCCCAGTCTCTGGTCATTGGTCACCAGCCTCCTGGGGCTCCCAGCCCCCATCCCCTCTTACCTTCTTCGAGTCCAGTCCCAGAGTGGCCCCAGGGACCAGGGAGCCTTCAGACAGAGACCAGCACAGACCAGCCCTTCCCACTGCACCCCTCCCTCTCCTGGTATCCCAACCCCCAGATCCGGGCAGCCCTGATCCTCACCATCCCTCCCCGTGCCCCTCCTCGGTGCTTGTCCTGAGCTTCCCCTGCACCCCACCGCTGATTCCAGTGGCCCCTTCTGCCCTACTGCCCACTCTGCCTAGGCCTGGCCCATGGTGGCCTGTGCCTAGATATCTGAGGTGTGGAAAGAACAATGGAGAGTCTCAGGCTTCGGGGTGGGGCCCGAGTCCAGACCACCAACCTGCTGGGGTAGGGGGTTTAGCTTCTGTGGGCCTGGAGGCCCCCAGCCTCACCCTCCCTGCTGGGCCATGTGGGGACCGGGGGACATGCCAGGCCTCAGCTCTGGAAGGAGGTGTGGGAGTCTGGGAACCTTCTGGAATGGAATGCAGCCTGCCTGTGGGTGTTGAAGCCTTCCTGTGCAGTGACCTTCAGTCCTATCTTCATCCCTCAGGGGGCTGCTGCTCTAGAACTGGGGGCGTTGAACTACTGGACCTCCAAGGACCCTTGAGGTGCTGGGGAGGGGATAGGGGTCTTGGTTCTGCAGTGTCCCTGTGGCCTGGGGGGAGCTGGGGGCCCATTCCTTCAGCAGGAGGAGCAGGAGAGCCTGGTCACCACCCCCAGAGTGAGGGTGCACCAGCTGAGGGGTTCTGAGCCCCTCAGGGTTGCTCCTGGGAGACCTCAAAGCCCATCTCATGGGGCCACCAGGAGCTGAGGCCATGTCACTTAGCAGGCCGGTGCCAGCCAGGGCCAAGGGGCTCCCCGCCACCCTGCTCCAAGCCTCACCAGCAGCAGAGCCCAGTGACAGCTCAGAGGGGCCTTGGCCTTCAAAGGGGGAGCTGGTCCGGTGTTGGCCATGGCCTTGACACAGAGCCACCCGCCCAACCGCTCCTGCTGTGTGTTGAGGACCAAGTGTGTGCCAGGTGTGCACTGGGTGTGTGCTGCGTTCCACGGTCCCCACCACACAGAGCCCCTGACAGCCCATAGGACCCATTTTGCAGATGAGGAAATGGAGCGCGAAGAGGGCTGACACCTGTGGGGGCCTCTCTTGGGCTCTGAAGGACTCCCTCGTGTCAGCCTGAGTCTCCCTGTTCCCACTCAGCGGCGGTCTCCCTCACCCAGGACCTGGGATCTGAGCCTGCCCCTGTCATAAGCCCTCTGTTTATGTCCCAGGCCACCCCCCAGCATGCGGGGTAGTTGCCCAGCAGAGGCCTGTCCTTGAGGCCACTTACCCGGCCACCTCATCTTCTACGCTGAGCTGAGGAGAGAGTAGGCAGAGCAGGGGCCTGGCATATCCCACAAACACTGGCAGGACCAGGGTCCCGTGGCCAGTGGGCCCCGTCCTGGAGCCCTGATCTGGTGGGGCCATGAGACTGTGTACGGCAAGCAGTGAATTTCAGAGTGTTCTGTGAAGAAAGAAAATACAGCCAGGCCATGGCTTTGACAGGGCTGGGGTGGGGGTGGGGAGCAGATTCCCCATTGGGAACACAGATTCCCCGCTGGGAACACAGCTCCCCCCTAGCTCCCTCCTGGAGGTCAGCCCTGAGGAAAGCCCAGCAGCCCTCTTCTGGAACAGGCTGCAGGACTGGGCAGAAACCCCAGCACCAAACAGGCCACCGAAGGTGGACGCCTCCCCCGGAGGTTCTGCCAGCTCCCCCCCCCCCCCCCCCCGCCTTTCTGCACAGTGAGCCTTGCTGGGCTCCAACTACCTTCAGGACCGCTCCAGGGTCCGCAGGTGAGCTGCGGAAGGCAAGGACACGTGAAGGAGAGGGGTTGCCTCGAGGAGCAGACAGGGCAGGGCTGGATTCCACCCTGTGCTCACCACTTGTGGGGCCACAGCCCGGGAAAGGGGGCCCACAGAGGCTGGGCCCAAGCTATGGGCTCAGAGGGGATGCGGAGCAGAGAGAGTGTAAGCACGCAGAACCACCGGATGCTGCCCTGCCGGTCCCCACACCAGCGGTACAGGGAGACCATGGAGACATGGTTGACCATGGAGACCATGGATTCCAGGTGCCCCCTCCTCCAGGGAGACCACCAGGAAAGCATGAGGCCCTGGTTCAGCAGCTTCCAGAAGCCAGCGAGGGGAGCATTTGAGTGTGGAGGAGATGGGCTGGGAGGTTCTGGGTTGGTTGGGTCGTGGCTGGGAGGGATGCTGGAGCCGGCACTTCCCCCTTGGGCCAGCGGCTTGTGGGCAGGTCCCTGACGAAGCCCCTCCCTGGGCTGAGAACACCCCTCCTCCCTCCGGCCCTGGCCTCCTGGGTGATAGGGAACCCTAGGGAGTTCCTGACCCATCCTCCATACCAGGGCTACCAGGCCGGAATCTTGCGCCTGGGTCGGGAAGTGATGGGCTGGCACTTGGGGGACAGGACCGGGAGGGGGAAGATGGGGACCGCAGGGGAGGGGGAGGGGCGGCGGAGGAATTGAAAGTGCATTCCAGACTGATGACTCAGCGCTGCCTTCGGGCGGGGAGGGGAGCCGGGGAGCCGGCGGGGCTGCCCGCTTGGGAAGGTCCCTGGGATACGCTCCCGGGAGAGGGAGATAAGATGGGTGGGGCCCGGCTGGAAGGAAAATTCCTGGCCTGGGGAGCCCAGCTGCCGGCGGCCGTCCTTCTAGGCTCGACTCAGGTGCCGCCACCTCCTTGAAGCCTTCTCAAATTCTTCTGCTGTCTGGACCCAGGGGCGCCCTTGGGGACCCTGGCTTCATTCAGCCTCCCATCAGACGCGGGCTAGTCCCCAAACTCTGGGGCAGGGTCCAGGCAGGCCAGGGGGATGGTGGGAGCTGGGGGAGGGTGTTTTGGGGGGGCCTTTCAGCAAAGCCATAGGCCATGACACCATGCACATGCACCACTGGGAGGGGTGCGTCCCTTCTGCTGGACGAGGCCCTGCGCCCACCAGCCTTGTGGGGCCTGGGTCACCGCTTCCCTCTGCATCTCCGAGGATGGGAAGCTGCCCAGGGCCAGGCCTCTGGCACGTGCCGGCAGCGGCGGGCGTGTCCCCGTGTGAGTTCACCTAATCCTTGAAACCACTCTTAAGTCAGGGGCAGCCGCTGCTGGGCTTCGTGCCCTTGCGTCCTCCCCACCCAGGCGGAGTCGCGGTCTGTTTACCAGGAGGATACCTACTGTGGAAGCAGAGGACAGGGCCTTGTGGGGGCCTTGGTCTGGGGGTCCCCTGCTGTGGGGAAGCCGGGCACCCGGTCACAAGGATGCACAAGCAGCAAAGGCAAGGCACTGGCACCTAGAACCACCTGGCTGGCCTTGGGACACAGATAGCTATGCACTCTGCAGTGGGTTAACCTCTGGGTTTGGGAGAGGTTGCTTAGGATTCCTCAGAAGCCAAGGCCCAGAGTGGCTCCCTGACTTACCCATGGAACATGCTAAAAGGAGACAGCATGGATTAGGACCAGGATTTGTTGGGTACTGAGCTGCCCTCACCTGGATCCCACAGCCGTTCGAGTTCTGGGGTCCTTGATAGACTCTCGGGGACACCGGGAGGGCCTCTCGGCTGCATAGAAGGAAGAGAGCCCGGTGGTGGTCCCAACTCCGGGATCTCACAAGAAAGTGCTAGGCAGGCCCTGGGCCCCAGCCCGGGTGAGACCCCGAGTGGCTGTTTCCTGCCCACACCAGCTTTGCCAGCTGGAGCCTGGACAGGGAAGAAAGGATTATTTATAACCCACTATCTGCCGGGACAGTGCTCTCTAACTCAGGGGACGGCCCAAGACTTGGCCATGGGGGTGCTGGCAGAAGCCACGGACACCAGCCCTGGGGGCCATCGAGTGCATTCATGCCAGAGCCTGGCCACATGGCTCATTTCCCCCTGTGATCTGGTGGCTTCCCCTGTCACTCAAGCAGAGGAGAGGAGGGCTGATCCATCTGAGGGGCTCACTCTAGCTGTAGGACTGAGATGGATTGGAGGGTAGGGGGTGGTACCCAAGATGATGGGACAGGTTTCCTGGAGGAAGGTGGGGGCTAGGGCCAGGAGGCGAGATTGGGTGGGCACTGCCCAGGTTTCCAAGACATCTTGAGGGCCGAGTCACCAATGTTTCCTGACACACGGGATGTCCACTCAGAGGGCTTCGGGGTTGACTCCCAGGCTATGGTCTGAGCAGCTGGGAGGTTGGGGTCCTCAGGGTCAGAGCTTGCAGTAGGTCTGGGGGTCTGTCTTGGTCGTGTGAGGGTTGGCTTGTCTGTCGGACCCCCAGGCAGAGGTGCCGAGTGGAGTCTGGGGCTCAAGAGGGAGCCCTAGGTTTGAGATCTTGACAATGGGGAGTGGAGAAAGGGACATGGCAAAGGCCTCCCACCATTTTGGGCCAAGGAGAGCATTCTGAGAAGGAGCTACATCAGTCTTGGGAGAAACAAGGGGTACAACGCTCTTGCTCTTTCTTCCTCGGTGTGAACGAGGAAGCCCAAGCGGCTCCTGCTGGCCATCTTGTCACCACGAGGACATCTGCTGAAGGAGGATGCCAAGGGGAGAGGACCACTAACACACAGAGCTGGATCCTTGATCAGACCTCTCCTGAAGCATGACCTCTGTGCTTCCCAGTAAGATCCCTCATTGTATAAGCTTCCTTCTCTGGAGCTGAAAGCATTCAGCCAAGGACCATCAGCAGGCAGGTAGGTCCCTTGCTTCCGTGTTTGCCACCCATCCCCTCCACCTTCTGGGAGGTCAGCTCCACGAGGGCAGATGTTGTTACCCATGCTTGTGTCTTTGGAGAGACACGGTGTTCCCACGAGGTGCATGACAAATGTCTGCTGAATGAACGCATCTTAGTGTGTTGTCAAAGCAGGAACTGGAAACAATCCCCATGTATACCCAAGTTCAGGTTTCAGGGGCTGGTGACTTTATTTTGGACTCTCTGGATGAAGGTCTCCCTAGGGTTGTAGCCAGACATGGAGGTTTGAAGGGCCGAGCTCAGCACTGTCCCAGGTAAATGAGGGCAGGTGGCGTGGGGCATGGAGGGCCCCGAGGGGTGTCTAGGATGTCCCTGGCTGTCTCCGGCTGCCCCACCCAGGGCTCCTGGGATCCGGGGGTGGAGGAGCTCAGAGCGGTGGTGGAACCGCATGCTGTGCTCTCCATACCCCAGTGCTGAGCATTTCCCAGGCAGTGTGAGGCCACAGGGGCTCAGAGAGGTGAAAAAACTGGCCACAGGTCACATAGCAGATGGTGGTGGAGTTATCCTTAGACCTGGGTTGTCCCCTTGCCAGGCCTTGGACTTGGGCTCTTTCTTGCCCCTCTGACACCCCCACAGGCGGGTGCATAGTAGGAGCTCAGGAAACCGAAGGACCTGTATGTATGCTGCTGGCCAGAGGGAAGCTTGCTGCAGAGGCTGACAGAACCCCCCCCCCCATCTCCCGAGGGTCACAGCAGGACAAGGATAAGATTATCTGACGTACTTTGCTCTCTCCTGTCGAGAAAAACAGCCACAGATGAAAATAGCTTCTCCAGCAGTCACAGACAGGGAGGGGTTGTCAGGCTCCCCCCTGTCGGGCCCACAGCCTTCGTCCCCTGGGGGGAAGGACACTGCCGGGGTCGCCAGGAGCAGAGGTGGGAGCCCCTGGCTCCCGTGCCCCCATCTGGATGCCCCACCTGGCAGGGGTCACGGTTGCTAGACCAGGACGGAACAGCCCTCGTGGGCAGGGCTGGGGCAGGTCCCGGGTACACCAGGGCCTGGGGTACAGCGAGGCCTGTGAGTAGCTCCCCAGCTCCGAGTGCTGACCTCCCCTGGAGTGGGGATGAAGGGAGCCTGGGGAGCAGTACCACCCACCTCCCTGGGGCAGCACGAAGACAGTCCTTCAGGCCCCAGGCCCCTGCCCACTAAACCAGAAGTGATGTGGAATCGCTCAGACAAGTCGTTTCCACCCATCACAGACCACCTGGATGTGGGGCAGAAGGAAGCCAGACCGTGGCCCCACGCTCTGACCCCGCTGTGGTCCGTGTCCCATCCGTCCGTTTGCACCCCACGGGAAACCCTCTTCGCCGCCGCCCCGGGAATGGACGTGGATTCCAGCCAGAGGGCCAGGAAAACAAGGCCTGCTCACACCTGGGCTTTTAGGTTGTTTCCAGTGTTTGTGGTGTCAGCCGTGCCTCCCGGAGTCCGCACGTGGCTGCTCTGCCGCCAGGCCATTTTCTTAGGCCAGGTGCCCAGACACGGGGCTACAGGGTCAGGTCACAGCCATGTCCCCGGTTCCGGGTGCCAAGTGGCTGTCAGTGTAGCGGCAGCACCCCCCTCCCACCCGGCGCTGCCCCACCCCCACCGGACGCGTTCCCTCGGCAGGCTCATCTCGCCTTGTCATCCCTCTTGTCCACGTCAGTCCACGGTTTCCCGAGGAGAGAACGGGTGGGGCAGAGACCCAGCAGATAAATGTCTGTTAAATTTTGGCTGACACACGTGTTCTGCACAGATGGGAGGTACCCAGGTAGCCAGGACACGATTGGAACCCTCAATGCAAGGGTTCCATTGGTTCAGGTCTTTACGTTTTAACCCTTATGTTTTACATTTATTTATGTCTTTTTTTTTTTTTTAAAGATTTTATTTATTTATTTGACAGACAGAGATCACAAGTAGGCAGAGAGGCAGGCAGAGAGAGGAGGAAGCAGGCAGGGAGCCTGAGGCGGGGCTTGATCTCAGGACCCTGGGATCATGACCTGAGCTGAAGGCAGAGGCTTTAACCCACTGAGCCGCCCAGGTGCCCATGTTTTACATTTCTATATTGTCAGATTGGATTTTTTTTTTTTTAAACTTAAAGAATTTGAGATAGGACCCTCCTGCTGGTTTTTGATTTGTGATTTGTATTGTCATCTGGAACTCTGAAAGTTCTCAGCCTTTGAGAAGTTTGGGAAACTCTGGGAAAATTAGAGAATAGGAATTGGCCTTTTATTTTTTTCCCCATAATTTTATGTTTTGAAAACTTTCAGCTTTACGGGAAAGTCGTCAGAATGGTACAGTGAGCAGCTACGAGCCCTTCCCTTCTCCCCCCAACTCCCACGTCCCCGTCCACATGCACCGAAGCATCTACGGTCCTCAGTCTTCTGTCCATCATCATTGTATCGATCAACCCATCTATCTGTCATCTGTCTGTCATCTATAGTCCCCAACCCCCAACCACTAAAAATAAGCCACAGACCTCATGATGTGTCACCCGGTCCCATGGCCTCTCTGAAGAGGTAGGGAGACCACCTACACCCCGACATTAGTGTTACCAGGATCCTTCCTGGGTCGACCAGACGCTCTCGACATCTGCTGTTCCTGGAACAGCCCCCTCCAATGCTTCTCTGCAATGATGATATTCTGAAGGTCCGAGCAGGCATCTGGGGATGCATCTCTGTCCCGATGTGTCCCCTTGCTTCCTCAAGGCTGACCAAGATAAGACACGTTGGCAAGAGTGTGACAGGTGGCCATACGAGCTTCTCTCGACACCAAGACCCACACAGCGCACACTCGTTCCTGAATGTCTCTCTAGACATTTCTTGATCTGACGTGGATTTGGTGTTGGAGGGTAAGGTGAGGGTTCAGTCAGGTCGCTTTTCTAAACTGTCTTATTGAACAAACAGGCTCATGGTTCCAAACCATTTGTCACACGAGAGCTACGCTGTTCTGATTATTATAGCTCTAGGATGCGTTTACTTCCTTCTTGTACATGTCCATGCTCTTCTTCCTTCTAGAAGTCTCTGGGCTTCTTGCACGCACCTTCAGCCCCCAACCCTGGCTGCTGCAGGCCACTTGGCATCTCCCCTCTCCCCCAGTGAGTGAGGCCTGCACCCCCGAGTTGACCCCATGGCTCTGGTCTGCTTTGTGCTCCTGTGGAGTGGGGGGCAAGCCCATTGGGACACAGGAGGCTTTTCCATCTGAAGGGAGCAGGTCTCTGGATGGTGTGACCTCAATGTCCTCTCCAAGGGAGGTGTGGCAAGCCTGTCCCTCCCTCACGCCCAGCCTGACACTCTGACCTCTGTCTGGGCAGGGCTGAGTCCTGTCTTGTCAGATGGCCAAGGGGCACTGTGGGTTCTTCCCACCCCATCCATAGTCATGAACCCAATAGGGACCCAGGGTGAGAAGTGTGGGGGTGGCTCTGGGTTCAAACTGGGTAACCAGCCCCATCCTTGGAATTCACACCCACCACACAGAAACTTGGTCCAGAAGACCCCAGGAGGCAGGGGAGGGGAGGAAGGGTTTGCTGCTTTGGGCTGGGAGGCTGGCAGCTAAGCTTCCCGTCTATGCTGTCACAGTTTGTGTTCCCTGCCCCAGCTCTTCAATGCCTTCCATGCCCCTGGAATAAAATCCAGATGCCTTGCTTTGATCTTGAGGTGTGTGTGAGCTGCCCCACTGCCTACCTCTCCTAGCTCACCTTCTCCCACCACCTCCTGCCCCTTGCTGTTCCTTGAACAAGTCATGCCAGTTCCTGCCTCAGGGCCTTTGCACGTGCTGTGACTGTCTCTGCTTAGAATGCTGGATCTAGACTTTCTCACTGGTCAGCTGGCTCCCTCTCAAACAGGCCTTACTGACCATCCCCAAAATATGTTACCTGAAATAGCGTATGCTTATCCGTTACTTGCTTACAGAGAGATGCCAAGCTCCAGGAGAGCTTTGTTTTAGTTTGTGTCCCTAGCACCCTGTGTGGTGCTTGGAACATGAGTATCTATTGGATGTGTGAGTGAGCATTCCTTAAAGCAACCCTCCTACCTGGAGGAGGATGTTGATGCCATGCAGTTTGCTCAAGGTCACATAGCTGGTGAGGCTGGTGGGCTGTGACTGAGCCCTGGATCCAGCCCTGGTCTTGGGGTCTCAGAGGTTCCAGAGCTCTGCTGGCTTCCAGACTAGGGGTGGCCCGCCCCCACTCACCTGGCTGGCTCTACAGTGCAGGTGTGAACTCCGTGCATCTACACTGGCTTCGCCCAATAGAAATACCATTTTAGCCACATAGGGCATTTCAAATGTTCTAGGAGTTGTGTTAAATAAAGAAAAACAAGCGAATTTAATCTCTTGTACATAATACTATAGTTTATTTAACTCAATGCCTCAAAAATGCTATCATTTCAACGTGTAATTCACATGAACATTCGTAACGGGAAATTTCACACTCTTTGCCTCCCGATGAAGCCCTCTCGGCTGCGTGTGTTTTGCCTGTGCAGCCAGTCACTGGGCAGAGCAGCCACGTTTCACATGCCCGTGGCCACAGGGGGCTGGCGGCTCCCGCACGGGACAGCATCTGAGCCACCAGGTGTCCTTGAGCGCAGGTCTTCCTGCACAAAATAGTCACAAGATGCCTGTGAGCTCAGAGCTGTTTTACACTCTGTTTCTGTTTGTGTATTTAAAAAGGAAAATAAAAGCATTTAATAGGGAGTAAAAAACAACACAGAGAATGCCTTCCTGGCCCTGTGGGCAGGTTTCTTACCACTTCTGGGGAGCCTGGGCTGGAAAGGCCCAATCCCAGCCACTGGGGCCTGGGGCAACCTGAGCTAACAACGTAATGAACGCCCCCACAGGCACTCTTGATCTCCAAGGAGCCGTGCCCACTCGGCTGAGGCTGCTCCTGGATGAAGAGCCCTGAACCCAGAAATCCTTGCCCTGAGATAAAGGGAAATGTGGTGTTTCGTCATTACAAATTGTTCTGAAATCCGCTCCGGCTCTGGAGGCCTTGCTGGCACCCTCCCGTGCCAACCAGCCTGGGTGCCAGGGCCCTACAGCTCTGCATATGGGTGTGTGTGTGTGTGCACGCATGTGTGGATTTGTATGTGTGCGTGTGGGTGGGAGGGAGTGTCGTTGGCCGTGGGAAGGGTGGTTGGCCCCCATTTTCCAGAGAGAACTGAGACAAGGCAGTCTAAGTACAAACACATGCCAAGACAGAGGGCAGCCAGGACTGGGGTGTGCCCCTCTTGCCCTGTGCATGTTGGGCCTGGGGATCGAGTGGGATGGGCTCTAGTCCTGGTGCCTGTGCTGCTGGGGGACCCAGCGTCGCTCATGCTCCCATCTGTGTGCCTCGGGACAAATGCCCCCTGAGGACTTCTGCTTCGGTGTATTAACAGGGTTTGCACAGAGGAGTCTGTGCGGTCAGAGCTGACCGCTGGGGGCCACGCCACTCCTCGGCCCTGACGCTGTGGCAAATAGCCTGGCTTCCGGGCCCATACATGTTCCCATCTGTAACGTGGGGAGAAGTGGGAGAGATCCATTGCTCGGTGTCTGTGTGTGTGAAATGAAATCACGCCAAACTGGAGAGGCTCAGTGGGTGTCGGCCAGGACTCCTGCAGGGGGAACAACATCAGAGCGATGAGGGAGCAGGCAGACAGAGGCACATTGGCAGTGAGGTGGACTTAGGGGGACACGCACCCTCAAGGTGCTTAATAATGGCAGATGCCCCTCCCGCAGGTCCCCTACTTGGCTCTGTGGAATGGCCAAGGCCCTTCCCACTGCTCCGGGCCTCGGGGTCATGGGCAGTGCCTGTAGGCCACCAGCAAGGGGCGGACGCCCAACGCCCAACCAGTCACCCCTGCTGCACAGCAGCTCCGCTCTCTGCCTCTTTGGAGCACCTGACTCACTTTAATTATGGGCCTGCGGGCACGTCGGGGCGCGCCAGAGACGCCCAAGATAGCCCGGAAGCACCGGCTCCGGAGGCGACCGGACATCCCTGCCCTCTGCCAGGTGCACCGTCCCCTCCCGCCAGCACCTCCCCACCCTGGAGATCCCCGCGGCGCCCCCCACTTCCGCGCGGGGCCCTCTGGCTGGCCTCCCGGACAGTTCCCTGGGCTGGGGGTCAGATTAGCCTAGGGGCAGCGCACTGTGGGCAGGTCTTCCTCCCGCTAGTGGGCCCTAGCCTCTGCTGGGGCCTGGGCGGGGATGCCCACAGAGCCGGGAACGCCGCTCCCACGCACTCGGCATTGCCGCCCACGCCTCCTCCAATTCCCATGTATATTCAACCTCATTATCAAATACTTGCAATGAACCGTGCGAACCGCCTAATAGTGGCTGGAAGTGAAACTGGATCCCGGGCGGAAGGAGCACGTGACCACGCCTGCCCGGCAAGGATCAGGGACAGCAGCGCTGGGCAGGTGCAGTAGCCTCCGGGCTCACGGTCCCCTCTGGGGGGCAGGGGGAGAATCTGAAGCCCACCTCCTCACCCGGCCACCCCTTCACAAGGGCCAAAAGGAGGGTGGTGGGAACCTGAATAGGTTGGGCAGGGTGTCGGGAGGAACCAGGGCCAGGGAGGGAGCATCCGTGGGGGTTCTCATCTAAGTTGGTGACCTCTTGGTCAAGTCGGTTCTCCCGTCTCCATGTCCCGTTCTTGGAAACTGGGTTCCTGGGCCTAATTCTGCTGGTTTCTTCCAGGGATCAGGGGAGGTTGGGGCTCGTGGGGCTGGGGATCTTTGCCCCACCCCAGCTGGAGCACACACCGTGTCCTAAGTCCCCTCCAGAGGCGCCTGGTGGTGCGGTTTGCCACTCTCCTGCAGCCACTGTTGTCTGGTCGCTATGACGACTCGTCCAGGTTTTATTTTTAATAGCCGCCAGCGATTAGAGAGGGCCGCCAGAGGGAGGGCCTCAGGCGCTGCTCCCCCCCTACCCCCCCATCGCTCTCTAGTGGTGGTGGGGGGGTGGGATGCACCTAGGCCTCGCCCTAGGTGCCCTTGCTTTCCCGCCCTGGAGCTGGCCTGACTGCTGTGGCAGGCTCCCCCTTAACTCCCCTGCTGGCGGCAAACTCCAGCTGGGCACCCCTTGGAGGTCAGGGAGAAGGGGCACACATGTGGCGGGGTGGGGTCTGGAAGGGCCCCATGCCAAAACACAAGTCGGCCTTCCCTCCTTCACTCCTATACCCACTGTGGAGCCCAGTCCCTTAACCCTGAAGGCGTGTCCTCAGGTCCCTCTGCCCGAGGGGAGTCCAAGGCTCACACAGCCCTGAGGCAGTCCCGTAGGGCTGCAGAGGCGATGGCTCAGATGGAGTTCAGCCTGAGTCCTGGTGGTGCGTGTTCCGTCGGCTTCCCCAAACCCGCCGGGGTGCCCCCTCCAAAATCACAGAAGGTTCCACCTGGATGGACAAGGACTGGCCCTCACGTGCTTCTGAACGTCTCCAAGTTTTCCCTGGTTCTGCCTTGTCCTCCTTCACCCTTGTCACCCTCAACACTCGGAGATTGGGCTTGGTGGTGGGTGGTCTCGTGAGGCTGCTGCCTGGGGATGGCAGGGGATCTGGGAGGCTGCAGGGGTGTGAAAGCCTGTGGAAGGACGCCAGTAAACCCCAGCCTTCTGGGAGTGGCAGAAGAGATCCCCCCTCCCCCTCCCCAGGTATTAGGGGGAAAGCGAGCACCCCCCGAAGCGCCCTCCCGACTTGGCCTTTGAAATGCTGGAGCCCGCCGAGCCAAGGATGAAAGACTGCCCGCGGGGCTACGCCTTTACTGCCTTTGTCTGGCGGGAGGGCGGCCGCGGCAGGGCGCAGGCCTAATCCACAGGATGGGGCCGAAGGGGGCGGAGGCCTGGGGCGGGAGGAATTCCCGGCCGCCGTCCAACCTCCCACCCGCTAGGGAGTCTCCGAGCCTTCGGGGCCTCGCCGTCTAGCTTTGGGGTCGCAAGGCCGGTCTTCCCTCCTAGCCCTGCTTCCAGGCTCGGCTGGGCCCTCGAGGGACCCGCTGGTCCGATCCCACCTGCCGTAGGCGGACAGGATCTGCCTCGCTCGGGTGCACCTGCCCTTTGGTGGCCGGGGAGCGGTCCAGCCGCCTCAGGCTTCGGCCTCCGGCGCGCTGCTCCCCCGCATCGCGCTCGGTACGGCGCCTCGGCCGGAGGTGGCGCTCTGTGCGCCCGGCGGATCCCGGCGTGGGAGGCTCCGACTCCGGGGGTTCCTCGCGAGCCGCTCCTTTCTCTTCCTTCCCTTCCGCCCCCTCGAGTTCCCGGCTCAGGCCGCAGCCCAGGCTTCTCCGAGGGAGTGGGGACGCGGGCTCCCAGGGTGGGGACCAGGCACGCTGCAACCCCCTCCTCCGACTTGGGCGCTCTCCCATCTCGGAATGCGGGTGGAGGTTCCTCACTCAGGCGCCCCAGGCATCGGATTCTGGGCGGGGGCGCGTGGCAGCCGCCAGGTGAGTGCCCCAGACGCGCCCCTAGACCCGCCCCACCTCTCACCAGAAACTCACTCCCCCTCCTTTTATGGAGACGGGGAGGCCGGGGCCCTGGATCCTAACGGTGGAAAGAGGCCCGAGCGCCGGGGCGGGGGGCCGGAGGCGGGGGCAGGTTCGCTTTTGCCCTTTTTGGCGTAGCAGCTCTGGGCGCTGCCCTCTGCCGCCGCTGGGGCCCGAGGGAGGCGATCCGGCGACGGCGGCTCTTCTGCGGCGGCCTCCTCCCCTCCCCGTCCGGTGCCGCAGGATTGCAGCTGCCACTGGAGGGTGGGCAAGCTCAAGGGAGGGGCGCGCGGGGAGCCCGCCGGGCGAGCGGAGCCCCGCGGCTGTGCTCGCAGCCAGGCGCGGGGCTTTGATGGATCTCACTGCCTGCGTGAGCGCCACTGTGTGCTCACTGCAGCGGCGGCGGCGGCCGGGCCCTGCCTGGCCCGTGCGGCCCCCGCGCGCTTCCGAGGTGCGGGTCCCGGGCCCGGAATCCGGGGGAGGCGAGGGGGAGGGGGCGGGGGAGGGGCGCGGCGGCGGCGGCGCTATAACCCCCTCCCCGCCGCCGGCCGGCTCCACACGCGCGCCCTGCGGAGCCCGCACAACTCCAGCGAGCCGGGCCTGCCCGCGCCGCCGCCTCCTCCTACTCCTCTCCCCGGCGGCTGCTCCGTTTCGGCCCAGCACCCGCCCTCAGGCCGGCGCGGCGAGGCCCCAGGCGGGCGGCGGCTGCCAGGCGGCGCGGCCGCGGGCGCTGCCCAGCTCCGGCCGGCGGAGGGCGGAGCGCGGCGCCAGAGCCGAGGGCACGCCGCGGAGGGGCGCACGCAGGCCGCCGGGCCGCGCCGTGCTGGGCCGCGCCGTGCCCGGCCGGGCGGCGGCTGCGAGAGGAGGCCGGAGGCGAGCGCGGGGCCGGCGGTGGGCGCGCAAGGCCGCCCGCAGCCCGCAGGGAGAGCGCGAGCCCGCGGCCGGGGCCCGGCCGGGCGTCCAGACAGGTGATAGGTGGTGCGGCGGCGGCAGCTCCAGCCTCGCTCCGGGGTCCCTCTCGGGGCTGACGCCCGCAAATATGCAGAATTACCGGCCGGGTCGCTCCTAAAGCCAGCGCCGGGGAGCGAGCGCGGCAGCGGCCAGCACCGGGAACGCACCAAGGAAGAGGCCCAGCCCCCGCCCTCCGCCCCTTCCGTCCCCACCCCCTACCCGGCGGCCCAGGAGGCTCCCGGCGCGGCGGGCGCGGCGAGCGCGCACTCCCTGCTCCTCCTCCTCCTCGCTGGCGCTGCCTGCCTCTCCGCACTCGCAGCTCGCGCCGGGCGCGCTCCGCCGGCTCCCTGCTCTCCGCGCCACCCTCCTCCGGGCCGCGCTCCCTGAGGGATGGTACTGAATTTCGCCGCCACAGGAGCCCGGCTGGAGCGCCCGCCCCGCGGCCTCGCCTCCCCGCCTCCCCGCCAGCGCCTCGGGACGCGATGAGGACCTGGGCTTGCCTGCTACTCCTCGGCTGCGGATATCTCGCCCATGCCCTGGCCGAGGTGGGTGCCACCCCCGCGCCCTGTCCCCTCTCCGACTCCCCGGGCGCACGCCTCCTGCAACCACCCGCGGGCCGGGGCGCCTCGGGCTCTGGGGCTCTGCAGAGCGCGTTTTGATTTCTGCTAGGGTGGTCGGATTTTTTGATTTTTTTCCAACTGGGTTTTATTTTCTGCCATGCCGAAGTATGTCTGGTGAGTTTCCAGCGTGTTGCGTCGCTCTGCCGTGGAGGGACGGAGTGGCGCGGGGTGGACGAGTGGGGAGAAACTTCGGGGGGCGCGGGCTCCTCTCCGGGGAGGGGGGCCCGGGGAGCGGCGGACAATGCAGTATCGGGGTGCAGGGGGCGCGGAAAGGGGTGTGTGTGTGACCTGGCGGAACCTGGGAGGGGAGAAGAGCGGCGGATAAACACGGCGGTTGCGGCGGAAGCCCCCGGCAGGCAGGGTGGGCCGTGCGGGTCCGCAGCCCCCCGGTCCCTGCTCTTGAGCCCGGCCGGGCGGCTGGGCCGGCGCAGTCCCGCCCGCCCAGGGCCTGCTTACAGGTGGCTGAGCGAGACGAGCCGGGGCCGGGCCAGGCGCCCGCGTCCTCCCACCGCGGGCGTTCCCCCCGCCCCCACCCCCATGTCCAATCCCTATCCCCGGGAGCTCTGCTGTAATGAATGACTTTTCTGCAGCCCCCGTCGTGGGAACTTAGTGCCTGAGACCCCTCCCTCCCACACCCACACCCACACAGCGACCCCCGAC
The DNA here is from genome assembly GCF_011764305.1 of Mustela putorius furo. Classification (NCBI taxonomy): domain Eukaryota; kingdom Metazoa; phylum Chordata; class Mammalia; order Carnivora; family Mustelidae; genus Mustela; species Mustela putorius. The sequence goes on from NW_025421293.1 coordinate 15,269,375, forward strand.
TCCCTCTAAAAATCTGGAGAGTGGGGAGAGCCCGGGAGGTGGGGGTGGTCTGGGCAGGAACCGGGAGCCGCGAGAGGTGGAGATTTAACCCCCCCGTTGCCGGGCAGCCTTTCCCAGCCGTCTGCTGGATTTGGGGCGCCTTGGGCGGTGCTAGGACCGCAGCCCGGCCAGAGCGGGTGGGGCGCGCGTGTGAACGAGTGAGTACGCGCGCGCGCGCGCGTTTTTGCGACGGAGACCCTCGACCCCACAGGTTCGGCCCGGGATTCCCGGGTGTGAAATTTAAGCCGCTGGCTAGATTAAAGTGTTAAGGCTGCCGTGACTTTCGTCGCCGATCCGTGACGCATTTCAACTTGATCTTTCTGGATGTCGATTTCACTATTAAAATCAGAAACTCCACGGCCCCCTCGCTGCCGCTAGACCTCCTGTAACTGACACCCGGGGCGGTGGGGCCGGGGTGCCCGGCTTTTGTTTGCAAATTTAAAGGTGGGGGGGGCTTGCTTTCTGCAAAGGCGGACCTGGATGGGGGCCGGGAATTTGGGGTCTCACCCAGTCCCCTCCCCCCGCCCCTCCCCGCGTCTGACTTCAGGGCCCCGGGCAGGGGTCGGACGGCCGGCGAGCTGGGAGGGCCTGGGACTTGGGACCGGGCTACCGCGGCTGGGGGACCCGGCGCTCTCCGCTCTCGCGGCGTGGGTGCGAGCCGGCCGGGTGGCGGGCGCTGACCGTGTGGCTCTGCTTGCAGGACGCTGAGATCCCCCGCGAGGTGATTGAGAGGCTGGCGTACAGTCAGATCCACAGCATCCGGGACCTCCAGCGACTCCTGGAGATAGACTCCGTAGGTAAATCGCGCCCCTTCCCTCGGCGCGCGGGGCGGGTGTGCGGGTTGTGCGTCCCGCGCCGCCTCCAGCGCTCGGGCCGGCCGGGCGCCGCGCAGGAGCGCACCGAAAGGTCAGAATCCAATCTCGGGCCATAAAAGCCCAGGCGGATGAGTCAGGAGTTTCTCTTCCAGTCCCCACTTTCTCTCCCCGCGGCGGCGGCCGCGAGCTCCTCGCTTGCCCGGGGATTGTTTTTGCATTTAAGGATAATGCCGCGCGTGTCACACAAAGTTCAGCAGCGCAGAGGGCGCCGGCGCCCGGGCCAGGTGTGCGGGCCTCGGGCCTGCCCTGTGGGGCCGGGAGGAGCGGCTGAGTGGGCCGGGGCTTGGGCACAGAGCCCTGGACGCATGCCCCGCGGGCAGGCACGCGCTGGAGGAGCTGCCCCTGGCCAGGGCGGCTTTGTCATTGCCGGGAGCTGGTGGCCCGTTCCCGCCGCAGCTCTGCCTTTGTGGTTGCAGGAGTCCCGTGCCTTTCTCTTTTTCACAGGCCCATAAAGAGGCGCATCTTGGACACATCTGGTATCTGGGGACTATTTTGGGGCTCACCGTCAGGCCCTGGAATCTAGCCACTTTAGAGGAGAGTTTATTTGTAAAGGCATAGTTTTGAACCTCATTGGTGTCAGTGAGAGAGTTGGAGGGGCTGGATGGACAGGGAAAGGTCACCAGGGACCCAGGCTGTTGCTGGTGGGGTGGGGGCCATGGTGTGGCGGGGAGGGTGCCTTTTCCTAGAGGACAGGGATTCTGGCCCACATCTTTGCGGTGTCCTGCTCCAACAACGCTGGTGTGAGGGTTAGTTACAGAAACACGTCTTATTAATGTTTGGTTAAAAAGAGGCCCCAAATGGGCTTGTCAGATGGAAGGCTGAAGGTAGCAGAGGTCGGTTGGAACAATTCTCAGTGAAGATTTTGCTCTCACTGCAGGCTACCCTCAAAGAGGGGGGCGTGTGGGGGGGGAATTAAGTAAAATCACATGGTCTAGTCATTTGGAAATTTGTACCTAATTATGGTGGTGGAGAGGCCTGAACTATTTTCATTTCATGCCAAGACCATTTGCTAGCAAGGCCGATGGTTTCTGTAGTTTCGTGACCCAGGAAATCCTTTGGCTGATTCTTATCAGGAAGGGGGTAGAATTTCACTTGGAGATCAGAGTTGGGCCAGGGGGGATTTTGGTCTGGTTCCTTGATGTGTAACCCTGGGGAGAAGGATTTGGCTTCGGTTAGCTGAGGAAAACACTCGCCTACATTCTGCTGGTCCCTGGCAGATCGGTGAAAGTGGGGAGGCTGCCTCCCCAAGAAGATTCAGGCCTTTTTTTCTTTTTTGGCTTGCTGGAGCAAGGCCGGTGCAGGGCTGGGGCTTCTCTGTGGGATGGCTTTGGGATGCCACCGGGAAATGGGCCATTCACTTTCTGTTGGGGCCATTCTTATTCTGGTCTCTGCTGTCCCTCCCCCGCTCCATTAGCACTTTCTGCATTGCAGCTTGGTGGGTTATGCTGATGGCATTCCTGACCTGGGGGCCTTTGGGCCCAGAGCCTCTTTGGGAGGTTCCAAACTGTAAAGGCAGGACGCCTCAGCCAGTTCCCTGGCTGGTTTCAAATTGCCCCCTTATAAAAATCCCTGGGTGTTTCCCTTCTGCTCTCCACCCCACCCCTGCCTTCCACCCTCTGTCACCTGGTTTGGGGTCTTACTGACTAGGATTCTGGGGATTCTGGATTCCTCATGCTTAGGAAACTGGGGTGCAAACAGAGGGGGTTTTCTAGGATCACCTTTACTCCCTGGGTTTTACCCTAGGAGACCCTTTGTGACACAGATCCCAACGTGGGTCTCCGTCCTGGTCTGGCACCCTCCTGCAGACCGGGAAGTTGCAAGCCAGGGCAGGGCATGGCCCAGTTTCTGGCCGGAACCTGGAGCTGCCGTCGGGTGCTCCCAAAGCTCGAGTTGCTCTCTTTCCCCCAACACCCGTTCCCGCCCAAAGCTGGAGCAGATCTTGCTGCTGTGGGGGTCAGTTACCTGAGGACTAAGGTGCTCTCCAGGCCCTGGACGCCCCCTACCACGAGGTCCAGCTGGAGGTCTCTGTAGGATCCCTGAGAAAGGAGCTGGGATGTGGAGAAACCCATTTGGTAGTCCAAGGATGAACCAGCCCCTTCAGGTTGGTGTTTTTTTTGGGTGTAGAGCTAACCAGGCCTGGGAAGCAGACTTTTTCTCCCAGGCCCTCTCCTCCCTGGTGGGGCCTTGTGATGGACTCTGGATGGGACAGCAGGCGGCCGCATCCTCATTTTACAGATGAAGCCGGAGGCGATGGGATTCTTCTCCCAGGAGCAGTGAGAACTGCATGGAGCTGGAGAGTTCCCAGAGTTTGCGTGGAGTTCGGGGGCAGCTGACTTTGCACGCAGGGCTTTTGGGTGGAGAGACAGTGTGTGGTCTCTGAATGACCAGTGGCTGGAGTTTGGGACTTGTGCGTTGAGTGTGTTGAGAAATCAGCCATCAAGCAGTGAGACAGCCTGGGAGCTTTGTTCTCTGAGTAGCCTGGCCTGGTGCCCATGCAGTGGGGTCCCTGAGGGGTGGACACATGAATGTCCCCATCTTGGGCCATTAGTGCTCCCCCCAGGACTGAAGGCAGGATGACTGGTCCCCATCTTGAGCTGTCACTTGGATATTTGCGTGCAAAACAAAAGGGAAACCCCCTTGATTAACTGTCCTGAGCCTTGTTCCATCAGCGTCTTCTCTGCTAAGTCACTGCTGGGTCATTTCTCAAGTGGTGTCAGGCTGAAGGCCACTCCCCCATCAGTGTGGACCGCGACCACCCATCTTGATTGGGGGCCAGGAGAGGGCTCTTGTCTTGCAAGATGTCCGCCCGGGGGTTTGGGTTTCAGGGCTGTGGTCTCCTCTGTCTGTCCAAGCAAGTGGCTGGAATGGGGTTCCCGGACCCCTCCTGCGGTCCTGTCCTTGCTCCTCAGACGCATCAGGATCCAGTCACCCGTGGAGCTGGGACACCTGGCTTTCAGGCAGCTAGGAAGTTGGTGGCTGATGGGACATTTTCTCCCGGAGGCCAAGGATGGGCCGGCTGCTCTTTGGTTTGAGGATGGCAAGATGGCCACCACCAGGACGTGACTCATAAATGTCACTTTTTGGTGAAAAAATGCTTCTTGTAACAGTTGGTTGATGGGAAATTCTTACTGCATGAATAGTTGTGTTCTGATCTTATTTTGGGTCTCAGAAAAATTAGTGGCAGTGGAACATTGAGTCATTTGAAGTGAGAACTTGGGTTCTTCCCAGACTCTAGTTTTCTGAAAAGACGCATCTTTTGCTGTTTGCACCTTTTGCCTGGTTTTCAGTTTGCATTTTAAGGGAGCAGCGGTTTTGGATTTGCTGGTTTGTGGACAGTCGCTGAGGCCCCGGTGGGCCGGGCACCCAGTGGGGGGCCTCTGGGCCGGGCTGCTGGCCAGGAAGACACTTGCCTTCTCCGGGAAGGGACAGCAGGACACGGGGGAGGTCTGAGCAGCTGCCGGAGCCCTTCGCTGTGGGGACTTGCTTCTTAGGAACTGGTGCCCCTGCTAATCTACTGGGGAGCCAGGGATGGAGGGGGAAGTAGAAGGAGAGCCTCCAGCTGGGTCTGGGGCCAAGGCAGGGAGGCCTAGAGTGACCCACCTCATCCTGGTGGGTAGGTCCTGGTGGCAGGTGGTGGGACCGTGTGTCTCTTCTAGGAATCTGAGAGACCTGGGGCTCCTCTAGGCTGCCCAGGAGGGGGCTCTGGGGCGGGCAAAGGCAATGTACCAGGCACTGCAGCAGACCTGGGGATTGGGGGCCAGTTCTGACTTTGACCCTGGGACTGTGGGTCTGCTTCTGGCTGCCTGGCCCCTTCTGCCAGGCACCAGGATTCCTGGTCATTTATTCCTCCACCTGTATTTCCTGTAGCCTCTTGAGTGGACTAACTCCAGGAACAAGCAGAGTCTGGCTGTCGGCCCAATTGGGCCTCGAAGGTTAGGGTGCTCCATGGTTTAGTAAGAAGAGAGAGAGAGAGAAATGCACACACATCAGGGAAGCCACGGCAGCCTCATCTGCCCCTTTGGGACCGTTCCCGTGGGCCTGGCTGGGAGCAGCGGGCCTGGTAACACTGGGTCTCACCAGTGGAGATCACCTGCCCCTTCCATAGGGAACAGGACACAAACACCCCCCCTGCAGAGCACAGCAGGGGTGCCACATTTGGAGGCCCTCCATGTAGGCTTCCCAGAGGTTGGCAGGAGATTTTTAATATGTGGGAGTGGCGGCTCTCCCAGGGGACCCCGTCTTTCTCCGGGAAGCAGGCAGTGCCGCTGGACAGGCCCCCGGATTTGGGCCCGCTGGTCACCGTTTCCTCTTTCTGCCTGCAGGGGCCGAGGATGCTCTGGAAACGAGTGTGAGAGCCCATGCAGGCCGGGCCCCCAAGCATGCACCTGAGCAGCGGCCCGTGCCCATCCGGAGGAAGAGAAGCATTGGTGAGCCCTGGGCCTGCCAGGGTGAGGGGAGGGTGCATGGGGCATCTAGGGGGCTCTCCCCACCAGGGCTTCAGTGAAGCAAAACAAAGGCCCGTCTGCACAGGGGCCCCAGCGCCTTCAGCCCTGGCCTCCCGCCGTCTCTCCGGAGGCCTCCCTCCTGCCCCGGCCCGTCTGCTGCCTGCTGCAGCCTGGCCTGGGCCAGGAGTTTCCAGGAGAGGGGAGCCGTCATAAATTCCTTAAGTGCCCGGTCTTGTCGGGGCCTGTTTTGGAGGAGGACTTGCTGCAAACGTGGTTGCGTTTCCTTTCCAGTCTGGAGTGCATGGCCTGGCAGGCGGCTGCAGCTCGGGCCACCAGCAGATGCCCCTGCCCCTGGCCCCCACCCCACTCGCTGGGCACAGGTTTGGGGGGGTGTTTGCGTCCTGTTCCCTAGCAGAGCACCCTGTGTCTGCCTGGCCTCTTGAGGCTGTGGGGGTTTTTGGGTGGCTCAGTTCTGAGACAGAACTTGGCCTGCAATTTGCTGCCAAATTGGGAGCGAGCGTGGTCAGGGAGTGTGACTCCCCCTGCCCGGAGTCCCATGCCACCCGGGGGTCCCTCCTCCATTCCTAACTGCGTGGGATGCCCCCCCCCCCACTGCTGTTCCCTGCCTCAGAGCTTAGATTTCTCCCGGGATGTAGACTTAGTAGCTTTGGACTGGGGTGCAGCATGTGGGCGAGGGTTCCTCCTAAAGGCAGGTGGGCCCACCCAGATGACGTTGTGGTAGGCTTCCTGTCCTCCAGACCCATGTCACAGGTGAGGGCGCTCCAGCAGGCCTGTCCTGTTCCAGATGGGGAGCCCCGGGCCCCATCCGGCCAGGGCCCCCAAGCCCCTTGCAGCCAGTGGGCACTGGGCTGCTTGCCCTGAGCAGAGCCCTTTCCCCACACTGGGGCGGCCAGATTTCCAGTGCCCAGCCTTCCGTGTTGGCAGGCCTGCTCTTGGAGACCCAGCGGTCCCCCTATCCAGGTGCTTCCAGGATGCTCCCCTTCCTGGGGAGGAGGATGCAAGCCTCCTAAGTCCCTGGGGCTCTAAGGAGTCTTCTGGCCCTGGTGGGGGTGACGGGCAAGGGAGAGGCGGGCACCTGTCCCTGGGGTTGGGGTGGAGGCAGGCCCCTGTTGTCCTTCAATTGCATTTCAGGCTCTTCCGCTTGTCTGCAGGGGGCGGGGCCCTGCCCTGCCTGGTGCTGGCCGTGGGGGTTGTGCTGGGCCCTCTGTGGGTTCTGGGGTCCTTGCCCGGGCTCCCCAGCCCTGTATTACTCAAGGCCCAGTGGCCCTGGGGGCTGGTGTGGATTTGTAGGGCAGCATGTGGGGAGGAAGGTGCATGTGCTGGGGTCCCCAGGTGGACGTCTCATTGGGCAGTGGTGCCCTGGCCTCTGCTGTGTTTGGGGCTTCGGGTCAGACAGATGGGCCTGTGCTGAGGAGCACAGAGCGGAATGTAGAGCCTGTCCCTCCTCTCTTGGTGACCTTTAGTGAGCAGGTCTGTGGCTCGTGGGGTGGGGAGGTGGACCTGAGTCCCATGTCCTGCATCTCCTGCTCACCTCGGGTGTCCTGCCTTCCTGGGCCTGGCTTGGTAGCTGTGGCAGCTGCTGGGGCTGGGCCCTGATTGGTCCAGTGGCTGTGGGGTCCATTGCCCTCTCGCTCTTGGGGTCCCATCCTTGGCTTCCCTGTTTCTCCCCATTCTCCACTAGCCGTGGGAGCTCCCTAACCATCTGTGCAGAGACTACCCCCGACCCACCCCATCAGCTCCCGGTCTCTCCCTACCCCCTGCAGGCCGTGTCAGGCTTTCTTGTTCACGTGGCCCCCTCTGCCAGCAGTGCCCTTCCCTTGGAGCCTCCCTGCCTGGCCCTCACTACTGCTCCTTGGGCCAGCCCGAGTGCACCCCGTTGGGGGCCCAGTGTGTGGACCCTAGGGTGGCCTGATGTGCTGCAGGGATGCGGCCACGTGGGGACACGCCCCCTTCAGGCCTTCAGGTGGGGGGGGGTGCTGGGTTCCTGTGGGCCACGGGGCATGGCCCGGCCTTCACCGTGGCTCTTGCTCTGCAGAGGAAGCCATCCCCGCGGTCTGCAAGACCAGGACCGTCATTTACGAGATACCTCGGAGCCAGGTCGACCCCACGTCCGCCAACTTCCTGATCTGGCCGCCGTGTGTGGAGGTGAAGCGCTGTGCAGGCTGCTGCAACACCAGCAGCGTCAAGTGTCAGCCCTCCCGCGTCCATCACCGCAGCGTCAAGGTGAGCCGGCCCGCCCCGGGGTGCCCGCCAGGCCCGGGCACACAGCAGGGTGCTGGAAGAGCCGGGACCCGGGGCTGGGCCGGCTGCGGGGGAGGGGGGGTAGGCGTGTGGTTCCCTTCCCCCTGTCTCCCCATGAAGCGACATCACGGACCAGCCTCAGGACATGGGCCATGGCACGTGGCAAGACGGGCGCGGGGTCCTCTCAGCCTTTCCCCAGAAGCACAAGGGAAGCAGGGCCTACCACATTGAGCCTCCGTCCCTTGTCTGTAGGTTAGAGAGGGCACCCTTCTCTGCTGTGGGGTGGGTGTCCGTGGACTCCTGCTGAGCGCCCTCCTGGGGGTGCCTCAGTCCTGGGGGCTGGGCCTGCAAAGCCAGCCCCTCCCCTCATACTGGGAAGCTGTGCTCTGCTCAGATACCCTCATGATGGGCGCTGGGTTGGCCGTCTTTGCTATAGTCCCTGGGTGCTGGCACACAGCTGGGCGCCTGCCCCAGAGCCCTGTCTGGGGCTGGAGACTTCCAGGTCACGTTCAGATTACCTGTGCGGGGGCTCCTTGTTCTTCCTGCCTTAGTCCTTGCGGGAAATCAGCCTCTTCCGTTCGCCCTGGGCTACTACACTGGGGTCTTGGCCAGACAGTGGTGTTTTGGACCAGTGGCTGGAGGGGTTCCTGGGGCATGGGTCTGTTCCTCTCTGGCCTGACTTGCCCCATCTGTGAAATGGGTCTGAATCATGGTGATGTGCTATCTCAGGCTGTGTGGGACATGGGTCCCGGGGCAGCTGGGCCCCCGTTTGGAGGGGAGCTGTTCTGCGTCCGAAAGGATAGCACCAGAGTGTCTTGGTCTCTCTGTTGTGTGGCTAGGCTGTAGAGTCCTGGGTGCTCCCAGTCTAGGGGAAGGGGCTGCCATCCCTGGAAGCTGGCTCTGGGAAGGCTGTGGTCCCACGAAATCTGGGTTGTGGATTTGGGCAGCGGGACACCTACTGAGTGGCAATGGCCTGCCCACTCAGCTAAGCCTCCAGTGTTCCCCAGATTCTGGGGGTATGTCAGAAGCCATTCCTTAACTGGAGATTCAGAGCCTGTGTGCCCGCTGCCAGTCCAGGGCCCCTGGATGTGGGGCCCTGGCCCCAGAGTGAAGTGCAGGGGAGACTTTCTTACTCACAGACCACGGAGCTGGTTGGGACACTTGTTTGTCACGTGAGAAGGCACGTCAGGCCCATAACTGGGGCTCCACCTGACCTCTGGGGACTTGGTCCTTGAGCACCTGGGGCATTGAGTAAGCACATTCCACGGCTTGCCACACTGTGCTCTCCACGGCGGAGGCTCCCAGCGGCCTGGTGCACTTGCCTGGGCGCTGGCTCTGGTCTTGGCAGGGCCCCCAGCTGGCATGGGGCCCAGCTCTGCACCCTTTGTTAAAGGGAGAAACAGAGGCTCAAGGGGATGGGGCTGTGCGTTCTGCACCAAGACTTGTCCCTTGCTGCCTGCTGTGGGACCCCTTGGGTCTCCATGTCCTTGCTTACGGGATGTTGTGAGGGGGTCTCGTGAGCCCTGAGAACCCAGACACCTGAGATCTTTTGTTCCTGGGAGTGGGGGTGCTGGAGCTCCACATGACAGTCCCTCATGTGGGTGCAGGGCGTAGGGTTGCCCTTTGGGCGTCCAGCTGGTCTCTCAGAGACACAGCGGTGCTGGAATGAAGTGGGGCTCCCTGCCCTGTGGGCTCCTGCCTCCCCTGGGTAAGGACTGGGGTGTGTCTGGTCCCGGTGTGGGCTGTGATCCCCTCCTCCCAGCCCACCCTGAGTGGGTGGACGTGTGGGCATCAGGGGCTACTTCCTGGGAGGGGCCACCATTGGCCTTGGGCACAGGCCTTGGGCACAGCCAGGGCTCCTCGCACAGGCCTTCATCTGCTTGGACAGGGTCGCAGTCTGTCCAAGGGGACGGACAGGCTGAGTCCTGCAGCTGGAGCCTGGTGGCCTGCTTCCATGTCCGGCCCTGCCCTTCTCGGGCCCCTTCCTCGTTCTCCCTCAGGGAAGGCAGCTCCTTCTCCCTGCCCACCCATCAGAGGGTTGGCAGGAAAACATCCGGCCCTAGACACTGGGGGTTTTGGCCGAGAAGGGACAAAGGGTCAGTGAAAACAGGAGGTCCATTGTGGAGGGTGGCCTGGTCCCCTCGGCTGCCCAGGAAGCTGTGGCCGCTGCATTGGGGTGAGGCGGAGCGGGCTGGTGGGCCTGGCGGAGTCCTGTGCTGAGTGTCTGTGAGGGGTGCTGGGGCCAGCGGGGGCCCATGTGGCTGTGCAGGTGGGATGTCTTGCCCCGAGCTGACACGTGCCTGGTTTTTTGGTTTACGGCTTTTTGATCACAATTAGAGGCCCTTACTGGAGAAGGTAAGGGGAGGCTGAGAGCAGCCCCAACACGAGGCCCAGATGCTGACTTGCCTGGTATGCTTCACTGAACGCCCCCAGGACTTAAACTGGGGTGGATGGCTGCCTCTACTCCGTGACCACCAGGGACAGTGGCCTGAGGCTCCTAGGCAGGGCCTCTAGCCCTCTGATGGTCTCAGGTGTGGGCCCTTTGCTCTCTGGGGCTGGGCTCTCATTTGTCTCCTGGGACCTGCCTTCAGTGTGGTCCCCTTGGGGTTGCAGGGACAGCTGTCGTCAAATCTTGGGGAGGGATGAACACGTTGTCTGGGCTGGAGCCACACCTGTGTGTCCCTGTGTCAGCTCGCCATGCTCAGCATTTGGGGTCTGCCTTTAGGGGGGCCACGCGTGCTCGCTGACTGGGGTCCTGGATGAACCAGCTCTTCCTCTCCCCAGGGAATGCTGTCCCCAGACCCTGTAGGCAGCTGACCCTGTCCCCTAGACCCCAGGCTTGAGGGCTAGGAGAAGGGGTGGTGTAGATAGCGGGACCCAAGACTCTGGTTGCACCCGCTGGGGCTGTGGGGCGGACCTCCAGCCTCTCACGGCATGGCGTTGGAAGTTGGGGGCTCCTGTTTTCTTCAGGGCATCCTGTCGGTTTACACCCAAGTCTGTTAACTTGGTTAGGCCCCCAGGTCTCCAGAAGCTGGGACTCAGCCCCTGGACTACACGTGGGGCAGCCGGCTGTGGCTCTGTGTCACCCAACCTCAGGCTTCTGGAAGCTGGGTCTGGGTGTGTCTGCCAAGGAGCCCAGGATGGGCCTCTGAACCCTGATGCAGTGTGTGATCCAGCTCAGGGACCTTGGGGGGAAATCAGGGTGGATCTCCTGTCCGAGCTGCCTCAGTGTTCCCGTCTGGAAAACAGACTGTAATTGGGTCCTTACAGGGTAGCTGTGAGCATTGCAGTGAGCGACACAGGGGTTCAATAAATGCTGGTGTTTGTCATGGACAGTGCTGTGCCCTTGACTCTGGGGTGGTCAGGCCATAACCTGGGGAGGGGGTCCCCAACAGGGGCATTGCTCTCCCTGGCCCAGCTTGGGACACCCTGAGTAGCAGGAGCTCAGGGCTTCTGTGTTCGATGTCTCTTTTCTGGAAGGAGTACTGGCATCACTGGATGGTGCACTCGGGTGGCTTTGCCCTGTGAGTGTACAGGTGGGATGGTTCTTGCCAGGCGGCCTCACCACGGCAAGTGGATTGTCCTCTCTATAGGGCGCAGCTCAGACGCTTGGGACACAGACAGAGGGAGAAGAGAGGGAGGGGTGTGGGGATCCTGTTTGGGCTGCAGGATGGGTCTGGGGGCTGAGGTGACAGGAACGAGGGTCCCAGAGACACAAACATCTTGTTCTGGGGACTTGGCTGGTTTAGAGGCTGCTTGGAGAAGTTAATATTCACAGTGTGTTCTTGGGGGAAAAATGCAGCTACTTCCTGGCCAGACGGAGGTGGTGGAACGGCTTGGAATCCTCACATACCCAGAAGCAGGTGCAATCATAGATCGTTGTTTGTTTTTCTTTGATAAAAACAGCCCGTCTGCAGAGAAAGTGGGTTCCCAGACTGGAGTGGCCGGTGTTGGGAGTGCTATGCCAAGGGGACAGTGGAGGGGGGAGGTTCTGGAGCACCTGCCTTCTCCGCCATGGCTGGTCTGTGGAAAACAAGCCTGCCACCCGCACCCAGAGCCGGGGTCCAAGTACCCGCTCCCCTAGAGTAAGTAGGTGAGGTACTCGCCTAGCAGAGGTCGTGCTGTGCAGAGGGCCAGGCCCCTGCCTGCCCCAGCCTCCCTGTGTCCCTCAGCACAGTCCAGTGTGCATGGGACGCTTGAGTGCTCCAAGCTGGGGGCCGCAGCCTCTGACCTACCGGCTGAGAGGCCCTGGGGCTGGGTTGGGGCGGGAGGGGGCTGAGGCCAACCCCAGGTTCTGATGCCCAGAGGGCTGGCACGCTGGCCAGGTTCAGGCAGGGGTCCTCTGCCCTCTCAGGAGGCCCGCTGAGGTTCACCCCACCCAGTGCCCTCAAGGGGAGGTTCACTCTGGGCCCCGGGGGCTGGTTTTGCTAAGCTCAATGTGCTGAGACAGGGTTTGCTTGTTCCGAACGGGAGGTGGCCCAGTGGCAAGTTCTAGGTGCTTGTCTACATGTGAAGCCCTGGGGCACAATCCTTGTTCCCATTTTATAGACGGGAAAGTGGAGACTTTCTGCGCCCATGTCCTGAGGATCTCTCTCTCTTTTCTCTCCCTCTCTCTCTCTCTCTCTCTTTTTCTCTCTGTGGTCCTGGTCTCCTGGAGCGGTAGGTGCCATGAGGAGCTGACCTGGCCCCGCAGCTGGAGTTGCTCATATCCGTGGTCCTTTCCTCTACCTCTTCCCTCCTTAGGAAACCTGCCAGGCCTAGCCCCAAACCTGGCCTGGCTGCCACTCCACCTCTGAGCTCACACCTGGCTGTCTGCATTCACACCTGAGGCCACACACCACTTCCCGCGGCTGGCGGGCACCCGGCACCCTTTGCACGGCGGGTTAACCATTAATGTGGCCCAGCGGCTACGGGTGGGTCTGGACAAGCCCTGAGTCCTGCTCACCTGTGGGGGGGCCCATCCTTCTTGCCTGGGGTCCACTGGCTTCTGGGCTCCAGGCCTCTGTGTTAGAACTCCCCCTCCCATCACCTCCCCTCCCATCTGCCCCAGCCTGGGGGCTTCTGCTCTCCACCAGGGAGCCTCTCACCCCTGCCAACTCCCTGATGCCTCCACATGCTTGGGGTATAACCTGCGGGGACCCCTTTCTGCTCCCTTTCTGCCTCAGTTTCCCCAGGCAAATGGGGTGGAATGGCTATCCCTGGAGGCCAATCCCAGGACTGCAGCCCAGTGTCAGCACAGATGGGAGCATGGGCTGTGTGCCCAGATCTTCGGGGTCCAGGGCAGTGGGGACATGGTGGTCCCACCCCCGCTGGGGACTGAGCTCAGGCTGGGTGCTTTGGAGGGGAGCCCCCTGGAGGAAGGCTTGCTTATCTAGGGTTCTGTATCTCCTCCGTGAGTTGGGATGGAGTGAGCCCACCTTGACCACGCTCACTGTGAGTGCCATGTGCACATACGTGTGAGCATGGAGCTTGTTCTTGGGACAGGACATGTGTGTGCACATGCGTGTAATTGTGGAGGGTGGACTGGCGTTCCCACGACAGAGTGAGCCAGTTTCCCAGGCCCGAGCTGGGGTCCGTAGGGACTCGATTTCTCAGCTGCCTTGGTTTGTGCCCATGGGCCGGACACAGCCATGTGCTCCTGGTGGCTCCCTGAGAGAGGTGCAGAGAGAGGCAGTTCCACTATGTCGTGCCCCCTGATGATTTGGGCCGACAGAGGTTTGAGTGGACGGGGGAGGCCCAGCTGCAGGGGTCACTGGCTCTGGGCTAGGCCTGATACGGCCTGGGACCCCTGCCCATTCTTCTGACAAGGCTGGCGTTCCTTTGGCCAAGGTGAGCTGGGGGAGCCACGGGAAGGCCTCCAGGTGGCTGCGGGGGGCCTGGCGCCTGTGGAGTCCCCCTTTGCGGTCTGTCAGGTTCCAGTGAATGTGCCGCAAACCACAAATGCCCACAATTACCTCTCCCCCTGGCGCTCCTGCCTTTCTGCGGGGAGGTGAGAGGTTGGAGGTCAGAGGTCAGCCTGGGCGGGGTTGAGCACGTATGCACGTCGGGGCTCCCGGTGTACTACATGTGGGGCGTGGCCGCGGCGGTCATGGCGGGGCTGTTGTCTCGGGCAGGTAGCCAAGGTGGAGTACGTCAGGAAGAAGCCAAAGTTAAAGGAAGTGCAGGTGCGGCTGGAGGAGCATCTGGAATGCACGTGCACCGCCGGAGGGCCGAACCCCGACCACCGGGAGGAGGAGACGGGTAAGTCCCGCCTCGGCGCGGCCCCTCCCACCCTGTCCCCTCAGCCTCCGCCTCAGCTCACTTGGCACAGTCCGCGGGGGGCGCCCGCCAGCCCCGACGGCGTGCTGGGGGACGCTGGACGTCCCCGCCCCGGTTGGGGTGCCTGGGAGCCGCGCGGCTGGGGCGGCGCCGGGACACCTCCCGTCCCCCATCCCAGGCGGACTCTGCCCGGAGGCAGCGTGGCGTTCTGACCCGCGGCGTCGGGCCCGATCCAGGGCACCAGGAAGTGTCTCTGTGCCAAAGCTAATCGCGTTTTCTTGCAGAAAGACAAACACCTCAGCTATTTATTGCCTCAGGTCCGCAGCCCTAACCCTTAGGCCCGCTCACACTCCCTGCCCTTCTGTTAACAGGAAGGCGTAGGGAGTCAGGTAAAAAACGGAAAAGAAAAAGGTTAAAACCCACCTAACGCAGCCAACCAGGTAGGCGCTGTGTGCGGCTGCGCCGTGGTTCTGCGGGGGGGAGGTGCCCGGCTGATCACAGACGAATCCCTCCCGCGGCAGCCAGCTCGCGGCTCTGATTGATCGGCCCTGATCGGCCTGCAAGCTTCCGGTGTCTGGCTGGGCTGCGGGTCTGCTCGCTCGCGTGTCCTGCTGCTCCCGAGTCCCCGCTCTGGCTTGGGTCTCTTGCGTTAATGGGGGAGGCCCTGGCGTCACGTGAGTGGAGTGAGTCGGGTTCCTGAATGGCAGTGGGGTAGCTCTGATGTCTGTTAGCCGGGATCACCTTGGGCAGGTTACCCGTCCCATTTGACAGATGGAAGACTGAGGCTTACAGGGATGATAGGTGAGGGAATTGAAGACTGTGCGGGGGGGGGGGGGGGTTTCCTGTCTGGAAATGTTTCACAGACATGTAGGGCTGTTGACTGCTGTGTTGGAAACTCTTTGGCTGCTGGTAATACCAAAACCAACAAGGGCTGGGGTGAGGCAGACATTTAGGAGCAAGTGTGGTGTCTGGGGGCTGTCTATCCTCAGAGTTGCCTCATGGCTCAGGATAGCTGCTGAAGCTCCAGAAATCACATCTACACTCCAGGCTGGAGGAGTAAAGTTGGGAGAGGGACAGAAGAGCCCTCTTAGAGAAGTCCCACTCAGTGACTTCTGCTGTGATACCCTGGCTGTCCTTCAGCTGCAAGAGGACCTGGGCAGCGTAGTTTTGTAGAGAGGCATGCTGCTTCCCAGAAGAAAATGGGATTTGGGTAACCACAGTCATGATGAGGGTAGTTTCCAGCCTTCTTGCTCCTTGTTGTTGGCCTGGAGAGCCTGGTCCTTGCCTCTGGTCACATGTGATCCCACAGCATCCCAAACAGGTGGTTGTGGGAGATGGTATCTCAGAGCCCAGGTGCTGGTTGAATGACTGCAGAAAGCTGCCAGGTCAGCTGCGTTGAGGTTGGTGGGTCTGGTGCATTCCTCTGGGGAGGAAAGGATCCACTAGGGTGGGTTCCTGAAGCGGCCTCAACACAATTTTTGCCTGTGATTTTTGCTTTCCCTGAGGGTGTGGCTCTGGGGGTGGTTTTGTGCCTGCATGTGCACCCAGTCTGCATACCATCGATTGGGCTCTGGCCTCCATGGGCCAGCCAATGACAGAGATGTCAAGTGCATGGGACGTAGAGTCCCTGCTAGCTTGTGAGTGGTACAGGTGATGTGGATGAAGAAGAGCTGTTCTTAGCCCAGAGCTCAGTGTAGATTTGCCTGGTTACCAAGACCCTGCCTGTCTGCCTGGCAGCACCCATCCTCAGTGTTGTCTTATGGCCCAGAATGGCTGCCAGAGCTCCAGAAATCATATCAAGCCCTCTGTTGGGGTGGGGGTGGAGAAAGAACACGAGGAAAAAGGCAAAGAAAGAACCATTCTGGGCCTCAGTTTCCCTCATCTGTACAATGGGAGAATGGGGCTTGTTCTAAGGAATGTTCTGTGAGATCCCAAGAGCCTCGTCCCAGTTCTGGTCAGGAGGTTACAGAAAGGGTACTGAGGCATATTTGATTTGGAAAGTGCCACAAAACCCTGAAACCCCGAGATTTGTCTTGGTGTGTGTGAGTGTGTTTCCCTGTGGTCACTATCCCTGCGGCGGCGTGCGTGCTCGGCTCCTTGTCAGTGTCCGTCTCTCTCCCCTCTCCCTGCAGATGTGAGGTGAGGATAAGCCAGCAGCCCTTTTCCGGGACACGGATGTACATGGCGTGTTACATTCCTGAACCTACTATGTACGGTGCTCATTGCCAGCGTGCGGTCTTTGTTCTCCTCCGTGAAAAACTGTCTCCATGCACACTCGGGAGAACAAAGAGACAGTATACATTTGTTTAATGTGACATCAAAGCAAGTATTGTAGCACTCGGTGAAACAATAAGAAGCTTCCTTGTCAAAAAAAAAAAAAGAGAGAGAGAGAGAGAGACAGAGCAAACAGAACCACAAAACATGACAAACAAAACTGACTCACAAAAATATCTAAACAGTTGTCGGAATGGAGGGACACCCCGTGGGATGGAAGCGACGTGCCTCGGCCGACCGGATTTCTGTCCAGGGTCACAGGTGCTTCTGCCAGGGACACAGCCTGCTTTCTGGAGGACTCCGGGCGGGGGCCGAGGGCCCTGCAGGGCAAGCGGGAGCAGGGATGTCCCAGAACTGCCACGGGACTTAGAAACACATCTCCTTGCTGTAGTGTTTAAGTCTATACAGAAACCTTCCCGAGAGCCTTAAGTGGATTTTTTTTTTTTTTTTTTTTTTTTTTTTTTACACCATAAAGTGATTATTAAGCTTTCCTTTTTACTCTTCGGCTAGCCTTTTTTTTTTTTTTTTTTTTTAATTATCTCTTGGATGACATTTACACCGATAACACCAGGCTGCTGTAAGTCAGGACAGTGGGACCGTATCTCCCCTCGCAGGATGCGAACAAATGAGATGTATTAAAATAAACATGGTATATCCACCTATGCATCACTTCCTAAATGTTTCCGGCTTTACGTGTTTGTCCCCTGCCCCCACTTTATCTTGCCTTTTAATTTAAGCCATTTCGAGAGAACTATGCGTGAACCAATCGAGTCCGTCCCGGGCCTGCCGCTCCCAGTCCTCGCCTTGGTGAGGTGGCCCTGTGCCAGTGTTTGGACAGAATCTGAATTCTTTATTTTTGGTAAGATGTTACGCTTTACATGTATTCAACAGAAATGTGTGTGTGTGTTGTGTTTTTGTTTTTGTTTTGTAAAGGTGAAGTTTGTATTTTTATCTAATATTACCAGTTTTGTATACCTGAGAGCCTGCTATGTTTTTTTCTTTGAATCAAAAGGAAAAAGAAAAACCCACCAACAAAACCCATACACGTGAGAAGTGCTTTGTGGTCACATTTTTCTAGTTGCATAACTGAGTCTAGACCCTGTCTCCTGGCCCGGGGCTGTCGCTTGGGGGTACCTTGGGCCACCCTACCACCAGAGCCTGTGCGGCGAGGCCTACCCTTGGGATTCTGGGATCTGATGGTAATGGGCCAACAATGCCATCCTGCCTGGGTGTGCGGCCTCGTGGAGACGGAGACCAGGCGCCCACCCGAGCAGCGAAGCAGACGATGGCCTTCATCCAGAAGTGAGTTGACTTCAGTGTCTGCGGGCTGAACCCGGGAAGGCCAGCCGCCCTGTGTCGCCCATGACCCGCTCTCCCTGCTCCAAACAGAGGCTGTGTGACTGTCATGATCCCTTTATTGCCTGTGGGGTCTCCGGAGCAAGAGCGAGCATCTCTGGAGTTGGTGTGTTCGTGGGAGAGTTTCTATAAAAGCATTCCTTCAGCAGCCCATCTTCACGGTGTGGTTCCTGGTCTGCAGTTCACGCGAAGGGCGGCAGGGGGTAGGGGCTCGAGGGGCGGGCCCAGGTGGCAGCATCCCCTCAGCTTGTGCTCGGCTGTGTGCAGCCCATGGAGGCTCCGTCCCCGTGCTGGGCATCTCACAGCTGCGCTGCTCGGGACATGGGGCGGTGGAGACGTGTGTGATGGTAGGTGGGCAACATGTGATTTATGGATTTATGTTTCTCCGAGATGCTGACAGTACTGCCCAGTTTGTTTTCCTTTGCCCAAAGCTGCCTGATGAAGGACCTGTCTGTCCATTAGGGTGCTTCTGGGGAGGGGATGGTGCTGGAAGACGGCTCAGAGCCCTGGGGCGTGTGCCTGTTGCCCTGGCCAGGGCCTGTGCTGCTGGGGCAGGCGGGTGGCCTCCACGCCCAGCCAGGAAGGGGCTGCTGCCCGCCCCGTGGAGGCTGCGGTCTGTCTGTGGCGGGATTGTTTCTGGATTGCAGGCCTGCGCGGCCCACAGGCTTTGTTGCGGCTTTGCCCTGCATTCCTGGCATTTCTGCTCCTGCCTGGGCCCCTCCCGGCCTGTCACCCTGGGCTGCACCTGGGTGCGCCCAAGTAGTCAGCGTCTGCTTGGGGCTGGTCCCTCACACTCTTGCAAGGCCTGTGCCCTTGAGCCACAGGCCTCTGTCTGTACCTCCTGGGGATGGTAGCCCGGCACACAATAAGGATTCTGTATTAGGCGCGCAGGGACCCAGCATGGGCCTCAGGGTCTCTGGCCTCCCTGTACAGAAGCACGTCCCCCCACCCTCGGCATACCCTCTTTTCTGTGGGTCTGGCCCTGCAGAGGGGCAAAGCCCTGGGCTCATGGGTCTCTCATGGGTGCACCTGCCTGGAGACCCGTAGCCACTGGTCACACCTGTCCTTGCCCTGTGTCGGAGGTCCCACCAGGTGCCAGGTGGACTAGGTGCCTCCCCACCTCCCTCGGAGCAGCTCCTGTTCCACACCAACTTGGTGTCCTGGTTTGCATAGTGAGTGCACCTGGCTGGGTGGCTGTCCCTGGTGTGTCCCCGTGCCACCCGCCAACCTGGGCTAGTCTCAGCTGCTGCTGGGGAAAGGCCTCTCGTGCTCGCCTCCCACATTCCAGGGGGTGGGAACGAAGGACAGGGCACTGTGCCCTTGGCATGCCCTTGACCCTCCCGGGGGCGGGGTGGGGGGGAGCCTGAGCAGAGAAGCAGTGGAAGGATGGTGGGCAGCGTTCTGCCAGGGGCCAGCGGGCCAGGCCGGACGCTCCACACTGCTGGGGCCTTGGTTGGCCCTGTGGGTGTCAGGCACCTGGGGCCCGAAGCAGCCTTTCCATGCCCTTGCCAGCACGCATCTGTCCCTGGAGCCGCAACTGTGGGACCCAGTCCAGAATGGCGGCCACCCAGGCCCCCAGGGAGAGCAGCAGAGGAGGAAGAAGCCTTTGGGTGGGGGGCACCCAGGGCCCTGAGCTCTGGGCTGTCCCCAGAGCAGGTGCTCCCCGGGCACATGCTGCTGAGCTGGGGTCCTGGTATGGAAGCGTGGCTGGCATGGTGCCCTGCGGGCTCCAGACTCACAGTGCGGAGACTGGACCGCTCTCTCCATTACTCCCATGTTCCCCGCAGGACGGTCCTTCAGCCTCACCGACTGCGTTCCCTGTGCTCTACTCCCATGCCTGACTCCCTTGTCCTGTGAGCCCCTTCCCCCACTCCACCCACCCTCCACCCCCAGCAGTGCTGAGTTCTAGCTCCTCTCCTTGTCACTGCTGCTGACACCGTGTCCCACAGAACACCGGCCGGCCCACCTTTTATCCCACGTGCTCCCCCGTCCTGCCTCACCTGGAACGGAGCCGAGACCCCCGGTCCTGGGGCCAGGCCTCTGGTGGGTGTCAGGGTTTTGGGAACAATTGTACCAGTGCCGTCCATGCCAGGGCCTGTGATCTCCTCGTGCAGATCCAAACAGAGGTTCCGAGGCTCAGACATCCCCCAAGGCAGCAGCTGGAGGTGGGACTTGAGTCTGGTCCCCTCCCCGCTTGTGTCCACTTGGGCTCCTGGCTGCAGCTCCCCCGGGAAGCCTGCTGTTGTCCCCATCTAGCCCCTGCCAGCTGCATCCCAGGTGGCTCCCAAATGGCCCCGTCCCGGGGCTCTGGGTCCCAGGGCCTGGCTGGGCTGTGGTAGGCACCCCAGACCCTGCCAGCAGAGCCCTCTGGGGATGGAGGCAGCAAGGGGACATATGTGGGTCCGTCTGTCCTGCCTGTCATGTGGCCCACTCTGCGGAGGCCCAGACTGAGACTCAGTGTTTCCCCGTGTGGCTGGGACGGGTCTGTGTTAGCTGAACGTTGCATTGCAAATTCAGTTCACCTTGGTTCCTTGGTGCTGTGATAGTTCATTTTTGGCAGTGATATAAAGTGACTTTTCTGCTTCAGTTAACAATTTAGGTGGAACGGGGGTCAGGCAGTGCCGGGTGGCTGAGTGGCTGGCAGCCTTAACCAGGCTTTGGGGACAGTCATACTCCCGGGTGGCGGTAGGCGGCTGGCTGTGTGGACACAGAGCTGGGGGCCATGAAGTTGTGCCCTGGTCATACCTTTAACGCGGGTTCCCTAGGCCAGAGCCAGAGAAAGGCTGCTGGGCAGGCAGCTCTTAGAGAGGAGATCCCGGGATGAGGCAGGGAGCCCTGAGCACCGCCGGTGCCCACCGCTGGGCTCCAGCCAATGGGACCCAAAGGGCCTTGCCGAGTGCCCAGTGCCTGTGTAAGTGCTGAGTTCAGCAGGGGCCCTCCTGACACCAGAGGAGGCGGGCCGAGGGCCCAAGGGCACTGTCAGGCCGCCTCTGCTTGGGGGGAAGTGGGTAGATGGGACACGCCTGCGTGGGCCTGAGTGGGTGGGCCGGGAGGAGCTAGTGTTTCTGGGGCCCATGAGCTGAAGCAGAGAAATGCCCCGAGCCCATCCTGGCTGAGCAGGGCTCTTTATAAAGAGTTCCGTCATGGACCCTTTGCGTCCACTTGTTGGGGGCAGCCAAGGGTGTGGGGTGAGAATGTGGCTCTGTTGGGCTCTTCCGTGCTCTGAACTACCCGGTAGTGTGATCTTGGGTATCTCCTATGACCTTGGATGACCTTGCCATGTGACTCTGGGTGTCCTCACCGTGTGACCTTGGTAGGTCTCTTCCTGCTCTCGGAAGCTGTTTCTGGACAGCTGTGCTGGTGTGTGCAAAGGGCTTGACCCCAAGCAGATTGGGGTGGGGTGCCAGGGTCCTTGCCACACAGAGGAGAGGTAAGGGAGGAGCTGCCCTCCAGGCTGGGGGAGGATGAGTGGGAGGCGCACAGACCCCAGAACTCTCAGACTTACATGTCCACCCACCCAGGCGGCTTCTCAGGGATGGCAGTGTCCAAACACCCGCACCTGTCCCTCTTCCTCACCAGGCTGGGAGCACAGGGCATGCGGTGGATGTGCAGGAGGACCCCGTGTGAGGGCTGGGAAGCCTCTCCGCTCTTCCCTCCCAGTCCAGGCCACCTGGGCCAGTCACACCTTTAGCTGAAGTGACTTCCCGGGTCCCAGTGTGTCTCCTCCCCAGCTGGGGAACCACAGGCAGGGCTGGGGGTCTGGTCTTTTCTGGTTCCTCAGCAGCCCATGAAGGGAGGGGATGGGCCCCTGTGGTCCATCTCCCGTTGTCCTGACTGCACCTAAGGAGGAGGCCCTGGTGTCACCCAGCCTGGCCTCGGAGGAGATAGCAGAGGACAGGAGCCGTCCTGTCACCCCAAGCTGCCCAGCCCCCAGGCAGCCGCAGCCGGACTCCACCCCCACGCCCTGCAGGGCACCGGGACGCAAAGCGTGTGGTTTCTGCAGAATAAAACGGTGACTGTTTCCAACCAGGCCCTTGAGCCGCCAAAAAATGTGGCGTATTTGCTGTCTGGCCCCCAGCCGGCTGATCGTGGGCAGCGTTCCTGGGAGGACGCCCCGCCGTGCACCAGACACCATTCCCTGCTGGGCCTGCCGCCGGAGGCCCCTGCCTGGCAGTCCCCGGGGATGGAGCTCCCCCAGCCCTCACCCCAGCCCTTCTGGCCCCTGGCTCTGTGTTGCCATGCTCCATCAGGGCTTCCCAGGTGCTGTGCAGCCCGAAGGCCCTCTGTGATTCTGATGTGCAGGGCAGACAGACAGATGGACAGAAATACTTCTTTCCCCTCCAAGTTTCTCTGAGATGGTCCCTAAGTGGGGTCCCCCTGCAGGCTTCAGGGTTGGCTGGGGATGGAGGGGGAGGGCTATGTCCCTCCCCGGTGGGGTCAGCCACAGAATGTGGGCAGTGAGTCCCCATCCCCTTATCTGGGGTACTCTAGGCCTTTCAGACTAAATGTCATCCTGACTGTCAAGGGCAAGGGGCCCAGAGCACAGAGCTGTGTGCGTTGGTCAGGTTTCCCAAACCTCTGCCAGTGGCCCAGCCCTGTGCTTGTCACCCCTCTGGGCTCAGGGCTGACTGTGCCCTTTTAGAGGGTGCCTGTTGGAGGGCCTGGGCAGGGCACCCCATTCCTCCTTTCCCTGCTGGTCCTGAGATGCCTGCTGGTGTAACGGGCCTGGGTGGGCATGTGGGGTGGGGGGGGTGCACCAGCACCTTCTCTAGGTGTCTTGAGGGGGTCTTCCTTTGGGGCTGACAGGGGACAGGCCCTGGGACCCTGGCCTTTCCTTTCAGCTGCCCCCAGGGTCCTTCCTGGTCCCTGCGCCTCCACCCCTGGACTTAGGGAGAGCCGGCAGCTGTCCCTGTCGTATCCCCCCGGTGCCTGCCCTTAGGGGCCCAAGGTCTCCTTAGGCCCCAGAGAGAGCCTGTGAGCCTTTCCCTACAGCTGCATTTTTGGTGAGAAAGAGGCCTCTGCAGACTTGCTGGGACCTGCGCTCCCAGAGAGGCGGCTGCCACTCGGAGCAGGAGGCTCTTTCCTGCACGGTGCCAGGACCCGGGGTCTCCTGGCTCAGCACCACCATGCCTGCTGTGAATTCTGCCCAACCCTGGGGCCACCTTCCTATCCTGTGCTGGTCCAGGGCCCTCCACCCTGTCCTCCAACACAGCCTGGCAGTGTCCATGCTCCCTGCCCCTTCCCCCAGAGCAGCATGCGCCTGGACGGCCTCCAGGGCCAGCAAGCCCCAAGTTCTAGACAGCCAGAGGCTGTGGCTGTGTCTCCAGGTTTCCAGAAGCTCCTCATTCATTCGTTTGTCCTTGTCTCGGAGAGAGCCCACACCAAGGTGGTTCCTAGACAGGGGTGGGGGGCAGCACACAGGGTTGCCCCCTCTCTGGGCCTCCCTCATCTCACCTGTGATCTGAGACCATAGTACGCCAGAGTTGCCCAAAATTTGTGCGCCCGGGATGATTTTAGGGGATGCAGCCCTGAAAATTTAGAACCATGTTTTCTCCTAAGAGTTTATAGTTTTAGCTCTTCTGTTTAGGTCTTTGACCCATTCTGAATTCATTTCTATATGTGTTGTGAGGTAGGGGTCTACTTTATTTTTTTGCACATGCATGTCCATTTGTTGAAAGACTGTTTTCCTCCCGTTGAATTGACCTGACACCCTTCTTGAAACTCAGTTGACAGTGAATGTAAGGGCTTATTTCTGGACCCTTGAGGCTTTGTCCCTCCTTTGCGTAGCCCTGCACCGTCCTCATGATTGTGGGGTCTGGTAAAGTTGACGTCGGGAAGTGTGCGTCCTCCAACCTTGTTCTTGGTCAACGCTGTTCTGGCTATCGGGGGTCCATTGTCTTCCTGTTTGAATTTCAGGATCAGCTTGGCAATTTCTGCAGAAAAAGCAGCAATCAATTTGTCGGGGCTTGAATCTGTGGATCAGTTTGGGAGTTTGCAACTGTAGTATTGCATCTTCAGTTTGTTTCAGTGATGTTTTTGTAACTTAACATGCGAAGCTCACAATTCTTTGCCGAAATTTATTCCCAAGTATTTTATTCTCATCCATGCTCTTATAAATGGAATTGCTTTCTTTCTTTTTTTTTTTTTTGAGATTTTATTTATTTATTTGACAGACAGATCATAAGTAGGCAGAGAGGCGGGCAGAGAGAGAGAGAGAGAGAGAGAGAAGCAAGCTCCCCTCTGAGCAGAGAACCCAATGTGGGGCTCGATCCCAGGACCCTGGGATCATGACCTGAGCCGAAGGCAGAGGCTTTAACCCACTGAGCCACCCAGGCGCCCCTGGAATTGCTTTCTTTTTTTTTTTTTTTTTTTTTTTTTTTTTTTTAAAGATTTTATTTATTTATTCGACAGAGAGAGATCACAAGTAGGCAGAGAGGAAGGCAGAGAGAGAGGAGGAAGCAGGCTCCCTGCTGAGCAGAGAGCCCGATGCGGGACTCGATCCCAGGACCCTGAGATCATGACCTGAGCCGAAGGCAGCGGCTTAACCCACTGAGCCACCCAGGCGCCCCTGGAATTGCTTTCTTAATTTAATTTTTCTCATTGTTTATTGCTAGGGCATACTGATCAATATGCAATTGGTGTTATGTATTGATCTTGTGTTCTGCAACCTTCCCGACTTGTTTATCAGCTGTGTGTTTGTGTGTGTGTGTGTGTGTGTGTGTGTGTGTCTGAATTCCTTAGGATTTTCTCTGTACAAGACCATATCATCTTCAGATAGGGTAGTGTACTTCTGCCTTTTCAGTCTGGTGTGTTTTTTCTCGTGTGTGTGTGTGTGTGTGTGTGTGTGTTTAGTTGCCCTGGCTGGAACGTTCAGTACATTGAGTCGAGGTGGGGAGAGTACCCAGTGTTGTCTTCCTCCTGATCTTGGGAAGTACGTTTTAAGTCTTTCACTATGAAATACGGTGCTTGCTTAGTCAATGCCCTTTATCCAGTGAGCAAGTTCCCTTTTGCTTCTACTTTGCTGAGTGTTTTGTTTTGTTTTAAATCACAAAACACTGTTGGGTTCTGATCAAATGCTTTTTCTCCAATTGAGGTGATCATGTCTTTTTTTTTTTTTTTTTAATTCCTTTAATAGAGTGTATATATGATATGGTTCTTGTATGTTAAACCAACCTTGCATTCCTTGGATGAACCCCATCTGGTCATGGGGTATAATCACTTATTTTACATGTTGCTGGATTTGGTCTGCTGATACTTCCTGGAAGGTTTGTATGTCTGTACGTGAAGGGTAGTGGTCCATGGTCTTCTTTTCTTGTGATGACTTGGCTTTGGTATCAACACATAAAAATAATGATTCCATGAGAATGAGTTCCTTCCTCTTCTGCTTTTTTCTGAGCTGTTCTTCTGAACACTTCTGAAGTGTTCATGAAGCCTTGGTGTTAATTCTTGTTTAAATGTTTGGTAGAATTCACCCAAGAAGCCTGGCCTTGTCTCTGTAGGAAGTCTGTCTGTCTGTCTTTCTTTCTTTCTCTCTCTCTTTCTTTCTTTCTCTTCCTTTCTTCCTTTCTAAATGAAGTCATTCTCTGTGCTCATTATGGATCTTCATTTTTCTTGGAATCTTTCTTTTTGCGTTAGTTTCCATAGTTTGCAGGTTTCTGGGAACCCATCCATTTCATCCAGGTGATCTAATTTCTTGGTGTACAACTGTTGCGAGTACTCCTTATAGTTCTTTTTATTTCTGTGAGGTTAGTAGTAATGCTCCCTTTTTTCATTCCTGATTTTGGTAATTTGAGTTCTCTCTCTGTGGGAGTAAAGCTAAAGGTTCAACAGTTCTGTCTCTCTTTTCAGAGCTTCGACTTCCGACTTTGTCAATATTCTCTCTTGTTTCTCCTCTGCATTATCCTTTCCCTCTAAGCTTTGTTTATTTCATTTGCCTGCTTGCTTTGGGTTGAGTTTGCTCTCTCTCTTCCAGTTTCTTAAGACAGAAGAGTAACTTACTGATTGGAGATCTTTCTTTCTTTCTTTCTTTTTTATTTTTTTTAACAAAACAGGAGTTTGTGGTTATGGATTTCCCTCCAAGTGTGGCTTTGGCTGCACACCATGAGTTTTGGTGTTTGTATTCTCATTTCCGTTCACCTTAAAAGTATTTGCTAATTTCCCTCCCTCGAGTACTTCTTGCACTTCTATGTTTTTTTTCTACTCACGAAGAGTACCTTCCCAGCTATTAAATATTCTTCAAAACTGTGATTTCTTCTGGCTCCCTGGGTGCGCACCTGGGTCCAGCCACCACCTGATGATGTCCCTCTGGGGCTGTGGAGGCGACCGCCTTGTCTCCTATCCCCTGTGGGATCTGGCTGAGTCCCTCAGCGGGCAATATTTCTAGAAATGGAAGCACCGTGAAAGGTCCTTGTCACAAACATCCCTTCCTAGTGGTGGGTGTCCCTGCCCTGTCCTGGCTGTGTGCAGTAGCCCAGTGTCCTCGGGCCAGTGGTGTAGCCTGCACAAGCACAGGGAGACAGAGCCCTCCTGCACAGAGAGCAGGTGCTGGACTGTGTGGCCAGCACTGTGAGATGCCCAGTGTGTGTGGCACCGAGGGGGCATGGCCATTGGGATGGCCTCTGCATGGCCTTTAGAGGCAGAGGGTAGTCCCCTCTATGATGCACACGGCCTGCAGAGCCCTCCACCGTTTGAGCAAATAGTATCGCTTTCACCTGGAGGCCGAGCCCCAGGCTGAAAGCAGGTCTGGGAACACTGAGCAGGTATAGTGCACAGGCCTGGCTGTGTGACCTCTGGGAAAGGCCTCCTTTCTCTGGGCCTCAGCCCCTGGGTCCTGGTGATTGTCAGGGGCTGTGTTTCGCAGAATATTTGCGGGTTAAGGAGAGTTTTTTTCAGGACTTCACATCAGACACCTTAACCTGGCATCTCACTGTGATACGGATCCTCTCCGGTGGGGCAGTAGGAACAGGGACAACACTCACTGGTATCCCCCACCAAAGCGGGCCTTCTTCCCTCCCCTCCTCCCTCCTCGCCTCCCTCCCTCCCTCCCCTCCTCCCTCCTCTACTCCCTCCTTCTTCCCTCCTCGCCTCCCTCTCCTGTTTCTCCTTCCCCTCCTCCTTCCCCTCCTCCTTTCCCTCCTCCCTCCTCCTCTCTTCTCCCTACCCTCCTCCTCCCTCCTTCTCCCCCCTCCACCCTCCTCCTTATTCCCTCCCTGTCCCTCCTCCCTCCCCCTCCCGGCTCCTCCCTATCCCTCTCACCTCCTCCTCCTCCCCCTCCTCCCCCTCCTCCCTTTCCATTTACCTCCTCTCCCCTCCCCTTTCCCTTCCTTCTCCTTCATTTGTTTGGAAACCACCTTCCTTGGGATTAGGGCTACCTTGGGAAGACCCTGGGGACTGCAGCTGTCCCCTCCCAGACCCAGTCTCAGGCAGCAGCCTCAGCAACAGGATTGGGTTGGGGGGGAGCTTTGTACAAGGCCTGGGGCTGGGGCCGTGGGCAGAGGCCTCTGTTTACCTAATGCCGGGTGTGGGGGGGTTGGCAAACAGCCCTTGGCTGCTCGCCTGCCTTGTCTGTCTGCCTGGGTGGCGGCTAGAGGCCCCTCAGCCCTGCACACCTTCCTCCCTGCCCCGCCCCCCCTCACACACTGACCTTCGGTGACCCTGAACGCAGGAAATCCCTGAAGCTAACTTACACGAGGCTGGTGGGAAGTGAGCTTGTGTGCGTGTGTGTGGGGGGGTGCCCTTGGGAGTCACACCCTCTCACACCTTCTCTGGCCCCAAGCTCCCAGGGAAACACCTGAGCAGACTCCAGGCTGGCCCCTTTGGGGAGGCTGAAGAATGTGCCAAGAATCTTGGGTGAGCCAGCCTTAGCTCTAGGGGCAGAGAGGGAGGGTGTGTCTGAGGACACAGAGTGATGCCCTAGGCTCTTCCTGGGGCTCAGGGACACCCCCCCCCCAGAGCCTGCCAATCTTTAGGTCCCCCGGCCCGCACCCTGAGCACACGCACTGGACTTCCCGCCAGGTCCTGCAGGTTCCAGCCCATGACTAGGAGGAAGTGGGAGGCATGACTGGGGACAGCAGAGGGATAGACCCCACTTTTGGAGGCGGGCTGGGTTCCCGTGCCAAATTCATAACAGCCCGAAAAACACCCTCTGGAAAAAAGCAGCCCAAATCTCGTGTGCTTAAAAAATTCTGGCATTTTCCCCCTCAAAATCTGTCCTAGTTATGCTTGAGATCTCCTGACCCCAGAATACTTTTATTTATGACAGAAAATTCATCTCCATGGCAACGTCTTCGGAAGCCGCAGCCTAGAGATGATAGCTCTCTGAGCAATGAAGACAATAAATGGATTTTTCACAAAAAATGGCAAGAGTGACTCCAGTGTGAAGGGCATCCAAGGGAGGGAGTAAGAGGGAGGGACCCGGGGAGGTGCAAAGCCCACCAGGTTGTAGGGTGCGGGAGGACGCTCCACAGTGATCTCTGTTGCAGCTTTTGAAGAACAGTCAGTTCTAACATCCCACAAATGTGACCCAGCCCGGGACAGCAGTGGAGGCCGTGGCAAATGCCCCTCCCCAGGCACAGCAGGGCTCTCCCCATGTGGGCCTGACCCAGCCCCTGCCCAGTAACACCTGGACCTCCTATCCCTCACCTGGGGGGTGGGCATGGGGCGTGCCAGAGCTCCCATTGTCCTGGTCCTTAGGAGTCCAAGGCTGAAGCCCTTCTCTGTGCTGTGCTGTAGGGTGGCCCACATTCCACAGGGAGGCAAGCATTGGTCGGTGCTGGTGGAGAGTTTCTCTTGTTGGGACCCAGCTGGGTGCCTCTTGTGGGCACTGCAGTTGGACATCAGATTGTAACTGCCTCGTGTGTCTCTTCCATTGATCTACCCATCCACCTACCCTCTCACCCATCCATCTGTCCATCCGTCCATCCATCCATCTATCTGTCCATCCACCCACCCCCATCTACCATCCATCCATCTGTCCATCCACCTACCTCTCACCCATCCATCTGTCCATTTGTCCATCCATCCATCTACCCACCCACCCCCATCTACCATTGATCCATCTAGCCATCCATTGAAGCATCTGTCCATCCACCTACTTCCATCTACCATCCATGCATCCATCCTTCCATCCATCCATTCACCTACCCTCATCTACCTACCATCCATCCACCTACCCCCCATCTAACGTCCATCCATCCATCCATCCATCCGTTGGAGCATCCAACCATCTATCCATCCATCTATCCATCCACCCCATCTACCATCCATCCATCCATCCATCCCATATACCATCTATCCATCCATCCATCCATCCATCCACCCACCTACCCCCATCTACCATCCATCCACCCATCCATTGAAGCATCCAACCATCTATCTATCCATCTAGCCATCCACCTACCCCCATCTACCATCCATCCATCCGTTGAAGCATCCAACCATCTGTCCAGCTATCTATCCATCCATCCACCCCCCATCAACCATCCATCTGTCCCATTCATTCATCCATCCATTTATCTGCCCATCCATCCATCCATCCATCCTCCATCCATCCATCCTGGCATCTACGCATCCATCCATGTGTCCACCCACCCATCTATCCATGTATCCATCCATCCATCTACCCATCCATCCATCTTCCATCCCATCCATCCATCTATCTATCCATCATTCATGTATCTAACAAACATTTCTTGAGCACCTACCAGGGGCCTATCACTGTGCTTGGCACTACGAATCTTTATTTTCATGGAGCTAACCATGGAAAAGAGGAAAGTTGGGCATTAATCACGGAATGAACAAAAATTGCAGAGGGATGTAAGGGCTTGAAGGAAAATGGCAGTGGTGGCTAAAGCAGCTTGGATCCCAATGCTGGATTGGGTGTTTGATTCTCACAACCATTCCACGGGTTAGGAGTCATGAGCAGCCTCGGTTTTCCAGGAGGAGAAAGTGAGGTGCAGGCTCAGAAGGGCAGTTGCCCCAAAGCTCATAAGCGGAGGAGTCAGAATTTGAACTTGAGGCTGTCTGGGTTTTAACTCCTCGGGGTCTTCAGCCTCTCTGGGGCTTGAGGCTGCCTGCTGATGGCACCCGCCCTTGTCTGGTGGCATCAGGGAAGAGTCCCAGCGTAAGTGGTGGCCCCAGGACTAGCAGGGGCCCTGGATGAAGCAATGGGGGAAGAGTGTCCCCCACAGGGCCAGCTGAGAGCGCCCTTTGGCAACTCTGGGAAGCCTCTGCCTCTCACAGAGTCCGGGCAGTGGGGGCAAGAGGGAGGAGGATGTGGGGCGGGAGAGGAGGGAGCTGCAGTCCTTCCTTGCCGCCCACCTCCCCACCCCAGACCACCTGTCACCGAGCTCTGCTGAGGGGCTGCCCCTGAGGACAAGATGGAGAGATTAGGCGAGGTTAGCCTTCGGTTTCCAAACATTAAAAAAAAGTTAGACAAAGCCCTTCTTCAGAGGAGACGCCACTGTCTGGAGGCCAGACGCTCCTGGGCTTGTGCTGTTCCTCGGGGCAGTTTGAAGCCATTAATTAGTGGGATCAGGTGCTGGCTTCCTGCCGCCACCCAGCCTCCCCTTGGCCTTCCTGCTTGTGGTGGAGGCCAGCCTCTGTCGGGGTGCCCCTCCTGGTCCTGGCTGTGAGTGGCTTGGCCCGGCTCCTGCAGCTCGTAGGACCTGTCCCAGCACGCTTTCTGGCCCTGCCCGTTCCCCTGGGGTCCATGGGAAACTGAGGCCTGTGCTGCCTCCCATCCTGGGGTCCTATGCTGGGCTCACTCCTTCCTGCCCTTCGGCTGGCTCTCTGGGCCTCCTCACCGCTGAATCAGGGACCTTGGTGGGGCCAGACCCCTGGTGCCTCCTGTGCCCACCCTACCCTTGCTCAGCATGCCTGGGGCTTGGCCTGGGGTCCAAGCAGAGAGCAACTTGGTTTGGGGTGATAGGAACCATGGAATCAGGCCACTCAGTCTGGGGCTTTTCTGGGAATCTTCGTGCCTTGTCACCCTGGACAGATGTGGGAGAAGGAGACCCCCCAGAGGGTCAGTAGCGCTTCCCCCAGGCCCCAGTGGAGGTCAGCTCCCCCCAGGGCCACAGGGCAAGCGCTTGGCCCCTGCCGCCCCCCCACCCCACTTCTGGGGCCTGCGGTCCTGAGGGACCAGGCCTACCTCATTCCACCCCAGGCATGTTGTCTCCCCCGGCTCTGTTTCTGTTGGTCTGCTTCATAGCACCCCCAAAATGTTCCTTCCCAGATCTAGAGAGAGGGGATATCTTTCCTCCTCTGGTACCTGAGCTGGATTACCCGCTCCAGGTGCCTGCCCACATCCAGGCTGGGCATGCTGGGAGCACAGAGGGACCCATATCCCAGCCACTTCCCTACTCGCTCCTCTAGGCCTTGGACACCAGCCCCACCTTCACCTGACAGGAGCTGTAAGCAGGCCTCCCACCAGCCCCCAACCCTGGGCAGCTCTTCCACCTGAATCTTAAGGTGCTGCCTGCAGTGGCAGTTAAGGGTCCTGGGAGAACCATGGGACAGAGGCTTCTAGGGGGACCCCTCCCCATGGCATCACTGGGCCAAGCCCCCAAGTCAGTTCCTGACCTGCCCCTCCCAGGCTACAATGAGACAGGGGCCATGGATTTCTAGGAGGGAAGACAACCTGTGGGCTTTTTGGCAAACGAAGCATCCAGGGATCTCGGGAAAATGAAGCCTGGTGCTGATGCTCTGTGCTGGGGCTGCTTGTGCAGAGGGCATCCCCCCTCGAGGCCCCTCTGGGACAGCACCTGTCTACCCATTCTAGAGGCTTGGCTCTGGCCACAGTTTTGGGGAGCTGTCCCTGACTCTGCACCCAGCTTCAGCAGAGACTGTGCTGGGTACGTAGCAGTATGTTGAGCTCTGGTTGTGCCCCTGGGGCCTCGAGCTGAGCTGTGGGCACAGCACAGGGCCCTGATTGTCCTCGGCTAACAGATGAGTACCTTGGGGGTCTCTCCAGGTTTCAGGACCTGGAAGGGTGGCTGCCGGAGCCAGGGTTCCTCAGGTGCATAAGGAGGGAAGCCCCCCCCGAGCCTGGGCTTGGCCGAAGTCCTATGCTCAGTTCCAAGCAGTGTTATCTAGGCCTTGCCCGCTAGACCATGACCTTCAGGGAAGGATGGTATCTCGGGTCTGTGGTTTTTGGAGCAAGGGACAGATACATGGTAGTTGTGCAAATTTTGAGTGCCACACTGGAGAAGACACACAGCCAACAATAGGCAGACGGGGAAGGATGTCCAGTAGCATCAGCCATAAAGGAGATGCAAGCAAAAACCACGGAGGGATGAAAATGAGTGCACTGGCAGGACCATGTCCTGCCTGGCCCTCCCTCCCTTACAAGAGCTCTGGGAGCACCTAGCCCTTCCCCAGGCCCAGGTGCTGGTGCATGTAAGGAAGAGCACCAGGAATGTTCCAGTTTATAGCCACAGAATGTTGGTACCAAGCCCTCAGGAGCCCCTCGGCCGTTGTTTGGTTTGGTATGCTTGCTCTGTGGATAAGAAAAGTGGGGATCCAGAGTGGGGGGCGGTGAGGAGGCCACAGAGCGGGCCAACCCCTGGGGCTGCGGGATCCAAGCCCACCCTCCTGGACCACGTCCCTGGTGCCTGCCCGCCTCTGGTCCCTGGGGTGTCATGACCCACGGTGAGGGCCGTGGGGTGGGGGGTGGGGTCTGCTGGGAAAGGCCCTCGGGTAAAACAGCCCCATTTTAGGAGGGAACCCCAGTTTATTTTTACACATGTTTGGAGAATGGGTTGCAAAAATATGAATAATTCATCTCTCCAAGAGCTCGGCTTCTCAGATTGAGGTCAGAAGAGGCTGAATTAATTTTGTGTCTTAATGTGACAAGAACAACAACAGTGATGCATTGGTCTACCCCATCGTGCAACCTGCTGAGGACACAGGAGGGTTTGTCCAGCCATGGGGAGGGCCAGCACCCAAGCCAGGGCAAGGGGTGCCATGGACACAGAGCCCTTGCTGTCTCCTTGCAAACCCACACAGTGTTGGAGCTGTGCATTACCTGAGCTCGAAGTGCTTTCTGCTCAGAGGCTTTGGGGTCTGTGCCCTGAAACCCTGTTTCCGCATCCCAGCGGGGCCATCAGGAAACAACCACTTTACGCGGTGTCTTGTTGCCATGTGGTATGGTGTCGCAGTGTGTGACTGGAACCCGGGTCCCCATGAAGGATGCTGGGCAGCCAGCGAGGGAAGCTAACCCCTTCTCTGGACAAGGGCAGAGCTGTGCTTCCCGCAGCCTGGGTCCCTGAATGATCCCGGGGCAGGCTTCGTGTGAGGGACGCAGAAGCTCCTTCTATGCCAGGCTGTGCAGGTTTGGGGTTTGTGAGAATGGCCAGGCCAGACGGCCCCTGTGAGCTGGCAAAGGAAGCTTCAGGTGAGGTGACTATCCTTGTGTTGTACAAGGATCACACAGCCTATTAGTGAAAAAGGCCTTACCTACCTTGAGCCCTCCATGCCAGAGTGCAGCCAGGCGGGGGGCACCCAGGAGCGATAACCAGTCCTACGTTTGGGATCTGGGGTTTGCTGTGGTCTCGTGTGTGGCCCTGGCTTCCCAGGACCCACTGTATCCGGGACCTTCCCTGCAAAGCCAGGATTGCCCTGGAAGGACCAAGCCCATGGTTCTAATGCCACTGACAAGAGGGTTTCTTTAGAAAAATATATTAAACTTTCTTTCTTCATATTACAAAAGGAATACATGTTCACTTTAGCATAAAGATGAAGAGACACACTTACTGCAGTCATTTTGGTGATGGGACTTCAGGGACGACTGCTGGGGGTTTCTGAGAATATCCTCTTGGCTCTTCTAAGGACACACCAGCCAGGGGTGTCATTAGAGGTTAGTGGATAAGGATGTGATGCCTGGAGCTATAGCAGTCTTCGTGCAACCATGAGGACCAGTTCTGAGGACCAAGGCCAAGTGAGGATGGCAAGACAGATGAGGAGACATCCCATATCCTGTGATGTCACATAATCCCTAAGGGCCCCAACCCGAACTTCCTGTCACACTTGAAAGCCATTCCAAGTTGGCTCTTCTATACTTCAGCCAAAGGCCTCCTAAGTTGTTTACGTCCTTGTGTATGCACATGCAAGGACTTGTGTATTAACATGTCCCTTCTTATTAATGTGAACTTGGGCCAAAGGCTGGCTTCCTGTGCAGAGCAGGCTGGGAAAAGTCAGTTTTAGGAGAGGAAGTGACAGAGAGAGGGGCCCGAGGGGCTGTGACCAATACTGAGCCAGTCCTGTGGGGCTGATGCCACAGTGGCATGCTCCTTGAGTGCTGTCCCCTCCTTGTCACCAAGGGACAGTGCTGGGGGAGCCGCATGGCCACTTACCCGCTATAGGCACCCCCCACCAGAGTTCCTCCCATACTTTCTCTGTGAGCTGGGCTAGCTCTGAGTTAGCGGGAGGCCCGTGGGGTCAGCTGTGCAGCTGCCGGACTCTTTCCCACAGAACTCTGAGGAGGGGTGAGTAAGTCGAGCTATTTTTAATGTCCTCAGTCCTCCGAGTTGCTATCTTAATTTGTAAGACGTAGTTAATGCTCCTTAGAAACTCAAGCCTGCCTGGGAGCCCCTGGGGAGCTGCCAGGACAGAGTTCGCCACCAGCCCTCTGGCCTTCCCCCTCTCGGAGGGAGGAGTGTGTGCCTGGCCTGGGCGGGCCGTGGGAGGAGGCCCAGCACCACTCTGGCGTGGCTGCTTTCCAGAAGCTTCCTCCAACCCTGCCTCCCTCCCGGCCCAGTCCCCAGGGACTCTGGGGGGCAGGCGGGAGTGGCGACATGCTGCACTTGCCAGCCACCGTGCTGGACACGTGGCTCTGTGGAATGGATTCCCCAGGACCATGTGGCACAGGAGTCCCATAGGCTTGGTGCGACACTCCCAGGTTTTGGGTGAGGACAGCTCCCTCCTCGAGACCCACCTTTGTCCATGGCTATGGTGGAGACTGGGGTGATTGCCCATCAGACCCTGGGCATCCACTGACCCACTCCTGGGTTAGCCCCAGAGGCAAGTGTCCCCTGGCTCACAGTACTGAGGAGGGCATGAGGGCTCAGGCAGGTGGGTGGCTGACCCGCTCACCCAGCAGATCCAGGCTTGGGAGCCAGGCTGATCTTTCCCCCATCCTCTGCCCGGATCCAGAACGTTCTGCCTTAGTGTGCACGACATGACCGAGGCCTTGCAGAGGCCTGCGATCAGGCGCATGGTGGGTGTTGTGTTGCTCATCCCCTCATTCAGCAGGTGTTTGTTGAGCGGACGCCATGGGCCAGGCTCTGGGTGAGCCGTGGGGATGAGACAGGTGCCGGACGCAAGAGGTTATGCCCTGGAGGCTGAGTAGATAGTGGACAGAAGAGCACTGTGGGGTGTGGCTCACATGGTGAGGGGGACACAAGGGAGCCGCAGGGTGGGGGCATGCTGGGTCAAGTGGTGTCCCCCCCAGAATTCATGTCCACCCAGAACCTGTGCAGGAGGCCTTACTTGGAAGGACTCTGCAGGTGTGATGGTTAAGGGGAAGTCGCGCTGGAGCGGGGTGGTGTCCTCACAGAAGAGGGGAGCATGGACACGCACACCAGGAGGAGGCCAGGCGGCAGCGATGGTGGGGCGCAGCCCTCTGTCCATGAGCCCAGGAGCATCAGGGATTGCCGACAGCTGCTAGAGGCTGGAGGGGAACACTGAGCAGGTTGTCCCTCACAACACCAGAGGGACCCGTGGGCCAACTCTTTCCTCTCCGACTGACAGTCTCCAGAGCTGTAAAGGGGACAGCCCTGGTTTGCAGTCCTTTGTTCTGGCAGCTCTGGGACACCCATCAGCTTTTTGGCTTGCAGCTCTGGACCCTGAGGACGTCCTGATGCTGCTTCTCGCCTCCGGGCCAGTGCTGTCCAACACATTAAGCACGTCCACTCACACGGGAGGAGCTGCTGTCCACCATGGCAGCCCCTGGCCTCTTGTGTCTACCAGGCACCGGAAGTGTGGCCTGTGTGATCGAGGGACCAAAGGGTTAAAATTTC
This sequence comes from Mustela putorius furo, assembly GCF_011764305.1. Taxonomy (NCBI): domain Eukaryota; kingdom Metazoa; phylum Chordata; class Mammalia; order Carnivora; family Mustelidae; genus Mustela; species Mustela putorius. The sequence goes on from NW_025421293.1 coordinate 15,304,901, forward strand.
TCTTCTCTAAAATTTCTCTTACTTCTTACTTTCTCTTACTTCTACTGTCATGCGCTGCACTCGGTCCTGGGGGATCATCTCTGTTTGCAGCCCGCTCTCCCTCTAAAACAATTCCACTTTCAACTTAAATGTAAGTGGCCATGAGTGACGAGCGGTACTGTGTTGGACAGCAGTGCTGCCTGTGGCCCGAGACACGTGTGGCATGGCTCTTCTGTTTGTGGCCGTCTTCGGAGGGGCACTTCCTCCTTCCAGGCTTCCACCGAGAAAAGCTTGAGTTCAGGGTTCTGAGATGGGGGGAGGTGAGGGGTGGGGTACCACCATGTTGGCTCTGAGGAGAGCCCAGGTGCTTCGTACAAGTCATGGAGTTTCTATAAAGTTGGCACTTTCGGGTTCATTAGGAAAAGTGAAGAGTGTCTAAATATGTGTGGATTACACAGAGCTTTGCAAACAGGATCTCAGAATGATTTTTAGCTGGGCTTCCCGTGGGCACATCTCCACATCTGGGAATGGGGCCTTGGAGGGAACTGGTGGGGCCATGGGACCAAGAGCAGAGAGGCAAGAGTCCTATAGTTGGGAGTCTGAAGACCCACGTTGGAACTTTAGGGTTTGCCACTTGCCTCGGGACTCCAGATCTTAGTAATGAAGGAAGTGGGCTCAGAGGGGGGTGATAATGGTGTTGAAGGTATGGGTGTGGTGGTATGACAGTTACAGGAATGAGAGATGGTGGTGATGGGGAAGGAGTGATGGAGGTGATAATGAAGGTGATGGAGTAATGGTGGAGGTGATGATAGCAGTGATGATAGAGCTGATGAGGTGATGATGGAGGTGGTGGGGGAGGTGATGGTGGAGGTGATGATGGAGGTGATGGAGGAGATGATGGAAGTGATGATAGAGGTGATGCAGTGATGGAGGACATGATGGTAGAAATAATGATGGAGGTGATAGAGGACGTGATGGTGGAGGTGATGATGGTGATGGTGGAGGTTGTGGTGAAGGTGATGGAGGAGATGATGGAGGTGATGATAGAGGTGATGTAGTGATAGAGGATGTGATGGTGGAGGTGATGATAGAAGTTATGGGTGTGATGGAGGGTGTGATGGTGGAGGTGATGATGGAGGTGATAGGGTGATGATGGAGGTGATAGGGTGATGATGGAGGTGATGGAGGACATGAGGGTGGTGATGATAGTGGTGATGATAGAGGTGATGTGATGGAGGATGTGGAGGTGATGATGGAGGTGATGGAGGATGTGGTGGTGGAGGTGATGATGGAAGTGATGTTGGAGGTGATGGAGGGCATGAGGGTGGTGATGATAGTGGAGATGATAGAGGTGATGTGATGGAGGATGTTGAGGTGATGATGGAGGTGATGATGGAGGTGATAGAGGAGATGATGAAGGTGATGGGGTGATGGAGGACATGATGGAGGAACTGATGGTGGAGGTGATGGTGGAGGCAGTGGAGATGACGTTGGCAGCTGTGGTGCTGGTAGGTGCAAGTGTGTGGTGATGGGATAAGGTCCTTGGTGATGCTCTGGACTTTTCCATTTGCCCCAGTGTCAGTGAGTCCTGAGGGAACCTGCCTGGCTCGATGGGCCTGATACCCTTTTCCTGGGACATCACAAGGCTGGAAGGACAGGGCTGAGATCTCAGTGTGTCTTCATTTGTAATACCCACCACAACACTCTAGTCCTGGAGTCAAAGTAGGCACCCATGTCCACCTGGGCTGAAGGGCAGCCATCTAGCAAGCTCTCTGCTTGCTAGGTGCTGGTGGTGGGACCACTTCTTCTCTGGGGCCCCCACCTCTGCCTTGGGTCTTTAGGGACACAGCTGTAGTAGGGTTGGGCTGTGGGAGCATGGGATATACCTCCAGCATTTACCTGACTTTCTACAGGGTTCTGTTGAGATGCACAGATCTGCACGCTCAGCTCCATGACTTCTTACATGCATGCACTACGGGGTTGAAGTGTGGGGCATTTCCTGGTGCCCAGGAGGCTTCCTTGAGGCCCTGTAGCCACCCCCCCTCCACCGAGGGCACTGCGAGACTGGTGCCCCAACTCCAGCATTCACCATGACGGAGACAGATGCCGTGTGTCTCTGGTTTGTAGCCTTCACCCAGGTTGTTGAATTTGCCAGCAAGTCCATATACCCTTCTCACGAGGGTCCCATTGTGCACCCCACCTGTGCACCCCACCTCACCACCTGGTGGCTATTTGCATGCATCCCATTTTGGGGACAGTTATGAATAACACCCGTGTGAACCTCCCGGCATGAGTCTTTGTGGACAGAGACTTTGGTATCTGTGGCTGAGACGGCCTTTGCAGGGGCGCAGTCGTGTCAGGGTCGGCGGCACTTAGTGCAGCCCGCAGATCCGGCGTCCACGTGCACGTGACTGGGGTGCGTGTGGGGCCTCTGTGGCTCTGCTCTCCATGGCACAGAGTGCTCTGCTGCCCGAACCTGGCCAAGCGTCCGGAGCTCCGCAGCAGCGGCGTGGGGAGCGGGGAGACGGGTGTGGAAACGCGTGTTCACAGCCAAGAGCGCACAGCTGTTTCCTCTTGTGGCTTCCCCGGCCTCAGATGATTTGTTTTATTAGAGACGCGTCGTGTTTGCTACCGACTGACAGCCCAGGCTGCTCTGGGGAGGCACATGCCTGAGAGCCACCCGTGGCCGCCTGTGGCCTGCTTGTCTGGCTGTGTGCTTGGTGCTGGTGCCGCTGGCCTAGGTCCGGGGTGGCTGGTTGGGGAGTCGGGGCTCTAGGAAGAGCTGGCCCATGGGGCCTGGCCTCCTGGAGCACACATGCGGTGGGGACCTCATCTGCCTCTCACCTCTGCACGGTGGGGCTGTGGGGCCGATCTGCTGAGATCCATACCCTCCTGAGCAGGCAGGGCCCCGTCTGCCCCTGGATGGGCAGTGGGCTCTGGGGGGGGCTCAGTTCTGAGCACTGTCTGTCCCTTTCTCCTAGGGGGCCTTGGCAAGCCCCCTAATGCCCCCAGACTCCTGAGCCTTCTTCTGTGATAGGGAACTGTAACTCCTGCTCTTGGGATGGCTGTGAAGCCTGGGGGTGTCCCATGTGTGACCAGCCTGCCACCCTACACATACCCCACTTTCCCTCCCAAAGCAAACCAACTGTAGTCGCAGTGGCTGGTGGGGGAGAGCAGGCCCCGGACCGCGGAAGAGGCTGGGAGCCCTGGTCCCAGGGTTCTGCTGGGCTCCGAGGTGGGAGCTGTCTTGGAAGACGTTGTTTCCTTGTACCCCCTTGCCCCCTACTCCCCAGTGACCCCAAGCCAAGTACCAGAAGGCTTTTGGTTCACTTCCCGGCGCAGGTTTGACTGAAGGCTGTGCTTCCAGTCAGCAGGGTTTGTTCTGATGTTGGGGCTGAAATTTAGTCCACAAACCCTGAGTATTTAGCCCAGAAGTGGGTTTTCAAGGGTGTGCCTAAAGCTTCTGCTTTAGTGTCTAAGTGTGGCCACTGGTCAGCAAGTTGGACTAGGACCTTCTCTGGCTGTGATGCGACCTCTGCCCTGGGGTGCTGATGCCTTGCCCCAGAGCACAGTCCTGGCCAGAGGGAGGCCCAGGAGCTGTCCCTGTGGTCTTTCCAGAGAGCCACCTGCCTGCTGGGGGACAGTCACACCTACTGAAGCCTCATTTCCATGCTCCCCCTCTGGCTGCCAGCAGCAGTGTTCCTTCCCAGCCGGGCCCCACGCATGCTGTGGCTGCTTTGCACCTGGCTTTATGGGAACCTGTGAAATGAGATTTTCTCAGCATTCTGTGTTTGGGGGTGGGGTGGGTGGGGCTGGGGAGGAGCCTCCTAGGACGTATGAAAACCCCCAAATGGACGGATTTATTACATAAATAGTGCACGCAGGCTCTGCCGTTAAATCACTCAGCTAGCATGTGTTGGAGGGCTGTCCTGTCTCTCTGAGCTGCTCTGGCGGAGCCTTGTGACTTTTTATTAACAGCAGGCTGGCGGGGACCCTGGGCCTCAGCATGGAAAATCTGTCTGGGTTCACAGCTTGTGCTGGAGGGCGCCCAGCCCCACGCGGCCTGAATGAACACACCCTTTATGTGCTCTTGGCCCTGCGTTGCACCCTGTGTCCTCCTGGCTTCCCCTCGGTGGGGCCACCCCCAGGGCTGCGTCCGCAGGGCGCTCTCTGCCCTTCCTGCAACCCCCCCACCATACAGACCACTGGTCACTGGTTCGGCGGGAGGGGCAGCAAGCTGGGCGACCTTCGGCCCTCTCCCTCTCTGGGCTTCTTCCTCACATGGTCAGCACGGTGCTGTTGGGACAAGGTCACTGGTTGGTGGTCGGTGGGTTCAGGTCCCTCTGACCCACGGAGAGCAACGGCATCCCTCATTCAGAGACATGACCGGCTCTTCTGGGCTCGCCGTGCAAACTCTGGCTTGAGCCTGAGCCAGGCCATGCTGGGGTCCCTGCCGTGCCGGCCCCAACCAGTGGCTCTGGGAGCTCCCCCAGGGGAGTGTGCTCTGGGGACTGTAACAGAGAGCAGGAGGTCTGGCCCAGCTCCGGGGCCTGAACAAGGGGAAGGGAGCCCCGTCAGGGTTTCTCAAGGGTGTGGTTTTGTGCAGCCCCCCGGAAGCTCCTAGGGCCTGGTGTTGCTCCTACAGGGCTTGAGAGGCAGGGGTCTTCCATCCCCACCCCTAGGGGCTCAGCTGGGTGTCTGCTTCTGTGGACAAAGAGAGCTCGACCCCATGTGGGCATCAAGGAAAGGCCCTTCCTGACAGGGCCAGGCTGGGGCTGGGAACTCAGAGGTGAGCAGGACGGCTCTCCAAGCTGGGTCAGAACCACAGGCAGCTGCTTCCATTCACTGAGTGCCCATGGACCCCAGCACTGTGGGACCTCCTCCCCGGGGGCCTGGCTTCCTTAGCTATTAGCAGCAGGGCCTGCTCCAACTAGTTCATGGCCAAGGACACTTGTTAAGGTCACTTACTAAGGGTAGCCCCCAGACTCTGTGCACAGGACTTGAACAGACCCTAAATAACCTTGGGGTGCTGCAGGCCACCAGCCCTTGGGAAGGGGCAACGGGGCCACCTGTGCCACCGGAACCAGCCTTCCCATACCAGCTTCCCGGGGAGCCCTACCCAGAGTTGCGAACCAGGTGAAGGGATGGGCAGGGGCAGGTCTCGGGACTGCGTTCTAGCTGCAAGGGAGATGGGACACCCTCACCTCATCTTGGGGATCCTGCTCGCATAGGTGGGACATTCTCTGAGCCTAGGGAGAGTGCACGCAGAGAAAGAGCTGTCTGCTCTGCCATGGTCCCGGATGTACCCCTGCCAGGTCTCCTGGAATCTGTACAGCTCGGCCTGCTGGGGGGCGGGGTGCTGGGCATCTGAGTGTTGGACCTGAAACAGCTGATGCTTCAGGCCCGGGCTCAGTCCTGGGTCCCCACCCGGAGTCCAGCCTCCCTCAATGGAGGGTAACAACCCTTGGCATGTGGTGAGTGCCTGTGTCCCACCTCCTACCAGTGTCTCCAGCCCCGCATGGCCCCAAGGCGGGTGCCTGACATAGTGGACGGGGGTTGCATGGCAGGGGTTAGACCCTAGTCTCCCTGACACTCTGGCCCGGCACCCTTCCTTGTGTCCAGGGGCCTCTCAGCAGGATGCTGGCTGAAGGCATGGCTGCTTCTAAACTCTGAGCTGGCAGGACAAGGACCATGCTGTCCCCTGCCAGGGTCAGCGCCAGGCCAGGCAGCGGGCAGAGGCCGGAGGTGGCCGTGAGGGAAATGGTTGAAATTTGCAGCCAGGGCAGGAAATGGACAAATTGTGTAGTAGGAGTTGGAATGCCAGCTGGAATGCCACCATTCGGAGCCCCTCCCAGCCTCCCCTCGGGATCTGAGCCCGGGGTCAGGAAGTGCCTGCTGTCTTGGCTTTGGGAGCTCTGGCCCCCGCTGAGTGGGTGCCTGCCCTGCACACCTCCGGTTCCCAGCCAGACACTTCTGCGGGAGGGGAGGGTGTTGGAAGCAAATGGGAGGGGCCCCAGGGTGCTGGAAGAGCAGGCAGCTGCAGTGACGACAGTGGGACGTGTGGGGCTCCCCCTCACCTTCCCCTGCTGGTGCACGAGGCCCTCAGCACGTTCACAGACGACACCCGTCCACATGCCCTGCTTCTCCCTGGAGGAAAACTCCTATTCAGCATCAAAACCCTCTTTGGCAGCAGCCCCTGGATGCCTGTTCCTGAAACAGCGCCCCCTGCCATGCTGTACCCTCCCTGCAGCACCGACTGGAGCACACAGTTGGCCCCGCGTGTTTGCTGCCTCGTTGTTGAAGAAACTGTGCTTTCCGCTGCCCGAGGGATGGCCTCGGGGTCAGGGCCCATTTTTGTCTTCACCCAGGATTGTTGCAGTTCCGACGTCGGCCTCCTCTGTGGACCCGTAAACCGGCACTCAGCCTTGGGGGTCGGCGAGCCTATGTCCAAACTCCGGGTCCCTGACCGCAGGCTCTGCTTCAGCCCCCAGCCTCGGTTTCCTCCTGTGTCGGGGGGCTCATAGCACGCCCACCTTGGCGGGCGTCGGCTTGCATGCCCCTCATGCTCTGGATACTGCCTTTGTTTTGGCCGGCTCTGGCCTGTGTGTGGGCTCCCAAGGCAGGGGCTTGTGACTGCACCCCTTATCCGAACGTGGGCTGGGGGCCTTTGTTCAGCTGGTTACAAGAAGCCTTCCCAGGAGAATGTGGGTTGGTGGAGAGAGGCAATGAGGCTTTGCTGGGAGGGTCTGGAGGCTTCATGGCCTCATTGGGAGTCTGGCCGGGGCTGTGTTTGAGGTCCCCTCCCTGGTCTTTGCTCCAGGGAGCAGGTGCCATGAGCACATGTCAGGTGCCCCTGGCCTCTTCCCTGTCTCTTCTCTCTCTTATCCACCTTCCAGGGGACCTGCTGGGCCTGGGACAGACAGGACTGAGTCCTAAGGGACAGCCGAGTGCTGACTGTGGCTGTCACAGGTTAGGAGGCTGCCTTTTGTGTTTTCCAAATGATCTCCGAGCATCCCTTTACATTCAGAGCGAGGAGGTTGGGGCGTCTTTGGGAAGAGCTGCGAAGTTAGATCTAACCCCACTGGCATCCCTCTGGTGCCCCGTGATTGCCCCTTGGGTTACCTGCCCTAGGATGAGAGCCCTTCTGCAAAGTGTACAGAGGTACCCCATGTGACATCCCATGTGACCCATATGACATGGGGCTCCAGTAGGGAGAACAGAGGCTGTATGGGGGCTGCGCCGGGGCCAGACCCCCTTGGGGTATCCTGGCTGGGGAGGCTACAAGGCATAGAGAGCTGTAGGCTCTCAGTGGGGTCAGGGAACCCTCTCGCTTGCCGTGTCACTGCTGTCCCTGAGCGCCCAGCGGCAAGGCCTCCCTTGGAGTCTGGACCTGGACTCAGCACTTCCCGAAATTTACTGCCAGAGATCAGACTTGAGTTAAGGAAACGTTTATTTTAAATGTAAACCGATCACAGTGGAATTCGTGGATGGGCTCTGCCGGCCACAGCCCGTGGACAGGGACGTGAGGCTATAAATAGGGCACAGTTGTTGCTGCCCTTAACTCAGAGGGGCCCTGCTGATGGCCATGGCCAGGGGGTGGCCTGCTGCAGGGGCCTTGCTGGCCTAGCCCGACCCCCTGAACCCCAGGGACCCCAAGGCCTGAGTGGTCCTGCTCTCCCTGCACCCAGGCCCCAGCCCCCTGCCTGTGCTCTGCATGTGGGGCTGCATGGCCCCTTCCTCATGGTCAGTCCCCTGTCCCTGCCACGGGTGAGGGAGCTGAGACCCCACTGAGGATCCTGAATCACATGGAGGCCCTTTCCCGCCACAACTCCTCTCTTCCGGCGGACCCCGCGTCATCGGAAACAAAAGCCAGGAATGCCAAGGGGCCCCCGGGACGAGTTACGGCATCTGGCTGGGCTCCAGAAGTCACCCGCAGGCTGTCGGGGAGCTGGCGGGCAGCCAGGAAGTGTCCTGCCAGCCGCTCTGTGAGTGTAGGGGCAGGGAGCCCATGGGACAGGCTCCTTACCCTCCAGCCCATCCCCTTGCACCGGAATCCAGCCCTGTCGTGGGGCCGTCCATCCACCTGGGCTGGGAGTCTGGGGCCAGGAATGCCACGAGTCGGCCTTCTCTAGCGGGAACCCAACTGAGGGGTGGGGAAACCAAGGCTCAGAGAGGGAACCAACATCCTATCTGTCCCCTGCCAGCCAGAGCCCAGCATGCCCCTAAGAGTATGGCTCTGTGGTTCAGGCTTCAGCCCCGGGTCTGCGGGAGAGCCCACACCAGCCTTCTCTGCCCGCTCCTCACCCAGGCTTCAGCACACCCATAGCCCCGGGGTGTGTGACAGCCTCTGACAGCCAGCTCCTCCCCGGGACTCAGGGGTCCTCCTGACCTGGCTTCCTTCCTGCATGGGTCTCTGGGGCCGGAGTACAGGACGGGCAGCCAGTGTCCACGGTCCAGATGCACCGTCCGCTGTGGGGACATGTGACCCCATGTAGACCTCGATGCCTGTGACCAACAATGAAGGCGGGTGCTGGCCACAGGGGGCACCCCCCTGGGCGTAGGTCTCTCCTGGCCCAGCTGTGACATTGGGCGTGGCTCACACCTCTGCCCTTGGTTTCTTCATTTGAGAGAGGGGCTTGCAGGCTGCATTTTGAGGGCCTGCACTCAGTCAGCACATGTCCCTGTGCACAGGACCCACGACATTCAGGTTTGGGAGCATACCGTGGCTTCTTTCTAGGCTTCCCTGTTTTGCACACATGCTCACTGTCATGGTCTGGGCCTGCAGCTTTCCTGTGCAGCTCTTGCTGGACGTCGGATGGAAGGGACACAGGCCAGGTGCGGGCTGTGGCCTCCATGTGGCCCAGAGGATGGGGACGTCCTCTGGCAGGACATGGCCTGGGCATAGCGCCCACCCCAGGCTGTGAGGCAGGACGCTAGGCATGTGCCTCTTGTTGGGTGGGATGGGGATGTGCCTCCTGGGCCCTGAGGCCGCCTCCTCTGGCAGGGGGCCGGGCATACCCCCAGGGATTTCCCTCCAGCATCTTCAAACCCCCAGGGAGGCCCCAGTCAGCCCTGTAGGACATGCCAGGTGTCACTGAGACACACAGACCACCTCCCACTGAGACCCCAAGTCCCCAGTGCAGCCTCCCTGGAACAGATATCTGGCCCCTGTCCCCGATGGGTCCTCTGCCTTCCTTTTGAGTGTCCAGTGGCCACAGAAAAAGCCCACTTGGAAAGACAATGGGTGTGGCTGCAGGCCCCTGGGGGGCAGATGGGCCAGTTCTCCCCATCAGGCTGCCCTCCTCCCTTGGCCTGGGTCCACCAGGTGTGCTCCTTTGGGCCCTGGGGTGGGGGCCACCCCAGCCAGGGGCTCACCCACATCTGGGGCAGGAACCCGGGGCCAAGGCAGAGGCCCTCCCCCTGCAGAGGCCGTGGCCCCGCCGTGATCTCCACGGATGATCCACTGTGATCATGCTGTGCCTGCGTCTGCTTATAGCAGGTGTCCTTGTCAGCGGCTGACTTCTTGGAATGCTCGCATCACCGCGAGGGCTCAGAGACCAGGACAGTCCCCTGGCAGATGCGGTGCCTGAGGCCTAACGCCCAGCAGAGATGGCAGCCAGTGATCTTATGTGACCTTGGGCAGGTCCTCCAAGTCTGTTGCTGGCCCCCATCTCTGACATGGGGTGATGCCAGTCCTTCCCTCCCCGGGGGGCAGCGACCCACACCTAGCGTGCACTCTCCCATGATACCACGATGATTGTCGCAACCAAGGACCAGACATCAGCTGAGAACAGCAGGTTTCATGTCCCACGGTTCTGGAGGCCACACTGGGCAGGGTGCCCTCCAGAGGCCCCAGGGAGACCCCTTCCCTCCTTCCATGTCCCACACTTTCGGCTTCGTTGGTTCATTCAGTCAATCATTCATTCATTCCCAGTGGAATGGAGAAATCCCCTTGACTCCCGTGGACAGCTCCCGGGGGAGCTGTGGCCCTGCTCCTCTTCTGGAATTATCTTCAAGGCCCCTTGAACATCAAAGGCCTGGGAGCCCGGTGACCTCTGTCCTCAGCTGGGCGTGGTTTCCGGGCATCCCTGGGGTGGCGGGCAGCTTTGGGGGCTATTCTGGGAATGCCACAAGGGTCATCCTCCTCCCGCCAATGGGGACTTTTCCTCAAACACGGCCGAGATGGGGATGATGTCACCCCAAAGTACAGGGGCTTCACTGGGGTGGGGCTGGGAGAGGGCAAAGGCTGCAACCCTGGGCACCTGGTGGGGGGCCCACCCCACCGCCTTTGCCTGTGGGCAGGCCTGGAGCCCCCCAGAGGGACCATGTGGCCGTGTGGGGTACGGGGAGCGTCTGGGAACATTGGACATGCTGGGCACAGTGCTGGCTTGTTTATCTAGGATGGGGCAGCTGGATGGGACAATTCCAGGGAAGTGACTAACTGGCCTTTGTCATTTCCAGGGCAGCCCGGCCAGGCCCAGAAGGGAGGGCTGGAGTGGGGCCCCACCGTGGAGGAGTTCCATCCCGGCTGGGGCCTGCGTAAGTCGGGCTTCTGAATGGGCCCCGCAGGAGGAGGCTCAGAGGGGCCTTGTCCAGCTGGCTGGGATGCTGCCCGGGACCTCCACACCCTCCCCTGGGGGCAGAACAAAGCCCCTGCTCTGAGGGGCCAGGCTGGACTCACCTTTAGCTCCTCTGGGGCTGCTGGGCCTGGAGGGGCGGGGGACTGAGAGGGCAGAGTGTCCCATAGCTCTCTTCCCAAGAGAGCTGTGATGGGAGAGATGGGAGGGGACAGAGAGAGAGAGTCAGAGATAGAGAGAGAGGCAGAGACAGAGTCAGAGACAGAGACAAAGAAAGACAGAGGCAGAGAGAGAGGGGCAGAGACAGAGACACAGAGAGGCAGAGACAGAATCAGAGACAGAGAGAGGCAGAGACAGAGAGAGTCAGAGGCAGAGAGAGTCAGAGACAGACAGAGAGGTAGAGAGAGAGAGACAGAGACAGAGGCAGAGAAACAGAGACAGGCAGAGACAGAGACAGACAGAGACAGAAGGGGGAAGGGAGGGAGGGGGCTTGACCCTCAGGGAGCTGGACTGAGACAGGCGTGGGACTTGTGACAGGGCAAGACGCTCTTCTGTGTCGGTCCTCAGTTTACCCAGATGTACCATGACAGTACCTGGATGTTTAGGGCCATCTTGGTCTTTGCTTCTCTGATGTCCACTGCACTGCCGTTTACCCAGTAGTTTTCTTTAAATCCCCTCATGGTGGCCGCTTGGTCTCTTTGAAGCCTCAGAATCCGCCAGGCCAGTCGGGGGCGGGGTGAGAGACCCGGGCGAGGGGCGGCCTGCGCTGCAGACGGGGCTGCAGCAGGGACTGGGGTGAGCGTGTTAGGACGATGATGGGGATCAGGGGCTGGACAGTGACCCCTGGGGATATTCACACAGGGGCATTGGAGAGGAGGCCTGGAGGGTGAGGAGCACTGGGGCCTGCACTGGGTGGTAGCTGAGTGGGGGCAAGGGAGGGCCAGTGGTGGCCTCCAGGATGCCGGCTGGTCCGAGGCTGGGGACAGGCGTGTGGGTCCTACTTGGAGTAGAAGGGACCTGTGTGTGAATTTGAAAGCCCACCTCTGTGCAGACGCAAGGACACTGAGGGCTGTGTGTGAGGGGTCCCCAGGGGATGTGGGTGCCAGGGCCCAGCGGCCTTGCTCTCCCTCACCACGGGGCCTTGTCTCTCTGGAGCACATAGTGGGTCCACACCCCTGCCTCGCCGCGGCTTTGGCACCCTCGCTCTCGGGACCTCACTCCAGCTGGAGAGAAGCGGCCATCCCCCCTTCCTCTGCTCTCCTTGGACAAGCGGCTGCCACCCCAGGGAGCATGTGGGCCTTGTTTCCCTGCTTGCAGGGTCTGTGCGCAGTGCAGGGATGCCAGGACCCGGAATCCCAGCCAGATGCTGGATTCCGGGGGGCCTGACATATGTTCCATCTCCGGGGGCCAAGATGCTGATGACCTGAGCTTGCTGGGGGCGGATAGAGCCTGTGATTCAGAAGAGGCTGCCTAATGTGGAGGCCAGCAGGCCACATTTTGAAAAAACTAAAAGGAGGAACTTGGAAAGTTTTTAGCATCTTCTTAATGTTTGAGCGTATCTCTCATAAGCTGGCAGGGAGGCTAAAAACCCAACACGACATCTGTGGTTCCTGCCAGCCACACCATGGCTGTGCAGCGTGGCTGTGCACCGTGGCTCTGTCCTGCTCTCCCCCCAGCCTGGGGGAGGCCCTCCTTGGTCACGACATGGGAAGGGGCTGCCTGGTGCTCGCTCGGGACCTGTGAGTGTGGGGCGGGGGGCACAGTGGCGGTCTGGGACCTGAGCTCCGTGGGAAGCTTCAAGCTGACCTCGGGCTCTTATTTCTGGGCTGACGGTACAGGCCTTAGGGGGTTTTCTCTCTCCCTCTCGGTCGTGACCAGAAACACTGACTGCCCATTGAGTCACAGGTCTCTGGCAGGTCCTTCCTGCTGCCAGGGTAGGGAGAAAAGATAGAGCCACAGGAAGAACAGAGTGTGTAGGGATGGGAGAGGTCCAGAGCTCCTGGGCCTTTTCCCTCAGGGTCAGCCCAAGTTAGACCCTGGAGGAGGGATGTCTTGGGGAATGACTCTCCTGACTACAAGAGAGGGCCGGAGATTCACCAGGGAAACTGAGTCGAGGAGTCCCTGACTGAAGGTGAAGGGGTGACTGCCTTGGGGCCTGGAGCCTACCTAGAGGCTGTTCTAGTCTGTTCCCTCTGCGTCTTAGGGACACCTAATCCAACCACAGGGAGAATGACAAATGCTCATACCCTCAGCTTCTGGGGAGGGTTGGGAACCAGGGATGTGCCTAGAGGCCCAGCTCTCTTTGGGCCTTGGTTTCCCTGTCTGTGGAGGGAGCTGTCTGGTCAGACCTATGTCGAGGTCCTCGTGGGTCTAGATTATCTTTAGGGCCCGAGTTCATGCGCATCACTATGGGTTTTCCTGAACTTCATTCTTGCAAATGACTCTGAGGGTACCCAGAATGTGGGAAGGTGGAAGGCTGTCTCTGAGCCCATGGGTCCAGAGGAGACTGAGGATCGAGCTGTCTCTGTGGGCAGGTGGGGGTACGGCTGCCTGGGCTCCTGGGGCCCTGGGGAAAATGCTGGGGAGGTGGGATGCCCCTAGCCACCCAGGAAGGGGACCCCTCCCTCCTCCTGGAGGCCGTCTGTACACATGGCCAGGGGCCATGCTGCTGGGCCCCAGGGCAGAGGGACCCCAGGGAAGAGGGACCGCTTATCTCCCTCCAGAACTCTCTGGAGCAGGGGACTCCTGCGTTCTTAGGGTCAGCCCGGAGGCACCACTCACAGAGGGCCTCCACTGGGCTATGGTCCCTGAGGAGTTCTGGTCCTTAATGGGTGCACGGGAGATGGGCTGCCAGCTGGAAACTGTTGTGAGAGCCCAGAGGAGGGCCTGCCTCCCGATGCGTCATGTCAGGGCTTCCGTCCAGCTGGGGCTACAGAGAGGAGCCCCGTCCTTGGCCTGGTCTGGCTGTGTGACCCTCTGGGCTTCCAGCCAGAGCAGACCAGCGTGTGTTTGGCAAGGCACCTTTGGTCTGATCCACAGCGGCCTGGCTAGGGATGGCCCCGGGCGCCCCCGTCTCTTTGCTCCTCGTGTGCGACGGAAGTGGCTCCAGCCAGGTGGGTCTCAGATCCTGACCATGACAGATGGGCCCAGGGCTCTGTTGGGTTACTGCCAGGGGCTGGGGTACTGGTGTCCCTCTGGCTGTGCGGAGATGGAGCTCTGGGCAGTGGCTGGCAGGTGGGTTCTCTGCAGAATCTGGCATTTCCGAGGTATTTCTGCAAGCGACCCATGCCTCTGACCTCGCCGGGGGTCCTGCTGGGAGATGGGGTCTGCCGGAGCGTGCTGAGGGCCCAGGCCACTTCTCTGTCTGCCTCCCGGGGTGGAGGTGTGGCTCTCCAGGAAACGGGCTGCTTTTGTGCCCTCTCTGTGCCCACCCTGCTGTTTAAATTTAACCATTCCAAATAAGGAGGGGGCTAGAGTTATTCCTTGGGTAACTGTGACCTGCCTCCTTAGTCAGCTGCTCTCTGAACTCTCCCCAAGGGGACTCATTTCTTCATTCCTTCCCTGAAGAACCTGGAGGGCAGGGCCAAGTCCTTGCACTGGCAGAGGCTGATTTTCCAGGCCAGAGCATCCACTAGTGAGGGAAGGGGAGCGAGCCATACCTGTCATTCTAAAATCACCTGTGTCTGCATGAGAAGGCATAGAAAGAACCGGTGAAGTTTAATTTTGATCCTATACTTTGGCCCCCAAATCCAGACTGTTGTCCTTTTAATGTGGGGCCCAGTGGCATTTTCCCTTCTCAGTTCATGTCTTGGATGCTGTGCCCAGATCCGACCCTCACCCTCACTCCTCCAGGGATCCCTGCCTGGCAGCAGGGAGGGCCTGCAGAGCTGTGCTGGGGCAGGGGCCCTGCTCCCCGACGCCCTCGGGGACGCTTCCTAGGTCTCTCTTCCTGCTGTGTCCACAGGGCACGTGATGGGTGGGGAGGCTGTGGGCCTGCGGCTGCTGTGGGTGCTTCCCTTATCTGCTCTCAGTCTTGGTTCCAGAACACGGGGCATTTTCGCTAGGGATCTGGGCAGAGAGTATGCCCACCTCCCGCTGCAGTTTGTGAACTGGGTGGGTTAGGGCGCCCGGCACGGGAAGACCACGGGGGTGGGGCCCCTATGTCCTGCTCTTTCCCTACAACCAACCTGCTGGCTGCAAGGGCCGCGGTCACCACCCAGCCCAGTGCAGGCCCCTCCTGGCCCCTCTTGGGGCAGGACCTGCAGCCCCACTGGGAGGCCCGCCCACCTGCCCGCCCAGATGTGGGCCCGGGGCCGAGATCTGCGTGTGGGGCATAGGGAGCTGGGCTGAGTGTGCATGCGTACCCACAGTAATTGCCTCCAGCGGGCAGCCCCCCTGCCCGCGGCCCCTTTCATCTGATCCGCAAAGCGTTTTACAAACACTGACTCATTAGCCTCCCACGGCTTTGGTAGGTGGCTCAGTCCATCTTGTAGGAGGGGAAACTGAGCCCTGCCACTGTCTGAGGTTTAGAGCTGGGCCACCCAGAGAGCCACCCCTTCCAGAGTTCCCCTTGAGATCCCGGACTCAGGAATGCGCTCCGAGGAGCAGGGCCCCCTGTGAGTGTGTGGAAGGCCAGAGCGGAGGGGCTGGGTCTGGGGGGCGGTGAGGGCTGCCTCTGAGCTGCAGGGTGTCCTGTGTGCCATTCCGCGCAGTACACTGTCTGTGCCAGACGCTGGCTCATGGTTGTTCACCCCTGAGCTGCTGAGCTCTCCCACGGGACTCCCATGGGACCATGCAGGTAGGTTCTGTCCCTACTCTCACAGGCGAGGAATCCGAGCATCGGGGGAGCTCAGCTCCATCTGAGGGCAGCCCGGTGACCGAGCCAGGAGCTGCTGACCCCTGACAGCGTGCTTTCTCCCGTCGCATGCTGATACCACATTCAGGAATTACAGGGTGTGAGTTAAGAGTATCCGTAAGGACCCCTGGGGAGAGGGCGGAAGTAACACAAGAGGCAATGCTCGGTGAGGAAGGGGTCCTGACGGCTGAATGGTGTGGTCCCTTCCTTCTCATCTCCCATCTTGGCTGAACTGTAACCAGACTTTGGTCGGGATTTAGAAAGTGTTTACAGAGAGAACGCCCTGGGCCGATGAACAGTGTGCCTGTTGGTTCGTGCTTTGGGACCCTGAGAGACAGATAAGTGAGGAGCGAGAGGGGCCTCTGTTGGGGACATGCCCGTTCTCGCAGGCCTGCCCAGGTCTGCTTTGATAGCCCGGACATTATCCTGACTTTTATTGTCCTCACCTGCCAGTCAAGCCTCCTTTGTGAGGCGACTTTCATGTGGACGGCCTTTCCTGCTACTTGGGTCGCTGCTCAGCTACGACTTTAAGGTGAAAACTTGCCTTCTATTTGACGGGGAGGTAGGCGAAAATTACTCTGTGAATAGAAACCTGTAGGTCACATAAATAACATGTCATCAGAGATGAGGAGCGGAGCCTAAAATCCGTCTGTCCGTCAGACCCAACAGCCTCTGTGAGCCTCCCGGCCCGGCTCCCGCTTGCCTGGATTTCTGCTGCAGCCGGTTTTTCCTTCCTTGGTGGGGGATGCTCTCCCCCTTCAGATCATCCCTGCTCCAGGCTCTCTTCTGGAAGGTGGGAGTCTGTCTCTGCAGGGTCCGCAGCCCGGCCCGGAGAAGCTGCCGCTGCTGCCTCGAAGCTTCTCGATCTTGGAGCAGCAGCAATGTCTGATTTCTTTACAAACTCTGCTCCCCCTATGGCCGGGGCCCGGGTGCTTCCCGCCAGCCCTGGACGGACCAGGCAGCGGGCGTGGGTTTGGACGGTGGTCATGATCACAAGATATGTCGACAGCTGACGGGTCAGACCCCTGGGTGAAGCATTTTACAGGACTCGTTTAGTTTAATTCTTACCCTTCCAAGGAGTGGGAGCTACTGTCCCTCCAGGAGAGCAGCTCGCTGGAGTGACACTTCTGGCCCGTGGCCTGAGCCCCAGAGCCCAGCCCCTTCACCTCCACATTGGCCTCCATTCATTTACCTAGTGAGAGAGCCGCGTGTGTGGCTGCAGAGGTTTGGAAATCCATTTAAGTGGAAAGAGGAGGGGCAGCTATTGGAAAGTGGGGCTTCTGAGGATGGTGCCTTGAGGGGTGGTGGTCTCTGGGGGCAGCTCCCTGTCCCTCCTGCTCCAACGCATTGGAGGGCTTCCACATGGGACTAGAGAGAGGGTCCCCGGCTGCAAACCCCGGGGCAGGCCCTGAGCACCGTGAGCACGCTGGCTGAGTGAGCCTCACCCAGCCTAGTGTCACAGACCGAGCGGGGCAGAGCGGCTCTCACACTGGGGTCTGGGGACTCCACCATCTGTCTGTCCGCCAGTCCGGCTGCCTCTCCCCAACACTGCAGACCCGGCTTGGCCCATACGCTCTGCGAAGGTCTGTGGTGTCTCGGACTTGGACACTCTCTGTCCCCTGCGCCTGGGCCGGGAGGAGAGGGCAGGTCTGGGCTATCCCCGGGCGTCTGGGGGCCTCCCCCAGCCCAGTGCAGAATCTGCTGCTCCATCCGACCTGTGCTGGCCTGTGCGGGCAGCCGCTGTCATCTGGAAACTATGTGGCCCAACAACCTGAGTCTCGGCAGGGAGTCAGAGCTCCAGGTCCGGTGGGACTGGACTCCCAGAAGAGGGCCCAGTGCCTCTGGCCGTCGTGAGGGCTGAGCTCCCCCAAGCAGTTCCTCCAGCCAGGCTGGGGCTGCCCCTCCTCTGCCCCAGACCCATCACGTGCCACAAATTCCCAAGGAGGCCTGCGGGCCAGCCTAGGCCAGCTCCCAGGCTGGGGGAGAAGGTGCATTTGGGGCAGGCCCACCATGTGCTCAAGATGCTCCAAGCTGGGCTCTGAGTGGGTCTCTTCGAGCCTAAGTTGGCCCAGCTGGGAATTGGGATGCCAACTTTCCCGTAATCCCCGAGATTTCCCGACACCCTGGCTCACAGAAGCACTGGCCCCCCTTGGCTCCTCGCTGCCCCGCCCAGGATGCCAGGGCCTGAGACCTACCCAGAGAGCCCCGAACCTGCCACCTCCAGACAAGCCTGCTTGCCCGTGGCTGCCCCCGGCAGTGGTGTTGGTGCACCTGCTGCATGGGCAGGTGATTTACGGGCCGGGATGGGTGACCCAGGGGAGGAAGGAGAGCCTCGTGGCTCCCTGAGAGGAGAGAGCCAGGTTCCTCCCAGCAAGCTGGGTCCAGGCAGGGCCCACATCCTGCCTCCCCTGCAGTGCCCCTCCCTTCCCTTCCTTCCTCGCCCCCACTGCCGGGCTGGGTATGAAAGAGCAGGGCTGGGGCCAGGTCCTGGGTCCAGGGGTCTGGGGGTGCCCATGTGATCTTCCGCAGTGGGTTTCAGAGTCAGCCAGAAGACCGGAGGCTGCCAAGCCACTGCTCCCACAAAGGCGGGAACACCAGCCTAGGCCTGAGCTGGGCTACACGGAACCACGGGTCCCCGCCAAGCACGGCAAGGATGGGGACCCGGCTGGGCCAGGACTGTGCATACAGGTCGTACACTTTCCCTGCATCCTCAGTAGCTTAGGAGTAGGCGTTACTGAGCCAAGCAGGCTCAGAGTGGGGGGAGTGGCTTGCCCAAGATTGCACAGCTGAAACCTCAGGTCCCCGGTGGCTGTCTGTGGCTCTTCAGGGCCCTGGGGGCCTAGGCTGGTGCCTCTTGCATTCCGAGGCAGAGCCAGCTGACCCTGCACACACAGCCCGTGGGTGGCTGCTCTGGTCCCCGGCCCCACTGCCCCCCAGGCCATCGGGCTGCTGTCCTCCAGACCTTGCAGCCCCCAGTCCTGAGCCTCCTGACCACGCTGCCCTGTGGTCCACCTGTGGTCTGCTTACCACCCACATGACTGCCCGCCCTTAGTCTCAGCTCCGTGTCCCCCAGACCTCCAGCCTGCCTGGCCTTGGCCCTTGGCCCCTGGCTCTTGAGCCCTCAGACCACAGTCCCTGGCCCCCAGGTGCCTGCGTCCTGACTCCCTGTCTCCAGCCACCAAGCTGCTGGCTCCAGCTCCCTCCTATGTCTGTCTGTCTGCTGCCCACCGCGGCCTGTGTCCTCTCAGTTCTGCAACTCTCCCCTGTCCTCCAGCCCAGCCTTTCTTTCTGAGGACCACGGGACCTATGAAGCTGCTGGTTTGAGGGTGTGGATGCCTGCCACCCTTGGAGGCCACACAGGACTCCAGTGTGGGCCAGAGACTGTCTCTGGATGCCACGGGGAGTGGGCCAAGGCTGCCCTGCCTGCCTGTCTCTTGTTGGCGGCCCCCACGTCCCTGGCTGTGTAGAGCTGACCTCTGGGCAGAATGCAGACCTGCTTGAGGTAGAGGAAGGTCCCTGTGGTTGGGGGCCCATCTCCTTCTTGGGTGGGTGGTGTTGGCTGACCGTGGCTTTCTGTTGGAGGTGAGCAGCCCTGGGGGCCAGAGGTCGGGGAGCCTGGAGGCAGCAGGGACCATTTGAGGGATGATTCAGGCCTCTCCTAGATTGCTGCTTGCAAGAGGTTAAACACTCTGAGTGCTTTCCTCCTCCTGAGCGGAGTGACCCTCGGGGCCTGGTTTCCCTGTGTCTTCAGGCTGAAGAACAGACAGGAGCTTACTCAGCCAGGACACCGGCTGGGGGCTCAGACGCCCGGTGCTCCACAGCCCTGGCCTCAAACCTGAGCAGAAGGGATCACAGCCAAGCCCGCAGTCTCCTTGCTCTGTGCCTGCTCCTGCTCCACGGAGCCTGCCTAACCACTTTCGTTTCAGCCTGCCTCAGTTTACCCTTGATGACCAGCCTCTCTGCTCAGAAAGGCAGCCTCCTAGCGGGTGTGGCCTGACATGGTCTGTCTGCAGACAGTGCCCAAGGTGCGGAGGGCTCCTTGGGGTGCGGGTAACTGACTCCTGGCTCTTTGGGGGAGAAAGCCCTGGTTTCAGCAGGGCAGATGCTCTCTCCCATGGGGCTGGTCTCAGGCTGCCTGTGTGAGGTCATCGAACACAGCGCAGGGAGTCGACGGCCAGGGGCACACCGTTGCATCAGATTCGCACTACAGACCTGAATCCTTTGGGGAGCCTCCAGCACAGCCTAGCGAAATTACTGGAAAACAATGGGCTTTGAGCATTTCTCACTTTTGTTTTTAATGTGACCTATTTATTTGTTGGTTTGTGTAACGTAGTATTTACTGATGACTGCATTTGTCCCCAGCTCACGCAATTCCGGGCCCTTTAGCTCACAATCCAACCCTGGTGGCTGCTTCCCTGGGTCCTGAGTGTGTGGACGAGGCTGGGGAGGCCCCACGCTAGGACCGAGGCTGGGCTCTGTGGGTGTGGGCCTGAGCAGTCAGCAGGCCCAGACCGTGCAGGGCTTTGTGCACCCATTCCCAGGTTTGGGAGCCTGCCTCGGACCCTGAGAAGGCAGGGGCCTTGGCTGAGGCCACACAGTATGGGCACGAGGGAGCAGAATGGGGCCTCCTCGTGCCTGAGCACAGAGGCTGGTCCTTCCACTCCCGGCCTGGCCTCATCCTCCTTCCTGCAAAATGACCGTCTCGAGCCTGGCCTTCCAACAGTTAACGGTCTGCTTGCAGTCTCTGCCCCATGATTTATTAATACTGGGTTGAAACACTTCAAAGGCCCACGGCTGCTGTGTCGGGATTGCCCCATATCGGAAGACGAACGCTCAAAGAACCGTTTGCCTCCCATGAAAAATGCATAATGATGTGGGCCGAGGGCCGAACGCCGCCCAGCCCCGTCTCACCCGCGGCTGGCTGGGGGATTAGCGGCCTAGCTTGGGGCCCACGCCGCCGGCGGGTAAGCAAGCCTGGCTTGTGAGGAGTGTCGGAGCAGCGTTCATGCCCCTCGTGGGGGCACAGGGAGCCTGGGGTCTGTGACCCCACAAAGCTGGGCCAGTGGGCAGAAAGGGACGCGGTTCCCCTCAAGACCCTTTTAGGAAGGCATCAGACAGAACGGGGGAAGGAAACTGAGTTTTGAGAACCAGATGAGGTCTGAGGGATGTTTCTGGCAGCGTTGTCCGGTGGAAGTTTCTGCGCGGATGGAGAGCCCCGGGTCTGAGTCACTGGCTCCTGAGCCCCTGAGACGTGGCTGGTGCAAACGAGCAGCTGCTACCTTTTACTGAATTTTAATTAACTTCATTTTGAGGAGGCTGCACGGGCCTTGTAGCCACCACCACGAAACTGTGAGCCCAGGGCGGGGTGGGGAGCCCCTGGGGTGGACAGGCAGGCCCAGCGGCCCAGTCCCCCCAACCATGCCACCGCTGGGCCGTGAGGACCAAACAGGAGAGGGCTGCCACCCCAGCGTGCAGATGAGGAAACCAAGGCCGACAGACAATGTGGCTTTGTTCATGCTCTCTGCAGTGGGAGCGACTGTCACGAAAAGTCCCCAGGGGGCTTTCCCCTCAAATCCAGGGTGAACTCATCCCCGTAAAACCCCGAATGATGAAGTAGGGGGGAAAGTCCTGTCCCTTCCAGCCACTTTCCAGGGTGACCTGGGTCAGTGATATGGTTGGCACCCATGGAAGTCTGAGTGCACGTGAGCAAAGATGCTCACACGTGTGCATGCACACAGCTACACACACACGTGTGCACACATGCACGCGAATTCACGCTCACACACAGCCACACATGTGTGCGCACATAACCACTCACACACATGCACGCACACACAGCCACACACACCAGTTTTGTTAAGTGCATTTCTGGTGCTGTGTTGTCCCGCAGCCTGCCCAATCCACTCTAAGTACCCGTGGCGATCACTCCCGAGGACACAGAGCCCTCACGCCGCCTGCTGTCTGCCGCTGGCGCACACCTGTGCCTCCAGGGGTCCCTCTGCCTGCTGCTTCCTGGGCTCCCGGCATCGACAGACACGGGCACTCACGCTCATGGAGATTCTGCATGGCCCGCTCCGAGGGGCTGCACCGGACACCTCCCTGCAGGGACAGAGGCCGCTGGGCGTCAGGGAGGTCTCCGTGCTCTTCCGTCCGGTGAGTTTTGATTTGGGCACCCTTGGTTGCGAACGAGGTGGGCCATGTCTTACCGCTTATTGGTGGCCCCGTTTCCTATCCTAGGAATGGCCTCTCCTTGCCCTTTGAGGGAAGCATGACTTACACTTTGAAAAAAATGTTCCCCTCGGCTCCCCCGGCCCTGCCCTCCCTGAGGCTGAATGAGTCCTTGTTGGCTGAGGGCTGGGCGTGTGTTGAAAGGGCTTTGGACCAAGCCACGGCTGGGAAGAAAGTAGGGAGCCACCTGCCCCGGGGACACTGAGTCACAGGCAGTAGAGGGAGGAGGCGAAGGGCTGGTCCCAACCCAGAGGAGCCTGGCTTGCTTATGGCCCCAGGTGCGCTGCTCAGCTGGGCCTCAGTTTCCCCATCCTCCTGGGCAGGTTGTCTGTCATGCAGGGATCCAAGCAGGCCCTCCTGTGTGGCCTTGGGATGTCACGGCCTTTGGGAGGCTCCCCCAGGGCCTGTGAAGCCCCTCACTTGCCCCCCAGCCAGTTCCCACCCCTGAGATAGCAGCAGGGCGCCGTTCCTGCTGTGGAGGGACTCACACTCACCGCCCCTCCCTCCCCCCTCCACCTACCCCAGCTTGGGTCGCTGTGAGGAAAGACCTTGCTTTCCACCATGTCAGGAGGCAGTCTTCGGTGTGTGGTCTCCAGACGCGAGTGGATGGGTTCTGCTCGCCTGGGCATTGAGTACTTGGAGAAGAACTGCATTCTAGAGAAGCGTGTTCACCCACTGACCCGCCCACCCTCACCTCTCCCTCTGTTTCCTCCTGGCTCCAACCCAGAGCCCACGCCAATGGTGCAGAGGCCACCCGGGCCTCCATGCCTCTGGCCTGTGTGCCTGGCCCTGGGGCTTGGACGGGATGTCTATCTCCCACTGCTCAGGCCTGGTGCTCATGGGAACTTGGAGCCCTGAGGCTGTGCTGGAGGGAGGTGGGGGGCCTGAGGCTGCTCGGGTGGAGCCCCTTCTCCCAGGACCACACGGAGGACATCCCACCCCAAGGCGGGCGGGGTGGATCTCCAGGAGCCTGTGGGGTTTGGCTGGCCAGAGAGTTTACATCAGACTTGTTGGCAGCTGGCAATTGTATTCTGGAATAATTGGAAATTGGTCTTCCCTCTGCGCCCACACACCTTTATGGTTGTGGACGCTCAGAGCCTCGGTCCCCCCACGGAGTTTCCCTCTCCAGATGTTGTGGACACTGGCTCTTTGCAGGATGGTGTACTTGGGGCTCCAGGAGCCATGTGCCTGGGCAGCCAGGCTGGTACGGGGGGCTCCCAGGCAGAGAAGGGAGAGTCCCCCCAGGCCCCCGAGATTAGCTGGCTGGCTTCCTGAGTCCTGTATCCCTCCGTCAGACCCCCTGGACCAAAGCTCAGTCTGCAGGTGACAGAGACCAGGGATGGTTGCCGCCGGCAGCACCTCAGGGCCTGGCTCTGCCCGCATCTCACCGTGTAACCTTGTGGAGTAGCTGTGACAGCTTTCCCAGAGGTGAGCCACAAGCCACTGCAAGCCACCGCAAGCCACCAGGAGCCCTTCAAGCCTCCATTAATGAGAGTTAAGTGACATTAAACACTCTGTCCCCAGCGTGGCTCGTGGTCCCGTCCTAGGCAGTGCAGATGCAGAGTGCGTCCATCCTGGCAACAGAGTCTAGGGGACAGGCAAGCAGAGGGCACAGAGGCTCAGGAAGGTGACAGCCTAGAGTCTGTCGCCAGGCCTGGGCAAGTCCTGGTGGGCCCCAGCTTCCTGACGGCACGCGGCTCTACTCTTCCAGCCTCACTCAGCTCTGGTGGGGGCATCTTCTGGCCCTGCCTCCTCCATGTGCTCCCCATGCCTGCTCTTCCCTCATGGGACACAGATGCCCACAAAGATGCCCATCTGGGGGAGAGGAGGCCCCGGGTCTTGCAGACATCACCTGTGAGGCCTCAGGGAGGGACCCAGGAGAATCCTCCTTTCCCAGAGGAGAAGCAGGAAAGCTGGACCGCAGACCACACTGACCCTTCCTGGCTCAGAGGGTGGAACTCGGCCCAGTTCGTAGGGGTTCAGGGGTCGGGGGGCTTCTCTCTGCAGTATGGCCCCACATGGTGGGCACAGGGCTGGGAGCAGGGGCTCCTGGCTCAAAAAGAGAGAGCCGGGCCAAATGGATTCTGTCCTTCAGGAGTCTGGAGAAGAAAATATGGAAGGAATGTGCCATAAGCAGAAGGAATGAAAGCGGAACAGTCGTGAAGCATGAAGCTCCAAGGAGAGGTTGAGGCCAGCTGTGAGCCAGGCAGACCGACGTGACAGGGAGTCGCAGGGAGGAACACGCGGTTCTCAAAGCATGGAACGGAGGCCCTGGGGGTTCCCTGAGGCTCTTGCTGGCGTCTGGGAGGTAAGGCGACAATGATGGTGGTGTCCATCCTGTCCCGCCCCGTCACGGGTTCGAGGCTCTCCCGGGGTCCCAAGGCCGGACTGAGAATGGCTGTGGATGACCTCGTGGACAGAGGGCAGCCCCACCGGCCACATGGATTCTCGGGGCGCTGCGGGGAGGGGAGGGAAAGCAGGTGTCTTTTCCTGTGGGGCCCCTGCCCCGTCCCACGTGTCAACTAACCCGTGCAGGCACTGCAGTCTGGTTCCCAGGGGACGGAACGGGGAGAAGGGGTGTGCTGGTGGGCAGTCAGGCTGGCAGAGTCTCCCTACTAGGCCGGGAGGAGAGGAGAGGTTCTGGCTCACAAGACCCGGTGGGCTAGCAGCCCTGACTGGCATGACCCTGAGGGGAAGAGCAGAAGGGGACATGCCTGGCCTGGCCCTGCACTTCTGCCTCTGGCCTTTCTTGGAAGTTTTGTGCTCCAGGCTTCTCTGGGAGCTCTAGCAATAGTGGACAGCCTTTCCAAGAAGTTGAGAGCCAGGGAAATGCTGGTGTTTGCCGTGTGGGGGCCCAGCCTGCGCTCAGAAAGAGCTGCTGAGATAGTGGTCCCCAACTCCTGGCCACCGGCGGGACACAGGGCCCCCCACAGTGAGGACGACGGGAACCACAGCCCTGGGTGTGGTCCCGAGGGTGCTTGTGTACTGCCCCATGTTGGCACAGCTGTCCTCATCATGGAGGATGCCTGGCCCTCAGGAGGGAGCCCTCTAGCTTTGGCCTATGGCCTTTGACAGTGAGCAGTTGGACGGAAGTGGCCAGGAGCTGCCCGGCATGGCTGGCAGAGCCATGGGTGGCCTGGAGGGTTCACCTTCCCTGGGCAAGGATGCCCCTTTGATCCCGGGCTCAGACCCCTAAGCCCGTCGTGGGGAGATGGTGATGCTGGCCGCTCTCCTGGGGGCACCTGCAGAAGGGGAATGGAGAGCCCTGGGCCTGAGCTTCTGGAGTGTCCAGAGGGCAGGCAGCTCCCCGCCACTCCTGGGCCACGTGCCTGGCGGACGGCTCTCCCTCTCGCTGCTGGCTGCCCCTGCAGGCCTGGACCCGAGCAACAGAAAGGTCTGGGATTCCAGGCAGATGGAGCCAAGGGTTCCCTGGACAAACTGGAGTTGCTTCTGGCCAACTGGAATGGGAGTCCAGCAAAACATCCTGTCCTCCCAGCCACCTTGGCCGGACTGCCCTAGGCCTCCTCGGAGTGAGGCTGCGGCGGGAGGTGCCAGCAAGACCTCCCCTGCCAAGAGCAAGAGTGGCCAAGCGGGCAGAGAGGGCACTTGGGTGTGGGGTTGAGGAGCCAGATGGGGCTGACAGCCGAGATCACAGCAGGGTCATATCAAAGTCACACGAGGTTAGGGTGAGGAGTCCCTGTTCGCTCATCTCTGAGACGGGCATAACAATCCGGCTCAGGGAAATTATCATGAGCAACTCTACCCGTGACACGCTACTGCAAGTAACGTGTTCTAGAAAAATAACTATGCTCTCAAAAAAATAGGAAGAAGAATAGCATTGTTTTACATCTTTGCAAATGTCCTTAACATTTGGGCTTAAAATAAAGTCAGTGGGAGGAGGAAAGGCGGCTGAGCCCTGGGAGACGACGGGCTCCCCTCCAGGGGCAGGGATGCTCGGGTCCCCTGCGGGACCCAACTGTGCGTCCCCAGCTCCCAGCTCGGGAGCTCATCCAACGGGTTGGTGGGCTTAGAGTCTGACCTGACATTTGCATCGTGTCTGCACGGTGCCTCTCTCTCCGGTGGAAACACACACCAAGCACCAACTGGAATTTTATGGGGCGGGATCTGGCTTAGTGGAGAGCCCTTGGCTTCCGCCATGCCAGGAGCCGAGGCTAAAGGTGCTGATTTGCCTGAGCGGGGACTAACCCCTTCTCTGTGTGGCCCCGGCATGGAGTCTGTCCAACAGGGAGCTGGCGTGGGGTGCAGAAGCCAGGAGGTAGGGAGCCTGGCGGCCGTGGCTCTCAGACAGCTTGTTGGGGCCCAGCATTGGGCTTACCTCACCAGGGGGCAACGCTGCGGGGACAAGGCCCTGCCTGTTCTTCCCCAGCAGCTCCCACCTGGGGGCCTGCTCTGGGTCCCACATGAGCTCCAGGGATCCCCCCACACCTGTGCTTCAAGACGGCTGGCTCTTTGCTGGTGCAGCTCACACAATCCACAGCCAGAAGTCAGGACCGTGTGTCCCAGGGCCGCACTCCCACTAAGGTGCTTGGGGAGGGCCTGCCCGCCTTGGCTTGTGGCCACAGCACTCCGGGCCCAATGTGGCCTTCCCCCCTGGGTACCTGTCCTTGTCCAGATTTCCCCTTTTTATAAGGATACCAGTCATCCTGGGTTAAGTCCCAATGACCTCATTGAACCTGATGACCTCTGTCGAGACACTGTCCCCAGATAAGGTCCCAGTCTGCAGATGCCAGCAGCTGGTGGGTGATCTCTTAGGACTCCCAAACCCCTTCCCAGCTCTTCCCTCCTCTCCCACTGCAACGGCTCACAGTCCTCGTCCTGTCATGGAGTCCCCGTCTGTGCTGGCAAAGGGCACAGCTCCTGGCATATCCTTGGTGCTAAGCCAGGGCTGGTCAGCATCAGCGGGAGGAGGCAGAGAGCTTTGCGGGACACCTTTATATGCCCAAGAAAAGGAAGAGAGTGTGTGGGGCTCGTGAGCATCCCAAGACTGGTCTCAGGTGAAGCAGAGCGGCAGCTGGCCTGGGAGGGGCCCAGCCCTGGGAGGCTGCAGATTCTTGGGTCTGGGGGGGCTTCCCGAGGCAATGCTGATGTGGGTGGGCTAGGTTAGAAAGAGCCCCTGCAGCCTGGCCTCAAGTCTCCCTGGTGTGGCTGGGGGCCTCCTGGCCAGCTCCTGTCTTCCCTGACTGTCCCTGCTTTACACTGCTTCCCCAAGGACCAGACCCCATGCTCACTCAGGGAATGTCTGTCCCGCATTCTGGCGGCAGTTCTGGGGAGAGCAGGTGACAGAGGCATGGAGGTATCCTGGGGGCCTGGACCCTCTCCTGTGTGTCTCTTTTGTCCCCATTCTCAGCCTCTGCTCCCTTGCTCCCTGCAAGGTGCTGGGGGGATGGGGAGGTGGCTCAGGGCCAGGCGGAGAGATGGCGTCTGGGGACCCCACCTGAGGAGACAGTCTCGTGTGTGGGCCCTCCCTGGGGAACTGGTGGGCTATGGTGGCTCTGCCATGGGGTCTCTGTGGCCTCTCATTTCCCATGATTCCCCTCAGGCCTGGCTCTTCCTGGCACTATGGGGATTTGGACAGAGCCCATCAGTGGGAACGCTCCATCCCACAGTCAACAAATGTGAGCAGAAATAACCCCAGGTTTCCTGGGCCCAAAGGAGGGGGCTGGTACCCAGATGATTGCCCTAACCCTAACCCAGGTGTTCCCGACCCCCCAGCACTCAGGCAGGAGTGAAGGGGAGGCACCTGGTGTTGGGGCGGGCCAGACAGGAAGGAGGCTTCGCCGGTGGTTTCTAGCGCTTTCCATCTGCGTCCTGGTAGCTGTAAGGGGACACCACAGTCTGCAGCCTGTCTCCTGGTTCCAGAGGCTGGAGGTCGGAGACCATGGGCGCAGGCAGGGCCCATGTCCTGTGAGGCCTCACATCCAGAGGACAGCAGACCTTCGTTTGTCCTCACTGGCCACAAGCAGAGAGGGCGTAAGCTCTCGGGTCTCCTCTATAGGCACGGATCCGGTCACGAGGCTCCCCTGTCCTGACCTCGATGGCTGGGCATCTGCAGCCCAAGCACAGAGCAGAGTCCCAGGCACCCAGCAGGGTCTGCTGTGCTGAAGGTCCTGGGGGCCAGGCTGTGTGCACATGTACCCTCCTCGGAGCCTGTGAAGTCTCTCCCCTGGGGCTATTTCCTCCGCTGCTACCTGCATCTCTATCCCTGGTGCAGGTTGGCTCCCGGGCCCTCCCCCCAACCCCCACCCTCCACAGCTGTGGAGCTAGCCTCAAGGCACCCCTGGGGTTCCCCTCCATGCTGCTACTGCAGCCTGAGGGCTGGTGGGTGCGGCCTCGGGATTCACTGTCTACAGACCGACAGACGGTCCTTTCCCCATGAGGCAGCTGTAGCCTCGTTGGAGGCCTGTTGCCCAGTGATCTGCACTGGCGGGCTCTGTGTGTGCCTGCCCCCCTGCACAGACCCGTCCCGGGGGGCTCCAGGACCTCCAGCACCCGCCCCTGGCACGGACCCATCTGTGGGGGCTCCAAGACTACCAGCACCCAGCCCCCTTCCCAGACCTGTCCCAGGGGGCCTCTGGGACCCCCAGCACCCAGCCCCCTGCACAGACCCATCTGGGGAGGCTCCAGGACCCCCAGCACCCAGCCTCCCACACCAGACACTGCCCTTGCTCTGTCTGAATCTGCCCTCACCTCCATCTCTCTGCAGCCACCAGGGTCCAGTGACTTGTCATCCAGTGCCCCAGCCCCAGCTCCCCAGCCCAGGTGCCTCCCTTTCCTTCTCTCTACATGTCATGATCCCACAGCCATGAGTTCCTGGGGCCACAGCTACAGGCAGGAATCCCATCTCTGTGGAGAATAATCTTACGAACAACACCCAAAGCAGAGTCCATAAAAGAAAAAAAAATCATTAAACTGACTTGATAGAAATTAAAAACTCTGACTTTGTGAAAGATGCTGACAAGGGAATGAATGACAAACTGCAGACTGGAAGGAGATGTTTGCCAACAGCTGTCTGACAAAGCACTTGTTCTAGTATATATAAAGAGCACTCAGAACTCAACAACAGGAAACAACCAGCTGGAAAAGGGGGCAGGACTTGAACAGACACCTCATGGGCGGGAGGCTGGCAAACAAGCACATGTGAACCGTAGTATTGTAGCCGTAGGAAATGCAAATTAAAATCACGATGGGATCCCAGGAACAGCCATCAGAATGCCCAAGATGTGAAAGTACCAACTGTATCAGGTGCCCATGGCTGAGTCTCTCACGAGGCTGGTGGGGCCGAACCAGGGGCCAGCCGCCCCGGAAGACACAGCGGCCATGCCAGCTCCTCCATGACCCTCCCAGGAAAACACTGCTCCCCCTCCAGACGAGCACCTTGAAGATCCCAGACCAGGGTCAGTCACGTGTGAACTCCCTCCCCTGCTCTATCTGATGCCAAAGAGGACATCGCAGACCTTTCAAAAACAGCGTCTGTGGCCACACCGGCTCTGTCTGTCTGTGGGGGGGTTGGTGCGGCGGGAGCTGGGGGGTCGGGTCCGCCAGCCGCAGGGCCAGGGCCGGTGGGGCCAGGCAGACCCTTCCCGCCTCTCCTGGCTGAGGTGCCTGCAAGGGTCAGGACGCTGGTGAGGAGCAGCTGCGCTAATCCCAGATAATTACCCACTGGGGACGTTTGGTGACAGGCGGCTTCTCCCTTCCTTCACGCTCAGCTTGTCAGGACAATCGTGAAAGCACCTTGGTGGGGCGCGCGGCCCTGGGAAAGCAGGGTCTGAGCTGTGGGAAACCCGATCAGGCTGGTGGTGGGATTAGCTGGGGGGCTGGGGGCCCCTTCTGCAGGTGAGTGCGCCCGTCCCTGCGGAGCCAGGACCACCCCCCATGCTGGGCCCCCTTTGAGCCTGGATTAGTGGTCGCTGCCCCCTGTCCCCCCAACGCGAGGGCAAGTGCTCAGGTGGAGAGACGGCTTCGGGGGCCAGGAGAGGACCTGGGCAGGAAGTCCTGCGGTGACACGGGGAGGGATGTGGAGCCCCAGGGAAGGGGGCTGCTCCCCTCCCTCAGCCCTGTCCCCACGTGGGCTTCCCATGGTTCCCGCTCACCTGCACGCTGCCCTTCAGCCCCGCCAGGCCCTGGACCAGCCCTGACTCCCTCTCTACCTGCCCCCACCCCGCTCTGATCCAGCTCTTCCCCTTCCTCACAGAGCCTCTCTCTTGGCCCCCGCCACAATCCCTTCTTCTGGGGCTAGCCAGAAGGGGACCCCCATCCCGAGGGGCTGACCCACCACCCCCTCACCCTGTTTCATGTTGAGAAACAGTTGCCGCTGGTTCCTGCGATCTTGGTAGCCTGTGGGCTGTACTGTGTGCGAGTTAGCATGTCTACCTGTCTGTCTGTCATCTGTCTGTCTGTCAACCCATCTATCCGTCTATCATCTATCCATCTGTCTGTCTATTTGTCTCTATCATCTATCATCTGTCTCTTTATCCATCTATCTGGTATTATCTATCTATCATCTGTCTGTCTGTCTATCTATCTATCTATCTATCATCTGTTGATCATCTATCGATCATCTATCTGTCTGTCCATCTATCAGTCATCTATCTATCTATCTATCTATCTATCATCTATCCGTCTGTCTATCATCTGTCTATCCTTCTATCCGGTATCATCTATCTACCTATCATTTCTCTGTCTCCATCTCTCTGCTGCCCACCTGCCCGTCACCCCCCACAGGGGACCCCAGTGAGGCAGGAACTTGTCTGCCTGTTCTTCACTACGCCCCCTGCCCCTGGGAGAGCGTGGGGTACAGAATAATCACTGGGTGAATATTTATTGGACGGGTGCCTGGGTAGTGGGTGGGTAGACACATGGATGGATGGACAGACGGATGAGGGGCTGTGCGTTTGCCAGCTTTCCCGAGACTCTAGGCAGCAGGGCTAAGATACGGCACGAGGGAGGGACTCACTCTGGCTGTGGCTGTGAGGACCATGGATGTCTAATCCCATGCTTAAGCCCGTTGGGACCCATTGCAGGAGATTCGAGTTTCAGGATGAGGAAGAAGGAACTCTCATTTACTTTACTTTTCTTTTCTTTTTTAAATTTAACTGTGGCAAAAAACAAACAAACAAACAAACAAAAAACGAAACACCCACATGTCATGAATGTACCATCTTAATCATTTTTAAGTTCGTAGTGTAGTGTTATCTATAGGCACACAGTGGTGGAACAGGTCTCCAGAACGTTCCATCCCCCCACGGAGACCCTGTCCCTGTGATGCATGGACCCCTGTCTGCTCCCCAGTCCCACCCCCACTGTCTGCTGTCTGTGTCGTTGAGGCTGATAACTCCGGGTCATGTGTGTGGGGTCCCCGTGCGTGTCCTGTGTCTGGGTGGTGTCCTCAGGGCTTGTCCCCGTGGGGGCAGGGGTCGTTCTTTCCTTTCTGAGGCGGAGTGATGCCCCACTGTGTCTGTACACCACGTTTTGCTTTTCCACTCACCCGCTGACGGCCCATGGGCTGCCTCTACCTCTCGTTGTGCACCGAGCTGCTTTCAACATGAGCCTGGAAATAACCTCTTTGAGACCCAGCTGTCACTTCCTTCGGGTGTAAACCCAGAGTGGGACCACGGGGTCGGAGCATAGGGCGTTCTCTTGTTCATTTTTGCCCAAAGTCACACTGTCTTCGGCAGGGACCGCCCTGTGTCGTGGCCCCGCCGATAGGGTGCAGGCTCCCACCTTCGCCACGTTTCTGCCGACATGTGTTATTTCCGTATTTTGGAACACAGCAATCCCAACCTCACTGTGGTTCTGATTTTAATTTCTCTAATGCTCGGTGGTGCTGAGCGTCTTTCCACAGGCTTGGAGGAATGTCTGTCCAAGTCCTTCGTCTCCTTCACAATCGGGTATCGGTGTTCGGTGTTGTTGAGTTGTGGTTCTTGACGTATTCTGGACGCAGACCCCTCCTCAGGGGAGTGATTTGCAAGGGTTTTCTCCTGTGCTGTGTGTTACTGTCTCATTCCGAGGATTGCCTCCCTTCCCTTGCAGGCTTTTACAACTTCGATGGGGTCCCCTTTGTCTGCTTTGTTTTCGTGGCCTGTACTCACAGCGTAAGAAACTCTCTCTCTCTATCTGATTTCAGCGAGGCTGGCTGAGGATCCTGGCTGTTTTTCCCCTTCTTCTGGGAGGGAGCTCGTTAATAATCAGACACTTAATTCGTTGGCACATTAGATGTTTCCAAAATACCTTTCTTTCTTTTCTCTTTTTTGATCTTTGGAGAACGTTGATATTCAAAGCAGGCGTTTGCTGCCCGCTGTGTCTGAAGACCTGTTTGGGGGAACATCTTGGCCTTTCCAGAGAGGGGAGGTCTGAGGCATCTGGGTGGTTCTTCCTGGGGGAGACGGGTAAGACCCCATCCTTGGAAGCCCCCACCCCGCCCTGCAGCTGTTGGGTGACTAACAGGTCTGGAGGTGCAGGGAGTGCAAGGAGGGGAGGCTTGGAGCCCAAGGGTGGGCCTGCCCCCATCTTCCTGCCCTCCCTCAGGAGCTGCAGACCTGCAGCCTTTCAAAACACCGGCTGGTCGTCCGCCCCTCTCCTCTTCTGCTGTGTTCCTGAAACTCACACAGCTGGTTCTTGCCCCATCTTGGGTCCTGGCACTTCCCAGACCCTGAGCAAGGAGTACCCCGGGGCCTCGAAGAGTTCCGGGCTCTGGCTTTGTAGAGTGACAGGCACAGACAGGGAGACAGAGGCTCCGAGTGGGGCAGGCACGGTCCCAAAGGGGTGTGACCCTCTGCATGGGGGAGGCGGGGGCGTTTGGACAGATGCTGACAAGCGTGAAGAGAGGGGAACATGCCAGCAGGTCTCTGAGCTCCTGCTCCGTCTTGGACGTCCATTTTCCAAAAGATGCTGTAGGGGACGAGAAGCGAGTTACAGCCCAGGACAAAATCTCAGCAAACCACGTGTATCCAGAATGCATTAAGACTTCTCAAAGCTTGATAATAAAAATACAAACAACCCACAGGTAAGAAAAGAAGGTGTATAAAAATAAGACGTATGGGTGGCAGATAAGCACCTGGAAACAGGCTCAACGTCACTGGCCGTTTGGGAAATAACAAGGAAGAACGGCTAAAATTAAAAAGACCGATCATACCGAGTGTTGGCGAAGATGTGGGGCAGCCGCATCCCTAGTACTCAGTACTGAGTACTCAGCTGGTACTCGGCTAGTACTCAGCTAGTACTCAGCAATGTGGGTGGGAGCCACCC
Organism: Mustela putorius furo; assembly: GCF_011764305.1. Taxonomy (NCBI): domain Eukaryota; kingdom Metazoa; phylum Chordata; class Mammalia; order Carnivora; family Mustelidae; genus Mustela; species Mustela putorius. Next base: position 15,337,805 of record NW_025421293.1, read on the forward strand.
CAGGGGAGAATCTCAAAGTATTATTTTGTTGAGCGAAAGAGGTCAGACGGAAGGATTTCCAAGGATGTGGTTGTGTCTGGTACCACCAGGAAGTGCAGACTGTCGGGGAGGGGCCAGTGTGGGGATGCGTCTAGAGGTGTGTATGTACAAATGACGTACTCACACAACCTGCGGCCCTTTCCTGTTTTATACCTTGAATATGCTCGGTTTGTTGTATGGCCCTGTAACTCCACAGAGTTGTCTTTAAATGAGCAGTGACCAGGAGAGTTTCTGGGACGGGGTCCACTTGGACTGCTTCATCCTCCTTGAGCGGACGTGTGGCCCTGAGCAGAGGTGCACCCCCCCCCCCAGCCTTGATTTTCTCCCACCACATGGACAGTGTGCTCTGTGACCTGAAGCGACATGGCTGGGGTTGGGGGGGCTCTGCCAGCCCAGTTGTCTGTCCCCCGTGTGTGTGTGTGCAGGCGCCGTGGCTCGGGGTGACTGTAGGGGGTTCAGCCCCTTGGTCCCACTAGGGGCTCCGTGTGCAAACCCTGGCTTCATAGTGGGGACCGATCACCCTTGCCTTCCTGCCCACATGGTCTGCCCCATCACCTTTGCCCCCTCAGAGAGAAGCTGGGGTGCTGGGGGCTCACGGACGCCAAGCCAAGGGGGTCCGGGTACAGAACACGCTGTGGGAAGGGGAACCAGTGCCCTGAGGTGCACAGGTGGCAAGGCAGGGACCTGTCGTCACTCCAGCACATCCTTCCTGGGGGTTCAGCGCCCCTGCAGGTGCACGGCCACCCCCTCCACCTGGCCCTGGGAGGTGAGTCAGAGCTGGGAAGAGCTGCCAGCACAGGCAGAGAGGCCTGGGACCCTGCGGGCACATCCCAGAGGGACGCTGAGCTCAGGGTGGACCGCACGACTCACAGGTGTCTCGGCCTCCACCTGGGCCCCTGGTGGGGATGTGCCATCTCTCTCTCTCTCACACACACACACACACTCATACACACACACATGCCCATAGTCCACAGTAAGGAGTGCACACCTGGGCTTCCTGACAAAGTACCTATCCTTGCTTGGGGCAGCCTGTCCTGGCTCTACGGTGGGCCCCAAGCTGCTCCCGTGGCCTGCTGCCTCTGGCACCTGGAGCCAGGCCCCGGGGTGGCTGGGGGGCTCCCTGCACTGGGCTGGGTGTGGCTTTACACTGGAGACTGTGGCCTCCTGATGGACCAGATCTCGCCTGCTCTCCAGGAGTGGGGGTTGCACAGAGCCTGGCTCTGGTCCGCGTCCCCTCTGCTCCCAGCCCTCCACGCCCAGGCTGGACCCTCCCCCCCAACTCTGAGCAGACTCCTCATGCCCAAGGCAGGCTCTCCCTCACGCACCACCCTTGCTCCACGTCTTTCAGTGACCCTCAGTGTGCACACATGAAACACACCTTCTGAGCTGACACTGGGGGCCTTACCTGATCTGGCCCCAAACAGACTGCCCACCGCTGCCCACAGCCCCCTTGAGCTCCAGGTTCAGAGTGCCAGCCGTTTTCTCTCACCAGTGTACTTGGTCTCCTCGGGGGTCCCCTCCTCCAGGAAGCCCATCCTGGCTCTCCCACTGGCTCCTCCAGGCCCCCAGCCTGTGGGGGTGGGCTGTTGGCCCTCTGACTTAGCGCCAGCTGCAACCGGGAGGGGAGGGCCCCGAAGCCCCCGGAGCGGTGGAGCCAGGCCTCCACACCCCTGTCCTTGGCCAGCTGGGACAGGGACTCAGACCCTGGCCTTGCCACAGGATTCTATCTTTAACTGCTGGACAGCCAATTCCTCTCTATTTTGAGAGAAAAAAATTCCACTCTGAAGTCTGGTTCAAAAAGTCCTCGCCCAGCGAAGCCAATTCCCTGGAGAATCCGCTGGGCTTTGCTGTGATCCAGATGAGGAGGGGGTCCCCCTGCAGGACTGGGGTGGCTAGACGAAGGCAAGCCGGAGATGGGGAGAGGGAGGGCAGGCAGCCGAGGGAAGGGAGAGGGAGGGAGGGGGCCCTGCTCCCTGGCCTGGCCTCCCCCCACCCCACTGACTTTTGTCATCACACCGTGGTTTTGACTGTGTTCGCACATCGTATAAATAGAACCGGGCAGCGTGCTCTCCTTGTGTCTGGTTCCCATCACCCCGTCTGGTGTTTATGAAGTTCGTCCGTGTGCCGTGTGCAGCCGCGTTCATTCATGACCCCTTCTGTGCGGGCTCTGCTCCGGCGTTCAGCACGGGTTCACCCCTTGTACAGCTCGCGGACTGGGTTGTTGGTGCGATGCCTCGAACATCTTTGTACGTGTCTCTGGATGAACACACGCGCAGGTGTGTTTCTGGGGGAGCCGAAGGCTCCGAGCGCCTTCTCCTGGCAGCCCTGGGGGGCGTGCTGGTCCTCATGGGGGTTCGGGGATGGCCGGCATGGCACACCAGGCTCCCCCTCGCTTCATGGCCTCACCAAACTCTGCTGATGTCTGTCTTTATTTTAACCCTTCTGGTGGGCCCAGAATTGCCTTATCGTCATTTCCCAGGGACTTCTAAAGGTTAATACATTTAATGTTCTTAGAGCAGTTTTAGGTTTATAGTCGAATTGAATGGAAAGTATGGGGTTCCCATCACACACGTGGGTTTCCCCCTCATTATTAGCATCTAAATTTTTTTTTAAGATTATTTATGTATTTATTTGACAGACAGAGATCACAAGTAGGCAGAGAGTCAGGCAGAGAGAGAAGAAGGGAAGCGGGTTCCCTGCTGAGCAGAGAGCCTGATGCGGGGCTTGATCCCAGGAGCCTGGGATCACGACAGCCTGAGCTGAAGGCAGAGGCTTTAACTCACGGAGCCACCCAGACACCCCTTTCATCTGATTTCTTTTTTTTTTTTTTAATTTTATTTATTTATTTGACCGAGAGAGAGGGATCACAAGTAGGCAGAGAGGCAGAGAGTGGGGAGCAGGCTCCCCACTGAGCAGACAGCCTCATGCAGAGCTCGATCCCAGGACCCTGAAATCACGACCTGAGCTGAAGGCAGAGGCTTTAACCCACGGAGCCACCCAGGCGCTCCCCCCATCTGAATTCTTGATTCTGGTCGATGGGCTGATCTTATCTCATTCTCAGGAACTGAAGTGCACAGTTCACATTCGGGGTCTCTGTATTGTCCCGTTCTGTGGGTTTTGACAAAGACACACTGTCACCCATTCACCCTTCCTTCGTCGTGCAGGCCGTGCATTGCTCGCCAGCCCCGGAGCGGCCTCCATCCCCCTGAGCCTGGTGCCTGTGCTCTTTCTGCTCTATCCACAGGCTGGCCTTGCCCCAAGAGTCCTCTCACGAATGCCAACCAGACCACGTCATACCCCACATCCGGTAACATTCACCTGGTGCCCTGTATTAGGGCTGGGGCTCCACCAAGGTCATAGGACAGCCAAGAAGATTCAGTCCCTCCTCTCAAGAGACTGAAAAGCCAGTGGGAAAAGCGGCCATCAGACTAGCAGGCAGGCAGATGCACAAAGCCGCCATGGGCTGTGCTGGGTGTGGAGATCAAGGCCAGTGTGGAGAAGGAGGTGGCAGGTGGCAAGGGCACGAGCCTCCAGGCAGAGAAGGACAAGTGCAAAGGCCCTGAGGCGGACTGGACCTCAAGGTGTTCATGGAGGCCCGAGACTCAGCAGTTCAGAAGCCCAGGCTTCAGAGAGGTGAGCGCAGGCCTCGGTCCCAAGCAGGAGGCTGTGCCGTGGAAAAAGGCAGACGTGTCCCTCCAGCACCACAGCTGCGTAACAAACATCCCCAGACCAGTGGCTTGGAGAGGCCTCCAGGCCAGTGATGCTGTGGCCCGTTCAGAGCAGCTCCCTGGCCTGGGATCCAGCAGCAAGACCCCCTCCCTGGTGGGTGACTTCTTGTCTGTCACATCTCATACTGGCTGGGCAGTGGACCCCGGCCTTCCTGGGTGGGGAAGCGGGCAGGCATAGCTGTCCTTTTCTGGGTGCCCTGGATCCAGAGTCCCCGTCCTGCAACTAAAGGACTTTGAGAGAAGGGAGGCCCCAGCAAGAAGTCTCTCCATTTCCAACACCCTCCTAACCCTTCCCGGGCTCCATCTGCATCTTGCCCGGGATGTGGGCTGTGAGCAGGGGGGCCTGCTCTGGAGGGAGGCTGGGGTCTCCTGCGAGGACAAGGTAGACACGCTGGCTCTCAGGCGCCGGGGGAGGGTCTCTGGATAGTCTGGCTGCAGCAATCCCTCTGCCTCTAGGAACCAGGCGCCTGCTCTGTGCTGAGCTCTGAGCTGAGACCTGCCACCCCTGTGATTCCTGGCCCTGATGACCTGGTCTCAGGAGAGCTCCACTCAGAGTGGCCCAGCCCGGAGTCAACTGTTACCCAAACAACCACCTTCCCCGTGTGGTTGCAGTAGCCCCCCACCCCCAACACGTTTTCTCCCCTGGCCAGGCCTCCTGCACCAGGCAGGGCTCCTTCCCCCTCTGTCTCTCCTGGCCCTTTATCCTGCAGATCCATTGGTCTCCTCCAAGAAGTCCTGCCCCTCTGACCCTTTGGGGGTTCTCTCAGCCCTGAACTGGCCCATCCCCACAAAGCCCTCTGAGCTGGAGGTGGACCCTGGACTGGCCATGAGGAAGGAAGTCAGCGTTCCAGGCCTGACTGACAGGGGGCTGGGAGCTGGGGAGCAGGGGGGCTCAATTATCATCAGTATGCGAGTTGTTCCGCACTTCCAGGGGGAACACAATTTCCCTTCCACTCACCACCTGTGGGGGCAAACCTGCCGTGTTTTGCCATTTTTACATAAGGACCAGTGCCTCGCTCTCCAGCGTGAGTCCTCGGAAGGCACGTCCCTGGGCCTGGCCTGCTCCAAAGTCAGCTGCCAGGCCATGTCAGGGACAGAGAGCCACAACGGGCCCTCTGATGTGGTGACTCTGACCTCTGTGTGTCCACAGGCAGGCCGACGCCCAGCCTGCCAGGAAACCCTGCCCATCCCTCAGCTCCCGAGCCAGGGCCTCCCCTGAATGGATCTGCTGGCCTGTCTGCCCTCTGCCCCGCCCGAGGGCACCGTGCACTGTCCCTGTCCGGAAGGAGCGCCCAGGGCAGTCTCTGCTGCTGGTTCTACAGGGAGCAGAAACTGAGTTCAGAAAAACGGGGAAAATGACCCATGTCCCGGGCTCAGGACTGGAAACCCGAGAACAGGGCAGAGCCCAGACTTGAGCCCCTCATCTGAGCTCCTACGCCCGATCCCGGCCTGGGATGCTTCCCCTTCTCGGTACAGTGGTTGGGTAAGTGCCTCCCAGTGGTACCTGCAGCATCGTCGGTCTTCGGGATCGAGGGCTGGTCTTTGGTCTGTTTCTGGGGTTTTCTTCTTGAGGAGTGACAGCTGTGGCTATCTGGGCTGATTTCCAACCCCGGGAGCCGCTGCGTATCCTGACCGGGTTGAGGAAGGGCCCCCCGTCCCTAATTTGCGAGGGGTTTTAGTACGAATGGTGGCGGCTCCTGTCTGATGCCTTTTGCGGATCAGTTGACACGATTACGTCATCTCTCTGTTCCACTTGCGGATAGATAGGGTGAGTTACATTCTCTGATTTTTAAGTATTGAGCTAGCAAGCTGGGAGTGAACCCCACCTGGTCACGGTGTGTAGTTCCTTTCACACACGGACGGGCTGGATTTGCTTGTTTTGTGGAGGATTTTTGCAACAATGTCCACAAGAGACATTGCTTTATAGTGCTTCAGGTTTTTTTGGGAGGGAGGGTTGCAATGTTTTTGTCTGGTGTTGGCATCAGGACAACACCAGCTTCATCAGGGACGTTGAGAGGTCCCTCCTCTTCCCTGTTCTGGAAAAAAAAAAAGTCGTGTAAAATCAGTGTTGCTCTTTTTAAAATGTTTGTTGGAATTCTCCAATAAAACCATCACATCTGGGAGATCTCTGCTTTGGGGGATTTTAAACTATGGATTCAGTTTCTCACGGGGTTAGGGGACTGTTTGACTTATCTCTTTGGGTTGGGTTCCAGTGGTCCGAGCTTTGGGGGGATTGGCTCTCCTTGGGTGCAGGACTCGTGAAGAGTGACTCGGTTTTCTCTTGTGCTCTCGAGGCTGCAGGACCGCGTAGCAGGCCAGGCCTTTCCCTGGGAGGGGTGGCATTCTCTGTCTCTCTCTTTCTGTGAGTCCTGCTAGAGGTTTATAGACGACACTGATTTTCTGAGAAGCGGCTTCCTTCTCACTGATGTCTCTGTTACTCTCCTGTCAGCTCGCCGACTCCCTCGTGTTCTGTTCTTGCTGTACTAAACTTCCTCTTCCAGGTTCAGGATGACGGACCTGAGGACTCACGTGCCGTAACCTCCCCTCTGAGCGCCGGGCTGTCTAGACCGTGGATGAGATGTGTTGTGCTTTTCTGATCCCATCTTTCACCACATTTGAGGAGCTTTCCATCACCCCTTGTTCGAACCCTCTTCCAGCCACACACATTCCCCAGAAACCTGGCAGGTCTTAGTCCTGGAGCCTGTGTTCCGTCTTCTTCAGCCTCCGCTCTCTTTCTTGCTCTCATAGGCTGTCTCTCTCGATTTGTCCCCAGACCCATGGACTGTGTCCTCCTTGGGTCCTCTTGGCTTCTGGGGCCATCTATTGAGTCTTTGTTTCTCTTCGGACACTTTTCGGCTCTAGAATTTCCATTTGGTCCTTTTATAGAATTTCTGCTCCTTTGCTGGAAATTTCTATGTTTTGTTGGCCGCTGGAGGCCCGGTAATTGCTTTTTTGTAGCATTCCTAAAGTGGCAACATAAAATCCTCTCTGGAAAGTTCTAGCATCTTGTCCTTCTTGGTGCTAGTGCCAGCTGCTTGTCTTCCTCACTGGGGTGTGATTTTCCACGGTACCCTTTTCATTTAGTGAAGATTTTGTTTTAGGCTGAAGCATCCTGTCCGGGGCTCCTGCGTGTTCCTGGCCCAAGCCCTGGGTGGTGGCTGCAGGGAAGTCTCGGTTTTCAAAGGCTTTGTGGTGTTTTTTGGGTTTCCTTGGTTTATCTGGTGCCTCTAGGGCGTCCCCTGGGGGTCCTCCTGAGGCCCTGCTGGGGCTCGGGGTGGGGAGCTGCTGGACCATTTTGTGAGATGGGGCTCCCCTTCCTGGAGCCACCTAGTGTTTCTTGGTGGGAGAGGCTCTGGCCTGAGGGGTCGGGGGCTCTCCAGGGTGGGAGCACAGGGCTGCGGGTCCTATGGTGCAGCCCCTTCCTTCTGGTCGGGAATCAGGAGATGCCAGGCCTTGGTCCTCACGTTCTGTGCGGAAAGCATGTAGGTGCCCCCCGCCGAGCCACCCCTCCAGTCCTGGGGCTCCTGACAGCCCCCACCCAGTGCACATTTGGAACTCTCCCCTTGTTGTCTCTGTTAGCCTCTGGGTTTGCAGCTGGGCTTTGCGAGGAGGAGCTGGAGGCCATGAGTCCCTGCCGTCTGGTTGGGGCGGGATGTCTCCTGGTGTCCCTCTTGAGCTGGGACCCTGGGGGGGTCCCTTTGCCGTGCCTTAGCATCCTCACCTGTTGGGGTCCCTGCACCTCTGGGCTGTTCTGAGGCAAGGTTCAGGGATGTTCCAGGTCTGCAAAGCATGGCAAGCCTGGGGGGCCCTGACAGGTGGTCCTGGAGCCCATCAATCTCGTGTCTCCATCCCTTGTCCTCAGATGACTTGCAAGTCCCACAGGAAGCTCCCAGAGGTAGGAGCCGTAGCACCCCCCAGCCCACATGGGGAGCCCAGGGTCATTCTGAGTGGGATGGGAAAGAGGAGAGCCCTCCTGCTGCCTGGGAGAGCCTGCCCCCCCCCCCCCCGCCCTCAGCCTGGCCTTTGTTCAGCTCAGCGAGTGCTACGAAGGGAGTGCGGGGAGGGGGGCTTGGAGGGTCTGCATGGGAGCTGGAGGTTCAAACACAGTGAGTGAGGTCAGATGCTGGGATGGGCTCTGCCTGGGGCAGCCCCATCCCTCCTGTCTGTGCTCCCCTTCCTGGGACCGACCCAGAGCACCCACCTCCCTGGGTCTGCCCGCTGGCAGGGCTGTGCAGGCTAATCCCCAGGGAGCCATGTTGCCAGTGGGCCCCGGAGATAATGGGGCCGCAGGTGAATTCCTCTTTGCCCGTCCACCGGAGAGACCAGCGGTCCAACAGGACTGACAACCACTGTTCACTGGGGAAGCTGCTTCTCACTCAGCAGCTGGCCACCTGCCTCTCCTCCTGCTCCTTGGCCTTGCTGCCCTGGGGCTGTGCCTACAGCAGAGCGTTAGCCCACGGGCTTTGCCACGAGATCTCTCTTCTGAGAAAGTCAGACTTGGACCCTCCTCCGGTCTGTCTTGGTTCTCCTAAGGGTTGAGTGTCATTGGAAACAGAGCCACTCCCCGTCCTCATTCCCACCGTGCTCCTCCAGCTTCATGTGTTGCCTCCTAAACACGGGGCCTCAGGATGGGGCATTGTTTGGAAATGCAGTTGTTGCAGATGTAGTTAAGACGAGGTCATGCTGAAGTGGGGTGTGTCCTAATTGGACTTTATAAAAGGGAGATTTGGACCTGGATGCACATGCAGGGAGATGCCGTGCAATGGAGGAGGAAGGGGTGGGGGGAGATGTGTCCGCAGCCGAGGAACTACAGGGGGTTTGGGGGCTCAGGGTGTGGCCTGGACCAGTCCCACCCTCTAGGAAGCACCTGAGGTCCACCTGGGACTTGATGTCCATCCTCCTGATGTATTTCTGTTGTCATAGCTGCCCTAGGATGCAGGACGTGACATAGCTTCTTATGTCACACAGTCTCCAGCCCCCTGCTCTCAAGACTGGCCCGGTGTCTCTGCACCCAGGGGGATGTGGGCACAGATGGGGGGGCCAGAGGTGGTGTTCTCCTGGAGAAGCATCCAAGGAGGGAGGGGCCATGAGCGAGCACCAGTGCTTGGTGCCTCAGCCAGAAACTTCCTTAGGGGCTGCCGGTGGGGGCCCAGCCTTACCCAACACCTCCCTCGGGTCCTGAGATGCTGTGACTTATGCTTGCTCGGTGCCTCCCCTCTGTGACCCACAGTATCTGACAATGCTTATCTGGGGGGGTGGTGGGCAGCTGAACCCAGGCTGCCAGCCAGCAGGGTGACCCCGTCTGCAGAGCAGGGGGGCTCCGAACGGGTCACCAGCCCAGCATCCGTGTCCTCGGCCCTCGGCTGTCGCCACAGACCCGGACAGCGTGGGCACAGGGACGAGGCTGCCTCTCCCAGAGCCCAGGGTCCCACCCTGGTCTTCAGTTTGCTCTGAACTAGAGCCCAGTCTTGGCTGGATCACGTTCCCCGACTCTAAAGACTGGGAGCCTCAAGTTCAGAGGGTGCTCGCGAAGCCCTGGGGCTGTGGCCAGTGATGCGTGCTGCTGGGCATCCCCTTCTAGGGGTGGCCCTCGTTCCCATTTCACAGATGAGGGAATGGCTCAGAGAGGCCGGCGGAGGGGCCCGAGCAGCTCCGGGCAGATGTCCTGTCAAGGCGCCCTCCTGCTCTCCTCCTGATGGCTCCTGGGTTGGGAGTCCCTACCCTGAGACCTCACCGGCAGGGATGTGGACAGAGCTGAGCAGGAAGTGTCCGCGGGATGGGTTGCCCACCCAGAGGTCCTATGCACCCCCCCCACCCCGTGCCCCTTCCTTGCCCTGGCCCAGTGTCCCTGTGCCTGTGGGAGTTGCTGTCGGACCCCCCCACCACATCACAGAGGTTGAGCGTGGGGGCTGCGTGGGACCCTGCTGTGGTCATTCTGGTATCCAAAGGGCCTTTACAATACATGACCTGATGTGTGTCTTACCCAGGTGCAGCTTCTGGAATGGAAAAGAAATGGTGTTTATTGTTCTCTGTGTTCCGGCACAGTACACACCCTTGCTCACTGGACCCCATGAGATTGTGGGGTGGGCACTGTTACCCGCCCACTTCCTAGACAAGAAAACAGGCCTGGAGAAGGTGAGTGACTTGCTCGACATCACGGAGCTAGCGAATGGGGAGCTGGGAGCCTCTGGCCCCTTGGGACGGACTGTCCCTGCTCCGCTGGACATTTCCCACAGCAGGTGCTTTCGTGACAGGAGAACAGGCTGTGAGCCTCCTTCAGCTGTGCTGTGCCCCAGCCCAGAGCCCCTCTCCTACTTCTCTGGTTGCCTCTGCTGGGACTGGAGGCCGAGACCCCCTGGCCTGGGTGCACATGGACAGAAGGCCACATGCCCACAATCCCCACCAAGCCGGGACATCACAGCAGGCCCGGCCAGTCAACTCTGAGCCTCTGGCCCCCCGTACCTGCTACGGCCTCACTCTCCTCATCCAGGGCAACCATGGCTCCCAGGGGCCGTATGGGTCAGGGATGTCCCTGATACCCCCTCCGCCACCCCCGTGATGGGGACACCCGGCTTGGAGCCCCACCAGCTTCATGTCCGCCCCGGTAGGGCCTCCTCCCTGCTCCTGGCCCCTCCCTGCTCCCAGAAGGCCCAAGACACTGTCCTGGTTGGACCATCTGTTTCCTGCTCCTTCAAGAATGCCGTCCCGCCCTGGCCCTGGCAGCAGAATCCCCTCATCTCCTGTCCCCATGTCCCTCTGTGCCAAGGGTCCTGGCCCTGGTATGGCCGGCTTCATCTGACCAAGGGCCGGGCTGCCTGTGGGGTCCCTCAGCTCCTCAGCTCCTCTGACGCGGCCTCCACCCTGCTGGCATATGTCCCCTGCCCTGCCCTCCTGTCCTATTGTCTTTCTCCAGAAGCAGGGCGTGGGGCAGCCCCGGAGCCCAGGACCATTAGCGCTGATCCCTTTTCCTGATGTGGGGCTGGTGACAATGACTGCCCCCCTCCCATGTGCCCAGGGAGCCGTGAGCTCTCTCGTCCTGGGCAAAGGGACCAGAGTGACACCCTGCATTCAGAGGAGGAAACTGAGGTCCAGGAGGGGAGCCCCATGCTCAAAGCCACACATGGAGCCAGTGCGAAGTACCCCCAGACCCAGGCCTCCTGTTTCCAGCGCAAAAGTGGCCACACTGGGCATTCGGAACATCAGATTGCAAAGACTTTCTCTGCAGAGATGAAAAGCCCCCTGACTCGGCTAAGCTTGAGGTTCAGAGCCCCTCTTGGGGGAGAGCCAGGGAACCTCACTGTCTCGCTTGGCTGCCAGCCTAGGGCCTGGCTCACACTCGGCACAACAGGCTCAACTCTGGGAGCAACATTGTCCCGGCAGCCGGGTCTTCGCACAAGGCTGCCTGTGAGGCCACGTTCCTGCAGACTTGCTCTGGGCCCAGGAATGGACCAGGGCAGCGCCCACACCCCCCGTGTGCCTTGGCTCATGGGCACCTGACCCAACCGGAGAAACTAGCTGGAGCAACTTGGGGCACAGGTTCCTTGGGGCTGCGTTTGCTTGGCTGAGTGAAGGGGGCGCATGGTGGTGCTAACCAGGCCGAAGTGGTCGGGGTGGGGCGTGGGGGCATAGGCTAGGCTGGCAGAGGCCAGCAGAGTGACTCGCGATGCTCCAGTGTCCCCATGCATGCTGCCTGCTGCCGCAGCCTCCACTACCCTGACTGGGAGCCCTGGAACCCGGCTTTCCAATTTCACTGATTTTCAGTCGGGTTAAATTTCAATGGGTGCATGTGGCGAGCAGCTGCCGGCCTTGGGCAGCTCCATTCTGGGCAGAGAGGGCCACGTGCCATTCCAGCGGGGCCGAGAAGCTGGAGGGAGAGGGTCAGAGACGCAGCGGGCCCTCGAGGTGCGAGAGGAAGCTGGCGGTTCTTTTTGATTCTGGGTGATGCAATTCTGGTTTTCTGTTTTTTGCGGTTTTTTTAGCCCCAGGAGCTGTGGATTGGTCGTAGTTTGTAATCCCAGTGAGGCTGAGAGTCACCAAGCTGACCCCAGTGAGGCCGAGAGTCACCAAGATGACATCTTTATTGTCCTTGACGGAGGAGAAGAGGAGAAAGCTGGGGAGGGGGAGGTGCATTGGTAAAGGTTCCCGAAGAAACGGAACCACTAGGTTCCTGCTGAGCCTTCTGTTCTCTCCGGGCCCACAGGGGATTGGAACAGGCCCACCACCCACTCTGGGAGGGCCATCTGCCTGACTCCGTCCGCTGCTTCACACGTCAGTCTCATCCAGAAGCACCCAGAGTGAGGCTCACGGAATGCCTGGGCCCTACGAGGCCTGCCGAGTGGACAGGTACTGTGCAGGTGCCTTTTCTGCCTTGAACACATACAGCATTGCCGTGGGTGCGTCCACCAGCGACCGTCCCTGCCCACAGCCCTGGTGCCAGAGGCCCTGGGTTCCATCTGGAACAGCCCTACGGCCATGCCTGCTCCGGGAAAGATAGCCCACCAGAAAGCCCCCTGTGCAGAGGCTACCTGAGGACTTATAGCCAGTACAACCCAGCATCCAGCCGTGACCAGACAACCAGAAGCTCTCCCTGTCATAGGACTGCAACTTGGAAACGAAGACTCACTGGTCAGCTGAGTTGATAGAAGGTCATGGCCTCATCTGGGGCTGAAGCACAAGGGAGCAAAGGCCAGGACTGGAGGACGAGCCAGGTGTACAGACCAAGGCAGGGTCCTCTGTGAGGCCTAGAGACCCTCACGTGAGGGCTGGTGCTCTGAGCTGCTTCCTGACACTGTCCTCCAGCTTCAGCGCTGACCTGACCTTAAAGTGCCACATTCCTGTGATAATGGGAGAGAATCCCTGACAACCAGTGAGTGGCACTGTGAGCTGACACATAGCCCAGCATCAAGGGGACACAAAATAAAATGAAGGTCAGCTAGGCCAGGTGCTGGGGCAGGGCACCAGACCCTTGGAGGCCACTCAGAGGATCTCCTTGGCCAGCCTGGAGGACATGGACCTGCCTGCTGCTCATCCTCCCCAATGTGGAGCCGTCTTCAGCAGCCTGTCCTGTCTGCACCATTGCTTCCTCTCTCCAGGGCCGAGGACATCACTGACCATCTATTTGCCAGAGTATTAGAAGGACAAGGACCATCTTTGTCAGGGCTGTCTCCAGTACCAGGTGAGTCCATGTATTATAATTACTAGCAACAGAAAATTCCATGCTCAACCTCAAATTCCCCTCTGTCTGCTACTTTTCATGTAGAACCTCCCCTGGTGCCTTGCATAGAGATGGGCACAATGTAAGCACTCGGGGAATACTACCAAACTAAATGAAAGCCTCCGATTGTGTTTGTCTCTACATTTTCTGAACTAACATGTTATCCATCTCCCACCCATCTACCCACCCATCTATCCTTCCATCCATCCATCCATCCATCCATTCACTCACCCATCCATCCACCCACCCATCCATCCACAAACCCATTGAAAGCACCTATGTTTAATGTTGCTGATGAGATGCATCTCGTAACGGGCTACTGACCTATTGCTCAGGCAAGGAAGTTGAGGCTCAGATAGGGGAAGGGACTTGTCAAGGTTCACAGAGGCCCTCTTCCCAGGCTCTAAGAGCCTTCCACTCTTGTTGGGAGAGTTGGCACATGCCCCACCTCATTCTGCTGTTTGGTTGTTCGCTGGGGGCCCACCCTTGTGTCCCAGGTCCCTCCAAGCTGAAGACATGTCACTCTGTCCTCATAGCCCAGCACTGGACTGGTCACAGAGCAGACATGAGACCATGAGGACCCCTTCTCCCATGCCCCCACCTGAAGCAGTGAGACAGTAGAGAGCAGATGCAGAGCCAGGAATCCCTGGGACATGTCAGGAGAGAGCTGGCTGTGAGTGGGAGGTGGTGGCAGCGGCTGCCATGGCTGGCGTGTCCCAACTCGGATGCTGCGCGCCTCGCTGAGCAGCCACTGTCAACTCCAACAAGCGGTTGCCTGCCTGCAGCCTTCCTGCCTTCCTCCTGGATGTCTGAGCCTGGCCAGCAGGGGCCCCCACACCACGCCTCCCCGTTTCCCAGCTGCCACCCACCCCCACCTCCCTCTCTTTTCCTTTGCAGCTAGGAGAGAGGAAAACCTCTTCCAAAGAAGCCACCAGTCGCCAGCCAGGGCAGCCTGCCTCCCTGGGGCTCCCACCAGCAGCCTGCAGGACCCCCCACGCCCGGGGGGCTTTCCAGAGCTGTGAAGTTCCCCTTCTGGGGCTGTCCTCCCCCTGGCCTCTGATGTGCCCCCCTCCCTGCTCCCGGCAAATTATCCTTCATCTCCTATCAGTTCTGACCGCATATTCTCTCCCTTGGGTCCATGCTTTGTGTTCCCACGCCTGCAGGCCTCCCTCCCTCTGCCCAGCCAGCTCCATGCTGTCCTGCAAGAAGGCCCCTGGGAAGAGCTCTGGACTAGTGTCCCAGACAGGAGTGAGCAGGGGGAGATGTCAGAGGCGAGGACGCAGGCCCAGGACATGGAGGTGAGTGTGTCGGAGCCACATGGGCCGACGCCCTGCTCCCTCCCTGCTGGGTCTGCGTCCTGGCCCCAAGTCCCAGGCCTCTTGCATCATCCAAGAGCCCACTTCTGGTCTGCTCCCGGCCGGGCCGGCCCGTAGTTCCCAGCCCGGGAAGCTTCTCCTCACTGTGGCCTTCGGTTCTCTGCTCAGACGCGGTTTTCCCACGGCCCCAGGAAACGATTTCAAGGCCCTGGGCACTGAAAGTCTTGGCGAACTTCAAATGAACTTTCACATCTTCACCCAAGACGTCCCATCCGCTTTGTGGACATGGCCACTTCTAGCTTTCAATGCTTTTCAGGGGTAGCACGTTCTAGCGCCTTCCTCATGTCCTACCAGGCAGCCCTCGCTTTCTCCATCTGCAGAACAGGCAGGTTCTGCTTGCCCCTGCCCCCTGCCCCCCATCCCAGACTTCAAGAAGGGCTTGAAAGGGCTGTCACTCTGCCGGCTCACCCAGCCTGGGTCTTTCATACTTCGGGGTTTTGGCCTCCTGAGTACCGATCCCACCAATCAAAGGGTTGGAACCCACCACCTTTAAGTGGACACGGACCTCAGGGTTTGAACACTGAGAGTCAAAGCCGTCGAGGGGTGCCCCAGGACTGTCCAGCTAGTGGGTGGCAGCTGGATGCCAGGAGGCTGGCTGCTGGGCAGGGGTGAGTGAGCCGGGCTCATTCCCAGAGGCCATGCAGGGAAACCTGGAATCTGGAGGCCAGCCACCCAGAGGGTGCTAGACTCGGGGAGGCTCCACCTATGGGGTCCTGGCCCCTGTGGGCCTTCTGTAAATTCTGTATTCCTGGCCTTCCTCTGCAGGCACACCCCAGTCTCCAGACAGAGGGAGCCAGGACGGATGGCTGTGGGCGGGCCAAGTGAGTCAAGTGGCAGGGTTCACACACCACAGCCCGTTTATTCGCCAATTGTTTGTTTATTCACCAATCGCTCGTGGGTTCCCGGGGAATGAGGCACACAGTCCTTGTGCCGGACAAGAGTGTCACTGCAGTTGGAACAGGTATGTCCACCCGTCTGTCCTCTCTGTGCCCCACCCCCATCACTGCACATGCAGGGCCCAACAGCTGCATCTGCTGGCGGACCCCCACCCCCCCAGGGGAGTGTCAGCCTGCCCCTTGCTACTCTGGCCAACCGCAGCATTTAGGGACCAGGGCTGAGATAGAAATACCTTGAATCGGGATAATTTGTTTCCATACGTCGTGGACCAGTGGAGTGACTGAGTTCTGCAAGGGTGGAAATCGTGTCCCTGTCTCCACCTGTGGGTCCCGAGCAGCTGGTGCAGACCCACTTCAGAGGGGTAGACGGGTAGATGAATGATGAGTGAGTGAGTGATGAACCCAGACACCTGAGAGCCGTGTTCTCAGCTGGCCGGCAAACAGCCCAACAACGTGAGTGCAGGTGGGTCCTTGTAAGAGCTGTACAGATTCAGCAGAAATGTGAGTGGGAGGGCGCGTGACCTAACGCAGGACTCAGAATAGGGTCCTGGTCTCCTGGGACAGAGGGTTTGTGGGGTGGCCCCTGGGGGCTGAGGTGGGAGGAGGTGGGGCGGCCCCTGTGCGAGCAGCCCGGAACCAGGCCCTAAGAGAGAAAGGGGGCGCCCTGAGGCCCCTAAACCCCACACCGCGTGCCCCTGGGAGAATCTGCCCATTCACACGTTCGCTGCCTCACTCGTGCCACAGTTCCTGCCTCAGGCCTCTGCCCATCACCGTGCCCAGGGCCCTCAAACGTCAAAAAGCACCAGCTGGAACGATTGTTCTGGAATTTTTTATTTTATTTTTTGGTGAAGTATATGCACATTTGGCTGTACTTGGTAACACGCCGGCACGCTATCTCAGGCATGGAAGGTGAGAAGCACACCAGCCATGATCAGCGAGCGGGGCTTGCGGAGCGGCCCCAGACCTGAAGCCCCGGGAACGAGCCCTCCGGCTTCTGGAGGAGTCCAGGCTGCCCACCACATGTTGGTGTGGGTCGCGGCCTCTCTGGGCCCTGTGTCCGGGTGTGCTCGCACACGGAGCTGCAGGGTGGTCTGGGGACGCTGTGTTGTGGGGATGTGGACCCCAGGGGTCTGCTGCCTGGACAGGCCGCCTGCCGGAGCGTTCGTGGTGCCGAATGCAGATTTAAGGCGCGGGTTTCTGGTCCCCACGGTAAAGCCTGGCGGGCTGGTGGCAAAGTACAGAAGGCCTCCCAATGACATGGTATTGACTTGCCCTGGGAGAGGCGGGAGCCTGCGATGGAAGGACAGAGCCCTCCCTGCTGCTGTCCTGCTGCTGTCCTGCTGCTGTCCTGCTGCTGTCCTGCCGCCGGACCGCTTGTCCCACTCGGAGCCGCAGACTAGGGATTTCCTCTTCTATTTTTACTGCGAAGTGTGCACTGGTGGAAGGCGTTAGGTTTGGGGATGCTTTTTCCCCTTGGAGTTGCTTGGCTGCATGTGAAGGTGGTTCTCAGCCTTCGCAGCCCGTGGAGATTCTGATAAGGAATCAAAAACCCCATCATCGCCCGTTTTTATTACTCCAGTTAACCATTACAAAGCCGGCAGGCCGGGCGGCCTGTGCAGCTGAGGAGGCCTGTAGGAACGGCGCTGGTGGGCTCTCTGGGGCTGAGGGACGGGAGCAGGACTGGAAGGGGGGTGCCGCGGGCTCTCTTCCCCACTCCCCCAGAGGGTGCAGGGCTGTCCTGCATCCCCAGGGGGTGGCATCCACCAGCCTCCGAATCTCAGAACTGGGCTGATGGGGGAGCCAGCCCTCAGCCCGAGATGCCCGTCAGACTCACTGCGGCCCCTGGACTTCAGGCTTCTCTCACAGCTGGGGTTTCCTGGGTTTGCTTCTCAAGGTGGGGAGACCCACCAGACGGGTCCTGCTAGGCTGGACTGGAAAATTGGCTACACCCTGACCTGGGCTCCCAGGAGCATCTACCCACCCCCGCCCCCACCGGGGACCTCGGAGAGTCGGGGGAAAGCCATTCCACACTGGAAGCCCCGGCTGGCTTTGAAAGAGGAGGCCACTCATGTGCCAACGGTGGGGAGGGGGCAGGCCTTGCCGAGGGACACCGGCTGGTGTGGGAGCCGCAGTGGCAGGAACCCCATGCTGGGCTCATGGGGCCTGAGCAGAATGTCTTCATGACAGGGCCATTCTTTTTCTTTTTCTAAAAGATTTTATTTATTTATTTGACAGACAGAGATCACAAGTAGGCAGAGAGACAGGCAGAGAGAGAGAGGAAGTGAAGCAGTCTCCCTGCTGAGCAGAGAGCCCGCTGCGGGGCTCGATCCCAGGACCCTGGGATCATGACCAGAGCCTAAGGCAGAGGCTTTAACCCACTGAGCCACCCAGGTGCCCTGACAGGGCCATTCTTTAACAGAAGTCGGACTAGGGTTTGATACGGAGAGCGCCACCCTGCACCCGTTTCTCTGGATGTCACAACCTTTCTCTGAGCCAGGGCTCTCACAGGCAAAATGCTGGGCTTGTGATGTCTCTAGACATATTCAGAGGAGAAAACATCTGTCTTCTCAATGCGGAGACTATCTGCTCCGTGCTGGGGCAGCACACGGCCTGGGCCCTTCATGGGCCACTCAGCTCTGCTTTCTAGCCAAGTGTATCTGTATTTGTCTGGAGATTTGTTATTTGTGTTATTTTGTTATTTGTTATTTGTGTCCCTGGGGGTGAGCAGAATGACACGCCCATCACATGGGCATGCGGACACACATGTACACTGGGTGACAGTTGCCCCCAAACCCAGGTGCCCATCACAATTTTAGAAGCACCCTGCCTCCCAGAGCTGACTTGCTCCTGAGACGTCCCTCTTGGGGAACCAGAGAGGAAAGCAGTCTCAGGGAGGGACTGGGACTTGCTTTAAGGTCACAGCATTTGAGTGACAGAGCTAAAATGAGCCCCAAGCTTAGGGTTCTCTGCCAGTCCTTTCCCGACCTGCAAGCAGAGACATCCTTCCCTCCTCCCTCCCTGTGGTCGCGAGAGTTGGCTGCCTGCCCCTGAGCTCAGGGGGAAACCTCCTGAGCCTCGGAGGAAGGGCAGTGAGGCTGCCGTTCCTTCTTTCTCGGGACCACTGCCCTCTTTCTAGGTGTGAGCATGTGGTGGTGGGCCTTGCAGATGGGCTTTACCGGGGTTCAAGCCCAGACCCAGCGTCTGCCACCAGTGAGGCCTGGGAGAGCCGCTCGATGCTCTGTGCGCTTTCTTCAGTGGGGCCGGAAGGGTGCTTGGCGTGCTGCCGCTGCTGGGCACTTGCTGTCCCTTGTATTACTTGTGATAGCTCAGGGCTGGCTGCTGGCGGAGCCACCTGCTCCTGGGCCCAGCCCGAGAGATGGTGTGGCTCAGCTGCCTGGTCCACCAGGGTCCCTCGGGTGGGCTGCTCCCTCACTGACCTGGGGACCTCTGAGGCTTGGCTTAGTCTTCCAGAAAGCATGTGGGGTGTGTCGTCCGCCATCTCCCCAAATCCACCCTGCTCCTGGCGCTCAGCGACGGTGCAGAGAAGTGGACCTGTCCCAGCATCCTGGGGCTGGGGGGCTGTGTCCGTCCATCCTCACGCCATCCCTGAGCATGTGGACACCCATCTCGCCCAGATGTCGAAGCATTCCTGGACAAGCCCTTAAAAGTACTGGCCAAAGGGACAAATACCGACACGGATTAAAAGCCCTTCAACAGGGGGTGGCTAAACAAGTCTCAGGAGTCCCCAGGAAGGAATACTACGCAGCTGACAAAAAGAATGAACACAACCGACAGATGGACAAAGCACGTGGTCAATGACACTTTCTTGAATGTACAAGAAGTTGCAGAACCATGGTATCAGTTCATTTGAGAAAAGCTCACGTGTTGCTGAGTGCGTGAGAATGTTGGCACACAGCACAACTGGAAGGTTGCCTCCTGGACATGGGTCTCCCGTAGGCATCGCAAGTCCATGGTAGCGTGGCTGGAGGCTGAATTCCAGGTGGACATGGCTTCCTTCAAGATTCTGTGTGCCTTATCTGTCCTGTAGCTTTCCATATGGGAAGCTGGAAACCACATCCTCAGCCCTCCCGGGATAGGCCTGTCCTGGGAATGGTGAGCCCTGGCTGTGGCTGTGGCCTCAGGGCATCCTCTTGTCCCCAGTAGTGTCCTGAAGGTCTGGGAGCTCTCCTGACTCATTTGTGGACTGATTCTCTTCCCACTGCATCCTCTCTCCCCTTTGCTGAAGCTCTTTCTGGACTCTGGGCCTCCAACCTCATCACCCGGGGTTTAAAAACCTCTTTTTTTCCTCTAATTTTGTATCGCTTTGCCCTTTGGCTCTATTTCTAGAGGATATCTTCTACTTTGTCATCCAGATCTGTTTTACTGTTGAATTTTTTTTTTTTTAAGATTCTATTTATTTATTTGACAGACAGAGATCTCAAGTAGGCAGAGAAGCAGGCAGAGAGAGAGAGGGAGAGAGGAGGAAGCAGGCTCCCTGCTGAGCAGAAAGCCTGATGCGGGGGTTCGATCCCAGGATCCTGGGATCAGGACCTGAGCCAAAGGCAGAGGCTTTAACCCACTGAACTACCCAGGCGCCCCCTGTGAGCTTTTTTTATCTGCAAGAGCCAGTCTTTGTTTCCTGGGTTCCCTTCCCAGAGCCCAGGGCTGTGTCATGGCTGAGGTTTGGGGGCCTCTGCGCTGCTTGCTGGCTGGCTTCACGCTTGACCCCCCCCCCGCCCCATCCTCCAGGCAGCTCCTTTCCATGTCTGCTTCAGTCTGTGTGTCCTGCTCCAGCCTGTGGAGTGCCGGGCGTGCCTCCCAGGCGTGCCTCGGTGGGGTGATCAGCCTGGACATTTCGCCAGGAAACCCCGAGGCCAGGTCCTCCCAGGTGGCCGCTTTTCCGGAAGCCCCCTCCCCTGCCTCCTGCCAGTGCTCCTCACCCACCCAACCTCAGAATTCCCCTTCTGTCCTGAGGCTTCCTTGCTGTCAACTATGCCTGGCATCCCAGACCTGGGGGCTCCCGAATCCCGCAGGGCTGGGTGAAGTCATGGATACAGAGTGGGGGTCCCCACACGGGCTCACCCCGGCTGCTCTCTTGTGACCCTCGTCGCCCCCATGGCTCCAGACACCCGCTGCCCCCCACCCCCGGCTCCCTGTGGGTCCTTCATGCAACCCCCAACCCCTGTCACCTTCTCCAGGGGCAGCCCCAGCCAGCCCCACGTCACCGACTGTGTGTGTGTGTGAGTGTGAGCGTGTGCCTGTGTGTGTGTGAGTGCAAATGCATGCCCGTGTGTGTGAATATGAACACGTGCCTGTGTGTGCATGAGTGTGAGCACGTGTCTGTGTGTGCGTGAGTGTGGATGTGTGAGGAGGGGAGACACCACTGCTTGGGTCCTGCTCCCTCCCCTGCAACCGAAGCTGCTTTTCCAAATGTCTTCTTGAAAACAAAGAGTCTATTTAGGACATTCCATTAAGGGGGGTGGGCTTGGCGTCCAGGTGGGCCTGGGCTGCATGCAGACCCAGCCGCTTTATAACCTGGGTGACCTTGGCCACCCCCTCGCCTCTCGGAACCCTGTTTCCTTATCTGTTTAATGGGAGCAAAATTCCCACCTGGCAGCGCTGTTGTGGGGCCCAGTGGAGATAATATGCCATAAAGTGCCCGCCGAGGGCTGGGCGCCGCAGCTGGTGCGGCCGTGAGAGCCGCCTTTGTGTCCTTGTTTGTGTAGGTGTCTTATCTGCCTCCCGCCCAAGCGAGGCCGGGTGCTGGGCTCACCTCGTCACTGGCCTGCAGGGCCCAGGCCGCTGCCGACTGGGGCGCAGAGTTTCTGCTCTGGGGATGGGCACACGGCGGCGCGGGCTGGGGCCCAGGAATGCGATCAATCTCCTGGCCCCGGGGCGATCTCCCGCCTCTGATAGGCCACCTGCAGCCCGGAGAGGCCGCCCCAGGGGCCGGGCTGTCAGCACCAGGAGGGGCTGCCCATCCGACAAGACCAGGCCTGTGCCCCAAGCCGCATCCGGGACTCGGCAAGCACAGCTCCCTCGGGGCTGCAGCCCGTGTCTCCTCTTGTCCAGGAATGTCCTGCTGTCCGCCCTCCCCCTGCAGCCGCCCGCTCCCCGTTCCCTTTCCCACGCGAGTCCTCCCTTCAGGCTCGGCGGGTCTGGGGCAGACACACGGTTCTGACCAGCGGACATGAGTATCGGCAGGAGAGCCGGTTGTCACCAAAAGGTGTGGGAGGGGGACTGTAGGGAGTCTCAGCTGGGGTCCTCCCTGGGGAGTATGGGTCCAGGTTAGGGTTTTCGTAGGGGGAGCAGTGCCTGTGGGTTCAGAAACGGCATCTCAGCTCAAGAAAACATGACCAATCCCTTAGCTACCATGTGGGGTTCAGGACCAGTTGGTCCCAGGCCGAGATGCAGTCTGGGGAGGGTTTCTGCACTGAGCCCAAGGCTTTAGACTCCAAGGGACACCAAGGAGATGCTGCTGGTTGTGACGACCGTGTGGGTCACCAGATGCCCGAGGCAGACCTAGGAATATGTCTTTCCTTCCAACCTTTTGGTGATGTCCAGTGTGCCAGCTGCCAGAGGTACACTGCCGGTCCCCGGAGGCCAGCTGGCAGACCGGACAAAGGGCTGGTAGGCACACAGAGAAAAGGGACCCCTGCAGGACCCATTCTCAAACTAGGTGCCCACAGAACACCCTGTGGGACCCTAGGAGCAAGTTCCTAGCTGCCACGGGTTCTGATTCAGCCAGCCTAGGGGGTCTAGAGGTCCCCGTTCTCATGCTGGCTTGCTGGGCTTTGCGCCAGGCTGGAGGGATCCCACTCTGAGCCCCGGGGCCACGGGATAGGCAGCCTCGCTGCATGGGGTCAGCATGCCCCCATGACCTTCCTTCCACAGCAAACAGGGACTTGTGGCCCTTACTCCATGCCATGGACAGACCCTTTCTGTCACTCCGTTCTCCTGCCTCGTCAATGAGATGTTCTGCAAAGCCCTTTTCTTCCCCAAGGCCCACAAAGTGACTGATAACCATTCTGCCAAGGAGTTCTTATGTCTGCTGGTTCCCTGGCTGAGGGGCCTGGTACAGCGGGGCTGATTTTACTGTCAGTAGACCCTCAGCTCCTCAGGGACGTCATCTGGAGCCAAAGCTGGCCAGTGAGGCTGAGTGCCTGGTGGTTAGCGCCTTCCACGTGGGCGGGAGCTGGTGGAGCTGGGGACGGGATGGGGTCTTCAGCCCTCCTCCCTCCCTCTGTCTGAGCGACAGGAGGCCCCGGGGCCTCCCTGCGTCCTGCGGAGGATGTGGGGATGGTAACAGTGAGCGAGACTCCCAGCACCTGCCCCCACATGGCAGTCACGTGCCCACGCCATTCCGGGGACCCACCTCCCTCTAGGCCACTGCACCAGCACCTGAAGCTTCTGGCCTTGCCCTGCACACGCTGTCCCTGTCAACCTTTCCTGCCACCCGGGCCTGAGCAAGTTTCCAGGGCCTCCCCTATCCAGCTAAACCCAGTCTCCCTTCCGTGAAGCCCTGGAAGGTTGCTGGTGAGTCACTGGTGGGTCTCGTCTTGGGACCTCAGCCTGGTTCCCGGGGCCGACAGCAGCAGTGTGGCTGGGAACCCTGGGAAATGCAGATGTCTGGGCTTTAATGAGCCCACAGGTGATTCTGATGCTTAGAGTAAGACTCCCGTCCGTCCCACTGTGGCAGGTTGGGGAGGGGCCCAGTGCTGTTAGAAACGTCAAGGGGGCTCTGGGCAGCATTTGGAAAGTCAGGCTTTCTGAGCCCGATCTCAGTTGTTCCTGAAACCTGGCAGCCAGATTAGGCAGCCTGGGCTCACTGTGCAGCCGGGGCCCACTGTGCAGCCTGGGCCCACAGCCGAGGACCCTCCTTCCACTCGGCCACAGGGGCAGCAAGCTGCGGGAAAGGTGGGTCCAGCCACCCAGGAGTGAGTGGGGAGCCTGTGTTTTCATGTGTATGTGTCCAGATCAACGTTGACCTAAAAGGAAATTCAAAGCTGTTGTTTGCAGAATATTCACGGCCAAAACACAAGACCACCTGTGTGCACGGAACCCACTTGAAACATGGAGACACGTGTAGATGGAAGGTAAATGATGGGGGAAAGCACATCTTGCTAACAGCAATCAGAAGAGTGCGGGCGTAGCTACCACATCCGCCGGAACCCCGGTTAGAGCGGCAGCTGTGGGCAGAGATGGAGAAGGCGGTCGGGACAAAGGGCCAGGTGTCCGGGCAGACGGAGTTCTGAACACGAAGCAGGAGGCATCGTGCGGAGGGATGGGTGTTTCAATGAATGGTTCTGGGACACCTAGGTACCCACACACAAGAGGTGGGAACTGTGTATCACGTCTGTGATACACACACACACACACACACACACACACACACACCCGGGTCAATTAAATGCTCTAGGTAAAACCAAACTAGAGCGGTTTTACATTAGAATATGGGAGCCGTCTTCGTAACTTTGCACTGTGTATGAACTTCTTAAACAATTTACAAAATAATAGTCATAGAGGCAAAGACAGATAGAGCCTAATTAAAATTAAGAAATTCCGTTTCATAAAAAGGCACCATAAAAGGAGAGAGGAGACAGACCACGAGGTAGGAGGAGATCTGCCATACGTACGACCAAAAAAGGAAGGTCTAGAATATAAAAAACAAACTTTAAAAGGCATCAATGGGACAAAACACCTAAGAGTAAAAATAAAAATGGGCCAGTGACTTCACCCAAGAGGAAACCCAGATAGGATCAAACCTCATTAGTAATCAGGAAAAGCAAGTTCGAGTCACAATGAGAGACCGTTACTCACCCAGAAGGTTGGCAAAAGTCTGAAAAGTCTGACCATACCAAGGGCTGGCGAGGCCCTGGGACCCTCCTGCCACCAGCCTGGGGCTCTTGGCACCGGCACTTGGGGCGCCGAGCCCATACCCCGCCCAGCTGCCTGTCTCGGGGAAAGTCTTGTGCCGTGAATGCAGGGGCTTTTATGGGAATGTTCAAGGCGGTGTTATTTACGGAGTGAAAAACTGGACACAGCACAGATGTGCACTCCCAGCGGTGGGAAGGACGTGTGTGAGTTTACCCAGCACGGCCAGCAACACCGGCAGGAAGGGCTCTGTCGGTGGAGGGGAGCGGCCGGTCCCACGCCGTGGGAGGTGTGACCTTGTCCGTGAGGGTGGTTTGTGATAAAAGTACGTAGGAGAGCAATGCTGTGACCCTCACATGACCCAGGACGGGAGCCAGAGGGGAGGGAACGGCACTTCAAGATGGGACAGAATGGCATCTTCTCCGGGCTGGGGTCAGGCTGCCAGCTCCTTGTCGCCCGCTGGGGCCCTGCTTGGGCGGGCGCACCTGCTTCCGCCGCCA
Source organism: Mustela putorius furo (assembly GCF_011764305.1). Taxonomy (NCBI): domain Eukaryota; kingdom Metazoa; phylum Chordata; class Mammalia; order Carnivora; family Mustelidae; genus Mustela; species Mustela putorius. The sequence goes on from NW_025421293.1 coordinate 15,362,432, forward strand.
GCGCTTGGCCGGAGCTCCCGGCCGGGGCTCTCTCCACGGGTCAAGCGTCCCGCGTCCTCCCCGAGAGGATTTTCCATTGACTTTGGCTCCTGCACACACAGGCAAGCCGTGTGCAAGTGGTCAGGGTCTGAGTCAATAGGAGCAGAGGAGCTGGGGGTGTCCAGCCAGGCCCCTCCAGGAAGTGGCCTGGCCACCCGGGGGGCCCACACCTTCCCAGGGGCTCCAGGGAGGAGGTCCCAAGTGTGCCCGAAAAAACAACCACCTGGGCAATGGGCTGAGCCCCGGCGCAGACTGGCTGCCTGGGAGTCTGGGGCTCCCCTGGCCGTTCTGTACCTGCGGGGCACACTCTCATCAGGGTCCCAGAGCGGGGGTCCCGTTCATGGCTGGCTGACGGGGATCAGCGGGCATGTCTCATCCGTGAAAGCCAAGTGTTTTAACGTAAGGAGCAAAAATAGCTTCTAGGAGTCTTGAAGCAAACAGCCTTTTGGAGGAGCGCTGGTCTGGGGCAGGGCCGCTGGGCATCTTGGGGCAGATCCCACAGTCCTCTGGGCTTCAGTTTCCCCATCTATACAGGGAGAAGGCCAGCCTCTGTCCCGAATCCCCTCGCAGGGCTGGGCACCTCTAACAGGAGTGTCTGCTAGTTACCACCTCTCTCCCCACGGGATACGGAGCCTATGATGGAAGGCAGGCGACATGGGGCCCTGTCGACGGGGTTCCTTGGGATGGGTGGAGGCCAGCGCCCAAGGTCCCCCTTCAGAAGGCCTTTCCAAATGCAGGTTTACCATGAGGGGTGCCCCAGGAAGGCCCCTTGGGAGCAGAAACCTTGAAGCACACAGAGCCCAGAGCTGGGCTGGACCTGACCTGCTTCTGGGCAGGGAGAGGGCTCCCAAAGGGCAGGGCTCAAAAGGAAGGGGCCCCTGTCTCCGCCCGGGGCCCGCTACGGATAGAATTATGTCCCCCCAGTTCCTAGGCTGTAGCCCTACCCCCAGTGTGCCCAGGTTTGGAGATGGGGCATTTAGGGGGTAATTACAGTTAAGCGGGGTCATATGTGTGAGTCCCTGATGCGATGGGAGCATGTCCTCATGAGAAGAGGGGGGGAGCTCTGTCCCCACACACACGCACCTGGGAAAGGCCATGAGTCCATGGCAGGGAGGGGGCTGTCTTCAAGCCAGGATGAGAGGCCTCAACAGAAACCCCCAGCTGTCCCTCATTTTGGGAGGAGGTCCGGCTGCTAGCACTCGAGGGTCTCTGTTGTTGAGTACACAGCCTGAGCAACAGGAAGGGCCCCTCGGGCCGGGAATTCTGCTTGGTCCTTGAGGCCCCCCACACCCCCTGCACCGCCCCCAAAGAGGGCCATGATCCAAGTTCCAGAAATGCTGGAGAGTGTCTCGATGACATGTTGCCGTGTAACAAGTTGTCCCAAAACTTGGTGGCCTTCAAGGACAGGGACCACGTTCCTCACTCATGGCCTCCATGGACCAGGACGTTGAGAGCTGGGCCATCTGGCTCAAGGCTTGACAGGAGCTGGAGGGTCCCCTTCCCACGTGGCTCCAGCATGTGGCCGGGGTGTTGGATTCTCTGGGAGGGGCTGCTCCTGCAGAGACCAACAGACCGGCCGTGGGGGTCATGTGCTGTCCCCTCCCCGTGTTCACAGTGGCAGCAGCCTCATACAGGGCTGGGTGCCAGGTGGCTGGGTTCCCTGGGGGCCCCCTGGGCTCTGGCTATCACAAAAATTGGCAGAGACTTTTGCAGAAGGTTTTTATGGAGAGGGAGAAAGGGAGTTACCCGTGCCTCATGCCAAAGCCGTCTTTGCGAAGTTTTCTTTTGTTCACTGCTCCCGATCCCACAGGAAGGCCTTTGTTCATAAGACATTTTCATTCCCAGAAGCAGGTAAAGCGGCCTGGATGGAAATCAAGCAACATTTCCCCCCACCTCCCCAAAGTGCGGGAGGGGCTGTGTCCCCAGAATGGCTTTGCCTGGAGCAGGGCTGGGCTGTTGGCCCATTCCAGCAGGGAGTGCTGCCCTGTGGGCCTGTCTCCAAGCAAGGGACATCCTTGGGGCAGGGGTGGATGGGCCGGAGATGGTGGTCAAATGATGGGCTGGACAGAGACCTCCCAGGGCAGGGAGAGGGAGTGATGGTGGGGTCCAAGCAGGGGTGTAAGTAGCATCTGACTTGAACTTACAGCCAAGCCAGGGGCATCAGGGTTTGGAAAAAGATGGAATCGGATTTGGGAGAATGTCCTCCACCAGCCAGTTAGACACATAAAATGGGATGCCCACCTACCAAAGCTATAGTGAGGTTTAAATGAGATTTAGGGGCATGCCTGGGTGGCTCAGTGGGTTAAATCCTCTCCCTTCGGCTCAGGTCATGATCCCGGGGTCCTGGGATCGAGCCCTACATTGGGTTCTCCACTCAGCAGGGAGCCTGCTTCCCCCACTCTCTCTGCCTGCCTCTCTGCCTACTTGTGATCTCTGTCTTTCAAATAAATAAATAAATAAATGAGATTTAGGGTGTGAGACTCCTTGAGTATTTCACCTGTGGGTATAGCCGGGGGTCTGAGGTCTGTCTAAGCCAAAGTGACTGAGAGGATAGCAGCTTCCCTGAGCCCCAGCCAGTTATATTTGCAGTTGACACAAAGGAGCTCCTAAGCTAAAAAAGGATGAGGAATTTATGCATCAGTGTCTCGGGAAAATGTAAAAAGAGAGAAGTAGTGATGTTGGTGATGATGTTGTTGGTGATGATGACAATGGCGATGGTGATGATGATGGTGATGGTGGTGATGGTGATGGCGATGGTGGTGATGGTGATGATGACGATGGTGATGATGATGGTGATGGTGGTGATGGTGATGACGATGGTGGTGATGGTGATGATGACGATGGTGATGATGATGGTGATGGTGGTGATGGTGATGACGATGGTGGTGATGGTGATGATGACGATGGTGATGATGATGGTGATGGTGGTGATGGTGATGATGACGATGGTGATGGTGATGATGATTGTGATGATGGTGATGGTGATGATGGTGATGACGATGGTGGTGATGGTGTTGATGGTGGTGATCCTGGTCTAGACCTGACCACCAGCATGGAGAGGACCTGAACTACAGAAGGAACTGCAGGAACAACGAAGGCTCTGAGACTCACATGGCTGTGCCTTGGGCCCAGGGCAGAGCTTCAAAGAAGGAATCAGAACAGCTGGTGCCCAAGGAGTCAGGACAACCCTGAGGGGGAGCAGGCAGTGGCTGTACCAGATGGGGCGATGCCTCCCTTTCCGGAGTGTCTCACAGAACTTGCTCCTCTCTAGAGACACGTGGGGGGGCTCAAGACTTTTCTTGGCCAGACTTAACTGCACGCCCAGAGGCACGGGGGCAGTATGTGGTCATGCTTCCCAAAGACAGAAGACCTAACTAAGACCTCCATTTATGAAGCACCTACTTGGGTCAAGGGTACCATGTATCCTCCGCCATCCAGGGAAGGTGATGTGGGACTCGTCCAAGGTCATCCTGCTCAAGTGAAGGTCCAAGGACCCACCCTCAGGCCTCCATCCCCAGAGCCTAGGCGGCCCCAGGTCACCCTTCTCTGGGCCCACAGGGGTCTAGTGAGCCCGGGGCACCATGCCAGCCTCGGGCACATCAGAGAGGTTCATCCTGTGGCGACTGAATGCGCCTTACCCTCCCTCCTGGCATCTGTTCCCTGGCAACTCGCGTCAGCCTGGAAGGAATGTCCGGGAGCTCGTCAGTGTCTGGTGCTTGTGCTGAGGGCTTTCCCTGTGGGCGCGGTGCCTGCGGTCCTGAATCATGAGCATCTGGACTGCCAGCCAGATGCCCCTGGCTCCTTCCTCCGTCCCTGTTTGCCTTTGTGCAATTCAGAGTCGCCCAGATTCCTTGGAAACAGGGCCCATGACCAGCAGCAGCACAGAGAACAGAGAGCAGGAAGCAGAGAACAGAGGGCAGGGGGCAAAGGTCAGACAGAGAGCACAGAGCAGAGGAATGACCCTCCGGAGCTACTTCTCTCACTACGTTCCTCCAGTCCTGGAGACCCTGGCCTTGACTCTCTTTCTGCTTTCAGAGCCTCCTGTGTGGCTTCGAATGGGAGTGCCCCAGACCCCAGTATTCTTCTGTCCTGGGGCTGCGCTCCAAGCCCCTCTATCCCACTGGGCTGCCAGCTCCCCACCATCTCAGGGACGTCACCAGACCCAGGTCGACCGAGGTCTGGCCAGACCAGCTCAGGGACAAGTCTGCAGCCCGAGGGTCTAAAAGGTACTCCCTTGCCCCACACAGCAGGGATGGGATTCATTGTATTGGGTTAATAGTTTGCTCTGGAAAATACTTTTTCGTTGGGCATTAATCAATGAAGGTGAGATTATGGTACCCTTGTTTCTATTCAGATGTTACTGGGGCCTGCATGTCTTCACTCTGTGTGTACACACATGCACACACGTGCACACAATGCTCTCACACATGTGTACACACATGCTTACATGTACAAACGTGTGTGCGCATGCATGCGCACGTACACACACACACACACACACACACACACACACACACACACCCTGTCTAGGGCTGGCCAAGCTCTTCTTCCATCAAACCAATGTGTCTCTCGTTCAGGGAAAAAGCCAGGCCTCTGGGGTCAGACGGACCTGCTCTCTGGCTCCAGTCCTTGTTTGGGACTGAGTGGGAGTCCAAATCCTTATCCACGTTCCCTGAGCTTTCTCCTGACAGCCTGCTCAGCTGTTTTCCCCTAGGAATTTGTCCATTTCATCTAAAATGACCACTTTGTTGGCATAAACTATAATCATCTTATTATATTATAATAATGTAATTGAACGGACATAAATTAGGGAAATGATGGAGCCCATGGGGGGCCATTCTGGCCCAGGCCTCCCATCAGCTGGCCCCTGGGCTCTCCATCCCTCCCCTCAGGGCCTCTGGGTTGCAGACTTTCCAGCCTGTCAGAGGAGGCCACCTGCCCTCAAGTTTCGGAGAAGTTCCTGCAGAGGTCACCTGCAGTGCTGCCCCCCACCCCTGCCCTTCCACTGGGGCCTCTCCTACCTCCTGGGCAGCCTAGGGCTCTTCGGCCTGCTCTCGGGGAGGAGGGACCCAAGCCCATCCCTCTCTGACCTCCTGGCTTCTTTGGGCCCAGCCTGGAGACGGGGCCACTGGACGGCAGGACTGCCCACGGTGGCTGGCGGGCTCCGTCCAGCTCTGACTTGCACCTGCAGTGGAACCTCAGGCTCGGGCAGGGCTCTCTGCCAGGGGTCATCTCCTGGAATTCTGGAATAGTCCTTTGGAGGGCCCAGCTCTGCCAGCTTCACCCCAGCAGTGGGCATGGAGGCAGCAGCGTCTTTGTCCCGTCTCCACACCAAGCCTGAGATAATGATGAGAGGCACAGGGGTGTGGGGCGTGGGGCGCGTTCCAACCTCCATTCAGTTTCCTGAAGATGGAACCTGTCTCCATTTCTCCCGTGCCTGTGAGAGACCCAGAGCTCTGCCACCAACCGGTGAGGGCCCAGGGCCCTCTGTCACTGTCCCCCAACTCTGTGGTCACCTGGTAAGTATGTCCCTCGCTGGACTGGCGTCCCAGGAGGGCAGGGATGGAGTCTGTGGGTCCCTGGGCCCACCAGGAATGGCTCCCCGCTTCTTGTGGTTGTGGGGGTGGGGGCACAGCCTCTCTCCCTCCCCTACCCTGCTCACCTCACAGCCCCGGGCGGATGCCTGTCTTATCTCTCCCAGGCCTCTCGGGTTTCAGCCTTGTATTTGTTCTGACATTAGGTGGGGTTTATCTCCCGCTCAGGCGTGTCAATAAAACCCCAAATGCTGCTGGGTAGTCTCTCTGAGGTTTGGGGGGGGCCCTCTGGAGCAGGCATGGGGGTCACAGCACCCAGGGAGGACTGGCTTCTCCCCAGAACCAAAGCTCCAGAGGAGCAGAGGGCCTGCCAGGGCCGTTACGCAGACGTCCACCCCACGGAGTTTTGCCGCCCTGTTTTTGGGGTGCAGGCGTCCCCAGCCGAGCAGGTTAGCCGGCAGCCCTCGGGGTCAGAAGTGGTGACACACGGGTGGTCAGGACGAAAGCCTGTTGCACCTCCACAGCACAGCCCCGGCCCTGGTGGTCCCAGGTCCCTCCTCAGCAGAGCTCCAGGCTGTGGGCCTGACCAGTCCTGTACTGGCCCCCTGGGGGCCAGACTGCAAAGTGGCCTTTGTTCCAAAAAGAGTTTTCTGGAAAGAGCTTCTCCAACCCTTTCTTTCTCAGATGAGCCTCGGAGTGTGGGGCCTGCTCACTGGACACGAATGGTGGGATTCGGGGAGATCAGCTACAATCTGAGCACCTGGAGGGAGGGGACATGCCCGCTCTTCCCACCGTGGTCGGGGACCTGGAGTCACCCCTATCCATTCCCGCTCCTGTGCCTCATCCCCTAACCCCGCTCTGTGCCCTCGCCTGGCACTCCAGAGGCCCTGCCTGTCAGCTGACCGGGCCCGACCAGGACAAACTTTTAACCCCTCCCAGCCCCCAACCGGGAGCACAGTGGGCACAAGGCAGGTGTCATCGGAAGTCTGATTAGATCCTCCACGGAGCTGGAAACGTAAATATTGATAGAAGTCGGGAGGCCTGAGTGATCCCTGCTAGGAGCGATGATGTCACCCCCAGCACCTGTGTCTGGACGGCGCTGTGAGAACACGGGACGGACTTTACACACTGGCACTGCCAAGTCGAGCTGATAGGTGTGCTTGCCGCAGGGCTCCGGGGGAGGGCCCCTCGGATAAGGGTGCAGCCTGCGGCTGGGCAGGGTGTGTGCCGAGCTGGGTCCTGGTTGCAGGACCTGCCAAGCCCAGCTGGCCCGGCCCGGCCTTGGCTGGTGGACACGGGGCCAGACAGCCGCTCTGGGCCTCCCGGAACTTATCTTGAGTCAATAGGACACTGGGCAGTTATTGACGAGGTCCCGGAGACAAGGAGAGCATTCAGGCCACAGCCCGGTTCCCCGTGGGCTCAGCTGGCCAGGGACCGGCTCGCACCCCTGCCAGGCCTGCTGTCCCCGCTGGTCAAAGAGGGGCAGGCAGGGGACAGGGTGCACAGTGACCTCGGGCACGTAGGCCATGGTTTATGGTGCCCGCCCCTGCCGGACACCGCTTCGGTCGGGCAGCAACGGGTTTCTAGATAAAAAACATGTGATGGTCCAAGAAGTCCCAGAGTGAGTGAGCGCAGACCCCAGTGTTTCCGGAGCCTGGGGGCTGCACGAGGACCCTGGGCCTGAGGACGTGCCTGGTGGGGCTCCGGGGGTGGGAGTGGCTGCTGTTCTCTTGGCTCCCCGGGGCGGGCATCGGCAACACCATAATCTCTGCCATTGGCTTGCACCCCGGGCATGGGGGGCCCTCGTAGGGCTGGGTATGGTGCCAGGAGGAGGAAGCCCCTGTTGGCCCTCTGGGCGGCCAAGCCACACTCTCTGAGCACCTAAGTGTTTGTGGGGACCAACAGGTAACAACGCACGACAACCTTTGTCCTCAGGAAAGCAGGGTGCAAAAGCCAAGCGGCTGAGGGGCTTCTGTCTGGGAACGTCCTTGAGCAGGGGGTTCTCCTACAGACCTCCAGGACAGCAGAGGCCAGCCACAGCGCATGAGGTCACCGAGATGACAGGACAGGTGCCCGGGGCATAGAGCTTCTGGTGGCAGCAGTGATAACCGTCATTACAGAGCACTTTGCCCTCGCCGTCCCAGACGCGGCTCTCAGTCATCCAGCCCTCCCTGCCTCTTCTGCCATAGGGGGAACTGTGTCTGGGGGGGCCTGCCCTGGGCCACATGCAGGCGACAAGGAGCACAGAACCCAGCCCCAGCCAAGAGAGCCCAGAGGACCCCAGGGGAATGCCGCTCCGGACAGCCTGTAGGTCCTCTGCAATGTCTCCCTCGCCATCCTGGCAGCGGGACCCTGGGTGCGTCCATCCTGAGTCCGGCACTCCCAAGACCTGGGATGGGAAGGTGTGCAGCGAGTGAGACACACTCATATCCTCCACCCCCAGCAACGTGGCTCAGGGAGACTTGGTCCTCCTGCTGGGGCTCAGTTTGCTCACCTGTGAAAGGGTCTCCAAGTTTTCTTGGAGCGGCGCTGTACAAGGGCTGACGTTACTGATGTTGGTGCCCGGACCCGCACTTTTGAAGGGGGTTGGTCCCATGACCTCCATGCAGATTAGCACGCTGGGCACCCCTGCAGGAGGGCGCTATGCTTGGATCCCCGGCTCTGCTCAGAGGGGGTCCAGGGAGGATGGGCTCCGGCTGGCTCCAGGCTGCTCAGGGGTGCCAGCCATCCAGGCCAGCCCCTAGGCATCTGCTTGGGCACCCAGGGACTTAGTTTGCACTGATTCTCATGCCATTAATGCACATTATCTGAAATGACATTGCCTAGAAGACGAACTCATCTATGATACTGTTTTTGTCTTTTTTTTTTTTTTGAGGAAAAGAGCACTACATTTCAGTCTGGCCCCAGAGGCTTCTCGCTGTGTACTCGCACCAAGGCTCTGTCTGCGGACCTCAGATGTGCTAGCACGGTAACATGTTAGGAGTGACCCTCAGCTGACAAGCAAAGGGACCGGGGGGTTAGATAGATCAACACTCCAGGCATGGGGTCCCTCAGAGGGTCCCGAAGCAGGTGGGCCTGGGGCTGCGGAAGTGTCCTCTTATAGTGGCTCCTGCTCTTAGCTATACCTTCCCACTCCTGCTGCCGGAGAACTCCTCCCAAACAACCCACCACACAAGAATCCTTGTCTCAGGCTCTGCCTTCAGGGAACAAGGTGACGGGAGTGTGTCTGTTTCTGTGTGTGAGCACGTGAGCATGTCATGTGATTATATGTACGCACACAATTTGGCTTACTTACATAGGTGGTAGGCTGGCAAACGCGCTTCTCCTCCAAACCCAAGACGTCCTCAACCTAGTGATTGGAAACTGGGGCTGTCCCAGGGGAGTATATGACAATGGGGCTTTGATCTTAGACCGTCCTGTGCTATGTGGGTGGGCCCCGAGGGTATCACATGTAGGGGGAAGTGGAGAAGAGGACGGGACCAGTGTATCAGGCAGAGGAAGTGCCCTGGTGAAGGGGGGGGCAGGCACCTGGAGAGACTGAGGAGGGTGTCAGGCCTGGTCTCCCCAGGGCAGGGACAGAGCTGTGTCTCCGATGCCTCTCGCTGGGGTTCGCTCTATGGTATGCACACACAAGCATGTCTCTTGGGGACACGCGTGTGTGTGTGTGCGCGTGTGTCTGCATGTGTGTGCGAATGAAGGTGGGGAAGTGGGACCATCGCCCTCCCGCAGACCTGCTCTTGGGACACGGCCAAGCTGTCTCCATTGTCATGTCAACCAAATATTTTCAGCTTCCACGCCCAGGAGCCTCTGGAGTGCGGTCTCCCGGGCTCGCAAACCCCGGCCAGACTTCCAAACCGCTAGGCAGATTTCGATTCCCTTTTTTTGGCTGCTGAATGAAAAAAAAAAAAAAATAATAATAAGCAAACACAAATCTGCTGATCCCAGGCTGCCCCCTCTTTTGGAGAATTTAATTTCTGAGCTTTGATCTGATACCAGGACCCAGAGGACTTGTTATTTCTAAATAATGAGCTGAATGTTTGTGCTCTGAGCCTGAACTTTTCTGGTTTGGGGAAAAATAAGACTTTCCAAAGAAGTTCTTTGATGCGGCCAGTGGTGTTGTCCACACAGGGATGAAACGGCCTTTCAGAGGGCCGGTGGCAGGCGGGAGGGGGCCATTGGGCTCAGACAGCCGCATGGCCCTGAGGACCAGGCCCTCCAGGGCCCCTGCTGCACGGCCCCACCGTCAGGGGTGTGGGCAGCCATGGGGGAGGGACCCCTAGGACCCACCCCTTCCTTCCTGGGAGTCCCTCTCTCCCTGAGCTCCACCAGCTGGATGGCCAGGGACTTGGGATCAGAGGGTCCTGAGGCAAGCACAGAGAGGGTGTCCAAGGGGGAAGCTCGGAGCCCCCAGCTGGGGTGCTGGGAAGACCTCAGGATTCCTTTGGAGGAAATTCTCCTACCAGCTTCATCCCTCAAACCAAAAGTGGGGGCCGGACCCCTGCTTTCAGGGTGGGGCCAGAGATGGGGACAGGCTGCTGGGGGGCTGTCACCGGCACTCCAGCCCCTTCCAGAGAGTCAGACAAAGGTGCGCCTGCTGGCAGACGTGGGCCTGCAGGTGCTTGGCTGCAGGCCAAGGCAGAGGTCAAGGTGCACCCTCCTGCCCAGCCAGGAGGGTGCGGGTCTGTAGCCTGCACTGTGTCTTCTGTGGCAGTTCAAGGCTTGGTGAGGGCGCGTGGGTGAGGGAGAGCCCTTGGCTTCGTTCTTGCCCGGGGTGCCTGGCACCTGCGGGGCGGCCGCACTTGCCCTGGGAAATGATCATTCCAGGTCAGGGCTCGGGGTGAGCCCGGGGCCCCCTCCTTGCCCAGCCCCAGCGGTGACTTCATGCCCTGGGAATGGCTGATTTCACACTCGAGATAGCATTTCTCCTGGAAAGCAGCCTACAAGCTGTGGCAGGATCGGCCCCGGAGGTCAGGAGGCAACACTGTCAGTCATCCGCCATCCTGAGCCGGAGGATCCGTGTGTCCCCCACACTGGACAGCCCCCGACTCTGTCCAGCCTGACCTGGTCTCGGTGGTTCCCACAAGGGCGTCTCGGGTCCAGCTCCACTCATGGGCCAGACTGGGACCAAGACACGCTTAAAAAAGAAATTGAATAACTTAATTAACAGGTAATATGGTCTCATGGTTCAAAACTCCAGCAGGTTGGGAAAACCAATGAAATGCAAGTGGGCTCCAGCTAGTGGCCTTGGCAGCACTGGTAAGTAACTGTGGCCGGTGTCCCCCACGTGGAAGACAGCAGCAGGAGAGAAGGGGAGCTGGGGTATGGGGGCTCTCTGGACTGTCTTCACGACTTTCCCGTCAACTACAAGTCTTCTAAAATAACATGTATAAAAAAGAAGGAGGGGCAGCCGCGCAGACATTCTGAGGGAGTTGGGGTCTTGATTTTTGCTTTGTGGAGGGATGCCAATGCCGAGGGGCCCAGAGGACTGTGGCCGACGGGGAGCAGGTGTGTGTGGAAGGGGTAGGTACGGAGCGTCCTGCCTGCAGTGCCCGTGGGGCTGTCTGGCGCATGTTGAGCCTCTCGGACACATCAAGGCAGAGCGTGGGGGGGGACAGGAAGTCATGGCCATGTGCCAGGGAACCCCTGGCACATGGCCAGGGAACCCCACTCCACAGCTTACAGACCCAGCACCCCAGGACCGCACCTGTTCTGCTCGGAGCAAGTCTTGGCCCTGGGACCCTGCCCCCGAGTGCCTGTCTGTGTGGGAAGCCCCAGACCACCTCCCACTGCAGGGAAAGCTCTGCTGACCTGCTGGGTGTCTTGGTGGCCTCCCCCGGTCTCTAGGCATCTTTGCGGCGCCCCTCCCCCAACCACCAGACAGCTGCCCCTGCTTTGAGCGAGAAGCACTGAGTTCAGGGCGTCCCTTCTCTGCGATGTCCCGGGCCTCACTGGCCACGCAGCCGCTCTGATGTGGACTGGCCTGGGGCTTTCTCCCACCTGGCCGACCAAAGCCAAAATCTGGGTCTTCATTCTGTTTAAAAACTGTTTATTTTATAGGCCCGTTAGGATTTATTTAACAGTTTGCTATTAATGGGCTTTTAGGTTATAAAAATGCGTGGAAACCGTCTGCCTATGTGCGCTGACTGCACGGGGTCAGTGAGTTACACAGCCGGGGGTGGCAGGATCCCTCAGGGACACTGACACCACGTGTGGCTGTGCTAACTTTTCTGTCAGCTGGTATGAGGTTGTCGATAGGGAACGCTGGCTAGCACTTTGCTCTTTCTCAATCTGGATAATAAAACAGAATCCCCCTTAGTCTGATCTGGATTTTCTCTCACTGAGTGTGACTGAGCATCTCTCCGGATATTACAAAGCCACTTGTTTCTTTGTATCTTTTTCCCTTTCCACCACGACCAGCCTTTATCTTATTGTTTTGTAGGAGATCTTTACATATTTTGGAGAGTAGCTCATGGTTTATTTTATCATTGCTAATGTCTTTTCCCCAGTTGGTTGACTATCTTTCTACATTGCTGATAGCATCTTACTGTTTTCTTTATGTATATCCTGCAGTTTCTTGTTATGTTTATTCCTAGGAATTTGCTCTTTTGTTGCTAAAATATGCTGCTTAATCTCTCTGCTGGTCACTGAGGCCGGCATTCTTGGCAACATTAAATAAAGTCAACCCAACCAGGTAGACAAATGGCAAACGGCTATTGAGCACCTAGCTAGTGTTTAAAATATTTTCTGAGTGAAGAGGCTTCACTGGGAGACATGGGGATTGAAGACTGAGTCCTTGGGAATCGTTCGGAATCTACTGAAAAAGACAGGACACAAAAACGCACCCCAGTTGGTGACGGGTGTGCGGCTCCAGGCAAGCAGTCAGGACCACGTGGTCACAGGTGGACTGTGCTGGGCGCTCAGACTCCTGAGAGGTCAGGCCGCCCCGGGAGCCGCAGGCTAGATGGGGCAGCATTGCCGCGTGGTGGGAGCCCGGCCGTCCCCACAGGACAAAGGAACACACATCGTGCACCTGGAGAGAGCCCTTCTCACCCGTGCCTGCAAAGTGGCCCTTTATTTGCCCACCAGGTGGCAGAGGTTTCTTCGAGTGACGAAAGCCAGAGTCAGAGGAAATCCCGTTCCATGGGAGAGACCGTGTGTTTGCACGCCCGTCTCCAGATGGGCTTTCGCGAGGACAACTGGATGACCCACAGGAGAGCCTCAGGGCACGTCCTGCTCTGGGCGTTCTTCTCAGGAGAGCACCGGCAGCGGGCCTGCCACCTGTCTCAGGATCGGGGACCAGCCAGTGAGTTATGCCATCCACTCGATGGGACTCCGGGCAGCTTTCCAAGTGATATTTAAGAACATTTAATGGCATTTATGACCTCAGATGAGGTCGTAAAGACACCTACAGATATGGAGAGAGATGTATATATGCGTGTGTACATACACGGAGAAGTGTGTGCGTGTAGGATGGAGTAAGAAATGGAGAGGCAGAAACCACTTTAGAGGGAGAACTGCCCTTCTGTTCCTGTAAAAGGCCACATAACTACAAAGCAGCCCCTTCGTCCCCACCCAGGCCACGGAGCCGGGCTTGGACCCCGGCAGCCCCCACTGTGTTCCCGGCTGCCAGTCGTGCTGGGTGGCGGGCCTCACGGGCTGGGCCAGGACGAGCATGATGAGACCCACTGAGAGCAAATATCAGAAATCAGTGAATGGTGGGATCTGGGGGACACACGAGGACGCACTCTGGTGGCTTCACAGAGAGCAGTACCCGGGCAGATGCAGCCCACAGTCAGGACCCCACCTCAGCTATGAGGGTGAGGTCCTCCCCTTCACGGGGCCGTGGTCCCAGCCTGAACGAGATGACCGTCTCTGTGGCGTAGGCCCTGTGGGATACACCTACCCTGAGATACAACACCCACTCTAAATCCACCAAAGGCAAACACCTCGTGCAAGGCTCACGGTGCCCAGGTAGAGGCGGGCCAGGTCCCCAGGCTTTACACGTTGGCCAATCAGATAGGGTCACCCTGGAGTTACTGCATGCGGGGAAATGACCTCATAACATTACAGCTTGTTACTGATTAATCTTGTGTGATAGGGGAGGCTGAGCGGACTGTTAGTTAGGGTGCCTTGTAATGGCAGGCTGGTGGAAGCTTCTGGAATCGTGAAGTGCATTTCAGGGTATTTGCAAAACACGGGACCCAGGCCAGCATGCCCAGCGCTCCCGGGCTGGTGGGCTCTTGCTGACTGAGACACGGACTCAGGAGCACGAGGGCCAGCTGGTGGGGCCAGCCCCTTTCTCCGTGCGTCTCTGGTCTGGAGGGCTGGAGGGTTAGTCTGTATGTCCTGGAGGGCTGGTAAGGAGGGAATAATGACAGAGAAAATTCCAAAGGCTTCCAAGCCCGTGGAGACCCCCGCGTCCCTGACATCTGTGCCAATCTGCTCTGTCCTGTCCAGAGCCGTGTGACAACTGCCAGGCCCCCTCAGATCCCCTCATAGGAACACGTGCATGCCTTGCTCTGAACAAGCCTTGTTTCTGTGGAGTCGTCGGGAGCTTGGCTCAAAGCGCCCGCTGGCTTGTGAGCCGAGCACACCCGCTGCCCAGAGCATCCCCGGAAACAGGATCACAGCTGTGGCAGAGGGAAGGGATGTCCGTGGGGGAGCACTGGGCTCTACAAGAACAGAAGGGCCCGCCCAAGCTACCTAAACCCAGAGAGGGCTGGCAGGCTGACAGGTTCGGAGAGGGAGGCGAGGGGGTCCAGTGGGTGGGGAGCCTGGCTCCAGCGAGCCCACAGCTGGGCTTTCAGACTTGTGAGGTCTGCGACAAGAGAGCAAGCCGGTAACTGGCTGTGCAGGGGCATTTTGGGGGGGGCTCTGCAGGGGCCCTGTCTAGCACACCCTGCTGGGCCCTCCCTGTCTCTTGGGTGCACTCTGTTACAGAAAACTGGTGCACAGCCCTAGAAATGAAGTTGGGTTTGTTTAGAGAATCTGATCGATCACTGCCCAGCGGGGAGACCTGCCATCCATCATTTAAAAATTCCCTGCAGCCTTCCCAATTTCCTGTTTAATTTGGTGTTTTGAATTCTCCTGCCAGCTGGTTCTAGCATGCTACTGGTTTCCTCATTAATTCATAAGTTCAATAAAGTCTTCGAAACATTTTATGCTTGTATGATGATAGTCCTGATTTTACCTTTTAAAAACGTTTAACAGCCCCTGGTCATCTGAGGTGTGCTCTGGGGCTCAGGGGTGGGAGGGCCTGGAGAGCCTGGGAAGACTCCAGGGAAGACGGAGATGCCAGCTGGGGGATGGGTTTGCAAGCATGGAGATGCCAGCTGGGGGATGGGTTTGCAAGCACGGCTGCCCTGCCTGGCTTCTCCCTCCTGAAAGTACCCCTCCCTGAGGCCTCCCCAGCACCCAGGACTGCTGTGTCACAGCCCAGCACACAGCGCCCCCCCTCCCCAACCCAAGCTGTCGGTGTCCGGCTCCTATAGGTGCTGCTGACCCTCCAGGCTCCCACCGAATTCACTCTTACTCTTACTAGGGTGTTAGGGCTGATGGTGGCTTTCCATGGATGTTCTCTAACATATCTGTGGGCACACTTTTAAAACTGGAGGGCACGCAAAGTGTGCCCTTGCCCCGGATCAGCCCTATTCAGATTCAGAACTTCTTCAACATTCCTGTTTTTTTAAAATAGGATTTAATGGAAAATCTGAATTCTATGCCAGAGGACATCTGTGTTTATCTTAGTACAAAACCACTACGGGAACAGGTTAGAATCAACATGTGGATTTCTAAACCCCATGGTGCCCTCAGAGGGGTGACTGATGGCATCACGTTGAGAGACCTTCCTAGGGTCCCCCTCAAGGGTAATACCTCAGGGGTCCCTTCTGGCCACAGCTAAGAAGAACAAAAGATGCTTTCCCAGTCTGGTTGGGAGTAACTCCAGAGACTAGGCTTTGAGTTTGCTCAGAGTTTTGAGCAAACTAGCTTTGAGTTTGCCCCTGAAAGGGCATTTGGGAATGGACAGGGGAAAAGGGACATGAGGGCAAACAGACCTGGAGATCTGGGTCTAATTCCCATGTCTTCTCATGGTTGGTCTCATTGTGAATCCCACTGGACAGCTGTTCTCCAGGCCCACCCCCACCAGAGCACAGTGGGGGGCAGTGGGAAGAAGTGGGGAAGAGCTTTGCTGCGCCAAGAAACCCACCAGGGCTGGAGGTCAGAGCCCATCTGGGCCCAGGTGGTTCTTGTGTCTCTGCTTAGGCTGGAGCTGAACGGTCTGTGGGAGGGACCAGCAGTGTCTCCGTGGGGGTGTTGGTGAGGGGCCAGCTCACACCAGGGCACCAGCATGGCCAGGATGGGAGACGGCTGGGATCTCCCTGTCAGTGTCTCCTCTGTGCACCAGGTCCTGGTAAAGATTACATGGGTGTCAGGGGCTTGGAAAGGCCTGGTGGTTTAATCGGCTCTGCGGGCAGAACCTGCCTGCTGTCCCCACTCCCCAGCTCCATCACCCAGGGCACACATTCCTTTTCAGGAAGTCACCCTGGGAGACTGCACCCTAAACCTGGGTACTTTCTGTCGGGTGGGGGGGAGGATGGGGGGGTCGGGGGCGGGGCCTGGGCCGCGGGCTGGGGGCGGGACAGGGGCGGGGCCTGATGCGGGGATGGGGCCAGACCGACACTCTCTGCGCTTGCTCCAGCCGCCCTGCTCCGGGCGCCCCGGGCCGGCGCGTCGCTGGCGTTCTGCTGCCACCCGGTGTCACCGCGCGAGCGTGCACCCTCTGGCCCTCACCTGTGGGACTTGCAGGAGCGGTGAGTGTTCCTGGGAGGCCAACCCCGCGGAGGAGCTTCCAGGCACCCTGACGCGTGATGGGGAGAGGGTGGGGGTGAAGGGGAAGCTGCTCCAGCCTCTGGACTCAGCTTTTGTGCCTAAAGGGGTCCCTGACAAGTGCACTGCCACCTGTGACGTGGAACCAGGGGCTCTGCACCTGGGGGGCTAGGAATGGCTGTGCGTTCACGAGCTGCTCTCCTCACTGTCCTGCTGGGGAAACTGAGGCTCCAGAGGCTTCTCTTGTTCAGGTCCTGGGGCCCGCGGGTCACTGTCAGAGAGCCTAGGGAGAGCCCCAAACAAAGGTCTGGTCTGTAGATGGAGCCTATACCCTAGTGTGAAAGGCGAATAAAGAAGGAAACAAATGCCAACAATTGTAACAGTTAACACACCACAGTAGTGAGGAGTTAATCCTTATGTAGCAATGGAAAGTGTGGTTACTAACAAAGCCAAGGGAGAGGTCAGGGACTGGGGGGCCGCTGGCTTGGATGGGGTGGCGTTTTCATGGACACCTGAGGGAGGACAAAGAGTGGAGATCACTCCAGGCCAGGAGACGGGGTCCAAAGGCCCTGGGGCAGGGAGCCACTGGGAGGCCATCGCTGGAGTGGCTGTGGGAGCCCAGGGAGCATGGAGGAGAAAGTGGGGTGAAGAGGAAGAGACTCCCAGGCCTCGGGCCATGGCACAGAGGTGGACTTATTCTAGGTGCGTGAGAAGCCTGGCAGGGACCCAGACTGTGGCAGGGAAAGGGGTGGGCATGGTGTGATTCCGGAAGTCCCACTCCGGCCAGCACGGGCAGGGAGCAGGTGGGGGCACTTGCTGCCTTCAGGGCTCGGGGAGAAGGCTGAAGGTAAAGCCTGGAGGAGCTGCTGTGGGGGAGGGCTGAACCCAGGGGTCAGGCCCAAATTACCCACAGGTGTGGTGGGAATGGGGCCAGGTGACGTTTTGTAAATGGTGACATTGCATGCATTATCTCATTATTTAGCACAATAGCCCAGGGCGTTCCGCGCCTTATCTGACTTGATTGGCACAAGTACCTCGTGAGTCAGGGTTATTGCCCCCATTTCAAGCACAAGGAAGCAAAAGCCTGAGAGGGACGTGCTCCCAGTTTCTATTGCGGTGAAGGGCTGAGCTGGGCTCTCACCAAGGCTGGGTGTGTGTGTGTGTGCAATTTTAAAACTGAAATATAATTCACATAGCATAAAAGTCACTATTTTAACTTATACAACTCAGTGGTTTTTAGTATATTCACATGGTTGAGCAGCATATCTAAACCCAGAACTTTTTCATCACTTCAAAAAGACATCCCTTTCCCGTTAGCAGCCGCTCCCCAATCTCCTCTCCCTCCCCTTCCCTTGGCAGCTGTGGATTTGCTTCTTGTCTGTACACATTTGCCGAGGTCCTTCATGGAAGCCGACCTCCAGCACGTGGGCTGTGGTCACAGGCTCCTTTCACTTAGCACTTTCCAGCCTCGTCCATGTCTTAGCAGGTGCCTGCACGGTGTCACTTTTTATGGCCAAATAATATTCCCTTGTAGGTAGTGTGATGTAATGCTTGCGAATCGATCAGTGTAGTTGACCATATGAACAAAGCAGCAAAGAACAGCCACATAATTTCTCAGTTAGTGCCAGAGAAGAATCTGACAGAAACTAGTATCTGCTTCCAATATAAACTCTGGGCAAATTAGGAACAGAGGTGAATTTCTGTCTGTACCTTCCGTTCCTGTTCGTGTGGCTATTAGTTGCTCTCCTGGCTTTGTCCCCCTGGATGGTAGCTGGCACCCTCGTCCCGCTCACAGTCCAGGTGGAGAGCCTCCCTGCTGGTCTGAGTGAGGGGCCCCAGCGTGTCGCTAACGCCCTCTGTGTGATGCCTGCAGGACACCGTCGTCCGGGTGCGTCTGTCGTTCGAATGTACTGTTTTCCTCTTGGTGTGGCCAGACGGTGGCGTTTGGGTCCTCTTGGAGCTCGGGTTCCTGTCTGCGGACCTCCTCAGCTTCGGAAAGGGACAGCCTCCAGTCTCCACCCCGCCGCTGTGCGTCTGTCTACTGTTCCCTTCCGGGGTGGTGTTGCGTGCGTCTCACAGGCCGAGTGAGGGTCTGTCACTCTCAACTGTCCCTCTTAACCTCTGGAGAAGTTGTTTGCTTTCGTGCCCAGCTTGCGTGACACCACCCTTCACAGGCATTCGGGCCCTGGCCCGGGTTCTGGCTGTTGGAGGCTGGGGGCTGAGCCTCGTGTCCCTGGCCTGGTTCTGGCCATCAGGGGTCCGGGGCTGAACCTCATGTCCCTGGCCTGGTTCTGGCTATCGAGACCCTGGTTCTGATTGTCAGAGGCCCAGTTTTAGCCATCGGGGGCCCGGGTCTGGACATTGGAAGTCGGGGGCTGAGCTTCCTGTCCCTGGCCTGGTTCTGGCCATCAGGGGCCTAATTCTAGCCGTCAGAGGCCCAGGGCTGAGCCTTGTGGCCCTGGACCTGATTCTGACTGTCAGGGGCCTGGGTCTGGCTGTTGGAGGCCCAGGGCTGAGCCTCATGTCCTTGGCTCTTATGGATGATTCCAGGATGTGTGCTATCTTGGGGCATTTGGAAATTCTCATGGCCTGGCCCATGTGTGTGACTGGCCCTCGTGTGTGACTGAGCCTGGGTCTGGCCTTCCGAGGTCTGGGGCTGAACCTGGCCCAGTTCTGGCCGTCGAGGGCCCTCTTCTGGCCGTCTGTGGCTCTGATCTGTCCATAAGAGGCCCAGAGCTGAGCCTCCCGTCCCTGACCCACTTCTGGCCTGCGGGGGCCCAGGTCTGACCATCCGGGGCCTGGTCTTCCCATTGGAGGCCCAGGGCTGAGCCTCGTGTCCCTGGCCCAGTTCTGGTTGTCAGGGGCCTGGGGCTGAGCCTCATGTCCCTGGCCTGAGTCTGGTCGTCAGAGGCCCAGGGCTGAGCCTCATGTCCCTGGCCCCTCATGGATGATTCCATGTGTGTGACAAGTCCTGGGTTCTGGTCAATACCATGGACAGAGGACCAGTGCAGGCCACACCTGCTCTGTCTGGGGAGGCTGCAGAGCCTCCTTCAGGGTGAGGGGCCATCAGTCTCCGTGTGATTATGGACATGATTCCTTCCCGGTTCCCTGGGTGCAAGCGACCGGCATTGCCCCGCCCCAAATTACATCTCAATCAGTGTAAAACGGCACTTGACATTTCCCTTGATTTATGTACTAACCTTTCCATCCAGCCATGGTTGCACTGATTGCTTTCCCCAGCTGCGTGGCGGCGGCTCCTCCGGGAGCTTCTCAGGGCTTGGGGGCTCCCTGAGCGGGCTCACGGCGGGAACCCTTGGCGAGACCTCAGCCGCCACCTGCCCGGGGAAGAGACGTTCCCACAAAGTCTGGGCCCAAACAGGTGCCACTGCCAGCCGGGGCGGGGGGGTCTGCAGCTGGACTTGCATAGGTGGCCTGAGCCAGACTCGGTGCAGCAAGTGCCTCAGAGGGCACCCGGGGGCGGGGAGGGTGGGCAGGGAGTGCGAGTTCAAGAGCACCAGAGAGTCAGGACTGTCTCAGCTCAGACATGGGGCTGGAGGGGCAGGAGGCTGAGCTGGGTGGAGGGTGGAGAGCTGCCAATGTGTGGGGACACACAGGACGCAGTGCCCAGTTCCCTGCCCCCGCCTCCTCCCCCCGACCCCCCCGGCTGTGCCTGTCCCAGCAGGCCCCTGCTGGGCTGGTTCTGAGCCACTGCCCACCCCCCCCCACCCCCCCTGTTCTGGCCCTGCCCCTCCCAGCTGGCTGCCGGGATCCATATGGTCCTGACCTCAGCAGCAGGGTTCTGTCCTGCCCCCTCTGGGACAGAAGGTGTGGGGAGCGTTGTTTGGGCCTCTCCCTGGAGTTGGGAGTCTGCAGACCAAGCCCCCAGCCTGGGGCGGGCCACATGGGGGCCTTGACGACCTGCCTGTGTGCCCTCTCACAACTGGCCCAGCAGCAGAGAGACCCACACTATAGTTCCCAAACTCTGATGCATCAGAAGGTGTATGAGAATATGGATTCCAGGGGCGCCTGGGGTGGGGGCTCAGCCCTTAAGCTTCTGCCTTCGGCTCAGGTCATGATCCCAGGGTCCTGGGATCGAGCCCCGCATCAGGCTCCCTGCTCAGTGGGAAGCCTGCTTCTCCCTCTCCCACTCCCTCTGCTTCTGTTCTCTCTCTCGTTGTCTCTCTTTCTGTCAAATAAATAAATAAAATCTTAAAAAAAAAAAAAAAGAATGCAGATTCCAGTGTCGTCCTCAGCTGTGTCATCTCAGGACTTGTAGAAGACCCTGCATTTTTTTCCTAGGGGGTTCAGACCAGGTCCAAACCTGTGGACCAGGTTTCCATGTTGAGCTTGAGCAGGGGGCCTTTAAGCTGTTATGTCTGTTTTACTGGTCATGAGTCCACCATTAGGGATATATTTCTTGGATGAAAGCATTTATCCTCCATTGTGGAACAAATGCCGAAACACTTTTGTATAAACAAGATTCTTTTAGTTGGGAGTCTTAGAACTGTAAGTCATACTGCCTTGAGCTCAGTGGAGTAGTACTGGCATAGGTAACTGGAAAGTAATGGCTTCAGGCATGGCTGGATCTAGGTGTTATTGTACTTTCAAGAATCTGTCTCTCCCCACCTTTTGGGTCTATGTCTGGCTGTGCTACTTATTCTCCAACAGGCTTTTCTTAGGCAGTAGCAAGATGGCTACCTACAGTCCCAAATTTCCATTCCACCAGCCAGAGAGTGCTCTTTTCCCCCTGTTCCAGTGGAGGCCCTGGGGCTGGGGTTTATTCAGTTGTTTGGGGGTCACATGACCCTCCCTGACCCAGTGTCTGTGGCCAAGGGCAAGAAGTAATCTGACTGGGGAGGTTTGAATCCTTTCAGGGATGAGGGTTATGCCAGGTGGCCCTGGGTGGGAGGGTCTGTCCTCAAGGGAACAATTGGGTGGGGACAGCTGCAGCCACTGATCCCATGTGATTTCCTGGGCAGAAAGACACTATTCCATTGCGGGTGGGGGCTCCTCTGGTTGTTCTTATGCTGGCTTCAGTGGGGGAAGGTCCCGTGCCCCTCGGTCTGCTCCTCTTACTGAAGCCCAGGTATTGGGGAAAAGCTCCAGAGGCAAGACCCAGAAAGAACCAACAGGATGTGAAGGCTCCAACCCAGGGTAGTCCAGAAGCATCTCCTAAACCCACAGACACGTCCAGCCAACCCTTGTCTCATTGACTGTGATGTGAGACCCACTGAGGGCTGTTGATGGGGACACAGAGCCATGGAGGCCCATCTTTTCTCTTGGCTTCCATCTCTCATCTGTGGAATGGGGATCCATCCCTCACTCCATCATTTTTTTTTTTTTTTTTGCTTCGAGTGCTGTGGATAGTGCCTGGGAGGGTCCCTTGGCTCTAGGACTGGACTGTGGGATCCCTGTGTGCTGACCCTGATGGGGGCAGCAGAAGGTGGAAGGCAGGCATCCTCGGGAGACCAGTCAGTGCCGGACGTGTCCACATCCCATGTTTAGGGCACTGTGCTCCTTCAGCTGGGCCTGGCTCAGACCCCCAGCCCAGCCCAAACTACCACCTACAGGGCGCAATGACTGCCCTTTGTGCCTGGGGAGCTGGAGGTCTGCCTCTCTGCTTCTCTGGGCTGATGTGAGACACTCTGGCCAGGTTTTTGGACAACATCCGGCCAAGTCAGTGATTCTAAACAGAAAACAGTGGGCAAAAATTGTTGCCAGCTTTTCAGAAACTGCAGACACATGGGGCTTGCTTGTCTCCATGACTGGAACGTCTTGCTCTGTGGGCCCCACTTCCCTTGGAGACAAGGACATATCTGAGATGCACCTACCGGGATGCCTGCAGGGTGTGGGATTGCCAGAAGTCAGAGGAGCACAGGGGGTGGGGCCAGGGGCAGTGTGGGCTGGGAGCTCCCGCCTCCTCTGCTCCATCATGTCCCTGCCTCTCTGGGGTGGGCGATGCCAGGGACCTTGGGAGCCCACACGACCCTCTCTGAGCCATGTGGTCCCAGCACGTCTGTCCAAGGCCCAGCTCCCACCTCTGTGCCCCCATTAGATGCTGATTATTCCATGGCCACCAACTGAGCCTGGACCAGATAGCCATGTCTGCCCGTGGGCCCTGGGAGCCTGGACAGAGGTGGGGATTTTGCACCATGATTTGAAAGCCAGATAGGTTTTTATGAGGTCATGAAGATGGAAAAGGCATTGTGGGAGTGGCCAGTAGGTCCAGCCAGCAGCGCCCAGTGAGACTCCCGTTTCCTTGCTGATGTGAATGATGTGAGAGTGTGCATTTCACATGCTGTGGGCATGTGTCCATGAGAGTGTGCCTGTTTGCCCATGAGTGTGCATGTGTTCCAGTGCCTGTGAATGTATGTGTCTGTGAGTGTGCAGGTGTGCCAGTGCCTGTGAATGTGTGTGTCTGAGAGAGTGTGCCTGTGTGCCCAGGAGTGTTCACTTGTGTCAGTGCCAGTGAGTGTGCGTGTGTCTGTGAGAGTGTGCCTGTATGCCCATGAGTATGCACGTGTGCAGCACCCGGGAGTGTGTATGTCCATGAGAGTGTGCCTGTTTGACCATGAGTGTGCATGTGTCCATGAGAGTGTGCATGTGTGCCAGTATCTGTGAGTGTGCATGTGTCCAAGAGTGTGTGTCTGTGTGCCCATGAGTGTGCATGTGTCCGTGAGTGTGCATGTGTGCCAGTGCCTGTGAGTGTATGTGTATCTTTGAGTGTGCCAGTGCCCGTGAGTGTGCATGTGTCTATGAGCGTGTGCTTGTGTGTCCAAGAGTGTGCACGTGTGTCAGTGCCAGTGAGTGTGTGTGTGTCTGTGAGAGTGTGCCTGTGTGCCCATGAGTATGCACGTGTGCAGCACCCGGGAGTGTGTGTGTGTGTGTCCGTGAGAGTGTGCCTGTGTGCCTGAGTGTACATGTGTCTGTGAGAGTGTGCCTGTGTGCCCGTGAGCGTGCATGTGTCCGTGAGAGTGTGCCTGTTTGCCCATGAGTGTGCATGTGTCCATGAGAGTGTGCATGTGTCTGTGAGGGTGTGCTTATGTGTCCAAGAGTGTGCACATGTGTCAGTGCCTGTGAGTGTGCGTGTGTCTGTGAGAGTGTGCCTGTGTGCCCGTGAGCATGCATGTGTCCGTGAGAGTGTGCCTGTGTGCCCATGAGTGTGCACCTGTGCCAGTGTCCGTGATTGTTCCTGTGGATGTGTGCCGGCACCTGTGAATGTGTGTGTGTCTGTGAGAGTGTGCCTGCATGTCCAAGAGCATGCACGTGTGCCAGCACCTGTGAATGTGCGTGTGTCTGTGAGAGTGTGCCTGTGTGAGTACATGCAAGCACGATGGCCCTCTCTGCTCTTTCCATCTGTGAATGTCTGGGGTGGGAATCTGAGGCCCCAGATTTACACGTGGCCATGGCTGCTCCAAGATGTGACCTCTCTCTGAGCTCAGGGTCCCCCTTTATCAGGCCAGAGTGTCCTCTGCCCACCCCTCTGAGGATGCTAAGATGGTGACTGTCAGAGGCCACCGAGGAAAGCTCCCCTCCTTCTGCAGGACCTGGCACGGGCACATCTGATGGGTGAATCTCCCTCAGGTGTGGTGATGCACAGGCGGCCAGGCTGCACATGGGTCCCCGCCCTCACCCAGTACCAGAATTTTCCTTGAGCAGACCTCCCCAGGTCTCGGTGGCTCTGGTTTTTGTCTCATTGCACCTGCTTGCCCTACAGAGACAAAGTGGCTTCTCCTGGACTTCCAGCACCCCTGCTGCACAGGAGCCCTCAGCCTGCACCTGTGTCACCAGGGGAGGCAGCGGGGGGCACCACTGCCCGGGCTCTGTGGTCCACTGGTTTCAGCACAGGCACAGCCCCGCCACCTGCCTCCTCACTGGGGAACAGAACTCCCTGCTCTCTGTCCTGCAGGGTTCCTGTCCCTGGTGGCCAATGGCATCCATGGTCCTTAAGAAGGGGGTCTAGACCAGGAGCCACCAGGGGCCCCAGCTCTAAGGTCATCCATGTTCGCTGAGTGCAGCACGGGGCTCCAACACACAGGGCAGCCCCAGTGGGATGGGGGCGGTGACACAGCTCAAGTCAGGAATGCGTATGACACGCTGTCTACAACTAGATCCAGAGAGAGCTGGTTTAACTCTCTTCCTCTGGCTCCACACTTGGTGCAGACACCATGGTGTCTGTCAAAGCCAGAAGTCGAGTGACTGAGGGGTGATGGTGGGCGATTCAGGTGCGTCCTGGGCTCACAGGGACCCAGGGACCCAGGGACCAGCAGGTGTGGGCGGGGCATGAGAGACCTCACAGCGGCCGCTGGGAGGTGCAGTGATGAGGTGACAGCTCATCCTCTGTACAGGATGAGTGACTTTCCTGCGGTGACTCAGTGCCCAGTGAAGTTTCATTGGTTCCGACGTTCCCCCTCAATCTCCTTTCCTTCGGAACCAGTGTGACTGCGTGACCGTGCTTCATTATAAATCTAATTCCGCTGTCACAGTTGAGCGAGCTTGCGTCGACGTGGATGGGGTCGGATGTGGCCTAAAGCTGGGGAGACGCGGCCCTGCAGGAGCGCAGGGGCTGGGAGTTTGCAGTCGACTGCGGTGAGGCCTGACGGGCAGCACCTTTCCTTCCAGGAGCCCGTTTCTCTGGGACGGCAGGCGCCCGGCTTGCCTGCACTAGATGGGCTGGGGATTTTTAACGGGACGAAACATTCATTATTGCAAATGTTTATGGGTTGCTAATTTGGCTGAATGCAAAGTCAGGTTCCAGGCGACAGAGAGCCCGGACCCCTCGGTGGCCCAGTTCCCTTCGACCACCAGCCGAGAAGGTGTCCTTCCATCTTCAGCCTGACGTCCTGGCACCTGGGGGGACAGGATGGGCCAAGCACCTGCCTCTGCTCCCATGAGCTCTGGGCAGCCTCTCAGAGCCTCAGTCTCCTCCCCTGTGGAATGGATCTGTGTGTGACCCCCATACCAGCCCTCAGCCGACATGGTGTGCAGCAGGTGCTGGGGTGTGTGTCCGTGTCCTTGGCTGTCACTATAGTAGCCTCTTGTCCAGGGCATGGAGCTGAAGTGCCCCGGGAAGAGGCAGGTGGAGGCAGGTGCCCAGGGAGTGTGGGAAGCCCCGGCCCTGCCCTCTTGCACTTCCCAGAGGGACCCCCAGTGTCACGCTGCTGCCAGGCCAATGACCCTGGGACCCTCTAGACAGACTGTTGACTGGTGCGGTTGGACCCCTGTGACCTGAGGATCCTCAGAACCAGAATAGATATGCTGAGGAAGCTGTACATGGAGGAGGAGAGCCCCCCACAGCATCCCTCCCACCCCGGAGGCTGCAGATGGCCCCATCCCAGCCCGCCTGGTGGGGAGACAGGAAGCTGGCAGTGCCCAGGGCAGATGCGAGACCCCAGAGAAGGAGCAGGGGCCCTGGGGGCTGCTTCAGGAAAGGAAGGTGCTCTGAGGACTTGCCCAGCTTGGGGGAGCTGGTTTCTGTGAGGCCCGTCATAGCCCAGCAAGTCAGGCCGGCCCTTCCCTGCCTCCCTTGCTGGGCATGGGCTGAGCAGAGAATTGGGGGCAGGTGGCAGACATGAGAGGGGAGACGCAGTCTGCCTCAGCTAAGTCCCCAGGGGTTCTGTGTGGGGCCCATCCTACAGATGAAGAACCTGGGGCTCAGGTGGGCAGATGGCCTGTCCAAGGACACGCACCTGCAAGGCTCCAGCCTGGGGCTGCTCCCTGCCCTGCCTGGGAGGCTGGGACCATGGGCCCAACGACCTCTGAGGTCAATCTGGGGCAGCTGACTGAGGCGTAGAAGATGCCAAGGAGGTCTGGTGCCAAGAGGAGCTCTAGAAGACCCCTCTCAGCTGTGCGCACTGTCCTCTCTGGCATCACCCGCCCAGCCAGGACCCACCCAGCCAGGACCTGTGTCTTGGTTTCCTGAGCACAGGATGGGATGGTTAAGGAAGAGGGGCTTGAGGACAAGAGTAAGAGACACGCAGCGTCCAGCATGGAGGCCACATTAACCAAGGTGAAGTGCCCAGAACCCGGGAGGTGATTGTCCTGTAGGAGTTCCATGTGTCAGAAAGGACAGTGACAGACTGAGGCAAATGCAGGAGATGCACTTCAGACCTCAAAGGCTCAAGACATGGTGTTTGTCATGGACTTGGGAACTGGGAGAGTGTTTCCCCCTCCCAGTGCCTTCCTCCAGCCTCAGTGGCCTTCTGCAAGACACCACCCCAACTCCTTCCCCGCTCAGGGGCTCAGCTTACCACCTCCCACCCAGAATGCTCTTTCCTCTTGGCACGTGGGCACCTGCCAGTCCTTAGGGCCTCAACTTGAAGGTGGCCCCCGGAGGGCCCTGTCCAGCCACCCTGTCTGAGCTGGTGGTTGTCCTCCGAGCCACCTGCTCTCTTGGCTTGCTGGGCACAGGCTTCCTTCCCGGCCTCCTGAGGTGTGAGCACTCCAGACACGCTGGGGGGACACAGGCTGGTCCATGATTGCCCCACAGCACCTAGCACAGGGCTCATAGATGTTTGTGGAATGAATGAACACAAAGTCCTAGAACCACTCAGTCAAGGAGGGAGGCATTCGAAGAGAAGGGAGGCTTTTTCTCTGCTTCCCCAGGGGCACACCAGGGGCCAAAGGGTAGCTTGATAGGGTGGCTGAGGGAGGCCTCTGTGGGGATACACGGCGATGCCAGACCCCGAGGTCGGATATGCACCGTCCAGAGCTGCTTTGCACCCATAGGCCTGCTCGTGCTCCCATCCCAGGGCTGTCTTCCACCTACCCAAACGTGGTCATCACGGGTCTCTGGCTGGGGCTGAGCGCCCAGGCCCGGCCGGCTGCTGTGAGGAGGGCACCCTCCCGCAGAGTCTGGGTGAGGAACGGCTCAGCCTGGGCCCTGGCAACTTCGCTCTGCACGATGGCGGCTTGCACAAGCCTCCCCTAAGTCCCGCACAGCACCTCCCAGCTTTGTTAATGGAAACGCGGTGATCCGTAACCATGTGGCAGACATCTGCTCGGGGGTAACGCGCGGGTAATGTACATATCGGTGATCAATCAGCGGATTTGCAAGAGAGGCATAAAGTATTTAATTAGACGTGCGCCGGGCGAGTCTGCATGCTGCTGGTATTTGAATAGGTCAGAGCCGGCCCTCACCCCTGCAATGTTGTTTGGTATGAAATGCCACTCACTCAAAAGACTAGAAGACCTGCCTGAGTCGTGGGCTATCACACGCTGGCAAATTGAAAATGTCCCTTTGCTTTTACAAACATGATTGATATCCTTTGCAAAGCAAATGTTAGACCTCCGAGTACCCAGAGCTCGCCTGCCTGGCACCCCTTCGCTCCCCAGCAGCTGTGGTCACCTGGCCCAGACTCTGTACCCAGGGAGGACGTGCTGGTCACCAGGCCCCCTCTTGCCCTCCAAGGCCGGGGCTTCCAAAACCGCCCTCTTTACGACATGGAACTTTCTGTTCTATCAGGCTTGGCTCACCGGAACACAACGCAGGAACACGGCCAGAACCCAAAAGATAAAATGCAAATTGTATTTGCATGATGGGTAGTGGAAAAATAGATCTCCAGCGACTCTGTGTGCCATCTACTTACATATAGCAGTACAACCTGCACTGTACCACCTATGTCTTACCTCCTATCGTGTAAAACAATGCTTTCAACACAACTGGCAAAGGGATGTAAATAACACGGATGCACACAGATATCACAGCTACGACACACACACGCACATACATGCACACGGACACTTGGAGTCTGCATGAGCCACGGCTTGGCGGCCATGTTAGCAGCCCAGCCCCAAAGCCACATGCCTGGGCCGTGGGCCTGGGTCCACCTGCGTGCAGGTCCACATCTGTAAAATGGGGATGAGAAGTAATGTAGCCGTTCACCAGGGCTGGTGTTGCAGCCAAGGAGACAGACCCTGTCTCCCACCTACCCAAACATGGTCATCACGGGTCCCTGGCTGGGGCGGGGCGCCCAGGCCCGGTCAGCTGCTGTGAGGAGGGCACCCTCCCGCAGAGTCTGGATGAGGAACGGCTCAGCCTGGGCACAGGCAACTTTGCTCTGCTCGATGGCGGTCGGTGAGGGCTCACTGGGGTCGGGCGCTTTCCCAGTAAAGGGTTCTGGAGGCCGGCATTTGCGAAGGAGAGATGTCATCTTTGTTGCAGACTTAGTCCTGCTTTCCAGAGGGCTGTGAGAGGCAGGGCTTGCCTCCCCCCATGAGGCCGACAGGTTGCCCCATTGGCAGGGCCTGGACAGACCAAGAGAGCACTGGTGGGCAGGCGGTGGGCACACTACCACCAGGATTCCTCTCTGGACTCGGGGATCAGGCGTTTCAGCACATCGCTAAGTAACAGCCTTCTCCCCTCTTCTCAAAAACGATTACATCAACCCAAGGAGCCTCTCCAGGGTGGCAGTTTCAGGAAAGGTCAGGTTGTCTGAATCAGAAGTGAGCCAGTCTGAGCGAGTCTCTTGGAAGGCTCTGTCTCTACCTCCTGCCCGCCTTCCTTTACCGGCCTGGGTTTGTCAGAGTCCGAGAAAGCACAACCGTGTAATACCCAGTCGAGACAGTCAGCCTCCTCGGGTGTGTTTTTGTTGTTTATAAAATTAGCCAATCATTGTCACCTAGTGGATCAGATTAGGTGTAATCCATACTAATGTTCAAATTAAGTCATGGAAAGCAATTAACGCCGCAAAAATGGGCTGGTGAAAAATGATAAGGTTGGTCAAATAGTTTCACTGTGCATAATGGTGTTTTTTAAAATGCCCGTCTCTGCGCAGTAATTAAATCATTTACATTTCAAATGGAGTGCACCCACCTCCAACGCTGGTGATTGCACACTCCCTAATTGCACACCTCTCCGGGTAGCGGGGATCTATCAGCCGCTGCTACAGAATGTCTGCTTCCCCGGGAAGCCAGCTGGGCTCCGCGTGCCCCAATGTGTGCCTGGCTCAGAGGGACCAAGAAAAGTGTGCTTTGCTCCATGTTGTCCCAAATTTGGACTTTTTCCTCCTCCATCTCGCTCCTCCCTTCTTCCTGCCTTCTTTCCTCTATAAATAAGTACACAGGATTTCTCAAGCAATCAAATCAAATCGAATGGAATATTCTGCCACAGCACAAGATGCACTTACATGTTTGAGCCCATCATCTGTAACAGGGCCATAGTCAAAAACTTTGGGGCGACGTCCGTGGGCTCAGCTGACTTCTCTTTTAGCCCTTTTAGCTCGAGGGAGGATGCCCACCCGCTTCACCAACTGAACACTGACACCCTGGCTCCTTCCCGGGCGTGGCTGTCTATGCAGCAAACTCTCAGATGATGGAGGGGTGAAATGTGCCCCGGATCTAAGCGGACGTGGCCCTGAACCCATGTTCCTAGTCCTCAGAGGAGGGTTATTCAGTGAATCTAGAGCAAACGCTTTAGTCAGGTAGGACCCCATGGGTCTTCTTGCAAAGGGGACTTGGAGCAATGAAGCCAGAAGACTGACCTCCCATCTCTGCAGCACAGGGTGGTTTTCAGCCTGGAGCAGGAGGAGTCTGTGGAAGTTAGTAGGATGTGGCAAAACCTTGCTGCTTGGCTTGAGCGGGGGCTGAAATCCCCTGGAAGACCCCAGGCTGCCTGGATGCCAGCCCTGCCTTATGCTGTCCAAAGGTGGAGGTTCATTTGCTGGGTTCCCGGCTGGGGGTTTCTGCCCTCCTGGGGGCTGCAGGAACATTTGAGCCCCGGAAAAGGGTCGGGTGAAGACAGGATGTAGTCAATGCTGAACTTGATGCCCCTGGGCTCCTCCTTCCGCAAGGCAGCGGGACTGGTGGGGGCAGGGGGCTGGCGGTGGGGGGTTGGCTCAGGCGGCCCCAGAGGCCCCTCCGCGGCCCCTGTGCGCGCCTCCCCCGCCCCCTCGCGCTTGGGGCCACGGCGACGGCGCCTCCGCCGGTAGTTGCCGTTCTCGAAGAGGTCCAGCAGCGACTCGCAGCCACCCGCGAACGTCCAGTAGTTGCCCTTTCCCTTCTCGTGGCCCTCCGTTCGGGGCACCTGCGGGAGAGGGAGGGGCTCCACGAGGGTCTGGCCCCCGGTGTGCGCCGCCCACCCTTCTCCGGCACTGGGCAAGTGCTGGAGAGGTCCCTGTCCTTGCGGTGCATGGCGTTGGTCATGGAGCAAATCGGAGGCACTCCGATTTGCCGAAAACGAACTTTCCAGCAGCTGTTGCTGCAAAACCTGCCCCCACCCCGAATCAGGGAGCCCTTAAGCCCGGGACACTCAGGGGCCTTTCCAGGGAGCAGGGCGGCGGGCTGGGGCCAGGGCTCACCTTGACAAAACAGCTGTTCAGGGACAGGTTGTGGCGGATGGAGTTCTGCCAGGCGCGCTGGTTGGCTCGGTAGTAGGGGAACTTGCGCATGATGAAGTCGTAGATACCGGACAGGGTGACCCTGCCCGAGGGGCTCTGCTGAATGGCCATGGCGATCAGCGCGATGTAGCTGCAAATAGGGGTGCATAGGGCCATGCGGGGCGGAGGAGGGGACACCCCGGAGTCTGGAATCCCCTCCAGCCAGGAGCCCCTCTAGGAGTGCAGGGCTTCTCAGCCCCCAGGGCTCCGTGGTGTGTGGGAGGTGCAGACAGGAAGGGGCTGCTGGGGAGCATGAACCCAGGAGGGCCCCGCTCCCGCTTCTGCTCGGACCCAGGAAGCTCATCTTCACTCTTGGGACTTTGCTGAGGGAACGCGTCTCCTCCTCTGAATCCCCCCACCGCCCCAGCCCCCGCCCCCCAGGGAAGCAAGCCCTCCCTCCATCCCAGGCCAGCCCTTGAGGAGGAGGGTCGCTGGCGGAGAGGCTCTGACCACACGCCCTGAGGTCACCTGTAGGCGGGCCGTGTGAGTCGCTTCTCTTCGTCGGAGCTGCCAGCGGGGTAGTCGTCCGCGTCGTAATTGAAGCAATTGTAGGGATACTGCGAGCTGTCAAACATCTTGGCGCGCCCGGCGCCTGCGGGGGCCGCCGCTGTTGTTGCCGCCGCCTCCGCGCCGCCCGCCAGCCCGCCAGGTCGGTGTGAGGTTTCCCTAGCGTGGGCCGGCAGCGTCTGCACTGCGGGCTGCTCTACCCCCGAACTGGGAACCTGGGCTTCTGGGGTTCCCCCCGCCCGCGCCCACCCCGTTCTCGCATCCAATCCCAGCGCGGGGGAGGCCCCAGCCACTAGTAAAGCGGCTGAGGGGAGCCGAGCGGGGCTCTTGGTGACCCTCTGACCGCCGCGGACCCAGGGAGGAGGGAATGCCGCTCTGGGTGGTCCGACAGGCGGGACGCCACTCCCGCCTCCCGCTCCCGCCAGGGTGCGGGTTGCCGCGCTCCCTGCGCGGGCCCCAGATTTCGAGGCAGAGCAGCTGGGTATACCTCCCACCCCCAG
Organism: Mustela putorius furo; assembly: GCF_011764305.1. Classification (NCBI taxonomy): domain Eukaryota; kingdom Metazoa; phylum Chordata; class Mammalia; order Carnivora; family Mustelidae; genus Mustela; species Mustela putorius. The sequence continues at coordinate 15,394,214 of NW_025421293.1, forward strand.
CCCCCGAGCCAGAGCTGGGGCTCCTCCTGGGCTCCCTGGCCTGGCGGATGTTTCCTCGGAGCTCGCGGGTCCGTTTGCCCTGGACGCGCAGGGAGCCACTAGCTTCTCCCGCGCCCTGGATTCCAGAGTGGACCCTAGGGTTGCCAGGCCACAGGCCTGGCCAGGACTGTGGCCTCCTCCACCACCAGGCTCAGCCCCACCTCCTGCCCTGGAGCAGCAGGGTCCAGGCCAGAGAGTTTGGAAACAGTGAGTGTGCTCCCAGGACAGAGAGCTTGGTGCCCCTTGCACTCAGGGGCTCGCTGAGTGAGCAGGCTCCCGAGCCCCTCCTGGGATCTGGAGGAGGCACCCCTCTGTGCAGTGAGAGACAGTGTGGCTGGGTCCCAGGGCCTTGGAGGAAATGCTGGACCCTTTCCCTCTGACCCCGCTCTGGTCCAGTGCCAGAAAATTCTGCTTTCAAAGCACGACCTTTAGGTCAGAAATGAGTTATGTTCATCCAGCCAGTTGGCCTCACGAGAGCTTGATGCTGCCCATTGCCGCTGGCGGAGAAGGGTGGACAGGCCTGACTTGGTGCCTCCAGGTTCCCCCAGCACCACCTGGGAGGCCAGTTTCTGCTGACAGTCCGAAGCCCACTGGGCTCAAAGACATTCAGAAGCTCCATGTTGTCCCCTCTGTCATATGCCAAAATCAGATGAGCTGGGCTGTGGGAACATAACACGGTGCAGCCCCCATGGAAAACATTCTCGCGGCTCCTTTAAAAACTAAACAGGTGGCCAGAGTGTTGACCAGCAACTGCCCTCTGGGCCATTTATCCCAGAGAAGCGGAGAAGTGAAGTCACCAGATACCTGCACGCACGCCTTTCTGCTCTCATCCCCAAACTGGATCTTGCCCAGATGCCCTTCCCCAGGGAAATGGCAGAGCCAGCTTCGGTCCCCTCCACGTCGAGGGATACCTCAGTGACGCAAAGCTACCACCCACCGATACCCTGGAAGCCTGGACGGAACTTCCACTGAGGGCAAAAGCCAGCCTCAAAGGGTTACCTACTACATGCTGCCATTTACGGACCTTCTTGAAAAGACAGAATGGTAAAATGCAGAACAGAGGAGCAGTTTCCAGGGTGAGGAGGCGGTCCAGGCAGGAGGGATGGTTGCAGTGGTAACAGGGCAACGTGAGGGGCCCTTGTGGCCTTGCCACGCTCTGCGTGTGCTGCATCAGGGTCCAGGTCTTGGTCGTGGGATTGTGCGTTGGAGTGTTGCAAGATGTCCCCAAGAGGGGACTGGGTAAAGCGTCCCTAGGATCTCGGTTTCATTTCTCACAGCTGCATGGAATCTACGATGATCTCAAAATGAAAAGGTTAATTAGATGACCCTGCAGCTTGGAGACCCCAGATGCCAGGCTTCGGGAACGAGATTGGAGACAGGCCGTCTGTGCTGAAGAGGGAATCCCATCCCCTCGGCTCCACGGGGACTTTCTCTGCCAGATCCTGTTCATGTCCTCCTCCTTCCCTCCACATCTTTCTGTCCAGCTCCAGCTGCCTTCTCGGAGAGTCTGGGTTCTGAGGCTTGGCCTCCGCAGGAGCTGCATGGTCAGACAGATGTAGTGGGAGCAGGTAGGATAGGCCGGAGCCCTGTCCTGGCCAGCGAGGTCAGTCGGCATCAGGGGACCCTGTGCACCAGGCTACAAGAAGGACCTTGAAGCTTCTGTCACACAGATGATGGACAAGCGGGAAACCACATGGTGACTTCACTCCAACCTTCCACCCCTCGGTGAATGGCTCCTATGGCCCCTTAACCCTGAACCTCATGAGGAGGGAGCCCTGAGCTAGAGTAGGGCATGCACCTCCCAGGGGAGCACCTCCCAGGGGAGCTGTCACCTCCAGGCCTGGGTCACGTCTGGCCCATTCAGCACCTTACACATCATGTAAGCTGGCCCAGCCCCTGAAAATGGTCCCTTCCCTTGGAAAGGCCACATACCAGCCCATGGAGAAGCAGATGACAATAATCCCGGGCCCTGCGCCCCACTGGTGGTGATGATCAGAGCCAAAGACCACTTCCAATGAAGAGCTCTCCTTACCGAAAACTCTGTCCTCCCCCAGGTGTCACTTATGGGGGTCGATGGAAAACCCTGAATGTTGTAACAGCATGATAAGGAGGCGACATTTTCTCCCAGCTGCAGCTGGGCTCCTCTGCTGGGGTGGGCATTTGTTCCCAAATCCTGTGATGCATTTTGTGACGCCCCTGGTGGAATCTTGCTTCTGTGTAAAGCCAGTAGACACATTCAATGGGATGGCTGGTTCTGCTGGAGTCTGTGTTTGTGGGTGCAAGCCGATCACCTTCAGAGCCGCTGGATCTGAGACCTTGTCGGGGTGCCGGGTCCCTAGTCTGGTTCTGGTTGATCCGTGGGAGCTTCCTCTGGACCCGGAACCCAGCACGAGGCACCTGCCAGCTGCTTTGAAACCCACCAAGAGGACAAGCAGCCTGTCCGAGCTGACAGGAGCTGCCTGTGGCCAGTGTGGCATGTGGCCAAGGAGGAGGAGATGCTGAAGCCAGACACGGACGGGCAGGAGAGGGCACAGCCCCCGGGAGAGGTCAGCAGGGGCCTTGGCGTCCTGGCAGGGATTGGGGGGGGTGGCAGCAGGGGACAGTCTGGTCAGGCCACCTGGGCAGGGGAGTGCAGGCCGGGTCCCTCACCCCCTCTGAGGTTTCGGTTGGTCCCGTCCTGGACTCTCCCAGTGAGGTCGCAGGGGCTAGGCGGGCGAGTAAAGCATGAAAGGATGGGACCTCCACACGGTTCCCTCGGATCAGGAGGAAGTACCGGTTGGTCGGTTCAAAAACAAGCCTAATGAATTTTAGTTCCTTAGACTTCTGGAACATTTATCTGAATTACTTTAAAATGAACTTATTAATATGGGGCCTGGCAAGTGAGAAGGCTTCTCTGATTTTTAGGCAGAAATGTCCTTGAAATTCTACTGAACACAGTGGTGTCAGTAGCAAATAGAGTCAGGAAGGTTCTGAGATGTTTTTACATACACCGACTGGTTCACCTCTCGGGACGGTCCCTCGAGTTGGACACGTCTGGTTGATTCCATTCCACGGGGTCTCGCCTGTGTGACGCCCCCTGTGTGTGGCAGGGAGAGGATTCGAACTCAGACCCTCCAGGAAGGTGATGGAGACTCCGGATGTCCGAATGTGTGGCCGGGAGGCTGGGCGGAGACGTGGCACAGGCACATGGAGGAGATGCCCGGGGCCACCAGCCCTCGGGAAGGGTCTCCACGCCAGCCCATCGGTGGTTCTCACCTGCCCACCCAAACTGGCCATGCGGTGCCACTCACAGATATCAAAAGGGCAGCGGTGACTCCTACCGGTTGGGATGCTTTCCTAAATGGCAAGAAGAAAATTCTGGTCTTGATAAACAATCTGTTTTTATGTTTGGAGCAGCGGGAAAGAGGATGGGGAAAGGATGGGAACACGGGGACCTTCAGACACTCTCTGTTACGCCAAGTCACGGCTTGCTTGGACCCTGCTGTGTTGTTTAATTAAAGGCTGTGTCTGTTCCAGAAAGTGTATAAAACAGAGAAAGGTATGAAAATAGAAACCACCGGTAATTCAGTCGTTCAGAAGCAGACTCCGTCCACACGCTGAATATTCAGTTTCGATTTCTGAAAGTGGGAACTGTTCGCAAAACAGCTAACATAGAACATTCTTCAAGAACTTGATTTTTAACCTTACAGGATATTGAACGAATCAGAACTCATTTATAAGTCGTCTTTTAAATGTAAATACTTTCAGGAAACTCCTTATGTGGATAATCATTTGCTAATTTGGGCATATAGATTTATTAATGCCCAGTTTCCTTAAAAATCAAACCAGAACCTTAAAGAGCAGAGGCCTCCAAGGCTTGCTTGTGCTGGGCCGGCGTTGGCGGAGCGCGCCGTGTTCCAGACCTTGTGAGAAGTTCTCCAGCTGGGCAAGTGTGCAACAGCTCCCACGGAGGAAAGGTCCTAGTCTTTTCCCACAGTGATTTGGCTGGAGCTCCCTTGGAGCTCCGAGGGGAAATTTGGTTCTTTTGCTCCCAAACTTTCCATGAGTGACGCATGGGGAGAATTAAGAAGAAATCTAAAAATCACATCCATGTCACTTTTCCAAACCAACACGATAGGCATTAGAATAAGCTTCTGATGGCTGTGGCTGAGTGTGCGCTCTTGGCAGCCAAGGTAAATGGAGGCAGTTAGTATCTTGGGATTTCTTCTTGGCCAGCAATCATGGCTCTTTTAAAATCAGAAGCAAAACAGGGCATTCACAAATATTTAAACATGCCTTTCCAGAACCCTACACTTCGGTGTGATGAATGACCAATGAAAGAACGAAGCTAATTATGTAAATCCTGCCCCCAGATGGGGTGGGGAGACTGCCCCCTTGCACTCTGTCCCTGCCTCACACTCACTCCTACCCACGGAGATCCCGTGGATCAAGCTAATGACTGAGGCTCACAAGGGCTTGGGACCCTCTATAGCGGGGCCAAGGTCCTAGTAAGAGGAAGGCCTGCTTCTCGAGGGGAGGCAGGCCACGGGCAGCAGGCATATAGCAGAGTGTGCAGTCTGTCTCACAAACAACATAGGAGAGCAAACCGACCTGTGTTTTGCTCATTGCAAGGACCTGTGCAGTAGCTCAGTAGAAACAGGAATAGCTAGGATATAGAAATGGAGTCAGGCTGATCTTCTGCTCCTAGCAAGTGAGCTTGGAGCAACTGTGAATGGATGGAGATGTTCTTGAAGTTCATACAAAAGTCTTGACAGGTGCATTTTGTTCCGTGTGCTGCATAACAAGCCACTCCAAACTAGTGGCTTAGGCTAAGAGCAGACATTTACCGTCTGGACCGACTTTCCGAGAGTTGAATTTGGGGGTGGTCCTTGGGCCCTGCAGTGTGGCTCTTGCTTTTCTGGGGCTCTCCTCTAGGTGGTGCAAGTGGACCAGTCTTGGGCAGTGTTTCTGGTGCCCACCCCACCCCGGGGTGGGGTGGGGTCGGGTGGGGGGCCTTTCCTGGCTGATGGTGGCCACAGGACATATCTGGCTACAGCAGTCAGCCTGGTGAAGAGAAGTTGCCTCTTAAAGCCCTGCGACCCACAGGGATGGCCACACCAGGGGCCTCGGGTGGGCACAGCAGCCTAGCCTGATCTGGGCCGAGGCCCCAGTGTGGACCCCACCAGACCCCACCCGGCAGCTGACCCCTTTCACAGCTTCACCCCATTTGACCCTTAAAAACCAGCAGGCCAGGAGCTGTCCTTACCCTGTGAGATAGAATGGACGCTGTTCCCACTTCCCAGGTGGGCAGGTCCCAGCCAGCTCTGAACCCTTCCTTCCAAATGCCGTGAAGAGTAAGAAAGTTCCCTCCGTGCATATGGGCAGCTCCTCCCCACGTGGGGGGGCTTTGGGATTCTGCTCTTTTGTCTGCCTTCACTCCCCACACACCACACCCAGGCAGAGGTTGCTTGCAACCTTCTTTGCTCGCCTCTTCTGTTAAGGTCCCTCTGGGTGGGGTGCTGGGAGGAGCGGAATGTTCTTCGGAAACTGGTCAGGATTTGGGATGGATGCGTGGGGGTGGCTCTGTGATCTGGGTGACAGTGGAAGCCGCTGGGGTGAGGCTTTGCGGCTGGACCGCCTGGGAGCCTGCCGAAGGCTCTGCCCGGGCGCTTGGCCTCTGAGGCTCTGGCCCCCGTGGTCTGTCTGTGCATTCAAGTTCCTCCCAGCTGGCCCGGGGAGCCAGAGGGTGCACCCGGGAGGGCCTGCAGTTTGTGAGGCACCTTTGTCATCCTTCTTTTGAGCCATGGGGGGTGTCCTTTGTCCTTCATGCATCTCAGACTTCTGGGGAGGGGCTGGGAAATGAGGCGGTGCCCACCCACCTGCATTGCCCCTCTGCACGCATGTTGTCCCCCATGGCCTCGGGCAGGGTGCTGCCTGCCCCCCTCCCTGCCCCTCGAGTCTCCAGAAGGAGTTCCCAGGCCGACTGAGGGGGGTTTTGTTTGAGTTCTTGCCCGCACTTTCCCCTAGCCACCTCTGGTGAGATGCTCTCTGGTCTGACGGCTGGACGGGTGGGTAAGGGTCCCGGGAAAGCTGACTTGCACCAAGAGGAGTTGAGTGGGAAGCCCTTTTTTCTCCTGCTTGCTCGGGACCTGCTCCCTCCGCTCTGGCCTCTTGGCACCCCATGAGCTTTCACTGGAGTCCCCGGAGGGAAGGGTGGTCTGGGTGTTGGTTCTGAGTTCTCTCCCACAGCCGTGGGTGCGCCGGGGAATGGTTTGGTTTGATTGGACTCCAGGTCCCAGAGACAGGTTCTGACATGAATCTGGGTGACCACTGCGTGCTTGCTTACAATGCTCTTCCTGGCCAGCCCTGTCACTGGCCTCCCCCTGCTTTCCTCCTCCTCCCTTTGCTCAGGCAGCTCCAAAAGACCTGGGAGTCCTGTGCTGGGACCCGAGGGAAAAGCCCAGATGTGGATGTCCCACCGTGCCGCGGGCGCTGCTTCAGAGCTCCTGCGCGGGGCCGCGGACACACGGGCGTCATGTTCTCTCACTGTCCGCAGGGTGGACTCTGAAGACCAGGGGCCGGGCTGGCTCCTGGTGAGGTCTCCTGCTTGTCCCCACGTGGCCCGCCCCGTGTGGCCTGCCCCTGCGTGTGCCGGGGGCGATCTGCAGGGGTGCTTCCTCCTCCTGCAAGGACATCAGTCCTGGGGGATTGCCCCACCTTCAACTTGAATTGCCTCCTTGAAGGTCCGTCTGTGAATGCTGGCACATTGGAGGTCGGGCCTCCACTCAGGAGCTCGGGAGACCTGTCTTTGCACATGGCCCTGCCCCAGGATTTCCATCTCCTCTGTCCCTTTGCCATCCCTGTTATTTGGAGCCGCACATGGGAGTTGGCCGTGTGTCCCCCTCACCACCCTGCAAACCTCCAGGGTCCGTCGAGGTCAACAGCGGGCCCTCCGGCCTGCCTCCAGCAGCCCAGCCACCCAGTGAGCACCATTGGACCCGTGGCACATGGACTGGGGACCTGGGGGGTAAGGACAGCAGTCCAGGCTTCAGAGTCCCTCTGTTCTCTTGGGGCAGCCTGGGAGGAGGCTGGGGGGTACGCTCTCCCGGCAGCAGAACTGGCTGCTTCTGATCGTGGACCTCGTCAGGTCCTCCTCCAGGTACTTACCTGTTCCCCGTGCAGCAGGGACAGGGGCCCAGCAGGAGGCTGGGGGTGGGGTGAGGCCATAGGTACGCAGGTACAGCCACAGGCAGGAAGGGGCAGGGACGCCTGAGCCAGTGGTGTTACCAGGGGAGTGCTGGGTGGGAAGTGAGTGCCAGGTGGGTTACTGATGGGGGCTGCCTTTGGGGTTCACTTTATCATCCCCCCCATTTACTTCCTTGGTAGCCTGAGGTCCCTTTGTGGTTCTGCTGTGGGCCGTACCCCCTCCGCCTGGCAGGCAACGGCTTGGCCATTCTGGAAACCTAAACTGACTTTTGTGCTATATGTCAGCCCCTCCCTGAGCCTCCGTGTCCCCACCTGTGAAATGAGGAAAACAAGATGAACCTTGCTGTTTTGCCTTAGAGACCAGGAATAATTTGTGGTGGCAGCTTTGCGTGGAGCCAGGTGCACAGAAACCAGTGGTCCTGGGGCACCAGAGGGGCTGGAAGCCCTGGAGGTGGCCAGGGCTCTGATACGCAGGACTCTCTGCTCCCTGGGACTCTCTGGGGTTTATGTCAGTGCTCAGCAGTGTCCTCCCCTTGGAACCCCTGGGGCTGGCCTGTCACGGTGCCCCGTGCCCACACTGAGCCCCTGCAGGCAACAATCTCGGGGAGCCCCCAGGCAGGCCTCCCAGCAAGATTCAGGCCCTGCGGCCTACAGGGCCGGACTTCTCCTGGCTCCACTGGGCACACCTGGGCTGTGTAGATGTGATGCTGCCCTCTGGGACTGGCCCATGTCTTCAGGGACCCCCTGCCCAGCTTGGTCAGCCACACCAGGAGTGGGACAGGGAGCTTCCCCCACCTCCTGCCTCCCAGCCACAGCCCCTTGGACCTTGGAAGATGAGCCTGGCTCTGCCCTCTTCCAGGCCTGACCTATGTGGAGGGAGGCCGGGTGGCTGCTGAGCTCAGGGCGTGAGGGGCCCAGACCCCAGCATACATTTGCTCTATTTTTATTGCACTTTTACCACATTGCAAACTATTCCACAAAAATGTTGCAAAATTCAGCCTGTTGCCGAGGCCCTTGAAGGAGCCCGTGTGATGTCTTTGCACCAATGATCAAAGCGAAGTCAGGAGACGAGCAGCACCCTGGGCCGCCAAGGGAGGTCCCAGGCGCTGCCGGGTGGCTCTGAGAAACGGAAGACGTGGTCACTGACGTCACTCTGAAACTGGGAGTCTGCCCGCCGACCAGCCTATGGCGCCGTCGGGAGCCCCGCCGTGCACCGGGCCGAGACCGTGAGCCGTCTGGCCGCGGGCCTCCCAGGAGGGAGGACAGGTGGGAGTCTGTTTCAAGTTAGGTCCAGAGTGAGCACACCTGGCAGGAGAGGCCGGCCCCAGGGGGCACGGCCCCCACGTGTGCATTTGGTGGGTGGTCTGGGGTCTGCAAGGTGTCGCTCTATTTATATACATAGACACCAAGTATAAATACAAAATAGTCAGTAAAGGCTTCCTTCCCATATAGAAGGGTGGGTGGCCCCCGCCGCCAGGCCGCCTTGTCCATGAGCACAGAGCGCCCCCTCCCCAGCCTTCTCCGGTCTCAAAGCGGACACCGTGAGTCCCGTGGGGCCTGCGGTGCCTGACCCACGGAGCGGTCCATCTGTTCCCGCAGTCTCCGAATCACAGCGTGGACACACGTGTCCCTCCTCCACGGCAGGCCGGCGGCTCTCGGTCACTACCTGCCGGGGGGCGCTCTGTGCTCGGCATCCAGGTCGTCTTCCAGCACGCTGTGCGGCCCGTCCTTCTCCACGCAGTCCCCAATGGCCTGCAGCACGATGCGCAGCCGCCGGTCCAGCGCCTCTAGGTGCGGCCGGTACAGGACGGGGGCCACGCGGTCCTTGCGCAGGGACTCTGCCATCAGCAGGCTCAGCCGGTACTCCTCCTTGGCCAGGAGCTGCAGCCGAAGGTAGGTGGACTTCCGGACCCTGCCGGGGAGAGACAGGTCAGGCCCCAGCCTCTGGGGCCTGGGCACAGGGGACACCGGCACCAAGCCAGGGGCAGTCCCAGGCGGGTCCCTGCCTCCCGGAGGCACTGCAGTAAGGGTCCACCCGAGCAGGTGGCCACGGGAGGCCTGGCAGTGCCCGCAGGGACCCGACACTCCAGGCAGACGCAGGGCGGGGAGGATGGCCCATGCATCCGGGAGACTGAGCCCAGCTCAGCCCCACACACCTTCCCCGGGCAGGGAGCTCCTGGTTCTGCCCCATGGCTTGGTTCCCCACCCGTAAAGGGAAGAGGTATGGGGGGGGAGCCCCAAAGAGGGTGGCAGCGAGGGGCACAGAGTGCTGGGGGGGCAGGACGCCAGTCTGAGCCCTAGTGTCTTCATCTGTGATGGGGGCCATCACGGCTGGCCTGAGACATGAGCCGGGAGGGGCTGGGGATGCCACAACTCGGGCTCCGGGTGCTGGGCTGCATGCTGCCAGGCTGTGGGAGTGGGGCTGGGGGCCTCTGCCCAATCTGTGGCTGGACTGAGGGCTCCCCGGGGGGCGGGGGGACGCAGAGTGGGGCGCCATACCTGCAGCACTGCTGTAAAGGCACCAGAATGGACAGCTCATCATGGGAATACTTCCCAAACCTGCCAAGGAAGCACAGAATTGTTGGGGACACGACACACAGGACACCTGTGTGCAGAGCCTGCAACAGGGCACTCCATGGGGGACCCCAGCCCTGTAGCGGGCAGCGCCCTGTGTGCCCTACTGGAGAGCCACAGCCATGGAGATGGGGCAGTGTGTCTCCAAGACACTGCTGTCCCCCAAGTCCCGGCTTTGTGTCCACAACGCCCCAGCTAACTGTCCCCATTACCCAGGACTGTGCCCCAGCCCCCTGGCTGAGTGTCCCCAGCACCCCCAGTGGACTGTCCTCAGCACTGTGTCCCTAGCACCCCCAGGTGAGTGTCCCAGCACACTGGGTGAGTGTCCCCAGTGCTCTCAGTTGAGTGTACCCAGCACTGTGTCCCCAGCGCCTCTGGCTGTCTCCACCACCCCAGCACTGTCCCCAGCAACATCGGCTGAGTGTCCCCATCACAGTTGCCTATCACCAGCACCCCCTGCTGACTACCCCTAGCATCCCTGCTGAGTGTCCCCAACACCGTTGCCTATCACCAGCACCCCAGCACTGTGTCCCTAGCACCCCCAGCTGACTTTCCCCATCACCCTGGCTGAGTGTCCCAACACCCTCGGTTGCCTGTCCCCCACCCCGGCACTGTAACTAGCACCCCTGGCTGAGTGTCCCCAGCACCCGCTGGCTGTCACCAGCACTGTGTTCCCAGCTCCCACAGCTGTCTCAAACACCCCCTGCACTGTATCCCCAGCACCCCGACTTAGTGTCCCAGTACCCCTGGCACTGTGCCCCAGCACCCCCGACACTGTGCCCCAGCACTCCTGGCTGAGTGCCCCCATCACCATCCGGCGGAGTATCCCCAGCACTGTGTCCCTAGCACCCCCGGCTGAGTGTCCCCAGCACCCCCGGCCTAGTGCCCCCAACATCCCAGCACTGTGTTCCCAGCGCCCCCAGCTGGCCGACCCCAGCACCTCTGGCTGACTCTCCCCAGTGCCCCCGACTGTCTCCACCACTCCGGCACTGTGTCCCGCACCCCTGGCTGACAGTCCCTACTATCCCTGGCTGACTGTCCCTACTATCCCTGGCTGAGTGTCCCCAGGATCCCAGCACTGCATCCCCAGCACCCCCAGCTGTCTCTACCACCCCGCCCATGACCCCAGCACCCACAGCTGAGTGTCTTGCACCCCCAGCTGACTGCATCACCCCAGCACGTGTCCTCAGTGCCCCTGCCCGACTGTCCCCAGTGCCCCGGGCTGAGTGGCCCCAGCACCCCCAGCTGACTGTCTCTAGCACCCCGGCTAAGTGTCCCCAGTACCCCAGAACTATATGCCCAGCACCCTTGGCTGACTGTCCCCAGCACTTTGACCCCAGTGTCCCCAGCTGACTGTCCCCAGAACCCAGCACTAGATCCCCAGCACCCCCAGCTGAGTGTCCCCAGCACCCCTGGCTGACTCCCCAGCGCCCCCAGCTGAGTATTCCCAGGATCCCAGCACTGTATCCCCAGCGCCCTGGCTATCTCCACCACCCTAGCACTGTGTCCTGTGTCCCCTGCACCCCTGGCTGACTGCCTGTATCACCCCAGCACCGTGTCCTCAGTGCCCCTGGCTGATGGCCCCAGTACCCACAACTGACTGTTCCTAGCACCCCTGGCTGAGTGTCCCCAGTACCCCAGAACTATATGCCCAGCATCCTGGGCTGACTGTTCCCAGCCCACCAGCACTTTGACGCCAGTGCCTCCAGCTGACTGTCCCCAGTACCACGTACTAGGTCCCCAGTGCCCTCAGCTGACCGTCACCAGCACTGTGTTCCCAGCGCCCACAGCTGACTCTCCCCAGCAGCCCTGGCACCGTGCCCCAGCATCCCCGGCTGAGTGTCCCCCACACCCCCAGCTGACTCCCCAGCACCCTGGTGTTGCGTCCCCAATGCCCATGGCTGATTGTCCCAAGCGCCCCCTTGTGGAGTGTCCCTAGCACTGTGTCCCCAGCACCCCTGGCTGACTCCAGCACCTCAGCACTGTGCCCCAGCATTCCTGAGTGTCCCCAGCATGCTGGCACTTTTTCCCCACCATCCTGGCATTGTGCCTCATATCCCCTGGCTGAGTGTCCCCAGCACCCAGCCTTGTGCCCATCACCCTCAGCTCACTGTCCCTAGTACCCCAGCACTGTGTCCCCAGCACAGCCAGCTGTCACCAACAACCCCGGCTGAGTGTCCCCAACATCACAGCATTGTGTCCCCGGTGCCATGGCTAAGTGTCCCAGCACCCCCGGCACTGTAACCTAGCACCCCAGCTGAGTGTCCCCACACCCCCCAGTGGAGTGTCCCTAGCACTATGACCCCAGCACCCCAGCTGGGTGTCCCTAGGACACCTGACTGTGCCGAGCACCCCTGGGTTAGGGTCCCAACACACCCAGCACTGTGTCCCTAGTGCCCCCAGCTGAGTGACCCCAACTATAACCTGGCACTATAACCTAGCACCTGGCTGAGTGTTCCTCGCAGGAACTTAGCCAGCACTGTGGCTAAGTGTCCCAACACCCCCAATACTATGCCCAGCACCCCCAGCTGAGTATCCCCAGTACCACTGGCACTGTAACCCAGCACGTCTGGCTGAGTGTCCCCAGCACTGTGTTCCCAGAACCCACAGATGACTGTCCCCAGCACCCCTGGCTGAGTGTCCCCAACACCCTAGCAATATGTCCTCAGTGCCCCTGGCTGTCTGTCCCCAGCACCCAGCCCTGTGTCTCCAGCACCCCAGCTGAGTCCCCAGCATCCCAGCACTGTGTCCCCAGTGCCACTGGCTGACTGTCCTCAGCACCCAGCAGTGTGTCCTAGGGTCCCCGGCTGACTATCCCCAGTACTTCTGGCACTTGCCCCAGCATCCTGGCACTGTGTCCCTAGCACCCCCAACTGACTCTCCCTAGCACACCTGGCTGAGTGTCCCCAACATGCCAACACTGTCCCCAGTGCCACCGGCTGAGTGTCCTCAGCAACCTGGCACTGTGCCCCAGCAGCCCCTGGCTGACTGGCACCAGTACGGTGTTCCCAGCTCCCATAGCTGACTGTCCCCAGCACCCCTGGGTGAGTGCCCCCAGTATGCCCAGTGGAGTGTCCCCAGTGCCCCTGGCACTGTGCCCCAGCACTTTGGATTGACTGTCCCCAGACCCCTGGCTGAGTGGCCCCAGCACCCCTACTGAGTGTCCCTAGTACCCAAGAACTATATCCCTAGTGCTCCCTGCTGACTGTCCCCAGCATCTCCAGCTATCACCAGCAATGTGTTCCCAGCTCCCACAACTGACTGTCCCTAGCACTGTGTCCCCAGTACCCCTGGTTGACTGTGCCCATCACCCCGGCACTGTGCCCCAGGATCCCTGGCTGAGTGTCCCCAGCACCCCAGCACTGTATCCCCAACACCTCTGGCTGATTGTCCCAAGAACCTCTGGCTTAGTGTCCCCAACATCCCAGCACCATGTCCACAGTGCCCCTGGCTGATTCTCCTCATCACCCCAGCACTGTGTTCCAGCATCCCCAGCTGAGTGTCCCCAGCACCCCAGAACTGTGCCCCAGTACCCCTGGATGAATGTCCCCAGCATCCCAGCACTGAGTTCCCAGTACCCCTGGCTGACTATCCCCATCACCCCGGCACTGTGCCCCAGCATCCCCGGCTGAGTGTCTCCAGCCCTCCAGCTGGCTCTCCCTAGCACACCAACACTAGATCCCCAGCACCCCTGGCTGTCACCAGCACTCCGGCACTGTGTCCCTAGCACCTGGGCTCTGTGGTCTTGTCTTTGCTGTGCCCAGCACCAGACACAGGCCCTGGGATGAGGCATGTCCCTGAAAGTACCCTAGTGTTCTGGCTGCTGTACTGGGGTCTGAGACAGGCTAAGCAGAGAAGGTGCCCCCAGGGTCTGGCCATGGTACTGTCCTTGGCAGTTGGGTGTCCGCAGCCCCCACACCCAACTGTCCAGGTGCCAGGTGCCAACTTGTCCTAGCACCAGCACTAGTAATTATTTGGGAAAGGCAGGTCCCTGTACCCACATCCACCCAGCAGACGGCTCTCCTCGGTGGCCCAGGACAGCCCAGGGCCCAGCATGCAGTGGCCACAGGCCCTCTTTGTGGGGTAGGGAGGGTCACATGTCCCAGTTAGCCAATCCCATGTGACTATGTGATGGGCAAAGTGCTCCTCACAGCCTTTCTGGGCAAGCAGCCTCTCTGGGCCTCAGTTTCTCCTGGGCAACATGAGAACATCGCAGGACTCAGCACACAGGGGTGACCCTGGGGACCAGGAGGAGTAACACTACCAATGCTTCCTGCCGTCAGGAGCTGGAGACCCAGGGCCAGCACCCTGCATCACACACACAGCATCTGAGGGGGACGGCCACCATCCCCCACTCAGAGCCTGGTCCTCCTGGGTCTGGAGGAGTAAGAATGCGGCTCACCCTCTTCCATTGTCCAAGTGGATAATAAACGTCTCATTCCCAAACTTCTCAAAAGTCTCATAGTGATGGCGGTCCATGTTTCCTGTGGAGAGAAGCAAGCTGAAATCTCAGGAGCCGACTCTCTACCTCTGAGCCTGGAGCCCAAGGGACAGAGCAAAGCAGGGGCTTGACCCCTGCTGGGTCACACACAGGGTGGGCGCTCCCGGTGGAAGCCCGGGCTGCTGACTTACCCATGAGGAAGTCAAAAATGGTCATGTCCATGATGTCCAGAACACGGTGGCTGCTGTCATAGGGGGGCGTCTGCTTCACCTCCTCACAGTAGTCGGGGTCCACTTCCCACCTGTGGGGGAGCCCATGTGAGCAGGTCAGTTTCCTCCTCTGGGTGGACAGGGAGGCCCAGACCAGCTCAGCACAGCGGGATTATTGCAGTGAGGACTTGGGGTGGAGAGAGGTGATCACCTCCCAACCCCCTGCTCCTGTTAATGCAGCCTCAGCTGGCAGCTCTGCTCTGCTCTGCTCTGTCACCACAGAGCAGAGCTGCCAGCTGAGGCTGCATTAAGATCACCACAGAGGCTGATCACCAGCTGAGGCTGCATTAAGATCACCACCATGAGGCTTCATTAAGATCACCACAGAGCAGAGCTGCCAGCTGAGGCTGCATTAACAGGAGCAGGGGGTTGGGAGGTGATCAAGCCATGTCTGGAGGCTGCTGTTCGCTCCAGATGCAAGGGTTCTGGAGGGTTAGGACCTGGACACCGCACCCCAGAGACCCCTTCACAGCCATGTCTTCAGGGACAAGAAAGGCACGGAGCGAATGCAGAGTTCCAGTCCTGAGAGGCTGTGTTTCCAGCCTGCACTGGGCCGGCGGCACCACGTGGGGGATGCGTCTGGTTCCCAGAATGAGGCCGCCCTTCCTGCCTTCTATGCATGAGGGGCGGTGTCGCCCACTGGGGGCAGGCAGAGTTGCATGTGCCCCCCTTTCCTGATACTCCCTCCAGCCTGAGGCTGGCAGCAGGCCCGAGGCCCGTCTGAGCACAGTGGGCAGAAGCCTCTGAGACCCCCGCGATGCCAGCAGAAGGATGCGGCCCCGCATGGCAGGGCCTGCCTGACACTTACTCTGCTTTCTTCCGCTTGTGGTACGAGCGCCTCCAGGGGTTCCGCCACGTCTTCCTCTTGGCCAGGGACAGGTCAGGCAGGAAGGCTGCCAGTGAGCCCTCAATCTGGTCCGGCTTCCCGCACAGGGCGTGTTCCGTGGAGCAGTAGTAGGAGCACTCCCCGTAGAAGCAGATGTTGTTGGCTGGGGACACACAGGCACACAGGTGAGGGGGGCAATGCCCTAATGCCAGCCCTGTCTACAGTCTGTCCCATGAGGCACGTCTACGCTGTCTGTCCTACAACCCCCTGTCTACACCATCTGCCCCACAGGCCCCCATCCACAGTGTCCGTCCACAGCGTCCGTCCAACAGGCCAGGCCCCTGTCTACACCGTCTGCCCGATGTCCCCATCCACACCATCCATCTGACAGGCTGGGCCCCAGTCCACACTGTCTGTCCCACAGGTCCCCATCTACAGCGTCCATCCTGGGCTAGACCGCCATCCACACCATCTGTCCCATAGGCCCCTGTTTGCCCCACTGGCCACATCCATGCCATCTGTCCCATGGGCCCCCGTCCACACCATCTGTCCCACAGGCATCGGTCCCACAGGCCCCCGTCCACACTGTCCATCCTACGGGCCATGTCCACACCATCTGTCCCACGGGCCCCCCCATCCATCCTGGGCTGGGCCCCTGTCCACGCCGTTGGTCCTACAGGCCCCCGTCCGCACCATCCATCCTGGGCCATACACCTGTCCACACTGTCCGTCCCATGGTCCCCCTCCATACCATTTGTCCACGGGCCCCTGTCTACACAGTCCATTTGGGGCCGAACTCCCATCCCATCCATACTATCCATCCTAGGCTAGACCTCCTCCCTCCATACCGTCTGTCCCACAGGCTCCAGTCCACACCGTCTGTCCCATGGGTCACATCCACACTGTCCGTCCCATGGGCTCCCGTCCACACCATCCACCCCATGGGCCACATTCAACCATCTGCCCCACAGGCCTCCCTCCACACCACCCATCCGGGCTAGACCCCCCTCAACACCATCGGTCCCACGGGCCCCCGTCCACACCATCCACCCAATGGGCCCCTGTCCACACTGTCTGCCTGACAGACTGGGCCTGTCCACTGTCTGCCTGGACAGGCTGGGCCCCCATCCACAGTGTTTGCCCCACAGGCCCCCATTCACACGATCTGTGCAATGGGCCCCCATCCACACCGTCCATCTGATGGTTCCCGGTCTACACTGTCTGTCCACGGGCCTCTATCCACACCATCCACACTGGGTTGAACCCTCATCCACACCATCCATCTGATGGTCCCCGGTCTACACTGTCTGTCCACGGGCCTCTATCCACACCATCCACGCTGGGTTGGACCCTCATCCACACCGGCTGCCCAATGGCCTGGGCCCCCATCCACACCATCTGCCTAATGGGGTGGGCTCCTGTCTACACCATCCATCCAACGGGCTGGGCCTCCATTCACACGATCTACCTGATGGGCCCCTGTCCACACCATCCATCTGATAAGCCGGGCCCCGACCACGTCATCTGTCTGACGGGCCCCTGTCCACACTGTCCACCCAATGGGCTGGGCCCCTGTCTGCACTGTCTGTCCGATAAGCCCCTGTCCACACCATCCACCCAATGGGCCAGGCCCAGTCCACACCGTCCACCTGACCAGCCAGGCTCCCTGACTTTCTCCCACCGGATCTCACAAATCAGTGCTGCCTGTGGTATGAACGCTAAGGCCCAGAGAGGGGCGCTGACCTGCCCGAGGCCACACAACTGGGGGAGCTGGCACTAGGATCTCGGACTGACACCTACTGAAATTCTAGAGTCCATGCTCAGTGGCTTAAAAGAGGCATTCTCCCCATGAAAAAAGTATAACGCTCCTGGCGGGAGAGAACACTTGCCAGTCTCCGCTCTGACAAGGGTCTAGCACGCAGCCCACATTAAGAACTCCTACGACCCACTAAGATAAATAGCCCCACTCGTAAATGGGCCAAGGAGTTCTGCAGATTTTCCCCTAAAGAAACTACAGAAACAGCCAACACAGACATGACCCCACCTTGGCCATTAGGGGAGTGCCGCGGGGACCACGGTGAGACCCCGTTTCCTACACCCCCAGCCAGTTTCAGTCGGGAGAACAGACACTAAAGGGTATTGCTGAGGGCATGGGGACACGGGAGCTGCTTCAGTACCACTGGGCTGGACACGGTGTGGCTGCTGTGGAAGCCAGGCTGGTGGCCTGTCTGAAAGCTAGTGTGGAAGGACCCATGACAGAGCAATGCTGCCCTCAAGGGAAGCAAGCACGCGTGCATGCAGCACCCGGCACCAAGGGCCCGTGGGAACAGAGCTGCGGGGCCCCCCGCTGTCCCCCCGGGGCTGTCCCTCCATAGAACAGGGTGCACTGTTTACCCAGGAGGAAGCCTCCCCGGGGACAATCCATGTGAACGTGACACTCGGTGACAGACGCCACACGCTGTCGCATTGTGTGTGTGAAACGTCCAGATAGGCAACGGCACACAGAAACCCTGGGGGTTCAGGGGTGGGGGGCCCCGGGGGGTGATGGCAAACAGGGGTGAACAGAACGTTCTGGAACAGGTGCTGACGTGGCACGTCGCGAATGCACTAGAAGCTGCAGAACCGCACCCTCCAAAATGATGAACTTCATAAAAAAAATAAAGGAGGGGCGCCTGGGTGGCTCAGTGGGTTAAAGCCTCTGCCTTTGGCTCAGGTCATGATTTCAGGGTCCTGGGATCGAGCCCCGCATCGGGCTCTCTGCTCAGCGGGGAGCCTGCTTCCTCCCTCTCTCTCCGCCTGCCTCTCTGCCTACTTGTGATCTCTGCCTGTCAAATAAATAAATAAAAATCTTCTAAAAAAATAAATAAAGCAGAACAAATGTCACTCCATTTAACCACGCGGTATGGACACGCTACTTAAAACACAAGAATGAAATGCCTTGGTCGTTTAGTTGCTGCAAAAAGAGGGTGAACGTTACGGTACGGGGCTCAGATCGCAGGGAACATGGGTCATGTAGGGTTAGCGTGCATCTCCTGCTGCCTAGTTTGCTGATTTGTTGCCAGACGCCTGGCCAGGTGTCCCGTACTGGTCCAGGACGCTATGGCACTTGTGGGCACACAGTGGTGAGGTTCACGTCCTTATGGTCAGTGACTCTGTGATTGCGGTGGGTGGGGGAGCTCTCAAGAGTCTGAAGTGTGTAGGGACACAGCGGTCAGAATGGCGGCCACCACGCTCAGGCCCCTTCCCAGCGGTGCAAACGGCCAGCTTCCCAGACAAGGGGTCTCCTCTCTGGACCACGCAGGGTCTCTGTGGCTGGTGAGCAGCCAACTGGGGGACACAGGAAGGCAGCTCAGGGGCTCCCACCGTGCTGCCTGCGCACAGTGAGCCCCTGCCTGCATCACCGGCCTCTCTGCCTCCCTGGGACCTCGTGATCCCAGAACCAGTGCAGCAGGACAATGTGGGACGGACCCGTCTATGAGCTCGCCTGTGTCGACACGTTCGTCCACGTCCCACTGACGCACCATAAGCCTCAGGCCAGGCGGCGGCTCCTTGTTCAGGAGGGTAACCTTTATCTGATCCCCTGGGCTGGAGCCCTGGGCTCTGCCATCTAAGGGCAGAAGCTGCTGTGAGACAGGTTAATGCTCGGACAGAAAGGCGCTTTGTGAGGGCATAGCGTCCTCACCAGAGAGCCAAGCCTTGTTCTAAAGGAATGGCCAGGGGGCGCCTGGGTGGCTCAGTGGGTTAAAGCCTCTGCCTTTGGCTCAGGTCATGATCCCAGGGTCCTGGAATGGAGCCCCGCGTCAGGCTCTCTGCTCGGCGGGGAGCCTGCTTCCCTCTCCCTCTCTGCCTGTCTCTCTGCCTACTTGTGATCTCTGTCTGTCAAATAAAGAAAATCTTAAAAAAAAAAAAAAAAGATTTTAAAGGAACGGCCAGGGCAGGGCCCCAAGAGCTTCCCAGGGGTATGACCTTGGTATGGGACTTCCCCTCCTCGTGCCTCAGTGTCCCCACCTGACCGAGGGCCCCAGCAGCACATGCTCATGGGTCGAATGCTGAATATGGTGACCGGGTCGACACCGGTCTAGCAAGCGAGTCAGAGGCTGGTGCAGGGGGGCGGTCATTGGTTCAGCCCTGCACTTGGGCAGAAGCGGGCGAGCAGGAGGAAGGAATGTGAGCCCTTTTTCATCTCAGTGACGATAATCGAGGTGGTTGGCTGGGAAAATCTGCCTTCCCCACACCCCAAGGCCAGCTCCTCCAACACCTGAGACCTCGGGGGAAGACGGGCCAAGGACCCAGCAAACAGGTGACTCTGCACCAGAACCCTTCACCCGTGAGGCCCGAGGGTCAAGCCATCTCTACCTCGCACGCGCCCATCTAGCTCCCAGCCGGCGCCAAGCTCCCCTGTCAGCTGCTGGCACGTTTCCCTTTCCTGACTGACCCCAGACAGAACCACTCGGGCCCCTGGAGGTGGAGGGGATGTCCGCCACCGATTAATGTCTCCAACATGCACCTGGTTCTCGAGCAAAGCTCTGTGGGCAGTGTGGCAATGGAGGGTTCTAGAAGGGCAGGCAAAGCACCAAGGCTACCAGTGAGTCTGAACAGACTTTGTTTTCTAGAACGAGGTCAAAGCTCGCTCCTGCCACTCTGCTGCTTTAAAGAAAACCACACATCCCTGCGATTGTCGTGTGGCACCTGGAACATGACAGCTGCAGCACACAGAACGGCACACCGCCGGAGTGGGACAGGCCCGTGCCGTCACCCGCTCAGACTGAGAACCAGCTCCATGGTTTGTGTCTAAGAAGGAATCCACAAGCCTTTAGCCGCCCCTGTGGGACATCAGTCGTGGGGTTCTGGACGCTGCCAGGTGCACAGCCCCTTCCCTGCGAGCCCCCAGCGAGGCGGCCACGCGCCCGGGCGAGCACCCCTGGACCCAGAGGCAGGTGCCCGAAGGGAGCTCCCTCTGCACCAAGAAAGCAAGATAGAGAAGTTTCTTGGTTTGTTTGTCTTGCTTGATACTCAGACTCCAGCTCCTCCCCTTCATTTGGGCAAGTCACTGAGTCCCGTGTATCCAGGGCCCATCAGCAGACGACGGGATAAGCCATCGCGGTGCGTCCGTACACAACAACAGGACTCCGACGAGCACGCGGGACACCAAGCAACAACCCGGGGGACTCTTGACATGGTGCCGTTGGGCACCGGGAGACAAAGTTACACCCGTGTGCCACCCCCACTTGTGCACAACGGTAGGAAAGGCTCAGTAGCCCTCAGAGACCAGGAACAGACCGCATCGTTGGAGAGATGGAGCAGGACGGGACCGGGGCTTCTCTGCTCATCGAAATTCACAGAACTCTGCCCTTGGCTACTAGTGACGGCGTGTCAGCCATGCCTCCACAGAATCACGCACAAGGGGGGATGAGGAGACAGTGTGCCCCCGCACTCCTGCCTAGGAATCGAATGGGGAACCCTCTAGCAGGTACGTGGTAGAGCCTGGTATGCAGCTGGCGCTCACTAATGTGTATGTCCCTTTGCTGTGGTAGCACGGCCCAAAGCCTGCCTGCCATGGGATGACACAGTGCCCAGGGCGCCCTGTGTGTGGGACCTCCGGGCGGGCCCCATCCGCGGGGTGTGGGGGCGACCCACACGGAATGGGCTCGTTTCTGGCTACAGGGACGCTCTCCAGCCCAAGTGGCCACAGGCACGACGTGCTCTTGGCAGCTACAGGCCGGCCCTTTCTGCCGGCCCTACACCAGTCCCTCAGTGAGCCTCTGAACTAGTCCAAGACAGAGCCGGAGAGCAGCCATCTCATGTGGAAGGACACTGGTGACAGGTAACCCGGGGGTGAGTGTGGGGACATGGTCATGTTTTATCTTAACTTCTGAACACTGAGCAACATCCCCAGAAAGCGTGCACTAGAACCTGCAGAAATGGCTGACATGGAGTGGCGACGCAGCCCGGGGTCCTGTGGCGTGGCCCAGCCCCCAGGGGGCGCACCACGCTCAGGGTCAGGATGAGGGCTCGGTCACACAAGAGTTCTTCCCAGTTTCTCTCCTCCATCTTGGAAAGGGAAGCAGGCTCGTGGTGACGTGTGTGGGAAGCCTGGCGAGGGGCAGCTTACCTGGGGAGATGAAGAAGGTCCTCCACAGCTTCTTGTCCCTCGTCACATCCCGGATCTCCTTTGTCATGTTGACCATCCTGCCGGCCACGGGCGGGACCCGGCGGAAGTCCAGGATCCTGGCAGGAAAGGGACGGGGAGAGGGTCTCACCTCTGTGCCCCGGCCAGCTCTGGGCTGGTGAGGAATGAAAACCCCTTTCTCTGCGTTCCAAGGTGGGGTCCCCCATCCCCTGGACTCTGGGAACTGACCCTGGAGCCAGGCCCATGACTGCCCCTAGAGGGTGCCCAGCTCTGGGCAGGCAGGGGGGCTGCTGAGAGGCTCATGACACGGCCACTCACCACCCCCTGCCCAGCTCCCCAGCAGTGAGAGGCGGTGTGGACCCTGAAAGGGCATTCACAAGCGGCTTGGTAGGGCTATTCTAGGAGACGGGTGATGGGGGGTGGGGGATGCGGGTGCTAGACTCGTGTCCCTCGGTCTCACATGGCCCCAGGGCTGACATCCTGAAACACCCTGCCTTAAAACTCCCAGCACTCGTACTCCTCCCCCCCTCCCTGGTGGGCCATGCCCGCCCAGGTCACTGGCTGCTCTGGGTCCTCTCCCGCCCGGCACTGTCCTTGGTGTGGGGTACGCAGCATGACTCTCTGGGATAGGCCATCACAGGACAGACCCACCTCTGCGCTGCAGGGCAATGGTTACCAGCACGGCCTGCCTCAGTTTCTATTCTGCACAACGGGGTAATGACAGGACCCTCCCAGCCGGGTGTTGGGGGGACACCCCCCCCCCCCACGTACGGTGCTCAGACCCAGGGCGCAGGCGGGAGGGCTCACCTGTCCAGGTGGAAGGCAGCAATCTCCGCGTTGTGCCTCTCATAGTCCGAGAAATAAAAGAAGTCAGGGGGCGTCTCCTGCTCCCTCGTTTGCCTAGAGAAAACCGGACGAAACAAAAGGTTGATCACTGTCAAAACCCTCCAGCAGGCAGGTTCTGGTGGCTTGTGCCGCCAGCGAAAACAGGCTGTCATGCTTCCAAGAGTGCTGTGAGCCCGCTATCCAAGTCATCCTTGAAGACCAATCTGTATAAACACACAACTACGTAAGTCAGCCTAAAAAAGCAATAAACGTTGAAACCTCATCACTTCCCGCTTACTTTACGACACCCTACTGAGTGCTCTTGGGGCCACTGACACCTGTCGCCTCTGCAGGTGCCAACAGCATAGAGGGAGGGGATGCGTGTCCCCCACACCAGCTTGAAATCAGCCAGCGAGGAAGTATCTGGACCCCGGGATGGGGATGGGCCAACTCTTCCGGCCAGGCTTTCCCTTAGGAAGGAGCAGGCTACTGAACACTGCGCAGCCCCTCACCCACCAGGTCTCCACCGCCAGCCAGATGCAGGCTCTCCAGGAAGGCAGAGGCTGAAGGCAGCCCCTGGCTCCCGAACCCAGGGAGCTGGGGCAGCCAGGAACCACCTCACACAGAATGAGGGGACTTTCCTGGGGCATGAGCTGGGGGCCAGGTTCAGGCTGCACAGAGGCTCCCTCAGCCCACTCTCAGCCATCCAGCAGTCCACCTGCCCAGACAGCACCCCCTGCGAGGGTGCGAGGGAGGCTCTCTTGGGGCCACTTCTGAGCCCTACAGGAGGTGATCCATTTTCCAAAGTTCCATCAGGGCCCCCGCTGGTTAGGACCGCAGTCAGCTCCCTCTGCCCCTTCCCCTTCCCCTGAGCTTGAGGGAGCACCACCTGCTGTCTCCTGCTCTCCCACACCCACTGCCTTTGCTCGACTGTTCTACCTTCCTGGAACCGTCTTCCCCTCGTGTCTCCCAGTGGATAAGTCAGCATTCCCAACTGTGTGTCTCACCTGCCCAGGGACTTGTAGCACAAAAGAAGTCCTCAGAGAGGTTGGAGTTTGGGTAACATGCATACTGGAGCACCTTCTGGGGCCTCAACAGTGCCCAGTAGCACTGTAAAGGCCTTGACAAGGCCTGCAGCTATATACTGACTACAGTAACCCATTTTGTTCGAACCACATTATCACATTGAACTTTCGAGAACTGCTGGTTGGCCCCATTTCCGGCTCCTGCTCAAAGGCAAACGCTTTCATACTACTTTTCCTGATGCCACAGCAAAGATGTC
Organism: Mustela putorius furo; assembly: GCF_011764305.1. NCBI lineage: Eukaryota > Metazoa > Chordata > Mammalia > Carnivora > Mustelidae > Mustela > Mustela putorius. The sequence continues at coordinate 15,417,785 of NW_025421293.1, forward strand.
CAGGCTCATCCTGGACCCTCCTGGACTGGCAAGCAGACAGGAAGGCTCTGTCTAGAGCAACGCTGTGCTCCAGTCCACGATGGCCCACCACAAACCCAGAGCCCGGTCCCAGCCACTGCCCCACGCCTCTGTAGCACGTTGCGGGTGGGGGCGGTGAGCACAGCCGAGTATCCTCAGGCTGGCTCTGTGTGCAGCCCTGGCACGACCCACGACCTCCCTGCCTCCAGGTCTCCCCCTCAGGAGACAAATGAACTCTAGGAACCCCTTGAGTCTGACATCTGTGCCCCACAGTGAGCTGCAGACAGCCCCTCCCCCAGCATTAACACGTAGCCCTCTGCCCTGGCCACCGGACATGGCTCTCTGGAAGGGGGACTATCATTCTGTAAACACAGGTACTTAGCAGACACCCGAGCAGCAGGGACCCATGACGACAACAAGTGCTGGACCTCAGCAATCCGGGGATGTGCAAAATCGTGTCAGGGCAAACACGCTCCTGGCACATAATCCAGGTGTGTTCTGTGCCCCCGCCTGCACTTGTGGGGGCAGTGTCCACAGGAGGCACTTTCTAGGCTGGGCCATGGATACAGCTCAGCCTCGAGCTGGTAAGGATTTACCAAATGCCAGGGATCCTCCCTGCTCTGCAAACACAGGATGGGGACAACCAAGGGCCAAGGGCCTCACATGGGACGCAGCCCACAAGATGGGGACTTGAATGATGCCCACTCAGGCCCTGCGGCTGGCCTTGCTGGGCAGCACAGACCTCCCCACCTTGTGGGCTCAGCTATCCTCGTGGACCTCCCCACCTTGCGGGTACTGTCCTGCGGGGCTGAGCCTGCTTCTTGATGCGGCCTCTGTCCCTGGCCCCTGCCCAGCACTGTCCAAGCACGTTCCGTGGGGATGGGCATGTTCTCCATCTCACCAGTCCACATGTGGCCACAAGGGACTCGAAAGGTGCCCAAGTGTGTGCTCCGTTCTGACTGAACACAAAGAGGCCGGCCTGGCTCTGGCCGCTGTCCCGGGCAGGCAGCTCGAGTGGATGAGGCCTCTCTAGTGCCTCTGTCCCTCTGTGTGTGTCTGTCATCACCTGAGTAGGACACTGGGCCCAGATCCTTCTCTGCTGGCCTGTCTCTCTGCTTCACCTCTCCAGGGCCATGCGCATGCACTTGACCCCGGGGGTCCCTGGCCTGATGTGGCTCTGCCTGCTCTGCAGGTTGGACATCCCTCCCTCCACCTTCTCAGTCAGAAGGCCACCTGTGGCCACCGCCTCCAGGAAGGCCCTCTGGAATAGTTCTGTCCTTTCAGAGGCCTCTCCCTACCTGTGCCTGTGTGGCCCCACAGGGCACTGCGCATCCACATCCCCTCTCCCCCAGCTGCCCCACAGAAGAGGTGTGTCCCCAGGCCCAGCTCTATACCCGAATGGGGGAGTGGGAACAGCTGCTTCTTGGGGCTCTGTAGGCAGAGGTCCACTGCCAGCCGTCAGTGTGGGGACACACACACTAGTAACTAGGGTCCTCAGGCCCAGTCGGGCACACACCGGTAGGGCCCCCAAAGCCTTGTCCTCGTAGGTGGGCCACCGAGACCCAGGGAGCGGCAAGCTTAGTGATGACGCTGAGGGTCACTGTGGGTGGGGCCTGCTGCAGACCACATGTGCACATGTGCACACACGTGCGGGCCCCCTCACCGGCGCAGGCTGTCAGAAAGGTCTCAGAGAGAACTAGGACCCTGTCCACTGCCTTTTCTCTGGCACAGCCAGCCTCCCATGAAGAAGCCTCTGGGGGCGGGAAGCAATCTTTTCATTTCCTTGTGGGGGAAGAGACCAGGCTCAAGCTGGAGGAACAGGACTGGCCCATCCCCCCGCCCCCTGCCCCGCTCCTGGCCTAGAGGCAGGCAGGCCTTTGGGGGCAGCCCCACTGCACACTCCGTGGCCGGACCTCGGCTCCTGAATGCTCAGTCCCACGGCCTCCTAGCCAGATCAGCCTGCCGAGGGCCGGTGCAGGAGGGAAGCAGAGGAAGCAGCCCCGAGAGGGCGGGGGTGGGGGAAGCAGGCAGCCCCAGGGTGCTGGCCAGGCTCACCCCAACACACGTCTCATCTCCCCATCTCCTTGGTGCCTACTCCCTACGCCGACTATTGCCACCAGACACCTCCTGGCCCCCTCCTCAGCTCTGCCCTCCTCTCTCCTCACCCCTGCCGCCTCCAGCATCAACAAACCTCTCCCAGACCCAGCACTCAGGACTTCTCCATCTCTGCACCTTTGCCTGTGCGGGGGTCTGCGCCTGGGCTTGCTTCCCCCATGCTCCCCAAGATCGGCCTCAGCCCCCACGGGCTTTCCCGGGCAGCCCGGCAAGGCTTCCCCGGCTGGGGCCTTCTGCGGAAGAACAGGGCACTGCTACCTTAGATTACGGTCTGCAGGGCCTGGGGCAGGAGGGCCGAGCCGCGTGCCTGCTTCAGAACAGGCAGACGATAAACAAAGGAACAGGTAGAGGAAGAACAGGGAATGGACACAAATCGGTCTGCGGCCCCGAGCTCTCCCACCCCCACGTCTTCAGTTTCTACCTTCATCACCACCACCAGCACCACGTGCAGTGGCGTTAGCTGTGAGGCTAAAGAGGAAGCACTTCTATTTGCCAACTCTGGCTTTTGCTTCCTTTTTCCCTCACGCCAGCCCCCCACTCCGATCAGGTCACACACCTGGAAAGCAGGTGGCTCTGGGCCCTGCCGCTCCGGGAAGAGCCAAGCCCAGAGGCTCTGTGACCAGGTTCCAGAACAGTTTCTGGTGCCCTCACGTCTCCCACCTCAGGGCTTTCCAGCGACCTCTGCGTTCCAGCTGTTCACACCAGGAGCAGCTCTGTCTTCCGCCCCGAGGCCACACACAGGCCTCGGCTTGGCCCTCTTAGCTTCCCAATGCCCCTCCCCAGAACGACCCGGAAGGGTGGAGAAGTGGAGATGAAGTGCTCTTTGTCTGTGCGCTCAGGGCTCGTCTCCCCTCCTAGAGGCTCCGAGGTGCTCCCGGGGCCTCTGTGTTCTTTGGGCGCGTCTCCAGATGTGTGACACGCCTGTGAGTGGCTTTAAGGCTCCTTCAGGCTGTGAGCAACTTGGGCAGGGGCCCCGCTTAATCAGTGCTGGTAAGGATGGAGCAGGGAACTCAGGAGACACCTGAAGGGGAGGGTGGGCTCCAGTGTGGGCCTCCCGCTTGCTTGTTGCAAACACGGTGCCTGTGGGCCGGAGCAAAGGGCTAGGTCAGCCCCATGCAGACCCGGCTCCCCAAGGCCACCGGGGGTGCTGAGGGACTGTGCTCAGCCCCGACCCTCAGCTTCCCCAGCCTGGGAGGGGGTTCTATGCTCTGGGCGTGGCCAGCGGACCCCGCTCCTGTCCTCAGAGTGGTCAGGACTCCCACACACGGGGGAGCTTGAAGTAGGAACAATGGCCAGAAGAGACCCAGGACGGGCAGGTGGGGTGCTCAGGGAGGACGAGGCTGGCTCCCTGCTGGTCTTCCTGCTGAGTGTCCATGCCCAGATCAACAAGGGGAGTGGAAATCTGCCAGCTCTGCACCCCCGGCGACAGAAGGAGGCGCACAGGATCCACCCAGCTGGTTGCCACCTGCATGTTCGGGTGCCGAGACATGGGCCATCAGCAGGACTCCTGCAGGGAGCCCCGACCAGCCAGAGAGGAGAACTCGGGGGATCTGAGAGCTGGGGGCATGGGGCAGGGGGCACGGGGACTCTTCTCTGGCCCGGGCCACGGAGCAGGGGACAGCATGGGGGCATCTGTGTGGAGTGGGGACCAGGAGGAGATGGGACATGGTGCCCTCGGTGGCGAGGTCCGCCCGCTTCCTGCCACATCCCGGGCGGTGCTGGAGAGCTGAAGGGGCTGCGGCCGACTGGCCTTTTAGGGAAAACCCTTTGGAAAAGTACTGAGCTCGCTGCACGGGCGGGAGACTGCACTCAGCTGAACCCAGTTACCCGGCAGCCTCTCCTTCCTCCAGGTGTCGTGGAGGAAGCCAGCCTCGGTGCAGGGCAGATGAAGGGCGTGGCCTGCCTGGGGCACCGGGCTTCTTCCTGGAGTGTGGGGCATGGAAATGTGGAAAGAAGATGCTATCAGACACCCCGGGGTTGGCTAGGCACCCAGAGCATGTGCCTGCCCTGGCGAGGGGTGGGGAGACCGGGCTGAGGACGAGCGTTTCCTAGAACACTGGGTACCTGGGAGCACAGAGCCAGCAAGTCGCCGTCCTTTCCTGCGGACTGAGAGGGCTGGGGGGCGGGCGGCAGCCTCTCCAACGGGCCCAGGGGCAGGAGAAGCCTCCCAGTCTGGTCACCCTCCTGGGGGTCACTGCCCCCATACACGGAGCAGTCAGAACCTGGGAGCCACCCACCACCCCGACAGCTGCTGAGGTCAGAGTGAGCCCCCCACCCTGCCCCGCCCCAGCCCTGGGCAGGCCTGAGCAGCGGGGAAATGGAAAAGTGTACACTCACTTTCCTCGGAAAACAATGGCTAAGGAATCAGGCACAAACCACAGCCAAGCGCACGGTTTCAGGGGTTTCAGGGAAAAGCCTTGGCAGCAGTGATGGAGGGTCAGGGTGGAAAGACGGGCAGAGCCTGGTGAATTCCGGAGGCCTGGATCCCGGGAAGGTCTCAGTCCTGCTCTCTAGGAAGTTCCTAAAACCTCACACCTCCACCCAGGCAGACAAGCGTACTGGGTCGCACAGGCCACGAGAAAGCAGGCAGTGGAGGCAGCCCCCAGGGGTACTCAGAGCATCCTATGCCAGGCCTGCTAAACCTGTCAAGGAGCTGCTCAGGGCCAGTTTTGGGGGCCTCCCAGACTTCCACATTCCTTCTCTCCCCGTCTCCAGAGCTGACCACACCCAAACTCCGTCCCTTTGCTGGGAAGGAAGCACCATAAAGCTGATCATGCATTTTTATACTTAAGTGAGAATGACTGCTATGTTGGACTCTCCCAGGAAATCTCTGGTCTGAATTTCCTTAAAGGGCAGAAGGAATTTTGTAGATGGAATTATGTCTGGGATCTAGAGATGGGGAGACGATCCTGTACTGTCTGGGGTGGAGGGTGGGTAATGTCATCTGGAGGGTTCTTATAAGAAGGAAGCAGAGGGAGGTCTCATGGCTGAAGAGGCCACAGCGGTGGCTTCGAAGAGAGGCTCTGGGAGACACGCTGTTTCCTCCCCTCCTCCAGCTTCAAGAGGCTGCCTAAGGCCTTCCTTTGCAATGAAACACATGATCTCCCGGAGCCTCCAGAAGGAACACAGCTGGCAGATCCCGTTGAGATTTCTGACCTCCGAGCCTGCGGGAGGACAGTTCAGGTGGCTTCACACCCCTGCATTTGCAGTAACCTGCCGCAGAAGCACAGGGAACTGATACGGAGCCGTTGGCAGCCCTGAAGCAGCAGGAAGGACATGGGATTTAGCAATCTTGGAACAGTTATGAAATCCGGTCCGTTTCCTCAGATTTGGTCATGCCATCCCCGCGATATTTCTGAGACTTTGAGGAACTGACGCAGAACATTTGGGGAGAAGGTGCCTCTCTTTTCCCAGAAGCCAAAGAGAGGTGGAATCCAGTAAGTAGCAGGCGAGTCCCCCCCCCCCCCCCCCCCAGGCTCCCATCCCTGTCCCCATTTTAATGACAAGGAAGTCTGAGGTCAGCCAAGGGGAAAAGGCAGGTGCAGAATCACACAGGTAGAAATGGCCAGTGCTGGGTTCTTTCTTAAGGGATTCCCCCTCCCAAGGTCAGACACGGCTCCAGCTCTGGGTACTGGGACGGCCCCAGGGACTCGGAGCCAGTCAGGTGCCCAGCTTCTTGGGGACTTGGGGAGGCTGTGTGCAGGCTTGGAGGTCTGGCTGCAGGAACAGTCCCCCGGGCCCCAGAAAGGTCCTGGCTCCCAACAGCTGTGACTTCTACGCTCAAGTTCGTCCTCAACACAGCAGAACCCCTCCCTTCCTCCTTTACAAGCAGGCTCCCCACCCCCGCCCAGTTCCCCCGTCACTATTAACATCTCAGTGTTCTTTATGTTGTGGGAAAACAGAAAGCTTGGGCTTGGTTAAAAATAGAGGAAATTGGCAGCTTTTTACCGAAGCCTGCGGGGGAGGCAAAGCCAACCGTATCCAGCTCCTACTATGATCTAAGCTGTGTGTGCGGAGTCACTCCCTCCACCTTCATGACAGCCTGCGAAGTGTCCCCGTCCCCCCCAGATCCCAGCCAGTCAGAGAGGTCTCAGCCTGCAAGCGGGAGGCCTGGTTCAGGCTGTGCACTCGGGTCCACGGGCCTGAATCAGCCCCATGGCGCCCCAGAAAGGCTCTGATGTGGGAGGCTGCGTGGAGTGTGGGCTGGGCCCCATTCTCTCCACTGACGCCTGAGAACAGCTGGTGGAGAGGGGTCGGCAAGCCCTGCGTGCCCTCTCCAGGCTGGCCGGAAGCAGGTGCGCCCCCAGCCCCCTTGGAGCAGCGTGGCAGGGGAGGCGGCTCAGGGGAGATGCCTCGGGGAGCAGCAAGGACCCGTGGTCCTTCCCCCTTGCTGCTGCCGCTGCCACTGCCACCCCTCTGGGCTGACGGAGAGGGAAGGAGGCGTGCAGTCCTGGGAGGGGTGGGGGGGTGCTGAACGCTGGCCCAGTCAGTGGGTGCCACACGGCAAGCACGGGGACTGAGACCAGGCAAACGCAGAGCCAGAACAGAAGCGACAGCCAACTGCCAGGTCGGACTCTGGGGAAGGGGCCCCTGGGGGAATGCTCGGGGCACAGACAGCTGTCACACAGCTGTTTCAGGCATCTTAGGCAGAGCTAGGGGCCCCCTGAGTTCCCTGCAGATGGGAAACTGAGGCCCAGACAGAGGAGGGCCACACCTAAACTTTGTGTGTATCAGGGAACAGCACTGCCCGCCAAACCCTGCAGGACAGAAGCAGAGAGAAGGGAACGCTTGGGAGGAGCTCCCAGGAAGCCCATCTGCAGGTGTCCGGGCAAGCACTCTCAGCGGGAAACACGTGTGTCCATGCTGGCACACACGGCAGGCAGCCACAGCTCCCTTGTGCCAGGCCCCCTGCTCACCAGGGCTCCCCACCAACACCCTCCCCAGATGAGGACCTAGTGTGGCTGCTTGGGTGATCCCCAACCCCCCGGACCTCCTGCCTAAGGGGATCCCATCCAGGGCATGTCAACAAGCACGACCCACCAGTGTCTCCTCCCTGATCACCAGGAACAACGTGGCTCACGTCACTCCTGCTCGTCCTGAGGGCACCCCACGGCACCCCAACGCACCTAGGGTCACGATTTCCCCCCCACCTGCTGCCACCCAAGTCCCACTTCTACCATCTGTCCACTGTGATGAGAGTCGGCAGAACTTGAGGGAACCTGTTTTGGTGCCCCAGGCCCTTTGCATCTAACTGTTATCCCTGGAATGCTCTGACCATTGACTATCTACTCTAAAGGACAGACTTGGCCCCACTCACAGGCTGAGGCAGGAGCTGGCCGGCTGCGGGTGTTGGGACAAATCCCTGCTCCCCTCTTACAAGGACACACACGGCTGCATTCAGGCTAACCCAGGTTCCTGGGACCAGGGTCCGATATCCTGGGGGCCCTGGTTCCCATTTCCAGAGATAACCTCAGGAAGGCAAAGCACCAGACAAGGTGAACGCTTTCCCTTTTCCTCCTGAACACAGCAGATCCCTGACTCACCAAATGAAGGCACAGAAGCAAAAATTAGCCTTTCCATCCTGGGTAATTTTCCCATCACTCACACAGCAGAAAACAACTACCTTGCCATCAAGGAGATATATTAAGCTGTTTAATATCAGGTTTTCGGCTGGCAGATGTTCTAGAAGGGGAGAGAGAGAGGCCTGTCCCTGGCAGCTACTTTAGCATGACCTTTCAGCCGTAAGGCCCACTGAGTATTTCCTGCTAATTCTGGCCCCGTGTGGGTGTGGGGGGGTCTGTCTCTTTAGTAAAACACGCTCATCGTATTCAGATCCTCTGGCATACGTTCATCCACCCAGACTCTCTGGATCTGACCCATGTTGCTGGAGCTGCAGCAGCCTCTGTGGGGCTCTGTGGCAGCAAAGGGGGCATGGCCACTCCCCCCATCAGTGCTCACCACACCCGTGGCACATGCACACCAGAGAAACTTTGAGAGTGAGGGCCACAGAAAGGCCTAGAAGAGTGGGGAGGCCCTGGTAGAGTCGTCATGGGGCTGGGAGACCCTGTGTAACACACTCACATGCCCTCAGCCCTGGAAAGCACACCTGTTCCACAAGAATCTGGAGGTGTGACGCTTACAACAAGAACCAAGGCCAGTCGTGAAGACACGGGGTGCACTGGCCTCTGCGGGGCCTGTTGGAAACTGCTGCCGCTGCCCGTGAACACTGCCCCTGCTGCTCTCTCAGCAGCGTTACCAGTACTGCTGGTAATGGTAGCCCACACAGGTCATCCCACGGGGGGGATGTGAGCATCGAGCAACCCGGAAGCAGCCCTCCTGCCTCAGCCTCCCAACGGTCTCCCCTCAACAGTGGGGCCAAAACCATGAAGAAGCCCAAGGAAGCTGGAAAGTTCTATGAAGAGCCCATGCCCGTCCCAGGCCTTGTTTCCTTCCAGAATATTCCACAAGGAACCCACACCCAGCCCTAGGTTGCATACCTTCCAGTTGTGTGGACCCCGCCCCAATCATCTCTCCTGAGGAGAGCTGGTTGACCACACTCCTACATCCAGCTGTCTTCCTGCGACTGCCAAGCCCATCGCAGCTCCTTTTTCTCTACTAATTCTCCTGGAGGAGATGGGAACCTCCCTTTCTGCATGGACAAGGGGAAGGAGGTGCCTGTGCTCACGGACCCCTGATAGTAGCAGGGGTGGCTTCACCACACCCTGGCGTTGGGCATCTGCCTCCGATTCCCACAGTCCTGGGCTTCCAACCTGTCCTGCTGTCCTTCCTCTCGCCTATGTGAATAATGTTCTCACCCCACCTGCTCCAGACTCCAGGCAGCCCCAATCCCAGACAGGATCCTCAGGGAAGACCCTGGCAGGACGTTGGTCCCAAGGAAAGAGAGCAAGAGTCCCAGAAACACCCTGGACCCAAGATCATACCTTCGGTCACAAGTTACCAACTAGCAGTTCTATTCTGTGTGGCCTCCAAGGCATTTGGGATGCTTCTCAATTAGTTACCACCATTTTTGAAATTTGAAAGTTAAGCAGAAAAAGAGAGCCATTATTATAAAAAGAGAGCTTATCCTGAAAATTGCATATTAGGACAGATGGTCAAGATCTGGTGAACACAGGCAGCTGCCCCTTCCGGTGGAGTCCGTGCCTGGCAGATTGCCGGCCCCCTCCCCCCCCCGCCAGCAGGCTCACACAACTTGCATGGTCCTTGTGGGCACTTGAGGGTGCAACCCACACTTTAAATGCAATGAACTCCCTCTAGCCAGCACACAAATGGCTTTGTTGGCCCTCCCAGGAGATGGTGGAGCAACCTGGGCCCCAATGGGATACCCGAGCCCTAGCATCATCAGGATGGTCATCAAGAACGTGGATGCTGGGCGCCTGGGTGACTCAGTGGGTTAAGCCTCTGCCTTCGGCTCAGGTCATCATCTCAGAGTCCTGGGATCGAGCCCCACATCAAGCTCTCTGCTCAGTAGGGAGCCTGCTTCTCTCTCTCTCTCTCTGTCTACTTGTAACCTCTCTGTCAAATAAATAAATAAAATCTTTAAAAAAAAAAAAAAAGAAGAACAAGAAGAACATGGATGTTCCTCGTGAATTTTCTTGAGGTAGCCTGGCTTTCAAATACTCCTCCACCAGGAACAGATTTTCATGTGCCACTGAAGGCCTTAATTATTTTGGTAGCATGGTCTCTACTTTATGCAACAGGAAACTACAGTCGGTGGGGGGGCGGTGGTCAATCCAGCTCCTGCGAGTTTTATAAATAAAGCTTTACTGACAGCCATTGTTTGGCTGCTTCTGGGCTCGGAGAGCAGACCCAAGGAGCTGAGACACAGACCATATGGCCTACAAGACTTAAAATACCTATCGGCGGGCCTTTTATAGAAAAAGTCGCCTGATCCCTGAGCCATGCAGGAGAGGCCAAAGTCACCTTCTTTAGGAGCATTCTTTGGTGTCTGTATTTCGGTTCCTTGTTTACAACACTAAAGCTCACCGGGGTAGGAATGATCTGATGAGGGTTGGGAGAGGGAGGACTGGGGACACCAGGGAGAGGAGGGGCTGGGGGGCCGGACCCCTGGGTTGCTCACTTGCCTCGATGGGGAGAAAGCCCAGAGCAGTCCCCCACAGTTCAGCCCACAACACCTCTGGGAGGAAACGCTGCATTTTCCGCCAGAAACCTGGTGCTGCTCCCTCCAGCACAGACCCGTCTTGGCACCAGGCACCCCCGTCCCAACTGGTCCCCAGCACTTACTTCATGGGTTTGAACAGCGCCTGCCCATAATTCTGGAATGTCATGATGAGTTTGAGCTGCGTGCCCCCCGACTTCATGGCTGCAAGGGAGAGGGAAAGAGACACGGGGTCACTTGCTGCGTGCAGACTCCCCCCTCTGTGGGCAAGTGAGACCAGCTCCCACCCTGGTCCCACAGCCCCACCTGGACCTCCGGGTGTGGCTGAGGGCCCCCATACTGCCTGGAAAGTTTGGGGTTTCCTGCAATAATGCGGATACACACTCCCACCTGACATCAGATGCTGGGGCAGAATCTCTCAGACGGTCTGAGCCACGGCCAGAGGGCAGCTTCTGGGAAGGCTGGCCACGTACATGCGCCCACCGGCAACACCTCCCCTGCCCAGACACCTGCATGACCTACTCACCCACCTGCCCCACCCCACACCACTGCTTGCCCAGTCTGAGTTTCTGGGGTTCTACAGGAAGCCTGAGTGGGGTTAGTCTGAGGAGACCGAAGGCCCCACTCATCACAGGGGGCTCCACATGGATGCAATGGGGGATGGAGGACTCCAAAAGCATCATGGTGGCTTCTCACCTGCCACGCCAGCTCAGAGGCTAAAGAATTCCTGAAAATGTCTGCTCTTCCCCCCAGACTGTGGCTCTCCTTTATGCTGATGGAGCTGAAGGAAGGAGCACACTCAAGGGTTTCCATGAACCGTGGGGTGAGAGGTTGGGCCTGGACTGTGGCCCCCTCAGGAGCCGAGCTGGCTCGCCTGCCGCACCTCCACATGGTGAGGGCTCCAGACCGTGGGAAATGGGCCACACGGCCTGTTGCCTCCATGCCAGGCACCAGCTGTGCCACTGTTGCCAGAGGAACAAGGGACAGGCAAGGTATCCCCACCAGAGTCTGCGCCCGTGTGGCAGGACAGACTGTAAAGTGTAAACATGGAGATGACCTCAGGCTTCTGTGCAAGAGGGCAGCAGGCTTGAGGGGCCCTCGGAAAGGCCTCTCTGGGGAGGTGACACTTACGCCGCTCTCAGTGAGGACAGAGGCTGGCCCGAACACACAGGATTTGAAGAAGGAGGGAGCCAGGCACATTCACAGCCTGAAGGAAGGTCCTGAGGTCCACCCGGCCCAGTGGGGAGGAAGGAAGTGGGTCCTTTCCACAGGGAGGGAGTGGTCGGCGCTGGGCAGCAGAACGGCCAGGAACCAGGCCCATGCCGTCCCCTACCACAGAGGGGGCTGGCTGCGAGGATGGAAGGTGGAAGCCGGGGGAAGGAGGCTAAGGCAGCCAGAGTGGACACCGGTGGCTTGGATGGCAGAGATGGGGGAAATGGAAAAACTAAAGAAATACCAGGGGGTCCAAGGAACCATGTGGAGGTAGGTGTGGGGTGTGGAGGGAAGAGAGGAACCTAGGTGGACTCCAGCCAGAGCAGTGACGGATGGGGAGGAACGTGCATGGAAGTGAAGATTGAGGCCAGGTGAGTAGCGATGAATGAGGGGCGCCATGCTGCGGGAGCCACATGGGGGTGGGTGCCTGCTCGGTGCCTGCTCGGCCCCCTTCATGGCGCCGTGGTGAATGTCAAGACACGTAAGGATAATGCATGACTTAATCTGTCAGTTCCACAGGTCGACCATACGCAGCTAGAGCAAGCGGAGTTGGGGTAGGGGGACCATCACATTTGCCTCGAGCGGCTGCTACCGCCAGCAAGCAGGTAATGCTCGTGAAGCATCTAGAATGGGGCATGGGGCAGGGCCCATGGCCTGTTCAAGACTGTCATGGGACTGCAAAGGAGGACCAGGCGTCCTGAGCTCCCTGAGCATCTTGGGTGGCTCTTGTGGCCTCTGGGAGGGCCAAGGCCCAGCCCCACTCCTGGGCTCCCGACCCAGCCACTTGCTTATTCCTTCCTCTGCAATGTCTGTGGCAGGGACAGCCTGGCTGCCTCGGACGCGCCCTGGTCTCGGGGTCCAGCAGGTGGAGCTGAGGGCACCGGTGCCCTAGACCAGTATGTGACTTGGGCCTGTGGGAGGCTCTTGCAGCCTCAGAAAACAACCCCCACCCCCCAGAACACTGGAAATAAGGTAAAAAGGCACAGCCCTTGGGAGGGGGGGATCCCACGGAGAAGTACAATGCACGGGGAATCCCACGGAGGGAATGCTAAGTAGTCCTCATAACGGTACCAGAGACTCTCGAAAGATGTGGCAAACTGCTCCTTATTTTATCATTAAGCAGAGCAGCTTAGGAAGCGTGTGTGCTGTGTGAGCTGCCTTTTCTGGAAGGTGTGTATGCAAGCACGTGAGAAAATCTGGATGCCCAATTAAGAAGCCCCAGCCCCAGCCCAGTGCTCACCCCCCACGGGCAGAACCACAGAGGGTTCTAATTTCCTTTTTTCCTTTATCTGTGCTTTCTAAATTTCAACAATGAACATTTATTACGTTTTTTAATAAGATGAAAACAGAAGTGATCATTAAGAAAATTAGTGGCCTGATTAAGCCCCATTCGATGTCCCCATTTCCATGTAATAACTGGGGTCACACATGTGCTGTCGGGGACAGCACATCAACTCTCTCCAGGGCCTGCAATCCTGGTTTTCTTGAATAATAAATTATTATGCAAATCTGATCGGTTGAGTCATTCTTGTTCTGGAAGCAGATCTGAGTGCCCTGCTGACCTGTCTTTTCTGCTGCATTACCAGTTCCTCTCCACGGACCAAGCAAGTAACTAGAAATTAATGGGCCTTAGCATCTGCAAAGGCCAGGCTTTTGCTAGTGGCCCTGGACACCACCTTTCTCTTGTCTGGGGACATGTGCCTTCCCACTCGGGGCCACTATTCACTCTGCCAAGCTGGGGTTGACAACTTGGAGACACCTGGAAATCAGGTACGGGCAAAGCCCACATGCAAATGGCCAGCAGTCATGGCAAAGGCCAAGTGTTCCTCTGGGATGGGTGGGAGGCAGATGCCCCCACAGGTCTGTGCTTGGGGTGAATGTCCTGGCTCTGCTGTCACCAATGGGCCTGGGGAGAGGGTCAGGGCCATGGGCCCCGGTGGCAGAGCCTGGACCCTAACCAGCCCTTGAGAAGGAGGGTGTGAATTTGGGGTTTCTTCCTGAAGTCAGACTTGAGAAATCTGGCCTGCACCCATGTCGGAGAGAGGCCGTGGAAGCGGAGGCCAACTTCTGGGAGAAGCCAGGTGTGCGGCAGGGGTCCCGTGTGAGAGCTGGTGGATGTTCCCTCACCAGGTTGGGTCTCCATGTTTCTCAGGGGACAGAGGCCTGTTGAAACATGGCTAACCTCCGCCCTGGGGGGCACCTGACTGAGCAGTGAGCCCACTGTGGGCTCGTGCACGCGCTAAGGCCTCCAGTGGCCACGTCCCCAGAAGACACTCACCCCAAACAAGCCCCATCAGCCAACTTCTCTCCATCTCCACGGCCCCACCCAAATCTGGGCCTCACTGTCCTCAAATCACCAGCACCCACGAGGGGCACCTAACTGGGGGTCTGGTTCCCTCAAGCCCCATGGAGGGCACCTGTCATATACGCTCTCCCCTCCCCTGCTTGCCTCCTGCAGGCACATCCCACCATCCAGACCACGGATGTCAGCTCTGTCTTTCCTGCTGTCCCTCCAGAGCCATATCTGCCAGCTACGCGTTCATATATGGTATCAATTAGCACGGACTACCGATCATTAATGACATGCACCAGTAGTTATACACGCTCACACACACTAACAGAACTAATATGCTAATGTTTGCATATTTGTATGCCATGAGCACTAAGACATCTGGACACCGGGGAGTTTGCTGTCTTTCCCCAGAACACAGCTCCCCTCAGAAGACCCAGAATGGGAACTGCATTTCTTAGGGTCCTCCTAGGAAGGGTCGAGTAAACCAAGCACCAAGAGCAGCCCCAGGAGAAGAGAGACAGACCCAAAAGGAAAAGGGGTGCCATCCCGGCCGGGGAACTTGATGGCACCACACCAAGGAGGCGTGAGCGCTGGGAGACACGGGACGCTGGGCTCTGTCCTTAGATCATCCCGCGTTGCACACCTCGGTGCTGGAAGGGACAAGTCACTTGAATCACTCAGCAACTGGTTTCCCGTGGAAGCCAGGATCAGCATCGCCAGGCTCCCCATTTCTAACAGGAACCCCCAACCCATGTTTTGGTGAGCCACCTCTTTTAAAGGAAAGAAATCTGCTTAAGAGACTGGTGGCCCACGCAAACACGCCCACGTGTAAGGCACTGCCAGGCCACCCGTGGGGGCTTCTGTCACCTCCTCTGAGAAGTGTGAGCCATGCCTGTCCTCAGGGATCATGGCCAGGCAAGTGGTCTGAATTTTTTCCCAGCCCTGCCTTGTCTCAAGGCCCAGGATGGCTCAGATCTGGGGGATGTGATGCCAGGAGCCCTTAGGTCAGCCGTGGTCTTCCTTGCCCACCCCAGACGCCTCCCCCCGATCACAGTGTTCTAGAGCCCTGGGTACCATGCAGAGCCCCTTCTCCTGCCCCTGGGCCTTGAGAGACATGGGCCCTCAGAGAGCAGCACAGTGTGTGTCTATCTGTCCATCATCGGGAGACACCCCGGGGCTGGCCTTGAGGGGGTTGCTACGAGCCAGGGACTGGAGGAGACTCTGAGGGCTGGGGTCCTCCTGCTTGGCCTGCTGTGAGACCTTGTCAGGCCTCCACCAGACGTCAGTCCCTCACATGCACGCCCAGGATGCTGGAGCAGTAACTGCACTGCCCCCCCCCCCCCCCCCCCCCCCCCCCGCCCGCCCCTCTCAAGACTGCTGTGTGGCCGCTCACTTTTATCATGGTAATTAAACTGACTTAAGGGAGGAAAGAGGGCACTGCCCCAGCAGGCATCCGGCACCCTCCCTGGAGCTAGAAGGAACACCATGGGAACACACCCAGCAGAGCCCAGCTGTTGTCTGCTGGAGATGGAGAAAACAGGTGCCCAGGGCCCTTGACTGGGCTTTTGTTCTTGATCTTGGACTAGACGGTTGCAGGGAAAACTGAGGAGGCGCCCAGCTATTTGTCACCTTCCGCCTGCCTTGCCTGCAGTCTTCCCTCCCGTAGGTCTGGGGTGGTCTGTGTCCTTCCTCCCAGAGGACCTAGTGCCTCCGGCAAACTGAGCATTTTCAGTTGTCGCCCCCGCCCCTCCATGCGGGAGTGCCAGGACCTGGAGACTGGGACCCACTGCCACCACCCAGGGTGGGAGGGGGACTGTGAGCTCTCTGGGGCTGGAACTGCCCTCCTGAGGAGCCGGCCTCTAACCAGTTAGGGCGGCACCCAGGCCCTCAGGCAGCTGCCCGCCCTGGGCTGCCCCAGCCGCAGTCTCTGTCCCCGGGAGCTCGTGACCATCAGTCCTGGATGCTAGCTAGATGGGTGAGCGCCCAGGACTCGGGTCCTGGGGACCACAGCTCCTTTGTTCAGGCCCTGCCACAGCTGTGTCCCAACCCGGGGGGAACAACGGTGGCATCTCTTAGCCAGAGGCCGTCTGAGTCCTCTCCGAGTCGGTGTGACTTCTTTTCCCTTTCCAGCAATCCCTGCTACAAAGCAGTTAATTGTGTCATTTATCCTTTGCACCCGTAATTGTGCACGAGAGCTACTTAATGATGCCCGGCCGGAGCCGAAGGCGCCGCGTGCCTGATCTCAGGCTGAACAGAGGTAGATAACGTCCCGAGCCTGTTTAAAGGCAGTGAACGGCCATTACAGAGCAGCCAGGAGCCCGGCTATAAATAAACCTGCCAGCAGCGGCTGCTGTACCGGAGGCCACACGGGCTTCGCCACGCGGATCCAGTGGCTCTGAATGGGGAGAGTGAGCGGGACTCTTCCGGCAGGAAGCTCTGGAAAACTTGCAGGCGCCGTTCCCGGTCCCAACGGTGTTTCTGGGCTCGCCCCTCCTAGGGACCACTGAAGCTAGACGGTAAGGGGACAGAGACCTGAGCTGGGAGCAGGACCTCCCTTTCCAAACTGGCCCGGCCAGCTCTGCTAAGCCAAGGGCCCACTAGAGGCTGCTGTCTCCAGCAGGGGCTTGGGTCAAACATCCGACTGGACGCGGAGGCAGACACAGCCTGGAAAGCGTGCATTGCGAAGAGATGCCCGCAGCCCAGCCCAGGGCCGGCCCCTCCCCTGCTGCTCCCTGTGGACCAGGCCTTTTCACAAGCGCAAACTCATTGGCGAGCTCACCGAAACAGCAGGGAGAGCGAGGTAAAGGCCTCCACAGGCTCGTCCGCACAGGCTGCTGCGGTCAAGGAGGCCCTGGCCTGCCCCCGAAACCCTCCACCCTCCCCGCACACCGACACCTACTGGCAGGGATGCTCTTTGGGCTCTGTTTTCACCTTCCAAACAGCTGCAGGTTGTTTGTTCCCTGAGCGCTACGGTGAACTTGGCCGCGTTTGGGAATCCCCGCAGCCCCGTGTCCACCCCAGACCCTGCCCTTGAGTGGGGACCCGGCATGCACAGGGTGCAAAGATCTAGTTACTACTTATAAGCTTGGTCACGGGCACCGTCTTATCAGAACAAATGCAAGGTACCCGAGTAGCCACAAGCCCACTTGACAGATAGGGAAACCGAGGCCACGGACAGCTGTGGAGCGGGATCTTATAACATTGTACTTCCCTGAAAACCATTTCTAAAGTTTCAAACATTGCTCTTGTTTTCCCAGAAAGCCCAGCCCCGCCCTGCTGCCTTGCATGACTAACGCCTACACGGTCAGACGTCTTTTCTTAGACAAGGGGCTCCATACCTCTCCCAGAGCCACGTGAATCGTGTTCAAGGCATTTAGTCTTCCTTACCACGTCTCTGTTTCCTGTCCCCCCGCCCGGGCCTCTCAGGTCAGCAGAGACGTCTTACTGAGGCTCATTCATGCTCGTACCCACCACCCAGAAAGGGGTCTCCAAGGCCAGGGGTGTCCGAGGAAAGCTGCTGAACGGGTGAACGAGTCAGTCAAGTCCCTGGATACTTCTCTAATGGCCCTGTCTACTCTCAGGAGTGAAGGGGGGCACCCCGGCTGTGCCTGTCCATGGGACAACCTCTGTCGTGCACACGGACTGCTTCCCAGCACCCCCAGAAGGCTGTGGCGTCTGCAGGGAGGGCAGGAGGGAGTCTGGTCTTCACACGGGGAGGGCCGGGGATGCCTGGGCTCTGGGGAGATGCTCAGACCCCTCCTGTGCATCAGCTAAGAAAGGATACCCCGGCTTATTCCTGCGCACTCCCCTTCACGAAGGGGGGCGATCACGCGCTAGACAGAAGCCACATAGCCAGGCAGGTGCCCCAGAGACAGCTCAGTACTGGGCAGAAAGAGCCAAAAATAGTGCTGAGAGACGTCTGGAAAACCCACTTGCCAGCTGCACTCCCCTGTCTCAGCGAGTGGACGAAGCCCCAGGACACAGGGACCCGTGCGGCATCAGTGTTGTTTAGAGGAATACCAAGGAGATGGAGTCTGACTGCCCGCTCTACACATTGGGAGGGGACAGGATCTACCCTCACGTTACCCCAGCTGGCCTCCGTCCACCCCACTCCTAGCTGTGTGTCCCTAGGCCAGCTCCCTGCAAAGCCCCCAGGACTGTTCTTTCCACAGCCCGTCCCTCACTGCCTCCTCAAGCCACCAGTGACTAATGCGGACCTTCACAGGCAATCGCCTACAGGCCCAGGAACAATGGCACCGAACCTCCACGCTCTGAAACCACTGGGGACACATTTCCCTGAAATCAGTAATTGGATGCCTTTTTTCTGTCCAGTTCAGCAGATCTCAAAGTGCTCAGCAATGTGGCCTCTGAATTACTAAGCGAACAGGCCTCTGCCTGAGACAGAGCTGAGCCCTGATCCCTGCCAGTGCTCAGGAAGTTGAAGGAGCGGCTCGTGGAGCTCTGCCCTGTCTCCCTGCTGTGCTGAGGGAGTGGCCCTGGCCTCCAGGGACACAAGCCCCCTTTTCACCCCTGGAGCGGGGAGACCTGTCCTCCGGAAAGTGCCTCTCCTCAGGTGGATAAGCAGAACGTAGCAGGAAGGGCTGTGCGGCATCTGTCCCTCCCTCACTGGCCTAGCGAGGGCAGCGGTAGCCCCTGAACCACACGGACAACATCGAGGGTGTCCCTCCCCTCCCTTCGAGGCCCTGCAGGCGTGTCCCTCTAGAAGACTGCCTGTTTTGGTCACTCCAGAGATAACGTTCCATCAAGGTGCAATGGCTCCCCAGCTGCCCTACAAAAGACAGCCAGCCCCCAGCACCCTGACGCCCTCGGGAAGCTCGGGGGAGGGCACCTACCCACACTGGTTATCTTCTGAGCACCGAGGTCGCGCAGGAGGGCTTCGATGGCTGGGTTATGCCTGGAGTAGAGTTCATACCGGTTAATGCCGATGTGGAACTTGAGCCAGTTGGGGTAGGAGTCCACAGCTGCCTCCCCCGTGGGCAAGAAGTCTTCATTTTCAGTGCCTTCACGTGGCCTACAGGACATGCAGAGGACCCAGAATCAGCGGGGAAAGAACGGAGTCGTTCCAAAGCCAAGGTTCTAACTGTGGATCCAGACAAACGTTGATGTGTTCACAGATGCCTCTGCCCAAACAGGACCTTGCGAACGTCCCTACTTTTTCTGCAGCTGTTGTTCTACTAACTAATAACATACCTAAACTGTAATTCTCACTTACCGTCAGGAGACGTCCAGACAGCTATAACTAAAATCAAGACCGAGCCCAGAGCGTCCGTGCCAGGCCCTACCGCGTCTGCCCTGGGGTCACGAAACAGCCCAACAAGTGTGATGTCAGCTTGGGGTCTGAGAGGCTGTCAGCTCTTCCTGGGGACAGATGAGCGAGCCATCTTTGACCACGAACCGTGTGCACGCCGGAGACACACCCCGCCTGTCAGAAACCTTCCCCGGGCGCTCTGTTTTGCTTCCAACAACCAAAGGGAGAAATGATGCAAGAAGCTAAATTTGATTTTAACGAGAGCAGTCTTGGGTGGGGAGCGAGGAAAGAGGTAGGCACTCGCTCCAGCTGAGACCCGAAGTCAGGACCTGCCGCCCACATGGCCCTGACATCTCTGGAGGCAACGGGCCCATCTGCGGGAAGACAGAGCCTATTTGCTGCTGAGCCAAACGGAAAGTGGAACTTGTCTTAGCTCCAACCCACCTGCAGACGAGATCCTTCTGGCCCCAAGTCCTCTCCCACAGGGGCCACATCCTGGACCCCCAGTCCTGGGCTCTGTCTCTCCTGTGAGGAGCCCTGAGCCTGGGCCACTGCTCTGATTCTCAAGTTTCTGAGCATTTCCTTGAACCTGGCCAGCACACAAAGCTCAGAGGCCACCAAACACTTTGGTGTATTTAGATGGAAAAGCCTGGGCCTGGTCAAATTTCAGGGTAGAAAGGATTTTTATGCGACGGCCTTCCCCCTGCATGGCCGGGGTGATATCTACCTGCAGCAGGTATTTGTTCTGGCCTTGCTGCTAGTTAATATTTCACTCCGGGCTGCAGCATGGGCTCATGCTGGTCTGTGTGGCTGAGGAGGGCCAGGGGGAAGGGTTTAAGCCAGGACAGTTTAAAGAGATGCTCCTGAGGATGCTTCTCCCCTTTTATGAAGATGTCACCCAACACAGCTGGCAGGGTTCCAAGGGCAGCTGCTTTGGGCACCCCGGTTGGGAGAACCCTTTTGTTATGCCTCACTGGGGCCAGCACGCCCCTCTGCTAATTTTGTTCTCAGCCACCAGCTTACAAGACTCATTAGGCTTCTGCAGACTCTCCTGACGTGTCCACCAGAGTAATGTCCCCGAGCATCTGAAAGCTTGGCGCCAGCAGCTCCCCAGGGTAAGGTTAGGGACAGGCCCTCCCATTCACTCCCTTGCCAGCTTGTGCATGCACTGCCTGACTTAGTTTCGGGAGCCAGGACCCCGCAGGGACCCCGCAGGCCACCCTGCCCTCCCGCAGAGTCAGCACCAACCCTCCCTGGACTCCGCAGGGAGCAGCTCCCAAACCACCCAGCAGCCCTTCTCAAGGAGGCAGTCGTTCTGGAGACAAAGGCACTGCCCTGAGCAAGAGGCAGCATGCTCTCCTGCTCCACAAACCTCCCTTGCTGGAGAGGGGTGCTGGGGTGAGGGTTGAGCACTCTGCCAGGGGGGTTCCTGCCGGTTCCCGAGTCCCTGGGCCTCTTTAAACGAGGCCTGGGATGTGCAAGGCCATTTCCTGGGAAGGCGAGCACAGATTAACAGCTGCTTGACGGTGTGGGGCCTGCCAGCACCCACCCTGAGCTGCCCTCCGCCTCACTCACCAGTCAGGATTCTCCGCGGCAGCCTTGGGGTTGAACCTGATGTCGCTGTTCACATTGAAGAGGACGTCGTCCTCCGTTAGCGGTGGAACCGGCACCTGGTAGAGTGGGTGTTCAAACAGCCGGGCCAGGAGAGAGCTGTCCCCGCTGGGGCCAGGGGGCGGCGCCGACCGACGGAGTCCGGGGTCTCGGAGCAGCGGCCGGTGCGCGGGATCGCGGGGCCGGGGACCGCCGGAATTCTGCCCCTGCAAGGCGCTTTCGGCGGGTTCGGCTGCCGCGGGCAGTTTCTCTAGCGAGTGGGATGTGAGATTGGAGGAAGGGTCGGAGCTGAAGTCCTGCAGGATCCGCAGCGTGTGTTTGTTGGGCCAGCCCGCGTCGCCGGCTGCGGAGGAGGCGGCAGGGGGCTCCCCCGGGCGGCCCCGCGCCTTGGCCCAGGCAGGCGCCGCCGCCTCGACCGCGGGTTGCGCGCACGAGCAGCCGGGCTCCCCCGAGGGCCGCACGGCGCGCCGCTCCAGTTTGGGCAGCAAGTCCAGCACGATGTGCAGCGCGCAGGCCACCAGGAACACCATCAGGATGAGCACGCGGAACCTGCGCACCAGGATCATCTTCATGGCCGCGCCGGAGAGCGCGGCCTGGGACTCCGGGCGCCCTCCCAGAGCGCGCTCCACCGGTGCCCCAGCTAGCCTCGGCTTGGCACGAACGCAGTGCCGAGGCACAGGTCAAGGTCCATCTGGCGTCGGACAGCTACCAGCTCCAGGGTTGTCCCCCCGCCCACACCACGTGTAGGGCCCCCACCGCCAAAGAGCCCGCTCGCCCGGCCATCTCTGGCCGTACCCTCTCGTCTCTTCGGAGTGGCCGCGCCCTCAGCGGCCGGGCCCAGAGGCCCTGGTCCACGGAGCTGGGTGCGCAGCCGGGTGAGGCCCCGCGCACTCAGCGGCCGGCTTGGGGTCTCTGCGCTCATCCGGCGCGCTGGGGCTTGACGCGGCGGCCCATCTAGGCCAGGGCGCGGCGGCCTGTGGGTGGCGGTGGAGATGGCGCGGTGCAGTCCCCTCCGCGGCTCCGTGGGCCACGCCAAGCGCCGGGCCGGCCAGGCGGGGAAGGGGCGGCTCCTTCGGGCAAGGCTCGTTTCTCTCACGCAGCGCTCCGGAGGCTGGGACCTGGAGGGGGAGCAGGGCGCAGAGCCGCGGGGACAAGGAGGTGGTAGGCACGGGTCTGGGGGGCGCTCGGAACGGCCGGGGAGGTCCCCGGGCAGGTGCAGCTGCCGTCCCCGGAGCGCAGTGCCCGCGCGGCCGAGCCTCTCGGCGCCCCGCGCCCCGGCCAGCAGATATCCGAGAGCCGCGGAGCCGCCCCCCGCGTCAGCGCCCGCAGATTGGCGGAGACGCAGCCCCGCGAGTCACGGCCAGGCCTGAGCCGACTCCGCTCCCTCTCCTTTCTCCTCCCCTCGGCCGCGCCCCGCGTTGCCTCTGCAGCTCCCGGCCGGCTAAAGAGAGGGCGCCTTCTTCCCTTGGTGGCCGAGAGAAGACGGAGAGACCCAAGAGACAAAGGCCGGAGGGCTCGGGTGCGGCGAGCCGGCTCCCGCAGGACGGGGAGCGCGCGCGGACGCTGTCGAGGGGGCCTCTCCGGCCAGGCCCCGGGGCGCGGGACCTCCGCCCGCCTGGGGCCGGCCGCCGCCAGCTGCAGCCTCCGGACTCCTCCCCAGAAGAGCCGAGGGCCGGAGCCCAGGCCAAGTCCCTCCCCGGAGCAGCTGGGCGTCTGCGCTGCCGGATGAGCTCCCTGCCGGGAGGCGACCTTGTGCCCCCCACCCCGGGAGGCCCCCTGCGCGCCCCGCACCGGGCGTAGGGGAGGAGGGGACGACCGGCCGCCACCGCGCCGCCGGAGAGACGAGAGGAACTCGGTATTTCGCCCAAACAGCAAATCCGGAGGGGATGCCGAGCGGCTCCTGCTCCAGGCTGGGGCCCCACCCCACCAAGGGGACACGCCTGCGCCTTGACTCTGGTGGCGCGGGCGCCCCCGCGCTAGGATTCGCTTGGCACCGAGAGGTACCTGGTGTTTGCGGAGGCCGCACCTCGCTGGCCTGTGTGTGTGTGTGTGTGTGTGTGTCTCATTTGCTTGGCTAGGTGCCAAAATCAGCCACCCAGGCCTAGGGGCGTGGCACTTCTACGTGGCCTCTTCTGGGCCCCCAGCCCCCAGTAGAGAATATTAATGTGAATGTCAGTCTAAAGTTCTGGTGAGGAGGGTAGGTGACCCTGGCCAGCAAAGGCAGTCCAAACAGATCCACGGCCCAGCAAACAGGCTATCTGTCTGCCCCATGCCCTGGAGGCCCGGCCAATGTTCAGCCTCTCTGGCAGGACTGAGTTGTGGGGGGAGGCATGGGAGTGAGCCCCTCTTTCCTGTCCACTTGCTGTGCTGCCCTCTCTGGACGCCAGTTTCCTCTTACCTGCATTCAGGGTGCTTCTCCCCTGGGACTCATGGACTCTCCGTGTCTGGCCCGGTCCCTACCCTGCATGCAGTAGGCACCCACCAGATGCTGGTGACGGAGAGGTATCCCAGTCCAGCTGGCCAGCGAAGTGAAGATCTCTGAAGCCATTCGAATGAAGTGGAAAGGTCACTGGGCCCCATCCGGAGCTGAAGGTAGAGCTGGAGGTGGGAGGGGGCCGGAAGGGAAGGCGGATCTGACCTGGCAAGAGCTCCTCCTCCCTCCCACACTGCACCATTTGTGTGCGGAAGAGGTAAGTTTGGGCAAGGTTACCTGGACAGGCCAAGGAGGTGATGTCCAAGATGAGACGGAGGTTGGTGAAAGAGCCCCTCCCCCTTACACTGGGAGAGCAGAGCCATGAGCCCCACAGTGTGTCCCTTGGCCTTGGGGTTCTGCAGCCTCTGGCCCCCTCAGCCCTCCCCTGGACGTGGCCTCAGGGTGGCCGTGGGGAGGCCTGACCCCATGAATCATGGACAGCATGTAGGGGGCCTCCCGGGGTCTCATGCCCACCCCCCCCATGGATTCTTAAGAGAGCTGAGGTGTTAGTTGGACTTCTGTTCACCACTGGATGGCTCCCTTGCCTAGTTCTTGGTTCACCTTAACTATCACCTTGAAGAGGCATTGTCTTGCTGACCAGATGGTTTCAATGACCCACTACTCTGTTTTCCTAGCAACATCCACCACTACCTGAAAGTAACATCTTCTGTTCTTGTCTATGGCTGGTCTCCCCTAAAATGCATGGGCCTCACTATGTAGGAGCCTCCCAACATGCCTTGCTCACAGCTCTGCCCTGGAGCAGAGCAGGTGCTCAGGGCCCCTGGGTTCTCTGATGATGCCCCAGCGGGAGTGTGGTCCCCAGGGTGCCATCTGAGGCAATCTGCTAGGGAGGGGGATGGTGTCCCAGAGGACTGTGGAGGGAGGGGTTTTCCAGGGGCGGGGGCAAGCAGCCTGGGGCCTGGATGTGGATGTAAGGCCTTCAGGTTCTTTGTGGCTGGTCCCTGGGGACAGGCAGCACGGGGAGATGCCGCTTGCTCTAAAGTGCTTAGGATAACCCAGAAGTCTGCCAGTCACTCCTTGGTCTTGGTTAAAGCACAAAGGAGGCGAGCCTCCCACCCTGAACCTCCCCTGGGTGTGCGAAGCCCCCAGCTGGGCTGGCCGAGGAGGTGCCCTGAATACAGGGCCCCTTTAGGAGAGCAGAGGTGAGGCCAGGGAAGAGTGCCAGTGTAGGAGATACACAGTGCTGGCTGTGGAGTGAGGGACGGGGGAACCAGAACAGTGGTCATCTGTGATGTGGGACCCCCACCACAAGGACACTTTGGGGTTGGTGTAACAGGTGACAAAGCAGAGCTGCTGGGGAAAGACTGTCCTGGAAGCTGTAGGCTCAGCAGCGGAGGATGACTGGTTTTCCTGCCCAAATGGCTGGAGAACATTCCAGAAGGGCCCAGGAGGGAGGCCCAGAGGGACCCACCCACAAGGTCCTGGCACCGACATGTCTCAGTCCCTTGATGTTTTCCTAAGGATTACTCATCCAGGACCCAGCAGGGAGGCTTCTGGGGCTGTTGACCACAGGCCAGTCCTGGCCACAGGCTATTCTGGGAGCTGGGGGCAGGCAGGCAGCAGGGAGAAGGTCATGGTCTTCACCTGGGACCCGTGTCCAGGCGTCATGGGGTGTGTGGTTCTAACCCTTGTCCACTGGCACCAGGCAACGTGGAACTGGACTTGGTGGGCAGGGGGACAGGCTCATGGGCCTGGGCAGCAGAACTTACACAGGGAAGGCCCACCACCGGGAGAAATGCCCCCGTAGGAGACGGTGAGCTGACACCAGCGTCCTCTGTGCTGGCTTTGAGCCACTCCTGGGGTGGCTTGGAGCAGGGGGACAAGGCGGGGCCTCTGGCTCATTCATTCCGCAGCCACCAGGCCATCACCTGAGGGGTCCTTGGAAAAGAGAGCTTCTTTGTTCTAATTTAAAGCAACAGGTCAAGAAGCCAAAAATGAAAAAATAAAACCATAAAAAAGCTTGACTTTACTTTGGAGATTTTGGATTGTTCAAATACGTGATTTATATTCTAGCATACATGGAATAGCCATGAAAACTGACCATCTGTTGACCATAAGGAAAATGTTAAGAAACTGCAAAGGCAAATGTCTACCGTCTGTTCACGGTGTGTGTGCATGGACACACTGACAGAGAAACGCAGATACACACGACCTGTGGTCCCTTCGTTGAACACAACGCAGCTTCACAGAAACAAGAGCTAAGCTTTAAAAATTTTTCTACCCGGAGATTAAGACTACAAATAAAAACTCGTATGTATAATTTGGGGGGTCATGAAAGAAACCAGAAGGGAAATTACACTCTTTAAAAATAAAAGCAAGTGGGTACCTGGGTGGCTCAGTGGGTTAAGCCTCTGCCTTCGGCTCAGGTTATGATCTCAGCGTCCTGGGATTGAGTCCCGCCTCGGGCTCTCTACTCAGCAGGGAGCCTGCTCCTTCTCTCTCTTTGCCTGCCTCTCTGCCTACTTGTGATCTCTCTCTGTCAAATAAATAAATAATATCTAAAAAAAAAAATGAAAATGAAAACATGTGAGAACAGCACCCATTAAAACCAAGGGGTGCTCAGAGGAAGGTTGGGGTGATGCCCACACTCACTAGAACACAGGAATGACCACATGTACGTGAACTGAGTTTTCAGTCCAAGAAACTAGAAGAGCAATTTTTTTTTTTAAAGATTTTATTTATTTATCAGAGAGAGAGGGAGAGGGCGAGCACAGGCAGACAGAATGGCAGACAGAGGCAGAGGGAGAAGCAGGCTCCCTGCTGAGCAAGGAGCCCGATGTGGGACTCGATCCCAGGACGCTGGGATCATGACCCGAGCCGAAGGCAGCTGCTTAACCAACTGAGCCACCCAGGCGTCCCTAGAAGAGCAATTTTTAAAACCCCAGATAAAGAAGGGATGAATTAACGCAGAGCAATCCAAAAGCAAGTGCATTAGAAAGGGAAGAGGGCTGGAGGTGGCTAAGAAGATGGAAAAGGCCAGCGGGAGAGCCAGTGAGTGGTGAGGCCAGAGTGAGGGACGGGAGGAGACAGAGATGAGAGCCCTGGAGAGAGGTGCAGGGCTGGGCGGAGGTCCCTGAGGAGAGAGTGCCTCGATGCCAGCTTGATGATGCAAACACAAGAGGTGTTTTTAAAGAAAAGTTCAAATGGAGGTCTAGAAAACAGGGCTAGACACATCACCATAGAAGTTGAAAAACGGTCAAGTATTTATCCCTAAACACAGAAGCGTTTGCTGGACCTTCGTCAGACATTTGAAGAACAGATACTTGGCATGTTACGGAACTTGCTCCCGAGTGGAGGAAAAGGGTAGAAAGTCATCAGCCACTTCAGACACTGATGACCCCAGAGAAGACCATCCCACGTTTAAGCAGCGAGCACGCCACTCCGTTTGCTTCATAGAGAAAGGAGAGAATCCTCTGATTGTTCGACAGGTGCTGAAAATCCACTTTGTAAAATTCAGCCCTTGTCGGTGTTAACATACCCAGCAAACCACGAGGGGTAGGAAATTGCCTCTCTCTGACGGGGGTGCCCACGGCCCCTGCTGCTCCAACCACTCACCAGAGGCTTGTTACAAACACTCCACTCAGGGAGGAAGCGCTTCTGAAACACACATGCGCCCACGTCCTCATGGCTTGGGGCTTCCGGGCCCCCCCACTTCCCGGCTCCAGCCCTAACATCCCAACCACTGAGCAGATCCCAGTTCCCTTCGACCCCCACTGCTCCTTCTCGGCCGCCCTCGCTGTGCAGTCTGATAACCCGGCTCCTGTGCCTGGAGATGAGAGCTCAGACCCAGAACCCCTGTCTCCACGTGTCTCCTCCAGTCCCACTGAAAGTCACTGGTGCACTCCCACTCCACATCCACAGGACAAATGCCCAGCTGGCTTTCTCCGCTCAGATGACTTATGAAAATCTCAAACCCAGCATGCCCAAGACCAGAATCTGCCTGCTGCCCCCCACCACCCCAGGACCCCTCCTGGTCAAATCTTTGCCTGGGCCGAGAAATCTTGGAATCATCCTGGACATAAATCCTGCTAATGCGGTTTTCCAAAACTCGTCCTTACCACCGCTGCTGATGATTGAAGCCGGTGTCAATCGCCTGGACTGTTGGGATAACCTCTTCCCTGGTTTCCTGGCTTCTGTCCTTGTCCTGCCCTCCCACTCCCACTGCATGCTGCACAGGACATCGGAGTGATCCTACTAAGACAGAGAGTAGCTCAGTTTTCCACCCAAAGCCCTTCGGTTACTCTCCATCGAAAGCAATGCCCATGGCCTGCAAGGCCATCCAGGATCTGCTTCTACCCCACTCTCTGACTCATCTTGTACTTCCTTCTCCTCTCTTTCCTAGGCAAGCAGGTGCCTACCCCAGGACCTTTGCATATGCTGTTGAAGGACTCTGCCTAGATGTCTGTGGGCTTGTTCTCTCATTTCTTTTAGCTCTTCACACCCTCGCTTGCCGCCCTTCACCCTGCTAACAGAACTGCCCTCAGAAAACTCACTTGGGGTCAATGAAGCAAAAAGCAGCTGTAATTCCTAATCACAGCAGCATCAGGGGACCAGTCGGAGACTGAGCCTCCCAGCGAGGACCCAAGGTCACATGCAGGCGGCAGCCCAGGGCTTTTCTTTTGCCCAGCTCCTTGGAAGAGAACAACTTCGAGTCCCAGTAGATTCTCATGGTGTGTCACCCTTTGGTCGTGGGAGCCATGCTTAGTGACCAGTAGGACACTAGTGGGGAATGTGTGATCCTGTGGAGAATCCCAGAATTCACATCGTCAGCTGCTGAAGATGGGAAGGAAGGAGGACTAGTTTGGGGATCTGGGCTGGGTCTGTTGGGAAGACCCTGGTGGGTCAGTGGGGCCAAAGTGACCCCGCTCCTAGAGGTCACCACATGCGGCCTTCTTTCCTTCTCCTGAGGCTTGGGTTTGAGCGTCACCTTCTCGGGATCATCTCGTTGAGCGTCATTTCCTGCCATGACTGGCACCAGCCTCTGCAGGAGGTTGGGTTCCAATTGCTTCATGTCCCTTTCTTCTTGTCCCCTCCCCCCACCCCCACATCCAGGGCGCTCGGTGTGGTAGGGACGGGGGCAGGGGGGTAAAGGTCACCCAGACCTGTTCAATTCAGCTGCTGTTTGCTGAGGACCTGCTGCTGTTTGCTGAACACCTACTGTGTGCCAGGCCCTCTGCTAGGGATTCAGGGGACAGAAGGAGTGAGCCAGACAGGGCCCTGCTGGAAAGCCTCGCATTATCCCGTCACCTGGA
Source organism: Mustela putorius furo (assembly GCF_011764305.1). Classification (NCBI taxonomy): domain Eukaryota; kingdom Metazoa; phylum Chordata; class Mammalia; order Carnivora; family Mustelidae; genus Mustela; species Mustela putorius. The sequence continues at coordinate 15,446,186 of NW_025421293.1, forward strand.
ACTCCTACCAAGAAGCCACTTAGAGCAATAACTGAACTTTGAAAATAGCAAATTCCAATAGTTTGAAACATTTCCAAAAAATGGCCAGAGTCTCTGCTTCCTGAGCACTCGGCAGGACCAGGCAAACCCTGGGCATAATGGGAAGGGGCCAGGGGCACACAGGCCCCTCCTGGTGTCAGGGAGGCAGGTCCTTCCTGGGGACCTGCTTGAAAGAGCCCACAGATATAGCCAACCTGGCCTCAGGGGTAGGAGAGGGATCTTTCCCCTGCAGACCCTGGCCTTAAAAAACGAGGGGGCAGACCTCCATGGGGGCCACATCACCAGTCCAGAGGGGACCACAGATGGAAGGATAGAGGAGCTGGCCATGGAGCCCCCCAGTAGCCTCTTACAGCGGCCACAATGCGAATCGCCCTTACAAAGCATGGGGGCTGTTACTACTTCTTATAAGGGAGAAGACCCACAGCTTTCTCCCACAGTGGCCTGTGCACTGGAGCTGGGGACTGACCCGCAGGACAGGGTGCTTGGGGGGGACTATGGACACAGCTGAGCAGGGAGCCCTGAAGACCTGGGTACAGCAGGGTCCATCGCTCACTGCAAAGTAATGGTGAGCATGTGGATACATTTCTGGGACCTTGGTTTATCCTGCTGTGAAAGGGATGTTTACACTTTGCCCTGTGGGTCAGTCCATACTGAGTGGCAAAGCCACTCTTCTTTGCCTCGGTGGGTCTTTAGGGGCAGGGCTCTGGGTCAGACTAGCCAGGTTTATATCCGGCTGCGGCCACGTCCCACCCATGAGGCATGCAACCTTGCTTGCATTTCTGAGCCTGGCTTCTGACCTGAGCAAGAGAGGATGGGTGTCCTCTTCCTCCTCCCAGGGCTGTGGGAAGGACCCTGGAGTGTAGAGTCTCCGTGTCCGAGTGGGGAGCCAGAGCTCCAAGTGGTCAGGGCTCAGCCCTGTGCGCAGTGCTCAGTACTCATTACTGTGCTCAGTAAACTCAAGGAACTATTTCTGGGTCTCCTCTGTAAATGAAGGCTTTCAGCCGAGCGTAGCCTGGTGGGAGCCAGCCACAAGGAAGCCTGTGCCATGTTCTTGGTTCTGCAGAGGCTTGGGCCTCCTGGAGATCAGAGATGGTGGACACAGAGTTGTGAGAATCTGGGGGCAGATGCCTCCAGATCCCGACGGCAAGGCATCTGGGGCGCTGCTTTGGGACCACCAACTCAACTGGAGCCACGGCCCCACTAAGGGGGAGAGTCTGGGGGGAGGATGGGGACAGAGCAATGGAACATGGCATCACTTAGATTGTCTCCTTCCTCTCAACAACTGAGGACATCAGTCCGATGTCCATCTGTGTTTGCTAACCTGAAGAGAAAAAGCCAAAATTGATAAAACTTGCGAAACATTCTCACCTCCAAGTTGCCAGTGACGTCATCCTGGGTCGAGGGGAATAATTTTAGAAAGAGGCATTCTGTGAAATTAAAAGGCATTCATCAAACGCTATTTTATGCGTAATGTAATCTATGGCTTTGCCGATTAGAGATGAAAATGCAGATATTAGACAAGTTAGTTCTGATATTTGGAGGCAAGTGAGAGATTAAATTACGGTAAGACTTCTTATACAGAGCCCTAGAATTTCTGGGTCTGGGGCACATGTTCCTTGCCGATACCCTGCCCTGTATGGGGATGTCAGGTTCCCCGGGGGGATCAGCTGTGCGAAGGTCATTGACCCCAATGGCCAGTGCTGACCACCTCCTCAGCCAAATCATGAAAATTCCAAGTCTCCTCTGTTTGTCGGGCACAAGCTCCAGGGGAGCCCGAGCAGGTTCTTGCAGGCCTGTCCTCCTGAGGCTCCCTGTCCTCCGCACACCTCAGGCTCTGCCCGGGGCTGTGTGGTCAGATGGCTCCTTGCCAGGGAGGATGCCTGCCCTCCTCCAGCCCAGACAGAACCGGCTGTTCTTGCGTTACCGTAGAAGCAGATTCAGTACCAGACTGAGATCGTCCCCCAGTGCCTGGGAGACCCCAAAGCTGGCCAACGTTCCCCTAGGGCCCCGTGTGCCAACGTATCCGACAGCACAGGGCACAGCTCGTGGGCACGCACAGCCACTTGTCCCCCAGGGGACTGGGTCCTGTGCTCCCAGGGCTGTGGAACATGTTCTAGACGCTTTCTTGCTGCTAATGGAGGGGGGAGGGGGTGTGCCGCCAAAGAGGGGCATCAGTAATCGTTCTGGGAATAAAATTACCGCCCACAGATAAATCCTAGAAACAGCTGCCTAGAATATTCTTTATATTGGAAAGTATGCTTTGAGGTCATTACTCAGGATTTTATAGGCCATTTCTTGGCTGAGCCCCAGGATGGCTTATGGCTTTGCAAACAGACAACGTGGCCTTTTATGAATGACAGATGGCTTTTATCACACCTCTGCAGTACCGCTTACGGCGATAGGGCTGTGGTGATGCCCTGTGGCTGTGAGCACCGGAGCGGGTGGCGTGGACACAGCCCGCAGGTCTGGTCTTGAGTAGGGGGTCTCTGGACCACATTGGTTGAGGGGCGTTTCCCACTCTGTTTTCCTGCCAGTCGCGTCATGGCGGGATAAGCCGCTGCTGGTGCCCCGTATCGAGCACAGCCCCAGCACAGGCCAGTCTCCATGGGGATCTGTTGCCCCCCACCCCCCAAGGTCCCCGCACCGAGGCCTTTGTCCTCCTCCACCCTCTGCCCCATGGCCATCTGCGTGGACCTCCCTGCCCAACCTGTTCTCTTTACCAAAAGACAGAAGTCAGTGTTTGTTGAGCTCCTGCAGTTCAGGCCTGTGTCTAGTGGTCAAGGCCAAAAGCCCCATTCTCCTCCATCTCTCCCTTGGGCCCCTGCTGGATGGGTGCCTGTCTCCACGGGATCTGGGAACTGGGGCTCAGATCTGCTCCCGCACCTCCTGGCACGACAGCAGGGTTGGAAAGATTTCTCAATCCGGGGAAATCACTGCACTGGACTAAAGAGGAATGGTTTGAATATCCCAAATTCAGTTTGGGCTCCTCATCCAAAGGCTTGTGGGAGAGCTTGGCCGCCTGAGAGCAGGTCAGGGTCCACACTGTGCTGCTGGGGTTGAGGGGCAGAGAAACAGCCTTGGGAACATCAGCCTGGGCGAGCAAGGCAGGACAAGCTGCAGGATGGAGCCCATCTAGAAGCAGGGAGGCAGGGGGACCACAGTAGAAATAGGGACAGGGACAGATGTGGGGGTGTTCAGAAGCTTCTCGAAGGGACCCCAGAGGTCACTCACTTTCCCTGGGAGCACTTTCATCACCTGAGTCTCAGGGTTTGCACCCCAGGCACCCCGGCAGGTGCTCTGCCCTGAACCTCCCAGACCGCCCTCCCCACCCCGTGGCCAGGGGACATCTCTTCTGTCCCTCTGAGCAGAGCCTGCTCCAGGCTGCTGTCCCCCAGATGGGATCTGACCACGGTCCATGCTAGTGCCTGTAGGACAATCTTCATGTTCTCCGGGGAGATGAGGAGGAGCCTCGGACAGTCTTGGGGGACAACGGGTACCCTTTAGAAAACGCCCAGCCCCAGCCTTCAGGGGACCCCAGGACTCTTCAGACTGCCTTTGATGCCTCCCAGAAAATGCAACCCCCTCCCTGGTCTGTCTCCTCCGCCCAGCACATGCGGCTGGCCCGTCCCTGGAGAACACAGCTGCAAGGATTGTGGTGTTCTAGGAGGCCTCGGAGATTTGAACCATGCATGGGGAAAGTGCAGGAGCCGAAGGCCATCAGCAGCCTGGGGGCCCACAGTGACTCCTCAGCGGGGTGCTGACACCTCGATCTGTGGGTGGGCTTGGGGGAGCCCTAGGACTGGGAGGAGGTGTGGCCTGCCCAGTGATCTGGGCTTGAGAAAAGCAACGGGCCAAGACTACAGAACAAGAGGCTTGGGTGTGACCTGGGGCAGGACTTCCTGACTTCCTGGGAGGTGACTGCTGCACCCTGGCCTTTGGGCTCCAGTGTTCCCCCCCTTCCCACCAGGGAGACCCCAGAGAGGGAGGAGCAGCCCCACACACAGGCACAGGGCCAAGCCTGCACCACGGAACCCAGTCGTGCTTGCTGAATCAGGGACAGAGTGACTCTTTGGGATACGGTTGGTGTTATTTTAAGCACTTAGGGACTGAAATCCCTGAATGTGAAAGAGGCGGACTGGCCGTCCCTCCTTCCGCACTCTGGCCCTGACCTCCGCCTTTTCTCCGGGTCTCTGTTGGAAAACCAGGTGGCGAGCCCCGGCTCCACGGTTATTGCTGCCGTCACGGTCTGCAGCTTCCTGCGGCCCTGGTTGGCCCCCAGACCCAGCACGGTGGTCACGGGCCAGGCTGGCTGCAGGCAGGGTGTCTTAGGTGTCTGCTCGGGTGGCTGGAGGCCGGGCATCCAGAGTCAAGGCACTGACCCCCACGTGTGATGTCTGGCGAGGATTTGCTTCCTGGACACTAGATGGCCATCTTCACACAGTCTCCTCGTGTGGCTGAAAGGACAAAGGAGCTCTCTGGGGTCTCTTCTTATGAGGGCACTAATGCCATCCTTTGGGGCTCTTATCTCCTGGCACCATCCCCCTGGGCATCAAGTTTCCATATATGAATGGGTGGGTGGAGCGGACTAGGGTTTCAGCTCATCCAAGAGTCTGAATCCATCACTAAAATAGAAGGGGGTTGACCCCCTGCCCAGATCTGGTGCTGGGATCAAAGGGGCACCCCCTGGGCTGACATGGCATCAGAGAAACAAGAAGGGAGAGGCTGGAGTGAAGGTGGAGGGCCAGCAAGTTTCTCTTGGAGGAGAAACCCAGAGGGGCTTCCCTGAGGAATGAGAGCCTTCCACCAGCCCCGGGTGCTGACCTACCTGCCGTGGCCTGACTCCCACCGGCTGCCCCATGGCCCATACCCAGCCTCTCCTGGGAAAAGAAGTAAAGGCATTTGTGTTGTCTGCACACCCCTGGCCATTTCTGTGTCCTCTCGAGGGCATGAGTGAGTCCAGCTAGTCTCGAGGACTCAGGGCCCAAAGCCCAGGCTGCTATGGCCATAACACATGGCTGAGGCCGGGTTGCAGATGCCTGGCGGCTTCGGGACCTCAGGCCTCTTCCTTCACCAAAACCACGTGCTTCTGGCCTAGGGTGACTCAACCGATTCTCTATTTTGGGCATCTGCAGATGTCTTCCTTCCTTTTCTGTCTTGTGGAGACTGGTGTGGTAACAGAATGGCCCTGTATGCACTGATTCTGATTCTGGAATCATTAGACCTGGGGTGGTGACAGGAGAGCCGACTGCAGGCGAGCCCTGCTTCCCAGAGGCCACCTGGCTGGCATCTATCTTCCGGGCCATCATGGGGAGCTAATGCCAGGCTTTAAAGCAAGACTCCCAGACCCCTCTCACTGGTGTACACCACCGGGACACCGTGTTAAAGCCTCGTGGGGTCGTGCCTTATAGTCATCTTCCTGGCTGAGCAGAGGAAACCCCGAGAATCCCAGATCGAGATTTAGTTCTTGTTGAGAAAGGACAAAGAGAGCCATTCTCTCCTGGCAGCAGGAAGTGCCAGCCAAGGACTGGGCCTCACCAAGACTCCCTAGCCAACCATGGGCTCTGGGGAGCCCAGCAGGGGTGCTCAGGGCAGGAAGGACAGCTGAGTATCTGGGTAGGCACCCCCGTACATGGACACGCATGGACATGTGGCTCTGCGTGTGTGTGTGTGTGTCCGTGCACACACACACACACACGCGCACACACACACACACACCCTCCTCCCTGCAGCAGCAACCACACAGTTAATCTTGAATCTCATAAACGTAGGGCAGCAGAACGGTGGGAACACTCATGCCAAAGAGTCTTCTTCGTCACAGAAGACATGTGCTACCAGCCATCATCCCATTGCTCCTGGGACGGGTCCAGAACCTGCCTTGGAGTAATTCATAAAAGGCAAAAACTGAAATGTGCCCACCCCATCTCCAAAATACACCCATGCCTTCACTCTGGCCAGGGTTCCCCACCTGCCCTCCTGCGTGGACCCATGCCCCCTGGCCACATCTGCACGCCCTTCTCCACACCACAACATGCAAGAAACTCCTTTGGTTTGTTTCTCACTGAATCTCTCCCAGTCTCAGCACCTGAAGGCAGAGGTACCACTGTGAGCTTTGAGCAGTGTCCCGGATTTTTAAAAAAGCAGCTCTAAATCCGTGCAGACTGAAGATCTGGATGGTGACAGCATCTCAGCTCACTTCCAGGTGCTGTGGGGGGTAGGTCCCAGCTTCCCTGAAACTTTGCCCCTCTCTAGGGTTCCTGGGGGTTGGGGGATCCTCTTGTCTGGGAGAGGTGGCAGAATGGCACGAGGGGTGGCCATGTGTGTGCGGGGAGAGAGGAAAGAAGCTGGTGTCCTGAATCCTCCTGGGTACGAGATCCCAAGGACCCTTCCAGATGCAAACCTCTCCTGTATCTTTAAGAGGTGCCAGGCCTGTCACTGCCAGATGCTGGGGTCCCGCCACCTCCTAGGCCCCGCCCTACACAGCTTTGCGTGAGACACTGGGGAGGACGGCTCTTGTTTCACCTACACCCAGCCTCCCGAGGGTGCAGGAGGATCCTTAGCCTTCAGGGTCCCGTTGCAGGGAGACAGGGTGGCTCAAGGGAGCAGGAATATGGGTGGTCACTCCTGGCACACAGCCAGATTTCTGGTGGGGCCTGGCTGGCTTCTGGCCAGTACAGGTAGCCTGGCGGCTCAGAGCACCTGAGACAGGCTCCCTCCAGCCCTGTCAGCCAGAGAGCACCTAAAACAGATCGAGCAAAGCTACTGGGCCTAGAGCACTTTTCCAGTTCTCTCCCCGAAAAAAAAGCAGGCAGAAAACTTTCTCTCTCTCTAGGCCAAGGATAAATTAGCTAAGGACACATGCAGCGCGACCATCATCTATCATCACGAGCCGGAAAGGATCCTGGGAACCTGTCCTGGCCTTGTGACTCAAGGTCAGAAGCTTCTGCCTTCCCTCATTATTTCTATTTTTAACAGTTGCGTTCAGGCCTCTTGCAAAAATAGCAAGAGGTGAGAACATTTCAAGTGCTAGCATGCCCCTCTTTGTCAGAAAACCACAGGGATGCAGGAAAAACCGGCCAGGATTTGGGTAGCGTGGGTAGCATCCTTCACCACCAGAGCTGAAACGACCCCAGTGATGCACGGGTCCATCTGCTCATGGCACAAGCAGGTAAACTGAGGCCAGCCAGCAGGCAGGTGCCCAGTCAGCCAGGGAGTGAGCCCAGGTTCTGGGGGCCTGATGGGCAGGGGGCAGTGCAAAGGGGCTGTCCCCTGCAGGCCCCCACCTGCACAGAGGGCCATCTCCCAAGCAGTCCAGGGACCTCAGAGGCTGCACACCTGTCACCATCCTGTCGCAGGAAATTAGGGCAAGCCCCTCTGATGCCAAGGCCGAAGCATGCACTCTTTTTTGCACACACGTATGTGCATGTACACACGTGTCTATGCACGAATGCACGTATATTCGAGGGCACTGCTGTGTGTGTGCCTGTGCACAGGCCTGGAATGGAGCTCCTCTGCAAGACGGGCAAGGCCCCAGCCCCACCCAGAAGGGTGGGCAAGGGGGCCTTTCCTGGAGAAGCCCCAGGCCAGCAACCCAGCCTCACTGTTGGAGTATTAGGACAGCGGGTCTGAGTCGGCTAGGCCCAGTGAGCTTCCCTTCGCAACCCCAGTGCTCGCACCCCATTTCTCTGTCCCTCTCCATCTTCAGCGCATCATCTGGCTTCAGGCCCTCGGAAGGAGAAGAGAGGAGATGTCGCGAGAGGACAGCAGGCCAAACCTCTGGCGGTCCCCAGACCTGCCGGCTCCCTGCACCTTTGGCTACACTGCGGCCTCCCAGCCCTGACCCTTGGGAACAGTCCTCGGGGCTGCCGGGGACCTTGTCCTTCCAGGAAGGCCTCGACAGACCCTCTGGTCCACGCACCCCCTTCTTAGCTGACCAGGCATCTCAGAGTGCCAGCCGGGTGCTGGGAGAGTGGACAGCTGTCTACAGTTTGATGTGGGAGAGGGGCGTGCAAGGTCGTCAGGCCCCGGGGGAGGAACACACGGGCTGGGGAGGCTGGGGGCTGGCAGTGTGGAGGCCCTGCTGCATGCTGGCTCTCTGAGCTCACTGGTCCCCTCATACGAGCCCGACAGAGGAGGTGCGGAGTGCTCAGGCTCTCCTTCCGGAATGAAGCCAGGGCCGAGGAGCCCAGAGAAAGGGACTCCGATGCTGCCTCTGCCTGGGATCCAGGTACCATCGGGAGGTGGCTCCCGACAGGGGGTGTCGGAGTGGGAAGGAGGTGCCCCGTCAGAACTCGCCCTGCGGACCTGCGGTCTGGGGAGACATACCAGCCCCTGACCCGACCTGGCCGCAGCTTGGACTCTGGGGGAGATTACATCTCATGCTGAAATTTCAGTGTCTTCATCGGGGACTCAGGGCCTTGGAGAGGCTGCCCTCGGTTCCCTGCCACGTGGGTCTATCAGCAGCTTCCAACACAATGGGCTTCCAGAGAGAGCATGCTGAGGGTGAAGTGGGGAGATAGAAAGTCACGGGAGGGACAGCCTTTACGACTCAGTCTCTGAGGAAGAGGTAGCCATCACTGGAAGCAAGTCTCCGGGGCCTGGCCATGCAAAGGGGCGGGGGCCACATGGGGCAGTGCCTGGGAGGAGCTCATGAAACACAGAGTGGAAACAGAGGGGAGGGGACCTCTCAAACCCCAGAGCCTCTTCTAGGGCCTGTCACTCCACTCGGTCCAGAGGGATCCCACCCTGCAGACCTCCACCGCCTTTTGAAAAGCTAAACCCAAAAGCTATTCGTCACCCCACAAAGACCCCACAAAGAAATCACTGAACTGAAGAAACAGGCAAACAAACACATAACAACAGCAACGAAAAGGCAAACTTCCATTCTTAGAGATATTTGTGCCATGACCTGTTGAAGGATATATATCAGAGGGAAAAGCGTATTTCCACATTCGAGAGATAGAAGGTGAATTTTGACTCCCAAGCTTATTGGAATATGATGTAACTGGTTACAATAATAGTTTTCAAAATGATTTAGATCTTGAGAAAACAGTGTGGATTCGAGGTTAAAACAGTATTATATATGCACTAAGACAGAAACCACTTAAAATGTCTGCCCGAACTAAACATGCTACTTGATGTAGCAAATGTTAAAAAAAAAAAAAAAAGGTAAAGTTACCAACTTCGGGATATGTGTTTTTCTCACGTTTCTCCCTAACAAGAAGATACAGATTTTGTGAACACAGAGACTGGAGCCTGCCCGGCGTGTGGACCAGGTCTGAGCAGGGAAGCAGCCAGTGGGAGTTAGGACCTCGGGGAAGGAGGTGGGAGCCAGGCCTGGGGAGGAAGGCCTAGTCTCTGCGGGATTTATCATCATGAAAGAAACAAAGATCAATGATGTTAACATTCTCCCAAAATGATGATGGAGAAACTAATTACTGAGAAAATTTTTTTTAAAGATAATGGAAAATAAGCTGTGCGCCTATAAATATTTTTGCCTTTTAATCAATTGTGATTAGAAAAGCCAATGCCTGGAGCTGTTGTCTGGTGACAAGACGCATAGCTTCGGTGCACTGGCCTGGCCATTACTTAACCAGGGGCTTGATGGCAAGAAACACATCCACTGGTTCATTTTATGGCTCATTAAGCAAGCATAGCAGACACCCATTACTGGTTTTTGGCATTAAGGAGATTTTGAAACGTATGCACGGCTAATGATGCTGGAATTAGCAAAGGTCAAAGCGAACGTTAATGGAATTCTTAGAACATTAATGGAATTCTTCTCTGCACCGAGTAAGAGGGCCCATTTCCTCCTCCTGGTAATGCTGTGGGTGCTATTAAAAGCAAGGCTGGAGCCCACAGGACTAGGAAATTGCAGCCCCTGGCAGGAGGCCTCTGAGGCCTGCCTAATGCACAGTCCTCCCCCAATGTGGCCTGGATGCCCCGGGGGAAGGGCACACCTATGCTCCCCCGGGGCTGGGCGTCAGGACGGGACTGGGTTGACTTAAGGGTTCTTGCATTCCCCAAGGCTCCATTTAAAGACTTCCCAGGCTGGGTCTCCCCCCAAGGCAGGGAGCAACTCAAGCCTGTTTTCCCTCTGAAACAATCCTCTGGATTGTTAACATCCAAGTGCTTTAGAGGCAATGGTTTTATATTCTGCTTTTCATGGGTTTTTCAATAAAAGCAGAGAAAATATCACAGTGGAGTTACTAGGGAATTGCCAAGAGTGGGTGCTCGGAATCCACCCCCCCAGGTCTTCCTCACCCCCTCTGGTGGCACAGGTGTGCCCCTATAGCTCTATAGGATCGGAGGGACCCTGTTAGAGACCCCGACTTGCCAGGGGCTGGCTGTCCGTGCACATGGGGCACACCTATCTGACAGCATGGGCTTTCCCTCCCCATGGGCCCTGGCTGGTGGGGTCTCGAGCACCTCCTGAGACAAGACAGGTGTGATTATGGACAATGTGCGGCCTGGCCAGGCCACAACACAGCACAGGGAGCTCCCGCCCACAACGCTGGCAGCAACCAGCCCTGGAGACTTGCCTTGGACACTGGGGGGAGCAGAGCCTCATCTCTACAAGGCAGGACGATGGGGCCCAGCTCATGGACACCAAAGGCCAATGACCCCAGAAGAGCGGTCTTGGGAGCTGCCTCTTACCTTGACCTCTGTACCGATCGGGGAGGGGGGCTATCTCAGTATATGGTTGCTTAACTAGCTGTTTGGGCTGGAGGCATAAACCCAGAGAGACTCTTGAGGACTCTTGGAGATGCAGAGGGAGTTACACAATGTTGCTTCTGTGGGTCGGGCTGCTGACCTGGATCCAGAAAGGGATGGTCCCATGTCATGCTCCCAATCACCCAGCCCGGAGGGTTATTCTGCCCATTTTAAGAACAAACAGACAGAGGTCTGGGGAGACTAAGGAGGCTTTTCCAGGGGCATCGGGCTGGCATGCGTCAGAGCCTGCACTGTGTTGTTACCCAGGGTACAATCAAGCACACAGTAAGTGCTTATAAATGCTGATTCTGTTTTCCCTCTTTAGCCTCATGGATGTAGGATGTAGATATTGTTTCTCTAACTTGACCTGGTCCCTGGGAGGGGGAACTCTCTGTCCTCAGGGCTAGCAGAGGTCAGTGCGTGGCTGTGATGCGACCCAAGCCCCTGAGCCTCGTCCCCCTCACCTGGGATCTGGTTCCTGCCCAGGAGAACAAGAGCCTCTGACTCCCAGGCAGATGTCCAGTGGGAAGATCCCCTTGACCACTGGAGCCCACTTTCCCCACCCTCCTTCCTACAGAGAGTCAGGCAGGTGTGGAGCCTTAGGACAGGAGTCCTCATACCACCTACCCCATGCCCTTCCTGCTAGAACTCCTCCCACCCCTGCCCAGGGCCTGGCACTCAGCCCCCTCCCCAACGGGACCACCGTCCCAGTGTTTCTGCCCAGAAAGCTGGATCTCAGGATGAGACCCTCCCCCAAACACAGGCTGCTGAGGTCCCCGGGGCCTGAAGGCTTAGGAGAACGGTTCCAGGAGGAGATGGAAGGCATGGACGGATAGGAGGGCCGAGCTGGGGCTGCGTGCTGGGTTGGTAGAACACATGGTGTGGGATCCTGGGGCTTGTAGGGGCAGTGCCGAGGGCCTGTGTGTTGCTTCAGGCAGTTAGAACTCGACCTTGGAGGCAGGGGTCTGGAAACCGCTGGGAATGCAGGGTCTCATGCAGGGCACGAACTGGGGCTCATGCACACAACTGTAGCCAGCACTGAGGCGAGGCTCCCAGCTGCCTGGACCAGGTGGCCCTCCTGCCCTGGGCTTCCACAGAAGGACCCTGTCTTCCAGTGAGATTTTGGTGGGTGTGATGTCAGCCAGCCCTGCCAAATGTGTGAGGGGTTGGATCTCTCTTCTTGAGCTCCTGCTGCCACCACGGACCCAGACCCAAGCACAGGCCCCCAACCCCACAGCCCTGCTGACCCGCAGACCTGTGAGGAAGGGCTCCGTGCTCTTCCACAGAAGCTGCTCGAGGGGGTCATTTCCTCTGTGACCTCACTGCAGCCACAGCCTATGGAGAGGACCTTCTCTGGCACGTGTGAAATTAGAGACCACATGTCCCCCAACCCCTGCCTCCTCAGCCACTCACCCTGTGAGCCTCAGGCTGGCACCCCCACCCAGGACAGGTCTCCACATGTCTGCTTGTCTTGCCGGCAACTCAGGGCTTGCATGTCATCACATGGAAGGGTGCTGCCACGGACGGCAGGATCAGGTGGCCGGGTGACACCCAGGGCCACGGGGAGGCACTCGATGACTGGTTCCTTCTGTCCACCCTGGCTCTGTGCTCCAGGCAAGGATGTGTCCCTCTTTCCCATGGTCCTGGTGTAAGCGTGGCCAGTCACAGAGACCCCATGGAACTGGACCGCATGGTTCTGACCACCAGGACCAGGAAAGTGGTCGAGCCCTACTGGTGTTTACAGTGCAGTTGGGAGGGAAGGGCTGCCCGTGGGGGTGCTGCTGACAGACAGCACACGCCCCATGTCCCTGCAACCTGTGTCCTGTAGGGGAGTGGGCCAGGGGGAAGGGGAAATCGGGGCAGGGCGTCCTAAGGGTCATGTGGCCAATGGCCAAAAGCAATGTCCCTAGTCCCTTAGAGGGGGAGCCCTATCTGGGGCACAGGGAGGCTCTCCCGCCATAAGATGAAGCCCCAGGCAGCTGCTGTCTATGTGTGCTCAGGTCCCAGAGCCTAGGGTCCTCCACAAGTCAGCCTCCCAGCTAGGAGACCACCATTCCCTCTCACGGTGGAAGGCAGATGGAGCACTGTTCCCTCTAAGAAAACCTGTAGTCCGAACCCAGTGAGGTTCAGTTAGGTTGAGAGCTGGGAAAAGATGCCCATCTGGGCGGCAGTGCAGTGAGAATGTTGGGCCGGAGCCCTGGGAATTTGCCTCCCAGAGAGTCAAGATGTCTGCTGATGAAACCTGGTGCTGGGGGCCCAAGCTGGCCCACGCGGATGTCCCGAGCAGGCACTGCTGCCAGTGGAGGCCCTGGGTCCTCGCTCCGGGAGGGGTGGTGCCTGGTGGAGAAGCTCTCCTGCTCCCGTGTCCCTGTGGACCGTCCTGCCAACCCTCCTCCAAGGGGGGTCCACTCCTTGTGCGGCTGGCCGACAGAAGCAGCGGCTGAAATGCCCTTGAAAACGCTTCCATCAGGAAACATTCAGACACTTTAAGTATACACCTCGTATCATGCTAAATGACTACTTTGCTTGCTTTGATAACTATGATTTCTTTACCTTCCAGTAAACAGGGACCTGGGCTTTTTGTTTTTATTTTGCAGAATAAAAGATAGCTCAGTGACTCCTTCTCCAGTGTCTGCCGTGCAACCTCTCCAGCAGGTGTCAGGAAAAGGAGCAATGCAACCCCTTGGTGGGAGGTCTCTGCCTCCATACCCTGCTGCCCACCCCCAAACCCAGCAGGGACCGGACACCCACCTGAGGAGCCAAGAGAACAGAAGGGGGGGGTGACAGCAAGTGCACTCCTGGGTATTTATCCCAAAGATACAGATGCAGTGAAAAGAAGGGCCACCCAAATGTTCATAGCAGCCATGTCCACCAAAGCCCAACTGTAGAAGGAGCCGAGATGTCCTTCCACAGACCAATGGATAAGGAAGATGTGATCCATATACACAATGGAATATTCCTCAGCCATCAGAAAGGATGAATATCCATCATTTGCATCGACATGGATGGGACTGGAGGAAACTATGCTGAGGGAAATAAGTCAAGTAGAGAAAGTCAATTATCATAGGGTTTTACTTATTTGTGGAACATAAGAAATAGCATGGAGAACATTAGAAGGAAGGAAAAATGAAGCAGGGGGATCAAAAGGGGAGAGGAACCATGAGAGACCACGGACTCTGGGAATCAAACTGAGGGTTTTTAGAGAGGAAAGGGGTGGGGGCATGGGTTAGCCCGGTGGTGGGTTTTAAGGAGGGCACGGATTGCATGGAGCACTGGGTGTTACATGCAAACAATGATTCATGGAACACCACACCAAACACTAATGATTTTTGCATGGTGACTAACAGGACACAGTAAAAAGAGAGGGTGAGTGTCTTTGCTCCAGCACCTCCCACTCAGACCCCCGAGCCCCAGGAAGGCCTGTGGCTGGGCTCAGAAGGGGTAAAAGCCTCCTCAGGTCAACCACGATGCCTCCCACAGACCACATCAGGTTTGCCCAGTACCACACCTTCCTCGTGGCCGTGATGCACTCTGTCCACAAACGTGGCCTCCAGGTCATGAGGCCCCTCTCTGCCGCCCTCTGGTTTTGTTTGACCAGCAGCACTCACTGCCATGGGTCCCATTATTCCCTGAAACACCCCTCACCAGCTCCCCCCTTCTCCACGTGCCTGGTGCGGTTGGCTCCAGTGTGGCCTTGCTGCTTCCCTTCCCCAGGCCCTAGCTCCCCACGGCTGCACTCACATGCCCCTCACCGCGCTCACAGCCACATACTCCTGGCCTGTGCCACGCGTGCTGTGGGTTATCATTATGCCCATGGGGTGCTCCCATATGCTCCCCCAGCCTGGCCTGCCACGGTTCTTCTCTGCAGTGAACGGCTGCCGCCCGAGAGGCTACCTGACCAGATGTGAAGGCTGGAGCTGCGGCAGCCACTTTTGGAGGGAGAACGGAAGGCGCACACAGCGGGATGGAGGGATTCCTGCTTGCTAGAAGCCCCACTGCAAATTCCATGCCAGCGGGGAATGCCAATGGCCATGCTTCCTTCCCCGGAAAGAGAATGCATTTTGGGCTTATTTTAGCCAGTGTTGTTTTGGCTTTCTATTTACACAGCTGAACCAAATCATAGGGAATAACAAATCCGCGATCATTACAGAGCTGTCTCCCCTATAGTTTAACATCTTGGGCACAGCCATGCTGCTGCCCAAGAAAAACATTTCTAGCATAGAAAGCAGGCCCGGAACTCTCCAGAGCACCGGCCGCAGGACACGAAGGAAAACGAACCGGAAGGCTACTGAGGAAATCCATGTTCTTGGCTAACATCTTTTGGAAAAATGCCAGGCAATCTTTCTCGACCTTCTGTGTCACAACAATTAAGCAGCTGGTTTATGAACCATTAAACCGACTGTGCTCATTGATGATATTTTAGGTTCTGTTGAAATTCATAAGCGGGTTCATCTTTCATAATAATCTCACGATGGGTCATCCATCACGTTTATAGCTTCAGAAACAGAGCAGGAAGTGTCACATCCTGTAATGTCTCCAGTAATGTTTATTTTTTCCTTAATTACAGCCTGAAAGCAAGGCTGCCCATGTGGATGGTGGAGGGTGGGTGGGGAAAGTTCCTGTAGCTGATGATAGGACTTGAACGGGAGCCATATAGGCTGCCTTCTTCCTCCAAGGAAAAGCCACCAGTGATCAGGAGGGCCCACTGTGCACGGCTGTGCGGTCTCCAGTGCTGGTCCCAAGAGGAGGCCGGCTGTGGCCAGTGGCCTGTGGGGGCTGTCACCAGCTGCACAGGCTTCCCCTCACCAACCTCTGTTTACATCTTTGGGATTACCCTGGGCATTGTGAGTTGCACCCAAGTCACTAGCACAATTGCTGTGTATTCTGGGGGAAGGGGGAAGCTCCATTCAGAAGCAGTCTGGGCAAATGCTCCTACCCCCATGAAACCCTCAAAGTCCTCTGTGTCTACTCTGGGGGTGGGAATATCCCAGCCTGGTCTTAGTATTTACAGGAGTTTTAACGCTCGCCACCCACACTGTGTTCTGGGCAGGGACTGGTGGCGTGTCCCCAGGACTGGCCTTCTGCCCCCTACACAGTGCCCACGAACCCATATTTCCCCAGATGTCTCCAGAAAGACCAGACCGCTGAGGTTCAAGCGGTAAGCCTGGTTGGCACCTCTCAGCTCCCTTGTGGATGCAGGTGTGGGGCAGAGCAGGTCCCAGACCAGGACAGCGGGGCTGTGGGAGGGAAGGGACTGCTCAGGGATGGCAGCCACAGGCCAGGGTCCTGGGAATTCTGGATGATGAGGGAAGGGATGGGGGTCACTGGAAAGCACTAGCCTCCTAGAGACTGCTGAGAAGGAGACTATGATATGTCGACCTGATTTCACCTCTTGTACCAAAAAGAACAGCAGTTTTAATTTTGAGAGAGAAAGTTATTAGTGTAAAGAGTTTTAAATGTGGCATGATTTTAAAGAAAAAAAAATGGCTCACATGGAAAGAAGTATTTGGCCCTAGTGCTGGCTTTGTTTCCTCCCACTGGCTCAGGGTCGTGCTTCTGGGCCTGCAGAAGGGTGGCGGGACCACTCTTCCGACCCCAAAACACACTCCCACACAGACACCAGAGACCAAGAGAGACTTAATTATGGTTATGGAACCAAAGAGACACCTTATCAGCTTTGTAGTATGAAAACAGCCATCTGGGAGGAGCTGGAGAGGCAGAGGGCCTGGCAGGGCGCCAAGCTCTTCACATTGTCAGCGACGGACAGGACAGACTGACTGCTCCTAGATGTGTGGGGATCAGTGAGCACAGCGCAGTTCTCCTCCTGGGAGGCACCTGCGCTGTCCTGCTGCAGATATGGGTTTACTCTTGTCTTGTTTTCAGATGTTCTCTCTCGGACATGGGGGCCACCCCTCTTGTTTGTTGGCATCTTCTCTGTGCCTTTATTTGCCAAGACCTGCTTCTAATGTTCACTGGAGAACAGCTTTTCTCCATTACAACCCATTATCCCCAAACTCTTAGGCAGTGTTATGGATATCGGCTTAAAAAATTACCTGGAGTCACCCCACCCCTGCCAACCAAAAACAAAACAAAGCAAAAACCAAATAGCCAGAGGATTCCTGATAAAATAGAAACTAGTTCCCAAAGAAATCTCATCTAAAAATATAGCAATTTCCGCTCTCCCCTCATTGTAGGAGGGTGTACTGGAGGACAAACTGGGACCTACATCCAGGTGACTGTTATTTCCAATCCCTCTTCTGTGTTATTCCCTGGAATTATTCAAAAATAGGTAGAAAAAGAAAATCTGTGACAATAGAGAGGTGGGTCTTAAAAAGAAATGTGCATATAGGTAGGTCTTCCCAGCTAGGCAAAACCATTTTCTGCACAAATCATTCAGGTAAGCCAGGATAAAAGGTATATCGATGATGAGGGAACTCAGGACAAAGCTCTCTGGGCTGGGTATTGTTGCTGATGGATCTTAAAAAGATTGTGCTAGAAGATTCTGTGAGCTGTCTCAACTGTGTCATTATTCCCTTGATCTCTGAAGTGCTTTCAACTCCCCAGAATGGAGTATGGGGCTTCTGGAAGGGCTGTGGCGGCAGTTCAGTGACTGGGGCTTCCTGCCCAGGGCTACATGTGACCCCATTAGAATGGCCAATGAGGAACAGATCCTGTCTGCCCCACATGTGCTTGATCTCATTCTCCATGGGCAGCAGTGAGAATTGCATAACGGCATTATTAAGTATCCCAGAATTACAATTAATTCTAATTAGCCAATAAAATCTCAGTGCACTAAAATCTTGATGAACCAGAACTGAGATAGCCAGAATTGCCATGTTGTATTGCACTCTTCAGAGAAAGAGACAGAGCAAGCAAGAATGTAATCTAAAACCAAATTATAACAGAAATTCCAGGCAACGTTCTGGGACTGATATATATCTATGTTAGTCTAATACTACTCTCATCTGTAATGCAGGACACACTCAAATCTGCCTGTGTGGACTTGGCTTTGGCTGCCTGGCTCCCTTCGTCTGCCAGGTCCAACTTGTCCTCACCCCTCCCCATCCTGGAGGTGGCAGGTTTCCTGCCTTCCTCATGGAGGTCCTCCCTCCCAGCCTACATTTAAGCCTGGGTCTAAACTGCTTGTTCTCATTCCAAACACTGGGTTGCAGGCCTGGCCCTGATTCTCTGATCTTTGTTTTCATTGTCTTGTACAAGTACACCACTCCTGCCATATATAGTGATTAGGATAAGACATACCTCCCACCCGCACCCCCCATTCCAATACCCAAGCATCCCATAGTCACAGCCCCTAAATCTCAAGAAACACTAGCGGTGAGGTGGGCGGGCCCCTCAGGAGGCGTGGGGTGTGAGGTAGCTCTGGGACACCCTCAAGGTGGGCAAACTCTGAACAGGACGGTCCCTGCAGCCCCATCCCGCCTATCTCCCACACAGAGGGAAAAGGAGGCATCACTCTGACTGCTCACCCTGGACTGTACAGAGTCTGTTTGACCATGGCCGGCACCTCCTCTCCCCATTATTGTCCAGGTTAACATGGCAATCTTCCCTTCGCCCCCCTGACACTGGCCCTTCTGTATGGCACACTGGGCAGTTAGTTCTGGCATTTCTGACCACACCTCTACCACCCACTTCCTGGACTGTGAATCACCATGCACCCAGGAGGGCCATCAGAGAAAGGCTGTCCTTTGGAGGGCAAGGTCTCAGAGCTGGGGCTGGAGCAAAGGTGGTGAAGCCAAGCAGGCACCCCTTGCCTGGGACACCCCAAATCACATCCCAGGGCCAGTTGCCCCATCTAAAAGTGAAACTTTCCCACAGTCCTTTCTGGTGCGGAGTCTGTCAGTGAACTGGCCCCCATGGGTCTCCGCCCACTCCTCCTGACCCCATACCCACACAAAGTTCAAGAGGAGCTCTTGGCGAGAGAGACCCCCTCAGATAAACGACCTTCCCATCAAACAATACCAAGACCCCAAAAGGCAGCAAGGACCTTCCTCGGCCTCGGGTGTTTAGAACCCAAATGAGCTAAAAATGATTGATCAGTGGTACTGAGGACATTAAAGAGTGCCCCGTCCTAAGCAAGTTCAAAAGAGCATTAGGCGTGGGCACCTGGGTGGTGCAGTCAGGCATCTGACTTAAGTTTCAGCTCAGATCATGGTCTCAGGGATTGTAAAATCAAATTGGGCTCCGCGCTCAGCGGAGAGTTTGCTTGAGGACTCTCCCTCTGCTCCCCCCCCCCCCCCCCATCATGCTCTCTGTCTCTCCAATAAATAAATCTTTTTTTTTTTTTTAAATCGTGTGTTTATTTAGGAAAACACAGTTCTTGTGACGTCCTTGTTGGAGAAGCCTTACGCTAAAAATACAGAACTGCAAGCACCGTGCGCGTGGCGGCCTCACTTAGATGCACAAACGCAAACACCAGACCTGGACGTGCCGCGCACCCGCAGAGCGGAGCGCAGTGCTGCCGCAGAAATGGCCCCGCTCAGGTGCGGGTCCGTGCATGCGCAGAGCCTAAGGCAGGCGGACGGACAGACGGCTGGGACGGAGAAGCTGTGGGCAAGGGCAGAGTGTGGTGCCGGAGCCGCACAGCACCCGCGGCTGTCGTAGGGTGGGGGGAGGCCGGCGCACCCGCGAAGCCGCACAGCGGGGCTACTCAGAGACGTTAGGGGGCGGAGAGCGAAGCCTGCGCGCCCGCGCGCCAGCACGGAGACACCGGCGGCAGCGGAACAAGATGGTGGTCGGGAAGGCTGAGGGGTGGGCCCTTTGTAGGCGGAAACCCAGGTACAGCGTGTGCCTCCTAACTGGGCGGGCCAAGAGCCCTCCCTTGAGTTGCCCGGTGCACGCGGGGGCTCCGCGAGCGACTCAGCGTGCCGGTGGAGAGAGGCGAGGAGGACGGCGCTGCGCAGGCGCAGTGTGGCGGCAGGCCCGGCGCATGCGCGGACTGTGGACCAGCCACCGAGGCCGGCCCTCGGTCCCCTGGCGTGCGTTGCCAGTCTCCGCCGCCCGTTCCGCTTCCGCAGGTATTTATTGGTGCGTGCAGCGAGGCTGCCCCAGCCAGGAGCCTGCGTCCAGGACCAGCCCCGCCTTTGAGCCTCAGGGTCCGCGTAGGCCTATGACGCCATCGGGAGGCGACGGGAAACCCACGCGTCCGTGCCCTGTCACCTCGCGAGAAGGAGACTCCCGCTTCCCGCGAACGTGGCGCGCGTCTGGCTGTCGGGCGGTGGCCACCGGCGCCTTCCCCTCCCCTGCTGTCCCCGCCCGAGAGCGGCCTCAGCTTTCCCCTGGCGCGGGGAACAGGCGGGGGCCGCGGTGGAGGCGGCCGTCTGCGTGTTCAGAAATGGGGTGGGCGGCCTTCCCCCCTCAGGTTCTCCCCCGCGTTCCTCTCATTCTGCTTACGTTCCCCTCAGATTCTTTTCCGCGTTCCCCTCACATTCTCCTCACGTTCAGCTCATATTGTCCTCGCGTTCCTCTCTCGTATCCTCCACGTCCCCCTCACGTTCCCCTCACGTCGCCATCACCTCCCCCTCACGTTCCCCTCACTTTCCTCCTCATGTTCCCCTCACGTTCCTCCTCATGTTCCCTTCAGGTCGCCATTATCTCCCCCTCACATCCCCCTCAGGTGTCCTTCATGTTCCCCCATGTTCCCCTCATGTCGCCATCATGTCCTTCTCATATTCCCATCATGTTCCTCATCACGTTGCCCCCATGTTCCCCTCATGTCGCCATCACGTTCCTGTCACGTTCCCCTCACACCCCCTCACCATGGTCCTCTGGGGGCCTGTCCCATGTGGGGGTCTTGGAATTCGATTTTATGACCAGTCCTTACCAGCCGCTTGGTTGAGAGAAGTATGTCCTCAGTCTGTTTTGTGGTGGTTTCTAGTCGCGAGTGTAGACGAGCATTCTAAAGGATCCTTTCTTCACCCTTTGCCTTCTGAACGTTGGGCCTGTGCAACCCGCGTGCGGCCCTCGGCCTGCTGCTCACCGCCTCCCCCAGGGAGCTGTTGTCACCGGTGAGCCCGGGGTCGAGGTCTCAGGTGAGCGCGGGGTTTGTTACCTTTTCGTCTCCATTACCGCCTCCGAAGGGTTAATTGGAGTTGGCGGGTCGCGGCAGACGGTCATGCTCAGTATATGACGGGTGTCAAAGTAACGACACTGTTCTTTTGTATCCCCTGTAAGAGGGGCGAGGTGTCAGAGGCCACAGCTTCCGACAGAGTCCGTGCACCCGTGAACGAGGGCCGTGTGCTGCCCGGGCCAGGACCTCCAGCCCCAGCTCGCCTGCAGGGACGGGTGTCCCAGTGATGCAGGTCTGCCCAGGTCTGCTGGGCTCCTCACTTTTGCCATCGCCGTGCTCTCCCCCATGGCCGTGCTGTCCCCCGTCGCCTGGCTCTCCCGCATCGCCGTGCGCGCCCCCATCGCCTTGCTCCCCCCTATGGCCGTGCTCCCCCTATCGCTGTGCTCCCCCCATGGCCATTCGTCCCCCCATTGCCGTGTGCCCTCTCATCGCCGTGCTCCCGCCTATGGCAGTGCTCTCCTTCATTGCGGGGCACGCACCCCCACCATCGACTTGCTCCTCCCTATCGCTGTGCTCTCCCTCATTGCTGGGCTCCCCCCCATCGCTTTGCTCCCCCTCATCGCCTGGCTTCACCCTGTTGCTGTGCTCTCCCTCGTTGTCGTGCTCCCCCCATCACCATGCTCTCCCTCATCACCCGGCTCCCCCACATCGCAACCCCCACCCCCGCCGCCATCACCGGGCTCCCCCATCATTGCTTTGCTCTCCCCTCATTGCATAGCTCCCCCCCATTGCCCGGCTCCCATCTCCCTGGTGACCTTTTGTGGTCTCTCGGTTCTCCCTCGGCACTGGGAGCTGCACTTCATATGGCATCTCTCTGTACCCTTTCCTGGTCCTGGAGAGGGCATGGATCTCTCCTCTGTGGGCACACTGTGCCTCAGTTACTGAGGCCACTCTGTGTGTGTGTGTGTGTGTGTGTGTGTGTGTGTGTGTACACGTATGCTGTGTCTCATCTATACTCCAGCCTCTGTTCACCCAATGCCCAGAGCTCACAGACACAGTAAACACTTGTTGCCTGACGAGCTGAGTGGATGAGGGAACAAGTGTAGTTTTCTGAGTTTTTGTTCTGCTCAGTACAGGACATAGCAGCAAAGCAGGCAACTGCAGAGAGGGAAGCAGCTGTTGGTGTGGTCCAGACAGCCTCCAAGACCATAGCACACACGGCAAAGGTGTGACTCGGTTGGTGGTGCTGCTGCAGAGGAGGGGAGTTACTTGACAAAGAAATGGTATTTACGTCTTTTTTAAGATCAGCTCTGTTGGGGTATAACTTACGCAGCCACTTTACATGTACATTTTGACAAACTCCGGCACATGGGAGCACCCATGGAACCACGACTACAGTTGAGATCTGGAACTTCTCCCTCACCAGAGATGTTCCCATGAGCTCCTTCCCAACCAGTCCCTCCTGCCTCAGTCCCAGGTGCCTCCGATTCTCTTGTTCTCCCTGTGGAGAGTTGTCCTGTGGTTCATGCACCTGCTGCACAGGGAGCCAATGACTGAAACTCTGGCTTTGAAGCACAGCAAGCTTTATTATCATAAGGGAAGGGGTCATTCCCAAATCTGCTTTGCCTTGTTGAATCTAGGGGTAGTTTACATATGACTGGTTAGGAATGTGAGTATGTGAAGGGAATTTTATGGGTTTCTTGAAACTTGAGGGGACAGTCTTTTTTTTTTTTTTTTAAAGATTTTATTTATTTATTTGACAGAGTGAGAGAGTACAAGCAGGCAGAGCAGCAGGCACAGTGAGAGGGAGAAGCAGACTCCCTGCTGAGCAGGGAACCTGACGTGGGACTCGATCCCAGTATCCTGGGATCATGACCTGAGCCCAAGGCAGACGCTTAACTAACTGAGCCCTCCAGGCACCCTGAGGGGGCAGTTTTGAAACCACTGATGGTAAACATTCTTTCAGACAGTGAGGCACCATCTAGGACTGGTATACATCAGATAGTTTTAAGAAAAATGTTATCATCTGTTTTTTTTATCAGATTTGTATAATCAGTTGCAAACAAGGGTTAGAGTGACAGGGACAAAGATAATGATAAGTCATGCACAGGGCTTAAGGAAACACAAAACAACAGAACATGGGGCTAGGTTAATAAGACAACTATAGTACAACTTACGATTGCAGAACAGGTCCCAGGACCAAGTGTTTGGCCTCACTTACTGTAATTTCAAATACATGGAATCCTACAGCAGGTACTGGTTTTTGGTTTATTCGCTCAGCACGTCTCTGCTATTAACTGGTCCCATTATATTGCTAAGTGCTGTCAGGCAAGTGTTGTAGCCTTCCTGCTGATGAGCATATGGGTGTTTCACATTTGGGCTGTGGACACTTCCGTTCAGGCCTTTGTTTGGATGTATGTGTTCTTTTCTCTCGGGTAAATTATTTGCAGGGGAAGCCACTGTGTCATATGGCGAGTCTTTGTGTAGTATCTTTTTTTAAAAAGATTTTATTTATTTATTTTACAGACAGAGATCACAAGTAGGCAGAGAGGCAGGCAGAGAGAGAGGGGGAAGCAGGCTCCCTGCTGAGCAGAGAGCCTGATATGGGGCTTGATCCCAGGACCCTGGGATCATGACCTGAGCTGAAAGCAGAGGCTTTAACCCACTGAGCCACCCAGGCGCCCCTTTTGTGTAGTATCTTAAGCTTCCAACCTGTTTCTGTTATTGATAAATTGGACTTCACTACAGTGTAAAGGGGCTCACTATAATAAGATGCCACTAGACCATGCAGCACAGACAGGGATGTGGAGTGTAAAATGGTAGAGGCACTCTGGGAAAAGTTCTGGCAATTTCTTACAGAACTAAGTACCGATCTACCTTGTGAGTCGGTAATTCTACTCTTAGGTATTTAGCCATGTCTGAAAAGGACTTGTACAAAAATGTTTACAACAACTTTGTTCATGGGATGCCTGGGTGGCTCAGTGGGTTAAGCCTCTGCCTTTGCCTCAGGTCATGATCTCAGGGTCCTGGAATCAAGCCCCGCATCTGGCTCTCTGCTGGGTGGGGAGTCTGCTTCCCCCCCCCCTCTGCCTACTTGTGATCTCTGTCAAATGAATAAATAAAATCTTAAAAAAACCACAAAACTTTGTTTATAATAACCAAACTTGGAAACAGCCCTTGTGCCCATGTAGAGAATGGCTGAATTGTGTTCTATCCATATAGCAGGTGGTTATTCAGCAGTAGAAGGAAAAGAGCTATGATATGCAGAATGCAATCTTTTTTTTTTTTTTTAATAGATTTTATTTATTTGACAGAGATCACAAGTAGGCAGAGAGAGAGTGGGGGAAGCAGGCTCACCACTGAGCAGAGAGCCCAACTCGGGGCTCGATCCCAGGACCCCCGGATCATGACCCGAGCCAAAGGCAGAAGCTTCAACCCACTGAGCCACCCAGGCGCCCCTGCAGAATGCAGTCTTAAAGGAGGACATCACATATGATACCAGTTACATAAATCTGACCAGAGAACTCTGGTGAGGAAGATTCAGGAAAACGGAACAGGTTGACAATAGGATATTTCAAGTATTTGTTCTAGAAATTCTAAAAGGCTTTGGAAATCCTAGCACATACCTATAGTTAGCCACACTTGCTAGTGTGTCCACTGTGTTTTGACTTTATTTCAGCTTGTTGGAGTCACCCTGATGATCTTGTGCACCAAGCGTGCTCAGACTGTGTGGACTGGTTACTTGATAATGAGAATTGCAGAGAGTCATTACCTCTTAGGAGATATTTGGTGGACTCCACATCTTAACATGTGTGTGAGGTTCATTCATGGGTGAGAAATGAGGAAGGGGCACTGGTCTTGGGGAGCAGATGAGGGGCAACTCCCAGAAGTGACCTCACCCCAGTGTGACAGTGATGGGGGGGGGTTTACTCATGCTGGGAGTGGTGCCTGGGGCTGGGGAGACCACAGGACCACCTCCAGCTCCTACAGACCCTTTTTGCAGATGGAAGAATGCCTCCACCGAGGAGATGGCCAGAAAATGCGTGTTCATTCCAGGCAGGTGTGCCCCGCTGGGCAAGACAGGGTTAGTCCTTAGGGGTGGAGGCAGACCAATAAATGGGTACACAAAGGCTGGGAGTGGTTTCAGTTAGCACAGAGAGAGACCTGAGGAATGGAGCTTGTGACAAATGGCTGGTGTGGCATGATGGCTGTGAACGGGAAGCTTAAAAGGTGCAAACCAGTTTGGTGTAGTGGATAGTTGTTAATGACTTCAGTTTTTCCCATTTTTGCTTTAGTTCATCCTGGGTCTCTTTTTCCTTTTTTGTGGTTGTTTGATGGGATCATTTTGAACTAGATCAGGCTGGCCAGGGACTAGTCCTACCCAAGTGATGCTTGTTGGTTGGGTAGGGTGTAAGAGCACAGGAGTCTGCTCTTCTGCCGCCGAGGGAGGTGCCAGTCTCCCTTTGACCCCACTCACAGCCCTGGTGGGTTTTTTTTTTTTTCTTAGATTATATTTATTACCACTTTTTAATTGTTTTTTATTTTTTATTTTTTTAAAGCTTTCTGTGTTCTTTTTTAGATTTTATTTATTTATTTGACAGACAGAGATCACAAGTAGGCAGAGAGAGGAAGGGAAGCAGGCTTCCTGCTGAGCTGTGAGCCCAATGCAGGGCTTGATCCCAGGACCCTGGGATCATGACCTGAGCCGAAGGCAGAGGCTTTAACCCACTGAGCCACCCAGGCGCCCCACTTTTTAATTATTTTTTAAAGATTTTATTTCTTTTTGGATGCACATGCAAGAGAGAACAAGCATAAGCAGGAGGAGGGGCACAGGCAGAAGGAGAGGGAGAGGGAGAAGCAGACTCCCCCTTGACAAGGAGCCTGAACTGGGACTCGGACCCTGGGATCATGATCTGAGCCAAAGGCAGACGCTTAAGCAGCTGAGTGCCCCAGGCTCTCTCAGCCCTGCATTCTTGATAAAGGGAAATACCAGCTTCACTCATTGCCCCGAACCTGCAGGTTTGCTTGGGCAGTAGAGAGGTGGCTACAGGTGCAAGTACAGTGTCCCAGGGAGCCCCAGGTCCTTCTATGAGCTTAAGGAGAATTTTCTTTCTTCGTTTTTTCTTTTAGAGATGGAGGTGGGGGAAGGAAGGCCGGGGAGGGGAGAATCTTAAGCAGGCTTCATGCCCAGTACAGAGCCCAAAGTGGTGCTCTATCTCATAATCCTGAGCCGAAATCAGGGGTCAAATGCTTGACCAAATGAGCCACTCAGGCACCCCAGGGAGAACATTTTCTCAGCAGAGCTCACTACAAATCAACAGAAATGGAGTGTGGTGGGGATGCTTTGACATTAAAATATGTGGAGGAATGCTCTAGTGTTCACTTAGGATATTTTGGAAAGAAATCAGGTGATCTCTTGTAGCGTAGGTCAGGGCATCTTGGTGAAGAAAGAATCACCATAGAGCCTTTTGACACTCAGGGTTGTGTAAATCATGTAACACTGCACGTTGGTGCTTGCCATTCTCTGTTCTAGCCATCTGCCTACCTCTGTAGGTAGATCACAAAACTCCTTTCCCTTCTGTCTTCCTGCTCTCTGATTTGGGAGTTTCTTTTGCAGAGGATGGGGACCCTGCAGTGTCTGAGAAAATAAACTGGACCATGCATAGGATGTTGGCCAGTGGTCCTGCGTAGTGGAGATGCTCCCCTGCACACAGGGTTGCCTTCAGTGACACGAGGCAACCAAGCTGAAAAAGAGTCTCTGCCATTTCTTTTAGTCTAAAAGGCCTCCACTAAGTGAGGATTCAGAAATGTGCACGGATGTGGCCACCTGGCCTCCTCAGGGGTGATGTGATGATGGCTGAGGGGGTCCACAGAGGCACAGGTGCGTTGTTGCACAGACATTCCCAGTCCCTGCCGCCCACATTCTTGGACAGGCTGTGCTCATATTGCATGCCCTTGGCTTTCTTTCCACACCCTGAGAATCATCCCAAGGTCTTATCCCATGTCTAGACTCAGGAATGCTAAGATGAAACCACAGCCCTATACACGTTCCTCCTCCCTCTGGAGGGGCTGACTTCTTCGATACCAAGCAGAGTGCTAGCCACAGCAGTCAGGCTTGTCTGGACGTGGTCAGAGTCAGGCCACAAGTCCCTGCACCTCAGCCTTGCAGACTCACAGGGCACACACCCAAAGTCCTGTCTAAATCTTGCATACGTATTCCAAGTCTTCTCTCCAAATCGTCAAAAGTTTAACTTTTTTTTTTTTTTTTAAGGCAGAGATCACAAGCAGGCAGAGAGATAGAGGGGAAGCAGGCTCCCCACCGAGCAGAGAGCCCGATGCAAGGCTGCATCCCAGGACCCTGAGATCATGACCTGAGCCGAAGGTAGAGGCTTAATCCACTGAGCCACCCAGGCGCCCTGGAAGATTAGCTTTAATACGAAATGATGACCAGCAATTTGAAAACTAGACAGAGGCCCCTCTGGAAAGGCTGTAATCCTGGCGATGCCAACACCAAAAAGGGACCTGGTCAGGTAAAGTAGCTATCGTTGCTCTGTCTCCACTGTGTGTGACCTGCTCCCTTTGAAGGACAGCATTCCTGCACATGCTCTAATGAGTCAGAGTGGTCTCTGCTGACCAGAGGCTCCAGCTGCTTGGGAGGGAGGGGGAGAGCACCCTGTAGCTGCTCTCCCAGGATGGCCCATGGGCACGGGGTCCCTATGTGGTGGTATGTGGGGGTTTGTGCTCAGTCACCTCCCATAAGGGTTATCTTGAAAAAATGATCAGTAGGTAGTCTGGGCACCTATGTTTCATCCCACCTCACCTGCACAAGCAGCTCTGGGAACTTTCTGGTGCCCTCTTGACCAGAATCTCCAAAGGGGGTCCCTCTTGTGGCTCCCCTGGCCTTGCTGTTTCCGGACATCTCAACACATTGACCTCCTTGCTTTCCCTGGTCCCTGACCCTGGGATCCTGGAAGTGCATGGATTAACGCAGAGCAGCTGCAGAGGGAGAGGACTGCAGGCCACAGAGCCAAACCTGGTATCAGCAGATGGCCAAGAGAAGGCCCAACTATGCTGGTTCTATGCGGAGTGTATGCTGAGCCCTAACATTGTTGGGAGGGTTACACTAGCACAGGTGACCCCCCACCCCAAAAGAAATGGACCTGCACCCAGCACGTCTTCACAATTTGTTCCTTTATCCCATCAATCAATGAAGTGTCTGTCTTCACTGGGATGTGGTGAAAGCTTCACTGCATTCCTTTCAGGCACCTTCTGGGTCCTGGGGTGAGGCCAGAATCAGCCCTTCATGCGGGGCTGGGCTCTCAAGCCAAGGCCTGGAACTCAGTCTCTCTTCCCTGGGGAGCCTACTTGAGGGGTCTTCTTGTCTCCATTCCTGAAAAGAGTGAATCTGTGCCATCAGATCTCACAGAGTCCCCAGTAGAGTCTAAACTTCAGGGTGGGCAGAGTCTCACAGTGGCTAGAAAACTCCTCTCTTGGGAGATGAAGGATGGGAAGTGACCCCTGGGAGAGCATTGCTTTCAGCTGCCCAGAACACTAGCCTGGGTTCCATCCTCTGCTCCCTGTAAGTGTGGGTCAGTCTGGGCCTCTGAGGGGCCCAAGGGCAGTACAGTGTCCCTGCCAGAGATGTGCCAGGATCCCAGACCCAGGAGGGCCACCCCGGTCTCCAGGGCTGCAACCATCTGCCCCTGGCCTCATACTCTCACTTGCAAGTGGGCTTCACCCTCTGTGTCGTGCCTGGGCTTTCAGAGAAGGCACTGACTGTCTTATGTATGCGGGACTCCCTCCAGAAGTCAACACCGTGCATGAGAACTTGAACATGTCCCAAGGAAACCCCGTGAAAGCAAAGCAGTGCCTCTGGCCACAGTAAGCCTGCCCTGGGTCCTTCCCTGCAGTACTCACTAAGAGAAAGCTGCAGTCCTCGTCAGCCTGGTACTTGGGTTTCTGCAGCACTGCCCCCACCCCACCCAGGGCCTGGGGGCTTGGTTCTGAGGGAAGGATGAGAAGGGAAGTTTGAGGCAGATGCAGAGGGGAGAGAGGGGGCCTCACAGCCCCCATTTCCTTCTGTGATCATCACTGCAGATCATCCACAGTCAGAGGCCACATGTCTGATTGGAGCAGATGTAACTGCTAACAGAGGTGACCCCCTGCCCAGCAAGGAGGCCCACCTGGGTGGCCTTCCAGGAGTCACATCATGGCCCTGGGTGTCCTGAGAGAAAGCTGGAGACAGCAGGCAGGCTTCCCCTCTGGGTCCTGGGCACTGGTCACCCATCATGAAAGGAAGGTGAGTGTGGGCTTCTGCTGTCTTTCTCTACCTTGTTAGAATTCAAATTTCTTAAAAAAAAATTATTTATTTATTTGACAAAGACAGTGAGAGGGAACACAAGTAGGGGGAGGGGCAGAGGGAGAAGCAGGCTTCCCGCCGAGCAGGGAGCCTGAAGCGGGCCTTGATCTCAGGACCTTGACATCATGGCCCAAGCCAAAGGCAGATGTGTCACTGGCTGAGTCACACAGGCGCCCCTACCATGTTAGAATTCTAAAAGATGGGACCTTTTCTGTATTTAGGCAGCTCTCCAGGACCTTTGTGTGCCCTCAACTTTAGTCAACTTTCTAATTGGAAAAGTTCTTACTCTAAGGTGGCTGGTATTTTCCTTTCATGTAGGATCCTGCTCCCAATCCCTGATACTGATGAAAATTATTAAATTTTATTTTATTTAAAATACATTTATTCCTGGTACACCTGGAAGAGTTGGTTCAGTGTCCAACTCTTGATTTTGGTTCAGGTCACGATCTCAGGGTCGTGGGGTCTGGTGGGCTTCATGCTCAGCATGAAGTCGGCTTAAGATTCTCTCCCTCTGCCTTTTCCCCCGTGCTTGTGCATGCGCCATTTCTCTCTCTCTCTCTCTCTCTCTCAGTGTTTCTAAAATAAATAAATCTTGGAAATGCATTTATTTTTTCATTGTGACAGTAACAGAAGGAGTATTTTTCCAAAACTAGAAGGATCTGACAGTTAATTTTAAAAGCTGGTGAAAATAGGTAATAAATAAGGAGCAAACATACTTTACATATATTTTTTACTTAAAATCTGTAGCTGTGCATTAATTTTTAACTAAGTTTATTGAGATACACTTTTCACACAGTGAAACCTTCAGGTTTTGACACCTCATGTTGGTAAGTTTTGACAAATGTAGAACGTCGGTAAAGGTACGTAACAGTTCCATTGCTCCAGAAAGTCCCCTCTTGCCTTGCTGGTCAGTACCCTGCCCAGAGGCCACGGCACCACTGGCCGCCATCCCCAGGTGGCCAGTTCTAGCTCCAGTTGCCACTCTGGATGTTTCTGTACAGGGTTGAGGGCTTTGAGTAAGTACCGGTCTCAGGACTGGGTTTTTAGTCTCCGGTTTTAGTATAAACCACATTCTTAATTTGTCTTCCTAAGATGTACAGTTTCAGTATTTTTCCTCAAGTGGACTGAGAAACCGAGTGCATTTGTAAAGAAATTGAAGACCAGAATTCTTCCAAATATTCAAAAATTATTTTCTGTTTAAGAGTTGTCTTGCCTATACCTAATTCAAAATCAGTTTTTAAAACAACTTCATAGGTGCTTGGTGGCTCAGTGGGTTAAAGCCTCTGCCTTAGGCTCGGGTGATGATCCCAGGGTCCTGGGATTGAGCCCCGCATTGGGCTCTTTACTCAGTGGGGAGCCTGCTTCCCCCCCCCTCTCTGCCTGCCTCTTTGCCTACTTGTGATCTCTGTCAAACAAATAAAATCTTTAAAAAAAAATAAAACAACTTCAACTCACCTATATCTTGATTCTCTAAATCATTTATCTTAATCATCATAGAAACAGTTTTCTTTCATTTTACATTAACAGGTAGTTGGTTTATATAATCAAACAAGCTATGTGGTAGGGAGAATGTGAACAGGTGGCATAAACAGGTTTAGGAGCAAACTGAGGTGTGCTAGCCGAGGTCACAGTGGAAAGTGGTCTGCTGCTTTTCGCTGAGCCCGTAACCCCGTGGGTGGTAGAGCAGAGGTGGGACTGTTGCAGGTGCTTACATACAAAAACATGCAGATGGACGAGAACAGACATGGACGTGGTGCTGCTCCCCACAGTGTCTGTTGTCAGCATGTTTCCAGATAGTTTTCCAGTCTCACGAATGCAGTCATGGACGTGGAGTTGACATTATTGCCTGGTTGGAGGGAACAGCCTGTGTGTACAACTGCAGGTGGGGGCCCCCAGCAGGCTACTCAGAGCTCACTGAGAGCTCACATACTCCTGGCTGTGGTTCATTACAGCAGAAGGATACAGGTTAAAATAACCCAACGAGAAGACCCAGAGTCCAGACTCGGAGCTCCCAGCCGTCTGTGGGCAGCGCTCCCTCCTGCCTTCCATAGTCTTTCCTGGGTCTCCGTCATCTCCTGCTCTTGTGCCTGACCTGTCTCCAGCCCCTCTGGAGGGTGCCTCAAAACCCCCATCCTAAGTCACAGACTTCCTTGTGGGGCCCAGGGGCCACAGGCAAACAAAGGCATTGTGGGGCTTAGCCATCCCCCCTCAGGATCTGAGGGCAAGGCCAAGCCTGTCTTTGGATGAGGTTAAGTTCTTTACCATACAGTCCTATACAAATTCTTTCTTCCCTTGGAAAATGGAATCACACCATACATTTTATTTTGCAATCTCCTTTTCCTGTTTTCTACATGGATCCCTTTCCTTGGTCCAGAGAAATTTTTGGGCATCATCATCTTATAGATTCATGGCATGACAGCTTTGTTCACCTAGGCTTTCTCGAATTTTCCATCACTATCTGCTCACTCTGGCAGCTTTTTAGGAAGAGAATTTGTATACTGGCAAGTGAATGTGGATGGGTGTCAGTCGGGTTCAGGAGCAGACCCTGATATGAGGAATTTTTGAAAGGGAGGTAAAGGGCATGTTCCCTGGGAGACATGGTATTGAGGAGCAGGGAGTGACTTGGGCTCCATCTCATGAAGGAACTCTGGTGACTGCAGGTCACAGCTCACAGGTGTCCCTATCTAGTGGCAAGGGTGTTCAGGTTCATAACCTTCCTGTCAATGGCCAGTTAAGGGTTGTAATTCCCAGACAGTTCCATCCCTCCAGGAGCTCAGGGGAAGGGGGTTCTTGTGACCATAGGGCAGCCCTCTATTAAATATTTAGAAGCTGGATGTTGGGAGTGAAAGACATGGAGCTTAGGTATGTAAAAACGGTAGACGGACAGCTGGAAATGCAGGAAGAACATGGATGGCATCTACTGTAATTAGATCCAAAGAGAACATGACATTCAGAGGGCCACAATACTTACCTCCTGGAGTAAGTGGAAACTCTCGGTGGAATCCCCTAACCTCAGGTCCTAGTGGGGTGAGCACCTAAACCAGAAGCAGAAGCTCAGGGACCACCTGCCATCACCCCTGAGCCCTGGGCCAGGTTTGCTTTGGTGTTGGCCTCTGGTGCCCTGGGCAGAGATGCTGGGGAAGTGTCTTTACTCTGTTAGATCCCACACAAGCTCAGATTTTCCCCAGGGACTGTTAATAGACAAGTAGAACATGGTGGCAAAGATGAAGTGACTGCTGCTGCAGGAATACCCCTCCACCCATCGGATGGATTCTCTGTCCTCCCCACGCGCCCCACCCATCCCATCTTTCCTGTCCTACCCACCCCATCTTCTCCGTCCACCCTATGTGCCCCTCCTGTCCAATTTGGCATAAGGTTATTTGAGTGAAAGACACTTGGAAAACAGCAGGCACAAGAAGAACAGTCTTCCCTCTCTTTCCTTTCTGAGAGCAAGAGACAGTCCTGGGGAAGGGTACCACCCCTGCCCCAGGAGAAAAGCAGTGGCCTTGCCTTGCCTTAGCATCCCCTTGGGGATGGGAGTCCAGGCTAAGAGAGTTCTGAAACCTTACAGTAACTCCCATTCAGGTGTTTTGGATACTTTCCCACAGTTTCCTCTTTGTGCACACTGACATGAAACATGGTTTTGCCATTTCTCTGGGTCTTCATTCTTATGAGGGCTCCCACGTTATGGAAAACTTATACTAAGTAAACTAGTGCAGGCCCCTCCCCTCCGTCCTGCTCCCTGCTAATTCTCAGGCCAGGCTGGAGACTTCAAGAGGGCTGAGTGCTTTTCCTCCCTACGTCCTCAGTCCCAGAACAGCTTCAGCAGAAAATGGGAACTAGAAGACTGTGAGTGATCAGTGACCACAGCATTCTCATTTCTCCCACAGCCCTGCCCCAGGGAGCCTGTGAATCTTCCCTTCTGGCATGTGTGCTTTTGCTCACTGTGTTCTTTAGTCCATAGGCCGAGTTCTCAGAACACCTGTGTTTATTTGTCCCTGAATGTGGCCTTCTACCTCCAAATAGGACCCCAAGGAGAAAACAGGAAGGATTCATATACCCAGTTAAAATGCTGCACAAGCAATAGGCAAAGAACAGAGCAGCGATGTGATGAGACCATATATTCAATAACTACATAAAAAATTTAGGACCCTCAGGGCACCTGGGTGGCTTAGTCCTTTAAGCATCTGCCTTTGGCTCAGGTCATGATCTCAGCATCTTAAGGTCGAGCTCGACATTGGGCTTCCTGCTCAGTGGGGAGCCTGCTCCTCCCCGACTCGTGCTCTCTCTCTCTTGCTCTCTCTCAAATAAGTAAAATCTTTAAAAAAAATTAGGACCCTTAATGAGTAAAGAGCTTTGAGAGAGAAAATTCCGACAGACAGTGACATAGAAAGACGTGGACAATGCCTCACACATGAGGGAACGTAAATGACCACTTGGCCTGAGAGAAGGTTCCCCTGCACAAGCCATCAAATAAATGCAAATTGAAACAAGATTACTTTTTCTCTTATCAGAGGGGCAGAGATTAAAACATCATAATATCCCCTGTTGACAGGGGAGACTGGGAGGGATGCAGATGTGAATCCTATCTGCACCATTGGCCTCAGAAGGTGCTCAGCTGTGTGGATTGTCTTGCAGAGAAACATCAACCCTTGTCCAAAAACAAGAGAAAAGCATCTCTAATTCTTGTTATGGCCTTTCCAGAAAATACCGTAGGGGTTTATATTCATGGAATTGCTTCAGTTGCTTCTCTCTTTTGTCCCCCTCTCTGCATGAGTGGATCCCGTGGAGGTAGTCTCTTGTGTCCCTCTTCTCCCTGCACCTCTGGGGAAGCTGGGTGGATGTGGGCACTGGGCTCAGTCTTTACTGTGCGGACTTAGCCTGTCTGTTCCCCAGCCCATCACGACCTCACTCGTCATGAGAAAGGGGCCGTCGCCCTAAGCCCTTCCTGGGGCCTGGGGTCAGTGGTGGGGAAGGTGCTGAAATCTGTGCTTGCCAGCACTGCCCTTTATGTGTTTCTGTTCAGCCTCACTGCAAGGCTTCAGTTCTTGAAATCCTTTGTTTCAAGGATTTGGTGTGTTGTACATCAGAACCATCCCGAAGTTAGCAGAAAGCCAGACTCTTACAAAGGAAAAACCAGGTGAAGAAACAACCACTCTCCCAGGCTGCAGGGAGAGTGCTTTTGAGAAGTTCTGATCTATAAATATGAGTAGAGCAATGGCTTCTTAGCAGCCCCGGCACAGGGTGTTGGTCCATATCTTGGGGGAGATGCTGCCAGGCTGTGCCAATGCCCCATTTCTCCTCAGATTTTTGCCTTGTAGCCAGAAACAGTTATTATGGTGGTGTTTGTCTAGTGGTGACATTTTACTTCCTTCGTCCCATCTACGTTTACTAATGAGAGCTTTTCTGTAGGAAAACACTGTTCCTTCTTTCACATTTATGTATCTGTTTGGGTATTTATATCAGCATGGACTCCTAGATGTTTTTTGGTCTATAGGTGATTATCTAACACTGTCCTTATTAATTAATTCAGAACAAATGCAAAACCATTCGTTTTTCCTCAGATCATTCTAGCTTTGGTCATTTGGAGCTATTTCAAACTCCTTGATACTTACTTGGTGAAATTCTCAAAGCCAGACTTCTCAGACCTCCTGTGGGCAAGAGGAAGGAGGTGTGGGGACAGTTCCCCCAGGGGAGAGTGAGTTTCCAGACCTCTGGTCCCTGCAGAATTGATTTCTCGCATAGACACCAGAATCCACAGATAAACACTGATGGTAACAATCACAGTAAAAATGACCATTTATTGAGTGTGTCAGACAGTTTGGGTACATTTTCTTATTAAATCCTCATTATAAACCTAAGGTTTTAGTTTCTCTATCCTCATTTTATACATGAGGAAACCGAGTCTAGGAGCTATAAGACCTTGGCTGGTTCATCCGGTTGAAGGAGAGGGTTTCCTGGACCACGTGTCCATTCATTGTTGCTGTGCGGTCTCGCTCCGACCGGAAGTGGGGTCAGTGAGGATCATGCCTTGCTCACGTGCGTCCTTTCCAAAGGCTCTCCTCTTTGCAGGGCTGGAGCAGCTGATAAAAAAAGGATCTCTCTGTTTAGGCACTGGCTCCTCACTCCCAGTGGAGCTCCAGGACCTAAAAATAACCACATGTTTTCTGTTTTATACAGAAAAAAAATATGCAGTTTATTTTGTAATGTTTACTATTTCTGAAAGCCTGAATTTTTTCTACATGTATTTTTAAAATGTCTTTGGAGGTGTCCTTGGAGAAAGACACAATGCAGGTTTCGCAGGGGTTCCTCCACTCTCTAATCCAGAGTTCCAGGGAACAATTGCTGGAGACCAGATCTCTTGACCAAGAGACAGATTTTCAGGAAGCCTCCCAGTTGCAGATCAGAGAGGAAGAACAGCTCCTGAAGGAGCATGGGCTGTCCCTGTGTAAGAAGGGGCGCATAATCCCATGGCTAGAGGTTGACTGTGGGAGCCCAGGCCTCGGTGGTGCTGAGGGGTGAGTGAGAGATGGTAGTTGTTCAGCATCACTCTGGCTGCTGCCAGGCATGATCTTCGTGGAACGGGGGGAGGCATTTTGCTAGGCCTTTGTTTATGCTTCTTTGCTCCTGTAGGGAGTGTGGTGGGGAACTCAGTTGTTTCTAGGGCTCCCCCAGAGACAGCAAGCTAGGATGGTCATGGGCGGCTGGTGGTGCTCGGTGCTGTTCCCTGCCTTTCCTTCTCACTGAGACACTGGAAGGTTCAGAAATATATAAAGAACAAATGAAGTGGGGTGCCTGGGTGGCTCAGTGGGCTAAGGCTCTGCCTTTGGCTCAGGTCATGATCTCAGGGTCCTGGGATCGAACCCCGCATTGGGCTCTCTGCTCATCAGGGAGCCTGCTTCTCCCTCTGTCTCTCTGTCTGTCTGCTTCTCTGCCTATTTGTGAT
This sequence comes from Mustela putorius furo, assembly GCF_011764305.1. Taxonomy (NCBI): domain Eukaryota; kingdom Metazoa; phylum Chordata; class Mammalia; order Carnivora; family Mustelidae; genus Mustela; species Mustela putorius. The sequence goes on from NW_025421293.1 coordinate 15,482,267, forward strand.
CTCTCTGTCTCTGACAAGTAAATAAATAAAATCTTAAAAAAGGAGATTCCTTAAAAAAAAAAAAAAAAAGAACAAATGAAGTAAAAAGAGACACAAATTGCCCGTAGTACAGGAAGCTGGCACATGGCTGAGAGTCATAGACCACAGGGTATTTCTAGTGAGCAAAGAACAGTAGGACTGTGGGTGGGTGTGGGTGTGTGGGTGGCGGAAGAGGATCCCTGCCCATTCCAGGGACTGCAGAGGACAGGGTTGCCTGGATGTCTTCCAGGGAGCTCTCCTCTGTGGCCACCATGGGGGGGGGGCCCTTCCCATCAGGACCTCTCCTGCCACGTGGCTGGCACCAGCAGACCTGAGCAGAAGTGTCTGGGGCGTAGAGCCAGAGGTGGGCAGAGGCAGGAAGTAAGGGGGAACTATGTAGGTGAGAACGGTGGCAACAAAATGTGTCAAATGAACACGTGTCCTATAGAAAGTCCGTAGTAATTTGGAAAATGTGGTAGGGCCAAACTGAGACCGGATCCCAGTAATAACAACTTAGGAATTATTTGGAAAGGCAGAGGCATAATGTGGAAAATGCTCACAGTCTCACTGAGGTTACTAAAACATTCTGAGTGAAGGAGAAACACCATCTCCTGAAGGCAGAGACAGACTAGCAGGTGGATTCATTCTGGGTTTCAAAGATTCCATATAAGTCAAAACAAAATGATACCTAAATTTTCTAAACCTGCTAATGTGACTCAGAACTTATGTGGAGGAATAAGAGAAAACAGAACCACAAGTGTCCCAAGGGAAGAACAGCTAGGACAGAGATTATTTATCAGGTCTTAAAACAGAGTATAAAGTGACGATCACTCAGAATGGGTGCAAGAGGCATGGTCTGTGTCACTGGAAAAGCACAGATCAGTCTGAGAAGAATCCGAATTCGTGTAATCTACTAAATGCTTATGATATTATCAGTAGTCAATGAAGGGTTATTCAGTCAGTGATATGAGGCCAAGAAATAAGCTACATACATTAAAATTAGATGTTCTTATATCCCCTTAGAATATAATCAATTCTAGACAGATTTGATTTCCAAATAAAGCCACAAAAGAAGACTAAACAGAAGAATGTTTATCACCTCTAAGGTAAAAATTACATTCTTCAGAAAAATAGGTAAGAAAGCACACAAAAAGTGGAATCGGCATTGAAATTATAATTTAAGACAACAAAGATGAAAAACAGGAGGGTAGTTATAAAAATTTTTAGACCTACTCCCATCATATATAAGAATTTCTAAAAAATGATTATCATATCAAATGAGAAATGGACAAAAGATGTAAGGCAAACAATAATAGTAAACATGGAAAAATGCATCATTATTGATCAAATTGATAAAGCAGGTTTAGATCAGAAATTGTTATTGATTTTAAGAGGATTATAGGCAGTGTTGGTAAAGGAGGCATTTCCAAGTTCTTCTGGTGATGGTGGTGTGGAAAGATAAAAATTTTCTTCATCCTTAGTTAAGGAAATATGTTGAGTTGACCCCTCTTATTCTGCTTCCCTTTCTCGTTCAGTCCCTTCCTAAAGGATTCAAGGCCACTGTCTCTGGGGGCTGAGCTCAGGGGCCAGGGCAGGGCGAGGGGCATCCAGTGGGAGTGTGGCCAGCATGGTGGGTGATCGCTCACAGCTGCTGTGATCGAGGCAGTGTGGGGGCACCTCGAGGGACTGGCTTGAATACCATCTTTACCGAAAGAAACAAGGACTTTTTGGTCTGACAGCTCCTGGTGTCAGGACCTGAGAAAGTGAGGTGCTGGACCCGAGAAAGATGAGCAGGGACTCTCAGACTGTGCGAGTCAGTGAGGAATTGCTCTCAGAGTGATGGGAACATCCCAGATACCAAAGAAGCCTGTGCAAGGGTCCCATCTGCCAGTTGCAGGACAAGTGCAGCGTCAGAACAAGTAAAATATGGGACAGGTTGAATGTAATAAAAGCCACACATCAAACTGTTGTAAAGAAATCCACAAATAAGTTCAGAGTTCCATGAGAAATGGAAGATTTCAGTAGAAAATCAGTGCAGAAGCCTGGTGCACACCAGTGTAATCAAGTGATGAAAAGGAACATTGTCGGCAAAGGGACAGATGGCCACCTGATGTGTGTGTGTGGACAGTCCCTTGCATAGCCTTCCTGTCTGAGATGCATCTAACCCCGAGGAGACCTCAGACAGACCCAGATGGACAGACGCTGCACGGAGCAGCGCACCGAGATCACGAGAGTCAAGATGGGACTGAGCGCTCCTCCTGACTCAGGGGAAGGGGTGAAGATGCTGCAATGCGGTCCAGACTGGACCCTTCTGCTCTAACAGTGACATTGGGCCAGCGGCAAGACCTGGGAGGAGCTGAGAGGTAGGTTAATGCAGTGCACCCGGCTTTGATGTGGTTTGATGTGGATGGCTGGGCCATCCTGACGCAGCACAGTGCCCTGGCTTGTGGGAAACTTGGGAGTGATGGAGCCTCCCAGTCAGCAATTTATTTTTAGAGCAGTCAGAAAAAATCCTTGCACTGCGCTTGAGCTTCTGCTTAGGTTCGAGCTTTGTCACACACATAGGCACACACGTGTGTGCACATGCACACATGCACACACATGCTCTTTGGCCTGGCCGCTCTACTTCCAGAGGCTGTCCCAGGATGGTAACTAGAGTCCCTGCCCGAGCAGTGGGCAGCGAGATTTAGCTCATTAGAGTGAAACACTGGAGACCCGGTGAGGGCCTGCCAGCAAGGAGCTGCACCTTGTCATCAAGACACACGTCTGTGAAGGACATCTGATGACAGTGGAATGTGTCCATGATGTGATGCATCTACAAGTTTGTAGAAGGGTATAGGAGAATATTCCAGTTCAGACAGATGTGCAGAAAAACCTGGGAGGTTCAAGAAAGCAGGCAGATTTTGGATGACATCAGGCACACAAAAGGAGGGGGACGGAGAAGGGGGAGGGGGCTTATGGCTCATTTAGGAAACAGACCTTTCTGCCTTATGGCTGGGCCTTCCCTTGGGAGCCCAGCCCCAGAATCAGCTCAAATGCAGAGCCTTGTGACTTTTGGACCTTCATAAGCCAGCCTGCGCTGGGCAGACTCTGAGGGCCCAGCATGAAGGGCAGGGAGCCTTCCAACGGCATAGCTCTAGGGTCACCCTGTGGCCTTTGGGCGGCAGCTGAGGCACTCGGAGGGTTCCCCAGGTTGGACCACGGGCTCCCTAACCTCCACGCTGCTCCTTCCTTGTGCAGCCACGCTCTGGAAGGATGGCCCTCCTCCCCTGACTCCCTCTGTGGAAGGGAGCAGCCTCAGTGCAGGCCCAGGCTCTGGGGGCGGGGTAGGGGGAGTTCCAGGCGCAGCCGCCCACCTTTAGCATTAGGCTCAGCCAGCAGCCCACACAGGGCCACGTTGACAGGTGCCTCGGACAGGTCCCTGCTGTGGACAGGTGTGTCCACCCTGATTAGCGTCTGTGTCACCAGCCCAGCATGTTTTGGGCCCTGTCTGCACCAGCCTATCATTCGCCGGGCATTGGAGACATGAAGATTCTATAACGGGAAGGTAGTTGTCAGGCTCCCTTACACCCCAACGGCCGGATCTCCTGACAAGGATTGTAATGGAGACCTGGTTTGCAAGGATATCGGCCCCATTCTCTGGCCATCGTGGTGCGGGGGTCTCGGTTCAGTGTGTGTGGGGACTGGAGGGAGGCTTCAGGTGCCAGAGAAGCAGCCCCATGGGGTGCCTGGGCTACCACAGCCTCAAGGGTCAGGGCTACAGCAGCGCAGCACCCACGGGCCTGGGGTCAGGCTGCAGGAGTTCAGAACCCAGCACTCCCTCGTCCGTGCCTCAGCTTGTAAGTTTGTGGGATCTTTTTATTTCTTTATCTGAGTGTGAAGTACACAAGTGTTTTCAGTTATGAAGCTTTTATCTGTGTGAGCGACACTTTGATAAAAATGTGTATTTAGAGGAAAAAAATGAAAATACACTGAGGGAGCTTAAGTCCCTGCTGGTGTGAGGCCTGTGTGACAGCCCCTTTCTTGCTCTGGGGTTCCGTTTTCACAACTGCCAAGTGTAGAAGGCCACATAGATTCTGCTGTGATTCTGACACAGTGAGGACACCCTATTTACCCCAGTACCTCTGACATCGGAGCTACCAGTGAATACCGTTCCAGGAAACTGGGGAGAGCAGGGCCATCCTAAACTGCACCCCACCTGGGTAGAGGGCTGCCCTGTGCGGTGAGGTGGTTTGGCAGGTATAAGGAGCCTCTGGGCTCTGGCCTGCAGGTGTTAATCCAAGGGCAGCTCTGCACAAATGCCAAGCATCAAGCCTGGAGAACAGAGAGGATCGGATTCCCCTGCAGCCTGATTACACAGGAATGTTCCCTCTACCGCGGGCCCTGCAGAAGTCTCTTCCCTGCATTATTAGCCACTCCTTTGGTTTTCCTCATTTTGTGCATGACAAGAGGGTGTCTCAGAACCAGAGCTCTTGCCAGGGCTCCCTCAGATGGCTGGGACCATCTCAGGCTCACGTGCATGGACACAGTAGCATTTCTACCCTGTGTCCATTTGCATCTGGCCAGCAAGATCCCTGTCCACAGGCATCTTCACCATGACCTTGACCTCAGGGCCCCGTGGCCCTCAGCAGCCTGTATTAGTCCCCATGACTCATGGAGCACACAGACTCCCACTTCCTTTGGCTTGTCTAGAGTCAGCCCATCTGTCAGATTGATCTCATTTTCCACTTGGAGGGAGTAGGGCAGAGGGCCTCCAAGTGAGCCCTCCACTGCTGGGCATGGGGTGGGGTGGCGTGGGATGGCCACTCTGGGGTGAAGCCATAACCCTCACCCAGGAGCACCAGGGGCATCTGGTGCCTCTGGTTCCCGTTTCCAGTCGGGCCCTTCCTTGTAGCTGAGAAGGAGCCGCTGACCTCTGGTGCAGAAAATTTCTTAATATTAGAGAAGCATTCAGACAACCTGTGTCTGGCTGGGCTTTACAGACTCAAATTCTGTCCTCTCACTCACCTTGCAGACATCCCCGTGCCAGGCAGACCCAGGGCCTGTGGGTAAGGACAGCCTGCTCTTCCAGGGTGAGGAGGTAAGCTGCTCAGCCTCACAGAGGTGGCCCTGGAGCCAGCCGCAGTCCCCGGCATCCCACACCAATGCCATCATGGGTTCATTCCCTTTCCCGGCTCGTCCTTCATTCTAATGGTGTTTTGTTTATTTGTTTGTTTGTTTTTTAAAGATTTTATTTATTTATTTGACAGATCACAAGTAGGCAGAGAGGCAGGCAGAGAGAGAGGGGAAAGCAGGCTCCCTGCGGAGCAGAGAGCCCGATGCAGGGCTCAATCCCAGGACCCTGGGATCATGACCTGAGCTGAAGGAAGAGGCTTAACCCACTGAGCCACCCAGGCGCCCCTCTAACGGTGTTATTGAGGTGTAGTTCATGTAGCACACAAGTCGCTGCTTTGGTTTTCCTGCGCTAATACACACACGCAAGCATCACCACACTTCATTATGGGCCATTTCAGCCCAGAGAGACACCTGTACGCCTTTGCTCGCCCCATAATGACAATCACGGTGCAGCTGGCCGGGTCCAGTGGGAGCCACCTCCGGCGTGGTTCCTGGTGCCACACGCCCCCACCCGCCCTTGCTGGAGCCCTGGCTTAGCGGTGGGGTTCTCCTTGTCCAGCTCCTGGTGCAGAATGGCTGCTCACAGGCAGCAGCGTGGGACTGGGGCCACGTGGATGTAAGTACACATCCAGCAGCCCTCATTGTAACCACTGGAGTGTTATCTGACCAGAGTTCCCAAGGTCATGGTGCATGTGGCCTTGAACCCTCCTAAGGTGGGTGCAGGCACTTGACCTAGCATGGGGCCCCAAGGATCTGGCCCCCATTAAAATAGTTAATATGGGCCAGTGTGAATCAAAGAGGCCCTTGAGGACTGAGACTTCAGGCAAGTGAAGGCAGTTACTCCACTGGACAGCCGCTGTGGGCGTTCCTCAGCTGGGCCCACGGTAAAGCTCAGCTCCCAGTAGTAGTAAATCCACTGATGCTGGCTGACAGGAGCCCGCATGGATTTTGCTGTTACAGATCTGGCTGACTGGTTCTGTGTGGGGCCCATTTTGGCCACCGTGTGTGTGCCCTCACCCTGGCAGCTGTCTTGGCCTCTGCTGACTGCTGGCAGCTTCTCTGTCCTTGGGGATGAGACTGCAGGGCTCCCCGCCCACACAGACACCACTGCTCTCTCCTTCCCAGGGACATGCCCTGAGCAGACGGTGGGGTCTGGGCATGCAGGACGCAGTGGCTCAGAGCAGTCCTTGCCCTTCATCCCGGAGCTAGCTATGGCTCAGGACAGGGAGGCACACAGAGACTTCTGCTGGCCTGGCAGCAGATCCGCCCCCTCAAACAGAAGGGACCCTCATGTAAGGCAGAGAAAGCTATTTCTGGGTCCCTCCGAGGCACCTTCAGGCTACAAAGCGGTGCCCAAGGCAGACATGGTCCCACTCTCCCTGGTCTCCAGGGTACTCAGGCAAGCCTTGGCTTCTCTGGGAATTCAGCTGCTTCAGGAAGGAGTCCTTCTGGGCTGGAGTTCAAGATCTGTCACCAGCCTTGTGGCCTTTGGCATCCCTTGACCTTCAGGTGTAAGACCCGGGGAGGCTTGAGCAGATTCCCTCAGGCCTGTTCTCCCAAGGCTCCCTGTCCTCCGCACACCTCAGGCTCTTCCCAGGGCCATGTGGTCAGAGAGCTCCTTGCTGGGGAGGATGCCTGCCCTTCTCCAGCCCAGACAGAACAGGCTGTTCTTATGTTACTGTAGAAACAGATTCAGGACCAGGCTGAGCTCCTCCCCCTGGTGACTGGGAGACCCTGAAGCCAGCTGGCATTCCCCCAGGCCCCCGCGTGCCAATGCATCCGACAGCAGAGGGCACGGCTCGTGGGCATGCATGGCCACTTGTCCCCCAGGGGACAGGGTCCTGTGCTCCCAGGGCTGTGGAACACGTTCTAGATGCTTTTCCTGCTGCTAATGGAGGGAGGAGGGGGTGTGCCGTCGAAGAGGGGCATTAGACACTTCCCGGTAATCGTTCTGGGAATAAAATTACCGCCCACAGATAAATCCTAGAAACAGCTGCCTGGAATATTCTTTATATTGGAAAGTATGCTTTGAGGTCATTACTCAGGATTTTATAGGCCATTTCTTGGCTGAGCCCCAGGATGGCTTATGGCTTTGCAAACAGGTGACGTCGCCTTTTATGAATGACAGATGGCTTTTATCACACCTCTGCTGTACCGCTTACGGCGATAGGGCTGTGGTGATGCCCTGTGGCCATGGGCACCTGAGAGGGTGGCGTGGGCACAGCCTGCAGGTCCAGCCTTCAGTAGGGGTCTCTGGACCACACCAGCTGAGGGGCATTTCCCACTCCATTTTCCTGCCAGTTGCGTCACGGCGGGACAGGCCGCTGCTGGTGCCCCGTATCGAGCACAGCCCCGGCACAGGCCAGTCTCCACGGGGATCTGTTGCCCGCCACTCCTCAAGGTCCCCACACCGAGGCCTTTGTCACTCCTCCTCCACCCTCTGCCCCACGGCCAACTATGTGGACCTCCTTGGCCAACCCATTCTCCTTGTCAATTTTTGTCCTTTTTTTTTCTCTTCCCACAATCCAGGCCTGGCATAGAGGGGCAGCAGCTGCTCTCTGTAGCTCCGCGGCCCTGGGGGGCTCACACTAACTACGGCTCCTATCAGCTTCAGCCCTGCTCTCATTGCAACAGAATTATTATCTTATTTGTTTGTTTATTTGTCAGAGAGAGAGGGAGAGTGTACAAGCAGGGGGAGCGGCAGGCAGAGGGAGAGGGAGAAGCAGGGTCCCCACTGAGCAGGGAGCCTGATGCAGAATTCGATCCCGGGACCTTGGGATCATGACCTTAGCCACAGGGAGACGCTTTGCCGACTGAGCCACCCAGGAATCCCACAACAGAATTATTTTTAATAAACGGATTTAATTCTTTTTTTTTTAAAGATTTTATTTATTTATTTGCCAGAGACAGAGGGAGAGAGAGCGAGCGAGCACAAGCAGATAGAAAGGCAGGCAGAGGCAGAGGGAGAAGCAGGCTCCCCGCCGAGCAAGGAGCCCGATGCGGGCCTCGATCCCAGGACCCTGGGATCATGACCCGAGCCGAAGGCAGCTGCTCAACCAACTGAGCCACCCAGGCGCCCCAAACGGATTTAATTCTTAATCTGGGAGAGGTTACTGCATTTGGCCAAAATAGGCATGACTTTGTTTTTAAAATCAGCTCTGCTCAAAAAATGTTTAAAGAAAAGATGGCGCACAGAGACTCGGCTGTTTAGATGCCTGGAGATGGCATCAGGAAGAAGCCCAGGGACCAGGGGCTAATCCAGGGCTGAAACTGTTGTTTTTCCAGCCCGTCATGGGGCAATGAGTCAAGAAGCAGAGATAGGATGAGTCAAGACCACAGCCCAGAAACTGTGGTGACACATGAGCTGCTCTGGTGACCCCGGCTTTAGAGGAGCAGGGGGTAGGGGGCTGGGGTGCAGGAAGAGGGGGATACTGAGGGCAGGAGGAGGGGGAGGGCTGGGGGAAGGTGGAGGGTAGGGGACATGGGGAGCTGGGGAGTAGGGTGGGGACAGTGCCCGGGTACTGCTTGGTCTCTGAGACTCACACCAGTGGGTGTGGGCTGGTGAAACAAAGCTGCCTTGTGCACATGTACATGCCACATCCATTCAGGAAGGCGGGTGGACCCACTGGGCCTCACACAGCCCAGTGTTTCCCATGGCTGTGAACCGTGGGCCCTCAGCTTTGAACAAGTGCAAAGTCAAGGATCAGGAATGAGAAAGGGCTCTTGGCCCTGTGGCTGCTCCTGAGAGGACAGGGGTGTAGTTCTGGGAGCTGAGGCTCAGCTTACAGCATCCCAGCAGCGTCTGTGTCCCCCCAGTCTGGCTGCTCCTCACTCGAGCCATGTGGCCAGCTGGCCAGGGTGTCGAGCCGCCTCAGCCTGAGGGTCCCATCTGCCCTGGGGTGGCAAGCACTCCCACGAAGCTCATGTCCCAAGGCCCTGATGTCCCAGGGCTGTGGCAGGGCCAGCAGAGCCTGGGGCACTTGGCTCCCAGCCCAGGTCCTACCTCTTCCCGCTCTGTCACCCAGGCTGGGCAGGGAGACCCCTGGGCAACCCAGTGGGGTCTGTGAGGCCCAGTACTGAGCCTCCACTAGGGACAGGGAAGCTGACTTCTGAAGTCAGGGAGGACAGAGCAGGCCCTGCACCCAAGCCTCCCAGTGACCCTGTTCTATTAATTTCAGGGTGAACCCTGATGGCCAAGAGCACCCAGAGCTCAGGCCATCGTCCCCCTGGAGGTTCCCTGCCCCAGGCACTGGGCCCTCCTCAAGGCAAGGCTGGGAAAGGCTCCAAGGGGCCACTCCTGCTTTCACCTCTGCAAGGCTGGGAGGCCCCAGGGGACCCCGAGCCTCCAGCTCATTAACCCCAATCTGCACTTGGTGCCTGGGCACATGGGCAGACCCTGGGTGCCCCAGGCTCAGCAAGGATTGATGTAGCACCGTGTCAGGAGAGCAGAGCCAGGGGATCTCTCTCATTCCAGAGCCCTGGAGCCTCTCTGTGGCCTTGCCTGTCAAGGTGCTGGCTGGAACCCGGAAGCCTGCCTCACTAGCGCCCACCTTGGTCTGTAACTTCCATTGCTGATGAAGATAAGAGCCGTATAAGGAGAGCAGAGGGCCCCTCACTCAAGCGGGGGGATCAGGACAGGCTTCTTTGGGGAGTCGAGGGATGAGGCAGGATGGGGGCTAGAGGGAGCAGGGAGGGCCCTGTGAGGGGCACTGATTGTGGGGTGGGTGTGGAGGGGAATCGAGGCCTCAGGGAGCTGAGCAGGGGGCCGGGTTGGGGAGTGGCGCCAGCTGGAGCGGGGAGGACATCAGGGGTTTCCCGGAGGAGACTCTTGAGGTGGACGTGGGAGGCACGTGCCCTTTGCAGAGTTGGCTGTTGAGTCGAGACCCAGACTTTGAAACAGAAGGGGCCTGCCGGGGGCTCTCTGCCCTGTTGTCTCTCTGCCCTGTCATCTCTCTGTGGTGCCTGCCCCTCGTCCAGTGACCGTGTCCAGCAATCTCTGCCCTTCATGGGGCTGCAGGGTCCCCGTGTCTCACCCAGGCAGTGAGCCCGTTGTGACCTTTGAAACCAATGACATGTACAGTTTCCCCAAGTGTGACTCACCAGATGCAAGGTTCCTGCCGGAGGGGGTCTGAGGGAGGATAGCTAATTGCTGCTTCTGCTTCCTGCAGTGATTCTGTAAGGTCACGCCAGAGTCTGTTCTTCACAGAGGACGACCAGGATATCTGCACGGAGTGCAAACAGGAGCCTTCCAATGGCCCTGGGGCGTGATGAGCTGCTGCAGCAGATCGGGGGACTAGTGTGAGGAGAACTCTCTGGGTGGCCTCGAGCTGAGCCGTGCGGGGCAAACGGGGCCTCACCTCCTGGAGAACGAGGACATACGACTGGGGGAGTTTGGGGATTCCAGAAAGGGAATGGGGCTGGCATGCCTGCCTGCCCAGCTTTCTGACTGACTGGGCCACCTGCGCAGAGCATTCCAGAAGCAACCGGCCAAGGATGAGACCCGAGCCAAGGCTAGAGCTGCAGCCCTGGGGAGTCGAGTTAGCTCAGCTGACATCACCACCAGCTGAACCCAATGAGACCCACCACTGGCAAAAAACACCAGAATCCTAAAACCAGTAATACGTTATATGCTAATTAATTGACTTTAAATTAAAAAAAAAAAACAAACCCAGAATTAGAATCTTCTCCAGACCACATTCATAATGTGGACATAACTCAGAATCACTATCCAACACGCAGAAGAATGAATCCATGGGACGCACTCCTCGAAGAGAGGAACGTGAGTGGGGAGAGAACCCGGGAGGCCCCAGGCGTCGAGACCCCAAATGGGGCTTGCACCCTGTGTGCCGTGAAGCTTGGTGACTTGGTGCGGAGATGTTCAGTATTCTGCCCTCTGCATCCCTGGCCCGTTGGGGGCTGTGCAGGGACCCCCTTCATCCCTGGCTGGGCTCGTTCTCTGCAGTCCCCTTTGTCCTCTAACGGTACAGTGACTCCAACTCTTCTGGCTTGCGTGAGCGAGATTTTTTTCAATATTTTTGCTTTTACATTGAGTCCTGCTGTCTTACCCCACCTGACAACTTAGGTCTCCGGATTGGTGTTCGCAGAGCGTTCTCATCTGATGCTGCTGTTGGTAAGAGTCAGTCTTAAATCTGCGACCTTACTATTTGTGGTTTTTTTTTTTACTATTTTATTTCTGTTTCCCTTTTCCTCTTAATCTGCCTTCTTTTGGAGAATTTGAGTATTTATGATCCCATTGAATCACATTTTTGCTGGTTCCGTATAACTATGTGTATGTGTGCATATGTGCACATCTGTGTGCACGTGTGTGTGTACGTATGCGTGCTCACATGCTTTGGGGTTTGTAGTGCATGGTTTTGACCTCGTCCATCTTCACATAACGTCACAGTCCTTCATGCCAGTTCAGTGGCCTCACAGCAGTAGCCCCATCCCCCGGCCAGGGTTCCTGGTGGTGTTGCCCTGTCCACACTCGTCTTCATACCAGGTCCCCCTGTGGCGTCATCTTCTTTCTGCCTGAAGGACTTCCTCAGTGTCCCTTGATGCTGCTGTGCTGGACTTGATGAATTACTGTAGCGTCTGTAGGTCTGAGAAAGTTGATGTGTCACCTTCTTTGCACCATTTGTTCCTGGTCATAGAATCATGAATGAGTAGTTTTCCAGATGATGGAAGGCAGGCATTTGCCAGTAAAAGATAACTAGTACCAAGCAGAAAAAAGACAACCCTACAGAGATGCATCAGAATCAGACAGATGGTTGCCAATGCCAAAAAGCAAATCTCAAAAGCAACTAGAGGAAAGGTGACTCTGTACACAGTGGGAGTAATGGTTTGATCAACAGCCAACTTCTTATCAGACTCTGTGGGGATTGGAAGAGAATGAGACAACCAGAGTTAAAGTGTAGAAAACAAACAAAAAGGTCTTTCAATCCAGAACCCTATATCTCTCTGTGTCCCTTTATATTCCCTGTGTCCCCCTATATCTCTTTTATCTCTTAGGTCCCCTATGTCCTCCTACTTCCCCTCTATCCCCTACTTCCCCCATGTCCCCTTCTGTCCTCCATGACCCCCATATCCCGTAGGGCCCCTATGTTTCTCTGCATCCCTTATATTTCTGTATATCTCCCTATATGCAGCAAACATATCCTATAAGAGTGACTGCTGAAATATAGATTTTCTGGATTTTAGAAAGCTTAGAGAAATTATCTCCAAAAAACTCTACCATCAAAGATGCTAAAGGAAGCTCTTTGGGATGGAGGACATTACAGCAGAGCAAGGAGACCTAGATCCTCAGAATGGAGTAAGTAGCCTCAGAACGGTAAACAGGTCAATGTAAAAGGCTCCTTGTGTTAGTGTTCCTGCCCCCCCTGACTTTTGTGCAGTACACACAACTTAAAGTCAAAACTGTAGTATCACTGGGGCGGTGGAGGGATGAACAGGTGCAGTGGAGGATGTCTAGGTCACCGAAACCTTACTGTGTGGCTCTGCAGTCACGACACGTGTCGTCCATGTGTCCAAATCCACAGAACGCACAATAATGCGAACTATGGGCTTCACTTGGTGATGTGACAGCGGAGCTTCCTCAGTGATAACAAGTGTCCCTCCATGCCAGGGGTGCTGATCAGGGAGGAGGCTGGCCACGTCGGAGGGCAGGGGGCATGTGAGAAACCACAGTACCTCATTCTGGAATTTGCTGTGAACCCAAAACTGCTCAAAAAAAAAAAAAAATGAAGTCTTTAAATAAAACTGTAGTATTTTTTCCTGAACTTTCTAAGGTGTGTGGATGTAGGACATGCATAACGCTGACGGCAGCACGAAGGGTGAGAGGGGTGGCCCAGGATGGCTGCAGTATTTCCACACTGTACTTGAAGTAGTAAGATGTTCGTTTTAAGTGGGATGGGAGAAGTTCAAGATGGGTAAGAAAATGGTATGACAAGCAGAAAACACATCTGAAGAAATTCTATAGCCACTCACAATTTTTTAAAAAAGCCCAGCAAAGTAGAACTTCTTTAAAATGATATAGGCATCTACCAAAAAACCACAGTTACCATCAATAGTGAAAGGCCGAATGCTTCCTTTATAAATCAGGACCAAGACAAAGATGTCCTTTCTTGTGTTTCTTGTTCAACATCATGCTGAAATTCTCAGCTAGTGTGAAACAGCAAGAAAAGTCATACAGATTGGAAAGCAAGAAATAAAACTATCCTTTTTCATAGATGACATGATGTCTAGATAGAAAATATTGAAAAAATAAAACCCAGAAGGCCAGTAGAATTCATAAATGAGTATTACATTGTCATAGGATATAAAGCCAACATACAGAAATCATTTGTATTTCTATACACTAACAATAAATGATTGGAAATGGAAACTTCAAAACTGCCACAGAAGAGTAGCAAAAATCAACATACTTTGGAAAAGATCTTACATATACAGGATCTGTCTGCTGAAAACTCAAAAACTGGAAGAAATTTGGGCTGGTTTAACAACAGGACTGGGTGGCTTATAAAGAGCAGAAATTTATTTCCCACATTCTGGAGGCTGGACGTCCAAGGTCAAGGCGCCAGCATGGTCATATTCTGGTGGAGGCCCCTTCCTGGTTCATGGCCAAGACCTTCTCCGCATCATCCCATGGCAGAGGGGACCAGGGCTCTCTCAGGAGCCTCTCCTATAAAGACACGGATACCATTCATGAGGATGGCATCCGCATGACCTGATCACCTCTGAGAGGTGCTTCGTTCGTTCTTTTGTCAATTTCTTGAGGAACCCAATATTCAGTGGCCTTTCCCCAGTGGCTGCCTCAATTTGCATTCCCACCAGCAGAGCACGAGGGTTCCCCTTTCTCCACATCCTCACCAACACATGCAGGCTTTAGTTGTTTTGATAAGAACCATCTAACGTATAGGAGATGATGTATTATTGTGGTTTTGTTTTGCATTTCGCTGATTATCAGTGATATCAAGCATCTTTTCATGTGTCTGTTGACCTTTTTTTTTTTTTTAAGATTTTATTTATTTGACAGAGATCACAAGTAGGCGGAGAGGCAGGCAGAGAGAGGAGGAAGCAGGCTCCCTGCTGAGCAGAGAGCCCGACACAGGGCTCGATCCCAGGACCCTGGGATCATGACTGGAGCCGAAGGCAGAGGCCTTAATCCACTGAGCCACCCAGGTGTCCTAGTCTGTTGACCATTTGTATGTCTTCTGAGAAATGTCTATTTGAATCCTTTGCTTATTTTTAATTGAGTTGTTTTTTTGCTACGGTGTTGTGCAAATTCCTTATATTTTCAATATTAACTTCTTATCAGTTATACAGTTTGTAAATATTTTCTCCCAGACTCTCAGCTGTCTCTGCCCTTGATGTTTTCCTGTGTTGTGCAAAAGACTTTCAGTTTTTTTTTAAGATTTATTTATTTATTTGACAGAGATCACAAGTAGGCAGAGAAGTAGGCAGAGAGGGGGAAGGGAAGCAGGCTCCCCGCTGAGCAGAATGCCCTATGTGGGGACTTGATCCCAGGACCCCAGGCTCATGACCTGACCCGAAGGCAGAGGCTTAACCCACAACCACCCAAGCGACCCAAAAGGCTTTTACTTTGAATGAGTTCCCTTTGTCTATTTTGCTTTTGTTGCCTGTGCTTTTGGAGTCATATCTAAAAGAAGTGTTATACAGACCAATCTCAAGGAGCTTTTCCTCTCTATTGTCTTCTAATAATTTTATGGCTTCAGGTCTTAAAGTTTGTAATCCATTCTGAGTTGGTTTTTACATGGGGAGTGAGTTAAGGGTCCAGTTTCATTCTTTTGCGTGTGGAAAACCAGTCTTCCCAGCACTTTCTGTTGAAGACACTGTTCTTTCCCCATTGTGTGTTCTTGCGTCTTTATCAAACTTCAGTTTACCCTATGCACGGAGTTAGTTCTGCCCTGTCTCCTCTCCTCCATTGGTCTGTGTGTCTGTTCTTATGCCTGTGCCATGCTGTTTTGATTACTATAGCTTTTTTTTGTTGTTATATAGTGCCATTTTTTATTTATCTCTTTAAAGTTTTGTATTTTTTTAAGTATACCTATTTTGCATATATTTTGTTAGCTCTGTCTCGTTTTTTGTTGCTATTTTAAATGATACTTTTTAAAAAAAAAATATTTATTTTCAGCATAACAGTATTCATTGTTTTTGCACCACACCAGTGCTCCATGCAATCCATGCCCTCTCTAATACCCACCACCTGGTTCCCCCAACCTCCCACACCCCGCCCCTTCAAACCCCTCAGATTGTTTTTCAGAGTCCATAGTCTCTTCATGGTTCACCACCCTTTCCAATTTCCCCCAACTCCCTTCTCCTCTCTAACTCCCCATGTCCTCTGTGTTATTTCTTAAGCTCCACAAATAAGTGAAACCATATGATAATTGACTCTCTCTGCTTGATTTATTTCACTCAGCATAATCTCTTCCAGTCCCATCCATGTTGCTACAAAAGTTGGGTATTCGTCCTTTCTGATGGAGGCATCATACTCCATAGTGCATATGGACCACATCTTCCTTATCCATTCGCCCGGTGAAGGGCATCTTGCTTCTTTTCACAGTTTGGCGACCGTGGCCATTGCTGCTATAAGATGGCCCTTCTTTTCACTACATCTGTATCTTTGGGGTAAATACCCCGTAGTGCAATTGCAGGGTCATGGGGAAGTTCTATTTTTAATTTCTTGAGGAATCTCCACACTGTTCTCCCAAGAGGCTGCACCAATGTGCATTCCCACCAACAGTGTAAGAGGGTTCCCCTTTCTCCACATCTCCTCCAACACATGTTGTTTCCTGTCTTGCTAATTTTGGCCATTCTAAATTAATGGTTTTAAATTTAATGGTCTAAATTAGTGGTTTTAATTTGAATCTCCCTGATGGCTAGTGATGATGAACATTTCTTCATGTGCCGGATAGCCATTTGTATGTCTTGATTGGAGAAGTGTCTGTTCATATCTTCTGTCCATTTTTTAATATGATTGTCTGATTACTATAGCTTTGTAGTACATTTTAAATCAGGTAGTGTGAAGCCTCCAACTTTATTATTTTTGTTCAAAGTTGCTAAACAGGGGCATCTGGGTGGCTCAGTGGGTTAAAGCCTCTGCCTTCAGCTCAGGTCATGATCCCGGGGATCGAGCCCCACACTGGGTCCTGGGATCAAGCCCCACACTGGGCTCTCTCCACAGTGGGGAGCCTGCTTCCCTTCCTCTCTCTCTCTGCCTGCCTCTCTGCCTACTTGTGAAATCTGTCTGTCAAACAAATAAATAAAAGTCTTTTAAAAAAATTGCTAAACAACTTGTGCTGGTGACTCCTCTCCTGACATCCTGATTAATACTTATTTTTATGGACAAAGGTTTTCTTTTCTTTCTTTTTTTAGAAGATTTAATTTATTTATTTGAGAGAGTGAGTGAGAGAGAGCACAAGCTGGGGCAGGGGAGAGGCAGAGGCAGAAGGAAAGGGAGAAGCAGACTGCACGTTCAGCAGGGAGCCCGATGTAGGTCTCTGTCACAGGACCCCAAGGTCATGATCTGAGTTGAAGGCAGACACTTCACCAATCCCCAGGGTTTTCAGTGAAAAGGCAGAGATTGTCAGGATGGATACAAAACCAAGGCCTAGGATGAAAACATGACAGCGAGTGGTTTTCCTCATTTGAATATTAAAATCATCTCAGTAATAGACCATTTTCTAGCATCCTATGTTTTCCCACTCTCCTAATGCCATTACTAAATCTGAATAATTTTAAGGGGGAAAATTCTTTTTGTTTCATAGAAATCCTAAGTGGGGGACCCATTTTAAAAGACGTTGTCAAGGGTAATTCCAGGGCTTATCTTGAAGGAGGACCCAGTGCCTGTGTCCAGACCCTGGCTGAGGTCTTCCTGCCAAGACATGACCCTTGGAGGGAGGGGTAGCAGCCTCTGTAGGGACTCTGAGCTCCGCCAGCGGGAGGCAGAGGCCCTGGGGAGGCAGGGACACAGGAAAGCTGCTCGCCTACACGGGGCCCAACCCTGGGCGAGGCCTCAGGAGCTGGGAGGACTCCAGCATTACTGCGTAGACCAACACACCTCCCCACGAATTCCGGTAGGAAATCATGAGAGAAAGGGAAGGTGCTGAGCTGGGGAAAGCAGGGCTTTTGGAGCTTCTGCTCCTGCCCCGGCCACAGGCTCAGGGACCAGCTTCCAACAAGCTCCTTTCTACGTGGCTGGGTTTCCTCACCTGTAGTGACACAAGCCAGATGGTCCATGCCATGTGAGAGACGCCTATGTAGGGCAGGTGTGTGTTTTCCTTCCCTGCCCGCAGTGCACCAGCAAGACCCCAGTGCCTCAGGTCACCCCCTGCCCAACGTCCCTTTAGAAAGAGCCTCTGAGACACAGCCAGAGGCTTGGGTCCTTCACCGGTACAATTTTAATGGGCTGCCAGCGTTTGCTGAGGGCATATGGGAGGGAGGGTAGTTGGTGACCTTGGCAGACAACAGTCCCACACCAGGGAAGGTGGGGGGCATCACTTTCCTTCAGCCACACCACGTTCATCAGTGGGAGAGTGAGTGAGGCTTGTTCTACCCAGTCACGGTGCAAAATGTATAATTTCTCCCAAAGAAATTTGAAGTTAATGAGAAGCTAGATCATAGGAGAGAGTATGCACGTGTCAGGTTAATTTTAAATCAACCTTCAGGTCAATCTATCTTAATTATTACATTAACCGCTTTTGACTGGCAATTCCAGTAATTGTATTAGCATAACACTTGGTGGTGTAATTGCTTTTTGGATCCTGTTCGTTGTGATTCCAGAATCAGCTTCTGGGCTCTTTCCCTGTGCTGGTGTTAAGTATGTGTGTGTGTGTGTGTGTGTGTGTGTGCGCGCGCGCGCGTGCACGTGCACATACATGTGTGCAGGTGCATTGAGGGTGCTTTTTCCTGATTGTTAATGAATGCATTTCATGGTGCTTATTGATATCAGGAAGGCCTGCCTTTATTTAAAAAATTTTTTAAAGAAAATTTTAAATTTTGAATATTTTTAGATTTAGAGGAAATGGTGACAATAATTTCCATGTACTCCACATCTGAGCTCCTCTACTATTAATATCTTCCTTTCCTGTGGCCCATTGGTCACAATTAATTACCCAATATTGATGCATTATTATTAAAGTCCATGCTTTATTCAGATTTTTTTCTTTTGCCTTAATGTCCTTTTTCCGTCCTAGGATCTCACTCAAAAAATACTACCTTCCAGTTAGTCATCACATCTCCTTAGTGGTCTCTTGGCTATCACAGATTCTCAGACTCTAACCACTTTTTGGTGATCCTCCCGGTTTTTCTTTGTTTTTGTTTTTTTTTTTTTTTAATTTGACAGGGAGAGATCACAAGTAGATGGAGAGGCAGGCAGAGAGAGAGAGATAGAGGGAAGCAGGCTCCCTGCTGAGCAGAGAGCCCGATGCGGGACTCGATCCCAGGATCCTGAGATCATGACCTGAGCCAAAGGCAGCGGCTTAACCCACTGAGCCACCCAGGCGCCCGATCCTCCCGGTTTTAAAGAGGATGGTCAGGCATTCTGATTGTACCGCGGTCAGAATTTATTAGGATTATGATGGGGGTGGGTTTTGGGGAGGCAGACCACAGAGGAGAAGCAGCATTCTCACTGCGCCCTGTAGGGGTCCATACTAGCAACAAGACTCATCATTCTGGATGTGAACTTGGCCACTTGACTGAGGTTGTGTCTCTCTGACTTCTCTTCTGTAAAGTTATTCATTCCCCCCTTTTCTACTGTACTCTTCGGAAGGCAGTCATTATGCAACACCCTTATTTTTTAAAACGGCTTTTTGGGATATAATTCACATCCCAGACAATTCATCCACTTCCCATTTAAAGTGCACAATTCAGTGGTTTTTAGTGCACTCACAGATAATGAGTGACAATCACCACACACATTTTTAGAACATTTTATTCACCTTGAAAGGAGACTCAAAACCTTTTAGCTACTCCTTGCCCCCTATAAGCTCATCCCCAAACCCTAAGCAACCACCAACCATAGATCTGTCTGTTCTAGGTATTTCGTTTGAATGCAGACATGGAACACATGTCTATGGGACTGGCCTCTTCCCCTGAGCCTAGTGTTAGAAGGTCTGTCCCTGTAGTGAAGATGCCAGCACTTCACGCCTCTTTCCTTTCCTTCTTTCTTTCTTAAAGTCCTTAGTTCCTTTTGATATTCCTTCTGTAGCCACACCACAGTTTGCTCATCCGTCCCCCAAGTCACAGAGTCGCTTTTATTTCTCAGCTTCATGGAGAGCACCCACACTGGGAATGTCTGTGTGTCTGTAATGTCTGTTCCAGTAACAACATGTGCTCTAACTGGTCTTGGGCACCTGCCGAAGAATGGGAGAGCAGCGTTGTGTGCTGGCTCCCTGGTAGCTTTGGGGGGCCAGCCAGCCGTGGTCCACAGCAGCTGCTCGAGGCCCCCATGGCTCCAGCCACCGGGAGGGCTCCGTCACGTCCATCCTCGCCGACGTCACCCGTGTCCTGTTCTGAGAGCAGCCGTCTCACTTCAGGGCTCAGCCTGGTGCTGATTTGTCTTTCCCCAGTAACTAACAGGGTTCAGCATGACCTGCTTAGTGCCCGTGTGTACATCTTCTTTTAAGAAATGCTGATTCAAAACCTTTTTCCTATTTTAAATTGGGTTATTTGCTTTTTGCTACCAAGTCTTATTCATTCTGGATACAAGTCCCCTGCCAGGTATTTGATTTGCTAATATTTTCTCCCTTTCTGTGGGTTGTCTTTTTGCTTTATTGGTGGTCCTGGTTGCAGTCTGATACAGTGTGATTTTTCTCTTCTTCCTTTGATCCTTGTGCTTTTGGTGTCATATCTAAGAACTCATTGCCTTATAAAAAAAAAAAAAAACTAATTGCCTAACTCAAGACTGTGAGGATTTCCTCTACATTTTCTTCTCTGGGTGTTTCTGTCCTTGTCTACCAAGATGGTGTGCTGCATTGACTGAATTTTGGACGTAAGGTCAACCATGCATTTCTAGGATAAATCTTTTTTTTTTTTTTTTTAAGATTTTATTTATTTATTTGACAGACGGAAATCACAAGTAGGCAGAGAGGCAGGCAGAGAGGGAGGAGGAAGCAGGCTCCCTGCTGAGCCGAGAGCCTGATGTGGGGCTCGATCCCAGGACCCTGGAATCGCGACCTGAGCTGAAGGCAGAGGCTTTAACCCACTGAGCCACCCAGGTGCCCCTCTAGGATGAATCTTGCTGGGTTCTTGTACACAACTCTTCTTGTCTGTTGCCAGATCTGGTCTGCTACTCTTGTGTGTTGGGTTTTTGCATCCATGTGCTCAGGGGACTTGGTTAGCTGTTTTCTTGTAAAGTCCATCACCTCAAAGTATTGTCTAATTTCCTTCAAGATTTATTCTTTGATCCATTTGGTTAAATAGGAATATGTTGTTAGATCTCTACATGTTTAGATTTTTTAATTTAATTTTACTTTTTTCAGTGTTCCAAAACATTTTCTTCAGTTATTGATGTCTAATTGAATTCTCTCGTGGGTGTCCAATCGACTTTGTATGATTGCTACCCCTTTAAATGTGCAGAGACCTGGGGCACTGGGGTGGCTCAGTTGACTGAGCGACTGCCTTCGGCTCAAGTCATGATCCTGAAGTTCTGGGCTTGAGCCCTGTATCGGGCTCCCTGCTCCGCGGGGAGTCTGCTTCTACCTCTGCCCTCCCACACATTCTCTCTCTCAAATAAATAAATAAAATCTTAAAAAAGAATAAATGTAAAGAGACTTGTTTTGCTGCCCAACGTACGGTCTTACAGAATGTTCTGGGTGCCCGTAGAGACTATGTGTTCTGCCATTGGCCAGGGGCTCTGCAGAGGCACACAGGTCAAGGTGGCTTACGGTGTTGTTCACATCCTGCATTTCCTTGTTGATGCTCAGCCTTGTTGCTCTGTCCTTCATTGGAAGTGTGGCGTTGAAGTCCACAGTTACTGTGCCCTTTCCATCAGACTTAGCATCTGTGTCTGAGCTCCTTAATGGAAAAATGCTGAGTTGGTTCTCAAGCTAATTGCCTTCCTTCCCCCATCTGATGCCAGACATCCCCAGATGGGAATCTTAGAATGATCTGCCTCTAGTGTTTGCACTCTATACCTGAGGAAACAGACCTACGGAGGACCTGGGAAAACTGCTCCAAGACACCTGGATGGTTCAGAGCTAGATTCTAAGGCAGCCGAGTCTAGAACCAGTGCTCAGCCCCACATTTCTAGACGTACTCTGGGGGGTGCCTAGATGGTATCGTGGACGTCCCTGCACTAGGAGAAGACGGCAGTCAGTTGGCATGTTGACTCAGCTTCAGGGAGCAGTAAGGGGCCAGGCAGGCAGGGGTCCCTCAGCCCCATGCCCCTGTGAGAAACAGTCTTCCTAGAAAGGGAGGCGACCAACGTGCAGAGTGTCCCCACGCTGGAGCCTCAGACACAACGTTTATCCTGGCTTCGTGTCAGGACCAGGAGAGAAGGCAGGGGGCGCTTACTGAGCCTGGCCTGGCCCGCGGTAGCCCACTTTGTAAACAGACGGCCCAGCTGGTGGATTGATGAGTGAAAAGAGGTCTGCCACAGACCCAGTGTTTGTGCCTCCCTGCATTCAAATCTTTAGACTACTCAATCCTTAGTGAGTTGCAGTTAGGAGGCGAGCCCTTGGGGTGATTAGGTCATGGGGTGATTGGCACTTGTATAAACGAGGCCCCAGGGGCGCCTAGGTGGCTCAGTGGGTTAAAGCCTCTGCCTTCAGCTCGGGTCATGATCCCAGAGTCCTGGGATCGAGCCCCGCATCAGGTACTCTGCTCCTCAGGGAGCCTGCTTCCCCTCCTCTCTCTCTGCCTACTTGTGATCTCTGTCTGTCAAATAAATAAAAATAAATTTAAAAATATACATATATTTAAATGAGGCCCCAGAAAGCACCCACACTCCTCCCAGCACCCTGGGACACACGAGGAGCCACGGTCCACGAACCTCAGCAGAGCCAAGCCTGCCAGCTCCTTGACCTTGGATATTCAGCCTCCAGGCTATGGTAAGTAAGTGTCTGTTGTTTGTAAACCCCCCAGGCTATGATGTTCTCCTCCCACAGCCTGAGTGGACCCAGATGCATTCCTCTCGAGTTCGGGGATAACTTAGTACGTAGACATATGGGGCTGCTGAGCCATCTATTACTTGGAGAGTTTTGGAACCCTAATAAGAAAGGAAGCCCATCATGACCCGTCCATTCTACTGCCCGGGAGGCTGGAGCCCACGATGCGTTAATAGCTCCGAGTGTGTGCCGAGGGTCACCTGGCCTTCATCTTGAGGCCGAGATCGCTGCCTGTTTCACAGACAGAAGAACCGAGGCTCAGCTGAGCTCGCATCACTGGGCTAAGGTCACGATTGCATGTGTGTCACTGGTCCTCTCCACCTGGGAGCAGCCCTGTCCTCCCTCCCACTGTAACGGACCCTGCCCAAGCCTCTCGCTCCACCCAGACCTCTGGGTGCCCCCTGACCTCCATCTCTTCTCCTGGCACCCCGGAGCCTAGTTCTCATTCTGAGCAGCCTTGAGCCATTGCTGATTGCCGCGCCTACCCACCCTGGGATGGGTACCAGGGTCTGGCACCCCTGTGGTCCCCTCCACGGTGCGGGGCTTGGAGAACCAATGAGTCAGGACAGCAGGCAGCAGCCTCAAGCCGAGGTGGCCCGCACCCAGGTCCCAGAGGACAGGGCTGGGAAGGTAGCCCATCAGCTTTTTTGGGTCTGGGGAAGAGGAGGGATGACAGCATCATCTGGGGCTGTTTGGCCTGATGAACAGAAGCAGGAGCCCCTGGAGCCGATGAAGGTGTACTGTCTGAGCCTCCTGACTCTGTTTTTCTGTGTCCGCGGTGGGGACCAGCTTCCCCAGAGGCAGAGGATGGTGGGTACACCAGGCAGGCTCTGGTCCCACACATGTCTGGGTCTGCCCGTTTGCTGAGCCTGGCACAGTGGCTCCCTTAGACCCGCCTTTCCAGGACCTCCATAGAAGAGCCCAAGGGCTGCTGAACGGTAGGGCACCCTCTTTCACTGGAAAGGGTCCTGGTGCAGTTACTGATCGCCTGTGAGGGGTACCCAGGGCAAGTGTCTGCAGCCCATGGGGACAAGTGGCATGTGGCCTGCCCAGCCTCACCAGCGGAGGCCACATCCCCTCTTGGAGACTCAGGAAGGGCATGGCCCCCCAGCAGTGTCTGTGCCCTTGAGGCTCTCCTGCCAGCTGGGTCCTCTGGGAGCCTGGGAAGCAGCAGCTTGGGCCTGTGACCACAGGAGCTCTGTGAGTCATGTTGACCAGGGCGACTTCAGCAGCCCTTGTTCATTTCATTGTACCTTCCCCACTGGGGCTTCCTGCCCCGTGAATGGGAAGCCAGAGGGGAAACTGGGCTGAGCTCCCCAATCTGAGGAGAAGGGATGGGAGACCCTGACAGTGAGCCTGTCCATCCAGTCTGGGATCAAGCTGGAGCTCCATGCAAGGGGATTTTTTCCTGATCTTATCTCAGAATGTATCCAAGCCTCCCCTCCTGTGTGTGCTGCCCACGCTTTCCAGGTTCACTTGAAAATGGCCTCTAGAGCGCTGTGGGGAAATCGAGGGGTAGAGCGTTAAGGAGACAAGCTGTCTGTGCCCACATCCCTTGTGGGGTCTCCAGCTCAGGCTAGCAGAGGAATATGGGTAGGGTCCTGCCCTCTCTCCTAGGCATGCTGCACACCACTGGCCTGAGGGGTGCACCCCAGGACAGGATGGGGAGCTGGGGCTGGCTGTAGGTTCTGGTCCCTGCAGGTACAGCTGACATGCGTCTGCCCCTGGAGTCTTCCCCACTGACCTCCCCTTCACCTCCACTCCTCCCCACTGGCGACCAGCATCCTAGATGTGGTGTCTTTAAAGAGGAAGCCTATTTGATGCCATTAAAATAGTTACATAGTATGAAGATTGATTTCCAAACCTTGTCCTTCAGCAGCAGCCTTTATTTATTTATTATTTTTTACTAATTACATTTTTAAAAAAAATTATGGTTAAAAAAACCAGGTAACAGGAGTGCCTGGGTGGCTAAGTGGGTTAAAGTTTCTGCCTTCAGCTCAGGTCATGATCCCAGGGTCCTGGGATCGAGCCCTGCATCAGGCTTTCTGCTGAGTGGAGGGCCTGCTTCCCCCTCTCTCTCTGTCTGCCTCTCTGCCTACTTGTGATCTCTCTATCTGTCAGATAAAATCTTAAAAAAAAAAAAAAACCCATATAACAAAATTTTCTCTTAGCCCTTTTAAAGTGAACAGTTTTGGGGCATTGAGCACATTCTTTTGAGGCCACGTGTGGGATGGTCCTACTGGGTGGCCAGAGGCATCCCCTGCCCTGGGGTCTATCAGTGAGAACCCCCTAAATGACATTAATTCCCCTTTTGTACAGACGAACCCCTCCAGCCTAGTACCTTCTGTCCATATTGGCCAAAGCTGGGCATTCAGGAGCTTTACCTGTAATGACTTGCTCAGGGTGCCCTTCATGGTCACAGTTCTGCAGAGTTTCATCAGTGGGACTCTGGGGTATGCAGACAGACCACAGAAAGCTGCATGTTCTCCCTCCTTTCCTCCAGCCGCAAGCCCCGGCAGGCAAGTGAGCTGAAACGCATGACTTAATATGCCTTTTTAGTGTCCTGCTGGCTAACAGAGCTACCCTCTGTGTGTGGTTGCTTCAGAGGGCAGGTTGAATTCCAGGGCTAAGGCTGACAGCGAAAGCTGTTTGCAGTAAACAGTCCATGTGTTTGGAGAGAGGCTTTCTGGGGGAGGGGGTTTCAGCAGAACGAGGGACCAGGATGCTGCTGGGGGCCCACGGTTAGCTCAGGCACCTCTTCTCTCCTCCTCCTTTACTTTGGGGTCTCTTCCAGGGCCTGAGGATGCATGCCTGGACACCCTCTCCCTGGGACCTGCTCCCTACGCTGTCCTGTGTAGCAGGTGCTGTGTGTCCCCCTGAGAGAGGAGGATGAGTGGCTGGAAATGTCAGAGCTAGACGTCAGCCTCTTCTGAGCCATAGAAGGCGGGCCCCAGGGGAGGAAGGAAAAAAGCGATAGGGCTCTGGACCTTCCTGCTGGAGCGACAGTGGAGGAGGAGGCCCTGAGTGGCCGGACTGGGCTGTGATGCCGTCCTGGAGGGGACACACAGAGGCACACACAGGACAGAGACATGGATACACAGACACACACACAGAGACATGCAGATGCACACATGCCACACACACACATACAGAGACACAGATATGCACACATACACACACAGAGAAATACACAGATACACACATGCACACACAGAGACATGCACACACACGGACACACACAGAGACATGCAGATGCACACATGCCACACACACACATACAGAGACACAGATATGCACACATACACACACAGAGAAATACACAGATACACACATGCACACACAGAGACATGCACACACATGGACACACACAGAGACATACAGATGTACACATGCACACATGTTAGGCACACAGACACATAGGCACACATTTACAGAAACACACCTCTGTTCAGCTTGGAGTCCACAGCCTCCTACCCTGACCTTGTCAGTGGAAGGAAAAAGACAAACCACCAAAGTCCGGAGCATGGCATGGAGCTGATTGTGAAAAATGCATATTTGCCCCCGGAGAAAAGGGCTTCTCATGTTAGTCTTTTGATTACAGTGGGTTAGAATCGATCTAATCCTACTCTGGATTCATTCTGGGGAATTTCACATCCCCCAAGACATTAGGCCCTGCCCCAGGTGGATGCTGGGCCGGGACCCCTTCTGTCCTTCTCCAGGGATGATTTTGGATCTGACTGCCCTGTTCTCTGCTGGGGTTTTCTTCCTGGAGAAAGACAAGAATCTCTAGGTGTGAGAAAAGCAATAGGTCCTGTACTTCCCGACATAGGCCGAGTCAGCTCCACATGGACCCAGGACTTAAATTTAGGGTGTTCTTCAAAACTTTGCCTGCAAGGTTTGTGAATTATTTGGGACCTTGGAGCAGGCATTCCTTAAATATACTATGAAGAGCTCTAACCATAAAAGAAGAAGCTAATACTTCCAAATACGTTAAAAGCCTGTCAATGAAAAATCCCCGTAATGAAAGTGCAGGGGAAATTGGAGATGAGACACTCACACCAGGAGCAGTAGATGTGCAGCTGTGGCGTGTGTCCGTCTGGGGAGACATCAGTCACCCCTCTCCTCCTGCAGTCTGGTCGTTGGGCAGCGAAGGGCTTTGCAGGGGTCGGTTCCTCGCAGGCCTGAGAGACCCTGGGACCCGCCTCCCCATGGCTCCTCCCTGTGTCCCCCCTGACTGGCCTTCCCAGGACCCTGTCCAGCTTGAGGCAAGCAGCTGGGTGAGTCCGGCTGTGGGTCTGAGTTGCGGGCGCCTGTGTTCCCAGCCACGGGGTCGGGCAGGGGCAGGAGGAAGTGCTTCTGAGTCAGAGATTCTGTGGGGCTCGTTTTCCAGGACACTGACCTCTCTGTGGCCCCAACACTGGGCCAGACGGAGAAGGGCGTGGGCTGTGGCTTCTGACTGTCCCATGAGCAAGTAGACATAGACATAAAGACACACACAGGACAGAGACATGGATACACAGACATACACACACACACACACACTCACACGCAGAGACACATACATGCCCTTGGGCAGAGGCAATGGCAGCCACTGCTCTTTCATGGCCAGTGACAGCGTCCCCTGGGTGGGACCCCCAGAACAAGGCCAGGGCTGGGCCCTGTGAGCTCTGGGGCAGCCAGCGGGAGTGGATCCCCATGTAGCTCCAGGGTGCGTGTGTCCGGCTCCCCCCTCTTGGGGGCCTCCTGCCCCCTCTCCAGGCCCCACTCAGACCTCTGCTCCCAAAAAGCCAATCAGGGCTCCTGCTGGACTTGGTCCATGGCCAGTTTCCATCGACAATGGTGAGGGGAGGCTCGAAGTGCTAGTCTGCAAGAAGGTAACCTCAGGGGGCTTGGAGCCACAGGACAGGGCCTCTGGGAGGCAGTGGAGCGTGCCTGGGGCCTGGATACAGGGCCCGAGTCAGAACCCCAAGGGATGTGGAGGCATTGGGCACGTGGGAAGTTCTTAGGCAGACAGGGGGCTTGGAAGGAAACACTGGAGAGCTGACCCCTGACCCCTGTCCATTGCTCCCACAGGCCTGGTGGGGCTGCTGGGGTCAGACCCTGGCCCTAGGAGACCCTCTGAGGTTCGGGTTAGCAGAGCCAGCGCTCAGCCTCCCTCTGACGAACCCCAGCCGCTCCCCACAGCCAAACAAGAGCACCTACTCGGTGGAGGGATGCTCCACGTGCTGATGGGTCTCAGTCTCTGTGTGTTTGAGGAAAATAAGTAATTGGCAGTATTTGCCTCTCAAGACATCAAGTGCCAGGCAACCCCGTCAAGGCTTTTGTGGGGAGAATCTGATTCCTTGGGCCAGGCTGATGTGGAGAGCCCAGGGACCACCCCCTCCTCAGGTCACCGCCCCCCGGACAGGCTGGTGGCTCTGGTGGGGCCCGGCTGGCCTTCCGGGTGGCCTCCTGCCTTGGTGGCCTGAGGTGCTGAGTCTGAGCTCGGGGTCTGGACAGTCACACCTGACCTGGGCAGGCCAAGGACCCTGAGGCTCTCCCTGGTGCCCATAGCCCCGGGTTTGCAGGACAGACTTGTACAGTTCGTTGGGGGGAGAAGCGGCTGGTGTGCTGACCCCCCAGGTCTCCTCCAGCTGAGGGAGCCAGACCAGCCCTTGGCATGGAGGAGGAGCCTGGATGTTGGGGCGCTCCTCGGAGTTGCAAGCTTTGGGCTGAGGGCCCAGCCTCTAGTGGCTGCCTGAGCCAAGGGTAGCAGGGTCCCAGCGCTGACCCCTCCCACCCCCTCCTGCAGCACATCTGGCAGCAGGCAAGGGAGGCTGGGCTTCGGATGCTGAGAGCCCTCAGCTCCTCTCATCAGGGACAAAGCGGGGACACCCGAATCCTGTCCCAGGACACGCTGCAAAGCAAACTAGAGAGCAGAAGGAGCCGATCAGAAAGCCAGGGAGCATCAGAGATGGTGTAATCTCCAGGCACCTTGACTTGAGCTTGCTTTCTTTCTTTCTTTTAAGATTTTATTTATTTATTTGACAGACAAAGATCACAAGCAGGCAGAGAGGAGGAAGCAGGCTCCCCGCCAAGCAGAGAGCCCCATGTGGGGCTCGATCCCAAGACCCTGGGATCATGACCTGAGCCAGAGGCAGAGGCCTTAACCCACTGAGCCACCCAGGCGCCCCCTGGCTTGAGCTTTAATCCGAGCTTCCCCCTCCTTTCCCGCCAGCCACTGCTCACCTGTTTGCTCTCCCTTCTTTTCAAGTAGGTGACGCCTTGGGAGACAAGAGTGTCAGCAGAAAGCAAGGACAAAGGAACAGCTTCTTGGATTTTGATGTAAAAGCTCAGGTCCTCGGTAGGATAAAACCAGAGAGAAGAATTTGGGCAGAAACATGCTAAGTGAGGGTCCGGCCTGCTCGGGAGGAGCCCGGTAGGGAACCTCCTGGCTGGGCTGCCCCTCCTACAGGGCAGGGTGCGGCCGCCCTCCCCCCACACACTGACACACACACACACACACACACACACACACACTGACACACACACACACACACACACACACACTCTGCATGCTTGCATCAGGCAGAGGGAGGACAAACCTTTCGGCCTCCGTACCTCAATGGTACTGACCACAGCAAGCTCAGACGTGTGTCCGGGCCTCTCCAGAGGGCTGCTCCAGGACCAGAGCCGGGACACTGGCCACACAGCGGGGGACCTCCCAATCGGGTGTATTCAAAACACTGCTCTCTCCCCAGGGAAGGCCTTTGCTTCCTGGGTTTCCACCCTCCGGCTGGAAAGACCACAGGGGGCCATTTTCCTTCCAGCTGCACCCACAGGGGTCTGTGGGGAGGGAGCCATTGCTTCCCTCGCAACCCGTCTGTGGTCTTGACCTTTCACTGGCTGTGGGATGGTGGGCAGGGGACCCTCTCGGGTGTGTGGTCAGGTCCCGCTTGGAGCAGAGTGCTGCGCCCCCTGGGCCATCTGGCGAGGACTTCTTGCCAGTAACAAGGGGCATCCGCAGCTGACGGCAGGAACAGGACCTTGAGAGAGTCTGGGGGCTTTCCCACCATCCCTGCGTGACCTGAGGGTCTGGTGGAGAGCGACACGCGAGGTGAACAAATGAGGGACAAAGGAAAACACGAGTTGGCCCACTTCTCCTGGAAACCAGACTCGGAACAGGCCGTTTACTCCACATTTCCTAGGGGCCCTAACAGACCCCATCTGCTGGCTCCCCACCTATGAGCGTCTGGGGAGACCCTCGCTGCTCTAGTCCCTCTAGCTGTAGCGACCCTGCTGTGGGTAGGGACGGAGGGATCAAGACAGGGCGTCTCAGCGACCCGGCGCTCTTGTTCTCCTGGAGAGTGTGTTGGGGGCCTGCTCAGCTGGCACAGCTTGGGGTGGCGGGTCACTGGGCTGCAGGGGCTGGCGCTCAAGCTTGGACGCCCCTCACACAGAGGGCCATGGGTCAGAGGGCGGAGCAAGGCTGTTATAAAGGCGTTGGAAGAAGAAAGGAGACCTCACTGCCCCATTCAGTCTCCTCCTCCTTGTGGCATGGCTGTGAGTGCTGCTGCCCCAACTGCTCTTTCCCTCTGCAGGTGATGCTTGTGACCCCGTCTCCCCAGCATGTGTGGTGAGAGGACACAGCCACAGTGGCCTCAGGAAGGAGCCAGAGCCTTCCCTGGGGGCGAGGAGCCTGGAGGCTGGGGTGTTCCTCTCCCAGTGCCTCTCTGGCTGGTGACACAGCCGCTAGCTGAGTGGGGCCCGTCTCTTGGTTTTCACAAAATCCCAGGGGGTTGGCAGTAGCTGTGCCGCCTGGACAAGCTGGGGCCGTCGGGGACCCTGGGACCCCAGGCTCTGGTCTCGACCTCCCGGTGGACTTCTGCTGCCTCCCAGGACTGCGTGGCCTTGCTCTGAACCGGCTCACACCCTGAACAGAGCCGGGTGCTCAACCACATGGACACTGTGTGACCACAAGTGCCCGGGACCAGCCTGACGTCTGCATGGGGAGGACAGGCACTGTGCGTGGGGGCTGAGGGCAGGTACCCATGGAAGGGAGAGAAAGGATGGAGACACGCCCCCAAAACTGAACCCAGCTGACAGCAGGTATGGAAACGAACCTTCCCTCTGCCTTCTAACTCTCAGGGAGAGCGGATCATGGTGTCAGCAGAAATGTGGCTGTCTAGGAGGACAACGCAGGGCATACATGGCCTTCTGGGGATGGCCGGCAGCTGTGCTGGGCAGTGAGGCTCCTGTCAGAAGAAACAGTGACAGGTGCATGGGAACTGGGCAGCTTTCTGCAGGGACCAGACGCCACTGAAAACTGACTCTCATTCACTCTGTCACAGAACATTCACAAAAGCGTAAAACACAAGTAGCTCAGCTCTTTGAAAACCTGGTTACTTGGGGATCGTGGCAGCTGTAATTGGAAACGGGCTGCATGGAGGCAGCGTGCCTTTGAGGGTCTCGGCCAGACCAGGCTCAGGCCCAGGACATCTGAGCGGCCCAGACGGCCAGCCCGGCCCTCACCTGTGGCCGGGTCCACGGCAGCCCACGAGCCGGGTCCAGGCTGTGGCCAGATCCAGATGTGTGTGAGTGAGCGTGTGTGCCTGTGTGAGTGTGGAGTGTTTCTGTGCCTGGGCGTTTGTGAGTGTGTGTGTCCATGCGAGTGTGCTGTGGGAAACCATGGTTGTGGCTGACCACATGCCCTCACGTCTTGGTTCCTCGTCCGTGCCAGACACCACGGGGAGAGGGGAAGGAATGGGTGGGGCAGTGCCTGGCTGTGGGCCATGGGCTGAGTCACAGAAAGGTCACGCTCAGGGCAAATGTCACCCAGACAAAGGAGCAGCCTCTGCAAGGCCACATCTCCCAGACTGGGCCCCAAGGGCTGTAATCACAGCCTTGTGCCCCCTCTCACGCCTTGGCTTCCTTGTGGTCTCTCCGGACAGCACGTCCCCACCCACACCCACTCCTGTCTGGCTTCCGCCTCCAGCCCCTTGCTTTCTGCATCTCAGAGCCCCGACGGGCCCTGGGTCCCTCCTAGGCCTCTTCTCCTTTGCTAGCCTTTTCTTCTTTCCTGCTCCTGACACACTTTGCTCCCTCGTCATGCGAAATGAAGTCCGAGACGATTGCAGACAAGAACTCCCAGCCCCGAGATAGGTTCTAAAATAGCGACAGGACGAACACCCCACTTTGCCGTGGAGGGCTGTGAGGACTCTGGGGGTGGTGAATGCCTCTTCCGTTTGCAGACTGGCTAGCGCAGATCCCACAGGGAAAGGGAAATTGTTGATCTAGTTCCTCTGATGGGTTTGCTTCCTTTAGAAGGGGTCCAAATAAAGCTCTGCAGAGATCCTTGCTTATTTCTGCCTTCTTGTGAAACTTGAAGGTGTAAATTATCTCCATTGCGTTTATGGATCGAGGCCAAATTACAAATTTCCATGACCATGGTGGGAAGTGAGTGGGAAGTGAGCTGCGGTGATGAAGGGTGTAGGAGGGAGGCCACGCCGCGGTCCCTCATGCATCCAGTCGGGAGAAGGGCCGAGCAGGAGGAAGCTGGGCTCCGCAGTGTTCCCGTGGACGTCTCCCATCTGCTCACTTCCTGCCCCACCCTCGCAGCAAGTGCGGTGACAAGATGTTCACTGTCCTGAACTGCTGATGGACGTCGGGATTTCTCTCTTCCACTGGGATGCCTTCCCTTGCTCAGCCTCCCTGAGTCCCCTCGTCTCATTTCCATGGACATCTGTGTCCTCAAGGACCTTTGGTTTTTGTCTGGTTAGTCCCAGATGTGGGTCGGACACAAGATGGAGAAGGACAAGGACCCAGCCCTTCCTGGCAGCCTGTTGGCGTTCAGCTCCTGTGGCGTTTAGGTGGGAGAGCTGCTGTGGGTGCACACGAGGGTCAGGGTCTGTGAGAGCCCCAGAGGTGGCCCCAGGACATTTGTCTGGTCAAAGGTATGGTGCAGGTGGACATGGGGGGCCATGAGCCCCGTGGCCCTAGGAAAGGGATGGTCCTGTGTGAGCTGGAAGGCTGACAGCCCCACACAGAGAGCACCGGCAAGGCCTCTCCAGGCGGGTCTCACACTCAGCCTGCCTGGTGTGCCCGCTCTGGGCATCCGTTTGCTCCAGCCTTGTTGCCTCCAGTCCTGGCAGGAAAGATGCCCCAGGAAGACTGGCCTGAAGCAGGACTCTTGTTTTCTCAGGGAAAGGACTCCTCCTGGTCCCCTCCACTGGTCCCCTCCGCTTGGTTTAGACGCCTTGCGTTCCCATGTGCGGTGACCCTGGGAAAGTTTAGCATGGATTCCCACCACTCCTGTGATACCGAGGAGGAAGGAGATGTAGTTGTCCTTTATCAGACGGGAGGACATGGCCTCAGGTGGGCAGCAGCTCTGACAGACGGGCTTGGCTCCAGCCTAGCCTCCACCTCCATTGGCCAGCAAAGCTGCTCGAACAAGCCCCCACCTGCCACGCCCCTTCGCTAAGGGGTCTTCTTTGCTGGTTCAGGTGACACCTCGGGTCTCCCTGGCCCTGGACTTGTCCTCTGAGTCCTTTCCCGGGGGGCTCTGGCCTCCCTGTCTGCGGTGGGTCGGGAAGTGTCCTGTCCCTCCTCAGCTTCTGCTGCCATTCGTCTTTTCTCCTCTTACGATGCTTTCTGACCTACTCTAGATTCCCGCTTCCAGACCCGGGCTCTGTCACTTGGAGACCAACTCTAGTACCTTCGTCACACTCCATGATTGCTGGGTTTTCTACATGGGTCCTGGGGGGCCCACACGCAGCCCCGGAGGCCACGTCAGAGGTGGGTCAGGCCCTAGGGAGCTACGTCAGCTCTCAGAACCCCAGGCGCTGAGTCTGCTCGAGCTACAGCTGCACCTGCTTCGTGAGGCGGGTGGGGGGAGGGTTGGGGACAGATTACGCTCTAGGAACAGAAAGTGCAGGAAGCAGCAATTAGTTCCTAGTGAGGACTGAAGAAACGGTACTAAGTAAATGTGATGGGTGTACGTTCTTGAACGGAGTTGTGGTTGTAGTCATGGCTCTCTGGTTCTGAGGGAGGATTGTCCTTGGACGGATATACTGGGTGTTTTAGCTCCTTCTGTTTGCACCTGCATGACCCCGGATGAGGGGGTCCATCTTTCAAACCCTATGCATTCTCTCGGCCGCCACACCTACCCCCTGGGCTTTCTGCAGTTGTCAGAGCAGTCCCAAGATGAGGTGAACCGTTCCGTGTCCCCAGGAGGCAGAGGAAGAAGACTCACACCCAGGACAAGCTACTTCCTCCCGGAGGCCATCCTCTGGGCCAGGACAGGATAGCCTCAGGTCAAGAGTGCCAGTGGCAGCTGCAGCTCTGGATGTGGGGTAATGGCCAGCAGGGGGCGAGCGGGACGACACCCTTGCCCACAGGGCTGTGGGCTTGCACCCAATCCAAAGGGCACACTTCTGGGAGAAGAGTGAATCCCCAGGAACCACCCAGAGTCTCTCTAAGGTTCCCAGCTCCTCGAGAGTGCCCTTCAGTTCCAGCATCGGCAGCTCTGACATGACATCCTGGGAAGCCGGTCTCTGCTGGCCCATCTCACTGGCTTTGGGGCCGTCTGTCCCCAGCAGGCCTGGGTGGCATGGCCCCTGGGACTCCATGTGTGGGCCCATTTGCCTGTATGTAAGCTGTGAGTCAGCGTGAGCCCTGAGTGTGGGTGTGTTGTCTCACCCCTTGGGGCCTGGTGATCCCATTATGGTGGGATTAAGGTGGCCTTCCTGACCACTGCTCCCAGCCGTGGTGGGCACAGGCTGTGAAGCTCAGAAGGCAGCCTCCCTCGGAGTCCTCCAGGGATGGCGCCCCCAAACCTGGGCACGGCAGAGGTCCTGCGTCCCAGGGCATGTGCACAGCTACACGTAGCCATCTGGCCCCATGAGCTCACCCTGTGTCTGAGGGCACCGTGGCTGAGCTCAGAGAGGGAAGCTGTCCCATACGACTCTGCTCCCTGTCAGGGTGGCAATGGGCCGTGGGAAGGTTTGTTCTCATCACTAGCAGCATGTGAACGGAGAGGCAGGTGATATTGTGCAGTGTGTAATAACAAGTGTGGGCTCGGATCCTGATGCCACCCCTGTTCACTGAGGAACTGTGGGAAGATCACCTGACCTTCTTCCTCCCCACTCCCCTCCTCTGTAAAATGGGGTTGCTTTTGTGCCTCCTATAGGGAAGCCATATGAGAGGGTCTCTGTTAGGTGCTCAGGATGCTCCTAGCTCATGCTGATATCCCCCTCCACACTGGGAAGCAACTGCCCTATTTTCCCTGCTGCAAAACTGTTCTCAGCTCTATGGAGCAGCTCACCCTGACCTCAGGCCCTCAGTGTCTGGCATAGTTGCCCACCTAGGGCTTTGAGCTCTGTCCCTCCCTTGCCCAGTTGGTCTCCTTCTCCAGCTATGCAGCTCTGCCTACTGCTCCTCAAGCTCGCCAAGCAATTCCCACCTCAGGGCCTTTGCATGTACTATGCCTCTAGATCTGCTCTTCCCTAGATCTGCATTTGGCTGGCTCCTTCCCCTCAATCAGGTGACCCCTCCTCACCCAGCCCGGCCCCAGCCACGCCCACTGGAGGGCTAAAGCCCCTCCCACAGCCCACCACCACCACCTCTACAATCTTCACTTCACTAATTCTCTTATGTTATAGGATTAAGTCTCCCCATCAGAACATGAGCTGGAGGAAGGCTGTCCCTGACTTTCTGTTGCTATAACACGAAGTGTGTGTGTGGTGGGCACTTAGTAAGCATATGCTGGGTGCCCTGAGTGTACTGAGTGAATGAATGATGTCTATTTTTTTTGAGAGCATGACCACGTTCTTGTTCGAGAATAGCCCTGCCCAGCTCTTCTCCCGGATTCAGTGTCCACTCTCTCTTCTGCAACATGTGCCTTTCAGGGTCGCAGGGTCGCAGCCAGCTCTAAACTGGACTCCAATTTTAAGCAAACCAATTTTAAGCAAACCCTCTAAAGGTACCTTTAAAGCAGCTGTATTCTGATGTGCATTTGTGTCCACAAATTACAGAATTCAGCTATAAACCCTGCACAGCTGCGCTCTCCACACGTGTGCTTCCCTGGGTGAAAATAGCCTCTCAGTGTCACGTGGTCAGACGTGGGATGTGCAGGGGACCTTGACCGTGCATAGGGGACAGAAAGACTCTGCCTGTGTTCAGAGCGTGTTGTGGGCCTGGCAAGCACCCCTGTTCAGTTCTGGGGTGCTGCCTGAGCCGTCTCTGAAAGTCAGGGGCCCGCAGATAGGGCTGTAGTAGATTCAGAGAGGTAACCAATAAATTTATTTTGTCATCCTTGCTCCCTAATAATCCTTAGTGCAGTGATTAATACCTAGATACCGAACTTGAAGGAAGACAACTTCTGGATTATTAAAACTCTCGGGGGGGGGGCGCTTCTGCTGTCCGTACTGCTTAGTTGCTGTCACATGCTTTCTCTCCAGGGGTGGCTAGGACAGGCACCTGCCTTGGCCATGGGCCTCACACAGTCCCGAGAGGAAAGCTCTGGCTTCCTCTTCAGTGGGTTCCTCAGGAGGCGGAAACCTAGACCTACACGTGTCTGTGCTTAGCACAGGTTTGACCTTTGGTGACAGTGTTTTGGTTCCATCTGCTGACCTCCGGGGACTCATCAGTCCTCAGTCCCTGCCTCCTGAGGGTTGGGTGAGGGATCGCTAAGCCCAGCGCCTCCCCTGCTGAGTTTATTCCCTGCTGCAGCGTCACAGGGACCACGAAGTCTGGGGCTTAAAACAGCACAGAATTAGGGGCGCCTGGGTGGTTCAGTGGGTTAAAGAATCTGCCTCAGGTCATGGTCTCAGGGTCCTGGGATTGAGCTCCGCATCAGGCTCCCTGCGCAGTGGGGAACCTGCTTCCTCCTCTCCCTCTGCCTGACCTCTGCCTACTTGTGATCTCTGTCTGTCAAATAAATAAATAAAATCTTTAAAAAAAAAAAACAGCACAGAATTATTCTCTTGAAGTTCCAGCAATCCGAAGTCAAGGCGAGTTTCAGGGGCTCATCTCAAGGTGCCAGCCCGGCAGGTCCCTCTGGAGGCTCCAGGAGATGCAGTCCTGCCACTTCCAGCATCTAGAGGCTGCTGGTGGCAAAGCCGTCTTCTGTCTCTACTTATGGTGTCATGTCACCTTCTCCTTGGGTTTGATCTTGCTTCCCCTTATGGGGACCCTCCCACCTAATTCAGATGCTTGTCTCCATCGCATCTATGGATGTGTCTTGCCATAAGGGTCACACAGTCACAGGTGCTTGCCATTAGGGATGTGGGCACCTTTCAGGTGCCCAGTTCCCCTATTTTGAATATTTTAATAGTGGTTGCCTGTGTGGCTCAGTGGGTTAAGCTTCTGCCTTCAGCTCAGGTCATGATCTCAGGGTCCTGGGATTGAGTCCTGCATTGGGTTCTCTACTCAGTGGGGAGCCTGATTCCTTCTCTCTCTCTCTCTCTCTCTGCATGCTTGTGATCGCTCTCTGTCAAATAAATAAATAAAATCTTTTAAAAAAATAAATATTTTGATAGTCTGGCATATTTATCAGAATTAACGAACTGATATTAATACATACTTAATTAACTAAATTCTATAGTTTATTCAGATCCCCTTAGTTTTTCCCTAGTGAACTTTACCTGTTGCAGGATCCCAACCAAGATACCCAGGGCATTCAGTCTTCATGTCTCCTTAGGCTCCTCTTGGCTGTGATAGGTTCTCAGACATTCCCTGCTTTTTATGATTGTGATAGTTTTGAGGATGACTCAGGTATTTCTGAGATCTCTCTCAACTGAGATTTGTATGATGCCTTTCTCATGATCAGACGGGTTACGGGCTTTTGGGAGGACCACATGGTGAAGAGCCATTCTCATCCCATCATACCAAGGGTGTCTTACATCAGCATGACTCATCTCTCCCAGTGTTGACCCTGATCACCTGGGTGGAGGTGGTGTTTGTCAGGTGTCTCTCCCCAGAAGGACTCTTTTCCCCCTGTCTGCACTGTACTGCAATTACCCAGACTTCTACTTTATGGCTTGTGCTTTTTGTGTCTTCTTCTTTTTTTTTTTTTTTTTTAATTTATTTATTCGACAGAGAGAGAGAGAGAGAGAGAGATCACAAGTAGGCAGAGAGGCAGCCGGGGGTGAGGGGAGCAGGCTCCCCGCTGAGCAGAGAGCCTGATGTGGGGCTCGATCCCAGGACCCTGGGACCATGACCCGAGCTGAAGGCAGAGGCTCTAACCCATTGAGCCCCCCAGGTGCTCCCTTTTTGTGTCTTCTTTATGAAGTTCTGCCCCTCAGCTGAGAAGAAAGGAGGAGGAGGAGGAGTCAAGGCCCTCTTCCTTACCTCTTCCTGTGGACCCAGTTTTCCTGGCCCCATGTTCCCTGCTGAATTGGCTTAGCTTCCTTGTCAAACATCATTTGATGACCATTCTGACTGGTGTGAGGTGATATCTCATTGTGGTTATAGCAGCAGTGTCCACAATAGCCAAACTATGGAAAGAACCTAGAAGTCCATCCGCAGATGAATGGATCAAGGAGATGTGGTATATATACACAATGGAATACTATGCAGCCATCAAAAGAAATGAAATCTTGCCATTTGCGACAACGTGGATGGAACTAGAGCGTATCATGCTTAGTGAAATAAGTCAAGCGGAGAAAGACAACTATCATATGATCTCCCTGATATGAGGAAGTGGTGATGCAACATGGGGGCTTAAGTGGGTAGGAGAAGAATAAATGAAACAAGATGGGATTGGGAGGGAGACAAACCATAAGTGACCCTTAATCTCACAAAACAAACTGAGGGTTGCTGGGGGGAGGGGGGTTGGGAGAAGGGGGTGGGGTTATGGACACTGGGGAAGGTACGTGCTATGGTGAGTGCTGTGAAGTGTGTAAACCTGGCGATTCACAGACCTGTACCCCTGGGGATAAAAATATATGTTTATAAAAAATAAAAAATTAAAAAAATTTTCCTTCAAAAAAAAAATCATTTGATGGTATCTGTCAGCCTATTTCCCTGCTGTGCTCCGTTCTGTCATCTCTTATTTTACTAATGTAGGTATGTCACAAATATTGCAGCTTTATAGTAAATTCTGAAAAGTCTCCTGACTTTGTTATTTTTTTAAGATTGTTTCCATGCTTTTCATACCTTTGCCCTCCTTATGAATTATAAAATCATCTCGTCAATTTATAAAAAACATTTTCTGGGTTTTCAGTTGGGATTTTTCTGGAATAAACAGGTCAATTTGGGTATTCTAGTAACATAAATCCTTCAATCAAAAACATGAAATATTTATCTCTTTTTTGATTTCTCAAATGAGTGCTTTGTGGATTTTGGTGTAGAGGTTTTGCATTGATAAATTTGTTAAATTTATCCATAAGTATTTGACGTTTTTGACACTATTGTAAGTGGCATTTTGCATCGTATTTTAAACTATGTGGCATTTGTGTATAGGAATGCAATTGATTTTTATATATTGACTTGGTATCATGTAAAGTTGAAAAATTCAAGCTTTTCTTCTTGTAGATTCCTTAGGATTTTCTTTTCAGTTAATCATATCCCCTGCAAATGAGGCTCGTTTTACAACTTCCTTCCTGATACATATACTTTTATCTCTTCTCCACATTCTTTGCACTGTCTAGAACCTCCAGGCCACTAGAACAGAAGATGTAAAGACAAACAGAAATCCTTCTCCTTTTCCCCATTTTAGGGGGAAGTTATTCAGGCTTTCACTGTCCATTATAATGTTTGCTGTAGAAGAAAAAAGCCTGTTTTAATAGTATTAGCTGCTTGGGAGAGCAAGTACCTGTTCTTATCTGAAGGCGGGCCCTTCCAGAGGCCTCCCTAATGTGTTAGTTCGAGATGACATCCAAGTGACCAGGCGGCGCTGCACAAGCTTCTGTCTGGTGGTTTTTAGTTTAGTTTAGTTTAGTTTTGTTTTGTTTGAGCCTCATGCAGCCAGAGGAGGAAGCAACACCCTTGGGCCCCGTGTCCCAGCCCCTCTCAGCTCCACCTGGGGTGCGGTGAGTGTCCGGCAGGGTCCCAGTTTTGCTCTTTCCCCACTTTATGATCCAAGAAAGCCAGGCAATTGCCGGCTTCATAGCCCGATCCTAGTTAACGGGGAAACACTTCCACGAGGCAAAGACAGATGGGAGAGCGGGCAGGTAGGCACTGACTCCACGAGTGTTGATCTCAGCGCCCAGACCCATCTCTCCATCCCCTCCGGTCCTGAAGCCAGTCCGTGTCAGGGAAGCAGCTGGCCGGACTGACAAGGGCAGAGGCTGCTGAAGAGGTGGCTGGGACAAGGGTCCTTCTTCTCCTGCAGACACACAGAGCTGCACAGGGTGGGCCAAGCTGGGCCAGCAGGATGTGTGTCTGAACGCATTCCACATGCCTACTCTCTGTCTCCCCTGACACCCCAGTTCTCGGCCCTTCCATACTTGTTCTCTTGTGCCAAGGGAGAGACACAAGGAAACCATTCCATTTCACTGAACAGACAAGCTTAGAGCTCTGCTTGAGGAAACCTGCACCGAATGGAGGGAAAAGGGCCATCGGGTTTGGATGTGTAAGTGGCCTGCGTGCCGCTTTCCAGCGCAGGACGGGGAGCTTTGGAAGCCTCAGAGCTATTTCCTCTGAGGGCAAGGTGAGGGTCCTCTCGCTCCTTTTCTGCCAGACTGGGAGGCAAATGCTCAGAAAATGAAAGAATTTTGGCAACTCTAAACTACTCTCTCTTTTCCCCTTTGGTAAGATGCATAAAAGCGAAATGTACAAATGATACATCCAAGTTACAGGCTGAAGAAATTAAAAAGTGAGCCGAAGTGCATGGCCAGCACTGACTGAGCAGGGCTGCTTTGGATTAAAAACAAACAAACAAACCAGCAACACATTTTTTTAAAGATTTTATTTATTTGACAAAGAGAGAGAGAGAGAGAGATCACAAGTAGGCAGAGAGTCAGGCAGAGAGAGAGAGAGAGAGAAGCAAGCTCCCTGCTGAGCAAAGAGCCCGATGCGAGGTTCGATCCCAGATTGAGATCATAACCTGAGCTGAAGGCAGCGGCTTAATCCACTGAGCCACCTAGGTGCCCCCAGCAACACATTTCTTTCCCTTGTGCTGCTGGAGTGACACAAGCTAACATTAGGAATGATGAAGTTTCTGCTGACTAATAGACCTCCTGACTGGTCAAATCTCACCAGGAAACAAATGCAAGATGGGGCACAGGTGCAAACACGGGCAGGACAGGAGACATTGCAGCGTACAGGTCTAAGTGCAACTTGGATATGGGCTGGATACCTCACCACGTCCTCTGAACCTGGACCTAGACCTACACAAAAAGAAGAATGTCCTCATCACAGGATGGTTTTAGGTTAAATTATTTACCGTGTGTAAAATCCCTTGCAGAGTTGCAGTGAAGGGTCAGTGGAGGCCAAGTCCACCCCGTTCTCCGCTGACCATGGCCAGAGCGTCCCTGCATGGGAGAAGCCGCGGGTTGGTGGAGTCTCCACCGTGAGGCAGTTTTGCTGGGTTTGTTTGGGTCTGGACACTGGGCTTTTCCAGACTGGTGGATTAGAGGTGCTAGAAAGGTTGTTGACTCGTGATGACGTGGCCAGTGGCTGTTCACATGTGCAGGGTCATTTCCTAGAGAAAACTCTTCTGTGTGAAGGTTCTGAACCTCTTTGGAGCCCCAGCTGGGAGCTGCCCTGAGAAAACTTCCCAGTCACAGAAATATCAACAGATAATTCTAGGGCTGGGGACCTGCTATCTTCCAGGTGTCTTCTGGGTGTGGGTGCCTAAGTCCTCTCAGGACATGGGAGACAGCCACGTTTGTGGCTCTAGAGGGGCCGGGACATGTCCTTGCCTGAGGAGGTGAGTCTACCTGGAGACGAGACACAGGTCCCGCCCACTTCCCAGGGACCAGCCAGAAGTCTCTTCTGACGGGATTCTGCACTGAGGGTGTGGGACCCATCTGGGGATCAAGTCCAACCTTTTATTGCCTCCTGCAGGGCGTTACTGGGAGCACAGTGGAAGGCCTTGCGGCATCACCCTTGGACGCTGCTCACACATCTCAGCCATTCAGAAATCATCCAGGCATCCTCACAGAGCGTCTTGTTTGGACCAGGCAGTATGCTAGGTTGGGGGGTGCAGAGCCAGGGACGATGTGATAGTTGATTGCCTGTGGGCCAGGGATGCCCAGAGAGATGGTAAAACATGAGGGGGTTTCTGGAAGTGATAGGATAGGACTCAGTGGACAGTGGAAAGGTCTCCTTCAATCCACTGATGGTCTGAATAGAACAAAGCAGTGTGAGAAGGGCACATTCTCCGCCTCTGCAGGAGCTGGACATCCTGCTCTTCTAATGTTGTGACAGGACAAAATATCAACACCCGTTGTGATGGGACACATTTGTTCACGATGACTTCCTTCCGTTGCTCACTTGAAGGGGGAAGGACATACCCCCCCACATATGCCATTTTGGCCCATGTCTTATGTTGAGTGCATGTATATTTTAAATTGTTCTACCCTCTTGAAGAACTGACCCTTTTCTCATTATAGGCTAAACTTCCTTGTTTCTTGTTACAAGTTTTGACCTAAAGTCTAAATTGCCTGATGCAGGTGCCATTACCCGACTGGTGTTTGGTTTCTCCTTGTGTGGAGTCCCTTCTCCCCCCTTCCCTTCGAGACAGTGTGTGTCCTTGAGGTTCATATGGGAAGCACAGAGTTGGGTCTCGTTTGTCCCCCCATTTGGCTCCTCTATGCCTTTTTTTTTTTTTTAAGATTTTATTTATTTATTTTTCAGAGGGAGAGCGAGAGCGAGCACAGGCAGACAGAGTGGCAGGCAGAGTCAGAGGGAGAAGCAGACTCCCCATGGAGCAAGGAGCCCGATGTGGGACTCGATCCCAGGACGCCGGGATCATGACCCGAGCCGAAGGCAGCTGCTCAACCAACTGAGCCACCCAGGCATCCCACCTCTATGCCTTTTTATTGGAAAATTTTATCTATCTAAATTTAAAGTAATTGTCTGAAAAACAATCTGAGGGGTTTGAAGTTGGGGGGGTGGGAGGTTGGGGGAACCAGGTGGTGGGTATTAGAGAGGGCACGGATTGCATGGAGCACTGGGTGTGGTGCAAAAACAATGAATACTGTTACGCTGAAAATAAATTTTAAAAAAGTAATTGTTGGGGATGGCTGGGTGGCTCAGTTGGTTGGACGACTGCCTTCGGCTCAGGTCATGATCCCGGAGTCCCAGGATCGAGTCCCACATCGGGCTCCCGGCTCCATGGGGAGTCTGCTTCTCCCTCTGACCTTCTCTGCGCTCATGCTCTCTCTCACTGTCTCTCTCTCTCAAATAAATAAATAAAATCTTAAAAAAATAGGCAAGGACTGGTTAATACCGTCTGCTGTCATATTCCCTTGTCAAGTGATGGTTTTCCATATTGGATTTCTTTGATTTCCCTCTCTTTATCATTTGTGTATGTTCTGTAGGTTTTTGCTTTGCGGCTACTATGAAGCTTACATAAAACGTCTTATAGATGAAGCAGTCGATTTTACAGTGTTAACTCAGATTTTATACAAAAATGCTGCCCTTTTACCTCCCTGCACACACAAAATTCATGCTTTTGATGTCACAATTTACCTCTTTTTTTTAAAGATTTTTATTTATTTATTTGACAGAGATCACAGGTAGGCAGAGAGGCAGGCAGAGAGAGAGGAGGAAGCAGGCTCCCTGCTGAGCAGAGAGCCCGATGCAGGACTTGTCAATCCCAGGTCCCTGGGATCACGACCTGAGCCAAAGGCAGAGGCTTTAACCCGCTGAGCCACCCAGGTGCCCCACAATTTACCTCTTTTTATAGAGTGTACACATTATCAAGTTATTGTAGCTGTAGTTATCTTTAATACTTTTTTTTTTCTTTAATGGCTTCTGGAGCTTCTCCACTGGAAACCTAGACTTCCACAAGTCTCCCTCATCCCAGGGTGATTCTCTAAATTGGTGTTCTTTGGGGGGAGAAGGCAGAAAACTTAGCTCACCATGTTGGCGATGGCCATCCTTTTATCTGAAGCAAATGCAATCTGCTTGTTTCCTTCATCGATTATAAGCATAAAATCTTTATTGCATGCTTTTTTTTTTATGTCTGTGTGGGTATCACAATATGGCCCTTTCCTTAAAATTATCTTTTAAATATGCATGATGAAGTTTCAGTGTAAACATGAGGTTGGGTGGGGCAGAGTCTGGAGCCTATGACCAAGAAAGAATTCTTAAGAAGTCTCTGGTGCAAAAATGTGATTTTATTCAAGCATGGGGACAGGACCCGTGGGCAGAAAGAGCTGCTGCCCTGGGATTGTGAGGGGTGGCTGATTATATACTAAGGGGTTAGGGAGGTAAGGAAAAATGGAGGGTTTGAAAGAACTTTCATATGCTACAGAAGACCTACAAGATACCAGAGGCCTGGCCGTTGTCAAGGTTTTCCCATTTAGCAAGGCATTAACATCAAGATAGTTGGGAGATTCCTGGAAGAGTGTCACACACGTCCCACCCAGGAGTTGGGGGTAGGTTGCAATGGGGGGTCAGCTTGTGCCTTGTCTTCAGCTTGCCTTCTGTCCCCTCATCATGCACACACACGCAGTTGTCTTCCTTTTTTGCTGTAGGGTGAGGTGTGAAAATGACCATATGACCTGAAACCAGCAAGTTCTTGACAGTCAATGGGAGAAATTGATTGTTTGGCCATTAAACATTTTGGTTAAAACATTAAAGAC
This sequence comes from Mustela putorius furo, assembly GCF_011764305.1. Lineage (NCBI taxonomy): Eukaryota > Metazoa > Chordata > Mammalia > Carnivora > Mustelidae > Mustela > Mustela putorius. Next base: position 15,526,260 of record NW_025421293.1, read on the forward strand.
TCTTACTCTCAGTTATCAATGTATTGGAAAATGAAAAGAAGTGAAAAACTATACTTATTTAGCATATAGGAACTTTAAATGTATGAAACGTTGAGAATTACATTATTTTACTACTTTCCTATTTTTTATTGTTATGTTAGTCACCATACAATACATCATTAGATTTTTTTAAAGATTTTATTTATTTATTTGACAGACAGATCACAAGTAGACAGAGGCAGGCAGAGAGAGAGGGGGAAGGAGGCTCCCTGCCGAGCAGAGAGCCCAATGCAGGACTCGATCCCAGGACTCTGGGATCATGACCTGAGCTGAAGGCAGAGGCTTTTAACCCACTGAGCCACCCAGGTGCCCCAAAGTCATTACTTTTTGATGTAATGCTCCAAGATCCATTGTTTACATATAATACCGAACGCTCCATGCAATTATTTTACTACCTTTTTTTTTTTAAGATTTCATTTATTTATCTGACAGAGAGAGACACAGTGAGAGAGGGAGCACAAGAGAGCAGCAGAGGGAGAGGAAGAAGCAGGTTTCCAGCCAAGAAGGGAGCCTGATGAGGGGCTCGATCCCAGGACTCTGGGATCATGACCCGAGCCAAAGGAAAAATCACCCAGGTGCCCCCATTTTTACTACTTTCTTAAAAGCTTACTGAAAGGTCCCCCAATAATGGGTCCGTGATTAAAGGAGTGAGACTGATACAAAGTGAAGGTCAAGCAAAGCTTTATTTCATGCCAAACATCAAGAATCAAACCGACCAGCTGGGGCCATGCCTCTTACAGAGAGCTCGACCCCTCTCTGCTTCTCAGACTAGCTTTTAAGGGCAAAGGCCATGTGGTTGGGCCTGGCCACACACAGGCGGCCAATGAAATTATAAACACACAAAGAAAGCTGCACAGTCATGCTAGGTCACACATAAGTGACCGATTGAATTACAATTTACCCTAGTAGATATTTGAACCAGCCTATCACCCTGGTCAGAATTGGCGCCCAAAAGGCTCTCAAAGGGTGGGGCCCATACTCCTTGGCAACTAGGGAGACAGTATGCGCCCCCTCCCCCCCACTGATTGGATACCTCTACCTGGCCTGACCCACCCTTGTATTTGGGCTTTGTTACCTGGGACCAATTTCCTGGGACTTGTTTTTAAGTTAAGTCCCCTGGGGGAAAGGGGGCAGGGACAGTTTAAGGGTTAAACAGCAAAGTTATTGTTTAACCGGATGGAAGCGCTCTGGCTAAAGTGGTCCTTACACTTACTTAGTAGTTGGAATAGTGCTTGGCTTCTCATACAGTTTAATATTTGCAGGAGGCATCTTTTAATTGTTGCATTCAATGTTTCTAAGTTTGTATCCACATTCAACGGTCTATCCTTTGCTTTCAATGTTTCAAAGATCTCTAGGAGTCCTGACAGTGATTCTCTGACCTGACTCTTTTGTCAGGCTCCTGACCCTTCTGGGCTCACCTGTGCATTTCCGTGTACAGTCCGGTCTGAGCAAGAACTCTGTTAGGTCCGTTTAACCAGAAGCCCTCATCCTTGACATCTGGTCCCCTTCCTATCCTCCAGCTCTCTCATTCGGCCTCTCCCCCAGGGGAGGGCTGACCGCTTGGCCTGTTAGGCAGAACCCGCTCCGCCCCCTGCCATTTCTGGCTGGTAACTTCCTGCCTGTGGGCCCCTCCCTCCCCAGGGCTGCATCTGGGTTGGGACCCCTTTTCACCCCGTGTAAACTGTCGTTGCCGTGGTCCCTCTCAGTCCATCGACGGCTCTGAATATGGCCTGCCTCGCCATCTCTAGAAGATGTCTTCGAATGCTTTTCCTCTGACGGTTTCTCTCAAGCAAAGGCTTTCGCTGCCACCACATCCCCTGCAAGAACAGCGTCCTCCGTTACCCAGACCCTCTGGGCAGGAGAGCACCCATGGGCCCCGCGGTCAGATTTGCTTCTTGACTCCCTTTATGGTCCACTCCAACTTTCTTTCTCCACTGTCACTTTTCCTTTTTTTGGTCCGTGTTTGTCTTTTCCAGCCAGTTCCCTCTTTCCACTGTTCGTTTTGTGTGAAATACCACATGGATTTTTCCTTGGAGATGCATGGTTTACTGTCTGTGTGGGTCTGGGTGGCAGACACATGGGGGCGGCTGAGACAGGCCTGAAAGAAGTCATGTGACCTGTCCTGGCTCTTGAAGCACATCTGTTATTTCCAATGGGTTTTATGGACAGAGGGCTTAGTGACAGTCTGGAGTTGAGGTACCTTTGGTTCTTACAACTTGAGTGTCTCCAAAGTGTGCAAAGTGTGTGTGTATAACATCAGATTATTGGGTATCCCAAGCAGAGTAAGAGAAGCATTGCAGAAGAAATCCTATCTGAAATTTCCTCTCCCCTGGACAGAACCTTACCTTTATTTGGGAATTATCCTGAGAGCAGGGGTATGCCTGGTTTTGCTCTCTGACTCTCCCCAGAGACAAAGCCTCTGGCATATAATGGGGGCTCAGTCTGAGTCTGTGTATGGGACGTTGTTGAACATTCAAGCAGAAGGTGGGAAGAACGGTGCCCCTCAAGGTGTTGATATCCTAGTCCTCAAAGTCGCTGTATGTGGTATCTTCCAAGATAAAGAGGAATGAAGGTGGTGATGGAGCTAAGCCTGCTAATTAGCTGACCTTGAACCGGGGTTAGTAGCCTGGATAATCCAATGGGTTGGAAAAGGCAGGAAGACTGAGTCTCTCTTATAGGCTCCAGAGGGAATGCCGGCTGGACAAACACCTTGATTTCAGACCAGTGGACCCTCGCTGGCTTGCTGATGTCCAGAACTGTAAGCTAACAAGCTTCTGTCAGGAGCCACTAAGTCTGTGGTCATGTGTCACACCGATGATGGGAGATTAGGGCAGACAGGTGCTGTTGTATGTGCTGGGAGGCAGGCCCTGACAGTGTTCAGACCCCATGAGGCAGCAGGCCCAGTGCTTGAGGCTCACCAGCTTTCAGGGTGGAAATGTTGGATTTTTAGTTGGTTTTTTTTTTGGAGGAAGATGCTTGAGAAGGAAAAGTACTCAGGCTTCTGGAAGTCAGGCTCAGAGTGGCCAGTGGATGACCTCCCCTAGCAGGGATGAGACACCAGCCAAGTGGCTTTTCTGCAGCTGGAACCCCATTTCCCAGGTTAGGAGAGCAGACACTCAGAGAGAAGGAGGCCATGGGGTGACAGGGCCCCCTTTTGTTTCAGTGTTCCTTTTCTAAAAGAAAACTGGGAACAGATGGCCCCCACGAGCTATTTCTCTCTAACAAAATGTGGATCGGCATCTGCATGCCTGCTTCCAAGCCCCAGGGAGTCCCGGGGCCCCAGACCTGTCCATGCAGAGAGCTCAGCGTTCATTTCCAGAAGGCTGCTTGTGAGACAGACTGCAAGCTGGGGGCTGACTGGCCCTCCCGTGAGCATGGAAACATCCATGTGCACGTGTGGTGCGCGAACTCACACACCCTCTTTTCAGTGTGAGTGACCTAACGCCCAAGGCCCCTTCACCCTGCTCCTCTTCTTACTGGAATCCTGGGAATTTGCACATTCCGGTTCCCAGGGGTGGTAACCTGTACTGGGCTCCCTGCCCACCACTCACTGCTCCAGGGAGAGGATCCAAGCTGGCCTTGGCCCTTCCAGCACAGGGGGCGGGGGCTGCTGGGGGAGAGAGGCCCGAGAAGGACTGGGGATTCCCTTCTCCCACTTTGTCACCTGCAAACACAAAACAGCTTTCTCCTCTAGCTCTTGTCAGCTCCCCAGGACCCGCTCCTTCCCAGCCCCCTGCTGGACGCCGTGGAAAACGCCAGCCCGGCCAGCTGCTGCCCCCTTGTGGAGAGTTCTCGGTTTCTGTGTTTGGCATGGATCAGGAAAGGGGTTCTGACTACTTCTAACAGGACAGGTACCTTCGTGCACGCTCTGAAAACACAGTTTATTGCCACACACTGCATTGTTTTTTGCTTTTTGTTTTTTGTTTTCCAAAACAAAAAAAGCAGCTCTCCCCAGCAGCTTTGAAGAAAGACTCCCCCCGCCTTCCGCCCCTGGGACGTCAGCGGCCCTCTTGGGAAGTGGGGGAGGGATAGCATTGTCAAAGAATCTCTCATGCCCAGAAGGTCCATTCACATCTGAGATGCTTGATGGGAAGTGTTGGGGTTGGCTGGCCCACGGCTTTGCTGGTGCTCTGGACAAGCAGCCGGCCACCGTCTCCGCAGACAGTCCTTTCTCTCCCTCGCCCTCAGCTTTGTTTCAGATTGTTCTCCGTGGCACAGACCTGCCGAGATCATCACGTCTGAGAGTGTGGATAAACATGCTGGTCGGGGACGGGACATGCTGAGCCCTGGGCCTGAGGATTGGAGCCGGGACAGGTGGGCCGAGTCTGGGATGCCCTCCAACGTGGCCCTTCTCCACACCCACCATCCTGGCACCTGGGGCCTCATCTGTCTTGTCTGGGCACACGACGTGCAGGGAGGCTGGGCATGTCCTGATGTGTGTCAGCAAGGGGACAGGACAGCATCTTCACACCCCATCCCACCTCCCCCCAGCCCCAGCAAGAAGTGCTGTAGGCAGTGAGAGGAGGGGGAGAGTTGCTGTGCCGCTGAGCCTGGGCAGTCCCGCCCAGCCTGGGCCCCCCTCTGAGGACCACCCCAGCCCCAGAACTTGCTCCGTCTGACCTGCTTCCATGTCCACGTGGGCCTGGGTCATCCTGCAGGCCCCAGAGAGCAGCCAGGATGGCTCAGGGTCAGGGCATGACTGCCAGGTCTGCTCCAGCTCTGGTCAAGCCCGGGGGCCAGAGTCTGTGGTGGGCACAGCAGGCCCTGTCAGTCAGCTGTGACAGGGAGGTCACAGGGCATGGTGGGTTTCAGGAAAGCCACTGCCCATCCACCAAGTCCTGCTTAGAGGGCTGCACCCCATCCATGTCAGGGTACCCACATCGCCCTTCAGTGAATGTGTGACACCACGGGAGAAATTATATCTGGAGCAGGAAGCAGAAAAACAGTGTGGGGGTCCCCAGAACTACCACGAGTTCGCAGAGTATGTGGGCACAGGTACCCTTCGGCGTCCTGACCTGGGCCATGTAGTCACTGTACCCATGGGGGCTCCCCTCCTTTTGGGGATTTTCACCCCTGGCCCAGATGTAGCTTTCCTCAGGGAGCATCAGACACTCACCGCAATGGTCAGCCTGGCCTCTGTCTTAGCTGGAGCCCACCTCCTATTCTCTGGCCTCAGACCACCAGGTGTCACTTTGTGGTCAGCAGCAGAGAGTCCTCTCCGTTACCTAAAGAATGGGTTTGCTTCTGCTGACCTTCCAGAAATAGCCAGTCTGCATACATCACTGTCATTGCCAAGGACGGGGCCCTTCCCTTTCCCGGGGCTGACTGTGGGTGGGCTGGGCCTGGCTGCTCCACCGTGGCGTGTCCCACACGTCCAAGACAAGAATGTTCTGAAGTGCTTCCTTCACTGCCGCATGTCCAAGAGAGCAGGATGTCCCTGAATTCAGCATTCTGAGCATCCCTCCCAAAGGGCCCCAGGTGCACGATAAATAGCCATTTGGGGTTAGGAGAGTTCTGTGGCGCAAGGGATGGCTTCCTGTCCTGCATGGGTCTTTTGGGAGGACGTCCTCTTTATCTACCCCTTTTAAGAGCTTTCACTCTGTGCTGAGCCCTTAGAGAGGCCCCTGGGGCTCAGGGAGCTGGGAGGGTCCCTTAGAGATCCTGGACTGTGGGGATGGGAGAGGCCTGCATTTGTTAGTAGGAGGCCTGGGATTCCATTCCGGAATACACCAGCCCCCTCCAGGGACAGCCTCCAAGGCTCAGTGGGAGATGGACCTGCAGACAAGGGAAGAGCCCCTCGCCCTTGCCTCGAGAAAGTGAGCGCTCAGAGAGTCTAGGAGAGGAATGCCCAGGAACCAGAGCTCAGCAGGAAGGAGTTCAAAACCCGAGGACAACGGGCTAAGGGAGAGGGCATTCTGGGGTCCCCGAGTGGACAGGGAGTGACTGTGCCAGAGGAAGGGTGGTGTGGCGGGTGGGGCTGTAGGCAGGACCACAGGGAGGACGCTGGGTGGGGATTTGAGGTCCTCTGATCTCGGCTGCTGCCCCTTCATTCTGCTCCCCAGAGACTGTGTGTGTCTCTGCAGAGCATCACCTGGGGCTGGCTAGACCCAGGCCCTGCAGCTTCTGTGCAAAGAGGCCTCATCTGAACATGCAGATGCCCTTTCCATGACCAAGAGGAGACACAGAGCTTCCATGTGCAAGACACACAGAGAGATGGCATTCCTCCCCTCAGTGAACGCTTTAATTGCGGGACTCTCTTCGTGCCTAAACTGCTCTGAGAATTACACCCCAGCATCAACCCTATGTCATTTAAAAAGCCCCATTCCATAATTAAGGCTTGAAAAAGTGGCACAAAAGTACATGGAACAGAAGTAACAATCTTGGAAGAAAGATTTCCCCAAAGACTTGGAAGAACGCTTTCCCCAAAGTTCCAAAAGGGCAGCAAAGGACCTCCTCTGTGCTCCAAGGAGAGTGTGTGGTGGGCTTGGCTGTGGGGCTAGGCGCGGTGATCCCGGTGATGGCAGTCTGTGGAGATCTTGCAGGGTTGGCAAAGAAGAGGGCTTCCCCCCGGCCCGGGGCAGGGCAAGAGGCTCGGGAAGCAGGTTGGCACCAACTGTGGGAGAAGGAAAGCCACACATGAGGGTCGGAAGCCCACAAAATGTGGCTTTTTCCCTCTGCTAGCTGAAGCTTCTTTATTCAGAGAGGGAGTATAGTGATGGCAGACGTCGTGACCCGCGTGTATGTGGCAGGTGCTGGATAAACGGGCTCTGGAGAGGGCAGGGAGGTGGGAGATAGTGGAGCGACTCTGATGATCAGAAAAGGGAACTGGCCATCTCCCTCTTATTTCCCTCCTTCCTGACCTACCCAGATGCTTGATACCCCACCAGGACCGGGACCCCCTTGGACCCTATCTCGGGACTTGGCCTTGGCATTTTCTGGGAGGCAGAAGAAGCTTGTGACTCAGTTTACCTACTGGTTGAGCAGGAATAATTGTACCAGTCTCTGAGGGACTGTGGAACGTGTTATGATTCCATCAGACAAATGTCAGGGCCAAGGGTCATTTTACAGAAATTGTGCAATCCCAAGGACAGGAATTACATAAAAGCTCCCCTACTTCAAAGGAAAATGAAATCAACCGCCTCCTTAAAAAGTAACTTTCGTCCTGATGCTGTGTGCCTCACGGCCAGTGGACACAGAGGCACCCGCCTGCCTACCTTGCTCCCCGCGACCTGCGAGGGCCCCCTGTGGTCCCTCGGCCGGCTGCACCCTGGCTGGCCCGGCCAGACACCCTCTCTGAGCCCGAAGGTCTGCATGAAAAGGATCAGAGTTGTATCTTCCAGGTTCCACTTTATGTTTTACGCTCAGTATGAAACTGGATTTGCAACAGAGAGGCTTGAAGTGGGTTCCTCTGCCTGCCATGTCTGTACCCTTAGGCCACTCCTCATGGGGCAAATGGATCACATTTTCCTTCCCCAAGAACCGCCTCTGACATCACTGTCTGCACCATTTGCCCTTCTCAGACGTTCTCCTCCGATCAGGCCCCTGGCACCCTCTCTCCCGTGGGCCGGTCAGGGTGGGGCCTGACCGCCTGACCCTGCGCACATCCCAGCCCTTGTGAAGGGAAAGAATCCATGGAAGCTTCTGCAAAGGGGGCTGAGTATCTCCAGGCGGAGCTGGAGAAGCTTGGCTTTGAAGGGACCCAGCATGGAAGTCTTGGAGTTGCTCTGTTCCTTTGGGATTCTAAAAACATTTAGCATTGCTGGAAGAAGGAACCTAGATTGATTCTGACCCCAAGAATTAAATTCTGCACCTGCGTGGATGAGGCAGACTATCTGGTGAACCCCGTTCTTTCATGACATTTGTATAACTCTCACATTTAAGTAATGTGAAGAGGTGAGAAAATAAGAAAGTGGGGATGGATGGGGGGTGGGCTGCTGCCTAGCCTGAGGGCCCATAGCATCAAGGAACCCAGGAACAGAGCCATCCCCCCACCCGACAACAGGAGCTCCCGCTTCTCTGAGACAACGTGGCAGGCGGTGTTTTCCAGGAGCCCAGAGATGTGCCACTCACCGCCTCTGCAGTCCATGAAACTAAGAACCAGGCATCCTGGGTCCCAGAGCCCTCCAAGATTCCTCAAACTCCCCAACCCTCAACCTGCTCAGCTGCTGAGTCGGCCTCACCCCTTCCTTCCTAGGAAAACCGCACTAGAGGCTCTGGGCTGCGCTCTGCCCGTCACTCCGCCTGCCCCCTGATCCGCCCCAGCTTCCCCAGGTGGCCCTGCACGGGGCGGTGGCATGCCTCCTTTCCTTGGGGATTGTGAGAGAGATATGCTGTTCTTTGCTTCCACGTCTGTCCTCTTACCCCTGATTAAAATGAATCACCAGCACAGCTTAAAACACAGGCTGTGTCACACTCTCAGTGCGGATCAAACAAGACCTGCCTTGCAGTGTCTGAGCGTCAGGCTAATAGTGCAGCTGATGGGGGGCCAGGGAGAACTCGGAAAGGGCCAGCCCAGAGGACCCGCTGCGGGGTGCTCAGCAAGGGGGGCAGCGTGTCGTGCGACCCTCCTGGCCAGGTACTAGAGTCCTTGTCATAATGCTGCCTTCCCAAACTATACGTGTGTCTAGGCCACAGCCGTTTTGTTTGCAGACTGTTCCGTGGCCTCTTTGTGGATAAGCTGGGCCCCCTACAGAAAGCCTGACCCATGTGCAGATCTGCTCCCTGCTGCTGCTTTCCCCAAATGCAAGGAGCTCCTGTGAACAAGGTTCTTGGCATTGGTCTGGGCAGACGTCCTCTGCAGATGTGACGTCAGAGCATCTGCCCTGGACCTGGGCTCAGTGGGACATGTGTCTGGAGCCTTGGACTGCATTCAGAGGCAGGCAGAGAAAGCATGGGGGCCTGGTCCTGCTTCTCCTGGGCCTATCTGTGTGGCCCAGCTCCCCAGAACCCATAGCTTTCAGTCATCCTGCCGTGAGCCTCAAGGCTTCAGTCTACCTCCATGGTGTTCGTCCTCCCAGAGTACAGCGGAACCTCTAAACACTGGCTCCTCCCAGCAGCATGGTTCGGGGACAGGGATCCCATCGGACCCCCGGTAGTGTCCATAGGGCTTTGCCAGGCCAGCAGGTTCCCTTGGACACCCCCAGCTAAGTGGGGCTCAGCCTCTTCTTCCTGCACGTTGTTGTACTTACCCCCTGCCCATCCTCGAAAAGCAGGAGCTCAAGATGCAAAAACAATTATTAGCTGTCTCACCGTCCACAGAGACCCCTAGGCCTAGCCTGAGGCTCTCAACCTTGGTTCCTGTCCTCTGATAATGAGCAAGTGGCTCGGATTCTCCCTCAGTCCCTGTCCCTGTCCCTCCCTCCCGTATCTTCCTTCCTCCTTTCCCTTCCTGCTTCCCTCCCCCTCCCCCTCTCCCTCCTCTTCCCCCCTCCCCCCCCTCCCTCCTCTTTCCGCCCCCCTCCCCTCTCTAAAGTGGCTGTGAGTTTTGGGTGAAGAGATCGCTCATGCTTTTGGACTGGAGACTTGCTCTATCACCGGTCCACGGCTTCTGTTACGAACATGGGCCGCTCTGCAGAGACTTGGTCCCACATCTGTGTGGGGGAAGGTCAAGGGAAAGGGCTTCCTTCTGTTTGAGGAGTTTGGTCCTGAGTGGCTGACCCTGGCTTCCTTTGTACAACCACTAGGGGCCCAGGAGCAAAGGGGGGACCCACCACGCCTGGGCTTCTGGAAAGTCCACCGGTGGTGGTGGTTCTGCTCTATTCTGAAGCTGCTTCCAAGTGATGTCTCAGGTTATAGAAGGACATATTGGGCCAGAGACGGCAGGTCACCACTGCCCACCAGGCCCTTCTCTTTTCCACCAAACGTCAGAGATGGGGAGAGTCTCGGTCCTTGTACAGATGGAGAAACTGAGGCCTGAGAGGGGGAAGGGCAGGCCGAGACGCACAAAATTAATAGTGAGGTAGGACCAGAGACTGGGGCTCTGGCCTGCACTGCTCTCTGTGACTCCTACTTGGGCCAATCTCTGGGCCCTGCTTTGGGGAGAATACAGAAGGGGTCCCTATCACTGCCTCTCAGCCTGACCTCGTGGCTGTGCAGAGTCCCTGAGAGCTGGGCGCGTGTGGGCACAGAGCAGACCCCACGTGCGTCTGCCGTCCGTGGCCGACTGCTGCCCGACAGCGACCCAGGCACGAGGCTCTAGGTGAGACCAGTTCTTCTAAGTGCCTGGTTGGCCGAGACTGGCCTCCATCCCTTGCTGCCCCATGGGCACCGGTCAGCTCCCAGAAGGGGCCCTGTGTCCAAGGGAGGCTCGGGATGGCGGAGTGGCTCCAGGCCCAAGACAGCACATTGTATGGGGCGCTGTGTAGGGGGACGTGCTGGGGCTCTTAAACACACAGTTCCCCAGCTTGGACGTGTTTCACTACCCTAAGGAAATTGATTCAATGGAGGGAAGCTCTGGAAATAATTTTGGAAATTGTGTGACCTAAGTTCGGTGGCCAGGTAATGACCATGAATGCCTGAACAAGCTGACAGAGAAAACCAGTATTTAGGGCTCTGTGGCCCCCAGATAAGCTTCCTCACTGTGTCCAGCACCCTAGCCTCTAACCGAGATATGTGTGGCCGCAGAGCCCGGCACAGCCGTCTAGCGAGGGCAGCGCTCCTCTCTATCCTTCCCTCATTCCTTCCTCTGAGGACTGCTTTCTCTTGCTTCTTTTTCTTTAAAAAGAAAATGGAATTATAAAACATTCAGATGAGAACACAGAAAAGGGAAACTTGAGTAAACAATCCAGTTTTCCACTGTACTGGGATGAGGCATCGTTGCCTCATCAGGGCTCTGGCCTGACCCAGAAGTGCTGGGCGTAAGAGGGGGTAGGTGTGGGGGGGGCTCTCCCATCCGGGGGGCAGCCGGGGTGGGGGTGCTCACCCAGCCCAGATGAGGGGCTCTCCTGGCCTGGTTTCTCCCAACTCCTCCTCTGTAAAGGAGTACAGCTGGGAATGGCATCTTGGTTCATGCGTGCGTGGGATGCCAGGCGGGATCTGGGAGCGACACTGCCCCTGGTCTCTGCGAACCCTCCTCCCCTTGAGGGCCTGCTTTTTCCTGAAGTCGACCTTGTTAGTTTCTCTCCTGTGTTAGCTGCCCTGGGCCCCCTTGTTTTCCAGTTTTAACACCTCCGATTCATTTCAGTAATTTACTAGTGTGGGAAATCCAGGGTTCTGAGGCAAGAGGCCAGGTGACTCGAGGGGCAGGGTCTGCTGTTCCTCTGACTGAGGGGCCTGGGTTCCCCTCAAAGGGCCCTGATTGCTGTCACCAGCTGTCTATGGTCTCTGAGAACGTCCTACCTGGTCACTTCCCTCCTGTCTCAGCTCAGCCTGCACCCTGCAGCCCAGAAACAATGTTGCAAACTGTCCTATCCTCTTGTAAAGAACAGATTGACTGCAGGGCAAATTATTTACAAGGACAGGGATAGAGGAGGTCTTCTGTTGCTAATCTAAAGAGAGGGGTTTGATTTGTCAATTTCAGACCCAGAAATTGACTGTTCTCCCAGCAGTAGATAATTACCTGCCCTCCCTGAAGCTTTTCCCCTGGAGACCCATCCAGCTGTGCTCGGTGCCGGAGACCACAGTGAAGCTAGAAGCCCCAAGGGGGCAGTGTGGCCCTATATCCAGAAGGGGCCAGGTAGGCGCTCATCAGAGAAGCCTCCTGGCCATCTTCTCTTTTGCTGCGGTGCTGGGGCAGGGCCCTTGCAGGGCATGGGACCAGGGGACATGCAAGTTGAGAGAGATGCCTCAGGTTCCTCCCTGTGTCGCATTTGTGGGATCACATCACCAGGTGAGCCCCTTCCACGTCTGGACAGGGCAGATACAAGCTCCTGTTTCTCTCTGCTTCTCAAGGGTATCCTGACCCTTGGAGAATCTCTCAGGCCTGCCTCGTGGGGTCACCTTGCTAAGCTCCGAGTCCTTGGGCAGTGCTGCCTGCCCCTCCGTGCATGGCATGCTGGCTTGGACACGTGGGTGGGTTCTGCATGCTGCACGCATCTGGGATGCTTGGGAGTTTGGCCAAGACCGCCCCATACCATTTGTCCTGGGCCCTGGAGACCCCTGCTTAAACAGCTTTGTGTTCTGTGGGATGTGGGCCCTGGGCTGCCCTGGCTTGGGGTGACGCAGCCCAGGACAGCAGAGAGCAGGCTCTTGCTTGGGCTGGGACCTGGCTGTGGTTTCAGGCAATGCAGACCCCACCCAAGGGGCTGCTCATGGATTGAGCAGGGGTCTGCAAGAGCTTTCATTCTTCTCCCTGTGGGGACAGGAGAGAGGTACTTGTGTACCCTGTCTGCCCTCAGTGGGTATCAAGTCCAAGATCAAGGGCCCATCGGTCAGGTGTCTGGTGAGAGCAGATAGCATCTCCTCACATGTTCCCACGTGGGGGGGCTACTCCTTTCCATGAGGGCCCCATTCTCCTGACCCAACCTCCTTCGAGACGCCCCACCTCCTAACACTGTCATCTTGGAGGCTGGGATTCTGACATAGGAGTCTTGGGGTCCCACGAACATGCAGACCATACAGGTGGTGTAGCTCGAGCCTACTCCCAGCTCTCTCCTGCTTCGTCCACCTTCCACAGTCCCTGCTCTCACAGTTCTCAGACGAACCTGCTTTCTGTTCCCATAGTCATGCTTCCAAACCCACAGACTTCCCCAGTAGCTGTGGTTGGGGGTCAATCCGTCGTGTGGCATATATTTTGGGTACAAAGTGAGTCAGGTATTCATCTGCGCTCTCAGGGCTGTGCAGGAATGCTGTGATCCGGCGTCCTCGTCCCCATGCCTGTCTGATGGAGCCAGTGTGTGCCATTGGCCCCAGGCCCTTCCCGCCGTGGAACTCCTGCTCAGACCCGAGCCCTGGCCCCACAGGCAGGAAAGGCTAATGCGGCAGAGAGAGACTGGATACGGGAATGTTGGCTCCCCTGGGATCTGGTGATGTGCTCCTTCCATCTCCACCTGTCTGCTTCTCGATGAGCCATTGGAATTTACTTAAAGAACCTTGTGGTTCCAGTCTCCTAAGTTGGCCAATGAGCCTTTGTGGTCCATGACCTCTAGGATGGCTTGTCCAGCTGTGGAGGACAAAGCAAGTGGAGGAGACCAAGCAGTGTCTTCACCACATGCTTCAGCTGAGCTCCTCCAAGAGCCAGGAGGACACAGACCCCACCTGCTTCTGTCTCCAGAGCTGCGCCCAAATGGTCTGCATCCTGGATAACCCAGACCTCCAGGAGGCCCTAAGGGGTCACAGCATGTCCAGACACTCACACTGATGGCATGGTACGCAGGGATGGCCCTCAGGCACTGGCTCATGGCTGCCTGTTCTTTTCTGTGCTCTGTCCTCTAAAGTTAAGCCCCAGGATGGCTGGAGCATAGAATGTGGAAGGTAGGAAGTGGTTCCTCTTGGGGGAGAGGCATGCTGGCAGCGGTGACATGAGCATGAGACAGGGAAGCAGTGAGCAGCGGGTCCAAGAAGCCAGAAGCCAGTGGATGGGGCAGGCGGTGTCAGGGATGCTTTGTTGGGGGAACATAATGGTTTATTGTTCAGCGAGCTATGGCTTGGTCTTGCAGACGTGTGTGCCAAGGCCCCAGTAGGACCTGGGGTTGCCCGGGTCTCTGGACCATGTGCTTGTCAGCCACAAATCAAGCTTGTACCCTTTCCACTTTCCAAGGAGCAAGGGTATAAGTGGTCCCTGCAAACGACAGCCCAGGTCTTCAGACTTTGCCAAGCAGTGACCCTGGGGTCCCAGCTTCCTGATGTACCGCTTTCTGACCTCAGGGCTCTCTCCTCTTTGGCAGCTGGGGCATTTTGCAAATAGGGCCCCTGTCTGCAAATTCAGCTGCATCGAAATTAACAAGATCAAATGAGGTCCTTTCATATTACATTAGTTGACATTAAATCCACTTAGATATTTCTGAAAATCTGAGTTGACAAAGAAGCCTGCCCCTCCAAGAAGGTTTTCCAGAAAATGAGCCCTGACTCCCAGAGAAGCAACTCAAACATTCAGCTGGTAGCTGAGACCCTTCTGGAAACTCCCCTCCCGCAGCATATATCCTGTCTCCTGGGGCTGTCAAGTGGGATCGGCCCCAGGGCTGGCCTCCTGTCCGTGACGTTGTACATGGCCTCAGCACAAGCAGATGGGCGACTGGCTTGGAGGCGGGAATGGGGAACTAACAGCATCTGGTCCCGGATGTCATTTCTAAGGGGATCCAGGACGATGTCGCGCAGAACCACTGGGTCTATGTTGCTGATGTAGAGAGATTCTATGGTGCTGAAATGACCCCCAGAGGCCCCCATGCCCCTCCCATCCCCCCTCCTCCATTTCCAGGTAAGTGTGGGGCATTAGCCCAGCGAGGTGGAGGGCCGCAAAGTTGTCCCTAGTTCTGACTGCCCTGCCCCCCACTGTGGGCCCACCTGTGGAAGCATGAAGACATTCTTCAGCTTCAACCACTTGTTTTAGAAAAACACTTGAAAAAGCCAGTCTCCCAAAGTCAGCATTTATTTCCAAGAGTCAAGCCACATTTGAGAAAGGAAGGATCACCAAGGCTAAAATAGCCTCTCAGCCCAGCCCTGGGACCCCGGGGTTCAGTGAGAAGGGCTCACGGGGGTGGGGAGACCTCCACAGGGATGTCACTTCTTTGGTTTATCTCCCTCTACCTTGCAGAGAGCCAACAGAATATGTGGGCTTTCTGGGCACTTCAGGGCTGCAGTGGGTGTTGGGGGCACTCCAGACCTGTGTTTTTGAGGAAAGATGTCCTCAAATAGTTAAAGATGTCCCCCATAGTTAAAGACCCCAGGCCTGGGTCTTCTGGGTCTGGGCTGGGCTGGATGTTAAGTGCATTCAGAGGTCAGGGTCAGTGCTCAGGGCTCTATGGTCAGTGGTGGGCCTAGGGCCGGTGTCCCCCACCAATGCCCCTCCTGAACAGATGGTTTTTTTTTTTTTTTTTTTGTTTTTGCTTTTGGTCTCTTTTACCCCAGTAACCCCTGGGGCCTGTGCCATTTTTAACTCAGGTGATGTTAAAAATAAAGTATTAGAACTAGTCCAGCTCAGTATGCCCCACCCCCTTCCGCTGCTGTGGTAACCCCTTGATGCCTGCTTGGCGCCATGCACCTGGACACCCACCAGTGGCTGACGAGAGGTCCTTGAATGCCTGTTGCATTAAGGATCTTGTCTTGATCTCAGTGTGAAGGCTGAGGAGACAGTTGCTGGTGTAAGGGGTCAGGGTGAGCAGGGGAAGGGGCCGGGTTCAGCATCCGGAACCCTCCCTTAGACTCTGACACTTGGAAGGGCCTAGAGATGGTTTTCTTGGGTAAGGCACACACCTTCCCTCCCAACCCATTATTCTGCTCTGGCCCATCTCTCAGAAGTCTTCATGGGAGGGCTTCTTTGTCGGTGACCTCTGATGTGTCTGATGACCACAGTATCACCTGGAGACACACGCTGGACAAGGGGTCCCCCTTCAGGATTCTGACCCTAAACCACAAGATGCCTGTGGATACTTGGAATCACCCCTCTCGCAGACGGCATCCTCCGTCAGAACTGAGGGAAGGAGCCCCCTGATGTGGTGCTCGCCGAACAGAGCCTTTCCTGTGTTCAAGGGAGACGCTGCTGGGCTGTTCTCCATCACTTTCCTGCTGTCCTGCCCTTGCCTCTCCCCACAGGGGCCCTTGCAAGAAAAGCTCCCTGGAGTTCAACCCTTTAAGTTTCCCTCTTAACTTCCCTCATTGAGGAAGGTTCTGAAGCACCTCCTCTTGTTCCCTTGCAAAGCCATCATTTCAGAGTTGGAAACATCGCCAGGAGACACTGGAGCCCAACGTTGTCTTTGCTGGAGCTTCATCAAAAGAGCTCGGGTGGAAACCAGAACCGCTGCAGGCCCCACCAGTGTCCCTACTGAGAATGAATCCTACCAGGGCACTGGGGCTCCCTGGCTTGAGGGTAGCCCCACACTCAGTACTTGTGTTCCTCCTTCCTCTCCTCTGTGGGTTTTTCGTTAGTTTTTGTGTGGGGTGTAAGGTAGGGGTCTGGTTGCTGTTCTGCTTGATGCTGTCCAGTTTTCCCAGCACCACTCATTGAAGAGACCGTCCTTTTACCATTACATATTCTTGGCTTCTCTGTTATAAATTAATTGACCAGGCTTAATTAATTATTGATGTTAATTATAATTATTATTGATTAATTATTTATCAATAATTAATTGATAGATTAATTATCCAGGCTTGTTTCTGGACTCTCCATTCTGCTCCACCGGTCTTTCTGTGTCCTAGCCCATAACATACTGGTTTGGTTACTGTAGCTTTGTGATGTAGTTTGAGATCAGAGACTGTGGTGCCTCCCAAGTTGTTTTTCTTCGTACAGGTTGCTTTGGCTATTTGGGCTCCTCTGTGGTTTTGCACATGTCTTAGGATTGTTGTTCTAGTTCTGTGCAAAGTGGCATGGGAATGTTGATCAGGATCTCACTGAATATGTACGTCATTTTGGGTAAAAAGAACAATTCTATAATATTCATTTTTATAATCCATGAGCACATAACATCTTTCCATTTATTTGTGTTTTTCAATTTCTTTTTTGAGAGGGAGTGGGAGAGGGTAGAGGAAGAGAGAGAGAGAATGGTAAGCAGACTCCATGCCCCGCATGACATTTGACAAGAGGTTCAATTTTGTGACCCTGAGACCATTACCAGGAGTTACCAGAAGTCAGATGCTTAACTGACTGAGCCCCCCAGGTTCCCCCTTTTCAATTTCTTTATCAGTGTCCTATAGTTTTCAGGGTACAGGTTTTTCATGCCTGTAGTAAAGTTTTTTCTCTGTTTTCTTAATTTCTCCTTGTGATGGTTTATTATGAGTTTGTACAAGCTAATAGCTTTTGTATCTTGATTCTGTATCCTGCAATTTCAATGAATTTGTTTCAATTTTTTTTTTTGGCGGAGTTATGTAGAAGATTGGGAAGTCAAAACATCATGTTTCTACCATATCCTAGGTCACCCGCCACACCAACAGCATAGTGGTCCCCTAATATAATTGTATCACAGTGTTCCTTAGTAGTACATTGTATTTAGTGAACTATGTTCTGGTCAGGTTTGGCCTCACCATGAAGTCTGATGTGTTTTTTGCTTTTCTGGTGTATTACCGATCTGCTTGTCTTGAGGAATAATTTAGTTCCTCTCTCTCTTTTAAATTTTAAATTAAAAGATTTTATTTATTTAGTTGATAGAGATCACAGGTAGACAGAGAGGCAGGCAGAGAGAGAGAGAGGAGGAGGAAGCAGGCTCCTGCTGAAGCAGAGAGCCCGATGTGGGACTCGATTCCAGGATGCTGGGATCATGACCTGAGCTGAAAGCAGACGCCTTAACCCACTGAGCCACCCAGACGCCCAAGTTCCCATGAATTTCTGATGTACAGAGTATCTGCTGTAGCAGTAGAAATAGTCTTCTGCTCTCAGATTCACAAGCCATTGCTTCCCACAGCTGCCACTTCCTACAACCCACTTGTGTGTTTTTTGCTCCAAACAGGGACACCTTCCCTGGGAACTGTCATAGAGCTCACAAATGGGGAAATGATTATGGTTTCCTCATTATAGTCCAATCCAGAGGCCATGTCAACTGTTACCACCTGCTCGAGCTGTGTGACCATGACCTTTCTTGTAATTGACCTCACTGTTGCTGAGACTTCCACTCAGTCCCCAACCATGATGATTTAAAGATCAGGAAGGACTCCAATCTGGGCAGCCTTTTCTGTAGGGCTCTGTAACTTGGTTTGTTTTCAATATTCATTCATGTTATGTTTTGGTACTTCAATCATGACTTTATTTGTTATTCAGTTTATAAAACATAATACTGACCATTTAAAAGATTAAAGAATATAAACAATTTTAAGTCTACACTTGTATGCCACTAGGTATGTTCCCATTTTTCTGCAAAAATCACCAGCTACCGACTCAAGAATGTTTAAATTTTGACCTAGTGAAAGTCTGTGTCTATTAAACATTAACTCCCTGTTCCCCTGCCCCCTAGGTCTGGCAACCATATCTTACTTTTTGTAGGTGAATTTGATTATTTTGGATACCTCAGACATGTAGAATCTTATTCTTTTCTGTGATTGGTTGATTACTCTTGTCATAGTGAATTGAAGGTTCATGCATACTGTGATGTGAGTCTGTACTTTAGTTCTTTGCATGACTGGCTACTGTTCCATTGTGTACACATTACTTATCCATCCTTCAGTGGACACTATTTTAGAAAGATTTTATTTATTTTTTGAGAGAGCATGAGAGAGCATGAAAGGGGAGGTCAGAGGGAGAAAACAGACTTCCCATGGAGTTGGGAGCCTGGTGCGGGACTCGATCCCAGAACTCTGGGATCATGACCTGAGCTGAAGGCATTCACTTAACCAACTGAGCCACCCAGGGACCCTCAGTGGACTCTTTGGTCAGGTCAGCCTTTTGGCTATTCTGCACAATAACAGTGCTACGAATTTGGGGGTAATAAATACAGAGTGCCCGCTCTCAAATATTTTGGGTATATTCCCTGAGGTATAGTAATTAATCCTATCTCTGAGATTTTAAGGAGCCCCCATTCAGTTTGCCACAGCAGTTGCACAATTTTGCTTCGTTCCTTGATACCGTGGAAGAATATTTCAGTTTGCGGATCTACCCTATGTTGTATGTTCATTTACCCTTTGTGGCATGTTTGCATATTTTGTACCATTTTCCAGTTGTGAACAGTGTTGCCGTGGATATTTATGTTGGTTTGGTTATGATTATGATTCTGGTTCTGGTTCATGCTGTGTCGATCTTGGTTTGGTTGATGCCTATGACTTAAGTATATGGTTAGAGTTCATGGTGTATGGTTTATGGATTATGGCCTTATGGTTCTGTTGTTTAATGGTGTATCGGTTTAGGTGACATGTGGCTTTTTGTCTTAACATCCTTATGATTTGGGTGCTTTAGTGTGAGGAGGTGGGAAGAAGAGAGAATGAGTGTATTTGAGTCTGAGGGGAAAAGTCTTTGGGGAGTCAGTGGATGAGGGGATGAGCTGGTGTGTGTTTGTAGGGGAAGGCTTAGGAGATTCAACGGGTGGTATGTGGGGAACTAGAGGGTCCAGAACTTGGAGGGTGATGGTTTAAGGGTGAGTGGGTGAAGGTTTGAGAGGTGATGGTTGAGGTGGTGAGGGGGTGATGGTATTGGGTATGTGTGTTTAGAGAGCTGGGGGGGGATGACTGCTTGTTAGTAATCACTCAACTAAAAAGCAATGGACCTAAACCCAATGAGGGTTTAGGAGATGAGGGCATAAGGAGTTAAGGTGAGCGTTGAGGCATTGGACATAATGGCTAATGGGATAGGTATGGTATATGTTTAGGCTGGGATGATGGACAATCCCAAGAGATTGCGGTTGGCCTGAGGACCCATTAGGGAGAGCACTAGGCTGAATAACTGGAGCTTGTGGGTTCCAACCTAGGGGTAGAAAACCTTGAGGGAACTAGGGTTTAGAATCAAGGTACATTCTGAATACAAATCCTTTATCAGATACATGGTTTGCAAATACGTTCTCCCAGTTTGTGGCTTGTCTCTTGGTTCTTTGAACAAGGTTTTTCACGGAGTAGGAGTTTAAATTTTATAAAGTCTGTTTTATTAATTTTTCTCTTTTGTGGATTGGTTTTTGTGTTTGAATCTTAAATTTATCCACATTTTCGAGTGAATTTTGGCATGGACCATAAAGTTTCTGTCTGCATTTCATTTCCTATGGCTTCCAGTTGATTGTTCCTGAACTCTTTTTGGGGAAGTTGGGGGATATTGGGCTCCACTTTAGTTTCATCTATCAAAATATAAGGGATTCCTTGGGGCATCTTGGTGGCTCAGTAGGTCAAGCATCTGCCTTTGGCTCAGGTCATGATCCCAGGGTCCTGGGATTGAGTTCCATTTGGGGCTCCTTGCTCAGCCTGGAGTCTGCTTGTCCCTCTCCCTCTGCCCTGCTCGTGCTTTCTGTCTCTCAAACAAATAAATAAAATCTTTAAAAAAAATATAGAAGGCGAGTGATATGGAGCACCTTTTCATGTGTCTGTTGGCCATTTGGATGTCTTCTTTGCAGAAATGTCTGTTCGTGTCCTCTGCCCATTTCTTGATTGGATTATTTGTTCTTTGGGTGTTGAGTTTGCTAAGTTCTTTATAGATTTTGGACACTACTCCTTTATCTGATATGTCGTTTGCAAATATCTTCTCCCATTCTGTCAGTTGTCTTTTGATTTTGTTAACTGTTTCCTTTGCTGTGCAAAAGCTTTTGATCTTGATGAAATCCCAATAGTTCATTTTTGCCCTTGCTTCCCTTGCCTTTGGCGATGTTCCTAGGAAGATGTTGCTGCAGCTGAGGTCGAAGAGGTTGCTGCCTGTGTTCTCCTCAAGAATTTGGATGGATTCCTTTCTCACATTGAGGTCCTTCATCCATTTTTAGTCTATTTTTGTGTGTGGTGTAAGGAAATGGTCCAATTTCATTTTTCTGCATGTGGCTGTCCAATTTTCCCAACACCATTTATTGAAGAGGCTGTCTTTTTTCCATTGGACATTCTTTCCTGCTTTGTCGAAGATGAGTTGACCATAGAGTTGAGGGTCTATTTCTGGGCTCTCTATTCTGTTCCATTGATCTATGTGTCTGTTTTTGTGCCAGTACCATGCTGTCTTGATGATGACAGCTTTGTAATAGAGCTTGAAGTCTGGAATTGTGATGCCACCAACGTTGGCTTTCTTTTTCAATATCCCTTTGGCTATTCGAGGTCTTTTCTGGTTCCATATAAATTTTAGAATTATTTGTTCCATTTCTTTGAAAAAGATGGATGGTACTTTGATAGGAATTGCATTAAATGTGTAGATTGCTTTAGGTAGCATAGAAATTTTCACAATATTTGTTCTTCCAATCCAGGAGCATGGAACATTTTTCCATTTCTTTGTGTCTTACTCAATTTCTTTCATGAGTACTTTATAGTTTTCTGAGTATAGATTCTTAGCCTCCCTCCTACACTGTTGGTGAGAATGCAAGCTGGTGCAGCCACTCTGGACAACAGCAGCATGGGTGGTTCCTTAAAATGCTGAAAATAGAACTGCCCTATGACCCAGCAATTGCACTACTGGGTATTTACCCTAAAGGTACAAACATAGTGATCCGAAGGGGCACGTGCACCTGAATGTTTATAGCAGCAATGTCCACAATAGCCAAACTATGGAAAGGACCTAGATGTCCATCAACAGATGAATGGATCAAGAAGATGTGGTATATATACACAATGGAATACTATGCAACCATCAAAGGAAATGAAATCTTGCCATTCGTGACAACGTGGATGGAACTAGAGCGTATCATGCTTAGTGAAATAAGTCAAGCGGAGAAAGACAACTATCATATGATCTCCCTGATATGAGGAAGTGGTGATGCACCATGGGGGCTTAATGGGTAGGAGAAGAATAAAAGAAACAAGATGGGATTGGGAGGGAGACAAACCATAAGTGACTCTTAATCTCACAAAACAAACTGAGGGTTGCTGGGGAGAGGAGGGTTGGGAGAAGGGGGTGGGGTTATGGACATTGGCGGGGGTGTTTTGGTGAGTGCTGTGGGGTGTGTGGACCTGGCGATTCACGGACCTGTACCTCTGAGGATAAAAATATATATTTATAAAAAATAAAAAATTTAAAAAAAATATAGAAGGGATTCCGCTAGCGCCCGGGAGGGGGCGCTGTCGCCACAGATCTGTGCGCTGAACGTGTCCTTCACCGCCTCCACCACCTGCGGGGTGCACCTGAGTCCAGGTAACTGACACCCTGCACTTGAGCGTTCAGCAGACCTCCTACACTGACCGAAAGTTTCTTTTCCAACCGGTGTCTGTGCTTTGAGGGGCAGTGGGTCCACATCCACACCGACAGAAGCCCGGCTCCCTCTAGACCCACTGTGGAGGCCTGGGGAGGATGTGGGGCTCGTCCACGTGGACAGGAGCCTGGTCTCCTCAGAGCTCTCTGTGGAAGTTTCCAGAGGATGTGGGGCCTTGTCCACAGTAACAGAAGTCCAGTCCCCTCAGGACCGGTGTCTGGAGGAGAAGGTGAGGAGAAGCGGCTTCAGTGGGGACTGGTGAGGGGTTGCGTGTTTTCAGGATCCCATGGAGGAAGGGTGCGCTGGGGCTTCTGTGGTTTTGTGTGCGGTGACATGGCCTCCCCTGGGGCTGTGCTTGGGGCTATGGGATCCCCCCTTTCTGGGCTCGGATGTGCTCCGGGTCCTGCGTCCGTGTCTGTGCATCTCCGGATTCGGTTCCTGGGGCTCCTCAGATGGTCTTCAGTCAGGGTGCGGCCGCCCACCTCGGGGGTCATGCCTCTCCCTCACGTCTCAGCCCTGCAGGGTCCTTCCTGCATCCACACCTGCTCCAGGACTGGTCTGGAGTCTGGGAGTTTGGGAGCGACAGCATGGACCCTGTAGATGACTTTGGGGATAGTAGGTGTTTTTTCCTGATGCAGGTTCTTCCCTGAACACAGAGTATCTCCCCATCTCCGTGGGTCTCCCTCTATGTCTGTTATCAGTGTTGCTTGGCTGTCAGAGGACAGGTCTGTCACTTCCTGGGTTCAGGGGACTCCTAGGGGTCTTGTTCTTTTGGATGCATGAGATGCAAAATGAGTTATTTTGGATGCATGAGACGCAAAATGAAATTTTTGTCTGTAGTCTCTTTCTGGTGGTTCTTTCCAGGCACGTAGAGATGCCATTGATTTGTGTATATTGAATTTGTTCCTTGCAAATTTCTTGAGTTTATTATTTCCATTTGCCTTAAACTCAAACTGCCAGTTATTTGGGCAGCAACATGGGTTTCTTTGGGAAGAGCAGAGAATGGCAGTCTGGGCTGAGCAAGTTACTGTCCCACCCCAGGCAAGTGAAAGAAACAAAGGAGAAGAACATTATTTCATGGAGAAGGAAGAAGCTGGGGGGGGGTGTGCTGGGAAGGCAAGTCCCCTGGAAAAGAAAGACAGGGGTTCGTGGTGATGCAGGAGTCTCACCGGCTGAGCTGTGGGGATGGTGATTTCTGGTAGGAGATGAACCTCCAGCTTCCCCTGTGAGGCCTGGAATGGATGAGTCTCTCCTATGGGGGATTGCAATGTGGAGTCTGTAATTGACAGTTGTTCCTGTAATTGACACTGAGCCAGGCGCCCCCTTCCAGCCTCCCATTCTGGCCTCCCCAGTCTGCTTTACCGAGGCTTCCTTTCCTGATTTTGTACAGTTCTAACCAGGTTGTGGAGGAACATTGTAGAAAACTGGAACACGAATCCCACTGCTTCTACTGCACCAGAAACACAGGGGCGCCTGATTTAATCCTCCCACAGGTGTCTTGCTAACATGTGGCCTCCTCCAAGGGCCAGTGGCCTCTCCATGGTGGGTGACCTGGATCTGGGAGGACTTGGCCTCCGTCCCGAAGTCTGATGTCCTCTCTGCTTCTGTGATGTGGTGCTAACGTGGATGTCTGGAGGAGTCATTTACTCTGTGGTGATATCAAAAATGCAATAACTTGTCACAGCAGCACAAATACACTTTATCTCCACATCCAGAGTCCCCAGCTGTCATTTCTTTATCACATTTGTCACTTCACATGGGCTACTTCAGTGCCTTTTACCCCAAATGGACATTGTCCCATGGAACCACCATGGAACCCCCAAGTGAGTGAGGAAATCATGATGGTTCCTACGTTTGAATCCAGAACGTAGGCCCACTTCAGCTGTCACCACCTGCCCAATGGTCTGAAATGTCTTCTCCATTTGGATCCAGTTTTTTCTTCTTCTGGAACTTCTTCTAGGACTTTCCCTTATTTGGGTAACCTTGGTGGACTTTGCCTCTTGTGAACACTGCTGCTGTGAATATTCCTGTACATTTTTGTTTGTTTGTTGAACCAGTGTTTTCAATATTGGGGGTATATATCTAGGAATGCAGTTGTTGAACTGTATGGTAATTCTGCTTTGATCTACTTGAGTAAATGATGAAATGTTTTATACATAGTCTGCACCATTTTCCACAAGCAAGGTTTAAGAGTTTTTGGTTTTTCAACAGCCTTTTGTTATTTCTAGTTTTCTTGATCATAGTGAGTCTACAGTATAAAAGGACATATAACTGATTTAAATTCTCATTTCCATAAAGACTAATGATGTTTAACATCTACTCATGTGCTATTCACCATTTGTATGATTTCTCTGGAGAAGGGTCTATCCAAGTCCTTTGTCCATTTTAAAAAATGGGGTTGTCTTTTTTGTTGAGGAATTGTAAAAGCTCTTTACATATTCTGGGCAACAGCCTCCTAATAGATAAATAATGTACAAATATTTCTTTCCATTCTGGGGGCTGTCTTTTCACTTTCTGGATAGTATCTTCTGATGTCCAAATATTTTTAATTTTTTTTTACATTGCTTTTTTTAAGAGTGAGTGAGAGAGAGTGTGAGAGTGGATGGAGCAGAGGGAGAAGAAAAAGAGAATCTTAAGCAGGCTCCACACTGAGTGTGGGGCTTGATCTCATGACCCTGAGATCATGATCTGAGCCAACATTGAGTCGGATGCTTAACCAACTGAGCTATCCAGGTGCGCAGGACAGATTTTTAATTTGAGGATATTATTTTATCTATTTTTTCTTTCCCTTCTTATGCTTTGGTGTCAGATCTTAAAGCATTGCTACACTCAAGGTTATGATGATTTATCCCCATTTGTTTCTTCTAGAGTTTATAATTTTACCTCTTACATTTAAGCCTTTAACTTATTTTGAGTTAATGTTTATATGTGGTGTGAGGTAAGGGTCCAGTTCCATTCATCTGTACATGGATAGCCGATTATCTAGCACTCTTTGTTGAAAAGACTATTCTTTCGCCCACGTGTAATGTTGTCCACTCTTGTCGATATTCACAGGACCATAGATGAAGGGATTTATTTCTGGGCTTTCAGTTAAATTCCACTGATCTGTATGCATACTTTTTTTTTTTTTAAGATTTTTTTATTTATTTATTTGACAGAGAGAAATCACAAGTAGATGGAGAGGCAGGCAGAGAGAGAGAGGGGGGAAGCAAGCTCCCTGCTGAGCAGAGAACCCGACGCGGGCCTCGATCCCAGGACCCTGAGATCATGACCCGAGCCGAAGGCAGCGGCTTAACCCGCTGAGCCAACCAGGCGCCCTTTTTTTTTTTTTTTTAAAGATCTGTATGCATACTTGAAAAAATTTATTTTACTTATTTAAACAATTTTTTTTTAAATTTTAAATTCAATTAATTAACATAGAATGTAGTATTTATTTCAGGACATATGCATACCTTTACAACAGTATCACAATGTTTTAGTTATTAAGATTTGAACTTTGGGAGTATGACCTTTCACCTCTGATTTTCTTTTTCAAGATGGTTTTGGCTATTTTGTGGTCCCTTAAAATTCACATGACTGTTAAAATTATCTTGTGCATTTCTTCCCAAAGGCCTTTGTGGAATTCCTTGGGAACACATTGAATTCCCACATTGCATTGTGTACTGTTGCCATCTTATCAATAGTATGTCTTTTCATCACCATAGGGTGTCCTCAGATTTATTTAGGTTTCCCTTATTTTCTTTCAGCAATGTTTTGTAATTTTCAGTGTGTAAGATGTATACTTTGGTGCCATCTATTCCTAAGTATTTGGTCAGTGTTGATCCCTAAAATGGAATTGTTTTATTAACTTCCTTTTAGGATGATTCATTGCTAGTGGATACACATAAGAGATTTTTGTGTACTGATATTTTGTCCTGTAACTTTGCGGAATTAGGGAACAGGCTGTAATCATTATTTGTTGGTTCTTCAGGAAGCTCTCTATATAAGATTATGCCATCTCTGGTCTCTGAATAGACGTAGTTCTACTGTTTCTTTTTACATGTGGATTCCTTACTTCTTGCCTTCTTGTTCTGGGAAGAACTTTCAGTGCGATACTGAGTAAGGAGTGAAAGCCAGCTTGATGGACTTGTTTGTGATTTCAGAATAGGGCTGTCAGTCCTCAAAATGGAGGATGATGTTTGATTTGGGTTAGGGTAGGGTTAGGGTTGGGGTCTCCCTGTCCTCTGCTGTACAGAGCCCATTATTCTCTGGAAACCAGCAGAGTGATCTTTTCAGAACATAACCTTTGATCCTCTCTGTGACCCACTCCCCAGCTGCCCGTCCTCTCTAGGCTCCCCTCCTCTCCCTCTGTATCCCCTACCCCTGTGGGCCTCCCTGGTGTGTCCCACATGTGCCTTGGGCCAGACTCCAAGCCTTTCCATTCTCTCTGCCCTCTGCCAGGAGCACTCTCTCTCTCCCCCTGCTTCATGTCTGGCTTGTTCCCCCATTGGCTGGACCTAGACTTGCCCCCTGGTGACCTGACTTGTGCCTACTGCGTGTGTGTGGCCTTGTCCCTTATTTAAATGTAGTGCCCACTTTCCCTGTGTGAGCTATTTACTAAGCTGCCAGGTATGGGGCAGACACAGGGAGCTACCCTCAGCACCTGTGTGAAAAAAAAATCAGTCTCAGGGCACCTGGGTGGCTCAATCATTAAGCATCTGCCTTCAGCTCAGGTCATGATCCCGGGGTTCTGGGATCAAACCCCGCCATGTTGGGCTCCCTGCTCAGTGGAGAGCATGCTTTTTCCTCTCCCACTCACCCTGTTTGTGTTCCCTCTCTAGCTGTCTCTCTCTGTCAGATAAATAAAACCTTAAAAAATCAGTCTCAGAGGGGCTCACCACCCTTGCTGACAATAAAGGATCTGCTGTCCCCACTGTCAGTCCCCTCAGAGGGACAAGACTTCCAACTTCTAGGGCCTAGGTAGATGTAGACCGGGACCTGGAAGCTTCCAGGATTCATGGCTGGGGCCTAAGCAAGCCCCCTGTTCTTCCAGCATTCCCCTTTCCCCTTCCCTGCCAATGGGCTGGACCTGATTCCTGATCTGGAGTAGTTCGAGGGTGACCCCTCCTAGGTATAGCAGTGGTTGACTAATGGAACTATCAGCAAGAGGCCCAGTAGCCTTTACAGGAAGACCCTTTAGGGGGTGGAGACAGCTCTATGGGGGCCAGTGACAGCCCCCTCAAAGCAAAGTGGGGCAGGGAGGCCAGCCCTGCTGATTCTGGCCAGTCTGTAGGCCATAGAAAGGAGGGCTGTGCCCAAAGGTGCTCTGCTCCAGGCAGGTGGGGACAGGACCTGCAGGGGGTTGGCCAGGTGAGGGCACCTGCAGGGTTTGCCAGGGAACTCGGCACAGTGGGACTGTTTCTAGCACCATCATGCTGACTGTGGGGTTGGTTTCCTGCCTCTGAAGCCTCAGGCTTCTCTTTACACAATGGGGTGATGATGGGCCCCATCTCTGGGAGTAGAAGTTAGGGAGGCCCCACAAGCAGACTTGCTCAGAACAGGCTGGGAGAGTAGCTGTTGCTTAAAGCAGCTCAGGGCCTGCCCCCATGAAGAAGGTGCACATGTCCATGGCCCCCAGCTCTGGAGTCACGCTGCCAGCCTCTGACAGTGACATCTTCCTGCCTGTCCCCCTTCCCTGTAGATAGGTGGTCTTCCTGGAGCTGTTCCTGCAGGGAGCACAGAAGCCCATCATGGTGGGACACAGGGTCACCTACTAGGTCCTCACCGAAGAGTGGGCAGCCAGGCCTGTGTGCACCTCTGGGAGGGCTGGAGGGTGGTGGTCCTTGAGGTCCCCGGAACCACACAGCGGCAGGACGTGTCCATGCAGTGCATGGTGATGGTCAGCTGCTTCTGTGAGCAGCACTTTCTCTGTGAGGTGGTTGACCTGGTGTGTGCAGATGTGGACATGAAGGCTAGCGACCCTGTGGGCATGGAGATCCTGTCCCCCCTCTTTGGCACCTTGCTCCCAGTTTCTACTTGGTGTCCCATGAGGACTTCAGCTACCAGCACTGACCTCAGTCCCAGGCCCACTTCCCCAGGGACCAGGGTGATGTTTACTTACATGGGGGCCTATTGGGGGGGGGGGTTGGTGGTGGAGGTTCACCAGCTGACCTTGGCCTGTCACCAGGAGGTGGTCAACATGGCTAATGGGATTGAGGTTGTGTGGCATGACCAGAGCCATTTGAACAGGTACCTGCTGGACCACAAGCCCATCGAGGTGCTATCCACGGAGGACCTGTGGGATCCGTGGTAGCTGGGCTGCCGTGTTCCCACTGCCCCTGCCACATCATGAAGAAGCTGATTTGGGCATGCCCAAGGATTAACAAGACATTCAGTACTCATGAGAGGCTGTCCCGGGAGGACATGTGGGACCCACGGCATCTGGGTTATTCCCTGGAGGCCCTGTGGGACCCGTGGCTGCTGGGCTCTTTCCTGGAGGACTTATGGGACCTGTGACTGCTGGGCTGTCCCCAGAGGTCCTGTGGGACCTGCAGCTCCTGGACTGTCTCCTCTAGGACCTGTAGGACCTGTGGCTGCTGGGCTATCCCCAGAGGACCTGTGGGACTTGTGCCTCCTGAGCTGTCCCCTGGAGGACCTGTGGGACCCATGGAGGCTGAGCTGCCCACCCCCCCTTCATGAAGAAGCTGATATTCAGACCATGCCCAAGAATCAGCAGGACATCCAGGACTCATGAGGGGCTGTCCCGTCTCCATCAGGGGGGGTGCTGTCCTGAGCAGAGCTGTCAGACCAGGTTCTTACTTCTGTTCCCTCAAGGGAGACCATGGACCCAGCACTGCCCGCATGGGTATGTCCAGGGCCCCCAGCTGCACCCGCACACAGGAAGACTGCCTCAGGACACAAGGTCCTCTCTTTGTGGTCACTACATTCTGATAACTTCTAGGTCATTTGCAGCTGGGGTTGGCTCAAGTTTTATGCAGATGTTTTTCTGTGTCAATGCTGAGCAGCCATCTTTAAAAAGAACAATCGAGGGAAAGGTTTTCCTCCCTGACTGTAAACAGACACTGCCTGGTGGGGCTGGAAGCAGCCCAGCAGCAGCTGTGGAGCCGGCTGTGGGCCCTGACTAGATCTTCCCTCCCAGACCCTGCACCTCGCCATGGCCATGGGGCTTCAGAGTGAGGGGTGTGCCGAGCCGCCTCTCAGACCTCCAGTCCTCTGACTGCCAGAGGCTGTGGCCATGGCTGCTAGCTCAGCCTCCAGGAACGTGGAGCCCTCTGGGTTATGTATAGTTTCTGCCTTTGTTTTAATTTTTGTTTTTTTTTTTAAATTTAAGTTAATTTTTAAAATTTACATTCATTAGCCAACATATAGTACATCAGTAGATTTTAATGTAGTGTTCAGTGATTCGTTAGTTGCCTGTAACACCACATGTGCCTTCTTTAATACCTGTCACCCAGCTACACTATCCCCCCCCCCCCTCCCTTCTCTAACCCTCAGTTTGGTTCCTGGAGTCCACAGTCTCTCACGGTTTGTTTCCCTCTCTGATTTCTTCCCATTCAGTTTTCCCTTCCTTCCCTTGGCCTCCACTCTATTCATTATGCTTCACATATGAGTGAAACCATATGATAATTGTCTTTCTCTGCTGGAATTATTTCACTTAGCATAATCTCCTCCAGTCCCACTCATGTCGATGCAAATGGTGGGTATTCATCCTTTCTGATGGCTAAAGAATATTCCATTGTATACATAGATCACATCTTCTTTATCCGTTCATCTGGCGAAGGACATCCAGGCTCTTTCCACAATTTAGCTATTGTGGACATTGCTGCTGTGCTTCTTCTTTTCACTAAATCTATATAGTTGGGGTAAATACCCAGGAGTGCAACTGCTGGGTCATAGGGTAGCTCTATTTTCAACTTACTGAGGAACCTCCATGCTGTTTGCCAGAGTGACTGCACCAGCTTGCTTTCCCACCAACAGTGTAAGAAGGTTCCCTTTTCTGCACAACCTCGCCAATGCTTGTTGTTTCCTGTCTTGTTAATTTTAGCCATTCTAACTGGTGTAAGGTGGTATCTCATTATAGTGTTGATTTGTATTCCCCTCATGTGGAAAGATATTGAGCACTTCTTTATGTGTCTGTTAGCCATTTGGATTTCTTCTTTGGAGAAATGTCTGTTCATGTCTTTGGCCTATTTCTTGATTGGATTATTTGTTCTGTGGGTGTTGAGTTTGGTAAGTTCTTTCTAGATTTTGGATACTAGCCCTTCATCTGATATGTCATTTGAAAATATCTTCTCTCATTCTGTTTTGTCTTTTGGTTTTGTTGACTATTTCCTTTGCTCTGCAAAAGCTTTGTATCTTGATGAAATCCCAACAGTTCATTTTTGCTTTTGTTTCCCTCACCTTTGAAGACGTGTCTATCAAGGAGTTGCTGTGGTTGAGGTCAAAGAAGTTGCTGCCTCTGTTCTCCTCAATCTCCTCAACCTCATCCAACAGGATTTAGATGAATTCCTGTCTCCCACTGAGGTCTTTAATCCATTTGGAGTCTATTTTTTGTGTATGATATGAGGAAATGGTCCAGTTTCATTATTCTGCATATGGCTGTCCCCTGTTCCCAGAACCATTTATTGAAGACACTTTTGTTTTCTCACTGGATATTCTTTCCTGCTTTGAGGAAGATCAGTTGACCCTAGAGTTGAGGGTCCATATCTGAGTGTTCTATTCTGTTTCATTGATCTGTGTGTGTCTGTTTTTGTACCAGTACCATACAGTCTTGATGATTATAGCTTTGTCATAGAGCTTGAAGTCTGCAAGTGGGTTGCCACCATCTTTGGTTTTCTTTTTCAGCATCCCTTTGGTTATTTGGGGTCTTTTCTGCTTCCATACCAATTTGGGGATTATTTATTCCAGGTCTGTAAAAAATGTGGATGGTATTTTGATAGGGATTTCTGTGGATTCTTCTAGGTAGCGTAGACATATTCATAATATTTGTTTTTCCAACCCATGAGCATGGGACTTTTTTCCATTTCTTTGTGTCTTCCTCCATTTCTTTCATGACTATTGTATAGTTTTCTGAGTACAGATCCTTTGCCTCTTTGGTTAGATGGACTCCTAAGTATCTTATTGTTTTGGGTAGAATTATACATGGGATGGACTCCTTAATTTCTCTTTCTTCTGTCGTATTGTTGCTGTAGACAAATGCCACCAATTTCTCTGCATTGACTTTATATCCTGCCACTTTATGGAATTCCTGGATGAGTTCTAGCAATTTGGGGTTGGAGTTATTTGGATTTTCCACGGAAAGTATCCTGTTGTCGGCAAAGGGTGAGGGTTTGACTTCTTCTTTGCCAATTTGGATGCCTTTTATTTCTTTTTGTTGTCTGATGGCTGAGGCTAGGAATTCTAGCACTATGTTGAACAACAGTGATGAGAAAGGGCATCTGTGTCATGTTCCTGACTCGAAGGAAAAAAAAGCTCTCAGTTGTTCCCCATTGGAAATGACAGTCTCTGTGGGTTTCCCATAGATGGCATTTATGATGTTGATGTACCCTCTATCCCTCCACGGTGAAGAGTTTTGATCAAGAAGGGATGCATTAATTTGTCAAATGCTTTTTCTGCATCTATTGAGTGGATCCTATGGTTCTTGCTCTTTCTTCTATTAAGGTAGTGGGTGCCATGGATTAATTTGCAGTTGTTGAACCACCCTTGCAGGCCAGGAATAAATTCAATTTGGTCATGGGTGAATCATCCTTTTAATGTATTGTTGAGTCCTATTGACTAGTATGTTGGTGAGAAATTTTTTGCATTCATACTCATCAGAGATAGTGGTCTGAAATTCTTTTGTGGGTGGGGTCTTTGGTTTTGGGATGAGGCCTATGCTGGCCGCATGCTAGTTTGGAAGTTTTCCTTTCAGTCTATTTTTTGGAAAGGTTTCAGAAAAGAGTTATTAAATCTTCTTTAAATGTTTGGTAGAATTATCCTAGGAAACCATCTGACACTGGACTCTTGTTTCCTGGGAGATTTTTGATGACTTCTGCAATTTCCTTGATGATTATGGATCTCTTCAGGGTTCCTTTTCTTCCCAGTTTAGTTTTGGTCATTTCTATGTTTCTGAGAATGCATCCATTTCTTCGAGACTGTCTGATTTGTTGATATAGAATTGCCATCCTATGTTCTTATACTTGTTTGTATTTCTTTGGTGTTGGGTATGACCTCTCCTTCTTGATTCATGATTTTATTGATTTGGGTCCTTTCTCTTTTCTTTTGGAGAAGTCTGGCCAGGGGTGTATCAATCTCAATCTTATTAGTTCTTTCAAAAGAGCCAGCTCCTAGATTTTGTTGATTTGTTCTACTGTTCTTTTGGTTTCTACTTCATTGATCTCTGCTCTAATCTTTATTATTTCTCCTCTTCTTCTGGGTTTAGCCTTTCTAGGCTGCTCCTTCTCCATCTCCTTTAGATGTGGGGTTAGATTGTATATTTGTGACCTTTCTTGGTTCTTGAGAAAGGCTTGTAGTGCTATATATTCCCCTCGTAGGACTGCCTTTGCTGCATCACAAAGATAATAAACAGTTATGTTTTTATTCTCAGGTGTTTCCATGAATTTTTAAAATTCATCTTGATTTGACTGGTTGACCCATTCATTTTTTAGTAGGATGCTCTCTAGCCTCCATGAATTTGAGTTCATTCCAACTTTCCTCTTGTGATTGAGTTCCATTTTCAAAGCACTGTGGTCTGAAAATATGCAGGGAATGATCCCAGTCTTTTGAGAATGAACACAGCAGCATCCCAATCTCTGGCCCCAGAGCTGAGAGCTCAGGGCCCCACTCCTCAGTGCGCCCTCACAGAAAAGCAGTAAATCCTTCATGTCTCCCTGGTCTCTGACTGCACTCTGTGCTCACCAGACCTGTGACCAAGCATTTCTATCTCTGGCCATGACCCTGTTTGGAGTCTCCAAAACCAGCAGACTCCTACAGCATGCTCAGGCACCATTCCTCCTGGTGGGGGAAGGGGGGTTCCCCAGTTGGGTCACTTCTTGGGCCCGTCCTCAAAGAGCAGTGGCCAGACTGTGCTGTGGATCATAGTCTATGGCAATCTCCAACTTAGAGCCCACTCCTGGGCTCACTTTTTGCAGTCAGCTTCCCTGCTACAACACCTGGGAGCTGCACTGCCCTCAAGCTCCCCTTGAGGGTCCCAGGTCCAAGGGTCCCAGGAAGACCCTGAGGATCCTGAGACCACACTGTCCCATTGAGAGTTTCACACTGTTTAGCCCCAGAGTGACATCCTTCACCAGAGGAGACTTCTAAAAGTTTCGATTTTGTGCTCTGCTCTCTCCAGCACTTGGCGGTAGCCAGCCGACAGAGGCTCCCTCCCCCTCACAGTGTATCTTCCTGGCTATAGACTTAGACTCACTTTTCTGTACCTTCCACCTTGTGGAAAGTGGTAACTTTTCTGTTTATAGAGTTGCAACTATTCTTTCCTTGGATTTCTGCTTGAGTTTGCAGGTGTTTAGAATGGTTTGATAGGTCTCTGGCTACATTCCTTGTGCCAGATGAAATGAAGGTGTCCTACTCCTCAGCCATCTTGGACTCTTTCTCTCTCTTCTTTCTCCAGATTGTTTTAGGTATTTGGGGTCTTTTGTGATTCTATACACATTTTAGGACTATATTCTATTTCTTTGAGTAATGCCATTGGAATTCAGATAGGGATTTCATCACATCTGTAGATTGCTTTGGATATGGCTGACATGTTAACGTTATTAATTCTTCCAGCTAATGAGCATGGCATATGCTTCCATTTATTTGTGTCATCTTCCAAATCTTTGGACCATACATTCACCCACCAACACGCACATGTTTTTCCTTCCTTTTCTGCCTGTGTTCAGTATACCAAGTCTTTCTCATTCTTGGTTACTTTTTTATTCTTAGATTTTTTTTTTTTACTTGATGCAATTGTCAATGGCATTGCTTTCTTAATTTCTTTTTGTGAAATTTTGTCATCAGTGTGTAGAAATACAAGTTGGGGCACTTGGGTGGCTCAGTCAGTTAAGTGTCCACCTTCAGGTCAGGTCATGAAGGCAGCTATGCTAACCACTATACCACCAATGCTCCGGCGATCCTCGGGTTCTGGGAATAAGCCTGGCATTGGACTCCCTGCTCAGCATGGAGTCTGCTTTTCCCTGACCCTTTGCTGCTCCCCCTGCTTATGCCCTCTCTCTCTGTGTGTGTCAAATAAATACATTCTTTTTTTAAAAAAAGTAATGCAACAGGTGTCTTTATCTTGACTTTGTATCCTGCAGCTTTACTGAATTTATTTATTCTAGTGTGTGTGTGTGTGTGTGTGTGTGTGTGTGTGTGTACGCTTTAGGGATTTCTATATATAGTTTCATGTCATCTGCAAATAATGACCATTTTCTCTTTCTGTTTAGATTTCATATCTTTTTAAATTTTTAAAATTTTCTATTTTTGTCTAAATGGTTTGGCTAGGGCTTCCAATACCATGTTGAATGAAAGTCGTAAGAATGGGCATCTTCATCTTCTTCTTGATGTAGTGGAAAAGTTTCAGCATTTCACCCTCGAGTGTAATGTCAGTTGTGGGCTTATCATATAGGCCTTGGTTTGGTTGAAGTATGTTCTCTCCGTACCCCCATGATGGTTTAGAGTCTTTATCATAAATGCACATTGAATCTTGTCAAGTGATCTTTCTGCATCTATTGTAACAATCCTAGGATTTTTATCTTTTATTTTGTGAAAGTGATGTATCCCATTGGTGGATGTGCAGATGTGGAGTCATCCGTGCATCCCTGGAATAAATCCCACTGGGTCGTGTTGTGTGACTCTCCGGATGGATTGTTGAGTTAATGTTGCCAAGAATTTGTTGAGGATTTTTACATCTCTGTTCATGAGGGATTTTGGCCTTTCCTTTTCTTGTTGTGTCCTTGTCTTGTTTTGGTAGCAGGGTAATGCTGCCTTTATAAACTGAGTTTGGACATATGTCCTTCTCTCCTTTTTTAAACACAGTTTGGGAAGAGTTGGTATTAATTATTCTTCTACCATCTGGTTAGAACTCCTCAGTGAAACTGTCTGGTCTTGGGCATTTGTTGGGAGGATTTGATTATCAAATCAATCTTTTTACTAGTGATCAGGATGTTCAGACTTTTTTCATGGTTCATTCTGGGTTGTTGTTAGGAACTTATTATTCTATATTGTCCAAGGTCTTGGCTTCTACTTGCTCATAGTACTCTCTAATAATCCTTTGTATTTTTGTGGTATTCATTTCAATAGTTCATGTTTCTTTCTTTTTTAAAATATTTTATTTATTTATTTGACAGATAGAGATCACAAGTAGATGGAGAGGCAGGCAGAGAGAGAGAGAGAGAGAGAAGGAAGCAGGCTCCCCGCTGAGCAGAGACGCCGATGTGGGGCTCAATCCCAGGATGCTGGGAACATGACCTGAGCTGAAGGCAGAGGCTTTAACCCACTGAACCACCCAGGCACCCCATGTTTCTTTCCCTTTTCTAACGTTTTTCACTTTTTAAGTTTAAATTCAGTTATCCAACATACAGTTTTTGATGCAATGGTTAATGATTCATTAGTTGCATATAACACCCATGTGTCCCCTCCTTAATATCCATCACCCACTTGCCCTGCCCCCTACCTACCTCTCCTCTAGTTTATTTCCTATGATTTAGAGTCTCTCATGGTTTGTCTCCCTCTCTGATTTCTTCCCATTCAGTTTTCCCTCCCTTCCCCTGTGGTCCTCTACACTATTCCTTGTGTTCCACAGATGAGTGAAATCATATGAATTTGTTGTTTTCTGCTTGATTGATTTCTTTTAGCATAATCCCTTCCAGTTCCATCCATGTTGATGCAAATGTTGGGTATTCTTCCCTTCTGATGGCTGAGTCCTATTCTATGGTATGTATGTGCCACATCTTCCTTATCCATTCCTCTGTTGAATGACATCTCAGCTCTGTCTACAGTTCGGCTCCTGTGAATATTGCTGCTATGAACATTGGGGTGCATGTGTCCCTTTTTTAAGCCATATCTGTATCTTTGGAGTAAATACCCAGTAGTGCAATAGCTGGGTCGTAGGATAGCTCTATCTTTACTTTTTTTTTTAAGATTTTATTTATTTATTTGACAGACAGATCACAAGTACAGAGAGGCAGGCAGAGAGAGAAGAGGAAGACCTCAACCCACTGAGCCACCCAGGCGCCCCTATTTTTACTTTTTGAGGAACCTCCATGCTGTTTTCCAGAGTGACTGCACCAGCAGTGTAAGTGGGTTCCCACCAACAGTGGGAACATTCTCACCAACACTTGTTTTCTGTTTTGTTAATTTTAGCCATTCTAACTGCTGGAAGGTGGTATCTCATTGTGGTTTTGAATGCTCTAATGGCAAGTGATGTCGAGCATTTTTTTCATGGTCAGTTAGCCATTTGGATGTCTTCTTTGCAGAATTGTCTCTTCCTGTCTTCTGCCCATTTCCTGAGTGGATTCTCTGTTTCTTAGGTGTTGAGTTTGAGGAGTTCTTTGGTGATCTTGGATACCAGACCTTTATCTGTCATGCCATTTGCAAATATCTTCTCCCATTCTATAGGTTGCCTTTTAGTTTTGTTCACTGTTTCCTTTGCTGTGCAGAAGCTTTGTATCTTGATGAAATCCCAACAGTTCATTTTTGCTTTTGTTTCCCTGGCTTTTAGAGACATGTCTTGCAAGAAGTTGCAGTGTTCAAGGTCCAAGAGATCACTGCCTGTGCTCTCCTCTAGGATTTTGATGTGAGAAAGGAATCAATTATCTTTCTTTCCTGATGTGTTTGGGTCCTCTCTCTTTCTTGGTGAACCTAGCCAAAAGTTCATCTTTTTTATTTATCTTTCCAAAAAAGGCAGCTCATATTTTCATTGATCTTTCAACTTTTTTTTTTTTGTTGCCCTTGGATTTATTTCCATATTCCTTTTTGTTATTTCCTTATTTCTACTGTTATGGGGCTTTGCTTTTTTTTTTTTTCTTCCCACTTCTTTCCCATGTAAAATTAGGTTGGTTATTGGAGAGCTTTCAGGTGAATCGATGAAGACCTGAATTTCTATGAAATTCCCTCTTAGAACTACTTTTGCTGTATCCTTTAAGTTTCATAGGTTCCATTTTCATTAGTCTCAAGGTACTTTTAAAATTTCTTTTGATTTCTTTTTTGACCCTGGGTTGTTTAATGGCATGTTGTTAAATCTCTACATAATTCTGAATGTTCCATTTTCTTCTTGTGACTGATTTCTATTTTCACAACATTTCATTTGGACAAAATTTGAAACAGACAGTGAAGGGAGCTTTCAGTTAATGGTTAGTTTCCCATTTTTGTTTTTGTTTTTCCTGAAGAAAGACCACATGTTGTGTGGAGACAGAGGAACATTTTGTGAGATTGGAGTGTGGGGGTTAGAAATACTGACTACTACTGCCATACAGGCTGTGTACCACTGTTCACACTGTAGCCCTGAGGGGCTAGAAACATTTTCCAGGAGGTACAGGGTGGCCTTCTCTAACAGAAAGTTGCCATGTGGGTTCATGGCATGGCCCCAAGTCAACAACCAGTATGTATGGTAAATTGGGGTATCAGACCCCAATTTTCTGTTGGAAGTGAGAGAAACAGGGCATGGTGTGCTTCATGATAATAGCTGAGGTCCTGAGTGACCCACTGGTTATTGTTGGGAGGTGGGGGGGGTAGTGGAGCCAGTGGATCTATCTCATCATATCCTATGGAACTCAGGGACACCCTCCTACCTTTTGAGTTGTGTGGAGAGACAGGTAGACAGCTGTCTCTGGTCAAGCACAATGTTGAACTGGCAATGGCAGTGTGTGGGGGAGCCACTCCTTCAATTTCATACAAACTGACTGGGGTCTGAGACTGAGTCCTACCAGCATCATGGGGAGAGGAGGAGGGTGGTGATGATGCACATGTCCTAGGGTCCTAGGATCCCTTGGGGGCTGAGTTGAGGGCAGGATATTGCAGTGTGTTAGGCTCCAGGTTTGTGGCCAGGGGAGCTGCCGAAGGTTGGGGTGGCCTCAGGGAGGCATCCAGGTTTCTGCCGCTCTGAGTGTACTGTGAGGCTCCAAATGGCACAGTTTCCTCCTGGGTTGTAGGCGGAGTTCTCGGGTCTGGCTCAGGGGTGCCCAATCTGGAGGGCTTGGGGGCCAGGCCTCTTGGGATGGAAGCCTGAGAACCCTACCGAGAGTTAGGGTTAGGGCCTAAGGGCATGGCAGGCCCTATTTGCCAGTGCTGAGGTGGGATCCCATGAGCGCTGAGTTGAGGATGCTGGTCACGTGGTGTCTCAGGCTCTGGTTTGGGGCCAGGGCCACTGCCAAAGGTAGGGGTGACCTCAGGGAGGCATGCATGTTTCTCCCAGTCTGAGGGTTCTGTGCAGCTCAAAATGGCACAGTTTCCATCTGGGTGGCAGGCAGACTCCTGGGCTATGGCTCTGGGGTCCCCAATCTGGAGGGCTTGGGGGATAGGCCCCTGGGAATGGAAGTCTGAAAACCCAACCTAGTGTTAGTGTTAGGGCATGGCAGGCCTGATCTGATGGCACTGAGACGGGCACCCCAGAAGGCTGAGTAGAGTGAGGGGTTTGTCACGTGTTTAGCTGGCTTTTAGAGCACTTTCTCATCAGGTTTGGGCCATGACCACTCGGGACCTCGGGACAGGCCCCTAAAGGCCTCTGCAGCCAGAATGAGTTTGCTGGGGTTTTCTGGCCAATTATTATAAGCTTTCTGCCCAAACTGATATCACTTTGAGCAGAAAACTCATGAAAATGGCCTGTGTTCAGTGGTGATTCCCTCCGTTTGGGTGCCTGTGGTCTAGAATGCTTTCTTGGTGGTGCATGTTGCAACCATCCAGGATCTCGAGCTGGGGACAGATGGCCCCAGTGAGGGCCCCAGCTGAGGGGAACTTTCTGGGAGCCAAGTTGAGGGAGGGGCTTAGGCTAACATCAGGCTCCATGTTGGTGGCCTGGTGGGGCACTAAAGATGGGGGTGGCCTTGGGGGGGCATGCAGGTTTCTCCCACTCTGAGGGTTTTGTGCAGCTCCAAACAGCATGTTTTCCTCCTGGGTGGCAGGCTGAGTCCTGATGTGTGGCTCAGGGATCCCCAATCTGGAGGCCTTGGGGGCCAGGCCTCTTGAGACTAAAGCCTGAAAACTCAACCTTCAGTTAGTGATAGGGCCTAGGGCAATGGCAGGTCTGATCTGCCGGCACTGAGGTGGGATCCCTGGGGGTCTGATTTGAGGACAGCAGGGATGCGGTACGTCTGGATCTGGGTTGGTGGTCAGACGGGGCCACCGATTTTGGGGGTGGCCTCAGGGAGGCATGCAGGCTTCTCCTGGTCTGAGGGTTCTGTGCAGCTCCAAATGGCACAGTTTTCATCTGGGTGGTAGGAGGACTCCTGATATTTGGCTCTGGGGTCCCCAATCTGGAGGGCTTGTGGGACAGTCCCCTGGGTTTGGAAGCGGGAAAACCCAGCCTAGGGTTTGAGTTAGGGCCGAGGGCATGGCATTCCTGATCTGCCAGTGCTGCGAGCAGCACTGTGGGGTGCTGAGTAGAGGGAGTGTTTGCCACACGTGTGCCTGACTTGTAGAGCGCTTTCTTGCCATGACCACTGGGGACTTTGGACCAGGCCCAGGTGGTTCCCCTGAAGGCCTGCACAGCCAAAAGGGTGTTCACCAGGGGTTTCTAGCCCATTCTCACAAGCTTTCTGACCAAATTGACAACAGTTTGGGCAGAAAGCTTGTGAGCATTGGCCGTGTAGGCCAGCAATTCGGGCCACATTCGTGCCCGCTGTTTAGAGGGGCTTTTTTTGCTAGGTGTGTGTGGCGGTCATCCGAGAACAGTGGCCAGGAACACGTGGCTCCTGTGAGCACCCCAGCTGAGGGGAGCTTTCCAGGGGCAGAGTTGAGGGAGGGGGTCAGGCTGAGCGTCAGGCTGTGTGTTGGTGGCCTGGTGTGGTGCTGAATGTGGTGGTGGCCTCAGGGGTGGAGGCAGGTTTTTCCTGCTCTGAGGATTTTGTGCTGTTCCAGATGACATGCATTCCTCCTGGGTGGCAGGTGGAGTCCTGCAGTGTGCCTCAGGGGTCCCCAGTCAGGAGGGCATGGGGGCCAGGCCTCTTGGGATGAAAACCTAGAGTTCATGTTAGGGTGTAGGGGCATTGCAGGCCTGATCTGTCCATCCTGAGGCAGGATTACCGGGGGTCTGAGTTGAGGATAGGGGTCACATGGTGCAACAGGCTCTGGGTTGGTGGCTAGGGGGGTGCCAAGTTTGGGGGTGGCCTCAGAGTGGTATGTAGTTTTCTCCCAGTCTGTGGGTTCTGCACAGCTCCAAACAGCACAGTTTTCATCTGGGTGGCAGGTGGACTCCTGGCATGTGTCTCCTGGGTCCCCAATGTGGAGGGCTTGGGGGACAGGCCTCTGGAAATGGAAGTCTGAAAACCCAACCTAGGGTTAGGGCCTTGGGGCGTGGTAGGCCTGACCATCCAGCGCTGAGACCGGCATCCCAGGGGGCTGATAAGAGGCAGGGTTTTGGCCATGCATGAGCCTTGCTTTCAGAGCCCTTTCTAGAAGGGTTTAGGCCGAGAACACTCAGAATCAAGCCAGGCCCAGGCAGCTCCCCAAAGGCCCATGCAGCCAGAAGGGCATTCGCCATGTATTTCTGGCTGATTCTCATGTCTCATGGCATGTGTTTGGGCAGAAAGCTCATGAGAATTGGCTGCTGGTGTTGTGCAGCGATTTGGGCTACACTTGTGCCTGCTGTTTAGAGCGTTTTCTTGGTAGGTGCATGTGGTGGCCATCTGGAAACTCAGGCTGGGGACACGCATCTCCCGTGAGGGCCCCCGCTGCCAAGAGGGGAGCTTTCTGGGGGCAGAGTTGAGAGAGGAGCTCAGGCTGAGAGTCAGTCTACGTGTTGGTGGCATGGTGAGGCGTCGAAGGTGGGGGTGGCTGGGGGCAGCATGCAGGTTTCTCCCATTCTGAGGGTTTTGCACAGCTCCGAATGGGACAGTTTTCCTCCTGAATGACAGGCTGTTTCATGTGGTGTGGCTCAGGCATTCCCAATCTGGAGGGCTTGGGGTCCAGGCCTCTTGGGACGGAATTATGAAACCCCAAGCTAGAATTCTTGTTAGGTCCTAGGGGCATGGCAGGCCTGATCTGCTGGTGCTGAGGCAGGATCCCCAGGAGTCTGAGTTGAGAGGGGTTGTTATATGCTTCATCAGCTCCGGGTTGGTGACCAGATGGGGCTGTCGAATTTGGGGGTGGCCTCAGGGAGGCATGCATGTTTCTCTCAGTCTGAGGGTTCTACGCGGCTCTCAAACGGTAGTTTCCATCTGGTTGGTAGGTGGACTCCTGGGTTTGTGGCTCTGGGGTCCCCAATATGGAAGGCTTGGGGACAGGCCTCTTGGGATGGAAGCCTGAAAGCCCAACCTAGGGATCGGTTTATGGCCTAGGGGCCAGGTAGTCCTGAACTGCCAGCACTGAGACTGGCATCCCTGGGGGCTGATTAAAGGGAGGGATTGGCCACATGTACCTCTGGCTCTTAGAGTGCTATCTCTAAAGGCTCTAGCTGTAACCACTCGGGACCTTGGGCCAGGCCCTGGCAACTCCCCTGAAGGCCTGTACAGGTGGAAGGGAGTTTGCCGGGGGTTTCTGGCCAATTCTCACAAACTTTCTGCCCAAATCAACTTGATTTGGACAGAAAGTTTGTGAGAAATGGCTGGAGATGGGTGGTGATTTGGGCCACACTCATCCCCGCGCTTTTTAGAGCACTTTCTTGCAAGGTGCGTGTGACAGCCGTCTGGGACTCACACTGGGCACACGCAGCTTTCATGTGGGCCCCAGCTGGGGGAATCTCTCCAAGGGCAGAGTTGAGGGAGGGGCTTGGGCTAAGCATCAGACTCCATATCTGTTGCCTTGTAGGACGATGAAGGTGGTGGTGGCCTCAGGGTTGCTGCAGGTTTCTCTAGCTCTGAGGGTTTTGTGCAGCTCCAAATGCCACAGTTTCCTCCTGAGTGGCAGTTGGAGTCCTACAGTGTGGCTCAGGGGTCCCCAATATGGAGGGCTTGGGGGACAGTCTCCTGGTGTTGGAACCCTGAAAACCCAATTTAGGGTTTGGGTTAGGGCTTTGGGCACAGAAGGTGTTATCTTCCAGCACTGAGACTGGCATCCCAGGTTCTTGATAAGAAGGAAGGTTTGGCCAGACATGCGCCTAGCTTTTAGGGCACTTTCTAGCAGGGTTTGGGCCCGAGCTGCCCGTGGTGAGACTGGTACCCTGGGGACTGATGAGTAGGAGTGTTTGTCCATGTGTGCATGTGGCTTTTAGAGCGCTCTCTCGCAGGTTTTGGGCCATGTCCACTAGAGGCCTCAGGCGAGACCCAGGCAGCTCCCTGGAGGCCCATGCAGCCAGAAGGGAATTTGCTGGGGGAATTCTGGTCAATTCTCAAGAGCTTTCTGCCAAATAGACATTTGGGTAGCAATTTGGGCCACACTTGCACCTGCTGTTTAGAGCACTTTCTCTCTAGGTGTGTGTGGTGGCCTTCCAGGAACTCGGGCCAGGGACATGCAGTTCCTGTGAGTGCCCTAGCCAAGGGGAACTTTCTGGGGGCAGAGTTAAAGGAAGGGCTCAGGTTGAGCTTCAGGCTGCATATCAGTGGCCTTTTGGGGGCACCGAAGGTGGAGATGGCCTCAGGGTGGGGCGGGGGGTCATGCAGGTTTCTCCCACTCTCAGGGTTTTGCACAGCTCCAAATGGCATGGTTTCCTCCTGGGTGGCAAGCAGAGTCCTGAGGTGTCACTCAGGCATCCACAGTCTGGAGGGCTTGGGTGCCATGCCTCTTGGGGTGGAAGCTTGGAAACCCAGCCTAGAGTTGGTGTTGGGGCCTGTGGACATTGTAGGTTCAATTTACTGGTGCTGAGGCAGGATCACCAGGTGTCTCAGTTGAGGACAGGTGTCACGTTGTGCGTCAGGCTCCAGTTTGGTGGCCGGGGGTTGCACAGTATTTGGGGGTGGGCCTCAGGTACGCATGCAGGTTTCTCCTGGTCTGAGCGTATTTCACAGCTCCAAACGGCACAGTTTCCATCTGGGTGGCAGCAGACTCCTGGGGTGTGGCTCCAGGGTCCCCAGTCTAGAGGGCTTGTGGGATGGGCTGCTGGGGACAGAAGTGGGAAAACCCAACCTAGGGTTTGGTTGAGGTATTTGGGGCATTACTGGCCTGATCTGCCAGCGCCTGGATTTTAGAGTGCCCTCTCGCAGGGTTGGTGTCGTGGCCACTTGGAGCCTCAGGCCAGGCATAGTTGGCTCTCCTGAAGGCCCGTGCAGCCGGCAGGGAGTTTGCCGGGGGTTTTCCAGCTAATTCTTATGAGATTTCTTCCCAAACCAACATTGATTTCAGCAGAAAGCTTGTGAGAATTGGCCTGAGTTGGGCTGCGATTTGCCAGACTCACACCTGTTGTTGAGAGTGCTTTTCGCTAGGTGCGTGTTCTGGTCATCCGGGAACTCGGGTTGGGGACATGCATCTCCCATGAAGGCCCCACTGAGGTGCTCTTTCCAGGAGCAGAGTTGATGGAGGGGCTCAGGCTGAGCCTCAGGCTGTGAGTTGGTGGCCTTGTGGGATGTCAAGGTGGGGGGGTGGCCGCTGGGGTGCATGCAGGTTTCTCCAGTTCTGAAGGTTTTGTGCATCTCCAGATGGCATGGTTTCCTACTGGGTGGCAGGTGGAATCTTGTGGTGTGGCTCAGGGGTCCCTAATCTGGAGAGCTTGGGGGACCCCTGGGGACGGAATCCTGAAAACCCAACTTAGGGTTTGGGCTAGGACCTAGGGGCATGGCAGGCCCAATCTTCCAGCACTGAGACCGGCATCCCAGGGAACTGATAAA
This sequence comes from Mustela putorius furo, assembly GCF_011764305.1. Lineage (NCBI taxonomy): Eukaryota > Metazoa > Chordata > Mammalia > Carnivora > Mustelidae > Mustela > Mustela putorius. The sequence goes on from NW_025421293.1 coordinate 15,570,061, forward strand.
AGGGAGGGTTTCGCCACACATGCACCTGGCTTTTAGGACACTTTCTAGCAGGGTTCAGGGCCCAACCACTCAGGAACTTGTGACAAGCCCAGGCGGCTCCTTTGAAGGCTCCTGCAGCTGGAAGGGTTCTGTCCAACCACTTGGGCACTCAGGCCAGGCCCAGGAGGTTGCCCAGAAGGCCAACACAGCCAGAGGAGATTTCACCTGGGGATTCCGGTCAATTCTCATGAGCTTTCTTCCCAAACTGACATCTATTTGGGTAGATACCTCATGAGAATTGGCTGGCATTGGGCGGGGATTCAGCCCACAATGTGCATGCTGTTTAGAGTGCTTTCTCTGTAGCTGCATTTCGTGGTAATTTGGGAACTCAGGCAAGGGACATGCGTCTCCCATGAGGGCCCCAGCTAAGGGGATCTTTACGATGGCAGAGTTGAGAGAGGGTCTCAGGCTGAGCATCAGGCTGCGTGTTGGTGGCCTGGTGGGGTGGTGCCCTTTGGGTGGGGGTGGCCTCTGGGGGGACATGCACATTTCTCCCACTCAGAGGGTTTTGCACAGTTGCGAATGGCACAGTTTGCTCCTGGGTGGCAGGTGGAGTCCTTCGGTGTGGCTCAGGGGGCCCCATTCTGGAGGGATGGGGGGCGGGTCTCTGGGGATGGAAGCCTGAAAGGCCAACCTAGGGATAGTGTTTGGGCCTAGCGTCATGGCAGGCCCGATCTGCCGGTGCTGAGGTAGAATCCCCAGGAGACTGTATTGAGGACGGGGTCAGCTGGTGCATCAGGCTTTGGGTTTTGTGGCCAGGTGGGCCGCTTGAGGTGGAGGTTGTCTCAGGGTGGCATGCAGGTTTCTCCTGTTCTGAGGGTTTTTTTGCAGCTCCGAATGGCATGGGTGGCAGGTGGTGTCCTGGGGTGTGGCTCCAGGGTCCACAATCTGGAGGGCTCGCAGATAGCTGCTTGCGTACAGAAGCCTGAAAACCCAATTGAGGGTGAGGGACAGGGCCTAGGGGCATGGCAGGCCCCATCTGCCAGCGCTGGTGAGGGCACCCCAGGGGGCTGAGTAGCGGGAGGCATTGGCCTCACATGTGGTTTGCAGGTGGAGTCATGAGGTGTGTCAGGGGTCCCCAATCTAAAGGACTCAAGGGACAGGACGCTGGGGAATGAAGCCTGAAAACCCAACTGAGGTTTCAGGCCAGTGCATAGGGACATGGCAGGCCTGATCTGCCAGCGCTGGAGCCAGCACCCGAGGGGGCTCAGTAGCTCGAGTCATTGGCTTTGAATGCGCCTGGCTCATAGAAGGCTTTCTTGCAGGGTTTGGGCCAAGACCACTCGGGACCTTGGGCCAGGCCCAGGCAGCAGCCCTGCAGACATGGGCCAGAGGAAGCGAGTTCACCAGGGCTTTTCTGGCCAATTTTCATGAGTTGAATTCTCATGTGAGAATTGGCTGGCGTTTGGCAGTGATTCGGGCTGTGCTAGTGCCCATGGTCTAGAGCGCTTTCTCACTCAGTGCGTGTTGCAGCCATCCGGGAACACAGGCCAGGCCCACATGAGTCCCCCAGAGTCCCCACGCAGGGGAGCTTTCTGGGGGCAGAGTTGAGGGAAGTGTTCTGGCTGGAGGTCAGCCTCTGATTTTTCAGCCTGGTGTGGCGCCGAAGGTGGGGGATGGCCTCAGGGGGGCATGCAGTTGTCTCAGCCCTTGGCGCGGTGGAGTCCAGCTTTATGACCAGGGACCCGCCGATGGTGGGGGTGGCTTCATAGGGGCATGCAGGTTTCTCCCTGTCTAAGGGTTCAGCACAGCTCCAAACTACAAGGTTTCTTTCTTTGTTGTGGGCGGAGTCATGGGTTATCATTCAGGGGTCCTTAATCCAAGGGACTTGGGGGCCAGGCTGCTTGGGATGGAAACCTGAAAACCCAAACTAGGGTTAGTGTAAGGTCATGGCAGGCCCGATCTCCCAGTGCTGACGTGGGCTCTCTGGTGGACTGAGTTGACGGCACGCATTAGGTGGCAGGTCGGAGTCTTAGGGGTGTGGGTCTGGGGTGGCGCATATGCTGGGTTTGGTCTCTGGGGGTATGCATGTTTCTCCCTCTCTGAGGTTTCTGTGCAGCTCCAAATGGCACCATTTTGCCATGTGGCCAGCGGAGTGCCTGTGTGAGTCTCAGGCGTCCCCAATCTGTTGGGCTTGGGAGCCTGCCCTTTGGTTACAGAAGCCTATACACCTCACCTAGGCTTAGGGTTAGGGCCTAGGGGCACGGCAGGCCCAATGTGGTGGTGCTGAGGTGGGTTCCCCTCAGGGCTGAAATGAGGGCATGCATCTGGTAGTGGAAAATGGCTCAGTGGCAGGGGGCTGCCGATGATGGGGTTGGCTTTAGGAACGCATGCACATTTCTCCCCCTCTGAGGGTTCAGCGCAGCTCCAAACAGCATGGTTTCTTACCGCATGGATGGCGGAGTCTTGGATTGTCAATCAGGGGTCCTTTATTTGGGGACATGGGAGCCAGGCCCCTTGGAATGGAAACCTGAAAACAGAAACTAGGGTTAGGGCCAGGGCCTAGGGGCATGGCAGGCCCAATCCGACAGCACCGGGGCAGGCACCCCATGGGGCCGAGTAACAGGAGGGGTTGGCCGTGCCTGTGCCTGACTTGTAGAGGACGTTCTCGCAGGGTTCGCATTGCAACCCCTCGGGAGCCCGGGCCAGGCCCAGGCGGAGGCCATGTAGACATGTGCTGCAGGAAGCAAGTTCACCTTGGGTTTTCTGGCCAATTCTCATGAGCTTTATGCCCAAATTAATATCGATTTGGGCAGAAAGCGCATGAGAAATGGCTGGTGTTAGGTGGTGACTCAGGCTGTGCTGCTGCCCGTCGTCTAGAGCACTTTCTCTCTCAGTGTGTGTCGCCGCCATATGGGAACACGGGCCAGGCCTACATGGCTCCCCCGAGGGTCCCCGTGCAGAGGAGCTTTCTGGGGGAAGAATTGAGGGAGGGGGTTCTGGTTGGGTATCAGCCTCCGAGTTTTCAGCCTAAAATGGTGCCAAAGTGGGGGATGCCTCGGGCTTCATGCAGGTTTCTCCTGCTTGGAGGGTTTTCAGCAGTTCCAAATGGCACAGTTTCCTCCTGGTGGACTCATGGGGTATTTTTCAGGGTTCCTCAATTTGATGGCTTGAGGGACAGGCCCTTAGGGAAAGAAGACTGAAAACCCAACTGAGGGTTATGGCCAGGGCATAGGGGCATGGCAGGTCCAATCCGCCAATGCCAGGGTGGGCACCCCAGGGGGCTGAGTAGCAGGAGGCATTGGCCATGCATGAGCTGCCTTGTAGAGGGCTTTCTCACCCTGTTGGCCTCTTGGGATGGAAGCCTGAAAACCCAAACTAAGGTTAGGATTAGGATTAATCCTAATTAATCCCTAAGTGAAGGCAGGAGTTAGGTGGAAGGGTCTGAGTCTGTGTTTGGGTCCAGGGGGCACACAGAAGCTGGGGTGGCCTCAGGGGCATGCAGGTTTCTCCTGCTCTGAGGTTTCTGTGCAGCTCCAAATGGCACCATTTCACCCTAGGAGGAGGCTGGCTTGGGGGCCAGGCCTCTTGGGATGGAAGCCAAAAGCCAAACTAGGGGCATGGCAGGCCCGATCTGATGGGGCTGATGTGGGCTCCCCTCAGGGCTGAGTTGAGGCATGCATCTGGCAGTTCAGCAGAATCCGGTTCAAGCCAGAGGGGAACACCAATTGTGCAAGTGTCTTTAGGAGGGCATGTCTAAGGACTTGGGGCAGCTCCAAATGGCATGGGTTCCTACCACATGGCCGGCAGAGTCCTGGAGTGTAGCCCAGTGGTCCTTAATCTACGGGACTTGGTGGCCAGTCCCTTTGGAATGAAGCTTGAAAACCCAAACTAGGGTTAGGGTTAGGCCCTCAGGGCATGGCATGACTATTCTGCAGCCACTGAGGTGGTCCCCCCTCAGGGCTGAATTGAGAATATGCATCTGGTGGGGTGGTGGAGTCCAGCTTTATGGCCATGGGTGCCTTTGATGGTCGGGTGGCTTTAGGGGACATGCAGGTTTCTCCCCTTCTGAGGGTTTTGGCACAGCTCCAAACTGCAAGGTTTCCTCCAGTGTGGCTCACAGAGTCATGGATTGTCACTCAGGGGTCCTTAATTTGGGAGACTTGGGGGCCAGACTTCCTACCCAAACTAGGTTTAGGGTTTAGGGTATTGGGGCATGGCAGGCCTGATTTCCCAGTGCTGAGGTGGGCTCCACGCTGGGCTGAGTGGAGGGCAGGCCTCAGGTGGTGGGTTGGAGTCTGGGTTAGGGTCTAGGGGGGCCCTGATGCTGTGGGTGGCCTTGGGGGACATGTAGGTTTCTCCCGCTCTGAGGTCTCTGTGCAGCTCCAAATGGCACCATTTTGCCTTAGGAGGTGGCAGATTGCCAGAGTGAGTCTCAGGTGTCCCCAGTCTGGTGGGCTTAGGAGCCAGCCCCCTGGGAATGGAAGCCTGTACACCCCACCTAGGTTTAGGGTTAGGGCCTAGGGGCAGGGGAGGCCGGATCTGCCAGTGCCGAGGCGGGGTCCCCTCAGTGCTGAGTTGAGGGCATGCATCTAGCGGTACGGCAGAATCTGGCTTATGGCCAGGGGGCCACTGATGAATGGGGTGGCTTTAGGGGGGCATGCAATTTTCTCCCCCTCTGAGGGTTTAGTGAAGTTCCACATGAAGCTTGGCTAGGGGAGTCCTGTTGTGTCTATCAGGGGTTCTTTTTCCAGGGAGCTTGGGAGCCATGCCTCTCAGAATGGAAGCCTGAAAACCCAAACTAAGGTTAGGGTTAGGGCCTAGGGGCATTACACACACAATCTGCCGGTGCTGTGGTGGGCTCCCCTCAGGGCTGAGTTGAGGGCATTTGTTCAGTGCGGAGGCAGAATCCGGCTTTATGGACAGGTGGGCTGCTGATGGTGGTGCCTTTAGGGGTCACGCAGGTTTCTCCCACTGTGAGGGTTCAGTGAGCTCCAAATCGCAAAGTTTCCTCCTGTGTGGTGGGTGGAGTCATGGGCTGTCACTCAGGGATCCTTAATCCAGGGGACTTGGGGCCAGGCCTCTTGGGATAGAAGCCTGAAAACCCAAACTATGGTTATGGTTAGGGCCTAGGTGCATGGCAGGCCCGATCTTCTGGTGCTGAGGTGGGCTCCCCAGTGGGCTGAGGTGAGGGTGAGCATCAGGCAGCAAGTTGGAGTCTTGGGGATTTGGGTCCGGGGGGCGCAGATGCTGGTGTTGGCCTCCGAGGGTATACATGTTTCTCCTGCTCTGAGGTCTCTGTGCATCTCCACATGGCACCATTTCACCCTAGGTCGCTGGCAGAGTGCCTGTGTGAGTCTCAGGTGTCCCCAGTTTGGCGGGCTTGGGAGTCTGCTCCCTGGGCATGGAAGCCTGTACACCCGACCTAGGGTTAGGGTTAGGGTTAGGGCCTAGGGACTTGGCAGACCGGTTCTTCTGGCGCTGAGGAGGGCTCCCATCAGGGCTGAAATGCGGGCATGCATCTGGCTGCATGGTGGAATCTGGGTCAATGGACAGGGGCCGCCGATGATAGGGTTGGCTTTAGGGGGGCATGCAGGTTTTGCCCCCTCTGAGGGTTCGGCACAGCTCCAAATTGCAAGGATTCCTACTGCATGGTTGGCGGAGTCTTGGAGTGTTGCTCAGGGGTCCTTTATCCAGGGGACTTGGGAGCCAGGCCCCTCGGAATGAAAAGCCAATCTAGGGTTAGGGTTAGGGCCTACAGGTATTACAGGCCTAATCTGCTGGTGCTGAGGTAGGATGCCCTCAGGTTTGAGTTGAGGGCATTTGTCTGGCACTGCAGTAGAATCTGGCTTTATGGCCAGGGGGCTGCTGATGGTTGGGGTGGCTTTGGGGGGGGAGCTGTTTTCTCCCCATCTGAGGGTTCTGTGCAGCTCCAAATGGCACAGAATCCTACCACGTGGCTGGCAGGGGGCTTGGGAGCCAGGCCCCTCAGAATGGAAGCCTGAAATCCCAAACTTGGGTTAGAGTTAGGGCTAGGGGCATTGCAGGTCTGATCTGTTGGCACTGAGGCGGGATCCCCTCAGGGCTGAGTTGAGGGCATTTGTCCAGCACTGGGCAGAATCCGACTTTATGACCGGGGACCGCTGATGGTTGGATGGCTTTAGGGGTGCATGCAGGTTTCTCCTGTTCTGAGGTTTTTGTGCAGCTACGATTAGCACAGTTTCCTCCTGGGTGGTAGGCAGAGTCCTGGGGTGTGGTTCAGGTGTCCCCAGTCTGGAGGGCTTGGGGAAAGTTCTCTGGGGATGGAAGCCTGAAAAGCCAACATACGGTTCGGATTAGGTCCTCGGGCCATGGAAGACCCAATCTGCTGGTGCTGAGATGGGATCCCTGGGAAGCGAGTTGAGAATGGGGGTCAAGTGGCACATCAGGCTCTGGGTTTTGTTGTGTGGGCTGTCTGTGATGAGGATGTCCTCATGCATGCATGCAGGTTTCTCTCAGTCTGAGGGTTCTGAGCATCTCCGAACAGAATGGTTTCTTCCTAAATAGCAGCAGGCAGAGTCCTTGGGTGTGGCTCAGGGGTTCCCAATCTGGAGTGCTTGTTGGCCAGGTCTCTGGATGTGGAAGCCTGAAAAAACACCACCTAGGCTCTGGGTTAGGGCTTAGGGGTATCCATGCCCGATCTGCTGTCACTGAAGAGGGAACCCTAGGGCTCAGTCGAGCATGGGGGTCAGGAAGCACGTCTGGCTGTGAATTTGTGATGGGGTGGGGTGGGGTGCGGTGGCTGTTGAGGTTAGGAGTGTCCTCGGGGAGGCATGTGGGTTTGTTCCATGCTTAGGGCTCTGCACAGCTTCAAATGGCACCGTTACCTCCTGGGTGGCAGGTGGACTCCTGGGGTGTGGCCCAGAGGTCCCCAATCTGGAGGGACAGTGTCAGTGTGACTTTAGACCTATGGAGGGGTTGTGAGCTGCATTAGAAGTCTGTGGAACGCCTGGCAGTGCCGATTCACACCACTGGAGGGAGTGGTGAGCTGCGGTGGGAGAGACCATGGAAGGCATGGTAATGCTGCTTGCCACCGCTGGAGGCAGTGCTGAGCTGCAGTAGGAAACACACAGGAAGAGGAGTCAGGGCAGCCTGCTGGCTCTGAGGGCAATGGTGAGGTGTGGGGTGAGAGACCCTGAAAGGTGAGGCACTGCAGCTTGTTTTTACAGAAGGGAGTGGGGAGCTGAAGACCCTCTGTTTCCCCAGGCTCAAGAGTGGTAGTAACAACCCCTGGAGCCAGACCCCCACTCAGCCTTGTGCCCCGTTTCACCAGGTGTGCTGGTAATGTGCTGGCAGGAAGGTCCTCCCATTGGAGGTCTGGAGCCGGGGTGGGGGAAACCAAACCCGACTCATGGTGCATTTGGAACCGAGAAGTTGAATGTTTGTTTGGAAGAGTGTATTTTCTTCTCCAAAAAGGACAAGGGCATTGGTCGGCTTTAGGAGGAAGTTAATGACCACTTAAGAAACAAGCATGTGTCTCTCTTTCTCCCAGGAATCACAGCAGGTGTGCAGGCTTTAGGTGGGAGGTGCCTGCTTATCCCCTTCTTCAGACATGAGTTTTGGAAATCAGCGTCTGACTCAGTCATGCAGCTTGTCCCAGGACATCAGCGTTCAGAGAAAACAGCAGGCCCATGGGGCACAATGTCACACCCATGCCGGAATGGGAGGTAAAACTTCTCTTTCACCCCAAACCTCCTGGCTTTTCTCTCCTCTCCAGCGGAGACACAAGGTCACACTAAAGCAGCTGTCATCAATCTAGAGCGGGGGCCCGAGTTCCCGAGTTTCCCTGCAGGGAGCACCTGGCAGGGATCTCATTTCCTCTGTTTCTTTCTGGCTTACAAAGTTATCTGGAACATCTCTTTCCTAGGTAATCCCTTGGATTCGAGAGGGAAGATGAGACTGACTCGATGTGTGCTTGGAACCTAGAACGTGTTCCTTCATCTAACAGTGCTTATTCCATTGGTCCTAGGCTGTGGTGGAGTGGCCGGCATCTAGAGTTAGGCGACTGTTTGTGGTCAGATAGAGACTTGGATGATGTCTTCTCCTTTGTCCAAGGTGATGTATCTTAATGGATTCGTCTTTTTATCCAAAGATTTCCAATGAGGGCAGAGGGAAAATTCAATAGGATTCCAAGGAGCCTTGGATGATTGAAAAGGGAAGCCTGACTTCCTCGTTTCCCTTGATGGACTATCTAGATAGCTGGACATGCCTACTTTCTCTGCAGTTTCATGGGTGGTGAAGTCAGAAGGAGAGTCTTTGGGAATTCCCTTGGATAGAGGCATTCTGATGGCATCTTGGGGTTTGGATTCAGAATTTCTGAAGGTGAATTTCTGTGAAATTCACAAAATGGAGGAAATTATCCATTTCCTCCTTAGGAAATTGCCGGCAGGGAATATTCTGCTTAAAGTGGAACCCTCCTGCACTGTCGGTGGGCATACGGGCTGTTGCAGTGACTCTGGAAAAGAGTATGATGGTTCCTCCAAAAGCTTAGAACTGAACAACCCTAGGATCCAGCCATTTCCCTCCTAGGTTATTCCCTAGAGGGCACAAAAATGCACATTCAGTGGGGTACAAGCACTGTGATATTGACAGCAGCATTATCAACCATAGTGAAACGATGGAGGAAGTCCCAATGTCCATTTACTGATGAGTGATTTTATATCTATCTATGTGTCTCCCACATCTTCGGAATGGAATAGGAGCCAGCTTCAAAAAGAATGAAATCTTACCATCTGCAAGGATGTGGATGGAACTAGAGTGGCTTTAGCTAAGCAAAAGCAGTAAGAAAAGACCAATATTCTATGACTTGAGTCCTGTGGAATTTCAGAAAGAAAACAGATGAACATAGTGAGGGCAGAAAGATACGCCAATGAGGAAACAGACTCTACCTTAGAGCAGAAACTGAGGGTTGCTAGAGTGCAGGGGTATGTGTGGGGGGAAGTGTTAAATAGGTGACAGCTATTAGGGAGGGCACTTGTTGTGATGAGCTCTGGGTGTTCTCTGCAGGTGAGGAAGCATGAAATCTTGCCCCCGAAGCAACTGAATGAACACTGCATGGAAACGAACTGGAATTGAAGTCAATGAAGAAAAGAAGATCATGTTCTGCTTTAGGAAGAGTGAGGTAAAAATGGAGCGATTTTTGCTCTCCTGTTCTGTAGATGATCATTTTCAAACTCACTGTGGTAGGATACACTAGTTTCTGATTGCATAAGGAGCCCTCTGAAAGCTGCAGTGACAGATTCAGATGTCAGAGCAGGTCCATGTTCCACTGATACGTTCCTTCCAGTTTGCCCAGGTCCAAAGGTAAGTGGAGAGAAACACGGCAGAAGAAGAGAGGAGGAGGAAAGGAGGTGTTGAGCATTCAGGAGGTAGCCTTCCCCATATCTTATGAAACCCTTGGGCCAGTGTCAGTTGAGAATAAGGGGGGGGGGGATTCCAGAGCTTTGCGGCAGCAGAGAGGGGAGTTCCAGGTCTGCCTAGAGCTAACAGGTCCCTGAGGAGAGCTGAGCTAGGGGCATGGCAGGCCTGAACTGCTGGTCCAGAGGTGGGTTCCCTGAGGAGCTGAGTTGAGGACGGGGGTCAGACGGTGCATCAGGCTCCGGGTTTGTAGTCTGGGAGCTGCAGAACGTGGGGTAGTCCTCATGGGGACACACAGGTTTCTCTGGCTCTGTGGGTTCTGCACAGCTCCGAATGGACTGGTTTCCTACTGGGTGGCAGGCGGACTCCTATGGTGTGGCTCCAGGGCTCCCAATCTAGAGGGCTTAGGGGACAGGCCTCTGGGGATGGAAGCCTGAAAACAGAAACTGGTGTTGTGGTAAGGGCCTAGGGGCAAGGCGGGCTCGAGCTGCCGGTGCTGAGGCTGGCTCCCCAGTGGGCTGACATCAGGGTAGGCATCAGGCGGCATGTCAGACTTCGAGTTTGTGTCCAGGGAGACTATAGAAGCTGGGGGTGTCCTCAGAGTGGCATGCAGGTTTCTCCCACTCTTGAGTGTTCTGCAGAGCTCCAAAGGGCATGGTTTTCTCTTGTGTGGGGGGCACAGTCCTGGGGAGTCACTGAGGCATCCTTAATCTGTGCCAATGTGAGTCTCAGAGGTGCCCATCAGTGGGCTTGGGGCATGGAAGCCTGTACACCCCACCTAGGGCTAGGGTTAGGGCCTACGGGCATGGGAGACCCAATGTGCCAGCACCATGTGGGCTCCCCTCAGGGCTGAGTTGAAGGCGTGCATCCGGCAGTCAGCAGAATCTGGTTTTATGGCCATGAGGGCCTTTCACGGTGGGGGTGGCTTTAGGGGGCTTGCAAGTTTCTCCCTATCTGAGGGTTCTGTGTAGCTCCAAGCCACAGGGTTTCCTCCCACGTGGTGAGTGGAGTCCTGTGGTGTCACTCAGTAGTCCTTAATCTGGGGGACGTGGGGGCCAGGCCTCTTTGGATTGAAGCCAGAAAACCCAAACTAGGTTTATGGTTAGGGCCTAGGGGCATGGCAAGCCCGATCTGCTGGTGAAGAGGCGGGCTCCCCGGTGGGCTGAGTTGAGAGCAGGTGTGAGGTGGCGGGTCGGATTCCAGGTTTGAGTCCAGGGGGCACAGATGGTGTGGGTGGTTACAGGGGCTATGCAGGTTTCCCCACTCTGAGGATTCTGCGAAGCTCCAAATGGCACCATTTCACCCTAGGAGGGTGGGGGCGTGCTGGTGTGAGTCTTAGGCATCCCCAATCTGGCAGATTTGGGGGCCAGGCCTCTGGGTATGGAAACCTGTATATCCCACCTAGGCTTAGGGTTAGGGCCTAGGGACATGGAAGGCCTGATTTGATGGCACTGAGGTGGACTCCCCTTGGGGCTGAGTTTAGGACATTCATCTGGCGACCCTGAAGAATCAGGGTTTGTCGCCAAGGGGCCACTGGTGGTAGGGGTGGCTATAGGGGGACATGCAGGTTTCTTCCCCTCTGAGGGTTCGGTGCAGCTCCAAATTGCATGGTTTCCATCCGTGTGGAGGGTGGTTTCCTGGGGTGTTTCTCAGGGGTCCTTAATCTGGGGGCTTAGGGGCCAGGTCCCTCTGAATGGAAGCCTGAAAACTGAAACTAGGGCTAGGGTTAGGGCCTTGGGTCATTGCAGGCTATATCTGCTGGCTCTGAGGTAGGCTGCCCTCAGGGCTGATGTGGGGCATACATCCGGCATCATGAGTATCTGGCTTTTAAGGCCAGGGGGCCACCGATGGTCAGGATAGTTTCATGGGGCATGCAGGTTTCTCCCCCTCTGAGGGCTCAGCACAGCTCCAATCACACAGGTTCCTACTGCGTGGTGTGCAGAGTCCTGGGGTGTCACTCAGAGGTCTTTTATCCTGGGATCTTGGGGGCCAGGATCTTTGGGATAGAAGCCTAAAAACCAAAACTATGGTTTCTGTTAGGGTGTAGGGGCATGACAGGCCATATCTACTAGTGCCAAGGCAGTCACCCTAGGGGGCTGAGTAGCGAGAGGCATTGGACTTGCGTGTACTTGGCTCATAGGAGGTTTTCTCTCAGTGTTGGTGCCGTGACCACTCGGTGCCCTGGGCCAAGCCCAGGCAGAGGCCCTACAGACATGTGCCGTAGGAAGTGAGTTCGTCGAGGGTCTTCCAGCCAATTCTTATGAGATTTCTGCCCAAATTGATATTGATTTGGGCAGAAATCTCGTGAGAATTGGCTAGTGTTGGGCAGCAATTTGAGCCACGCTGGCACCCATGGTCTAGGGTGCTTTCTCGCTCCGTGCATGTCGCTGCCATCCAGGAACACTGGCTGACCCATATGGCTCCCCCAAGGGCCTCCAGGCAAGGGAGCTTTCCAGTATAGAATTGAAGGAAGTGTTTTGGTTGGGCATCAGCCTGGGAGTTTTCCACCTGGTGTGGCGCCAGAGGTGGGGGATGGCCTCAGGGGGGCTTGCAGGTTTCTCCCACTCTGCGGGTTTTCCGCAACTCGGATTGGCATTGTTTCCTTCTGGGTGGCAGGTGGAATCATGGGGTGTACTTCTGGGTTCCCCAATTTGAGGGCTTGAGGGACAGGCCCCTGGGGACAGAAGTCTGAACACCCAACTAAGGGTTAGGGCCATTGCCTAGGGGCATGGTAGGCCTGATCCGCCAGCGCCGGGGCTGCGACACCATGGGGCTGAGTAGCAGGATATGTTGGCATCTTGTGTGCCTGACTCATGGGCTTTCTCGAAGGGTTTGGGCTGCAACCACTTGGGAACCCTGTCTAGGCCAGGCAGAGGCCCTGCAGACATGTGCTGCTGGAAGTGAGTTCTTCTGGAGTTTTCCTGCCAATTCTCATGAGCTTTTGATATTGATTTGGGCAGAGCTCATGAGAACTGACCAGCATTAGATGACGATTTGGGTTGCACTGGCGCCTGTGGTCTAGAGCACTTTCTTGCTTGGTGCATGTTGTGGCCATCTGGGAATACAGGCCACCCCATGCAGCTCCCCTGAGCGGCCCCATGCAGAGGAGATTCCCAGGGGCAGAGCTGATGGAAGGGTTCTGGCTGGGCATCAGCTCCCAATTTTTCAGCCCAGTGTGTTGCCAAAGGTGGGGGATGGTCTCAGAGGGTCATGCAGGTTTCTCCTGCTGTGAGGGTTTTCCACAGGTCTGAATGGCAAGGATTCCTCCTGGGTGGCAGGCGGGCTTATGGGGTGTGTTTCAGGGTTTCCCAATTTGAGGGCTCGATGGACAGGCCCCTGGAGAACAAAGACTGAATACCCAGCCATGGCTTTGGGCCAGGGCCTAGGGGCATGGCAGTTTTGATTCACCAGTGCCGTGGCAGGGACCCCAGGGGGCCGAGTAGCAGGAGGTGTTGGCCTCATGTGCTCCTGACTTGTAGACCGCTTTCTTGTAGGGTTCAGGCCATGACCTCTCGGGACCCTGGGCCAGGGCTGGGCGGAGGCCCTGAAGATATGCACTGCAGGAAACGAGTTCACTGGGGTTTTCTGGGCAATTCTCATGAGCTTTCTACCCAAGTCCATATTGATTTGGGCAGAAAACTCATGAGAATTGGTCGGAAAACCCCCAGCAAAGTTGCTTCCTATGACATATGTCTGCATGGCCTCTGCCTAGGCCTGGCCTCGGATCCTGAGTTGTTGCAGCTTGAACCGTGCCAGAAAGCCCTCAATGAGTCAGACACATGCGAGTTCAATGCCTCCTGCTACTCAGCCTCCTAGGGTTCCCTCCCTGGCACTGGCAGATGGGGTCTGCCATGCCCCTAGACCCTGGCCCTAACTCTTGCTCAGTTTTTCAGTCTTCCTTTCCCAGGGTCTTGTCCCTTGAGCCCTCAACAGAGGCAACCCTGAAGCACACCCCAGGAGTCCTCTTGCCAACTAAGAAGAAACTATGCTGTTCAGAGTTGGATAAGCCCTCAGAGTGGGGGAGAACTGCATGCCCCACCCTAGCCCCCGAGGCCATCCCCCACCACCAGTGCCACACTGGGCCCAAAACTTGGAAGCTGACACCCAGCCAGAACCCCTTCCTCACCTCTCCCCCTGGAAAGCTCCCCTGTGCTGAGGCCCTCTGGGGAGCCACCTTGCCACGGCTCATTTCCCAGGGGGCCACGACATACACCAAGAGAGAAAGGGCTCTACACCACGGGTAACTATGCGGCCTGAATCGCTGCCCAACGCTGGCCAATTCTCATGAGTTTTCTGCCCAAATTGATATTGATTTGGGCAGAAAGCTTGTGAGAATTGTCTGGAAAAACCCTGGTGCACTCACTTACTGCAGGGCATGTCTGCAGGGCCTCCGTCTGGGCCTGGCCTGGGGACCCGAGTGGCTGCGGCCCCAATGCTGCAAGAACACTCTCTATGAGTCACGCACGTGCAAGGCGAAGGCTTCCAGCTTCTCACCTTCTAGGGTTCCCACCCCACCAATGTTATGAAGTTAGGGAAATGTGAGGCTGTGCTTCAGGCTGGAGTTTGTGAGTATGGCGGCCGCTGAGTGTGGGTGTGATGTCAGGGGGATATGAAAGTTTCCACAGCGCTGAGGCTTTTGCATAGCTCTGAATAGCAAGGTTTCATTTGGGGGCACAGGAGAAGTCCTGTTTTATGGCTCAGGGGTCCCCCATTCGAGAGTAGGCCTTTGGGTATGGATGCTGAAAAATCAACCTAGGATTAGGATTAGGGCCTAAAGGCATGGCAAACCCAAGGTACTGTCTCTGGCATGAGCTATCCAGTGGGCTGAGTTGAAAATGGGGCTCAGGCCGAGAGTCACAATGCAGGTTTGTGTCCCTGGTGGACACATAGGGGTGGCTTCAGGGGCCATGCATGTTTCACTTACTCTGACAGTTTTACACAGCTCCAGATCTCAAGGTTTCTTTCTAGGGGGCAGGACGATTTCTGTTTTGTGGCTCAGAGGTTCCCCACATGGTGGGATTCGAGACCAGGCCTCTGGGGACAGATGCATGAAAACCCAAGCTAGGATTAGGATTAGGGCTGAGGGGTATGCCAGGTGTGATCTTCTGGCTCTGGGGCCAGCTACCTGGGTGGGTGACTGTTGGTTGGGGCTCAAGCTGTGTGCCAGAATGAGTATTAGGTCCACGGCCAGTTTCCATAAATGGGGGTGGCCTTGGAAGCCGTGCAGTTTTATCTGTGGATTTGCACAGCTCTGTAGAGCTTGGTTTCCTCTGGAGGTCAAGCAGTGTCCTGTGGTGTGGCTCCAGAGTCCTCAATCTGGAGGGCTTGTGGGTCAGGACTCTGGGGACAGAATTTGGAAAACCCAAGTTAGGGATAGGGTTAGGGACTAGGGCATGGCAGGCCTGATCTGCAGACACTGAGATGAGCTCCATGGGATCTGAAGTCAGGGTGTCAGGCAATTGCTCAGGGTGGATTTTGTGTCCATGTGGGCCATCAATTGTCTTGGTGGCCCATTGGGACCATGGAGGTTTCTGTCGCTCTGGGGATTTTGTGCAGTTCCAAATAGCAAGGTTTCATTGTGGGGGTCAGACAGAGTCCTGTTTATGGCTCAGGGGTCCCCCAAATGGAGGAATTCGAGACCAGGTCTTTGGGTATGAATGACTGGAAACCCAGCCTAGGGTTAGGATTAGGGCCTTGGGGCATGACAGACCCAACCTGCTGGATCTGAGGTGATCTACCCAAGGGGATGAGTTGGAAATGGTGCTCTGGCTGTGGGTTACAATGTAGGTTTGTGTCCAGGATGGCCTCCAAAAGTGGGGGTGGCCTAAGGGTCATGCAGTGTTCTGCTCTGAGGGTTTTACATAGCCCCAAATAGTAAGGTGTCCTTCTGTGGGGCAGAAGGAGTTCTGTTTAGTGGCTGGGGGCTCCCCCATACAGAGGGATTTGAGACTAGGCCTCTGGGGATAGAGGCCTGAAAACCCAAGTGAGCATTAGGATTAAGGCCTAGGTGAATGTCAGTTCTAATTTGCTGTCTCTGGGGCCAGCGTCCTGGGTGCCTGACTAGAAGTCAGCACTCAAGCTTGTGTTAGACTGTGCATTAGTGTCCATGGCAGCCTACAAAAGAGGGGTAGCCATGGGGGACATGCAGCTTTCTTCAATCTGCATGTTTTGTGAAGCTCATAGGGCACAATTTTCTTCTGGAGATCAGGGAGAGTCCTGTGGTGTGGCTCTGGAGTCCCCAATCTGGAGAGTTTGTAGGCCAGTGCTCTGGAGACAGAAGTCGGAAAACCCAAGCTAGGGTTAGGGCGTAGGGCATGGCAGGTCCGATCTTCATACACTGAGGTGAGCTCCCCGGGATCTGAAATTAGGGTGAGTGCCAGGTGGTCAGTCAGCCTCAAGTTTGTGTCCATGATGGCCGCCTACTGTGGCTTTGGCCTCATGGGGCCATGGAGGTGTCTCCCACTCTGGGGGTTTTGTGCATCTCTAAATAGCAAGATTTCATTTGGGAGACAGGAGGAGTCCTCCTCTGTGGCTCATGGGTCCCCTATATGGAGGATTTTTGTTTTGTTTTCTATTTAATTTTTAATTTTTAAAATTTTGTTTCAGTGTAAAAATTCATTGTTTATGCGCCACACCCAGTGCTCCATGCAATATCTGCCCTCCATAATATCCACCAACAGGCTCACCCAACTTCCCAGCCCCTGCCCCTTCAAAACCCCCAGATTGTTTTTCAGAGTCCATAGTCTCTCATGGTTCATCTCCCCCTCCAATTTCCCTCAACTCCCTTCTCTCCATCTCCCCATGTCCTCCGTGTTATTTCTTAAGCTCCACAAATAAGTGAAACCATGTGATAATTGACCATCTATGCTTGATTATTTCACTTAGCATAATCTCTTCAAGTCACATCCATGTTGATACAAAAGTTGGGTATTCATCCTTTCTGATGCAGGCATAATAATCCATAGTGTATATGGACCACATCTTCCTTATCCATTTGTCCGTTGAAGGGCATCTTGGTTCTTTCCACAGTTTGGCATCTGTGGACATTGCTGCTATGAACATTGGGGTACAGATGGCCCTTCTTTTCACTACATCTGTATCTTTGGAGTAAATACTCAGTAGTGCAATTGCAGGGTCATAGGGAAGCTCGATTTTTAATTTCTTGAGGAATCTTCACACTGTTCTCAAAAGTGGCTGCACCAACATGCATTCCCACCAACAGTGTAAGAGGGTTCCCCTTTCTCCACATACTCTCCAACACATGTTTCCTGTCTTGCTAATGTTGGCCACTTTAACTGGTGCAAGGTGGTATCTCAATGTGGTTTTAATGTGAATCTCCCTGATGGCTAGTGATGATGAACATTTTTTATGTGTCTGTTAGCCATTTGTATGTCTTCACTGGAGAAATGTCTGTTCATGTCTTCTGCCCATTTTCTGACATGATTAACTGTTTTTGTGTGTGTGTTGTGTTTGAGAAGTTCTTTGTCGATCCTGGATATCAGCCTTTTGTCTGTACTGTCATTTGCAAATATCCTCTCCCATTCTGTCGGTTGCCTTTTGGTTTTGTTGACTGTTTCCTTTGCTGTGCAGAAGCTTTTGATCTTGATGAAGTCCCAAAAGTTCATTTTTGCTTTTGTTTCCTTTGCCTTTGGAGACATATCTTGAAAGAAGTTGCTGTGGCTGATATCAAAGAGGTTACTGCCTGTGTTCTCCTCTAGGATTCTGATGGATGCCTGTCTCAAGTGGAGGTCTTTTATCCATTTAGATTTTATGTTTGTGTACAGTGTAAGAGAATGGTTGAGTTTCATTATTCTACATATAGCTGCCCAGTTTTCCCAGCACCATTTATTGAAGAGACTGTCTTTTTTCCACTGTATATTTTTTCCTGTTTTGTTGAAGATTATTTGCCCATAGAGTTGAGGGTCCATATCTGGGCTCTCTACTCTGTTTCACTGGTCTATGTGTCTGTTTTTATGCCAGTACCATGCTGTCTTGGTGATCACAGCTTTGTAGTAAAGCTTGAAATCAGGTAGCGTGATGACCCCAGTTTTATTTTTGTTTTTCAACATGTCCTTAGAGATTCGGGGTCTCTTCTGGTTCCATACGAATTTTTGGATTATTTGCTCCAGCTCTTTGAAGAATACTGGTGAAATTTTGATTGGAATGGAGTGTTCTGTAGTTCCTCGAATACAGATCCTACCTCTTTAGTAAGGTTTGTTACCAGGTATCTTATGGTTCTTGGTGCTATAGTAAATGAAATCGATTCTCTAATTTCCCTTTCTGTATTTTCATTGTTAGTGTATAAGAAAGCCACTGATTTCTGTACATTGACTTTGTATCCTGCCACATTGCTGAATTGCTGTATGAGTTCTAGTATTTTGGGGCTGGAGTCTTTTGGGTTTTCCATATAAAGAATCATGTCATCTGCAAAGAGAGAGAGTTTGACTTCTTCATTGCCAATTTGGATACCTTTCTTTTTTTAATTTTTAATTTTTTATAAACATATATTTTTATCCCCAGGGGTACAGGTCTGTGAATCACCAGGTTTACACACTTCACAGCACTCACCAAAGCACATACCCTCCCCAATGTCCATAATCCCACCCCCTTCTCCCACAGCAAAGGAAACAGTTAACAAAATCAAAAGACAACTGACAGAATGGGAGAAGATATTTGCAAACGACATATCCGATAAAGGACTAGTGTCCAGAATCTATAAAGAACTTAGAAAACTCAACACCCAAAGAACAAATAATCCAATCAAGAAATGGGCAGAGGACATGAACAGACATTTCTGCAAAGAAGACATCCAGATGGCCAACAGACACATGAAAAAGTGCTCCATATCACTCGGCATCAGGGAAATACAAATCTAAACCACAATGAGATATCACCTCACACTAGTCAGAATGGCTAAACTCAACAAGTCAGGAAATGACAGATACTGGCGAGGATGCGGAGAAAGGGGAACCCTCCTACACTGTTGGTGGGGATGCAAGCTGGTGCAGCCACTCTGGAAAACAGCATGGAGGTTCCTCAAAATGTTGAAAATAGAACTGCCCTATGACCCAGCAATTGCACTATTGGGCATTTACCCTAAAGATACAAACGTAGTGATCCAAAAGGGCACGTGCACCCGAATGTTTATAGCAGCAATGTCCACAATAGCCAAACTATGGAAAGAACCTAGATGTCCATCCACAGATGAATGGATCAAGAAGATGTGGTATATATACACAATGGAATACTATGCAGCCATCAAAAGAAATGAAATCTTGCCATTTGTGACAACATGGATGGAACTAGAGCGTATCATGCTTAGCGAAATAAGTCAAGCAGAGAAAGACAACTATCATATGATCTCCCTGATATGAGGAAGTGGTGATGCAACATGGGGGCTTAAGTGGGTAGGAGAAGAATAAATGAAACAAGATGGGATCGGGAGGGAGACAAACCATAAGTGACTCTTAATCTCACAAAACAAACTGAGGGTTGCTGGGGGGAGGGGTTTGGGAGAAGGGGGTGGGATTATGGACATTGGGGAGGGTATGTGCTTGGTGAGTGCTGTGAAGTGTGTAAACCTGGTGATTCACAGACCTGTACCCCTGGGGATAAAAATATATGTTTATAAAAAAAAAAAAAAATTTAAAAAAAAAAGAGCACCCACTATAGGTAACTGCCGGGTGCTATATGAGATAGACAGAGGGGGAACCTGATTCAGTCCCAGGTGTTCTGTTCGAGATGGCACGTCTCACTGCCTCACACATATTACTGGTCATAGCATGTCTACAGGACTGCCTCCAACTTCCTGAGTCAGAGGAATGCCTGAAATGCTTGGTGGAGCCTCTTGGGGATACCACATGGTGCCAGTCCATCTGGGGGACTGTGCAGGGTCGGAGGAGGGACGTGGGATATTGGTAGCAAATGACAAGAGGCCTATGTCAGGATGGGTTTGTGATCTCCTTCATAAAATAGGATTTATAGGGTTCGGTCTATGAGACATGATTTTGAGACCATATAGTGTTTCTCACACACACCACATTTCCAAGATATTCTCAGCCAAAGACACATTTGATTATGATTGTATCATGCTCATATCATTTGGTTCCAATGTACCTCTTTTTCTTTTATATTTCTTTACTCCTATTTCATTGTTAGAGGTACTTCTCTATGTCTAAACATATGGGAATTTCTGGTTAGTTTTTTATCAGTGATTTCTAGCACATTATGTTACCACAACATGCTCTGTGTGATTTCATGCCTCTGAAACAGATTGAAATTTCCCTTATGGCCAACGTAAATCGGGAACATTTTTCTAATGGTTTCTGTGCCTAAAATCAACGTGTCCTCCACAGTGGATGTGGACAGATGTATGGAGACAGCTGTGGGATTCAGATGGTTTGCCATCAAGATCTGTATTTTATGGATGCTCTGTAGACTGCGCTGAGTTGCTGACAGAGGGCTGGAACCTCCTACTCTGGTTGTGTATTTGATTGTTGTTGCAGTTTGGTCCTGCTTTGCTTTCTACATCGTTCACCTCGTGGTTCTCGGACAGGAGTTTGAAACGGAAGGAGAGAGCACCCAGAAGAGGGAACAGGGACCTGGGTTGAAGGGAGCAGAAAACAAGAAGTCTTCCAAGGGTGGCTTATTTATTATTATTATTATCATCATTGTTGTTATTATGTCCCATTAACCAACATATACTACATCATTAATTTCTGATGTAGTGTTCAAAGATTCATTAGTTGCATGTAACACCCAGTGTTTATCTCCACAGCTGCCCTCCTCAGGACCGATCACCCAATTACCCTTTCACCCCATCTCTTCCCTTTTGTAACCCTCTGTGGTTTTTTTTTTTTTAAATGTTTAAGGAACATTTGCTTATCATTTCCTGTAAACTATCTATTCGTGTAGTTTTCCCATTTTCCTACCACGTTTGGTCTTTTTCTTCTTTAAGAGTTCTGGATATGTTAGAGATATTAGATCTCTGTTGTAGAAATTGCAAATATTTTCACTCTGTACCTCATTGGTAATATCTGATCCCCGTTATCCAGCCTGGAGCTAATTTCTGAAGAAGGGCTCCTTCTCCAAACAAGCCAAACATGGGCAGAAGGAAATGAAATTCCTGTTTCTTGGCTGTCAGGCATGTTCTGGGTGCTTTGTGAACATTCTCTCACTTATCGCTTCTGAAATATCTTTCAATATTATTTCTCACCTGAAAACCATAGGGCTAACGTGTTTTATTTTTTTTTATTTTTTTTTAAAGATTTTATTTATTTATTTGTAAGAGAGAGAGAGTGAGAGCGAGCACAGGCAGACAGAGTGGAAGGCAGAGTCAGAGGGAGAAGCAGGCTCCCTGCGGAGCAAGGAGCCCAATGTGGGACTCGATCCCAGGACGCTGGGATCATGACCTGAGCCGAAGGCAGCTGCTTAACCAACTGAGCCACCCAGGCGTCCCTTTTTTTTTTTTTTAAAAGATTTTATTTATTTATTTGTAAGAGAGAGAGAGTGAGAGCGAGCACAGGCAGACAGAGTGGAAGGCAGAGTCAGAGGGAGATGGCTAACGTGTTTTAGATTTAATTGTTTCTCAGCTTTTATAAAGGTGATATGGTACATAAAACCATGGAGCTACATCTTGAAATCATACCAGTAAATATTTCTGCATTGAAATATATGAATATGTCTACTGACTAGGATAAAGACCTCAGAGAGTTTCTCTTCCTGATAGGTCAGGTTTTGCATCAAATGAGATATGAGAAGCAGTTTTATTTTTCAGAGCTTCTCCAATTTTGGAATGGGGGATTGGAGATATCGGAGCTCTATCACCCTTACATTATAGGCAGGGGAAAGGAGTTCTGGTATTTTATAACCAAATACATCCTCTGACTTTTACCCTTTTCTTCTTTATCTCTTTGTTTTGTCAGGAATGGAGGAGGGAGCAAGCTGGAGAGCTTGAGGATTCATGTGAGTACCAGGAAAAGTGTGGCATCTCTCCACTTCTCTTCTCTCCACCTTCCTGCAGCCAGGGTGAGACTGAGATGGGCAACCCTTCATGGACCCTGATATTCTTCATAACGAAAATTTAACCAACATCCTTTAGACACTTGTTCAACATCTGTTTGGAGGAAAAGCTGTTTGCTGCATGGGGAAGGATGAAAAAGAAAGATAGAGGCGACAGTGTGCAGCCTCATCCCTAGAGTGCCAAGCAAAGCACTTCTGGCCCTAAACTCACATGCCCTTCTCAGTCAGAAGCAAAGCCCTGCAGCTGGTCTGATCTACTTTGCTCAGGTAAGTGGTTAGCAACTTCCTCCTTTGACTCATGTGTCCTTTATGGGTTTCTTAGACAATATCCCAAATTACTTCCAGCCACACACTCTCAGTCTCTCCAAGAAGAATTATAATCCTGCACTTTTCTTTGTCTTATTACATTTCTGGTTCCCTGAACAGATTATCCCCCAGATAAATATGGTACAGGCCTTGGTCCGTAATGAAATAGTTCGCCAGAGGGCTTGTTTTGCTTCTTTAACTCCACTTATCAGGCTGCATGGGGCCTCCTTCAGGACCGTGTTTTATCATTTTTATATTCTGGTTTTTCACGACCTGTCTCCTTTCTCCATCAAAACCAAACTACCTTGTCACCTTGTGCCTGAAAATCTAGTAAATGAGGAGTGACTGAATTCATGATCCGTCTCTCCACAGTTGCAGTCTCTGAATGATACCTTAGGTCAAAAGTGCTCTAATGAGAAGCAGGTATTTTAGACCATAGTGTGGAGGTAGAGGGACTGTGAACTGAGGACTTTTACTTTCATAATGAGTACACCACCCTCTGCTCATTCTCACTCAGTTAGGGGTCCAACTCTTGATGGATTTTGGCTCAGGTCATGAACTTTAAGTTGTCAGACTGAGCCCCATGTCAGTGCCAGGCTCCCCATGCAGTGGGGAACCTGCTTGAGATTCTCTCTTCTCTGACTCTTTCTCTTCCTCTGCCTTCCCCTCCAAACGCGGGTTCTCTCTCCCTTGTTCTCTCTCCCTCTCTCAAAGATTTTAAAATGGGAAAAGGACAGCAAATATACAAAAAACTTCAATCTGGGGCACATGGGTGGCTCAGTGGGTTAAGCCTCTGCCTTCAGCTTGGGTCATGATCTCAGAGTCCTGGGATGGAGACCCACATCAGGCTCTTTGCTCAACAGGGAGCCTGCTACCCCTGCTCTCTCTCTGCCAGCCCCTCTGCCTACTTGTGGTATCTCTCTCTCTCTCAAATAAATACATTTCCTTTTAAAAAGGAAACATTTTGGGACCCCTGGGTGGTTCAGTTGTTAAGCATCTCCGTTTGGCTCAGGTCATGGCTAGATCACACCCCATATCCCTTGCTCAGTGGGAAGCCTGATTCTCCCTTTCCCACTGCCCCTGCTTGTGTTCCTGCTCTCACTGTCTCTCTCTGAAAAAACAAACAAAAATCTTTAAGAAAATATCCAATCTTATTACTAATGAAAGGACAAATAAGATTAAAGTGATTTCACTTTTCACATTGGCAAAGGCTTAAAACCTCATAACACCCAGTGTTACTTGCTCCTTTACTGTCTGAAAGGGTTTTTGTAATTTTGGTGTTATTTCTTCCATAAATGTTTGATAGGTTTTGCCAGTAAAACTACTTGGATCTGGGACTTTCTTTCTGGTAAAGTTGTTAATAATTATTTCAATTATTAAAATAGATATTGAATCATTCAGATTTTGTTTTATTTTGTGGTGTTATATATTTTTTTAAAGATTTTACTTATTTGATACAGAGAGAGAGAGAGAGAGAGAGAGAGAGATCACAAGTCGACAGGCAGGCAGAGGAGGGGGAAGCAGGGAGCCCAATCTGGGCTCAATCCCAGGACCCGGAAATAATGACCAAAGCCGAAGGCAGAGGATTAACCCACTGGGCCACGCGGGCACCACTAAGGTATATTTTTCAAGGCATCTTTCCATTTCGTCTACATTGTTGAATCTGTTGACATAAAACTGCTCATAGTATTGTCTTGTTATTTTTTTTTTTTTTTAAAGAAGATTGATTTATGTATGTTAGAGAGAAATTGTGAGAAATTGGTACAGGCATAGAGGGAGAGAGAGAATCTCGAGCAGGTTCCTTCCTGAGCACAGAGCCCAACTTGGGGCCCGATTCCATGACCCTGAGACCATGACCTAAGCCAAAACTGCTGAGGCAAACACTTAATCAACTGAGCCACCCAGGCACCCCTAACTTTTTTAAGTGTAAGATATGTAGTGATAACTCTTTTTTTAAAAAATTTTATTTAGTTATTTGACAGGCAGAGATCACAAGTAGGCAGAGAGGCAGGGTGAGAGAGGAGAAAGCAGGCTCCCCGCTGAGCAGAGAGTCCAATGCAGGGCTCAATCCCAGGACCCTGGGATCATGACCCGAGCCGAAGGCAGAGGCTTCAACCCACTGAGCCACCCAGTTGCCTCTGTAGTGATAACTCTCTTTTCATTTCTGATATTGGTACAGAAAAATTTTATATTAAAGAATGATCATCCAGGTGTTTTGTAAAGAATTAAAAAGAAAAGAAAAACAAGCCTCCAACAATTAAAGATTAGTAAACTAAAAAACTTTATCATCTTGACAGAAGGAACTACTACATGGCCCTTAAAATTATACGAAAACTCTGATGAAATAATACTGCATGCTTATAGGGATAACTAAAGTTTGAAAGATTTATAATAACAAGTGTTGTTGAGGGTATGGAGCGAGTGGAACTTTTTAATTAATTAAATTTTATTTTAAATTCTGGTTAGTTAACATAAAGTATAATATTAGTTTCAAGTGTAGGATTTAGTGATTCAGCACACAGTACAAAATCCAGTGCTCATCAATGATTTCCCATGAGTGAAATCATATGATATTTGTCGTTCTCTGACTTATTTTGCTCAGCATAATTATGCAATTGGAACTTTTATTCAATTTTATTCAGCTTCCACTGTGGTAGGAGTATATGTTAGGCATTAAAAAACTGTGTGGTAATAACTTAATCAAACTTCAACTATGTACACCTTACGATTCCGCATCTCTACTCCTGGATATATATCAATCATAAAATCTCTGCAAGTATTCAGCAACAGACATGTACTATAATATGTATAGCAACTTTATTCATGTTATCCCAGATTGGAAACAATTCCATTCTCTTACCAAAAGTAGAGTGAAGTACATTTTAGGTATGTTCAAAGAATGGGATTCTACAAAATGATGAAGAATGAACTATTGGTACAGATACAGACAATGACATGTATAAATCTCACAGGCATTATTTGGAGAGAAGTGAGACACAAAGATGCACAGACTGTATGGCTCCATTTGTATAAGTGAGAAGGCAAAATTGATCTATGGTTTTAGAAGTCAGAATAATGGTTACTGATGGCAAGAGAGATAAAGGTAAAACTTGAGACCAGTTAGCGGTAAAGGCAAATGAACTATCAGAAAGATAAAGTAAGAAAGCAATCCCATTTATAAATGGATCAAAAAAAAAATACCTAGAGTCTAATTAAACAAAGACCTGTATACTGAAAACTACCAGAAACTGCTGAAAGAAATCGAAGAAGATGCAAACAAATGGAAACATACTCCATGCTCATGGGTTGGAAGAATTACCATGATTGAAATGCCCATACTACCCAAAACAATCTATAGATTCAGTGCAATTCCTACGAAAATTCTAATGGTGTGTCATACATCCTCTTTCCTGGATGAGAGCAGCGGTCTTGGTGTCCAGCATTCTGCTCTAAACCACGTGAACCCTCACGTGGTCCTGCAACCACTTTCCAGGACTGGCTGGCAAGTGTGGCAAGACCCTCCCTCTGACCAATAGTGCGGATTGACACCGTAGGAGTCCCTGAAAGGCTCAGACATGGATGGGCTAAATGCAGGGTTCAGATGGAAACATGCTAATCTAACGGGGAAGAGTATGCACAATTTGCATCAATATTTAAGTTAAAGGTTGAGAGTTCCATTACGTTTCAGGCCACGGGAAGCTGCTAGAGTCAAGACCTAGAGCTTGGGGAGGGTTAAATATTCACCCACCTCTCTGAGCGGAGGCAGTGAGGTGAGAAATTCTGGGGAGCGTGCGAGTGCTGTATTCCTCATCATGGAGTGCGCATTCTTCATGTCTGGGGCCCATGACAGAGCCAGGTCCCAGGTATCTGGCTCCCTGCGACAGTTTTCCTGCAGGCCAGAGGTAGATGGGAGCCTTCAAAACCCGAGTCCTGAGGGCCTGGGTCTCCTGGCCTGGGCAGCTGCTCAGAAACCAAGCAAGAGCCATCGATCCTGCAGGAACCTCACCGGGCCCATGGAGGGGGAGAACGACCTGAGCGAACATCCTGAGGTGCTGAATCAGCTGTGGGGAGCAGCCCGGACCCGACTTGAAGGGACGTAAGGAGGACACAGAGGCCCGTCCTTGTGTCTGTGCACATTAAGGCAGGTACAGGGATGCCTTGGACCTAGGGTGGAAGGAGGCCCAGGGGACGTGCATGTGCATTTACACGGGGTGGTTAGCAGAGGGCAGTGTGGCCTCACATGTGTGTGTGTGTGCTCGCGCGCGTGTGTGTGTGTGTGCGCGCGCGCGCGCATGGGCTGGCTTACATCCAGCTCACAGCAACCCCATTAATTTAGGACTTTGAGACCCTCTTTTACAGAGACAGAAACAAGCATAAGGAGATTAAATAAGTTGCCTGATCACAAAGCTCTAAAGTGGTGGAGCCGGAATGGGAATCTGAGCAGACTGGCTCTAGAGTATGCATTCATTGATTCCCTGTGTGCTGAGTGCCTACTGTGCACAGGCCCTGTGCTCTACTAGTGATATCAATAATACCAACAGAGTTCATCCCCAGCATATATTGAATGCCCACAGCACTCTACCTACAGAAATAGTGAAAATGGTGATGACAGGCATACCTGGGCGGCTCAGTCAGTTAAGCATCTGCCTTTAACTCACATCATGATCTCAGAGTCCTGAGACTGAGCCCTGTATCCATCTCCCTTCTCAGCAAGGAGTCTGCTTCTCGCTTTCATCCTTCCTTAAACAAATAGTATACATCAAACACTGTCCTAAGCACTTCACAAAATTATCTCCTTTAATCCTCAAAACCACTATATTCATCATTCTCATTTATAGACTAGAAACCCAAGGCACAGGGTGTAAGCAACACAGCTGGGTTCACAAGCCAGTAAGAGGCTGAGCAAGGATTCAGACCCAGGCAGCCTGGTCCCAGAGTCGGCAGCACACTGTCCTCCTACACTCTGCTACGCAGTCACAATTGTCAGCCAAAACTAAGAACCATCTCTGGATCTTGTGATGCTTAACTAACAGAAGTCACGTCCCTGGCAAATAGTAAGGCTGTAAGAAATGAAAATCATCACCATCAATCTCCAGGATGCTAGTCTTTCAATTCACAAAGAGAAGAAAAATACATTTCTACTTGCATTGTTCTACAAGTATGGAAAAAGGCTTCCCCTAAATTACTCTCCTTGGTTCTTAGAACAGTCCTAGGATACACTGTTGTTTTCTTTTTTGAAAGATTTTATTATTTATTTACTTATTTGTCTGAGAGAGAATGAGAGAGCATAAGCAAAGAGAACAGTAGTAGAGGGAGAAGCAGGCCCCCTGCTGAGCAAGGAGCCCATGGCAGGGCTGCATCCCAGGACTCAGGGATCATGACCTGCACCAAAGGCACACACTTATTAACCAACTGAGCCACTGAGATGTCCCAATCCACTGTTTTTCTTCTAATAAGGTTAGCATATAGAACTCAGCATGTCCCAGGCATTTTTCTGTGTGCCTTATGCCTGCATTTAATCCTAAAAATCACTCAGTCCTATAGCTCAGTGAGGTACGTAGTAGTACTATCTCTATATTACTGCTCAGATAAGTTAAGTAATGTGCCCAGGGTGACATAGCTAGCACATAGTGGTGCGGGGATGAAACTCAGAGAGTCTGGTTTCAGACTCTGAGCTTTCTAAACCTCTACTCTGAGGGTGTCTGTGTAGGAGGCAATTCTGGCTCACAAACCCTGTGATGAGTAACAGAGACAGTAAGTACCAGAGCCAGAATGCAAGCCCAGGCCTGTCTGCCACCACTGTCCCTAGTAGGTGATTTCTCTGACTCTTGCCTTGGACATCCGAGTGGCCTGATGGACATCACCTTGAGGTGGGGCGTAGAAGACATAGGCTCTAGTCCTGCCAATAAAACAACTGGTCAACAGCAGGGAGACCTTGAACCGATCCCTTGGCCTCCAACCTTCATCTAAAAATTAGGGAGTCATGCTCACTCGATCTTTAATGTCCTCTAATTCTAAGCAACTGTTTTCCAGGATGAACTGCAATTGTGCTTGAACGAAAGAATGCAGCATGTTTCTTATAGCTCAATGTCAATCCCACCTCCACCCCTGTAGAAAACGCTTCTTTTGACCCGATACAAATCCTACAGGTGCCATGAAGTGCAGCTCAAATGCACAGCAGCCAGAAACACAGCCACTTCTCTGGAGGCCTCTCAAGCTTCTAGTCCCTTTCCCTCACCCTTACTGGTAAGAACCGTGCACACGCTACTCTGTGCTCCTGAAATACTGAGTTTGTGCCTCTAGTATAATGATTCCTACATTCACTGACAGCAGTAGCATGTGTGCATGTGTGTACCTATGTGCATGTCCTTAAGGGCACAGACTGTACTCCTAGTATCAATGCTTGGAAAGTTACATTATGTGGACCATATACATAAGTGCCAATATCTCACCATTTTGACCTACAAAGATGACAATTTAATATGGCACAACCTAACACACGCTCATTAAATATAATCACATTTTCTTCACATGCATGATCTCAGAGTCCTGAGACTGGGCATCCCTGAGAAAACTTGTGATCTACAACAGGGGCCAGTAAGCTTCTTTATAAGGGGACCACATGGTCAATACTTTGGACTTTACTTGCTAAAGATTCTCTGTCCCAAGGATTCCACTTTGCCATTGGTGTTATCAAAGAAGCCCTAAACAATCTGTTAATGAATGAGTATGGCAGTATTCCAGTAAAATCCCATTTTAAAAAACAGGCTGAGGGCACCTGGGTGGCTCACCAGGATAAGTGTCTGACTTTGGTTTAGATCATGATATTCCAAGATCTGGACTCATTTTTCTCAACTAAATTTTTTGTCATATTCATAAAATTCAGAGTTAACTTTCAGGGGACACGATCTAAGATTGCTGTCGAAATTGAGTGGACCCTCCTTGATAATTATAGTCACTATTTGTTGCTAAACTGCCAGACAGACCTATTTGTTTCATAGCACCGGGTGGTATTTTTAGTCTACTTCTATCCAGGAACGTTAAACAGTACCCAAATAGAGGCAGTCACATGGGTGATAAGATCATCACCATCTAGTGATTCTCTTGCTGCCAAAGAACTGATCTAGAACTGGAAGGAGCTGTCTCTTTCATCTCACTCGTTCAGCTTGTACTGAATGCTTGCCACAATGCCACACACAGGGCTAGGTACCAGGAGATAGCAGAGCCCCGACTCTCACTCCAGCTTGGAAAATTTTAAATAGCTTATCATCTAACATATATAATTCAGTGGTTCTCAACCAGGGTGATTTTATGTCCAAAGGATATCTGGCAACGTCTAGAGACACCATTGGTCACCGTAAGGGAAATCCTATTGACGTCTACTGAGTCGAGGCCAGGGGTGCTTCTAGACATTCTGCGATGCACAGAACAGCTTCCACAATGAGAATTATCCAACCCAGAATGCCAAGAGCAAAGACTATACCTACTGGGACACTTGATCTAACTTCATCTCCCCATTTTACAGACAAAAAAACTGGGGCCAATGTCAATGATATACTCAAGATCATCAATTCTTCAGCAGAGTCTATACGTCCTGGTTCTATTCTGCGTGCAAGAGATCTTCAGTTTCCCTTTTGTGAACTGAAATTGAGGACTAATTTTTCCATGTTTGTCCTTTCCTCAAAGCAATGAGTTCTGCAGTGCCATCCTGGTGGAAAGCAGCTTTAGACAGCAACAGAAAAGCATTCACGTTTGATCTGCATGTTTCACTGCAGGAGACGGGCTCTACACTTGAGTGACACAGATACTTTGGCATGGTTGCTTATGGCTTCTGGATTTTATTTGAAAAGAAGGATGCTGTGAAGAAAAGCATAGACTCATGAAGTTCCATTTATTATTTCTTTTTCTTATTCATCACAGGTTCAAAAACCTGGAGTGGACATATAGTGAATATGCAAGAACATATAGGATATATCCTTTCTCTACTTTTTGGCATTCCTCCTTCTCAGCCCCATCATATATCCCAGCAGGTCAGCATTTGTTCTGATTTGGGGGTAGACAGGGTAGAAGGAAGCAAGGGCTGAGTTTAGAGGTAAGGGAAGTTGCAAGCTAATCCATGGTCTATATCTAACCATGACCTACTCCATGGAAAGGGGGAGTCTGCTTCTCCTCCTCTCCTTGGTGGACTGAAACCAAGAATCATAAGCAAGAATCCTATTTGTCCTAGATGCCTGGCAAAGAGCTCAGCTCTGTCCTTTGTGGGATCAGTGGCTGCTGTGATTAATGATCCCTTCTGGGAAATTCAGCTGTGCCATTATCACAGTGAGAAGGATCACCAAGTCCCAGAAAGCTTCTGAGTGAGTTCCACGTGGGCTATGCCCCCAGGGGGATCCTTGAACCATTCCTGGAAATCAGAGGCTCTGGACCACTGAGGACAAATCAAGTCTGATTGGTCATGTATTCAGACTCTCTCTTGTAGTCACTGAAATCTGTATAGAAAAAAAATGGCTCTCACAACTTGATGTCAGGATGGGAACCCAAACTATCTGACCTGGGCACAAGGCCACGAATGACAAGGCAAGAAACAATGCTTAATGTCCATTTTGCACTTCACGCTATGTTCTGAGATAACAAACACACATGCAGTATATCATCTTTACAGCAACTCTAGGAAGAAGACAGCATAATAACTCCCACTGTCTATATAAGAAAACCGAGGACCCAGAAATGAGGTTTTCTTCTCAAGGTCATACAGTGACGTGGCAGGGTGTGAACTTGGAATCACATCTGCCTGATGACAAAAACTGCTGCACTCTCATTTGAGGGCTGGAGGCAGGTAGAATCTCACAGACAAAAATAAGGTTTCTCTCCTGATTCTGTAACTAGGACGTTGGTCCCTTATTCCAATACACACATATACCCCTTGAGAAGAGAGAGCAGTCCTAACAAAGCAGGACTTTAGGAAGCTAAATCCTGAGTTTAACTGACCAAAGCAGAACTGGCAGAATCTATTGCTCTGATCCCATCTGATCTGAATGCACTGCTCCGTGAATATGGGACCCGGCACCATAGGCCTTTGTGACTGGCAGTTCCAGGCTGCATGCTCTTGGCATCCATGCTGGGCACTGTACTACATCATTTTCCCTCCCATGCAGGCCTCTTCTTCCCCAGTGGGATGTGCCTTCTTAAGGACCCAGATCCTTTCACTTCTGCTTCAAACCCTCTGCACTGGCTGCCATGATCCCTCAGAGAAGATCCTCCTCCTCTGGAGTCACTCTGTCTCTACTGGCTCCTCCTCCAACCTCTCCTCTGGAATGCTCTGACAATGCAAATTAAACGAGGTCACTCCAACTTAAAAGTCCCTCAGGGACCCACTGTCTTTCAGCACAACATCCATAGTCCTTCCTAAACTCATCCCTCACCCTTCCCTCACCCACATCTGGCTCTCAGGCCACGCCCGGTTACCTGCAGCTTCACAGCGGGTTCTTACTCCCCAGTTTTTACTCATGCTCTTCATGACACCTGCAATGTCTTTTCCTCACCTTATTCGCCTAACACTATGGCCTTCGCAGAATCACCTCACCTCTCTGAAACAGAAATGGGAGCTAGTAAAAAAGAGTAAGAAAATGTTCTGGGAGCTAGTAAAAAAGAGTAAGAAAATGGAATGAGGTCAAACATTTCTTGACATGTTCCAGGCATTTTATATGTATCATTCCATCTAATCATCATCAACAACCCTAAGGAACAGCCCGAATTGCTTTCCTGTCACACGGTGATTAGGTCCCGAGTGTCACACAGGTAGAAGGTGATAGAGTCCAGGTAGCCAGGAACCAACAGCTCCAACACAAAAACCCTCCCCACAAGACCAGGCCCCTGGGAGCTACCAAGGCTGCATAATTAATGTGCTGGCCCAGAAGGGGTCACCCACGCATGAGATCACGAAGCTCATGAGTAAGTGGCATCATGGAAACCACAGGGCCTGGAAGGGGCCAAATGGAGCATCTCGTGCTTCATGCTCTTTATACCGGAAGAACTTTCCTATGATAATATTAACCACAATGTTGAGTAATAATAAAAATACCATTTCTACACGGCTCCCCATAGGCCATCTTCTCTGTGAATTTACATATGTATACATTTTTTTTCATTTAATCCATAAGACAGTCCATTTTACAGACGAGAAAACCGAGGATAGAGAGGTCAAAAACATGTCTAAGGAAGCACAGGAGCACAGGGTAGAAATAGGGTGATAGTCTAAGGCTATTTGACTCAAAGCCTGTTCTCAGAAAACCCAGGCTATCCTGCCTGTACACTCTTTCACATTATATGCCACCTTCCTCAATGAAGTTGCAATGGCCTTTGTCTGTCAGTATAGGACCCACCAGGAGAGGCCGGCAGGCTGTCTCTCAAGGGACCCCGCTGGATTCATTCATTCCTTGTGCCTCACAAACCCAAGGATTGAGGACCCTACAGTCAGGGGTGTTCAGAGAGACTGAGGCTTACTGGCAAAACTTATGAAAGACAGGCACAATTGACAGAATGAAGTCTCAATAAGTGTGTCCACTTACAATGATTATTGGAAAGGCCAGGAAGACCAGAGTGCCTCTGCTGCCATGAACAGCACATTCATTCCTTGTCTGGAGCCAAATGACAATCGTGTGCCCATGAAACAGACATTTGTGGAACCTCTGCACAGCAGTGAGCAAAAGCAAGTATAGCAACAAGGTGGTTAGGTGAGCACATCACCATCTAAACTATGCTGAGCTTCTGTGGGTTGTAGGTGACAGAAGATCACTTGCATTTATTGAAGTAGAAATGAGAGTTTCTTATATTAAAAAAATG
The DNA here is from genome assembly GCF_011764305.1 of Mustela putorius furo. Taxonomy (NCBI): domain Eukaryota; kingdom Metazoa; phylum Chordata; class Mammalia; order Carnivora; family Mustelidae; genus Mustela; species Mustela putorius. The sequence goes on from NW_025421293.1 coordinate 15,602,605, forward strand.
GGGCTATCTCATAATATCCCTGGACAAGAATTAAACTGTGGTCTTGAGAGGGATAGAAGTTAAGAACAAGAAAAACAGAAACCATGAGATTCTCTTTCTCTCAAATATTATATACATATGTATGTGCATATAGATAAATCTATCTATCTACATCTATCTATCTATCTATCTATCTATCTATCTATACTCTGTACATTTTAGTTGTTAGATATATAAATGACATATATTTTTATATATCTGTTTCTCCTAATTCCTCTCTCTCCTCCCACAGTCTGTCAGATCACCTTTTCTCTATACATCAGCTTAGCCCTTTTTTTGTGTAAGTCAGAATTCTTGCTTCACAGAAACTGGTTCTGACTAAATTTAACAGAAAAAGAATTTATTGGAAGGCTATTAGGAAGGCCAAAGAACAAGACAAATAAAAAAAAAAAAACCAACAGGGATAAAGGGAAGCTCGACAGCCAGACACCACCAACATTCCACTGCAGACCAAGCCTGCTAAGGACGCCACTGCTGCCGCTCCTGCGAAATCCTGTCTCAGCTTGTCCACCCTCCCCACCTGCTGGCACCAGATGCCACGTGAACACAGACTCTACATCACCCCTAGCAAGCTTGGGAGCTTTTGTTATGGAAATATACAATTGCATATAATATACACACATACTGCACACACACATGATATAAACATACAGATAGATACATATACACACACCCAAATAGAGAGAATGGTATAAGGAACTCCCATCACTATCTTAAATAATTCTCAGCTCACAGCCCATCCCAACAGCCCCCATAACATTTTGAAACAACTATCTTCATCCTATCATTGAACCCATGGCTACGTCAACACCTGTCTCCAGAACAGGCTTACACAACCTTGGCATGACCCACATCTTGGGCCCCATCATTCTTTGCTGAGGGCGCTGTCCTGAGTATACTACGAAGCTTAGCAGCACCCCTGGTCTCCATACATGAGGTGCAGAGAGCCTCATCCTCACTTGTGCTTATGACCACCGAATATGACCTAGACTTTGCAAAACATCTAGGGAGCAAAACTGCCCTAAATGGACACACACATATATATGCCCGCAAAACTATACTCACTCTTTAAACATTTCAAAATAATTTCGCAATATCATGACATGTCAAGTCACAGTTCAAATTTAGCAGATTGGGGCGCCTGGGTGGCTCAGTGGGTTAAAGCCTGTGCCTTCGGCTCATGTCATGATCCCAGGGTCCTGGGATCGAGCCCCGCATCGGGCTCCCTGCACAGCAGGGCACCTGCTTCCTCCTCTCTCTCCACCTTGCCCCTGCCTACTTGTGATCTCTGTCTAAATAAGTAAAATCTTGGGGAAAATAAGAAATTTAGCTGATTATGTCATAAATATTTTGACTCTCTGTATTTGTTAAATCCTGAGTGAGGATAAGATCCATACCATGCAATTGGTTAACAAGTCTCTCAAGCCCCTCTTAATTACAGGCCTCACTTTCTCCCTCCTCTTTCTTTACCCTTGCAATTTATTTTCCTAAGGCAACAGGCCCTGTAAGGGTGCCTGGGTGGCTCAGTTTGGCAAAGCATCCGACTCTTGGTTTCAGCTCAGGTCCTGATCTCAGGGTCCTGGGATCCAAACTCTTGTTGGCAGAGAGCCCAATGTGAAGCTGGATCCCAGGACCCTGGGATCATGACCTGAGACAAAGGCAGAGCTATAACCCACTGAGTCCCCAGGGGCCCCTATTTATTTCTTGAATCAACCACCGACACCTATTACATGTCAGACATGGCTCTGAGTGTTTTATTAATGTTAAATATCATTTCATCTTTACAATCATCTATGAAGTTGGATTATTATCACCCCCATTTCTTCCTTCAGGAAACTGAGACCTACAATGGTAGAGTAACACGGCTCATAAGAGGCAGAGCTAGGATCAGCTTGGGCCTGGGCATCATGTTTTAAATCACTATGATTAGTCTCCAAGAACCTACAAAAAGTCCAAGTCCTCACCCCAAACCTTGGTTTTCCCCACCCTACAGTCCCCACGTGGCCCGAGATTCAAGGACATTCTCTCAGTTCCTGTAACAGTACACATCCTTCCCTGCTCTCACTGAACACCTTCCCACATCCGCCTTTTATTTCTTAGCCTTCTGGTCTCAGCTTCAACACTACTCAGTAAAGGATAAACTCTAACGCACGCTCTATTTTCAGCACTCAAAGCAAAATAGTAATGATGAATTTCACGGATCATTATTTCCTTCCTGTCTTTTCCAACCAGTTGGTGAGTCCCTCACACATCCTGTCAGTCCTACTGATCATGCTTTCCAGTCACTGAAGGCCCACCACCCATCCAAAAGGCCATTCCCCCTACACACACACACACACACACACACACACACACACACACACACACACACACACACACTCACACTCACACACACCCCTATTTGGCCCTATCTCAGGTGCACAGTGGAGATCCTGACAACCCCTAGTGGAATGCAACTATTCAAGAGGGAGAACCGAAACTTCTCCCTCATCAAAACTACAACTTACTCGCTTCACGTCGGGTTTTTACAAGGACTTTAGCCCCAAGAAGGCCGAATGTCCATGTGCCTGGTTCAGGCCGCATTCCCACTCCTCCTTTCTCACAACACACTTGAGATAATTAGCAGCTCCATAAATGAAGCCCTGCTCTGGGCTCCTCACAGATGGGAAACGAGGGGCACAGGAGCTGACAGATACATTTTGTCAATCCAGTGTATTCCTGAGACACAGGTTGCCATCCAGCAAGGCCCCAGCCCCCCAAGGTACCTCTGCACAGAGAGGCATCTTCCCAGGGGCCGCTCAATCTGTCATCCTCTGCGTCGACCTTGAAGAGGAAGTACAGGAGGTGAAAAAGAGCGTCCTCAGGCCAGTGGCCATGATCTGGAGGTTCTGCACCCACTGGGGCAAGGAAGCGGGATCCGGAGATGCCAGGCAAGAAGCAAGCCTCACAGAAGGCTGGAAAATGGGAGCTGGTCGCCCCGCACTCAGAAGAGGCATCTTGTTGACCCACCCCCTGTCAGCTATCCTAACAATCATCCCCCTCATTGGCCCCTGTGCCCACATGCTGATTAGACAGTTTCCCAGCTCTCTAACGACTTTGGAAAGCATCACTGGAAAACTCTTTGGACCCCGCCCACACAAGCCAGGTCACCCAATCTCTCTCCTTCCCCATTCCCACCTGGTAGGGCCTGGGTCACACCACCATCATTCGTCTCTGCTGCTGCTATTTCTGAGTTTGGCCTCTCTGACTTCCACAAGCTTTAGAAGGCTGTAGAGAGTACAAACCCAGCTTTCTCCCATTGGAGTTGCTTTAGTGCCCTTTTTAAAACACAGTTGGGCTTATTTGTGGGGACTATTCCTGGGTTCCTTGTTCTGCTCTGTTCTTTTTTAAAAAAATATTTTTTTTGAAGATTTTATTTATTTACCTGACAGACAGAGATTACAAGTAGGCAGAGAGGCAGGCAGATAGAGAGGAGGAAGCTGGCTCCCTGCTGAGGGGAGAGCCCAATGTGGGGCTCCATCCCAAGACTCTGAGATCATGACCTGAGCCAAAGGCAGAAGGGGGGAAGGGAAACAGTCTATAATGAGAGAAGGTAGGGCTGTAGCAGAATATGGTTTTACTTCATCAACGACTAGGTTGTGGGTCTTGTGCCTTTCCACTGACCACCCCATTGCCTAATCTGTTTGGCACAGGATCCTGATCCTCAGGATTATGGGGGAAACATACAGGGGACCCCTGTGGTACAGTTAGGGGATCAATTCCCACTTGACTTACACCAGGAGACTTGAAACCATACAACTATTGCCACAACAGAAGCTCCAAGGCTGATGATGCTGATTTGGGACACTCTGGAAAAAAAAAAAAAAAAACCGGGAAAGAGCAGCAGGGTAATGAGACATTCCCCCACCCCACAGGGGTTTCTTCTTCCAGGAAGAAACAGACCCAAGCATAGGAGGAGTGGAAGAGAGAAATCTGAATACAGGAGGCAGAACCCACCCCCCACCTGCCCTGACTAATTCAACATAGGTTCAAAATTTGACCCAACTGTCAATCCGAAATTTACAGGGGCACCTGGGGGGCTCACATGGTTAGTCAATGACTTTAGCTTGGGTCTTGATTCCAGGATCCTGGGATAGAGCCGCATATCAAGCTCCCTGCTGGGCAAGGAGTCACTCTGCTTCTCCCCGCTACTCCCCCTGAGGCCTGCTCTATCACACGTACTTGTGCGCGCGCGCTCTCTCTCTCTCCAATAAATAATTAAAATCTTTGAAAAAAAAGAAATCCAAAATTTACTGAAATAATTCAATTGGCAAAAATAAAAGGAGGCCGACTGGCTTTTGTGCCTCTACATCATAGGTTCTGAGTGAACTTTAATGTTGCTAGAAGGCACTGGTTGCCTAACCTTAATGGACTTATTACGAGGGCTCAAATCCTGTTTATAGCAAATATAATAACCATATTTTCTATCCTCTGTATTTAATGCTTTGACATCTCAGGCCTTGCAGACTTTGGAGGGACTGTCCTTGGCAGGCTTACTGAATTCCTAGAGATGGTCAGCAGCTTGCCTGCCAGCAAACCTTTCACAGGTAAAGCAACCAAATCAGAGGCTTTACCCCCAACCATCTCTTGTAAGAAACTCTTACACTCTGGGCCACTATGCCCTGCCCTGATCACCCCAGGGGTAAGGACAGACTACTCCAGACACCACTGTGTCCCAGAACCCACTGAGATGACACAAACTAGGCAGTCTTAAACGTGCTTACCCAGACTCCCCTGCCCCTTCCCACGGAATCCATGATAAAGGGTCTTCCCCCTATTGTCCCTTCACTTCCGCTTTCTCCTGACCAAGCCTGGTGCTTCCCGGGGCGGCCCTCCATTGCCTCCCAGCACCTCCTTTCATGGGATCTGTGAGTCCAAAAACACTTCTTCCATTCTGAGAGTTACTTGTGTATCTGCCTGTCTTACCATACCTGGTTAAAATAAACCCCAGTCCCCTTAAAACATCTGAGACACCTGGGGGGCTCAGTAGGTTAAGCTTTTGGCTCAGGTCATGATCTCAGAGTCATAGGATTGGGTCCCATGTCCAGCTACATGCTCGGGGTGGAGTCCACTTGGGATTTTCTCTGCCTCTGCCCTTCCCTTCCCACCACCACCCCCTACCCCCGCTCCTTTGCTATCTCTCTCTCTCTTGCTCTCTCTTTAAAATAAAGAAATAAGGTCATTTAAAAAACCATGAGTGGTGGGCCACCTGGGTGGCTCAGTGGGTTAAAGCCTCTGCCTTCAACTCCGGTCATGGTCTCAGGGTCCTGGGATCGGGCCCACATTGGGCTCTCTGCTCAGTGGGGAGCCTGCTTCCCCTACTCCCCCCCTTCCTCTCTGCCTACTTCTGATCTCTCTCTGTCAAAATAAATAAATAATTATTTTTAAAAAATAAAAAAAAAAATGAGGGAGCCCAACCAATTTAAAGATGGTGAATACTTCGCTATCATAGATTTGGCCAAGATGTTCTGATCAGTGCCTATTTCAACATCCTCACAGGCATGTGTGCCTCAACCTTGAAGGACACATGATATACCTTGTTATACAAAGGGCATCCAAACCGCTCTGCTATCATAGGCAACCTTTTTGGGTAGGAACTTCCTACACCCATCTTTCTCCAGGACCATAGGTGTGACATCACATTTAAGACATCCTACTGTGGGACGCCTGGGTGGCTCAGTTGGTTGAGCGGCTGCCTTTGGCTCAGGTCATGATCCCAGCGTCCTGGGATCGAGTCCCACGTTGGGCTCCTTGCTTGGCGGGGAGCCTGCTTCTCCCTCTGCCTCTGCCTGCCACTCTGTGTGCCTGAGCTTGCTCTCGATACTCTCTCTGTGACAAATAAATAAATAAAATCTAAAAAAAAAAAAGACATCCTACTGTGAGGAAATTTATTTGGCAAACTTGTTAAGGATCTACAAATGCAGGGGTTCCTGGCTGGCTCTGTCAGTTAAGTGTCTGCCTTCAGCTCAGGTCCTGATCTCAGGGTCCTGCAACAAGCCCTGCATCAGGCTCCCTGATCGGCGGGAAGCGTGCTTCTCCCTCTCCCTCTGCCCCTGCCAGCCCCTTCTATTCTTCTCTCTCTCTCTCTTGCTCTATCAACTAACAAATTAAATCTTTAAAAAAGTAAAGAGGACTTAGAAGTCGAACATCTTTCAGTCAATTTTGGGTTCTGAGGCAACATATTCCTTGTTTATAAATTTTACAGAAGCCCATTTAGGCTGTTACTTGCCCATGAGCTCACAACGAAGGCAGGAGGGTCTCCCCTCAACAAAAGGCAAGTAAAAAAATGTGCAAGTAAAAATGACCTGTTGAGGGTGACGGGGTGGCTCAGTTGGTGAAGCATCTGCCTTAGTTTCAGGTCCTGATCTCAGGATCCTGACATCAAGCCTGGCAGGGGGGTTCCCTGCTTGGTGGGGAGCCTGCTTCTCCCTCTCCCTTCCACACCCTCTTCCAGCCAGAGCTCTCCCTTAACCACATAAATAAAATCTTTTTTTAAAAAATCACCTGTTATTGCCCAGGAGAAAAGGCTTCAGCAGCCTCCTCTCTCCTTCCTGGAGTCCCTGGACCACGCATGCTATCTGTCAATTGTCCATGGGATCCCAATGCAAGAAACGGCCCTCCTTGGCCCTGGGTTATAGACCATGAAAGCAGCAGTTGCTGGCCATGCACTGGGCTCTCCTGGAAATAGAGTCTCTCACAGGCTCTGAGCCTTCCTATCCAGCTGTCTATTATTCTCTGGGTCATGGCACCCCCACCAGCTTAATAGAGTCACCAAGGCCTACTTGCTACAGGCTGAAGCCAAAGTCTGCTTATCCTACCTGCAGGTGGAGGTGGAGGCTTCAGTCCACAGTGCATTGCCAGATTCCATGGTGCTGGAGGACTTCAGCTCTTCCTTCTACCCATTGGCCACCCAGGGATTTCCTTGGGATCAACTGCATGAACATCTATGGAAGATATTACATTTTGGTTTTGATGACCACGTCTCCCTCCTGCTCCCATGACAGCTTCACGTCCTGGAGAAGCACCTTTCCTATGCCTTAAGGGTCTCAGATGAAATGGATGTCCAAATATCAGAGTCCACTGTGATGGAAAGCCCGAGTTTGATTAAGATTCAGATGGCCTCAAATGGCCTCACTCCATGTTCTCTTCCCACTCTGCTCCCACAGATCAGATCCTCTGGCCAACAAGGCCTCCTAAGCACAGGTACCAGGCACAGTTCCTCCCCAAGTAGTAAGTTCCAGTTCCCTGACAGCCTGTGGAATGATCCAGCAAGCCAGTCATTCCCTCCTGCAGGAAGTAGGGCTCACCTTCACTCTCCTCGTACTACATAGTCTGCACCCACAGCCCTTGTCCATTCTGTTCCCAGGTGCAACGTCCCCCATGGCCCTGCATGATGTGTGTGTCCTCCTTCCCTGGGCCATGAGGATAGGTCGGTAACAAATCACGGTGGATCTCAGCTATGTTGCATGCGGACATTGCATAGCTTTAGGGTTGGAATCCCTCCCTTCCCCAACGGGTGAAGAAGAGGATGAAATCTTTCTCACTTGTACCTTTGTCAAGGCACAAAGAGGAGGCTCATGGACTTGAAGTTATTTGGATAATAATCTATTTGGGGCTTACAAGAATTCACCTGGAGCTAAAGGGCAGCCTTTATGTGAACGATGAAGAGGAAGGAAGGCTGCAAAGGCAAGGGCTTGGATGCTCTCTTAAAGGTCAAACTCCAGGCAGTGGGGAAACCCTCCAGTAATTACAGCAGGGAAGCAACATCACATGTTCATCTCAGTTCTTCCTGACAGCAGAGTTCAGAATGGATTCAAGGGAGGCTAAGAGTGGAACCAGCAAGATTGTTAGGGAGTCTACTGCACCAGTCTGAGACAGCAGTGGGTGAATCACAGCACTGACAACAGGAAAGCAGGGAAGGAATGACCATATTTGGCAGGCTGAAGAGAGAGCAGAATGGAAAATGGAATGAGGTCCTTAAGGAAATCTGAATGGATCCTTTCCAAGGGGCAATGGAACAATTCGCCTCGAAGGGCAAAGGAAGATTTGAAGGGGCTTTTGAAGAAATGAACAAGGGAGTTGACCATGGACATTCCAGGTAAAAACCGCTTAAATGCTAATCAAGGGGAGCTATTTGCATAATGTAGGGTAGAACCATAAGCAGTGGATTTTCTTTTAAAGAAATTTCAAATGGTCTCCAAGGCAGAGTGATTTGGAGGGAAAAAAAAATAAAACAAGTCAGAGAATACAATACTCCTAACTAGACAAATATACATAAGGCCCAAGAGGACTCAGGTTACCTATAGAGTGCTTTTGCAGACCACAGAAAAGGAAATGATTTTGAAAAAATAGAAACTAAAAAATAAGGTAAGAGAAATGAGACTTACCTGGGAAAAGCAAACTTGTCTTTTTTTTTTAACCTTATATTCATCTTGTACTTTCATGCGATTCACTTTGTTTCCCATATAAGAAGTGTGTACTCATTTATTTGATAAATTTGGAAGACTAAAACAAGTTGATGTGTTCCCTAGATCAGATATACGAAGACACCTGACCCTTGTGAAAACCTTAAAGCATTACAGACATTATTTGTCATGATCCCGGGGTCCTAGGATCAGGTCACAGGTTCCCTTGCTCAGTGGAGAACCTACTTCTCTCTCTCCCTCTGCTTCTTCCTCTGCTTGTGTGCCCCCAATTTCTGTCAAAAAAAAAAATCTTAAAAAAAGAAAAAGAAGTCACCACTGTTTTCACTTTGGCAAATACTTCTGCAGTTATTAAATGACCCCTTTTTTTGTTAAGTCATAAAATACTATGTTTATTAAGCTGAAAGCAGAACTGCAAATAGTTTACACTTTGAAAAAGGGCATTTGGGGTTAAGGTAGACACAGAGTGACTTGGGATCTTCAAAGCATGGTCTCCTCTCTGGCTTGACAATCATCTATTTTTTGAGAGGTCTTTGGCCGCCATTCCAACCTTCTTGGCAGGTGACAGTATATAGGGCATGTATCTGGGTAAAGAATCAGAGATAACATTTAGAAGAAGGTGCTCCGACCTATCCATTTCCGGTCCAGGTGGGTTAATAAGAGACACAGCTGTGGTTCGGGGCTTGACATCTTTTTTTTCCGGGTGTGGATCCCAGGGTAGCATTCAGTCATGGTGGGCCTTGTTTCTTAGGCAGTTGTCCTGTTCCTCCTGAATCTGGGGGTTTCATGTCATGAGCAGAGGAGTTTGGTGATGGAAAAGCTGAATGAGACTCCGCTTGTAGAAACTGGACAAAAAGTCCTGAAAAAGAATTGGCCACAGCTTGGTGATTTGGCTTCCCAGGTGCATTGGGGGCGCTTCTGGATCCAGGCTCCCCAGTCACCCCACTGGGCACACCCGCAGGCTCTTGACCACGCAGCTGCCACAGCTGGTCTTCTTGGATCCCCAGTGTGCTTGCCATCAACCTCAATGCTTCTTGCCGTTCCACATCAGCTGCCTGGAAAGATCCCACAAAGAGTCTCCTTAGGAGGGTTTTGTCCACCATTCCTTCAGCCTTACTTACTAAGGTGAAGAGTTTCTTCTCTGTGTCCTCCAGTATTTCCTGCTGGAGAATCACTACAACAGGCCCCTCCCCCAGAAGATCAACAAGAAATCCAGCCGAGACCAAGTTCAACTACCAAGGAGTGCGGTTTCAATACCAAGGAGAGCAGCAGAATTCCAGAGGAGGAGAAAGCCAAGCACGGAACTCATGGCTTTTTTCCTGTGATTTTTTTAGTCTTGCAGTTAATTTAATTTTTTCTTTTTCATTTTTTTTTTTCTCGCCTTCGGGTAAAATTTTTTTTACCTGTTACCTTTTTCTTTTTTAACGATTTTTTACTAGTTTATCTATATATATATATATATATATTTACATTTTTCTTAGGTGTTTTCTTTTTTTAAAAATTCTTTTCTTTTCTTTTCTTTTTTTTTTTTTTTTTTTTTTTTTTTCTTTCTTCCTTTTTGAACCTCTTTTTATCCCCTTTCTCCCCATTCACGATTTTGGATCTCTTCTAATTTGGTTAAGGCATATTTTCCTGGGGTTGTTGCCACCCTTTTAGTATTTTACTTGCCCCTTCATTTACTCTTATCTGGACAAAATGACAAGACGTAAAAATTCAACACAAAAAAAAGAACAAGAGGCAGTACCGAAGGCTAGGGACCTAATCAATACAGACATCGGTAATATGTCAGATCTAGAGTTCAGAATGACAATTCTCAAGGTTCTAGCCGGGCTCGAAAAAGGCATGGAAGATATTAGAGAAACCCTCTCGAGAGATATAAAAGCCCTTTCTGGAGAAATAAAAGAACTAAAATCTAACCAAGTTGAAATCAAAAAAGCTATTCATGAGGTGCAATCAAAAATGGAGTCTCTAACTGCTAGGATAAATGAGGCAGAAGAAAGAATTAGTGATATAGAAGACCAAATGACAGAGAATAAAGAAGCTGAGCAAAAGAGGGACAAACAGCTACTGGACCACGAGGGGAGAATTCGAGAGATAAGTGACTCCATAAGACGAAACAACATTAGAATAATTGGGATTCCAGAAGAAGAAGAAAGTGAGAGGGGAGCAGAAGGTATACTGGAGAGAATTATTGGGGAGAATTTCCCCAATATGGCAAAGGGAACGAGCATCAAAATTCAGGAGGTTCAGAGAATGCCCCTCAAAATCAATAAGAATAGGCCCACACCCCGTCACCTAATAGTAAAATTTACAAGTCTCAATGACAAAGAGAAAATCCTGAAAGCAGCCCGGGAAAAGAAGTCTGTAACATACAATGTTAAAAATATTAGATTGGCAGCTGACTTATCCGCAGAGACCTGGCAGGCCAGAAAGAGCTGGCATGATATTTTCAGAGCACTAAACAAGAAAAACATGCAGCCAAGAATACTATATCCAGCTAGGCTATCATTGAAAATAGAAGGAGAGATTAAAAGCTTCCAGGACAAACAACAACTGAAAGAATTTGCAAATACCAAACCAGCTCTACAGGAAATATTGAAAGGGGTCCTCTAAGCAAAGAGAGAGCCTACAAGTGGTAGATCAGAAAGGAACAGAGACCATATACAGTAACAGTCACCTTACAGGCAATACAATGGCACTAAATTCATATCTCTCAATAGTTACCCTGAATGTTAATGGGCTAAATGCCCCTGTCAAAAGACACAGGGTATCAGAATGGATAAAAAAACAAAACCCATCTATATGTTGCCTCCAAGAAACACATTTTAAGCCCGAAGACACCTCCAGATTTAAAGTGAGGGGGTGGAAAAGAATTTACCATGCTAATGGACATCAGAAGAAAGCAGGAGTGGCAATCCTTATATCAGATCAATTAGATTTTAAGCCAAAGACTATAATAAGAGATGAGAAAGGACACTATATCATACTCAAAGGGTCTGTCCAACAAGAAGATTTAACAATTTTAAATATCTATGACCCCAATGTGGGAGCAGCCAACTATATAAACCAATTAATAACAAAATCAAAGAAACACATCAACAATAATACAATAATAGTAGGGGACTTTAACACTCCCCTCACTGAAATGGACAGGTCATCCAAGCAAAAGATCAGCAAGGAAATAAAGGCCTCATTCTGTTTCTTGAACTCTTGGAGTTGGTCCTCCTTCACCTCCAAGTTGGCATTTGTTTGATGCCATCATCCCTATAACGACTTCAGTTTTCCTTCTAGGGTGTCTGCCTTTTCCATCCATTCAGCGAGTTCCAGCTTGAGGTTCGCTAGCCTTCGATCATAGTGCCTTCCCTCTTCCTGGGAGGCAGCAAGCCGGAGCGCAGCTTCCTCTTTCTGCTGGGTGACCGTGTGCAATTGCTCCCGCAGCAACTCCACCTGCAGACTGGCTCTATGGTTGTCCTTTTCCATGGCAGCGGAAGACAAAACGAGTTTTCCCTGCAGGACGGTCACTTCCTCTCTTATCTGAGCCACTTGGTCTTCTGAAGCCAAACATTCCGGGCAACGAGAATCTTGGGCTTCTGCAGCGAGATGCCATCCTCTCTCCAGCTCCTGGGTTAGGCGCAATTCTCTCTCATGTAACTGGTGACCCTCCTTCTGGTGGGCACAGGTTTCCGTTTCTTTCTGTTTCTGTGCCAACACGACATCATCTCTCTCCTGTTGACCCACAACTGCCTTTTCCTGCCTTGACTGAATGACGTCCATATGCCGGTTCAATTCCCCGCTCTCGCTGTGTTCTTTCTCTCGCAGCAGTTGCTCCAGAGAAAGTGCCCTCTCTTTCATCACGGCAGGCTGGGATTCCTCCTCCCTCTGCATCTTTGAAAGCAGCCGATTTGTCTCTTGCAAGGCCTGTTTTTCCATGTCCTTTTCTCTACATGTTTCCACCATCTTTCCACTTTCCTCTTTCAGCCGACACACATCCATTTCAAAATCTGTTATCCTCTCCTTCAGGCTGGTGACTGCCTGCCTCAGCAGCTCATTCTCACTCAGTTGGCCCCTGAGCTTCTCCTGTAAAGAAAGCAGTTCCTCACTTTTTGCTGGGATTCGGAGGTCCTGAGCCTGAGGGAAATCTTGTAGAACAGCCTGTTTCTCCTTCTGCTGCTCCATGTGGGAATCAGAATCGCTGTGTTCCTGTGGCTTGCCTTCTCCTTCCCCCGGAGCAGCCCCTGAAGCAATCCGTCTCTGCTGATCTTCCTGGAGGGTTTCAATCTTTTTATCTTTTCCTTGCCCTGATTTTCTGAGCTCTTCTACCTCCTCTCGGAGCACCTGAGAAGACTCACTCACTCGGTCAGATTTCACGGCCTTCAGAGAGTCGGCTGCCTCTGCAGAGTCGCTAGAGGGCCGGAGGAAAATCGCGTCAAGGTTCCCTAAAAGGAGGTCCTTGGCATTGCAGAGCTCCCTGATGCGGAGCTGAAGTTGTGCTAGTTCCTTCTCTAGCTCTTGTAAGTTTATTTCATGTCCTTGGTAAGTGTGGATCTGGTCAAGAGAGGTCGTCTGCAGTTTCAAAACCTCGCTGTTGGTGCAAGCCCATGCCTGGAGTTGTCGCAGATCTCTCTGAAGCTGGGATGACTCGCGCCTCATATTTTGGACCGTGGTCAGCACCTGCTCTTTCCACTCCTCCATAATCGTCACCCGCTGTCTTAATGTGTCCCGTTCCTGTGGAAGCTGCAGGAACTGATCAATAGAAACTCCTCCAACCGTATTACCAGTGCTGGGTGTCTGCAGGATTTTCATTAAAGTCTGGCATTTTTGACTTAACGCATCCACTTCCAGGTCTTTTTCTCGAATAATGTGTGACAAATTCCAAATCATTTCTCTAAACACCTCTATGTCACTGCTTTCTATTCTAGTGGACAGTTTTTGATTTTCCTCTTGTATCTTCATCTGGAGTTCCTCTTCTTTGGCAGCAAGTCGATTGGTCATTCTGTGATAGTTCCTTTTCAGATTGCTATTCTCCCTCGTCTTCTCATTTAGGACCACCAAGACCTGTTCGCTTTTCAAAGTACACTCTTGCAATTGGCGCTGAAGTTGTTCCACGTGCCCATTCTGGCAGTGAGAAGCCACAGAGATTTTCCTAGAAAGATCCTGAATTTCCAAATCCTTTTGCTGGATAATTTGAGTGAGTTTCCCAATCTTCTCTTTGGAGAGCCGATCCATCCGTTGATAGTCTCTAAGTTGTTGGCAGTGCCGTTCAGTGAGGTCTGCTAGCTTCCGCCAGTGGGTGTTTTGCAACCCCGCCACCTCCAGCTGATGTTTGTCCAGCTCCCGCTGCCGCCGCTGCTCTAGGTCCCTGATGTGGCTCTTCAGTTTCCACAGTATTTCTGTGTTGATGGTATTTGGTCCCTGGGTGGAACACTGGCACAACTTCCAATGAATCACTTCAGCCTCCAATGTTTCAATCTCATGGAGGAGTCTACTGATCTGTGTCTGGGTTAAGATGACATCAGCCAAATCCCTGGCATCCCCAGGGAAAGTCCCTTTCCCCAGCACATGTCTCTTAATATCGATGTCCCTGGTCAAAGAGGTTTGGCTGCTGTCCACGGCCCCTAGGGAATGGCCTAGGCCCGAGCCCAGCCTACCAGCCCAGGAGAACATCTGACGGTCATACAACTGTCCTGGTCCGCGGTACAAAAGCGTCCAGCCCAGTCGGACTACCCCGCCAAGTGTCCCAGAACCCCAAGCTGCGCAAGGCTAAGAATCAAAAGACTACAGACGTTTCCAGGCAACCCCTGCATGCCCCTCCCCCGCCCCCTTCTGTGAGCTCAGGTGTACCTAAGCATACAGAAGTTACCAGGCAACCCCTGCATGCCCCTCCCCCGCCCCCTTCTGTGAGCTCAGGTGTACCCAAGCATACAGAAGTTACCAGGCAAAGCCTGCATACCCCCCCCCCCCCCCCCCCCCTCTCCAGAGCTTCCTTGTGCCTAAGCATACAGACCTTTCCAGGCAATGGCTGCATGCCCCTTCCCTACCCCTCCACCCCCCCACCCCACCTCCTGCCTCTCACTCCCACACGCCTCTGCTGGTCAGGTAGCTCCGAACAGCCAAGGCCCTCTGGCCACTGGTCCGGGTCCCTGTCCCCACAGCTCATCCCCACAACTTCCCACCCAGGCCTGGGCCCATTGTCCTCCTTGGTACCTGTCCAGGGTGTGCCCCTAGTGCATGATCGCGCCTGACTGTACCCAGGTGCCTGGCCCCAGAAAATGCACATGGCCCTCTACTTCCCCTAAGTGGGATCACAATACACAAAGTCCTGTGGTATGGTCCTTCCACCCAATGGTACATTTTTCATTCTGGTGTAAATTACAGGGTCACACACATCCATCCAGCTAGGAGAGAGGATCCTCAGAGCACTTCCAGAGGTCTATATCCACACAGAGGATGGCCCTCATGGAGACTTTGTGTATTTCCAGCCTCCAGTGGCTCCAGAGTGCTCTGTCCCTCCTTGCCCCATCAGTTCTTCAGGGACAGCTTGGTCATGATTTGCTCTGGCGGTGCACTGGCCACTGCCCACGCTGCGCCTCTATCACCTCCCGCAGCTGTGCACCTAGACCAGGCAGACAGTAGGGCAGAATGGTGGATACGCCTGGTCCGCGGGTCCTCCGACTGCACAGAGTGGCAGGTGTGCAGCAGCAGAGGCCTGATTCCACCCACCTTGCCAGTCCTGACTCATGCTAGTCCAGGGGATAGGGTTAGGAACCGCGCTGGCAGCTGCCCCGTGGGAGCCCCGCTGCCCACCCATCGCCATGATGAAGAAGCAATTCTGCTGCGTGAAGCAGCTGGCCAACCAGACCCTGGCCTGTAAATACGCCCATTCGGGCTGGGATTGTGCCAGGTGAGGTCAGGAGCCAGAATGGGAGGGCTGGCGGCTCTCCTGGTGGCAAGCTCCCGTCCCCTGCCACCACCACGCACCAGGCAAAAGGGGTCCTGGTCTGGGTCTGCGCCAAGCCACAGACTGGAGGCCATCTTGGGCCGGTGCCAGACTCTGGGAAGAGCTACTTGGTGGATTGGCCTTTCCAAGACGACCCCTGCAGGGGGTGTCCACTGCCCTCTGTCCTGGCCATGCCCAGCATCGCCCTGGGGGGACTGTACCTGAGCCTTCCCCTGCCCCCCACACCAGGGTTTGCCCTGGGCAAAAACTCTGGGCACTGATATGCCTGAGGCCCCATGGATGCTGTGCTCTGGGGGAGGTGTTCTCTGCCTTTCGGGGGCACCCTACCTCTGCAGATCCTCAGCCTCCAAGTGCCTAGTTGCAAGAAAGAAGTAATTGGAGGTCCGGGCCCATAGGATCTGCCTCCGGAGTTCCTGCTATCCATGGAGGGACCGTAGAGGTGCTGCTGCCTCCAAACCCAGGCCTCTGGGAGGATAGAACTGTGGAAACGCTTTGCGCCGACTTTTAGGTTTATTTTTCTTTTTATTTTTTTAAAGAGCTTTTAAAAAATCCTTTCTCCCTCTGGGTATGGATGCAGATCCTCTCAAAGTTTCTTTGGTTTCTGCTTTAATGCCTGATGGGAAACAATATCCACTATGAAATGACAGCAGACACCCGGGTTTGTAGACCTTCTGGCTGTTAGAATAGGAATCACTCACTGGTGGTTTTGAGAGCTCCTGGAGGTGATGGTCATATGCCCAGTTATCTGGGGCACAGCTTTCAAGGTCCTTAGGGCTGCTGGCTGTACTGGACCTACTGACTGCTTATTCTGGATGAGATACCCAAGTGTGAGTCTTCCACAGCTATTGCATTTTTGTTTTTTCCCCCAACGACTGGATCAAATGGGGAGTGAGGTTTGGCCAAAGCATACGTGACAGTTCTTCTGGTGTGCGTGTACCAAAATGCTTTTCCTTCCCCTCTCATTTTCTAAACTTGCAATTGAGGGTTTGCGGGTCCCTGCCCCATAACTTTTCGCTTAGTGGCTTTGTTTTGTGTTTAATTTGGTTGCTACTCCACTCCATGATCTTAGTGTGCACTGATCCTGTTCCAGAGTTGATGCCTGTCCCCTAAAGCCTAGCAGTGCCTCCTTTGACGTCATTTGTAGGAAAAGATAGAAATAATGCCAAACGGCAGGTAGACAGGGGAGCAGTCATAGAGGTTTGGAATGTAGGTGATGTTTGGTGGGGTGAGGTCCAGAGCCGATGTCGAGAAAGAGTTCTTGAGACCTCTTTGGTGCAAAACAGTGGTTTTATTAAAGCACAGGGACAGGATCCGTGCACAGAAAGAGTGGCATCAGTGTTGTGGGGGGAACTGATACACCCCTGAAAGGTGGGGGAGGTAAGGAGAGGGAAGGGTTTCAAAAGAACTTTCCTATGCTAAGGAAGACCTACAAGATACTGGAGACCTTGCCATTGTCAAGTGGCAAGTGTCAAGTAGTTTTTTTACCCTCTAGCAGGGAATGAACATGAAGATGGTTGGAACAGGCATTCTTTTGTTTCAAGGGGACTTGAGTTTTTTAAAAAACCCTTTGGACCGATCCAAAACACCTCCACTAAATCTGTTCTACCCTGTGCTATTTGCCGTCCTTACTACTGGCAGATAACCTTATCCTTGGAAGGGGTACCTAAGACTCAGTGTACCTGGACCAGAAATGAAAATGTCAGATGTATTCCTGATCAACCCAACTATATGACACGAAGGAGAAAACAAACCTCGGGACCAATTTGAAAGGACGTGGGGCTGAGAGGGCATTTCTCCAGTCGCATCTGTTCCTACTGCACACGATCTGCCCCTGCATTCTGATCCAGCTCCTTCCGCCACACGATGGCCACTGAGGTACAGGCACCACTGACTGATGGACCACAAAGACCTCACTGAGCAAGCACAAGGATCTGTACAGAGAAACACGGAAGCAACCTGGACTTGTGGGACCTGCAGTCTATTCGGTCCTGGTTCTGCCACTAACGCGACCCGTCTCATTTCCTGTGAGAGAAGATAAAACTGTTCTTGATCGTTAACCGAGCAGGTGAGGGATGAAATCAGGGAGCAGCTATGAAAGGCCTTTGTACATATCACTATCACCAGCCTTGCACATCTCTAAACTGTACTTAAGACACTGTCACGCTGACAATAAAATCTTCGTGATTGTGAATACAGCAGACACGGGGGTCTAGTGCTCACAGTCCCACTGGCAGGGTCTTCCACTCATGCAGAGGTCACGTCGATAAGGGTTTTTATCAGGAGCCCTGTTGATAACAGCAAAGGATGAGAAGCCAGGCACCCATTCTTCACCGGGGACCCGGTGACATCAAGTACGTGGCTGACGGTGGCAGCAGGCGCAAGTAGCTGGGGACAGGCGTGGGAGAGAGGCAGTCACCTCCTAATACATTTTTAACATTTTGAACCAGGCGGCCACCTTCACAAATGAAACAATTCGAGAATGAAGAGGGCGAATGAATGAAAAAAAAAAAAAAGAAAAAAAAAGAAGAGGGCGAATGTTCACTTACCTTTAATCTCCAGAAGGTGGTCTCCATCCCAGTCCCAAGATTTAGAATTTGACAATGACATTCTGTCTTCTGCAGAAATGCCCTTACCAGCTGACTGACGCCATGGACTCGAGCAAAATATCCTGAGACAGAGACACAGAGACAAGTTATCGCTCAGTGAGATAGAAAGCATCCCTGCAGAGCCCGCCCTAGGAGAAGAGCCAATGAGGATTCGGCTGCTCTTCTTTGGGGTCAGTGATTTTCCTGCGGACTCATGGGAGAAATCAAGACTTTCGCATTCTCTTCTTTTTAACTTAAACCTGCTGGAACCAAAGTAACTACAATCTATTTAATGATTTAATGGTGGAAATAAAGATCTTAGAAATAAAAATGTCCCTTGGGCCACCTGGGTGGCTCAGTCGGTAAAGCATCTGCCTTTGGCTCAGGTCAGGATCTGCTTCCTGCTCTGATGACAGCCTGTTTTTTTTTCCCTCTCCCTCTAGCTCTCCCACTCATGCTCTCCCTCTCCAATAAATAAATAAAGGAAATCTTTAAAGATTACCATAAAATGTCCCATGATTGTCCACAGGAAAGACAAGTGTTTTACATCAAAACATCAGATCTTAATGTTCCTCTTCGAAATATGCTTTTCGTGCCCAGGTGCAAACTACTGAGGACTCAGCTCAACATCAACATGCGAGATCAAGACGCTATAATATTTTGCAGTCAGAATATGGGGCAGATAAATGTCCAAGCAAAATGAAATAAAATAAAGACGTATTTCTTACCATGTTCCCTTCATCTCCAACCTGTGTGGGTAAAACTCTCTATGTTTATAAACTGACCTCACAGACTGACTGCAGGAGAGGAAGGCACGAGCAAACATTGCCCCCAAAATGGACTTATTCAGCTCCAGGGTGAGGAGCTTGGGTAAAGGGGATGGCGAATAAAAGGGGGAAAGGAAGATAAAATCTGTGTTCTATAGCCCTGTTGCTTAAAGTGTAACTATCTTAAGAACAAAACCTCAGCAGCATTTAGAAATGTACTGCAATGTGATATAGGAGTTCTGTGTCTATTGATTCTCCTAATAAATCATTTGAGCTTGTACTTTACAGGTTATCTTGCATTTTATTTCTAGGAAATCTTTTTTGTTGTATGTTATACAGTATCATCCACAACAGACTGGATGTTGAAACAAAAACTGAAAAGATGCTCACCACACCCTACTTGGGAAGCACTCTGGACATGCCAGCCCATGCAGAGAAAGAAGGCAGGCAGGCTGCTGACTCGCTGCCTCAGGGAACCCAGGTACCCAGGGCTCCAAGGGGGGGGGGCATTTTGACCTTTGCCCTTCAATGGGTATCTTGGGAATTAAGAAACATCTTTACCATTTAAACCAAATGGTATGCGCGGTCAGCTCTTGGTTTCAGCTCAGGTCCCGATCTCAGGGTCCTGGGATCCAGCCCGGCATTGGACTTCATCGTGAGTGGGAAGTCTGCTTCAGGATTCTCTCTCCCTCTCTCCATAAATATCTGTTTAATGGACACATGTATAAACTCGCTATATTGTTTGACAGGTGAATTGTGTATAATAATATTAAAAAAATGCTGTTATAAGTGAAAACCCAACCCTCCAAAATTTTTAGTAGAAGGTAATTTAGTTTTCAACAAATTCTCACAGTTACCAAAGGCAAAAGATTGTATTTTCAAACACAAACTGTAATAGAATTAAAAGGAACTTAAGATGAAAGTTTTCCATTTAAGGTGTATTGTTTAGCAATGTCTAACAGCAGGTATTTCATTCTCATCTACATGGTCAAAAAAAAAAAAAGCGAAAACACAGTCAATACATTGCTCAGTAAGTATACTCTTGGGCATTTATTCTAAAGAAAGAAAAACCTATTTTCACACCAAAACCTTTACGTAAGTGTTTCTAGCAGCTTTATCTGATCATAGCCCAAAACTGAAAACAACTCAAATACCCTACAATGGGTGGATATTATAGCCACAGTATGTCCACAGCATGGAATACCAACTGAAGAGTAAAAAGGGATAACTAGTAAAACACACAATTTGAATTCAACTTAAATAAATTATAATTAAGTGAAAAAAATCCACTCTTAATGGGTAACATATATAGGATTCCATCTACAAAACCTTCTTGAAATGACAACATCACTGGAGAGAGGCCAGATGAGTGGTTGCCGAAGAGGCTGGGAGCAGAGGACTGGGCTGTAGGGATTCTTATGACGGACTTCCTCTGTATCTTCACTGTGATGGTGGCATTCCAAACTACATGTATGGTAACAGTACCTACAACTAATTATGCATACACTCTCTTTATTTCTCATTTCTTCTACCTGACAATGTCACAGATAGGTCTAAGTAAAACTTGGGAATTTAAATAAAGTCTGGATTGTGTCAGTGTCAAGTTTCTGGATGTGTTAGTTTCCTACAGTCATTCAAGACATTATCACTGGGAAAAACAGGATAAAGGTTATAGGAGATGTGAGATGTCTCTAGTATTTCTTATAACTGCATATAAATCTACAAGTATTTCAAGATAAAATTTTTTTAAAGTTAAAAAAATTTCAACATAGTATATTTGCACTGCTACCTCTAAAGAATACCAGTAGCTCACATATTCTGAGGCTGCATCACGTTTGAAGTCTTGCAATATATGAATCTTTTTTATGGGGTATAAACTCTCCACACAGCAGACCAAAGAAAAGTGATTTCAAAAAACCATTACCTACTGATTCTTAAACACCAGAGAACAAACACAGGAAAGAAATTCAGCACTGAAAACTTCTACATCGAGCTGCAAAAAACAATCTCTAGAGGTGGATTTAAATTTTTAACCAAAAACCCTGGAACAATCTCTTCAATCAGAAAGGTATGGCTTAAGTGGGTAGGAGAAGAAAAAATGAAACAAGATGGGATTGGAAGGGAGACAAACCTTAAGTGACTCTTAATCTCACAAAACAAACTGAGGGTTGCTGGGGGGACGGGGTTTGGGAGAAGGGGGTGGGATTATGGACATTGGGGAGGGTATGTGCTTTGGTGAGTGATGTGAAGTGTGTAAACCTGGTGATTCACAGACCTGTACACCTGGGGATAAAAATATATGTTTATAAAAAATAAAAAATTAATAAAAAAAAAAGAAAGAAAGGTATGGTACAGATGCAGCCATGCCTTCGAGATTGTAGGACACACACAAAGGCATACACTTTATTATTAATTCCAAGTTTACCATCTCAGTTCAAATCACCAAACTAGGTTCTTAGCCCCTTGACACCTTCAACTCCCATCTGATGGGATATCTGGTTAGTGGAAATCTTTTGGGAGCCCGATTTGTCTCTTAACTCCACATAAAGCATGCAAAGCTATCCCCTTTCCACCTGGTGACCTACTGATGGCACCCAGCAAGTCTTCACATGCAATGGATGCTGCCAGACAAAGAAAGGCAGAGAGTAAAGGTGGAGAAGCTTTCCTTCCCATTTCAAAGTAACAAGCAACAGTAAAGGAGCCATCTGAAAACTGTAACATCCTTACATTACCTGAAACTTATAAAAGAAAGAAAATCAAGACGGGCACATACTCTGGTCCTTTTGCACCCTGAAATTACAGGTAACAAGACAAAGGACAGAAAACATAAGAAAAGTGTATAAAGGCACTAAATGAAAGGAACACCAACGTTCAAATTATAACTCTGGGAACAATGTCCAGAAGATTATACTTTCTTAACATTCCAACACAGTTAACAAACAGAAGAATTTCAAACAGCTAACAAACATACGAAAAGAAGTTTATACTTCTGGATAAGGAAAATGTACAGTAAAAGATTCGAATACAATTTACCACCCTCCCATTTGCCAATCTCTTTCTACACCTGAAACCTGATAACCCCAAACTGTTGGTATTCTAAAAAAAATTGGAATTCTGTTTATGCATGCTAGAATATGGAACCAAAACTCCTTAAGAAATTAGAAAATTGAATCCAGCAATACATAAAAAGGGTAAAATGTAATAAAGAATTGAGTTTATACCAGGAGTGCAAAGTTCTTTCATACCTGAAACATGAAAATACTAAAATAAATACAATATTATTGACATATTACCAACAACTGGAAATAAAACATAAAGTACAACTTAATAGCATAAAAAACACATTAACTATTCAGGGATAAATGTAAAAAGATATGTAGGAGATCTGTACGCTACAATATACGAAACACTGATGAGAGAAATCAGAGACTTAACTGAGTAAGAGCTATACCATGCTTGTAGGTGAGAAAACTTATTAATGTTAAAATCAATTTTCCTCAAAATGACCTGTAGTTATGATACACAACACAGCAGTCACTAGATACATGGCTATTTACATTTGCACTTAATTAAAATCACATAAAATTTAAAATTCGTTTCCTCAATTTCACTAATCACTTTTCAAGTGCTCAAGTCACATGTTGTCCATCACTGCCATACTGGACAGTGTAGATGGGAAACATCCCCCTCATTACAAGAAGTTCTTATTGCTACTGGACAGTGCTAGCTACAGAGTCAATGCAATCCAGTCACAATCTCACCAAATTTCACAGAAATGAGGATGAAAAAAGAGGACCTCACAGACTCTAAATGAGTAAGAAAGTAATTTTTTTAAAATTCTGAAAAAGTAGTACCCAGCTGAGGGACTGATGTTACTGGATTTCATGAATTATGATGACTGCTAATAGTAATTAAAGATGGTGTGGTATTGGCAAAAACACAAAGTTCAGATACATATACACGCATACATAGGATCATTTGATTATGAACAAAGATACCAATTTAACTCATTAGAGAAAAGAGAGTCTTCAATAACTGGTAATGATAAAGGTGGGATGTCCATACATAAAAATTAAGAACCTCAATCCATATTCTTATCCATATATAAGAATGGATTAAATACCTAATTGTAAAACTAAAGTTATTATAAAACTTCTGAGAAAAAATAAAGGAAAATCTTTAGGACCATGTCTATGCAAAGATTCCTTGGATAAAACATAAAAAGCAGGGGCGCCTGGGTGGCTCAGTGAGCTAAAGCCTCTGCCCTCCGCTCAGGTCCTCATCCCAGGGTCCTGGGATGGAGCCCCACATCGAGCTCTCTGCTTAGCAGGGAGCCTGCTTCCCCACACCCCCCTCTCTCTGCCTGCCTCCCAGCCTGCTTGTGATCTCTGTCAAATAAGCAAAATCTTCAAAAAAACAAAACATAAAAAGCATAACCTGCAAAAGAAAAAAATACATATATTGACTTTCAAAAAATTAAAAATCTCCATTTTCTGAAAGAGGGCATTTCCCCAGGTTTGAGAAATAATTGACACATACCACTATAAAAGTTTAAGGTGAACAGCATGAAGATTTGATTTACATATGTCATAAAATGATTACCACAAGTTTGGAACAGCCATCATCTTCTCTAAATACAATAAAAAGGAAAAAAGTTCTCCTTGGGTAAGAACTCTCAGAATGTACTCCTTTAACAACTTTCCTATACATAATACAACAGACTCATGGTCATGATGCTGTACATTTCATCCTTAGTACTTATTTCTAACTTGGCATTTGTGACTTTTGACCACCTTCCTCAAATTCCCTCTCCCACTGAAAGACACCACGAAGGAAATGAAAAGCCAATGACTAGGAGAGAAAATATGCAAAATATGTATCTAATAAACTGTTATTTGGAATATATGAAAACCTGTATGAAAGCTGAGTAATAAATGCAATGGGCAAAAAAATATATCTGAAGGCATTTCCCCAGAGATAGATGGGTGACTTGCATAAAAACACATGAAAGGATGGGGTGCCTGGGTGGCTCAGTGGGTTAAAGCCTCTGCCTTCGGCTCAGGTCATGATTCTAGGGTTCTGGGATCAAGCCCCACCTAGGGATCTCCACTCAGTGGGGAGACTGTTTCCCCCTCTCTGTCTCTGCCTGCCTCTCTGGCTACTTGTGATCTCTGTTAAATAAATTGAATCTTAAAAAAAACCTCGCATTAAAAGACACTTATCATTAGTCATTAAGGCAATGCAAATTAAGACTACAAAGATAGACCATTAAATCTATTATATTGGTATTACAAAAGGACAAAGAACCAGCAATGTCAAATACTGAGGATGCACAAACAAACTCTACACTGTTGATGATGAAAAACAAAATGGTTCTCTTGGGGATGATGCAAATATTATTACTGCTTGTAATTACAGGGTTAATAAGTTCATGAACATTCACAGACCTGTACACCAAGAAGGATTAATCTGACTATTCTGTATATGTATATCTAACCTTTAAAAAAACATCCTTTTCTTAATTATATTCTTTAAAATATTTTAACATTTCAGTTTTCCAAACTCCATTCAAACTTCTCTAACAAATACTCTCATCATGTACTTCTAAATGTACTTCTGAAAGCATCATATAAGCATACTGATCAAACTTCAACTCCAAGAAAACCAGATGTTCCATATGACGAGACAATCTAGTATTTCCAATGCATGTTTTGTAGAGCTAATCTCATAAACTTCAAAAAGGATAAAAGCATGTAAACATTCCGCCTCTGCCAAAGTACTACAGGAGCTCCACAATCATCTATGAAGAAAATCATACGAGAAGAATCATCAAAGGAAAGGAGTCGAAAAACAAAGGAAATCTTAGGGACTTTTATGCATGTGATGGCAACAACTACAAATCACCACCCACATTAATACATCTCTCCCACTGGGAGACATTAGGTCCACAGACAAATCAAGAGAAAGCTAATTCACACCCTGAATCCCCTTGTATCAAATTTCCCTGTTGTGCAAACCAAATCACAGGGCTTCCTATGACAGCACCCAAGTATTGGAAGTCTAAGATAGTTCAGACTGTAATGGGGAGTATTTCACGGAAGTGCTTTCTACAGAGAAAAATGAGAGCTGGAATTGAGAAGAAACAGTTCTTATTTCGTTATGAAATACACACGTGTCTACCACAGTTCTGAATCTTCAATGTAAAGAAACCATAAAATCTAAGGCATAATAGCACTCATACTGCAGAGTACAGAGGAATGCCTCTTATCATCTTCCTAATGCTTGGTCTGTCAGAAAGGTGATACGACTTGGCAGAAGAGGACAAAACTAGTCGAGAAGTCTAGTCCAGGTTCTATTACTACTAACCTGTTTCATGACTTGGGGCCAGTCACTTAAGCTCACTGGATTCCTGGATGTAATGACTGGATAAAATGATCTCTAAGGTCCATTCTAAAGCAATTTTTCCATGGAGGAAAAACAGTACCCAGGGCAATTCAAAGAATTCTAGCTCTTCTGGGCCAGCTGCAACTATAGTCATTAGGTATGTAGATTGAACATTAGTTCATTTTATAAAAATGTTCCTTATTTATTTCCCAACAGACTACAGGCTTTAAGTAGAAAGCTCAGTGCTGCTCAACAAACCCTAAGCACAAGAAACATGTAGAAAACAACACCAAGGACCATCATAAACTGCTAAAAGCCAGGGATAAAGAGAAATCTTAGAAGCGACTAAGACACACCTTGTAGACAAGGAAAAAAGGGGGGGGGGGGTGGAAGATGGCAGCAGATTACTCATCTGAAATAATGAAACCCAGAAAACAGTGGAACACCACCTTTAAGGTACTGAAAGAAATAAACTGAACCCAGAATTCTATACCCACTGAAAACGTCTTTCAAAACAAGGACAGAAACTGGAAGCCTCATACACCGTTGGCAATATGAAATGGTGCAGCCACATTGGAAAACAGCCTATACTTCAAAAGGTTAACGAGTTACCATTTGTCCCAGTGATTCCGAGTCTAAGCCTAAATCCCAGAGAAATTAAAACATGGATCCATACAAAAACGTGTACACTCACGTTCATGGCAGCATTATTCATTCATAGCCAAAAGGTGGTTTACCTATACAACAGAATATCATCTGGCTATTAACAGGTGTAGGTACTGATACATGCTACAACATGCATGTTTCCAAGGTGAGCCTTAGAAACATGATGATAGTGAAAGGACCCAGTCACAAGAGACCACATGTCATCTGATTCCATTTATACAGAATACCCAGAACCCTGAATCTTTAGAGAGAGGGTTTATCAGGGGTTCCCTAGCACTGGGGATGGCTGTGTGCACTGGGACTGGGGGCACCCTGAACAGTGACAAGGAAAAACCAGGGGATTCCTTTTGGGGGTGATGAAATGAGGCCACAGTTCATAATTCTGCCAATACACTCAAGACCAATGAACCACACACTTTAACTAGATGAACCGTACTATATATGCGTTAAAGCTCAAAAAGCTGTTATCAGAAGAAAAGCAAAATAAAAACTGAGAAATAAACAGAAGAATGAATCACTGGCAGACGCAAACTATAAGAATGTTACAGGAAGGGGCACCTGGGTGGCTCAGAGTGTTAACCCCTAACTTCGGCTCAGGGCATGATCTCAGGGTCCTGTGATCGAGTCCTGCATCAGGCTCTCTGCTCAGAAGGGAGCCTGCCTCCCCCTCTCTCTCTGCCTTCCTCTCTGCCAACTTGTGATCTATCTCTGTGTCAAATAAATAAATAAAACCTTTAAAAAAAAAAAAAAGAATGTTAGAGGAGGTCCTTCAGGCAGAATGAAAACATTCCCCATGGAAATCTGGCTCTACACAAAGGAATGGAGAGCACCAGAACTGGTACGTATGTGGGAAAATAGGAAAGATTTCTTCTTTTATATTTTGCAATCACTTTAAAAGATAAGTGACTATATAAATTTTTTTTTTACGGAGGATTACAACAGCACTATCGCAGAAAGGCTAGTTACAGGAAAGTGGCCACATACCTGTACTCTTCAACTACAGATGAACCTTGAACAACATGGTTTGAACTACGTGGGTTCAATTACAAGTGGATTTCTTTTCAAAAAATACATGGTATGAAAAATACTGTATTTTTCATACAGTATTTCTCTTCCTTATGATTTTCTTCGTATTTTCTTTTCTCTAACTTAATTCACCACATTATACACTGTAAAACATAGACAGCATACATAATACGTTAACTGACTGCTTATGTTATTGGTAAGTGTTCCTGTAAACAGTAGGCTGGAAGTATGTACGTTCTGGGGGACTCATAAGTTATATTGGGATTTCAACTCTATATGGGGCTGGCATCCCTAATCCCCAAGCTGGTCAGGGGTCACCTGGATAGGGAAAAAATCTGGAAGATAGCCTTAGATACATACTAAAGAGGTATACTAAACGAACAACTAAAACCAGAGAGTTATAGCTAAGAAGAAATGATAAAAACTGGATTTAAAAACAAAAACAAAAACCAATTCAACTAAGCCAAAGACAGTAGAAGAAAAGGGGAAAGAGGATGGGTGGAAAAAAAAACAGAGAACAAATAGCAAGACAGTTTTAAAACAAATCCTATCAATAATCATAAAAAACCCAAAATGGTCTCTTTATAAAGGCAAAGACTACAATATTTACAAAAAAAGAAACACAATCATATCTGCATGTAAGAAATCCTTGTCAAATATCAAAAACTTCTGCACAAGAAAGGAAATAGTCAACAAAACAAAGGCAACCCACAGAATGGGAGAAGATATTTGCAAATGAATATACAGACAAAAAGGCTGATATCCAGGATCTACAAAAGAACTTCTCAAACTCAATACACACAGGTAATCATGTCAAAAAAAAATGGGGGCAGCAGAACACATGAAAAGACACTTCTCCAATGAAGACATACAAATGGCTATCAGACACATGAAAAAATGTTCATCATCAGGGAGATTCCAATTAAAACCACACTGAGATACTACCTTACACCAGTTACAATGGCCAAAATTAGCAAGTCAGGAAACAATATGAGTTGGAGAGGATGTGGAGAAAGGGGAACCCTCTTACACTATTGGACGGAATGCAAGTTGGTGCAACCAATTTGGAGAACAGTGTGGAGATTCCTCAAGAAATTAAAAATAGAGCTTCTCTGTGGCCCTGCAATTGCACTACTGGGTATTTACTTCAAAGACACAGATGTCGTGTAAAGAAGGGCCATCTCTACCCCAATGTTAATAGCAGCAATGGCCACGGTCGGTCGCCAAACTGTGGAAAGAACCAAGATGCCCTTCAACGGATGAATGGATAAGGAAGATGTGGTCCATACATACTACGGAGTATTATACCTCCATCAGAAAGGATGAATACCCAACTTTTGTATCAACATGAAAACGAAGAGATTATGCTGAGTGAAATAAGTCAAGCAGAGAGAGTCAATTATCATATGGATTCACTTATTTGTGGAGCATAACAAGTAACATGGAGGACATGGGGAGATGGACAGGAGAAGGGAGTTGAGGGAAATTGGAGGGGGAGATGAACAATGAGAGACTATAGACTCTGAAAAACAATTTGAAGGGGTGGGTCGGTGGGAGGTTGGGGGAGGGGTGGTGGGTTTATGGAGGGCAGGTGGGTCGGTGGGGCGGTGGCAGGTTGGGGGAGGCTGGTGGTGGGTATTATGGAGGGCAGGTATTGCATGGAGCACTGGGTGTGGTGCATAAACAATGAAATCTGTTACACTGAAAAGAAATTAAATAAAAACAAACAAAATTTTAAAGAGGGGCTATACAAAGAGTAAAATTAAAAACTAAAGAGAGGAAGTAAACGAATATTGGCAGTGTATCTAAGTCATTTGCCAAGTGCTTTTTTTTAAAAGATATTATTTATTTATTTGATAGACAACGATCACAAGTAGGCAGAGAGGCAAAGAGAGAGGGCTGGGGTGGGGGGAAGCAGGCTCCCCGTGGAGCAGGGGCCTGCTGTGGGGAATCGATCCCAGGAGCCTGAGATCATGACCTGAGCTGAAGGCAGAGGCTGAACCCACTGAGCCACCCAGGTGCCCCCCAAGTGCTTTTTTTTTTTAAGAATTTTTTTTTAAGATTTTATTCATTCATTTGACAGACAGAGTAGGCAGAGAGGCAGGCAGAGAGAGAGAGAAAGAGAGGGAAGCAGGCTTCCTGCTGAGCAGAGAGCCTGATGCGGAACTCGAGCCCAGTACCCTGAGATCATGACCTGAACTGAAGGCAGCGGTTCAACCCACTGAGCCAGCCAGGTGCCCCCCCACCAGTGCCTTTTAAAATTTTTAATAGACATGCCCTATTTGCAGAAAAAACTGACCAATATAGGACATTATTTTTAAAAGGAAACATTTTAAAACTAGAGATTGGGAGAATGGATTACACTTTAAAATTATACCTAAGAGTACAAATGCTGTAGCACATTAGGACCTTGCCTCTGAAGATTTAATAGTTGTCAGAGGCACTATCCTTGGCCATGTGGGCTTCCAATTTAAATCTGGGGCAAAAATGTAAAAAGTAAATTCCACCATAAAATAAAATACACATACTTCTTCAGTGACCACAGAAAAAAAGGAATCAAGAGGTTTCCCAAAAGAGTTTACATGAGCTGGGTCTTACATCTAAAAGTGGCTTTTACCGGTAAAACTAAGAGGTGGAAAGTCTTCAGGAAACACAGGGACATGAGAGAACATGCTGAGGAACACAAGCTTAACCCAAAGATGTATGGGAAGAAGTGGCAAAGATGAGCTGGTAGGTAGGACAGAGCCAGACCGTGACCAGGCCTCCCAGGTCGTTCAAGGAAAAAAGGCAATACCTCCTCAGGCAATCAGGCAGCCATCAGGCAGCAACCAAGAATTCTAGGCAGACAAGCTACTTGAGCTCTATGTTTCCTAGAGAGATCACTGGACACCTGGCTGAACAAAGCTACTCCAAGAGTCCAGGTGTAGGTCTGTACTGTAGAGATTTGCAATTAATGAAGTTCACACTGAACTGAAAAATTAAAGAATGAGGACTTAAATGAAGGTGGTAGTGACCTTAGGAAGAATAAAACAACAGAATTTGGCATCTGACCGCTACAGTGGGTGTCTAATGATGCGTACAGACTGGTGGCTGTAGTGATGGCAATACCGTTTTCAGAAAAAAAATTTATTAAAAACAATATGAACGTGAAGTAGGAAAAGATCTGAATCAAGTGCAATAGTACAATATAAACCCAGCTGGAAATGTAAACTCTAAGGCTCATTTTGTTATCTGCAAAATGGAGCGAAGTATCATACCCTTAAAAGGATTAAATGAGACAATCCATGAAATAGGCTTAATATACTGCCCATTTATTAAATGCAGGTTAAGTGGTGGCCTTTATCAGCATTCGTATTAGGGTGAGTGTACGTTACAGATGAAGACTTGATAAGGTGTCCCACTCTTCTTCCTGTTACCCAGTGAAGCTCCTTCTCCATCTGTTGTTCTGATTACTCCCTCAATAATGGCCATTCAAGGGGTGCCTGCGTGGCTCAGTGGGTTAAAGCCTCTGCCTTTGGCTCAGGTCGTGATCCCAGGGACCTGGGATCGAGCCCCGCATGGAGCTCTCTGCTCTGCAGGGAGCCTGCTAACTCTTCTCTCTCTCTCTGCCTGCCTCTCTGCCTACTTGTAATCTCTGTCTGTCAAATAAATAAATAAAATAGTTAAAAAAAATAATGGCCATTCAATAAACACTAAGCATGAAAAAGTGCAAATGTTCACCTGTTTTAACAGAACCAAACGTTACCTTGGGGCATCACAAAGTATTAACTATTTCAGTAATACACTTTCCAAAAACAAAATAAAAAAAAAAAAAAAAAGAATGAACGATAAAAGAAAAAAGCGAAGCCCTGAGTCTTTCTCTTAATTAAACAGCAAAGACTATGACGACCCCTCGGGCTGTAGTACAGGAAGTCTGTAGGGAATACACCTTCCACACCAGGTGTTTTGACAGAAAACTCTTATCTTAAAGATCTGTAAATAGGAGGATTACTGCATCTAGTCATCTGGTCAGTCTGTGATGAGTTTAAGTTCTTAGACTGGGAAAGAGAAGGGCAAATATATTTAAGTCCATAAATGAAGGATTATTAGTGAAGGATTTCAAAATATAAAGCTTAATTATAACTTAAACTAAGGAAATTTCCACTGTACATACTTTTTTTTAAAAAGATTTTATTTATTTGAGACAGAGAGGGCATAAGCAGGCAGGGTGGCAGGCAAAGGAGAGAGAGAGAGAAGAAGGCTCCCCGCCTAAAAAGTAGCCCGATGAGGGAATTAATCCTAGCACCCTGGGATCATGACCTGAGCAAAAGGCATCCGCTTAAACTGACTGACCCACCCGGCATCTCCAACTACACATACTCTTGCCAACAAGTTTTAACAGAGAAAACCTTACTATTCAGAGATTTGGAAATGTATAAATAGCTACTGACATATCCTGGGGGTGGAGGAGTGAGACATTACCAATAAATTATTTTCAATAAACTTTAGACAAGTAATTTGGCATCAAGATATTTCATTATTGCATTAGAAACTGCCAAAACTGACATAAATCACAGCATAACTGGCAGAACCAAGAAATCATCCAGTTCCATGAATTTCATTGAACTTCAATTAACTGCAACCCAGCGTTTAAAATCCCAACCTGCATATGTGTCTACACATACATAATATCCTTCAATGTGATATTTTTTAAGCTTTTATCCACAAAGTAATGGCAATAAACAGAAACTGTATACTGAAACTTTTACGACACCCTAAAGTACTGAGAAAAAAAAAACAAAAAATCTATGAAACATCATTATACCAAATTTCACTTAGTCTGGACAGCCACATTCCACAATCCTCACAAATGTTCAATAAAGAAAAAAAAAACACTCTAATTGCAGAATTTCATGCTGCTAAGATTCACCAAAATCAGAAATGAGTTCTTCATCAAGAATGCTGAGGCGTTCTTTGTACATTTACAGGCTTGGTAGATAAGAAGAGAGGCCCTGGGGTTATCAGGAGTGGTCTATTATGTACTTATAAGTTGGGGAGGGAATAAGTTAGGGATGGTGTCAGTCTCTAAGGAATTATGGAAGCAAGTTTCTAGGACCTGAGGGGCTAGCTATTGTTTTGGGGAAAAGGTTATTCATTACCAGTAATTAAACCTTTATGTGAGACCCTTTCGATGTCTACCAGTGGGCCATATGCTTGGGAATGTTTGTCAACACTATCTTGGAGGTTTAGATATAAAGTTTCCAAAGGAATTGTTAAAGTAGATTTATAGGATCCTGGTTGGGGGTAGAGGTCAGGCAGGCTAGGATTGCCCTTTGCCCTTAGCAAAGCCTTAAGGTGGGGGGGTAGTTGAGTCCCTAGAGGAGGGTCACTCTGCCTGTTCTAAGGGCTTGTCAGTAGGTAAGAAAATTTAATAATTTTTCTTCTGCCTCTGTTTCCCACATCATCCCCCCCCTGAACTATGTTGACCCTTAAATCTTTACGTTAGTTGAAGATGGAAGGTCTCATCTTCTGTAACTTCTTCCTGCTGAATAGGGGAGTAGAGTGGTCCCTACCTACTCGGGTCAACATTGATCAGCTGAGGAATGTGTAAGGAAGTTACAAAAGAGGGAGGCAGCTGAATCCAGCACTGACAGTGAGGAAGTGTCTCTGTGTGTGGTAAGTATCATCTGTCGTCATGAAGTCATTGCAGCAATGGAGCTCGGCACCAAGCAGAGAAACACTGAACAAGGCAACACATTAAGATTATCAAGGCCATAAGGTTGAGAACGCCAAAAAGGAGATATTTAATTGTTGGCCACAGTCCTCCTTTAAACCAGGAACTTAACCAATCACTGAGAGAGAGAGAGAGAGAGAGAGAGAGAGAGAGAGATCCTGAAGAGTCTCAATCTGGGTAATATTATCTTTTATTAGTCCTGTGACATTTCTGTGATATTCTGGGATGTACACACAACATTCTGCTTTGATAATTGCACATGTGTCACCCTATGCTGCTGTCAGGACATCTAAGGCCATCTTATTTGGTAGGACTGCCTTGCGCATCTGTGAGACTTCAATATTAAGTAAGGAGATGCTATTTAGTGAATCACTGAGTGCCTTTGCAGTATATAAGGGCTTCTACATGCCAGATGACATCCTCTTGTCCCACAGATGGAGCAAAAATGAATGTGAAGTGATCATAGCACTTAAAAACAGATCGTGTCCATCTTTGCTTTAAACTGGGAGATTAGCTGGAGTAGTGATGATTTTAGTATCGCGCCCATGAATCCAGGCAAATCCTAAGGTGCAGCAACCTATCCACCCTGGAGGAAGCCAGGGCCACAGGTTAGTTCCACATATCCAGTGGGTTCCGTCTGGAGCTGTCCATCTAATGCCAGGACACCTTACCCAATCAGTAGCAAACCAGTCAGTAGCCTGGAGTACTATTATTTCAGAACATATTTCTAATGATAGCCGTCCTAGATGTCGTGTGCATTTTGCCCATGTATCATATGTATGATTTCTTTGTTCCTGACATAAAACTGCCTTTTGACTGAGCTGTCCAATGGTGGGTAGGACCCACAAATATGTATCCCAAATTTGATATATGCCATCCTTGATATAGCAACGAGGAGGGTTTTGTATCTTAGGCTTAGGCCCTAGTTGTTGGGTATTAATTTGTAGGCTTATAAGGTCAGGTAAGACATTAATAGCTTGAGAGTATGAAAAAGTTTGGTCATGGAGTCCTGGTGAACTCTATGTTTCGCTGAGGATGGGCCAGGAAGAAACATCTGGATTAGTGATAGAGTTATCCTGATACATAATTTCTCCATATAGTACATCTGAAATATAATCCTGCAGAGAATGCCAATCAGTGCCCTGTAAAGGCAAAACACACCAGGGTAACCTGGATGTACTTGACATAGGCAAAATTCCACATATCCAACAAACTGATTATGTAGTTCAGTATACTGCTGTGCCCACTGTAGAAAGGAACGGTCAGTTAAGATATAGGTGAAAGGAAGATAAAGAGAATTACAACCTTCATTTTGGTTTGAAGAGAAGTTTGAGGTCTTCTATGGGCTCAGAGGAGTAAGAAGGCACATTCCTTTGCTCACTCGGTTTCTGTGAAGGAGGTTAGGGTTTTACTCTAGATATACGCACCCATGAAGAGTATCTTTCTAGCTTTCCTGCAGTGGGGATACATAGTATGACCCGATATGGACCTTTCCAGTTTGGATGTAGGCTTTCTGTTGTATGTGTCTTCCAGTTTTGTTTTTTAAATAAACCATGTCTCTGAGATTTACATGGGCTGGGTTTTCAACTATAATTAAATCAGGTTTGGGGAGTACATGATTAGTATCTTATAAGTTAAACCAGCCTCTAGTGAGTATTTAATAAGGCATTATAATCTTCATCTAATAACAGATCTATGGAAAGAGATATTTTATATACATATATATATAATAACTCATTCCTATATAATAATTATAATAATTATTATATAATATTATTATGTAGTAAGTCAAAAGGGCTGAGTCCTACAGGTTATTTTGGAGCAGTTCTCATCGTGAGAAGTCCTATTGGTAGGAGAGTAATTTAATTTTCCTGGGTTTATAGACTAAGCTTAGTAATATGACATTGTAAAGTAGGATTAGTTTTTTCTACCTTTCCAGAAGATTTTGGATGCCAGGCTAAATGCAGGATATATTTAACTTTTTAAGGCTTTGGCAATTACAAAGTGCTAATGGGCACTATGGCACACCTAGATTTTCTTACTCTTTTCATGAAAACTAATGGCATCAGTAAACCAACTATCATTTGTATTTTAAACAGGGGCATCTTAAATCTGGCCAAATACAGTAAGCAAGATCAGTAACATCTGAACAGTTATGCTCTATAGAGAAGTACAATGGTCAAGGTGATAGTTAAGTTATACAACTGTTTGGGAATCAATTTTATTTTCCAGTGGTTTAACCAAGTGCCATGGGCTCTTGTTATTATCCCCACAGAATAAAAATGCAAAGAGATCCTCGGAATGAGCTATTGTGCAACTTTTCTGAAGTGCACCTCAAATTCTCTAGCTTAGGTAAACAAACATTTAAAGACAATTCAATCTAGAATGTAACCTTCATAAAGGTGTGTTATTAAAACGTAAATTTCTCTCTAAAATAACCCTCATTTCCAGAGATAGGCAAATCAGGACTAGTTTATTTGAAAAACAAGTCCAGTTTTAACAGATGTGGCCTAATTATTTACATAAGCTCAGCAAGAACAGTGAGCGATCATATAGATCTTTTAGAATCTGCTTTACTGGAACTTCTTGTAAGGAATTTCTAGGTTGAACTTTTTATAGCCTCTCCAGGCCAGAAGCCAAGCCATGTACTTGCCATCAGACATGCCTGCAATACCTGTGGATTTGGGTGAATTCCTCTTCTTGAGGTCCCCCCAGGGTATCCCGAGGTTCCAGCACCTGCCAGAAAGTGACATTCTTTACTCACCTGGTGAGGCTGCTGGGAACACTGTAAGCCAGGTATTGGGCCAACAGTTTCAAGGGGCTTTATGGCTCCAGGTTTCAAAAAGGCAACCTTAGTTCCTTAAAGCTGTCTGGTCATATCTGGGTTGTTCTTTTTGTCTTTCTCAAATAGGGCATTCCAGTCAAAGCCTTGGCAAAATATCCCATGTTTCCCATGGTGTTCTGTTACAAGGAGAACAGATTCTTATTGAACTTATTAAAAAGACTGATTGCGATGGAGGAAAATACTTCCTGAGACCTTTTGAGTTTTAGAGGGTTCACATAGAAAAGTTGAAGGCTTTATTTAAAAATAAATATTTTTACATAGCTCTAAATCACAGACCTCTTAAGAATAAAGTTTCCTTAGTCTGGAAGAGCAAACCTTAGAGAACCAGCAATGGTTAAAAGGACAGCTCGAACAGAGGAGCAAAAGCCATGTTTTCCCGCCAGGAAGGAGGGGTTAAGTAGTCCATGTCAGGCCAAAGAAGAAAGGGAATTTCCCTGAAACAAAGGGAGTTTGGGCAGCTGCCTGGGAATATTCCTCAAAGTCTCCATCTCGAGTTAGACTAACCCCAGTTGCCTCCAGTTATAGCCATTAACACAGAAATGAGTAAAGGAGAAGCCCCCCCCCCATCTATGAGGAGAAACAGAGAGAGGGAAAGTCAGAGTCCCCTTTCCTAGTTGTGGCCTAGCAACCTGGGTTTACTAGAAGGCTTATTGACGTAATTATCACCCAATATGTCAGGAGGGAGTTGACTAGCTCACTCGTTCAGGCAAACACATTCTGCAAAACGCCCTTAGGTCGGGGTCCTAGTGTAGAGCGATGATGGCCTAGGCATGAACAATGAAGGCACCCTAGGCTCATTCACCCCTTTTCCTGCACAGGAGATCTAACTGATAGATCCCACTGAGGCCATGCAGTGTTACAGGAGCTCAGTCCTCTCCTAAGTTTTGCAATCCAAATTATTTCCAGTGCGTTCAAAAGCATCCCATGGTAGAGTCCTTGGGACTGAAGAAGCCTACTAAGGCCATGCTCCCAGAAAAGAAACGAAGGTCCATTACCAAATCCCCCCTGATGCCTGGGTGGTGTCCCACACAGGATATGTCAGAGCTGCCCATATGTCAAAAGCCACCCTCAAGAAGGTGTCCCTCAAGACCTCGCTATTGATCACCATTCTACCTTCTCGGGAAGGCATTCCTGCCATAAAAGGCCCTGGAGGGGTTCCAGCACCCCTCTTCTTCCCCATTGCATCCTCGGCTACAGATGGGTGCCCGGTGAATGGACTAGGATATTGTGCCATCCTATACTCTAAATGTTGTGTGGCTGCCCTGCAATTTTTAACCCATGGGAAATGTTTGGCAAGGGGAAATTACCCAATTTCATAGCTTTATGTCATTTGGAGAAGACACTGATGTGAAACAGTAAAGACTGAAACCCATCATGGTCTATATATGACATTCCAACACATGGGATCCTTACCGCCCACTTCCCTAGGAACACTTCCTTTTATTATATATTCTTTATAAAACTTCACATTTTAATTTGAAATAACTACAGAACCACAGGGTGTTGCAAAAAACAGTATCAAGTCCCATATAATTTGCACCCCATTTCCCAGACAGGGTTGCATCCTCTGGATTACAGTACATGAAAACCAGGAAACTGACATTGGAACACATGTGTACCATTTTAGGTCACCTTATCACAAGTGTAGATTCAGGTAACAACCACCACAATCAAGATCAGATTTCATCAACACAAAAACGTTCCCTCTTGGTAACCCTTTCCAGTCACAACCACCCACCCCACCCCCAACCTCACCAGCCCTAACCCTTTGGTGACTGCTAATCTAACTTTGTGATAACAAAAACGTGAATGGCTGCCTACAGTGTGTGACCTGTACAGACTGCTTTTTTTTTTCATTCAGCATCATGCCCTTGAAATCCACACTAGTTGTTGCATGCATCCAGAGTTTGTTCCTTCTTAATTGCTGAGAAGTATTCCATCTGGTATGGATGTGCCACTCCTCTACAGAAGGACATTTGGGTTATTTCCAGTTTTACCATACAAAAAGTAAAGCTGACATTTTTAAGACCTGCAAAATATTTGTAACTATTACACAGTTTTGTATCAATTCCCTGACCTCTATGTAGACTGTTTTGTTTGGTTGTTTTTAACTTGCAGCAAGAATTACTATCAAACTCTACTTTTTGGGCCACAGACCCTTGTTGTCTTAGCAAAAGACCTGCCCCTCATGAAGCAAACTACCAACATTTAATGAGTATATTGGCCAGGAAGCTATTTTTTGTTGTAACAATGATGTAACAAATAAATTTACACAGAAAATATATATGCAGAGAACACTAATTCCTAGTGCAAATGATGGGTCACAAGCTACAAATATTTTTAAAGGAATTGCTACCAACTGGCCTTCAGAAAATGTAAAGCAGCTTATCTTAGCCACCAAGGCTGTTACAATGTCCACTTCTTACTAGATGCACTAACAATTTTGTAGTCTTTAAAATTTGACTTCCCAAAAAGATTGTTTTGTATTGAAGTAATAGAAGTTATATATTTCTCATGTTGCTGGACTTAATTTGTCATTCTTTAACTACCTATTCATATTCTTTGGCCAATATTCTTTTGAAAGGTTAGTTTACTGACTAACAAACTTGGCTCAAACATATGTTAAAAAGAAACATCCTTTAAAACTACATGTATCTGAAATCCAACACATATTAGTAGCCCAAGACAATATCTGACTTTTCAATGTGGACGATAAAAATTTAGTGGATATGGTTCCCCAATTGATAAGTGCTCTTCTACTACACACAATGTCTTCATTAAGAAACTGCATCTAATTCCAGCTCTAAGTGAAAAAAAAAATGAATGCAGCGAAGCCTTGGTGGTTCAGGCACTTAAGCAACTGACTTCAGCTCCCGTCATGATCCCAGGGTCCTGGGATCAAGTCCCGCATGGAGCTTCCCACTTAGCAGGGAGCCTGATTCTGCCTCTGCCTGCCTGCCTCTCTCCTTGCTTGTGCTTCCTCATTCTCCCCCACCTCCCCCGACAAATAAAATCATTTTAATTAATTAATTAATTAACTAAAACGTGAATGCATATCACTTCTCTTAAATTCCCTGTGAAATACCAAGATGTCAATTTTCTGTAACAATAAAACTATCTCCAGTTTCATTAAGAAACATGGCTGGCCTCTCTTTCGCATTTAAGGTCATCTAACCAATAGTTCCCAATAGCGCTCTCTAGACCAGCACTAGCAGCACTAACATCACCTAGTAACTTCTAAGAAATAAATGCAAATTCACAGGCCCTACCCCAGACCTACTTCATAAAAAAACCCAGAAGGTGGTGGGTAGAGCCGGAAATCAAGCAATGTGTTTCAACAAGCATTCCAGGGGATTCCGATACATAGGAACGTTGGAGCTCCACAATGTTAAACAAATTTAGTAGAAAAACATTAAATCTGGATTGTCTTCCATACTTTTTCTTTTCATGAAAGACTTCAGCAAAGTTAATCATGCCACAGATCCTAAGAATCCAGAGACATATTTTCATTCTCCCCCAAAGCAAAACAAAACAAAACAAAAAGAAAACTGGAAACTGGATGTTAGCTTTATTTCCTACAAAAAGGAATCCCTAAAACTATGAAGTGATCACAAAAAAATTTCCTTAGA
Organism: Mustela putorius furo; assembly: GCF_011764305.1. Lineage (NCBI taxonomy): Eukaryota > Metazoa > Chordata > Mammalia > Carnivora > Mustelidae > Mustela > Mustela putorius. The sequence goes on from NW_025421293.1 coordinate 15,641,679, forward strand.
GAAGAAAAACCCAAAATGAACCACAGAGAACCAACAGGTCAGAACTGATGTCTTTCAAACCAGAGACTCAATTAGTTTTGTATCATACACTGCCTGATACCCACATTTCTACATGGAACTACAACCTATAGCACGTTCAAAATTCAATGAACTAGCATATTAAACAGCAGCAGGAAAACTATAATTATGCAAATATTTGTGGTCCAGGGAATAAACAAATAAATTGGTCAAATAAAAGTAATTCTGCATGGGCAGCATAAAAGTGACCTTCATGTTGTTTTGTCCCCTAATTCCATCCAAGCATGTATTACCACCTTACCACCTTCACAACCAAAAGAAAGGAGAATCAGGAATATATGGAATGATACAGGAACATACCCTACAAATACATCACTTATTTTTTAAATTTGACCAATGTGCTGATAATCTCTCTCCTTCACGGGATAAAAATTCAAAAGAGGCTTTGGTAGTACCAGATAAACCGAGTTCCAACCTTCATGCTTATTAAAGTTTGAAATTCGAAGTGAACACATGGGTATTAACCTGGTTACAAGCAGGTGTTACTACGGTAGCTACCTCCTATCCACCTGGGTAAGTGCCCCATTTCCCTCCAAGTAAGACCTTCTGAGCAGGGAGCCCGATGTGGGGCTCAATCCCAGGACCTCAGGATCCTGTCGTGAGCCAAAGGCAGATGCTTAACCAACTGAGCCACCCAGGCACCCCAAGACCACAGAACGGTTTGGTTTTGACTGAAGGTCGTTTTAAGCTGAATTTTTATTTCTTGAAACCTCGAATATTCTGGCAGACTTATGATATTCGACAACTTTTACTTCTAGAAAAGAATGAACAGTGTATAAACCTTCTACCGTACATAGGAAATCTCATCTCTTCTCAGAAAGCAGTCATCAGGTTTATGTTTGGTTTTCTTTTGTTTTCTCCCTGACTAACCACCAAGTACTCGACAGATTTGAAGATCCAATACAGGCTGATAATACTGGCAGCCTACATCCCCTTTAATTTCCTGTCCCCCGCAAAAGTAACTTCATCTTAAAATGTACTGCGAATGCTCTTAATATGAAGATTTAAGTAAGATTATTTTTAACGTATCCCTTCTACCAGTTTCTTTTCTCAACCAAAGGATCACTTAAATAGTTTTTCTAAACTGAGAAAGGGAGGGAAAAGAGAGCATTATCTAATCCTGTTGAAAAATTAAAATTTCCCTTGTTTACCTTATGATTTCCACTATTCCTGATTTCTGACTAACACTGCAGGTTTCTTGCAGCGTCTTTACTGACAATTCTTCTTTGACAGGACTCAAATCAGTTAAGGGTCAGACGCTCAGGATCTCAGGGTCATCAGACGGAGCCCCATGTGGGGCTCAGAGTCTGCATGAAGACTGCTTAAAACTTTCTCTCTCCCTCTGTCCCCACCCCCCTCAAAATCATTAGGTTTCTTTGTTCTGTTCTGTTTTGTTTTGTTTTCAAAAGGTCCTACCCTCAAAAATGGTAAAATGTAATAGGTGATCCAATAAAACTTCTGTTCAAGTGTTAAACGAATTGTACATGATTTGGAGGGTGAGGTAAGCCAATAAAAATACAACTCGAGTGTTACAAAGATGAGCTACACCTGACTGGATTGATGAAAAGGCTTCCCGAGACATTTAGGAGTCCAAATGGTAGTGAGGCAGGACACAGAAGCAAGGTAAAGCATTTCAGAGAAAATCCAGAGGAAGAGAAGGTGTGAAGGTATGGAAATGAGGTCCCATGGTCCAAGCCCAAGACAAAAGCAGTTGGCAGGAAACACAGACCCCTATATGTGGAGGGCAGATGGGGATTGGTGGCAGTCTGCTTGCAGAAATCCTAAAGGAACACAAAAGAACTGAATCAGGAGCCCCTCGTGATGCTTGGCATTTGGACTTTATTTCAAAGGCAACGAGAGGGGCACCTGGGTGGCTCAGTGGGTTAAAGCCTCTGCCTTGGGTGCAGGGCATGATCCCAGGGTCCTGGAATCTAGCCCCACATCAGGCTCTCTGCTCAGCGGGGAGCCTGCCTCTCTCTCTCTCTCTCTCTCTCTCTCTGCCTGCCTCTCTGTCTACATGTGATCTCTGTCAAATAAATGAACAAAATCTTAAAAAAAAAAAAAAAAAAACGAAAGAAAGAAAGAAAAGAAAAGGCATGAAAACTGCCAGTGGACCAAGCAGAGAGAGTTGGATTTGCCTGCCTCGGGCCCGGACGCATAAGGCTGGTGATGGTTATTATACAGTAAATGGGAGTTACCAGCCTGTGGGAAGAAGTGGAAAGGTGTGGATGACCTCTGAAGTGAAGGAAGAGCTGAAAAAGGATGGAGGAGGGAACAAAAAACTAACGTGTATTGGCCTGCCCAACAAATGACCTCCAAGAATCATAAATCCCAGATTCAGTAAAGCCTTTCCCCATGTACCCACACAGACCAACTATGTCTCCCATGGACTCACTTATTCCAAGGGTGCGCCTCCCACCACTGAAGACCTTTTTTGTCTCACCTTTTCAACATCCGTTCGGTTCCCTGAAAGCAGGCATTTTCTATCCACTTCACCAATGACTTGAAAGAGCAGTGACTGATAGAACTCTACAACTGAGGAGGCAAAAGCTTTCTCTGTTTATGGGCTGTAGAAAAGTTCCACACACCAGGCTTGATCCTTACACTACAGCTGAAAGAAGACACCTGTGTTCAAATGAACACCTTTTGTTCATTAAAAAATTACCTGTTTTAATGCAGGTAATTAAAAGGCACCAAGGAGCTATCCTATTTCTAGAATGTCTAAGGGTCTACAAGCAGAGTGGAGCTCTAAAATAGTCTGAGGATGAAACAGCAGCACTGGTCAACTCACCACCACACACTCAAACACGGATGACTCTCCGTAAGGCAGGCCCAGGAGTGCATCCAACTGGATGACTCCACGTACACCAAATTCAGGAACATGCACAACAGCTCCCCAGCAACGGCAGTCAAGAACCGTGGCAGAAGTGACCCTCAAGAGGGTTATCACAGACTCTGGGATCCTGGGGGTGTAAAGTCGCATCGTGTGTTCCCCTTGTGGAGGTTCCTCAAGCTTTTGGCTTATGATCTGTGCACTTCTCTGTATATATGCTGAGGTTCAAAAAGTTGACTTAAAGGGGTGCCTGGGTGGCTCCATGGGCTAAGCATCCAACTCCTGACTCTGGCTCAGGTCATGATCTCAGGGTCCTGGGATGGAGCCCTCAGTCTGGCTCCTGGCTCAGTGCAGAGTGTACTTGACATTTCTCTCTCTGTCTCTCTCTGCCCTCCCCTGCCCCCACAGAGACTCTCTCAAGGAAACAAGCATATTTAAGATAATAAATAGGCCTTAAAAACAAACAAACAAAAAACCCCTTCCCTTAAAAAGAAGAAGAGAACTTCCCCATGGGGAGGAAGACAACACAACCAAAGGGGCCCAGGGGACAGAGCCATAGAGAAACTGAGAGCCAAAGAATACAGCATGTTTCAGTTCAGACTACAGAGGAGACATCCAGGGATCCACTATTACCTGAAGTTCTAACGAACTGAGTTAGTGTTGACAACTTCCTCACCCAGCTGCCATTCACCAAAATAGTTTTGTTTTTGGTTTTGGTTTTGGATTTTTTGGTCATAAAGAGAGAGAAAAAGCACACAAGCAGGCAGAGAGGCAGGCAGAGGTGGAGAGAGAGGCAGGCTCCCCGCCGAGCCAGGAGCCCGATGGGGCACTCCATCCCAGGACCCCAGGATCATGACCTGAGCCGAAAGCAGTGGCTTAACCCACTGTGCCACCCAGGCGTCCCTACCAAAATTGTTTTTATTCATCTTGGAATTTCTTCAGCATTGACTGAAGCACAGGATGAACCTATTTCACTGAAACCTCCAGTCCCAGCAACTGACAGCATATACTGACAAGTTAGCTGGCCTGGCCTCAGAAAATGGCAGGCAACTAAGGAAAAGCAGACTAGCCTCTACACAAAGGTCTCAACTTTACATTATCCCCAACCCAATGAGCTAAATGGCAAAGCCTACAGTAATAACCTACAGAATTAACTATCCCTTGCCACAAGAGAGAGGAGATTGTGTGCTGCCCAAAAAGACAAATGTGTACCTTAACGCTGTCTAGAAAGACACCCATCACCCCACTGCAGTGATCATCAGAAAACAAACAAACACAAACTGACAGTTCAGCTTTCCAAAAAATTACACTTTCTTTATCCAACCCCAACGTTTTTCTTAAAACACAAGAAAGGAACACACATTTGCCACTCAAAACAGGAAAAGCACAACAACCAGCATAACTGTACCTCCACCACCAAATCGCTCAGGAGAAGAAAATGTAATTCAGGACAGGCAAATTAAAACCACTCTACACATGGTCAAAAGAAAACGTCTAAACTCCTCCAATCCACAGAAAAATCCCTGCTTCCTCTCTTTTTGAGCCCATCCATACCAATAACCCAATGGACACAAGTGTCAAACCAATCCAGCCCGTTAGAAATGAGACAAAAACTTGGACAAATGTACTCCCTCAAGTCATGCTGTGAATAGGACCCCTTTGCACTGAACAAGAAATACACACAACCAAAACCACACATCAACCACCTGCAAATACAATAAAGCCATCCTCAACAAGTTGGAAAGAGGACCTCAAGGTGAGCCCTCCACCCTCTCCCACACCTTAAGCAACAAAAGTCCACCCACCAAAGCTAACCCAGATCCTCAGGTACCTGGTGGAGGTGCCTATCCCTCACATGGCAGAGGCTGCCTATCAAGGCTTCAGCACAGCTTCTGAAGGTGCAGATGCTCTAACCCCAAAAGCTTTTCTCTGCAGCAGGTTCCCTGGTCTTTCTGGCCTTCTGAGGAGTGAGGAGTGGGGGAAAGGGGAGGGAAGAGACAGGGATCCAGTTAAATAGGAGAAACAGCAAAACGCAGGCACTGGTGAGCCCTCACAATTTCCCAGGCATCCAGTGCTGCAAACTTGGCTCGGAGACCACCCACCCACCCTTTTCAGGGACAGAAGCAGGGACCGGGGAGTGCTCCGGGCGTCCCCAAGGGCACACCGCAACCTCAGGCCCCAGACCATGCTACCTTGAACAGGCTTCGGAGATGGCAGCGGCCCAAGAGAGGCCGTGGTGGGCGCGGGGAGCGGGCTGACTTGTGGACTGCAGCGTGGGGCTGGGGGCGGGGGCAGCAGAGGAGACTCTGGCTGGATCTGGACGGGGCACGCAGAGGCAGCCAGAGGCCAGTGGCCGGGAGTGGGCCGGCTCCTTCACTCCCCGCTCCCAAGCTGGCCCCCTCCGTCCCTCCTCACCTGGGTAAATCTCCCTTTGCCTGGGAGGAATGGCCTTGGCGGTGGCGGCGGCGGAGGGCCGCTGAGGAGCCGGCGCCAGGGCTGCTGCACCAGAGCCGCCAGCCCCTCAGGGGAGCGACCGCGCCCGCTGACACCACAGCCTCCCCCAGCCCCCAGGATCTCCATTTTAGCAACGCGCGCCTCCCTAGGCCCTGAGTAGCCAGGGAGACTGGTCGTCGCCAGCCCCCTCTCGCCCCCAGCCCTCCCTCCCCTTCCACCCTCTCAGCTCAGAGCAGGTACCTGGTCGGGCTCTCCTTATCGCGCAAGGACAAGTGTGGGCTCTACCCCCGCCCGCTCGCACCAAAGCCCAAAGTGGCGCCACTGGAAGGAGAAATGCCATCCAGGAATTCCTCCCAAACCTGCCCCTCCCTTCTCGGCGCCAGTCCTCAACCCTACCTCTGCCCTTCCTCAGTTGCTGGCCCTCGCTTGAGCTGCCGCTGCTGAAGTTTGCGTGGCCCCCCCCGCCGCCGCTTCGCCGCCGCCGCCATCTGTGTTGCTGCCATCTGCGCCGCAGCCGCCGCTTGAGTCGCCAACACCGCTTGTGCAGCCGACGCAGTCTGCACCGAGGCCGCTGTCTGCTCCACCGCTGCTACCGCCGCCGACGCCGCCGCTGCGGCTGCTGGAGCTGAAAACGCCCAAGCGGTTGCCGCTTGTGTAGCCCAGCTGTCTGCGCCAATGCCGCTCGCACCGCCCACTCCGTCATCTGTGCCGCCGCCAACACCGCCTGCGCCGCCGCCACCGCCCTTTGTGCCGCCGCCGCGGAAGCCACCTCCATCTGCTCCGCCACCACATGCGCTGCCAACCCCGCTGTCCGCACCACCACGGCTACCGCCGCCAACACCGCTTATGCTGCCGCCGCCGTCGCCTCTTGAGCCCTCGACGCCTAAGCCGTTGCCACTTGTGTAGCGGACGCTGTCTGCGCCCACGCCGCTTGCACCTGCGCCGCTTCCGCCGCCGACACCGCCTGCGCCGCCGCCGATGCCGCCTGTGCCGCGGAAGCCACCGCCCTCTGCTCCGCCCCGCTTGCACCGTCGACCCCGCTGTCTGCACCGCCGCTGCTACCGCCGCCGCCACCGACTCTGTCGCCGCCGCCGAAGCCGCCGCCTTGTGCACCGCCGCCGCTGTCTGCCCCGAGGCCGCCTGAACCGCCGACGCAATCGTCTGCGCTGCCGCTGCTGCCGCCGCCGCCAATGCCGCCGCCACCAAGCCACCGCCGTTGGCACCGCCGCCAACGCCGCTGTCTGCACCGCCGCTGTTACCGACTCTGCCGCCGCCGCCGCTACCGTCTGCGGCGCCACCGCCGACGCTTCGCCGCCGCCGTCTGCACCGCCGCCGCCACTTGAACCCCGACGCCGCTTGTACAGCCCAGGCCGCTTGCGCCGCCGACGCCAACGCCGTCCCCGCCCGTTTGGCGACGCCGCCGCCTCTTCTCCGGCCAACGCCCTCTGCACCGCCTCAGACGCCGCTTAGGCCGCCGATGCCCCAGCTGCGGCATCGCCGCTATGGGGGCTGACGCCGCTGGCGGCGCAGATGGTGGCGGCGGCGGAAGCGGCAGCGTCAGAGGCGAAGGCGGCCTCGGCGGCGGAAGCAGTGACGCCGCAGACAGTGGCTTCGAGGTCGCCAAGGGGCGTAGCTGCACAAGCGGCTTCGGCTCCGAAGGCCTCCTGGGCTCAAGCGGTGGCCGCAGCGGCATAAGCGTTGGCGTCGGCGGGGATAGCAGTGGCAGCGGCAGCGGCTTCAGCGGCGGCACAAGCGGCGTCGGTGGCGGCGCAGACGATTTCAGCGGCGGAACCAGCAACGGCTCCGACGACGGCGTCAACGGTGCAAGCGGCCTCGGCGCACAATGGCGACGGGGCAGACGGCAGCGGCTTCAGCGGCGGCGGTAGCAGCGACGGTGCAGACAGCGGCTTCGGCGGCGTAAGCGGCGGTGCAGACGGTGGTGGCTTCGACGGAACAAGCGGCATCGGCGGCGGCGCAGGCAGTGTTGGCGGCCGAAGGGGCGGCGACACAGACGACGGTGTTAGCGGTGCAAGCAGCACTGGCGCAGACAGCTGGGCTGCACCAGCGGCGACCGCTTGGGCGTCCAAGGCTCAAGCGGCGGCGACGGCGGCGGCGGTAGCAGCGGTGGAGCACATAGCGGCGTCGGCGCAGACTGCGTCGGCTGCACAAGCGGTGTTGGCGACTCTAGCGGCAGCTGCGGCGCAGATGGCAGCAACGCAGATGGAAGCGGCGGAGCGGCGGCGGGGGCTGTGCAAGTGGCGGCAGCGGGAGCTCGAGGGCCAGCAACTGAGGAAGGGCAGAGGTAGGGCTGAGGACTGGCGCCGAGAAGGGGGGGGGGCCGGGTTTGGGAGGACTTCGTGGAGGGCATTTTCCTTCCAGTGGCGCCACTTTGGGCTTTGGGAGGGGGGCGTGCGGAGGTAGAGCCCACCCTCGTCCTTGTGCGATAAGGAGAGCCCGACCAGGTACCTGCTCTGAGCTGAGAGGGTGGAAGGGGAGGGAGGGCTGGGGGCTAGAGGGACCTGGCGAAGACAAGTTTCCGTGGCTATCCAGGGCGGAGGGAGGCCCGCGCCGCTAAATGGAGATCCTGGGGCTGGAGGAGGCTGTGGCAGCAGTGGGCGCCATCGCTCCTGCTGGAGGCTGGCGGCTCTGAGTGCAGCAGCCCTGGCAGCTCCTCCTCAGTGGCCCTGGGCCGCTGCCACTGCCATGGCCATTCCTCCCAGGCAAAGGGAGATTTACCCAGGTAGGGAGGAAGGGAGGGAACCAGCCTGGGAGAGCAGAGGGAAGGAGCTGGTCCATTCCCCGCCACAGGCCTCTGGCTGCCTCTACATGCTCCCTCCAGATCCAGCCAGTGTCTCCCCTGCCCCCCCCCCCCCCCCCAATCCGACGCTGCAGTCCACAAGTCCGCTGCTCCCTATGCCTGCCTTGGCCTCTCTCAGGCCGCTGCCATCTCCGCTGCCTGTGGGAGGCAGCATGGTCTGGGCCCAGAGGTTGTGAGGTGCGCATGGGGGCGCCCCGTGCACTCCTGGTCCCTGTTTCAGTCCCTGGAATGGGTGGGTGGGTGGTCGGTCTCTGAACCAAGTTTGAAGGACTGGATGCCTGGGAAATTGCGAGGGCTCACCAGTGCCTGTGTTTTGCAGTTTCTCCTCCTTTTTAACGGGATCCCTGTCTCTTCCCTCCCATTTCCCCCACTCCTCACTCCTCAGAAGGCCATAAAGACCAGGGAAGCTGCTGCAGAGAAAGGCTTTTGGGGTTATAGCTTCTGCACCTTCAGAAGATGAGCTGAAGCCTTGATAGGCAGCATCTTCCATGTGAGGGAAGGCATCTCCACCAGGTACTTGAAGATCTGGGTTACCTTTGGTGGAAGGACTTTTGTTGCTTAAGGTGTGGGAGAGGGTGGAGGGCTCTCCTTGAGGTCCTCTTTCCAACTTGTTGAGGATGGCTTTTTTGCATTTTCGGGTGGTTGATGTGTGGTTTTGGTTGTGTGTATTTCCTGTTGGGTGCAAAGCAGACACATGTCCAATGAAGACATATAAATGGCCATCAGACACATGAAAAAATGTTCATCATCACTCCCCTCAGGGAGATTCCAATTAAAACCACATTGAGATATCACCTTACACCAGTTAGAATGGCCAAAATTAGCAAGACAGGAAACAACATGTGTTGGAGGAGATGTGGAGAAAGGGGAACCCTCTTCCACTGTTGGTGGGAATGCAAGTTGGTGCAGCCTCTTTGCAGAACAGTGTGGATATTCCTCAAGACATTAAAAATAGAACTTCCCTATGACCCGGCCATAGCACTCCTGGGTATTTACCCTAAAGGTACAGATGGAGTGAAAAGAAGGGCCATCTGTACCCCAATGTTTATAGCAGCAATGACCACGGTCGCCAAATTGTGAAAAGAACCAAGATGCCCTTCAACGGGCGAATGGATAAGGAAGATGTGGTCCATATGCACTATGGAGTATTATGCCTCCATCAGAAAGGACGAATACCCAACTTTTGTAGCAACATGGAAGGGACTGGAAGAGATTATGCTGAGTGAAATAAGTCAAGCAGAGAGAGTCAATTATCATATGGTTTCACTTATTTGTGGAGCATAACAAATAGCATGCAGGACATGGAGAGATAGAGAGGAGAAGGGAGTTGGGGGAAATTGGAAGGGAGTTGAACCATGAGAGCCTATAGACTTTGAAAAACAATCTGAGGGGTTTGAAGGGGCGGAGAGGGTGGGAGGGTGGGAGGTTGGGGGAACCAGGTGGTGGGTTTTAGAGAGCGCTGGATTGCATGGAGCACTGGGTGTGGTGGAAAAATCATGAATATTGTTACGCTGAAAATAAATAAGAAATAAATTTAAAAAAACATTATTCCATTGTGTATACATGTATATATATACATATGTGCTTATGTATGCATATACTTGTGTATATATGTAGTTTTCCAGTTTGTGGCATTGTGAATAGAGCTAAGAACATCTGTGCAATAAATTTGCATAGTTTCATATGGAAAGAAAAAACAAAAAAAGAAAAGGTTGACTTTCAGATATAGAATTTAAGAGAGTGTAACCTTGGGAAAGTAATTTATAACCCTATCTATTATATAGTAACTACGTAGGTACACAAGAAAATATACACATTTTATCTCAATAAAATGCATTTTATAACGTTTATGTAGAAATATGTAACATTTGATGTAAAAATATTAAAGTATTAAATAGAGCTGATATTATTCGCAGTTTACAAATAAGAACATAATGATTGATTTGTCTGCAGTCTGACAGTGTTTAGGTGCAACGATTAAAAACCAAGCTAAATCTTTTGTCTCGATATCCGTTTTACATCACATGTCTATTATGCGTAGGCAGAAAGCATGACACAATTTGAATCCCCATTTTTCTATGTACTTAATAATCTTTCTTGATTTGAGTGCATTGGGGAGCTCAAGTCAAATGCAAGCCTACATTTGTGAAAATTTCACATTTCATCTGTGAAATGAAAAACAACATTTGTGGTAAGAAAGCCAATAGAATTTTGTTGCATTCTTGATGCACACTCCATGGAGTAGCAGCTAAAAGACAATCATTGCATAATTAGAAAATAACATCAAAATTAAACAGCAGTAAATAAGTAAATAGACATATGCTTTCCACTACCCAGTTTAATAATTAAAATACAGTCAGATGAAGTGTGCAAATATGTGTATGTAGGGGGGAAACAGAGTGAAATGTAGTCTCAGGAGATCTGGCCTTGATGTTTAGGCTACCTTTCAAAACCCAGGGTGAGGATCTACTTTCTATAGTTACCACATTATATAATTTAAACCTTAATTTTCTCAAGAAATTGCACAATACTCCAGCAAAAGGGAATTATAGCTATCTATACACTAGGAAAACAAAAAACAAAATACATTCAATAAAAGCCATTTCCCAAGAACTCCAGATATAGGTTGAATGGATAAAGATGTGGACAAAAACTGTCATTCTTCTGTATCCATATGTTAAAGAACTGAAGAAAAACCATGTTTAAAGAATACACTGGGGTGCCTGGGTGGCTTAGTGGGTTAAAGCCTCTGCCTTTGGCTCAGGTCATCATGATCCCAGGGTCCTGGGATCTAGCCCAGCACTGGGCTCTCTGCTCAGCAGGGAACCTGCTTCCTCCTCTCTCTCTTTCTGCCTGCCTCTCTGCCTACTTGTAATCTCTGTCTGTCAAATAAATAAATAAACTCTTAAAAAAAAGAATACACAGGAAGTACAAGAATGGTGCCACACCAAATCAAGAATATAATAAAAATAAAATTAGAATGAAATGAAAGTTGCATTATAACTGAAACAAAATATTCTCCAGATGAGCTCAGTGGTAGTAATAGATGAAATAATCAGGGAATATAAATAGAGATCAATTGAGATTATCCAGTCTGAAAAACCAAAAGACCTATAAATGTAGTATACATGTTGAAGAACTAAAGTCACTCAATGTATGGTCTCTAACTCCATGCAATAAAATAAAAGTGGTTTACAAAAGGAAACAGAAAATTCACAAGTATGTGGAAAATAAATAACACACTCCTAAATAAGACATGAGTCAAAAAAGAAATCACGGTAGAAGTTAGAAAATACCTTGAGATGAATGAAAGCCAAAAATCGGTCACTTGCTCATCTCTTGAAAGTGAAAATATAAAATACAAAGTCTTATGGGATACAGTTAAGTTTTTTTTTTTTTTTGAGGGAAACTTAGGATTGTAAACATATATTTAAAAAGGAAGAAAGTGTTACTTTCATAACCTATCATCTTAAGAAATGACAAAATGAAAAACAAATTAGGGGCTTAGAGGTGGCTCAGTTGGTTAGGTGACCAATTCTTGGTTTTGGCTCAGGTCATGATCTCGGGGTTGTGGGGTCGAGCCCCGTGTTGGGCTCTGTACTCCCTGAGGACTTTTGTCCCTCTGCTCTTCCCTTCTCACTCACTCTTTCAGTCTCTCAAATAAAGAAATAAAAATAAAAACATGATAAAGGAAGAATGAGTTAAAAGGCAAGCAAAAGGAAAGAAATTTTGAAAGATGAGATCAGATATAAATGAAATAAGACACAACAGAGAAAATCAATATATACAAAAGCTAATTCTTTTTTTTTTTTTATTTCACAGGCAGAGATCACAAGTAGGCAGAGAGAGAGGAAGGCAGAGAGAGAGGAGGAAGCAGGCTCTCCCAAGAAGTGGAGAGCCCGATGCGGGGCTCGATCCCAGGACCCTGGGATCATGACCTGAGCTGAAGGCAGAGGCTTTAACCCACTGAGCCACCCAGGCGCCCAAGCTAATTCTTAAAAAAAAAAAAAAAAAAGATTTTATTTTATTATTTGTTTGACAGAGACAGATCACAAGTAGGCAGGAGGCAGGCAGAGAGAGAGGAAGGGAAACAGGCTCCCTGCTGAGCAGAGAGTCTAATCAGGGGCTTGATCCCAGGACCCTGAGATCATGACCTGAGCCAAAGGCAGAGGCTATAACCCACTGAGCTACCCAGGTGCCCCAAAAGCTAATTCTTTAAAGAGATGAGCAATTGACAATTTTTTGGCTATTCTTACCAAAAATAAGATAAAAATACCAAATTTTGAAAAAATCTGGAATGAAAGAGAGGCATTCCTATTAGCCTTATAGAAATAAAAAGAATTAAATTGCAATACGAGGAACAATTGCATGCTAATAAATTAGAAAACTAAAGAAATTTGGCAGGTTCCTAGAAAGACTCAAATTCCTTAATCTTAACCCCAAAGTAGACAATCTGAATGGAACTTAAACAAGTAAAATAATCGAACAGGTAATCCAAAAACTTTCCATAAAGAAAAATCTGGGACCATATGGCACATTGGTGAATTCTGTGAAAACATTTAAGGAAGATTCAAAAATCATTCAAAAAGAAGAAGTGGAGAGAACACTTCGCATTCATTCTGTGAGAGTCCGTATTAGCCAGATTCCAAAACCAGGTAAAGATAACACAAGAAAATGAAATTATAGACCAATATCTCTTAGAACTGTAGACACAAAAGTCTTCAATACTAATGGTTGTAAACTGAATTCAGCAACTCATAAAATGCTATGGCCAAAGAGGATTTATCTCAGATATGCAAAATTTGCTCAAAATGTGATATTTAGGGGCACCTGGGTTGCCCAGTCATTGGGCATCTGCCTTCAGCTCAGGTCATGATCCCAGGGTCTTGGGATTAAGCCCTGCATAAGGCTCCCAGCTCTGCAGAGGGCCTGTTTTTCCCTCTCCAACTTCCCCTGCTTGTGTTCCCTCACTCATTGTCTCTCTCTCTCTCTCTCTCTCTTTCTTTTAAATAAATAAATAAATAAAATTATATTTCATCACTGTAATTAATATACCATATTAAATTAATAAAGGGTAAACCACATGATTACCTCCATAAATATAGAAGAAAAAAGTGGTTAAATGTCAACACCATTTGGTGATAATACTCTGTCAACTGAATAAAAGAGAATTTTCTTAACGTAATAAAAAGCTGTATATGAAAACCCACACTTACATATTTAATAGTAAAACGCTAGATGGTTCCTTCCTAAGATCAGGAACAAGGGAAAAAGCCTGCAATTGCCACTTTTATTCAACATTTTATTGGAAATTCTGTCTTGGGTATTTAGCAAGAAAACGGAATAATAGGAGTATGAATAAGAGTGGAAGAAGTGAAAATGTCTTTTTTTTTCATAAGATACTATAGAAAAAAATTCTTCTGTAGAATTCTGTAGAACAAAATTAATCCGCAAAATTGCCATTAGACCTCAGTATGTCCAGCATAGTTCCACGATGCAGGATCAGGACTCAAGACAAGTTGTAGTCTTATTCACCAAAATTGAGCAGGGCAAAAATGAAATTAAGAGATTAAGAACAATCCCAGTTACAAAAAACATCAAACCTTAAATGATTTAGGAATAAATTTGACATAATCACAAAAGTCATACATACTCAGGCAAACTCATACTTAAAAGACCCATGATCACAAAACTCAGGCACTGAAAATGCAGCCCCGTAAGGGACACACGAGGGGTCCAGTGCCCATCACTGCTTGTGGGGCTCCCAGCCTCCACCTCGCCGGACCCCAGGATCACCAGAAGTCCCCCGCGCCCCAAGCTAGCACACCCACCCAGGCAGGCGCACCGACAGCTTGGCACATGCCACAGCACACCAGGCCGTGCCATGCCACGCCACTGCATGCCTCAGTGCAGTGCCTGGCCCTGCCCCTCATCAGTCACTTGGAGAAGGCGGTGCAGGTTGGAGGGAGACTGGCAGGGAGACTGGCAGCTGCAGTGGTGCAAGCGGAGGTGGCCTGGGAGCTTGAGTCCCAGGGGCTGAGGTCCAGCTGAGGTTGGGCCATTGAAGGGCTCGGGGAAGGGAGGGGGACTGCGTTTTTCCTCCCAGCAGTTCCACTTCCCGCTTGGGGGGGGGGGGGGGGGGGGGGGGTACAGCATATCACTGACCAGGTACCTGCTCAGAGCTCAGTGGGTGGAAGGGAGGGAGGGCTGGGGGCTTGCTGTGGGCCAGGGACAGGGAGAGGCTGTGGTGGGGAAATACACACAAAATAGACACAACCAAAACCACACATCAACCACCCCCAAAAGCAAAAAAGCCATCATCAACAAGTTGGAAAGAGGGCCTCAAGGATAGCGCTCCACCCTCTCCCACACCTTAAGCAACGAAAGTCCTTCTGCCAAAGCTAACCCAGATCTTCAAGTATCTGGTGGAGGTGGCTTCCCTCACATTGCAGATACTGCCTTTTAAGGCTTCAGCGCAGCTTCTGAAGGTGGAGATGCTCCAATCCCAAAAGCCTTTGTCTGTGGCAGTTTTGCTGATCCTTTTGGCTTTAGGAAGAGTTAGGAGTGGGGACCTGGAGCAGGAGAAAAGTGGGGGAGAAACAGCAAAAAACAGGTGCTGGTGAGCCATAGCAATTTCCTAGGATTCCTGGGCTGGAACCATGGCTTGGCCCACCACCCACCCACTCTTTCTAGGGACCGAAACAGGGATTGGGGAGTGGACAGGATGCCCCCACTGGCACCCCGCAACAGCTGGGCCTGGACCATGCTACCTTGCACAGCTGGGGTCATGGTCCTGGGGTCCTGGGATCCATCCCTGCATTGGGCTCTCTGCTTAGCAGGGAGCCAGCTTCCTTCTCTCTCTCTGCCTGCCTCTCTGCCTATTTGTGATCTCTGTCTGTCAGATAAATAAAATCTTTTTAAAAAAGAAAAGAAAAGAAAAAGCACTTAATGGGAGCTGAATAGATTTTCTTTCGCTCTCCGAAACAGGGAGTTCCATCAAATGGCATGAAAGTTTAGAAATGTTATGTAAAGCAGTGTGATTGTGATTAATTTATGTGACCTGTTTTTTTTTTTTTTCATGTAGAATCCTGCTGAGGCCAAACCGCTTTATTGTGGTACTGCTTTGAGTGTTCCCTTAGATGATGTTCAAGTAAATGGCTAGGAAACGCCTAAGAACTTGAGAAATTTACCAGTGAAGACCAAAACCAAATTCAAGTTTATACTGATGTATTGCAGGGAATAATTATCTTCTAATGAAATGCATTTCAGTTTCTACATGTTTCTTACAAAAAAATCTGATTTACCAAATTTTGAAAGCACATGAGAGGTTTTGATTTTAAAAGCCATAGAAATGTTCGAAGTTTGTTCCAGAGTTACAGATGTTGAGAGTGACATTCCGATTTTTAATGAATCTAGGAGATTACTGAAGTCAGACTGTTTTAGGAAAGGGTACTTCTCTCTTCTCTTTAAGGGTTTTTGTGTAATTTTTTGAGGTCTCTGCTTGAGTGGGATTTGAACACAGATTTCCAAGATCAGAGGACTTAACACTCTGAAAAGTGGCACCAACTTTCTGTGGCCTTTTTGTTTCATCTTTTTTTAAATTAATTTCTTTATTTTCAGCATAACAGTATTCATTATTTTTTCACCTGCCGGTTATTGTCAGTGTTTAGGCTTTGGAGAAACATTCTTGAAGCCATCTTTAATTGGAAAGCAGACCCCATTTGGGCTAGAAATGGGATTCCTGTGGGAAGGGGACTTTCAACAGGTCTTCATCCAGGTGTCATGAGGTATAGAAACAGTTGGTTAATTTCCCTGCCATCCTAGTTACTGCTCTGTGATCTTCCTGGGTCTTTTTCTTGTAATTCTTTTTTGGTACTGCAAAGATTTCATGATTTCTGTCTTGCATATTGGTATTGATGACAGTAGAAAACTTGTTGGGTTTGAATGCTGAGGAGGAGGTAAGAATTTGGGATTTTAGAACAACCTTTAAATATCTTCAAGGGATGCACCTGGGTGGCTCAGTGGGTTAAGCCACTGCCTTCGGCTCAGGTCACAATCTCAGGGTCCTGGGATCGAGTCCCACATGGGGCTCTCTGCTCAGCAGGGGGCCTGCTTCCCTTCCTCTCTCTCTGCCTGCCTCTATGCCTACTTGTGAGCTCTCTCTGTGTCAAATTAATAAATAAATAATCTTTAAAAAAATCTTAAAAGGGATTCGTTAACCTGTTGGCTCATGTAGAAGTTAGGTTTTATAGCTCTGAGCTTATTTCATATTCATATTATGACATCAGCCTCTCCGGTGGTCTAACCCGTGGTCATTTTGGAGTTTGTTCATCATTTTGGTGTTTATTGCCATAATCGACCAAGTCTAGGAAGGAAGTCAGAGTTTGATGAGTGGTAGGTCCAGTAGGACACAGAACTGTATTTACCCTTTGAGGATAGAACAGGTGTCACTTAATTAGGTGAGGAGAATAATAACTTCGCCAAAGAGCATTTATGAAATTCCTAGGAGGGGAAAGGTACTGGTCAAGATATTGGTGAGGGGTGGGGAAGGAGTTGATTAGAAAGGCACTAGGATGAGCAGAATCAAGTTTTACAGCCTCGGAGACAGGTATAAATAAGGTGCTGTGTGGGGGATTAGAGCAGTCTGGCTAGGGGAGTCAATTCGAATGCCTCCTTTTCCTTCCCACTTCTTCTGAAAAAAGGAATCGATTTCTACAAGATCCCCTGCCAACTTTTCATTGTTATTGCCAGGTGTACTTTATGTGTTGCATACTCCAGGTGGATTCATGGAAGGGATTCATAAGGTCTGCTCTGGAGCAGAATGGGAAGGAGGTCAGATGCGCCAGAGGAACATGTGAAGGGAAGCAGGAGGAAATACTGAACAGGATCCTCGGAGGTTCAGGGAGCAACAGAGATGTATATTGGGTGTGTCAGTCATGTGGAGGGTCTCTTTGGGTCTTGGATACACTCCTTTTTTTTCTAACTGTGTCATCGCAGTCTGCCCCTGGCTGGTGATTATTGTGTAGTTTCATGGAGGTATGATTTCCATCTTGTCGAAGTCACTCATGCTAAGTGCACGATTCATTGAATTTCAGTTGTTTTAAAGACTTGTGCAAGCATCACCACAAACCAGTTTGGGAAGATTTCCATCCTATCCTGTGGTTGTCTCCTGTTTGTTCTGTGATACAACTTAAGAGCCTGGAGGGGTCACGTGCTCCTGGCCAGGAAGGTTGCCTCCTCACCATGCTGAGAGAACTCTACCCTAAGCCTTTCAACATAGGAAATAAAGGGGTGTATATTGAAGGTGGCTGTGGTGGGGGGAGGAAAATCTGTCCTTTTCCTCTGTGATAAGAGGAGACGGATAAAGTAGGGTTTGCCAGTGTCATGAAGGATGATGCCATCGGCTTTTAGGATGAGCTACCCCTGCAAATGAACAACTTTATTTAACCCTTTTGTGAAGTGGACATTCTTGAGTGTTGAGCAGAGTAACTTCTTAGACTCGGTTTTAGATTCGATGTACTTTGCTTCAGTCTTGCTGCTTCTCTGAATCCAATCATGTCTTTTTTGGAAGTAGAGATGGCCAAGCTTCTGCTGCAGCAGGAGATGATTAGTGCCTCTTTGATCATAGTGCCGCATTTGAACCCTCAGCTGCCACTTATGTGATACTCACTAGAAAGTTGGTAAAATTTGGTGTTGGGTAATTCCCATGGATTTAGAACTTTTATATTTTTCAGTGCCCAATTTTATTTGGATACTAGGGTCAACTCGAGTTTATTTGCACACCATCTCCTTGAGAAGTTTGTAGAGCTTTTGCAGGGAGAAGTGAGGAATTTACTTTAGATGTGTCATAAAATTATGTCTTAAAAGGAAAAAAAGTTGGTACTCAGGATATTGAATGAAAAGTTGGTACACTGTTTTGTTTGTAAAACATTTCCTTTCTTCTGGAGCTCCCTCATTTTTTGAAGTTGTAAGTTTTGGACATTTCTCTCCTCAAATTCAGGTAGCCTAACAACTCAATAGCCCTTGGATAGTCATGAAGTACTTTAGAAGTTTTCGAGGTAAACATTCATCCTTAGCGAGACATGAAAGTTCGAATCTTGCCTCAAAAGTGCATCTCCCTGAGGTAATGAGATTCAGATTGAAAAAAAAAAAAAAAACTCCCAGAAAACAGGGCTGGGGTGTAGCTAACCTGGAGTAGAGCAGGGCTTCTTCCCTGTGGTTTGGGGTCATCCACCACAGTGGTTTTGCTCCTTAGGGCACATGGGTTTTACTGTAGTGTTTGTCTTTAATAAACCTTCTCCATGAAATACATGGAAAAACTACATGTCTTCTGAGCCATCTAATTTACCCAACCTTTTGGCTTCTAAGATCGCCCTTATCCCAAAACGGTGATAATTTTGTTTGTATTTGCTATTACATTGGACTTAGTGATTTATTGATACTGACTTGATCTTCTGTCTACTTGGTAACCTTCCAGTAAATTACCTGGGTAGTTGTTCTTATTTGACAGGTTTTTCTGGAGCATACCACGAAATGGGCTCTGGTGTCTAGTGGTGGAAAAACAGACAATGTCCTTGTTCTCATTGCGTTTGGAATACTGTGGAGAAGATGAGAAATTCAGCAAGTAAACAGAAAAGTGAAATAATTGTGGCCAGTGGCAAGTGTTTTGAGAAATCAGAGCAGAATGTGAAACTACACAGTGATGAGAAACTCGTTCTAGACAGTAGTTAAGGTACACCTTTGCCTTTTGGGGCAGCGTGCATGCTCCTTTCTTTTGGGGGCAAGGGGTAGTTTACTTCTGTAGGTTATTTCTGAAGACTCTGCCATTTAGCTCCTGGGGTTGGGGAGAATTAAAGGTGGAACCTTCGTGGACAGGCTAGTCAACCTTTCCTTAGTTTGCCTGCCACATCCTGAGACCAGGCCAGCTAACTTGTCAGTGTATCCTGTCAGTTACTGGGATGGGAGGTTGGAGTGCATTCCTCATGTGGCATAGGTTTCTCCTGTGCTTCTGTCAATGCTGAAGAAATTCCAAGATTATTACAAGCTCTTTTGGTAAACGGCAGCTACTTGAGGAAGTTGTCAGCACTAACTCAGTTGAGTAGAACTTCAGGTAATAGTGGATCCCTAAATATCGCCCTCAACCCGCAAGGACGACAAGAAGCCCCAGTTCAGATGTATCTCTCTCTCTCTTTATTTCTGCAAGTCTATACACTTATATACGCTTACCTGACCAGTCAGCGAGCAGGGTACAGGAGGGAGCGAATCAGGCTGCACACCTAAACGAACAACTTTGCTAGCAACCAATGCTGTTTACTTCCTCTTTGGGCATTCTGCTTAGTCTCATGAGGCAATCCTAACCTGGCAACTAGCCAGGCGCCATCTTTTAATGGCGGAGGCCGCCCTGGCCAGGGGCCTGCCTCCGACATCTCTCCCCTTTTTTCTATTATGGCAGGGATTGTGCCTGTCTTAGGTTGTCAGTGGCGCGGAATATCCTTACCCATCATCAGACGGCAGATATCAATGATCTGCGTCCTGTCTTAGGTTGGTATATTTCCCCCACCAATCTTACCCGTCGTTGACTACCGATCCAGCATACTTAGCCACACTTGGTGGGATGTTCCAGCCTCGATGGCTAACAAGTTCTGCACCATGGCTTGCCATTGCCTATGTTGCTGTCGCCTCCAAATTTGCAGTTTCCTTACTAGCAGAATCAAGCCCACTATGAGGATTATCATCAGACAAATTACGCTAGCCGCTTGTTTCATAAAGGTTAACACATCTTGCAATGTTTTGATTATCTCTGGGAGGGTTGCCAGCTCATCTCTGGTGTTCTTTATCCTTGTTATGCCTAGTAGCAGGTGCTGAGTGTAGTTTTGGAATTCTGCGGACTAATTCCCCCGCAAGTATTGGGAGAGCTGTCAGGAGACATTCTGTAAGTCACTCATATTAGTATAGGCTATGGGAGTTACACAAATTGCCGGGAAGGGTGCTATACATCCCAGTCCCAATAGGGCCCCCAATATGTCCACTTGTTCTTGAACCAAATCCACTCTCTGGTTGACTATCGGGATTCCTGCTTGCAGATGTGCATTGATCTGAGACTGTTTGAAGGACAGCCGCCGTTCCTCTGCAGGGGTGTTCACAACTTCTGCAGTGGGTATAGTTGTAGCAAGTGAGACTGCTGCTGCCATGGCAGCTGCTGTAGATATAGCCAGTGCTGTCACAACGGCGGCTGTGATACCAAAATCTCTCTTCTTTCTGGATAGCACCACCGGTAACTTGTCCTCTGGAATGGAAACTGGGATAGGAACATGGGTAGGGATACGTATAATCACAGCCAGCTTGAAGGCCGTTACATTCCAGCACTGGGAAAGATAGCAATTCTTAGTGCAATTAACGTATCATTCAGCTCGCTAGCATTTGTTACGAGGAAAAGGAATGGTTGCGAGACGCATATTGGAGTGGGCTGATAAGTAATATTATTGGGACAAGACACATTAACTGTTGCCTCAAAGGTACTAGAGTCATTTTGTTTATAAAACAGTTGAGGAATTTGCCATTTAACATGGACACTGCTGAGATATCAGTACATGCTCCTAGCAAGTTACAGACCTGCCATGCATCAAAGGGAGAGGAGGGAATATGAGAGAAGAGATAGTCACTGGTAAAGGATATGGCCATGCTTTAACCACTGCCCACAGCTTTCTGGCTTGAGTCAGCCACAGGAGGTGTAGCATCCCCAGAGTTATCATCAGCATCTTCAGCATCATGACTGGTGTTCGGAGACAAGGCTGCACGCACCAGCTGCTCTGGGATCCAAATTGGAGCCTCCTTTTCCTGTGTGAAAAACACATACAGACCCCCTACTCCATACTAACACTGGATCTGCTCCATTGCACTTTCCTGTGAGGATGTCCTTCCAAAGTACTAAAGGCTTAGGGGGAGCAGCAGCATCACTTCCCATGTCTGTCTGCAGCTGATTTACCCGTTTGGTCCAACATTGAAAAATTCAAAATAAAGAGAATGGCGTTGAGCTTATCTTTAGGGGACCTGAAGGTGTCCCCTATTCCCCCTTTTTGTTTATAAAGCGCATTTTTTATTGTAAGATGTGCACACTCCACAACACTCTGTCCTTGTGGGTTATAGGGTATTCCATGTATCAAGTGAATGTCAAGTTGTTGTAGGAAGACTTTAAGGGTTGTGAGGTGTAGGCTGGGCCATTATCTGTTTTTAACTGGCGTGGCTTTCCCCATGCCACGAAACCCTGTAGGCAATGGGCGATAACATCTCTGGATTTTTCCCCCCATATGCACTGAGGTGAAAATTATTCCAGAGCAGGTATCTACAGAGACATGAACATATCTTAACTTTCCAAATTCTGAAACATGTGTGACATCCATTTGCCATATATGATTAGGTAACAAACCCTTAGGATTAACCCCCAAGGACGGGTGCAGGTAGTAAGGTCACGCAATTTCTGCAGGAGACTACTATGTCCCATGCCTGTGCTTTTGTTATGTTAAATTTGAGGCAAAGAGTTAAAGCATTCACATGGAACAGCTTATGATAATGTCTCGCCTGTTGCACTGGGTCCTCAATGGCAAAAACAAATTCTCCTCTGGTTAAGGAGTCTGCTAACCGATTACTTTTTGTCAGGGGGCCTGGTAAGGTTGTATGAGCTCATATGTGGCCAATATAAAATGGAGCCTTCCTGTCCCAAACTAATGTTTGGATTTCTTGTAATGCCTCAGAGATAGTAGACCTGGCATTAATAGAACCCACATTTTCAATGATAGAGACAGCTTGCACCACATATCTACTATCTGATAAAAGGTTGAAGGGTTCTTGATGAAACATTTGAAATGCTTTTATCACTGTGAGCAGCTCAGTTTCTTGGGGAGAGGAGCTTTGAAATAGGAAGGTCCAACTCTCTTCTTTGGTAACTATAGCTCCTACTCCTTGCTTAGATCCATCAGTGAATATAAGCCTTACATTACTGAGGGGTTTATGGTGAGTGATCCTAGGGTATATGATTGGATTGGATAAACTGAACTGTAGCCATGGATGTGATGGGTAGTGGCTATCAAATTGAGTGCACGTTATAGTTATCAAAATGGCTCAGTCATCATCACAGGCTGCTAGGCACTTTATTTGTTTCCTGCGTATATGGTGATATTATAGTATCTGTTTGTTTACCAAATGCTGCTATACTAAGTTTAATCCCTTTAAGTATAATTTGTGCAATGGCACTTGGGTACCAGGGCAAGACCTTCCCTGGAGAGTGGGTCAAACTAACCCATGATATGGGGCCAGATTGCCAAAAAACTGCAGTGGGAGCTCGTTTTTTTTTCGGCAAGGACACAAAATAGCAAAGGTTTGGAGTAGTCATTTCTGTCTATCTGAGCAGCTTCTAGCCTTTTCTGGATCAGACTGATGGCTTCTTTTGCCCCCTCAGTCAACTGACGAGGAGAGGTGAGGTTAGGGTCTCCTTTAAGTGTCTCAAATAAGGGTGACAATTCCTGATCAGTGAGTTTTAGATAGGGCCTCATCCAATTGATATCTCTTAACAATTTTTGAAAATCATTTAACGTGTTTAGGTGATCCGTCCGCAGGGTTATCTTTAAAGCTCTGACTTTAGTATTCTCTAACCTAGTTCCCAAATACTCTTTAATGGGCGTCATTTGGACCTCTTCTGGTGCTATGTGTAATCCGAATTTCTCAAAATGTTTGAAAAGAAAGGAAAGGGCCTTCTCAATATATTGTTCTTTTTTATGGCACAGCAAAATATCATCCATATAATGATACACAATGAGCGGGGGAAATTGTGTTCTAACCTCCTTCAGGGCTTGGTCCACATATAATTGGCACATTGTAGGGCTGTTGGCCATGCCCTGAGGCAATACCACCCACTCATAGTGTTGATCCAGACAAGAATGATCAATGGTAGGTACTGTGAAAGCGAAACATTGGGTGTCCTCGGGGTGCAATGGGATGGAAAAGAAACAGTCTTTAATATCGATTACCACAGAGGGCCAACCAGAGGGCAGGGCTGAGACTAAAGGCAGCCCCCAGCTGTACTGCTCCCATGGCCACCATCTTTTCATTAACCGCTCGTAAGTCATGTAACAATCGCTATTTCCCCGACTTGTTCTTAATCACAAAAATAGGCATATTCCATGGTGATGTGGAGGGCCGAATATGCCCTGCGGCAAGTTGCTCTTTTACTAACGTGTGGGCAGCTTCACATTTTTCTTTAGGCAGGGGCCACTGAGGAACCCACACGGGTTTACTGTTTTTCCATTGAATTTTTAGAGGTTCAGTGGCCCCTAAGAAAAAAAAACCCAGCCCCGGCCCACCTATTCTTTGAGAGAAGTAATTAGTCAAGGGAATAGGTTCAGGGGTGCCCTGCAGCTGTTTTTCCTAGGCCTCCCGTTCCAGGATAACCAGACTTAGTCATTAAGGCTTGAGCTTCCTCAATATAGAATAATTCTGGAGTCAACTTCCGGTTCATTTGGGCCAAGACATCCCGTCCCCACAATGAAATGGGAATCTTAAGGACACATGGCTGCACAAGTCCATGGTGGCCTTCATCATCCTTCCATGGCAGTGTAGCTGCACTGCACATGGGTCTATGAGCAATCCCTAATCCTCGAAGTGTTTGATCAGCCTTTTGCACAGGCCAATCCTTAGACCAATCAGCTTCATTGATGATACTGCGATCTGCTCCAGTGTTCAATAAGCCCATGAATTTCTTGTCTCTTATCCAAAAAGAGTAAAAGGGTCTATTTTCCATGCCTAGCGTGACGCATGCTAGAGGAACTCCAGATGAACAGAACCCCTTCTGTCCCCGCGTAACCTCATGGCTTCCAAAAAGCTTGTGACAACTAGGCAATACCAGGATTTGAGCTATCTTATCACCTGGACTAATAGCTGTAATTCCACGTGGGGAGGATACCAGGATTTTCACCGTTCCTTTATAATCAGCATCTCTAACTCCGGGGTGAACAAGGAGTCCTGATAACGCCATGGAGCTCCGTCCTAGCAAGAGGCCCACGGTGTCCTCAGGTAATGGACCCTTAAAATCTGATTCGACTACCTGGGTCCCCATCTCTGGAGTCAGTATGAGTCTGGTGGTGGCACGGATGTCCAATCCTGCACTCCCTGTTGTGGCTCGCCTTGGCTCGTCGGCGGATAATGCGAGCGAGCCACCTGTTGGAGCACCGCATACATTTGAGGGCCCTGGGGTGGGGGCCCCCCCTTCCCATTTTTTGACCCTCTCTTGGAGGCAGAGAGTTTCCTTGTATATCCCTTATTGAGCGACATTCATATGCCCAGTGGGCACCCTTCCCACATCTTGGGCAGATACCTGTTTTTTTTAGGCTCTTGATAGGACACCTTTCTCTCGGGGCACTCACGCTTAAGGTGTCCTGGCTCCTTGCAGTAATAGCAAACTCCAGGAGTACCCCTATGTTTATATTGTTGAGCTCCCTGAAATCCTTGTAAACCTTGAGTGATAGCTGCAGCCATAACCTGCCCTTGAATAACACTGTCGTTGATATCCCTGCAAACTTTAATATATGTACTCAAGTCTTTGCTTTTCCAAGGTCTGATGGCTTCTTTACACCATTTATTAGCTTGCTCATAAGCCAGCTGTTTTATCAATGGCATGGCTGCCTCTACCTCCCCAAATATTCGACCAGCTGTTTGCATCAGCCTCGCTACCAAATCAGCATATGCTTCATTTGGTCCTTGTATTACCTTAGACAGCTGACCCTGTAAATCCCCACTGCCTTGAATTGTCTTCCATGCTTTAGTGGCTACCGTGGCTATTTACAGATACACCGCAGGGTTGTATTGTATTTGGGCCTGCTTTCCCATGTACGGTCCTATTCCCATTAACATTTCTAGGTCCCACTGAGGATTTCCAGCCGCTGCATTACGGCGGGCAGTGTCCTCTGAGTATTCTTGCCAGGCTGTTTTTTCCATACTAGATATTGCCCTCCCGACAAGGTTGCGCAGGCTAAGTTACCCCAGTCTCCAGGGACTAAGTTCATTCCTGCTATGGTCTCCAACAAAGATACCATAAAGGCTGCCTGAGGGCCATACTGCATGACTGCTTCCTTTAATTGCTTAACTAGTTTAAAATCAAGAGGCTGATGATACCGCTGGTTGTTTTGGTCCTCTAAAACTGGAAAGGCAGAGGCCAGGTCATGATCTCTCCAGCTCAAAACCCTGCCACTACCACTTGTGGTACAGCAGCTACAAGCTCCTTGGCATGCCATAGGATTATATGGCGGAGGGGCACTAGGCGTCACTGGAGTCGATAGTTTCAACTGTTCAAAGTTGCAATGCATTTTACGGCCTAACTCCTCCCCTGACATTTCTTCTTCCTCTTCACTAGAACTACCCCCCTCTGAGGCACGAGAAGACCGCTCCTCTTTCACTTCCTCCAATGCCAATGCTCCCTCTTGTAGAGCTGATTAATATATAGGCCCCACCAGTCATCCCCAGACTAAGGTCCATATTGCCAGGGACCCAGGTGGCAAAGGCGTTTTATTGTCCTGTTTCTTCAAATCCTCCCCTAAGTGGTCCCATTGAGGTATGTTTAGCAAGCCTTCATCTAGGAACCATGGAGCCGCCTTTTCCACTGTATTCAAAAAGGCCCGAGCAGTTTTTGCTTTTAGTGAAGTTCCATTGGCTTTCAGCAGGTCTTTTAAAGACTCTTCCAACCGCACTTTAGATACTCAGATCCCATTATGAACACACAGACAACAGACGCGGACGTTAAAGACAGTAACTAACACATCAACTGTTTACACGCATATGCTTCAGTCGACATTTACTTCCCGCTTTACCGTGGAATTCCCACTTTTGAACGTGGCCTTTACTCCCTGCTTTACCGCGGAATTCCCACTTTTGAACGTGGCTAATGTCCCCGCTGACCTGCGGAACTTTACTCCCCACTTTCCTGCGAATTACCTTGCAAGATTCCTTTATTTAGTTCCCGGGTGCCGGCGCCATTTATCGCCCTCGACCCGCAAGGACGACAAGAAGCCCCAGTTCAGATGTATCTTCTCTCTCTTTATTTCCGCAAGTCTACACACTTATATACGCTTACCTGACCAGTCAGCGAGCAGGGTACAGGAGGGAGCGAATCAGGCTGCACACCTAAACGAACAACTTTGCTAGCAACCAATGCTGTTTACTTCCTCTTTGGGCATTCTGCTTAGTCTCATGAGGCAATCCTAACCTGGCAACTAGCCAGGCGCCATCTTTTAATGGCGGAGGCCGCCCTGGTCGGGGGCCTGCCTCCGACACCTAAATGACGTGTGCTGCAGTCCTTTGGCTCTCACTTTCTCTTTGGCTCTTTCAGGAGGGCCTTTTTGTGGGTGGCGTCTTCGCCCCCATGGTTCCCTCCTTCCTTCTTAGGTAAGGAGGGTTTTGTTCTTGTTTTTGTTTTTGTTTTTTTTGTTTATTTTAAAGGTTTATTTATCCTTTTAAGGATATTTATTTATTTGAGAGTCTCCATCCGGGACATGGGGAGGGTAGAGGGAGAGAGTAAGAATGTCAGGTACACTCTGCACTGAGCCAGGAGCCAGACTGAAGGCTCCATCCCAGGACCCTGAGATCATGAAGTGAGCCAGAGTCGGGAGGGGGACGCTTAACCCTCTGAGCCCTGAAAATGGGCTGAGAATATGTAGTAGAACACTGCTGACTGTACTGTTTGTCACTTGACTCATTCAGAAAATTACACAATTCCTCAAAATAACATGCCATGCCATCATTAAAATCAGTAGTCCCAGGCAGGAGAGAGATTGTGAATGACTGCCCCCCACACAGGGCACTGGTGTCTGGACAGGGTCTGATGGAGCACGTGTAATTAAGCCTTTGGTCTCTGTGTTGTCACGTGTGGATTTAGCTTTCCAGGGTATGCATTGCTGTCTTTATTTTGTCAGCACACTTCTCCCTGCCTCAGGAGCCTGGGAAGGGGCTTCGGCCTGGGGTATGGGCAAGAGGCCAGGACTTTAGGAGAGGCTGCTCCAAAGCTCCTGGTGGCAGAAGAGCAGAAGGGAGCAGGGGAACTGGGGCCAAAAGAAAGAGGCCCGCTGGCTCCCAGGGCACTCCAAGCCTGGAGGCATAGCAAGCAGCACTGGCAGTTGCAAGCCTCAGTGTGGGGAACTGCATCCCTGGCAACGGCTTCGGGACTGGGTCCCCACTACAGCCCCTTAAGGCAACTTGCAGGGCCTGGAGCCCATCGCCACTTGCCGGAATCACACGCTCCACCTCGCTGGGCCACTAGGTCACCAAGAGGCCCGCACGCCCCCAAGGAGCACACACTCCATGACATGCACTCAGTAGAGGCAGCGCAGGTGGGAGCTGGTCTCAGGAGACTGGCAGCTGTGGAGGCTCAAGGGGCGGCGGCGGCGGCAGTGGCGGCACTGAAGGGTGCTCAAGGCCCAGTGGCCTAGGTGGGCTGAGGTCCTGGGCTGTGAAGGGAGAGGGGCGGACCACGAGGACTCCACCTATGGCGTTACTCCTCCAAGCAGTGCTGGTTTCGGCTTTTGGGGGGTGGGCGGGGGTACAGCCCATCCTTGACCATGGGCCACAAGAAGAGCCTGACTAGGTACCTGCATGGAGCAGAGGGAGTGGAATGGGAGGAAGGGCTGGGGGCAGGCAGGGACTGGCACTGGCTGGACTCTGGGGTCACCCGTGGTGGGGGGAGGCAGGCATTGCTAAGATGTAGTTCCCGGGGCTGGAGGATATCCTGGCGCTGGGGATGTATCTCTCCCGCTAGGGATCTGGATTGGGGCTGTTCCCACTGCTGCAGCCCTGGGGGCTCTTTCTCAGGGGCCCTCCGTGACTGGGTGGCTCAGTCATTTAAGCATCTGCCTTTACCTGGCATCCTGATCTCATTGTCCTGAGACTGAGCCCTGCTCAGAGAGGAGGCTGCCTCTCCCTCTGCGTCTGCCCACGACTTGTGCTCACTGTCTCTCAAATAATAAAATCTTTTGAAGAAAGTAAATATAAAAGTTTATTTAGCATAATGTTGAGAAAAACAAGTTCAATCTTTAAGAAAAAATGATGATAGTGATAGGTATAAGTATCAGTTTAAACTAGCTTTGTATGACGGATCTCGATGAATCTTTGCATCCATGCCCTGAGGAATGAATCCATGCTGTCCCCACATCACAGAGAAGGACACAGAAGTTTGGAGAGGTGAAGTAATTATCCAGGCAAAGAGTAGAAATTGGAAGAATGGAAACTGGTCCTGTTCTCTTCCAGAGGCTCAACTGGCAACTTGTTTTTTCCATTTCCTTAATAAACATAGACTTTTTAGACTACGAACCAGTGCTACATTCTGTCCCTCCAGGATTCTCCCCAGGCCCCATCAGAGAGGGCTCTGGGGCCAGATTCTCCCTCCCTGTTCCAGGGGCCCCGGGTGACTCTTTCTGTCTGTTCAGAAACAAGGACACAGAGCTCTGGGGAGGGACCCTTCCTTGGCCGTGGGTGTCCACCTCTGCTTGGCTTTCCCATGCCCTTCTGGAAGGTGAAGTCAGAGTCAGAGGTTGAGAGGTGGCTGGGGAAGGAGGAGGAGGCCAAGGGCATCCCAGCCTGGTGATTCCACTTACCTGCCAGACCATTCTTCCCAGGTCCATCCAGCATCCCATTGATCTGCTGCGACTTCTGCTGCTGGTGCTGCTGGTGTTTCCAGATCCCTGCCAGCACCAGCAGGAGTGTAGGAGGGATCTGCCCTGTGGGGACCCAGGAGTCTTGTAAGATGCCTCCAGCCCTTTCCAGAGGTGCCCAATCCCCCATTTCTTTCAGGGTGCCCCGGAGCTCAGTTGTCCAGTCCTGTATAATCCCTCACTTGATCACCTTTCCCACAGTCCAGGAATCTCTCAGTCTTGCCAGGGGCCCAGAGCTCACCCCACAGTTCATGCGGTCCTCCTGCCATCTGGTGCCGGAATGCTGATGTCGGCAAAGGGCAGGGCATAGCACAGGCCTGAAACAGGAGGGACCTGTGGTTGTCACCTGGGCTGCCATTAACAGGGGTGAGACATGAGGCACTGGATCTCCAGAGACACTGAGCCCCTGGCGGTGATGACGTCAATGTCTGCGTGTTCTCAACATGTGACTTCTTCTTGTCCTCCACACAGTTATGGACATGGGCATGGACACTCCCGGTTCAGTGAAGGAAATGAGCACCAGGCCAAACAGCAGGTAAGCAGGACAGCTGGATCTCCAACTCTAGGCTCCTGGCTTGTCTCCAGGGGCCACAAAGGGTTTCATAGATGGGAGACTGACACTGGCTTTGGGGACCCCTCATCAACTCCATGACTGATCTCACCTATTTGAGGCCCCCAAACTCTATTCCCTGCTTCTTTCCCTGCTCCCGATTCCAGTTCTAATCAAGGTGACTCTGGCCATCTCCATGGAAGTCCCTGACCCCCTTACAGGTTGGGCCTCTCTCCTGTTCCCTTTTGGGATAGTCTGACTCCACCCCTTCCATAGCTGGTCTCCTTCTACAACCAGAGCAGCCCAACTCTGGGGTTCTTGAGGTGGACAGCGGCATCTAAGCAGAATTGAATACTTTGTTTTGTTATCCTTGTTTTGTTGTTGGCTTATTTTTTATGGTTTCTGTATGTGTATGTTTAGGATATTGTTGTAACTGAGGGTGGCAGGAGTGGAAGTGGGTGGGAAGGATGGGGTGGCTGGGGAATGGGCATTGGAGAGGGTATGTGCTTTGGTGAGTGCTTGAACTGTGTGCGACTGATGAATCACAGACTACCCCTGAAACAAAAACTACATTATACGTTAATTAGAAAAAACAAGCTTATGTTCTATTTAAGCAGTACTAGAGTGGTTCCTGTTTACAAGAAATTTACACAATAATAAAGTGGTGGTTTGTAGAGCACTGAAAATCAGCTGTCTTGGGCCAGAAGGAGTTGAGGAAACATTTGAGAGTCCTAGGGAGACACAGTTTAGGAAGTTCAGCTCAGGACAGGCCCCAGGAGAGAGGATAACAAGGGGTTTGTCTAGTCTCCTGGGTCCCTGGCCCTCCCACATGCTTGGCTGTCCCTACCCAGCACAGATGGAGCTGCCAGCTCTCTGGGTGTTATCCTAGATCCGCCAGGGGAGAAGCTGGTGAAAGTCTTCTCTTAAAATGCTCTCATTCCTGGAGGTCCCAGAAGATGACATGAGAGTCTGATTGGACTGTTTCCCTGTAAAGTTTCCTCATGTAAAGCCGAAGCTAGTGCACAGGAGGGTCACAAAGAGAAGTGACAGATCTACTCTGTCGGAGGTGTTCCAATGTCTCAGCCAATTGGGGATGATTTTGAGACCATGAAGTCTTCTCAGACTAATACTGGAGGATATTCCAGCCCAGAAGACATATTTGATTTCAATTGTATCATCCTCGTATCATTCAGTTCCAGTGTTGCTCTTTTCCTTTTCTATTTCTTTTTTATTTAAGATTTTATTTACTTATTTGACACACACAGAGAGATCACAAGTTGGCAGAGAGGCAGGCAGAGAGTGAGGGGAAAGCAGGCTCCCTCCTGAGCACAGAGCCCGATGTGGGGCTTGATCATAGGACCTGATCATGACCTGAGCCACCAGGAGCCCCTCTTTTTTCT
Organism: Mustela putorius furo; assembly: GCF_011764305.1. Classification (NCBI taxonomy): domain Eukaryota; kingdom Metazoa; phylum Chordata; class Mammalia; order Carnivora; family Mustelidae; genus Mustela; species Mustela putorius. Next base: position 15,672,499 of record NW_025421293.1, read on the forward strand.
ATTTCTTTACTCCTGTTCCCATGATAGAGGTACTTCTTAATTTCTAAACATATGAGAATTTCTAGTTCACTTTTTATTAGTGATTTCTAGCACATTATATTACCACAAGATGCTCTGTAGTTGCCTGAATTGATGCATCTGAAACAAAATTGAAATTTCCCTTATGGCTAAAGTAAATTGGGCGTATTTTTGTAATGGTCTCCTATGTGCCTAAAATCAGTGGATGTGGATGTGGACAGATGTATGGAGACAGCTATGGGATTCAGATGGTTTGCCATTAAGATTTACATCTTGTGGATGTTCTGTCTGGGTTGAGTTGCTGAGAGAGGCTCAAACCTCCTACTCTGGTTGTGTACTTGCTTGTTATTGCAGTTTGGTTCTCCTTTCCTTTCTACATTGTTCAGCCAGTGGCTCTCAGACGGGAGTTTGGAAGGGAAGGAGAGAGTGCCCAGAAGAGGGAACAGGGACCTGGGTTGGAGGAAGTAAACAAGAAGGATGGCTAAAGATCCAGAGAGGATCTGTCGTTGCGATGGCATGTGTTGGGGTATCAGGTGGGAAGGGAATTTGTACCAATGAGGTCACCTGTGGCATCCATGTTGAGCTACTAGGGGCAACGGCAGGGGATTGGTGGAGAGATTAGAATGTTTCTAGGTTGCTAAGGAAACGTTCAAACCTGGGAAGGCTTGGTGGAGGATGGATTCTCCACACCAACTGCTCCTGAGAGTTCACTTGACCTGCTAATGTGTCCTGCTGACCTTGTCCTTTACTAACCTGCTGACCTCCTAACTTTTCTGAACCGTGCTACTTCCCCTTGAGTACTTAATCTGACCCTGACACCGCCTGACACTGTCCCTGACCCCTCCTCCTGACCAACACCTTCCCCATCCTACCCTCTATTTCCTCCCTATTCCCCTCCCTAATTACCACCCTGCCCCTCCCCACCCCTTCCGAACACCCCCACCCCACCCTCCCCTGCCCTGCAACCATCTCCACTTCCTCCCTGGGCCCACAGTGCCCCTAAAAAGGACCAGGACATGATGGTGCAAAGGCTACTCTTCTGGCTTGTCTTGCTCCAGTGTCCCAGTTCCCCAAACCCAAATGTGAGTAAATGTGACACTTCACTCATGTCTTCCTTCTTCTCCTTCTTCTTCTTCTTCTTCTTCTTCTTCTTCTTCTTCTTCTTCTTCTTCTTCTTCTTCTTCTTCTTCTTCTTCTTCTTCTTCTTCTTCTTCTTCTTCCTCTTCTTCTTCTTCTTCTTCTTCTTCTTCTTCTTCTTCTTCTGATATGATTTACTTGAGGAATAGAGAAAAATGGCTCATGTGTAGGGGGCAGAGAGTGTGGGAAAGAGAAAATCCCAAACCAGCTGTGCAGTGAGGACAGAGCCCAAAGTGGGTCTCAACCTCAGGACCATGAGATCATGACTTGATCCAAACCAAGACTTGGTCACGTATCTGACTGAGCTACTTGGGTGCCCATAAGCTGCTAGTGGTTTCTTCCTTCCGACTGGGTTATTTAATCAAAGCTTTTTCATGGGGTTCTTGAAGGTAACTTCAGAAACGAGAGTTCTTCCTGATGACTGGGCACCACAGGGCAGGTTTCAGGGTCAACCTGAAGGTGTTGAGGCCACAGCCATTTCCATCATGTTTTGGGTCCTGTCTGTGCTGCTGGATCCAAGAAGCACAGCTTTGGTAGGATGGAAACCTGAAGGCACCAGGTTTATAGTGTCAGGAGGAAGGATTTGTGAAGATAGGAAAAGCCATTGAGCTCTTTGTCCTAAATAGGGGGCTTGTGTGATATGTACATTATATCTCTTTAAAATTGTCTTCAAAAATGTCAGGAACTCTAATTTAGTAGGAGCTAGGGGTGCTAGATTGTCCCCTGGGATCCTGGTGAAGATCCTACTGCAAGCCTGGTAAATTCAGGGTCCAGCTTCTGTTTAGTTTGTTTTTGTGTCAGCGCATTGTTTATATTTGTAAAGTTTGACATCCCTGGGTATCTTAAGCATTGGTGTTGGGACTAGAGTATTAAGAAGTGAAATATCCTTTTTGCTCTGCTTCTTGGTTGGAGGCTGTCCCCAGGGACTGTGTGTCCCACCAGGTCCATAGAGACCTGAGAATCCCAGAAGACACTAATAGACCACAACCTGCTGGGATATATGTCACAGGAAAATCACTAGGAGTGATGTGATTAGGAAGTGAATGAGTTGTTGTCCTTTCTTTGACCAAGTATGTGCAGTGTGTTGATTTTCCCAAAATAAGAAAGTTCTGGATGTCCTTAGGATTGTCCAAATATAAAGAAATACGTGGTTCCCAGCATGAATATTTCACTCTGTCATGAAAAAGTAAACCCTGTACCCCAGGAGAGAAAGAGAGAGAGTCAGCCAACAGTTAGGGAACACCCCTGGAAATAAGTAGACTACTTTAGATCCGCTTGCACCAGATTATGAAGAGGGATCTGGAAGTGTCAGTAGTCAAGAAGGATGCTTGTATTGAGGCAGACCCATCCCACATGAAGACCTCTAGTCAAAGTAGACCCCATTCTGTTTCATTTGAGTCTTCAGAAGAGGGAATTTCTTGGTCGTCTGGATTGGAATCATTCCCCTCTACCTGGGCTGCATCTCATGGATCAGTTCACCTTTCTCACCCTTCCTCATCTCTGAACTCTTGCCTAAATGAACTGGTGTTGCATTTCCCACCTCCACCTGCTCATGGCCACTGTCGGAGAACCTAGAGTTTTTGGCCCCACTGGCTGTCCTCTAGTTAAGACTCAGCTACTGATATCAGCATCCAGACAGCTGCCAGATGTACTGTGTGCCCACAGCTGGGCGTGTTTTACATTCCTGACAAGACAGCCTCTGTCTTTTGTGCACTTGATCCCCATGACCAACCATTGTACTGACAGCTACTGCTCTCTTCCAGACCTTGGCTATTAAAGGCAGTGTACGTTTCCCACCAGCACACATTTTCCTGACCTCAGCTGTGAGGGCTGAAGAGGAAAATGTTTTAGATTTCAGTAGCTCCTTTCTAGAGAGGTGTGTTTGCACAAAATTCAAGCTTGGTGTGAATTAGTATGAATTGCATTGTTAGTGTCTTTTCTCCTGAAATACTTCTAAGTGTAGTTTTTGTAAAATGATGTGTTCCTAGCTTTGGTGTTTGTATCCAGGAATTTTGTATTAGAATTCACAGGCACCTGGGGCGGTTCAGGCAGTTAAGTGTCTGCCTTAGGCTTGGGTCATGATCCCAGGGTGCTGGGATTGGTTGGGCTCCCTGCTCAGCTGCCACTCAGCTACTCAGTCTCCCTCTGCCTTTTCCCATCTCTCTTTCAAATAAATAAATACATTCGTTAATATTTTCCCTGTTTAGAAAGTTAAATTTTAAGCTGCTCTTGCATGATTTACTTACAGTACCAAGAAATAGGAACATGAATTGCTTCCATTGGCTTTTTGGAGATACTAACCCTCACAGATATGCTTAGAACATACATGATCACCTGATTATGTACTTCAGAAATCTGACATCTGGGTTTGCGATTCAGAATCAGAGTGAGCATTGAAAGAAAACATCAATGTTTTCAGAAACTAATCAGTAACTCTGATTTATTTTTATTGGGCAATAATCACATGTCGTATTAACGAGCAGCCTCCTGTCTCTCTCACTTATGTCCTGATCTATAAACATGTGTCCATATAATGTGCTCATTTGTACCTCTAGTACTAATTCTATTCATGCTTTCTCTCATTCGTCCATAAATTTTGTGTGTAGTTTTGGAAATGGTCCAAAGGAGTTTTTCCAGGTCCTTCATGGATGTACAATAGAAGTCACTGACTGCTTACCTATTCTAAGTTTACATTGACTTACCTTGTTTATTTTATGTTGGCTTATAAATTCTCAAGTTCTGTTAGCTATAGAAAAAAAAGTTGCAATGTGCTTGTAGATAAAATAAAATCTCTTAAGATTTGTCTATTAGATTTTGCCTGCATCTTTAGTGTGTCATAATGTATATATGATCACAACATCTTTTCAAAGAATACTTTTTGTTGATATTTGACATAGGGAAGCAACAAGGAAGCCATCATCATGGTAAGTTGGTAAACACACTCATCACTGCCAAAAGTTTGCCCCAGCTCCTTGGAAATGCCTCTGTGCTCCTTCTCCTCCAGGAGGAGCTAGTTAAGAGGTATGCTCACCTCCTGGAGGCTGACTGAGGGTTTGTAAAGTTGATATTTTGTGACAGATACACAGTAAAAGTCTTTGAGATTCCTCATTGTCTCAAATGGTATTTCAGCTTGTCCTTTCCTTGCCTGATCCTTTCTGTCTTGGCCCTCATGGGATTGAAGTTCTGTGGAAGCTTCTCATTTTAACTGCCTTCTTGGGAACTTGTGCCTTTCTCATATACCTCTGGAGAACCATCCTCGCTGTAAGTATATTAATGTAACTTCTGTACTTTCAATCATAAATAAGCAAAAAATGTTAGAGTCCCTGGACATTTTTATGTCCATTCAGTACTACAAATTTCCCTCTAATATGTCAATTTTGATTATCACCTAGATTGATGTAGTTTTAAATTTCTATTGAAGTGACTTCTTGATCCATATGTTCTTTTTTTAAGTTCAAGCATAATTGGCAAACCGTGTAATGTGATTTTCAGGTGTACAACATGACTCCGCAATTCTGTACATTTCTCAGTGCTCAGCAGAAGAAGTGCGCTCTTCTTTCCCTTCACCTCCTTCACCCATCCCTCCACCCACCTGCCCTTCCACCCATGTCTTCTTTAGAAGTGGGCTGTTGAATCTCTCTCTCTCTGGTCATTTCTCCAGCTATCTTTCTGTTCTCGATCTCTAGTTTAAGTCAACTGGGGTCTGAGAGCATAGTTCCGGTGATTTCGATTCCTTTGGTGGTTCACATGTGTTGTATGGCCCCGAATTTTGGCTCTCTTAGTGACTGTTTCATGTCAGCCCGAGCAGAATGTCTATACCTCATTGTTGAATGAAATATTCTGCCGATGATAGTGGATGGGGTGGATGGGTGATGCTGGTCAGTTCACCTGTGTTCTCATGGATCTTCTGCATCTCTGGGTCTGTCAATGAGGGATAAGAGGATTTTGAATTCTCCAGCTGTAGGAATGGATTCATCTGTTCCCACCAGCAGTATTTTCAGTTTCTGTTTCATGTGCTCTGACACTCTGTTGTTGATGCACACACATTAGAAATTGTTGTGTCTTTTTGGAGAATTGACCCCTTCATCATTGAAATAATGCCCGCCATTATTCCTGACGGGTTTCCTTACTGTGTGGTGTGTGTTGAAGGACCATTTCACTGGCCACAGATTTCTAGCTCGATGTTCCTTTAAACAGTATAAACACTTCACCCTTCTTGATGGCATGGTTTCTGAAAAGAAGTGTGATGTCGTTCTTATCCTTTTCTCTGGAGTAAGGTGTTACTGCTCACCTCTCCCCTTCCCCACCCACTCCCAATCCCTGCTCCAGATTTCCAGAACAATTTATTTGTCTTTAATGATCTGTAGCTGAATATTCTAGATTAGGAAACATTGGTGGTTTTGGTTTATTGTTTGTGTGTGTGTGTGTGTGTGTGTGTGTGTGTTTTGGTATTTATCCTTCTTTCAATGTTTTGATTTTCCTGGATCTTGATTAGGTAACTACATTAATTTCAGACAATCCTCTGTCATTATTCCTTCAAATAGCTCTCCGTCCACTCTCCTATAGGAATAGGTATTCCTGTTATGTGTGTGTTACACATTTTGTAATGACCTATCAGTCTTGGGTTTTCTGTGTTGTCTGTGTAATTTTTGTCTTTGTGTTTCTCTTTTGGAAGTTTCTTTCCTGTCAATGATTCTTTCCTCTGGTTTATTTTGAGTCTCTTCATGAAGCCAGCGCAAGCACTCTTGATTTTTATAATGGTGTTGTTGTCTTTCTAGACAACATGTTACAATCTTAGGGCTTCCTATCTCTGCCCACATTTACCATCTCTTCTTCCTCTTGTGCACTTTTCCCTTAGACCCAGTATCTTACATCAAAGAGACTTGAAAGTCCAGCCTGCTCTCCCCATCACTTCTGCCACAGGAAGTGTGATTCTCGTGCTTGCTGTCATGGTTTTTACCTGCAGCATGCCTTGTAGGGTTGTGTTGAAAGCTAGATACTGTGTCCTGCTGAAGGAAGGGAGGTAAGTGGGAGTTAGGGTGAGGTTTTCTGCTTCTCTGGCTCGGAGTTAGACTGAGGTCCTCGCCGGTGAGACAGGGAGGAGATGGCACTGGAGTTGAGGATTTCCCTCACCTCTGTGGCTGAGTCTTTGGGAAACCCCCATTTAGACTCTGGAGACATAGTTTCATTTGAGGGCAGACCTTTGTAAGAAGAAAGAACTCTTTTGAGTTTCTTTCTCCGTGGGACTATTCCCCCTCTCCCTCACAATGGAGAAAACTTCCCTTCAAAGAGAAAAGAAAAATATTATATATTTGGTGTAGCCATCGACCTTTCCACTTCCCCTGCCCATGGGGCTGGTGACATAGGCCACAGGAGCTCAGAGGTTCCTAATCAACATGTGAAATCAAAGGAATAACCATGGCTTTCTGATTTCCCTCCCCTGATGCACTCTCCCCAACAACATACTATGACTGGTTTATTGATAGCATGGTGATATTCCAATATCCTGGCAAGATTTGCAGGTTGGCCCCAGCCTCTCATCATCCTGTAAACCTTTTAAAACAGGAAATATGTTAATGGTGTCAAAGTGAGGTCTTGCCTAGATGTTGTTGAGCTATAATAACATGAGGGTGACTCAAATCTGAATTGCCTCACTTCCCTTCTTGGAACCATCAGCTGTCATTTCTGTCATGGCTTATGCTTCTTCTCATAATGGGCCACTCTTTATCTCATCTGATGGCTTTTACTTCTTTTTGATGACACTGCATTTAAACAGTCTGGGAAACTGCATAGCACCTGATATGTCATAACTGTGTGTGAATTCAGCAAACAGCCAACTCTTTGTAAGGTTTCAAGATAGCTTTGTAGAGAAGGAAAGAGGTGGCATATCCTTGACAACAGCCTTTGCTCCCGTGCCTGCCTGCCTGCCTTCTTTCCTCCTTCCTTCCATTTTCTTTCTTTCAGTATTTTAAAATAATCCCAAATTCTGTACTTCAGTGCAGATACTGGGTTGCAAAAATGTGAGGGAAATATACTAAGTGAAATAAGTCCAGTGGATAAAGTCAATTATCCTTTGGTTTCACTTATTTGTGGAACATAAGGAATAGCATAGGGAATATTTGGAGAAGGAAGGGAAAAATGAATCAGGGGGGGGAAGAGTCAGAGGGGGAGATGAACCATGAGAGACTATGGACTCTGGGAATCAAACTGAGGGTTTTAGAGGAGAGGGGTATGAGGAGCCTGGTGATGGGTAATAAGGAGGGTACCGATTTCATGGAGCACTGGGTGTTATACACAAACAGTGTATCCTGGAACACTACATCAAAAACTAATGACAGAAGGGACAAGATGGCGCGGGAAAGTAGGAAGAGGCACCTTTTCAACCTGTACTCTAAAGCGAGCTGATTACCTACCAAAGAACTCTGATCACCTATGAAATCAGCATGAGATCAGAATTTTACACATCTGGATCTCAACAGGGGCAGAAGACGCCAATGGGCAGGTAAAGCAGAGTGGGAAAGGCGGACTGATATTGCAAGATAAACAAAAGGGGGAGGGAGCCACCAGAGCTGACCAGTTGGAAAGTAATACCCTAATACGAGCGAGCGTGCCCAGTGTCTGGGGACCAGCATTAACTTGGAGACTGGTTGAAAGCACTCCAAAAGAGCAAAGGAACGTGGGGGGTAAATTGTTGGAATCGGGGCAGCTAGGGACAGGGGCTTAAGTCCTCGGTCCCAGGACAGCCTCCCCTGCATCTGAGCCAGAGAGAGTGTGACAAAGAAACCAGATCTTGGTCCCAGAGCCGCCAGCAAACCCGAGATTGCATGGGTTCTGGCTCCTGTAAAGGGATGGGAGCCACACAGGATGGCAGAATGTGTGAGCCCTGCTACAGAGCCTCTAATGTGCATGTCCCTCAATCCTCCCCTGAGAGAGGTACAAAGGCCCAGCCAGCGCTCTTTGATATGCGCCATTGTTTCAGAGCCTAACAAAGGCACCCCAAACTCTCCCAGGAGAGAGGTGCTCGAAGGCCCAGCCTGGTGCTTTTGGACCTGCACCCGTTCTCAGAGCCTGAGACGTGCAAGCGACCCACAGCCTCCCCCAAAAGAGGTGCATGCAAGCCAGGTGCTCTTAGACCAAGAATTTGGGGGCAAAAATAAGTTTAAACACACTTGTGCTCTTTATCATAAATTGATTGTGAACCATGATGACTTCATCAGAAATTCTAATTTTATCTTCCTTTTTAATCCTGTGAATTCATACTGCTAAGCAAAGTGATTGTTGTCATATCTTTGGATTATAATTGTGGTACTATCTGTACTATAGATTATTACTCATAATATGTTTTGTCATCCAGCTTATCTTTGTTTCTTCCTCTCTTAGATAAAGCCTCGACAATACGAAGGTAAGTTTTGGGGCTTCAGTTTTTCTTTGCCAAAAATTCTCAGTACCCGTATTTGATGTGTGTTTAATTTGATGAGGGATAAATATGGTGACTTCTGATGTCTCACTGACTTAAGTCTTGAAAATGCTTCTCTTCCCCATGTGGAGTCTAAGTGACAGTGTGGAGGGAGTTGCCATCTCTAAGAGACCAGGAGAAGGAACTCTTCGTGGGACTAGGGAGAATACAAGGTGTAATTTTGCAGAGACATGTTTAGGAGGCAAGTGATGATGACAGCGTGAGGTCTGGAGTGAGTACTTCACCATGAGCTGGCTCTTGGTGAGATGTCAAGAGGAGAAAACTCTCTGAGTCTAGCAAAATGGCTACACATAGGGAAGAAGGCAGATATCGCCATACAGAGCGTGTGTTACAGGAGAGAAGTAAACTGTGGTTTTAAGTCTGAAGTGGAGGGGTCGTCGCCTGCCAGGGGAGAATGAATGGAATAAAGCCTGTGCCAGCGGGGATAATGGATAGTGTGTGGGGATCATGGATTGTGGTGATTCCATGGTGCTGGCTGTTGACGGCCTGGGTGGCCACCTGGCACTTAGGAAACCATTGAATGCCATTGTTCGTTGTTGTGAGTGTGGAAGTGGTTCTGGTGAGAAGAGAGGTCTCAGAGCAGGAGAGCACTCACAGTGGGTCAGGAGAAGAGAAGTTTGCACTTTGAGGCAAGATGAGAGAATTATTTTTTAAGAGATTCTGTTTATTCACTAGATATATATATAGAGAGAGCACAAGCTGGCAGAGTGGGAGGCAGACAGAGAGGGAGAAGCAGGTCCTTGCTGAGCAGAGAGTTGGATGTGGGATGTGATCCCAGGACCCAGGATCCTGATCCCAGCAGAAGGCAGACCCTTAACCAACTGAGCCACCCAGGTGCCCCACGATGAGAAAATTAAGTGGCTCTTAGAGGAGTCTGTGTTCTAGACCTTACAAGTGTTATGCAGCTGCCATCAGTCTCCTCATGCGTATTGTTTTCCTTTAAGGGTGGAGGGTAACATTCTCCTGTTGTGATGAAAAAAGCTTGTCTTCTCAGGCTTGTACATTATCCAGGGCCTCCAAAGACTCTCTGTAACGTGGAGATTGTACCCAAATGTGTTTATAGCAGAGATCTTGTCCTCCAGAGCCCCCAGCCTGGGGTCCATGAAAGGCAATCTGGGAGCAGCAGAAAGTTTCTGAAGGCCTGTGAGTTGTCACTCACCTGACATCTTGAGCTTTCCTTGTGTGGAATTCCAAGTAGGACCTGGAAGTGGACAATCCACTGAGCAGGAACAATGTATAGTTTTACTCATTATGTGTTATTTGCAGGGACCTGATTTTGTATCTATCTGAATCACTGGAGGAGAGAGATGTTAGTTGCTAGGATGCTTGATTTTTCAGTCACATCTCTGGCGATGACATTAGCATATGCAAGGTTTGAATTTTCCAAGAATGGTGCTTACAGGTGGGAGAAAAATGAGAAAGCTTTCGATTGTTTCTTTTTTTTATGTTTGAAAAACCTTTTAAGTAGGAATCTCACTGATATAGAATGTCTTGGGTTTCAAATGCTGCTACAACATGCTTCCTTCAGGCACAATGGGAATGCTAGCAAGTTAGTGACACCCAAGTGTCAGAGAATGTACTCTGGTGCTAATATATTGGGATTATTCAATGTCGCTGTTTTTGCTAATTATCTTAAAATTCTTTTTTCTCCTTTCAGTTACTTTAGACCAAATCAAGATGAAGATTAATAACCTTAAAAACGAAAACAGGGATCTTGAAAAAAACATAGCGAGTTGGGAGGAGAAGGTATGTGTGCCCTTTCAAATATTTTTGTGTGATTTCATATTGGTTACTTACCCTCTGGTAGTTCATTCTATCGATCTATATCATGCAACCCAGAAATGGTCCTTGAGTAAGAGAAGCTTCACAAATGTAGAGTACTGCCTCTTTCTTTGTCACAAAAGGAGAGGCAGAAATATACGTTTCTTTAACATGCTATTTTGGACTTCTGATTCTTTTTCATATTTTTTGTAGGCCAGGGAAGCAAAGAAGCAAGCAGAAACGAAGAGAGAACATAAGCGTTCCCTTGCTGGAGTACGTAAATTAAAAGTAAGACTCCTTTCTTTGCCTGAATTGTGTTCTAACAGCAGAAATAAAAGTAATAAAATATTATTATTATTAAAATTATTATTATTTCAAAGATTGATTTGAGAGAAGGAAAGAGTGAGGGGAGGGGTTCTGAAGGAGACAGAGAGAGAATGCCAAGCTGACACCGTGCCAAGTGTTTCGCCTGATGCGGGGATCAATCCCATGACCCTGAGATCAGGACTTGAGGCAAACGAAAGCAGGAGTCAGACACTCCACAGACTGGGCCACCCAGGTGCAACCCAGGTGCCCCAAGGAATGAATCACTGTTACTCATTCAATATGTTTTCTTGAAGGAGAACATCAAAAAGGTGGAAGAGATTAATGAAAATTTGAAGGACTCCCTTCATTGTAAACAGGCTCTCTTACAAGCTCAGAGAGAAAAGAATATTAAGAATGTGGATGTGGTAAAAGTTAGGTGTTAGTTGTACTATAATGTGGCTTGGGAGGCTTTTGGTTTATTTGGGTGAGGTGAGTGCAGTGTACTCCTGTGCTGTTTGCGCAGTAGAGCGTGGGCGTCTGGGAACAGCAACCTCTACTGAACCGTGAGCTGTGATTTCACTTAGGACCACCCCGATGAGATTTGCAATTTCAAGGCCTAGGAAGTATGGTTTATTTCACAGCTGGGTAATCATCACATCACTCAGCGCTGCCCTCCAAGTTACATAGAAAATCCCACAAAATACGTGAGCAGTGAAGGATGATAGCAAGCCCAATATGTATATTAGAATATTATTTTATATCAGTTCCTCTAAGAAAGCCATTTGTGCGGTTTTTGACATGAACTAGTTTCTTTACTTGCCCCTTATTCCATTTATGCCTCAAGGGCTTTCTTTGTTGCCCTCCATGATCCTGTCCTGTTAGGTGCCCTCATATGTCTTTTCTCAAATCTGTCTTAAAGGCCCAAGATGCACTGGCGGATCAAGAGTTGAGAGCCTTGACATCAAAAAACCAAGAACTGAAAGGTACTTTGTTTTGGGGGATGAAATCTCCATATGGTGGCAATGAGTTTGCATCGGGCAGGGAGAGAATGCCTTTCTGCCTTCACAGCCTTGCCCTTCTCCTTTCCCCATTGAAACCAAGTTCTCAAGTCATGGCACAAACATAGAAAATTAAACTCATCCTTTACAGAAAGGAAAACATTCCTGGAAGACCAGTGTAATGCCCTGAGTTCTAAAGAAGCAGAATTGAACCTGCTAAAGAAAAAATTGGATATGGTGGTGGAGTTCTCTGAAAACCGAAAACTGACTGCAGAAGAGTAAGCCATTGCTGTGTTGTCATAGATATTGTTGTATGAATTTTCGTGGCGGCAAGTATTTGGATCTTCTGGAATTGGATCTTTGTGTACTTTTGCCAAATGTATTCTGTAGAATTGTGCCTGCCCTTCCTGTCTTGATTTGTGTAACCTGAATTTTCCTTTCTGTTCTAATGACTTGCCACATGTTATTGTGTGATTCATTGGGGAAGAAGGGGGAAGGTACCAGCATTAATCACTTTGATACATGGATCCCCTCTGGATCAGTCTACATTTCCCTTTCATTTTAACTCTCATCACATGCTCTGACCACTCCTGCATTAGGTCCATTTCTTGTTCAGTATGAGACTTGGGTCCAGAACATGGAGAGAAAAATGGAATTCTCTTCCTGCAGAAACAGGGAAAGTTTCTTTGTGGGAAGTGTGCTGGGGCTCCAGCAATACTGTTCCCTTTATCTGGTGTACAACTGAGATCTTTCGCTGCAGCCCAATACCTTAGAAGGCCAGGGTATTTCCTGACCACCTGATTTTCTTTTTTTTTTCTTTCTTTCTTTCTTTCAAGAGATTTTATTTATCTATTTGACAGAAAGAGACACCGCGAGAGAGAGATCACAAGCAGGGGGAGTGTGAGAGGGAGAAGCAGGCTTCCCGCCAAACAGGGAGTCCAGTGTGGGGCTCTATTGCAGGACCCTGGGATCATGACCTGTACCAAATACTTTTAAGCAGATAATTACTGAGCCATCCTGGTGCCCCTCCACACGATTTTCTAGGTGTATGTCTCTTAGATCCCAACCAAAGCCTGCATTTTCACTAAGTCTCATCTTTGCTGGCTGGATGAGAGCTTCACTTGTTGCATTCCAAACTGTCCCCAAAAGGTTGCTTATTCATTTACTTTGTATTCACTCGCCTGTTCTAGAATTCACTGATGTGTCCTCCGGAAACTGGCTCCCACTGCCAGGCTGGCTTTCTCCTAGGCTTCCTTCTTCTCCATCTGATTATCATGTTTCTTCATGTGCTCTTTAGAAATTGGGTGCATTCACTCACAAGTTTGCTCTCTTGTCCAGTGTGTCCTTTTATTTCTCAGGAGAGATAAGGACGTTGGAGTCCCTCATTCATGTGGAAAAGCAAAACTGTTCCCTGTCTACCCTGGAGACTCAGCTTTGTGTTATTCCTTCCCACATCGGGAGTGGGGGCCACTCTCTCACAGGCACTTGGGTTCTGTTCATTGGTAAAGACCCACTCCCCTCACTCTTTCCTTCTCTCAAATCAATCTTTGAAATAATATTAATTTTAATAATAAGAATATTTCATTACTTTTATTTCTGCTGTTAGAACACAATTCAGGCAAAGAAAGGAGTCTTACTTTTAATTTACGTACTTCAGGACCTTCTTGGGGCAGGCCCAATGTCCTGACCACCTTTCTCTCTTCAACACCATATCCCTGAGCCACACACTGACTGCCGCTCCAGAAGACATTTGCTGAAGGATGGTTGAGAGACCAGAAGCAGATGCTCCTGTCCTTCTCTTTCTAGAGCTTTTGTCTATCCCTAAGTCTTTCTGCATGAGATTCTTGACAAGTGTCCTGTTGAAACCTTGTGAATGAACACCATGAACAAAAGAGTTGAGGGCAGCCCAGCAGACCAAACTTTCTAAGCATCACCGTTTGCTGCCTTCACCATCCATGAAGCTGGTTTTGGTCAAGAAGGTTGACTTGGGGGGCCTGGGTGGTTCAGTAGGTTAGAGCCTCTGCTTTCGGCTGAGTTCATGGTCCCCCTGGGATGGAGCCCAGCATTGGGTTCTCTGCTCAGTGGACAGCCTGCTTCACCCCACCACCCTCTGCCTACCTCACTGCATACTTGAGATCTCTCTCTCTCAAATAAATAAATAAAATCTTTTTTTTTTAAAAATAAAGTTAGAGTCACTGGAGTTGACAGATTTACATCTGAACTATGTTCCACTGAGATAACACCCTGAGTATGTGACAGTTCACATGGATTATATGAGGACATATTTTCGGCACTAAGATTGGCCTTTTCCTATACTAGGATCTTTCACAAGGGGCTAGGGGTTGTACTTCTAAAGCCTAGAGATGTGTGGGAGTGAGTTTCCATACCAGTGAAGCCATATTCTGGAAGTTCCTTTGGGCTGAATGTGGGGGCACAGCCTTGGTCTGAGGATCAGGGCTCCCCACAGAGACTAATGATGGGCCCCTATTCATCCTAATGAGTGTAGCTCGTCAGGCTTGGCTTTTCACTTTGAATTGAAATGAGCCTTCACCATCTCAAACCAAAGACGCATTCCAAGAGGGCACAGAGTGCAATATTATTTGGTGACATGGTGAATGAATTAAAGTAGACAAGTAAAAAGACAGCCCCGATTGCAGGGAGCTTGGCCAGCAGCAAAAGTTCGATGTTTCTTCAACACTAAATGGGGCCTTCATTCATTTCCCTGTTGTGTTGTCAGTCTGTGCTTTTAGCAGGGACATTCCAACATAGGCCATCAAGTGTGCTAGAAGAATAAATGGCAAAAATTCAGGACCGTGGCTACTGGACAATGTATATATCTCTCCCATCTTAGGAAGCTAGAAGAGAAACTGTATGAATTGAATGCAACTAAGAATGAGCTGTTAGCTGCCGATAAATATCTGAAAGTAACTGAAGAAGAAATGGAGAAGTACAGGTAAGTTCAGACACTACATACTATTGGCTCCTGAAAAGTTCCCTTTGGATTTTTTTTTAAATTTTTTAATTTTCTTATAAACCTATGATGTATTCTTAGCCCCAGGGGTACAGGTCTGTTATTCACCAGGGTTACACACTTCACAGCACTCACCATAGCTCATACCCTCCCCAGTGTCCATAACCCCACCATCCTCTCCCTACAACCTTCCCCCCAGCATCCCTCAGTTTATTTTGTGACATCTTGTTTCATTTATTCTTTTCCTACTCCACAACCCCCCACGTTGCATCTCCACTTCCTCATGTCAGGGAGACCCTATGATAGTTGTCTTTATCCGGTCGACTTCTTTCGATAAGGATAATTCCCTCTAGTTCCATGCACGTCGTCGCAAATGGCAAGATATTTCTTTTGATGGTTTCATAGTATTCCACTCTATATATATATATACCACATCTTCTTTATCCACTCATTTGTTGATGGACATCTAGGTCCTTTCCATCATTTGGCTATTGTGGACATTGCTGCTATAAACATTCAGGTACACGTGGCCCTTCAGATCACTACGTTTGTATCATTAGGGTAAATAGCCAGTAGTGCAATTTCTGGGTCATAGGGTAGCTCTATTTTCAGCTTTTTGACAAACCACCATGCTGTTTTCCAGAGTTGGTTGTACCAGCTTACATTTCCACCAAAAGTGTAAGAGTGTTCCTTTTTCTATGCATCCTCGCCAGCATCTGTCATTTCCTGACTTGTTAATCTTAGCCATTCTGACTAGTGTGAGGTGGTATCTCATTGTGGTTTTGATTTGAATTTCCCTGATGCCGAGTGATGTGGAGCAATTTTTCATGTGTCTGTTGGCCATCTGGATGTCTTTGCAGAAATGTCTGTTTCATGTCCTCTGCCATTTCTTGATTGGATTATTTGTTCTTTGGGTGTTTGAGTTTCCGAAGCTCTTTATAGATTTTGGATCTTACCCCTTTATCTGATATGTTGTTTGCCAATATCTTCTCCCATTCTGTCAGTTGTCTTTTGGTTTTGTTAACTGTTTCCTTTGCTGTGCAGAAGCTTTTGGTCTTGATGAAGTTCCAATAGTTTGTTTTTGCCTTTGACTTCCTCCCTTTTGATGATGATTCTAGGAAGAAGTTGCTGTGGTTGAGGTTGAAGATGTTGTTGCCTGTATTCTCCTCAAGGATTTTGATGGATTCCTTACTCACATTGACGTCCTTCGTCCATTTTGAGTCTATTTTCCTGTGTAGTGTAAGGAAATGGTCCAGTTTAATTTTAATGCATGTGGCTGTCCAATTTTCCCAGCACCATTTGTTGAAGAGACTGTCATTTGGACATTGGACGTTCTTTCCTGCTTTGTTGAAGATTAGTTGACCATAGAGTTGAGGGTGTATTTTTTGGGTTCTCTCTTCTGATCCATTGATCTATGTGTCAGTTTTTTTGTTCCAGTACCATTCTGTCTTGATGATGACAGCTTTGTAGCAGAGCTTGAATTCCAGAATTGTGATGCCACCAACTTTGGCTTTCTTTTTCAATATTGCTTTGGCTATTCGAGGTTTTTTCTGGTTCCATATAAATTTTAGGATTATTTTTTCCATTTCTTTGAAAAAAAAAAATGGATGGGATTGCATTAAATGTGTGAATTTCTTTAGGTAGCAAAGACATTTTCATAATATTTGTTTTTCCAATCCAGGTGCATGGAACCTTTTTCCATTTCTTTGTGTCTTCCTCAATTTCTTTCATGAGTACTTTAGAGTTTTCTTAGTATAGATTCTTTGCCTCTTTGCTTAGTTGTATTCCTAATTATCTTGTGGTTTTTGGTGCAGTTGTAAATGGGGTTGACTCCTTAATTTTCGTCCTTTTGTCTTGTTGTTGTGTAAAGCAATGCAACTGATTTCTGTGCATCGGTTTTATATCCTGACACTTTTACTGAATTCCTGTACAAGTTCTAGCAGATTTGGAGTGAAGTCTTTTGGGGTTTCCACATATAGTATCATATCATCTGCAAAGAGTGAGATTTTAACTATTTTTTTTTTTTTGCCGATTTGAATGTTTTTGATATCTTTTTGTTGTCTGATTGCTGAGGCGTGGACTTCTAGTACTATGTTGAATAGCAGTGGTGATAATGGACATCCCTGCCGTGTTCCTGACCTTAGCGGAAAAGCTCTCAGTTTTTTTCTCCATTGAGAATGATATTTGCAGTGGGTTTTCCATAGATGGCTTTGATAATATTGAGATATGTGCTCTCTATCCCTACACTTTGAAGTGTTCTGATGAGGAAGGAATGCTATACTTTGTCCAATGCTTTTTCAGCATCTATTGAGAGTATCATGTGGTTCTTGTTCTTTTCTTAATGTATTGTATCACATTAATTGATTTGCGGATGTTGAACCAACCTTGCAGCCCTGGAATAAATCCCACTTGGTGGTGGAGAATAATCGTTTTAATGTACTCTTGGATCCTATTGGCTAGTGTTTTTTGGTGAGAATTCTTGCATCTGTGTTCATCAAGGATCTTGATCTGTAATTCTCTTTTTGGATGGGATCCTTGTCTGGTTTGGGGATCAAGGTGATGCAGGCCTCATAAAACGAGTTTGGAAGGTTTCCTACCATTTCAGTTTTTTGGAACAGTTTCGGGACAATAGGAATTAATTCTTCTTTAAATGTTTGATAGAATTCCCCTGGGAAGCAATCTGGCCCTGGGCTTTTATTTGTTTGGATATTTTTGATGACTATTTCAGTCTCCCTACTGGTTATGGGTCTGTTAAGGTTTTCTATTTCTTCCTGGCTCACTTGTGGTAGATAATATTGTCTCTACTAGTACACCCACTTCTTCCAGATTGTCAAATTTGTTGGCAAAGAGTTGCTCATAATATGTTCTTATAATTGTTTGTATTTCTTTGGTGTTGGTTTGATTTCTCCTCTTTCATTTGTGATTTTATTAATTTGGGTCCTTTTTTCTTTTCCTTTGATAGGTGTGGCCAGGGGTTTATCAATCTTATTAATTCTTTCAGAGAACCAGCTCCTAGTTTCATTGATTTTGTTCTGTTTTGTTTTTTTTATTTGTTTGTTTGTTTGTTTGTTTTGAAAGATTTTAAGTATTTATTTGACAGAGAGAGAGATCACAAGTAGGCAGTAGGCAGAGAGGCAGGCAGAGAGAGGGAGGAGGAAGCAGGCTTCCCGCTGAGCAGAGAGCCCGATGCGGGGCTCGATCCCGGGACCCTGGGAGTATGACCTGAGCCGAAGGCAGAGGCCCAACCCACTGAGCCACCCAGGCGCCCCTGTTTGTTTCTATTTCATTGATTTCTGCTCTGATCTTTATGATTTCTCTTCTCCTGCTGAGTTTAGGTTTTCTTTGGTGTTCTTTCTCCAGCTCCTTTAGGTGTAGGGTTAGGTTGTGTATTTGAGACCTTTCTTATTTCTTGAGAAAGGCTTGTATCGCTATATATTTTCCTCTCAGCACTGCCTTTGCTGTGTCCCACAGATTTTGAACCATTGTGTTTTCATTGTCATTTGTTTCCATGAATTTTTTTTTCAATTCTTCTTTATTTTCCTGGTTGACCCATCCATTCTTTAATAGGATGCTCTTTAGCTTCCTTTCTCTGTCATTTGAGTTCCTTCCAACTTTCCTCTTGTGATTGAGTTCTAGCTTCAGAGCTTTGTGGTCTGAAAATATGCAGGGGATGATCGCAATCTTTTGATACCGGTTGAGGCCTGATTTATGACCCAGAATGTGATCTATTTTGGAGAATGTTCCATGTGCATTAGAGAAGAATACGTATTGTTGCTTTGGGATGGAATGTTCTGAATACATCTGTGATGGTCCAGTGTGTCATTTAAGGCATTTATTTCCTTGTTCATCTTTCGCTTGCATGATCTGTCCATTTCAGTGAGGAGAGTGTTAAAGTCCCCTACTCTTCTTGTATTATTGTTGATGTCTTTCTTTGATTTTGTTATTAATTGGTTTATATAGTTGGCTGCTCCCATGTCAGGGGCATAGATATTTAAAATTGTTAGATCTTCTTGTTGGAGAGACCCTTTGAGTATAATATAGTGTCCTTCCTCATCTCTTTTATTATAGTCTTTGGCATAAAATCTAATTGATCTGATAGAAGGATTGCCACTCCAGTTTTCTTCTGATTTTCATTAGCATGGTAAATTGTTTTCCACACCCTCGCTTTAAATCTGAATGTGTCTTAGGGTCTAAAATGAGATTCTTGTAGGCAGCATATGGTTGGGTATTTTTTTTTTTATCCATTCTGATACCCTGTGTCTTTTGATTGGGGCATTTAACCCATTTAAATTCAGGGGAACTATTGAGAGATATAAATTTAGTGCCCTTGTATTGCCTGTAAGATGACTGTTACTGTATGTTGTCTCTGTTCCTTTCTGATCTACAACTTTTAGGCTCTCTCTTTGCTTAGAGGATTACTTTCAATATTTTTTGTAGAGTTGGTTTGGTGTTTGCAAATTCTTTCAGTTTTTGTTTGTCCTGGAATGTTTTTACCTCTCCTTCTATTTTCAATGATAGTCTAGCTGGATATAGTATTCTTGGCTGCATATTGTTCTCGTTTATTGCTCTGAATATATCTTGCCATTCCTTGCTGGTCTGCCAGGTCACTTTGGATACGTTTGCTTCCAATCTAATATTTTTACCATTGTATGTTACAGTCTTCTTGTCCCGGGGTGCTGTCAGGATTTTCTCTTTGTTGCTAAGACTTGTAAATTTTACTATTAGATGACAGGTTGTGGACCTATTCTTATTGATTTCGAGGGGGGTTCTCTACACCTCCTGGATTTTGATGCTTGCTCCCTTTGCCATATTAGGGAAATTCTCTCCAATAATTCTCTCCAATAGACCTTCTGCTCTGCTCTCTCTTCTTCTCCTTCTGGAATCCCAGTTATTCTAATGTTGTTTTGTCTTATGGTATCACTTATCTCTGGAATAATCCCCAAGTGGTCCTGTAGTTGTTTGTCTCTCTTTTGCTCAGCTTCTTTATTCTCTGTTATTTGGTCTTCTATATCACTAATTCTTTCTTCTGCCTCATTTATCCTAGCAGTAAGAGCCTCCATCTTTGATTGCACCTCTTTAATAGCTTTTTTGATTTCAACATGGTTAAACTGTGGTTCTTTTATTTATCCAGAAAGGGCTTTTATATCTCCAGGTAGGGTTTCTTTAATATCTTCCATGCCTCTTTAGAGCGTGGCTAGAACCTTGGGAATTGTCATTTTGAACTCTAGATCTGACATATTGCCAATGTCCATATTGATTAGGTCCCTAGCCTTCGGTACTGCCTCTTGTTCTTTTTTTTTTTGTGGTGAGTTTTTCCACCTTGTCACTTTGTCCAGATAAGAATATTTGAAGGAGCAAATAAAATGCTAAAAGGGTGGCAAAGACCCCAGGAAAGTGTGCTTGAGCCAAATCAGAAGAGACCCCAAATCATGGTGGGAGAGAAAGGGGGTAAAAGGAAGTTCAGGGAAAAAAATTTTAAAAGAATACAAATAATGAAATAATATAAAAAAGAAAATTATATATACATATTAGACTGGTGACTAGAACAGGGTCATTCACTTAATTTTGGGTGTATTTTTGTCTCTTACAAGAAATTACCTCCCAAAATTTTAAAGAATGGAAAACATATATAAGAGTAAACACAATGAAATGACAGAATATGACTATTAAGATGGAAAGAATTTTTTTTTTTTAATTTCTAAAGAAAGACTTGATATGTAAGTTGTTTGGGAGAATAAAGAAAAAGAAAGTGGAGAAGAATTGCTCAGGCTGGAGAGTAGAACAAGCCCGGTGGTAGATTTAGGGTGTAGTTTCATCTATTAGAAGAAGTTGTACCCCAAATTTTTTAGAAGAAAAAACCCTACGTGTATACAGAAACTGAAGTTAGATACAATGAAGGATAACATACAACAATAATAATGAAGGTTCGAAAAAGATTTTTTTAATGGAAAGTATTGTTAAGATAAACTAGTTTAAAAAACGTTAAAAGAAGATACGGTAAAAGTTAAAAAAAATTAGCTGAAGATAAAAAAAGTAAAGTTAAAAAAATTAACTTTGTATCATGAGGAGAAAGCCGTGAATTCATGGTTTGCTTTCGCCTCCTCTGGTATTCCGCTGTTCTCCTTGGTAAGTGAACTTGGTCTTGACTGGATTTCTTGTTGGTCTTCTCAGGGAGGGGCCTGTTGTAGTGATCCGCAGGTCTCTTTGCCCCAGGCGGAATTGCACCACCCTTTCCAGAGGCCAGGCTAAGTAATCCGCTGGGGTCGCTTTCAGGAGATTTTGTTTCCTGAACACTTTCCGTAGAGTTCCAGAGATCAGTAATGAAAGTGGTGGCCTCCCAATCTCTGGCCTGGAGGAGCTGAGAGCTCAGGGACCCATTCCTCAGTGCGCCCTCAGGGAAAAGCACTCATCATTTCCCTCTCCCTGGCCTCTGGCTGCGCTCAGACCTCACCCAGGCTGTGACCAAGTGTCTCTGTCTCTGGCACACAGCTCCACCTGGAGTCTCCGAAACCCTTAGATCGCTGAGCTCTTTTGGGGGGATTTCCCCAGATCCTGTGCCATGGATTACGGTTCAAGGTAACGCTGAGTTGAGAGGTCACTCCTTGGCTCTCTTTCTGTTCCCGGCTTCCCCGCTCTAATACCTGCGTGTTCTATGACACTCAGACACCCCCGGGCCTTCTGTGACCCTGCAGGACCTGGGGGAACGCTGTCCCTGCACGGGCTTCAGCCCGGTTTAGCCTCTGGAGTGACGTCCCTCAGTGCGCACCGCTTTTAAAAGTCCTGGTTTTGTGCTCTGTTGCTTGTCAGAAGCCGGACCCTCCCCCCAGGGTCTCTCTTCCCATCGCTTTGGATTCACTTCTCCGTGGGTCCGACCTTTCAGAAAGTAGTCGATTTTCTGTTTCTCAAATTGATGCTCTTTTTCTCTTTGATCTCCTGTTGGATTTGTAGGTGTTTGGAATGTTTTGATAAGCTATTTAGCTCGTCTCCTGCTACCTGATGTCATCTCAGCCTGCTGTTTCTCGACCATCTTGACTCCTCCCTCCCTTTGGATTGTTAATCTTTGTACATTTTGAGGACTCAATTAAGTAATATACACTACAATTCAGAGGATGTATCCAGAGCGAATTAACTGACACAGAAAGATAAGGCACAAAACAATTACGTTACTAAACATATCCGGATCCCCAGGGTTGGCCTGACTGTGGAAACTAGCTCCATACCAGCGTCCTTGAGGTGGTGTTTGGAGGAAAACAGTTTGTCCTAGGATGAGTCTTTCCCATAAGCCCAGTAGTGGCATCTGATGGTGCTGGTCTTTGCAAACCTGGGAACCATAGTGAGGATAGAAGTTAAAGGAGAATAGAGCTTCATGACAAAAGACCTTTGTCATGTGATAACTGAGGGAAAGATTGAAAACGGGTAAGGAAGTTTTGTCGGTTTTGATCCCGCAGGCAAAGAAAAATGATGACGGAAAGGCTGTAAGAACAGCTTTGATCCCACAGTCCAATTATAGTCAGGTGAAAGTGTTTCCTGTGTCAGGATCAATTGTATGAGGGGACAGATAAGAGGAGGATGGTCACATTGGCAGATGATTGAAAACCACACTCAGTGTTGGGTTTTGTCTGAAGAAAACAATTGTCCCCCTCACAGACAAGAAGTGGAAGAAATGCGGGAAGAGCTGCAGGAGTCTAACCTCACCTTCAACCACAAGGTAATGGGAGTTGTGTCCAACACACTGACCCCTTGGCGCCCCCTGCAGGTGATGGTCGTGGCCCTTAGAGCCCTGAACATGGGTTTCTGGTGTGTTGGCTTTTTCAGATCGCAGTTCAAGAGAGGAACGCTCTGGCTAACTGGGTTAGTATTTTCCTTTTCCTCATCTTCGTTTGCGGCACAGTCGGGCACAACTGAAGGTGGGTGTGTTTTTCTGCCGCAGATGAAGGCTCGGTATTGGGAAGCAAGGATTATGCAGCAGAGCAGGGAGAATGCCTACCTGAAATACAGGTGTGAGAGTTTGACGTGCGTTTTTACGGGTGTTTGGAGAGGTGACGGCTATGCTGTTTACTGCCTAGGAGAGGACGTGGTGTTGTAATTCTTAGAGATGTCCATTCTTTTTCTGTGTTCAAGACTGCGCATGATGCAAAGGGAGATGCTGCCTGTGGGATCCGTGAGGCGGGAACTGATGCCGGGAAGGCCTGAGTCGCAGAAGCCTGTGTGGCAAGGTAGGGAGCACGATGTGAAATGCAGCAGCCTGATTTCTGCTGTGAAACCACACGGTGTCCTTCCTGTTCCTGTGGGTGATTGCTGTGTGTCCACCTCCAGCCTGCAGGTTGTCTGAAGGGGTGACAGGAGGTTGCTTTTCTTATATGTCCCCAGGCAGCAGGACACTTGCCCCATGACAGGTGGAGCTCACACCGCTCCACACCTTCCCCCTGCTACCCCCTTCGGAAGAGCTGAGCCTGAGAAGGTGCGAGACGAGCGCCCTTCCCACCTTGACTCAGTGGTCAAACCTTGAAAAAAAAAAAAAAAAGACTATTTGTGAAAAAGGGCATTTATTTACTCATTATGGAGGTTTCTATATTTTTGTTTTATTTGTCATCTATAGGACCATATTGAGCAATGAAATATATTTTACTCCTCTCATGTCATTGGTGCAATGCCATTGCTTTATTGCTCAATCTGTCTATGATTTCTTTTTTCGTGACTATACAAATGTCAAAGTCTGTTTCTTCCCTGAAATGTTTATTTGTTGGCTAGTCACGCATTCTAGGTCCCAACTGCAGGATGGACAAATGAACCATCCACCTGTGGCCTGAGAAGAGAACATGGGCTGTTCATGTTGAGGGTTTGTGGATGTCCCCACGCAAGGCTATTCTCACTTAGGTGTTTAATCTATGAAGATAAAGTGATTTTTTTCTGATGTGTGTTGAGCACCCCAATTTTAGTGTTGATAGCCAGTTGTACCCCGACCTGTTTACACGTGATGGGTTACTTACAGAAACACTGGAACCAGGGCCCTGGAGTGTCTCAGGCAAGAGGAGACTGGTGTCTCTCGTTGCAAAGGACTCACTTGAGTCACGGGTGAAACCCTCTGATAAGGGACCCAAGTGTGGGAAAGAGTGCAAGATGGGGAGAGGAAGGCATGGAGGGCACGAAACCAATATAAAACTCTGACCTTTGCCTGATCTAGCATCTAGAGTGGTTCCCAGGATGAACAGCAGCACTAGCCCTCAAAGCAACCCAGAGATGCATACGGTAAGTGCTTGGGCATTTTTAGTTGTGTCCGTTTCTGAAATGGATTGCAGTGTGGACAGGTCCCTGTCCTAGCCTGTGGCCTTGGTGTGTGTCCTGCGATCATCCCTTTCAGAGTGCACGCTGTTCACCCAGGAGCCTCTGCCTGCTCCATTAGAGATCTTCAATTTTGTGCTTCCTCCCAAAGCTGTAGATGCTTTGAGACACGTGATGGTAGGATGCTCACCTCATGCATCTGTGTGTGTATGTGTGTGTTTGTGTGGACGTGCTTGTATGTATGTGTGTACATAACTCGAGGAGGGTGACATCTCACCCCACAGTGAAGTCATCTAGTCCGGCTGACTCCTTGCGGTTTGCTTTCCTGCGGGAGCTGGAGCATTTTTAGTATTCGGGTCAGGAGACTAACCTGGGAGGGTATCTGCAGAGGTCCTCAGATGGAACATGGGAAAAGCCAGGACCGCGTCACACTTGCCCCACATGCTTTGGGCAGCTTGAGCGTTTGTGGAAAAGGTGAGCTGTGACCTCCCGTGCATCCCATCTGAGTGGATGAAGACGACAGCTGGAATCCCTCCAGTTGGCCCCTGGGTGAGATGATGATGAACTCTGGCAGGTGCCAGGTGTGTCATAGAAAACACCCCCTGGAGCAGCAGCCCTGAAGAGGGAATCCCAGTGACTCTCTGCAAGGCCCACACCTCACACATGTTTTACTTGTGCTTCCATGAGCGGGTTCTGATGGGGTCTGATGGCTGTGCCAACTCATAGGGTCTCTCCCGACCCATCTTGGGAGCATTGCCTGTGCTCTCCAGACACACTGGTTCCCATTTGGGGGTTTCGAATCGGCCCATCAGTGGGTCTCAGCACCAAAGACTAGGCATTTGCTCTGTGCCTGAGCTAAGGACTGTCCGAATGTCGGGGACATAGATCCACAGAGCTGGTCTCGCTCACTCAAAGGGGTCCTGTTACTCTCAGAAAGCACTCTTCCAGGTCCTCTGCAGGACTCCGGACACTCCTATCTCCTCAGCAGTGTCTGTGGCCATGGACAGCCCTTGTGGAGTGTAGGAGATCCCATTGTCAGGGAGGGAAGCAGAGCTATTCAGGGGGGATGCTGGTGGGCTTCCAGTTGACCCATAAGCACATGCACTTCCACGTGTGGACAACAGGCTTTCCAGGGCCTATCATTGTGTTTGTTCTCAATGTATAGAAGGAGCTGCTCTGTTTGCTGTGATGGGGGAGGTGTGGTCCCAGCTGTAGATACTGGCCTGTCGTGAATGGAGTTTTTTCCTTAGTTGATTATCCTTGGTGTCACACTCTTGTCTCTGTCGAGGTGTGCAGATCTATATTAACATGTGGTGACAGTAGTTTTCCCCATGGCATGTCTTCACCCCAGGTGCTAGGTGAGACCCAGGGGGCGGATAGGTGTTCTGGCACAGATGCTATAGTATTGGAACATGGTGGTGGGAAGATGTGTATGCGGATGTGTACCCCTGCCTGCCCACAGTGCACTCCGGGGAAGTAACTGGGGGAGGAGGGCCCCTCCCTCACAGTGAAGTGCTCTGGCCAGCCCGACTCCCTTTAGGTTAAGTTCAGGTGCACTGGTGTTGTGCTCATGCTGGGGATAGATGGGTCTGGTAATCCTCACAAATGGAAACTGGGGAAAACTCTCTCTGCATTTTATACTGTCTCCTTTGCAGACTGCAATGTTCTCAGGGCATGTTTCACAAGTCATCTCCATTTTACTTCTGCTGGAAAACGTGCCTTGCAGAACCAGCCCACTTAAGACCCTTTCTACAAGTATTTTGAAGTGTCAAAGCTCTTATGTGCACTGTCATAATCGCACACTGGGTCACATGTTCTGAAGGGGGACATCAGTGATTACGTGCATGATCACTGCCTCCCAGCCCTTCAACTGGGTTTCCAGGAACAGGTCCTTTGGTCCTAAGTTACTGTGAGAGGTTATTTCTTTTCTCATCACACGTGTGGAGTTTTCCACTGGGAAGCATATAACCTTTTGTGAATTCTATTATATGGCCTTCCCATCTTCATTTCCCATTGTACAAAATTACTCTGGAACTCAGTAGGTTGAAATTTCCCAATGACTGTGTTTTCAGACAAACACAGGGGATGCCTGTGTGGCTCAATGCATTAAAGCCTCTCCTTAGGCTCAGGTCATGATCCTATGTGCTGGGATCAAGCCCCACATCAGACTCTCTGCTCAGCAGAGAGCCTGCTTCCCTTCCTCTCTCTCTCTCTGCCTGCTTCTGATCTCTGTCTGTCAAATAAATAAAATATTAAAAAAAAAAAAAAAGACAAGCACAGCAGCTCAGTGTAAATAAAGGTTTTTGATATCATGTCCCTCGGACGACACTTTGCCAGTGCCCCTGTCAGACCACAAGGCCCTAATTCCTCAAGTGTCTTTGTAGCCATGGACAGAAACTGTAGAGAGTAGAGGACCCCTTTGTCAGGAGCGAGGCAGCGTGGGGAGAGTCAGGGACTTATACGCCAATGATTCCCCTCAAGTGGCTCAGAAACTTTGTGGAGAAAGGGCATTCAGTTTCGTCACATTCTCTCTATTCTGCCCAAAGCAAAATCTTCTCTGGTGGCTGAGGAGGATAGAGGAAGTATTGTTCAGGATGTCGATGCCTCCGTGTCTGGAATGTGCTGCTTTAGTTTGCAATGATCCTTTTTCATCTTGAAGACACTACTTCTTGCTGGATAATGTGGGCCGACATGGGCAGTGATGTGTGGTGACAGGCTATTCCTGTAACAGCCATTGCCGTCTCCCCCCTCATTGTACTGGCCCCAGCTGGGAGGGACATGTAAGTTTTCTAGCATGATGCAGCTCTCCTGGAAGGTGGTATTGGAGAAGGAGCCGGATGCTGGGAGCTCTTTCTTTTGGTTTCTTTTCTTGGTGTTGCAACTTTTGTCTGTTTTGCTAAAATATTTTCTTGTCTGTTCTGCAGGTCACTAGAGGTGTGAGAGAGTTCCCTCATTGCCCAGGGCTCCTCCCTATGCCCTACCACATGGGGTGGAATGTACCAGACTTCCCTCCTCCTCATCCACCTCCACAGTGGTGGACATGGGGGCCTCGGCCACACTTCGTTCCTCCACCACAAGGTGAGTTGATCTGAATTGACATGGGTCATAGAGCTTATTCATAGTTGAACCACTTCTGTCGGTGGAGAGGATGGAGAGGTGGTACCACAAGGCTTTGCAATGCAGCAATAAGCCCAAGTGAGGACATGGTAACATTCCTCCACTTTGTCTGACGTCCATCTCATGGACTGTCTGGTTCAACATACAGAACTGGGCAGCAGGCGTCTACTATGGAGCAGAAAAGTGACATTCCACAGAGGACAGACATAGAAGCATTGCCCAGGTACACTACACAGACACAATGTTTTGGGCTCTGGGCTGGACGAAGCACAACCTTCACATCAGTCTCACATGTGGAGACCCCCAGTTGTCCAGCATTATAGATTAGTTCTGGAAACATATGTCCCAGGAAGAGTGGTTGTATCTGCGAGGGTGATGGACAGTTCCCGCCTTCGTCCACAGGGGTCCGGGGAGTCCTGTGAGAAACACAGTGGACCCTCCGGAAGGAGAGAGGGGAATAGGCTGGGGCAGGGGTAGAGGGTTGGCTTGAATCCTGTGTGATCGTCAGTCTGAAACCACCTCTGTCCCTTCTCGGCCTTCGGTCCCAATCAGAAGCCTGTGGAGCTCAAGGGGACAATAGCAGCACCATGCCCGAGAAGGTCCCAGAGAAGAACCAAGTAAATGCTGGGGCGTTTTCAGTTGTACCCATTTCTGGAGTCCTGTTCCTCTCTGGGCAGCACAGTGTCCTGACCTCTGTGTGTTGGGTATATCCTGGGGTCTGTGTGTGGTGTCGTTTCCCGTTCAAAGTGGCAAGTCTTCATGCAGAGCTTACAGGCATCTATTTCCAGATCATCACCTTCTGGTTGTGTCAGTGGAGCAAAGGCAGAGTGTGTTCAGGGCTTGACATTCAAGGGGAAACCAGGCTGGGGACGCTGTATGATTCTGAAGTTCTTCAGGACACACGTGCTTGTGCCTGGCTATTTGCGCACACTAAGCAGTGGGCAGTTGCCATTGTTGGGAAGGAAGTGTCTCCATTGCACAATGGCAGACATCTGTCTCTTACCTTCGTACACATCCAGCATCCACATACGTTGTTCTGGGAGGGATGAAACACCTCTCACTTCATCTGCAGTGTGTAGGGTTTAAGCTGTCATTTCCTTAGTTGTATAAACGCCTGACACAGGGAAGTGGTCCCTTCATTGTTCATTAGCGTAGGGGTCTGCCCTTGTCCTCTGTAGCTTAGAAACTTGTGGATAATGCTCTGGGAGGTGAGAATGAAAGAAAAAGTGGCAGATGCCGGAGTCAGGTGTAGAGGGTTTGCTGGAATGTTGCTCGGTCACTTCCAGGTGGAGAAGCTTCTGTCTTTTCCATGGTGTGAGTCAGATACAGATGCTGGAGCGTCCTCTACAAGGACCAGCGGTGCTGCCCACAGGCCTCTCGTGGCATGAGGGAGTGAAGACTGCTAAAGACATGGTAACTTTCTTCTGGTTGTTCTGTACTTAGAATCGATGGACCCTGTCTTCCAGTCATACTGAGAGGGTTGTAGGTTCCTTGTGGTGGCAGAGACCTGCCCTTCTCCGAATGCTGGGCACAGCAGGTTTCACACACATATGGTATGGAGACGATGCTCTGTGCTCCGGGAGGGATGAGGCCTTAATGTGAGGAATTGAAGGTGTGTGTCTGAGAGAAGTGAGGGACACACTGATGACAGGACATAGACCATGTGTTCTGTATAAGGGAAGAACTAGAGATGTATCCAGAAAGAAGGGAGGGAGCCCTGAGTCACACAGAAACAGGAGTTTGTGGATGCCCAGAAGGCCCGAGGTGCTCAGGGAGAGGCTGGGCTTCTCTCAGGGAGGGTGAGGCCATTCCTGGCAGGCCAGCAGCTTGAGAGTGAGTGTGAAGACACCATGCCGTCCACACCGACTGCAGCATGTGTTCACTCACACAGTGTGGATCACGCCGTTATTTGTCTCAGAATGTCGTTTTTGCCATGAATCCCTTCACTCATAGTCTGTGAAGAGCGTTGTTTCCCTGAATTTCTGAAAATTCTGAACCATGTGAAAGAGTATCGTGGAGATTTGGAAATTTAACTTGGCCTTTGGGGATTCTTGTCTGGCTGACTTTAAGTCCCGCAGCAAGAAAACATGAAGACAAGACGGAGAACCAGTGAATGGTGGCTGCCCTGGCCTCAGCCTGAGTCAGACTGTTAGTGGGAGAGTCAGGGTTGGCCAGGAGCAGCCCTAGCTGGAGCCCTGTCACCAGGCCTCCGCATCTGCATCACCACCCTGCCTATAGCTGTGCGCTTCTCTGGGACTTCAGTCCCAGTGTCCAGATTTGCCTGTATTCCAGATTTCTCAGTCCAAATACCAGCTCTCAGTGGGGCCTTCTCAGGGCCTCAGCTTTTATTTTAATCTGTTATAGAGAGAACATATTGGATTCTGAGGTCACTAGAACAATAGGAGTTGAAGTACATAAAGAAACTGCTGGGGCGCCTGGGCGACTCAGTGGGTTAAGCAACAGAATCTTGATTCCTGCTCAGGTCATGATCTCGAGCTTTTGAGATTGAGGCCCAAGTCGGGCTCGGTGCTGAGTGTGGAGCCTATCTGGGATTCTCTCTCTCCCTCACTTCTCCTCCATCCCTCTTCGCTCACAAGTTTGTGCTTTCTCTGTCTCTGTCTCAAAAGAAAAAAAAAAAATAATAATAATTGGCAAAGAATCTGGGCTCTGACCATTCACCATTCTCACTGTTTAAATGAAAATAGCTCCATGCCAATGAGCATCAAAAAATGTTTGTTTAAGTCCATAAAATACACTAAGAGTGTAATACCTCAGCCCCGGTAGTGGCAATTCTCATTTCAAAGACAAGGCAAAGAGCCTCATTTTTTCTATTAAATGTCAGGTCCTAGCCACAATGTAGTAAAATATACTTAAGAGAACAGGTACAATCAGATATTTCTACGTGAGATGTGAAGACAGTTATTGTCTATTACATACAGACTCACAGATGTGGCCACACACCCAAGTGTTCATCCAAGGCCTCAGATACAGTATGGAAGGCAGAGAGCATTTAGGAAAACATAAGTTCCCATTGTACTAACCCAAATCCTCTTGCCTTACAGGGTAATCATTTTGTAATCTGAAGACTTCCTTGACCTCCAACAACCAGGCTCCAATGAGTTTTTATATCTAGTCAAGATATGAATGTTTCTTCCTGGTGGTCTGAATGCTTTCCCTGCCCATCCTCTACCCTGTGCTTTGTCTCTCCTGGTATCTCCCCAATAAACTGTTCATGGTTCTGTCTCTGTGTCAGCATCTCCCTTCGGGGGGACCTACAGTCCCTCTCCTTCGAGGGCACAGGGTGAAGCCTTCAGACAGATAACACCCTGGCAGCAGTGGGGAATGGAGGATAGAGCAAGATTACCCTTCGTGGTACTTCTACTGCAAGGGACCCCAGGAACCTTTCTGGGGAGGGGGCCCAGGTTGAATTTAGATCTGATGGTGTTTGTATTAACTCTGGTGACAGATCCTCTTGAGCACATGGCACCTGCTTTTTTAGGGGGGTAGTGATCAGCAGGACAGGTGGCTGTCCCTATGCAGTGGTCTACTGTGACAGTGAGCAGAGAATGAAGGTCTTGTGAGGCCCTGAGAGCCTGGTGAGGAGGCCCTGCATTAAACCAGCTTTTGTGCAGGGTTTTCACCTAACCAGCTGCCCCCCAACCACAGGGAGACCTTGAGTGGAGCTGATGGTGGCAGTGTTTGTGGTAAGACCCATGATGCCCCACAGTCCTCCCACAGTTTCACTGTTGAGGGGTGGGCAGGGCAGAGGTCCCTGACAGGAGACCCATCCCTTCTTCAGCAGCAGGAGGATTTGGGTGTGTATGCTTCTGTCCCCTTTTAGGCCCTTTTTTCCCAATCCCTTCTGCAGCAGAGCTGCTGGATCCTGCAAAGCCCTCCTTCTTCCCAGGTCATGGGGTCCAGCTCCATTCTCACTGCCCCAGGATAGAGAGCCAGAGCTGTATTTCCAGCTGGTTCACCCAATGCCCTGGGGAGACCCTGGGGCCTTTGCAGTAAATTCCTGCCTCCTGAGGTGTGACAGAGAAGCGGCCTTGTTGGCTGAGTGCTGAGTAGGGGGCTCTGGGAGCTTCCCCAGAACATGCTGGTAGGTGAGAAAGTACAGGCAATGACATATTGGGGCTCTTCCCAGGGTTTGGTCCTCATTGTCCCTGAGGACATTTGAAGACCCTATTTTACTCAGGGGTCTCTGGATTGAGAGGTCACGGGACACTGCAACAGAAATACTGTGGTTGGTTTTTTACCAATGCCGACTTGTTTCTGGGGAGAAATCGTGACTCAGCTTCAGAGAAACTGGAGCTACATTGGGTTGGGCCAGGAATGCAAAAACCATTGACCTTCAGGACCTTCTAGAAGGAGGAGCTGGGATTCTGCTCTCTGAGTTCTGCTAGACCCAGTACCCCAGGTAAAAGCACAGACTGTCCTGCACTGATGCTTTTATTACTTTTCAGTGTTTATTTTTTTCCAACAATGTTACAGTAGTTGGAAAAGAAGTGCAAACTTGACAGGTCCCTGATTCCATAAACCTTTCATTTTTTTAAGGTTAAATTTACAAGGAAAACAGGAATTGTTTTATTGATCCTTTCTCGTGATCATTGGAAGGAAACTCATCAATAATATCTTCAAAACGTGCCTTTTACCTCATCTCCTTTTCTCTGTTTTCTTTTTTAATGATTTTATGCAAGTACAGTGGTGAGGAGGGGGAGGCAGAGGCAGAGGGAGAAGGTGACTCAACACTGAGTGGGGACTCCAACGTGGGACTCGATCCCAGGATCCTGACATCAAGACCTGATCCATGCAGGTGCCCCTGCTTATCTCTTTTCAACTGAGATTTGCTATGTTTTCTAATTTTGTCATGAGTCGGTAACAATCTTCAGCAGTTTTAAATTGGTTAAAGAGTTCAGGAAGAGCTCTTTCGCAGGATTCCACTGAGATTTCTTCTGTTCAAAGTGTCAAGACCACTTCTCAATATGCGAAAGATTGTACTAAGCAAAATCTGTGAATCAGCATTTGAAAAAAAGCTGCTGCTATTTGTGGAAGATATTAAAATAGATGCTTAGATCGACCAATTCATGGACTTCCCACTTTTTTCTTTTCCTTTGTTGCTCATTTCTAATTCACATATCATATGCATAGCTCTTCCTGAGTTTTCCATGTCTCACAAGTACTTTTAGGTTCCTTTGTGACTTGTAAAGGAAACAGACCTTCTGGTGAGCATGCAACTTTGTGTCCCTTCAGGATTTGTTGTTTACATCTCTATTAACGTTTCTCACCCATTTAAAACTATCATGCCACCTTGATATATTACAAAAGAAGTGTAATCTATATGCATCTATATGATTTCATTTAATTATAGTGTATTTATTGGAGATTTTCTGTTTATGACTAAGGCCTGAGAATATCTCCCAAGTCCATTGAATTTGGAAAAATCATATATCCTAAGTATGAAATTTGAAAGTTTGCATATTGAAATATGGAATATGAAAGATGCATGTTTGCATCTCCTAAATGGAGATGATGTCCCTCTTAAGGTTAGTTTCTGAGCAAGGTGCAAGTGGACGTAATCATTGTGAGGGAAGAAAAAAATGTCTTCCATTCTTTTCCAAACTTGCTGCAGTTGCTCCATTATCTTATGTCTGGATATAGGCAATTATTTTTTCTTTTCAAATTTTTATTTAAGTTCTACTTAGTTAACATGCAGTGTATGGATATAAGCAATCTTTTGACGGTATCCTTTTTTTAACCATTTATTGATTTCATAAATTAATATATCCTTATTTTTTCTCCATGCTAAGAAAATCAACTAATGTATCATCTATCTTTATGACCCAATTCTTTGTTTTTAGGATTTTATTTATTAATCTGAGAGACAGAGAAAGAGAGAGCATTTATGGAGGGGGTTAGGCAGAGGGAGAAGCAGACTCTGCTGAGCAGGGAGCCTGCTGCATGACTAGATCCCAGGACCTTGAGAAATGCCCATAGCAGAAGGCAGGTGCTTAATCCTCTGAAACACCCAGGCACACCCTTATGACATTTTTTTTTTTAAGATTCCATTTATTAGTTGGACAGAGAGGGATCACAAGTAGGCAGAGAAGCAGGCAGAGAGAGAGGAGGAAGCAGGCTCCCTGCTCCGCAGAAAGCTCGATGCAGGGCTCAATCCCAGACCCCTGGGATCATGACCTGAGCCTAAGGCAGAGGCTCTAACCCATGACCTGAGCCTAAGGCAGAGGCTCTAAGGCCACCCAGGTGCTCCCCTTATGACATTCTTTTTTTTTTTAATTGTATTTATTAGTTTTACAGAGAGAGAGAGCACAGGCAGAGGGAGTGGGAGAGGGAGAAGCAGGCTTCCCATAGAGCAGGGAGCCCAATGTGGGGCTTGATCTCAGGACTCTGGGATCATGACCTGAGCCAAAGGCAGATGCATAACAACTGAGCCACCCAGGCGCCCCCCTTATGACATTCTTGGAATGTCTTTATAAAATGAAATATTTGATTGTCTAGTTACTGCTGAAGAGGATGAAGGGGAGGAAGAGAAAAATGAGGTATCATGAGAACAATTGAGCCAGCCAACATGAATCACTTGGCCACATGTAATTTTCTTAACAGGTTCAGCGCTGGTGTAAAATATCGTATCCTTCATTTTTCATTTTTTGAGGAACCTCTTCACCATTTTCCAAAGTGGCTGTACCAACTTCCATTCCCACCAGCAGTATGAGAGGATTCTCCTTTCTCCCAACTTCTCTAACACTGGTTGTTTCTTGCCTTGTCAGTTTTTACGGTTCTACCTGGTGGAAGGTGGTATCTGTGTGGTTTTGATTTGAATCTCCCTGATGGCTAATGATGATGAACAGTTTTTCATGCATCTGTTAGCCATTTGTATGTCTTCTTTGCAGAAGTGTCTGGTCCCATCTTCTGCCCATTTATTGACTCGATTATTTGTTTTTTGGGTGTTGAGTTTGAGAAGTTCTTTATAGTTCTTGGATACCAGCCCTTTGTAGTGTCATTTGCAAATAAGTTCTCTCATTTTGTGGGTTGCCTTTTTGTTTTGTTGATGGTTTTCGTTTGTGGCGCAGAAGCTTTTGATCTTGATGAAATCCCAAAAGTTCATTTTCACTTTTGTTTCCCTTGCCTTTGGAGGTGCATCTAGGAAGGAGTTACTGTGGCTGAGGTCAAAGAGGTTGCTGCCTGTGTTCTCCTCTAGGATTTTGGTGGATTCCTGCCTCAGTCTGAGCTCTTTTATCCAGACTCAGACTTTTCACGACAGATAACAAAGTGATGGTTGGCACCATGGGTGAAGTAGGTGATAGGGATGAAGGAGCTGCTTGTCCTGATGAGCCCTAGAGAATGCATGAAAGTCTTGAATCCCTCTGTTGTATTCCAGAAACTAATATATGTGAACCATATTGGAATTAAAGAATTACAAAAAAGGAAAATAGTTTGCAAACTGTTTTAGGTGTATGGAAATGTTTAGTCCTGTCTTTTCTATTTGGTTTTGTTGGTAAGTCTAAACCTATTACAAAGTGAAAAGTTTATTAGTAATCTTTTTTTTAATTTTTAAATGCATAATGTAGCATAATTATTCCTACCACTACTTACTAGTAATTGACACCTATTCTCTTCTATTGTTTTATTTATTTATCTATTCATTTATATTATTTAAACATTTTATTTATTAATTAGACACAGAGAGAGAGATCACAAGTAGGCAGATAGGCAGGATGGTGGGGGGGAGAAAGTCCCCGCTGAGCAGAGAGTCCGATGTGGGTCTCCATCCAAGGACCCCAAGATCATGACCCGAGCCAAAGGCAAAGACTTAACGCACTGATCCACCAGGCACCCCTGTTGTTTTATTTAAATAATAGCATTTATGTTAAAAAAATTGAGTAATACACAATATAGAAATCACAGAGCAATTACAGATGTTTTATGTTAAGGTAAAACATATATAACATTTTGTATTCTATCATAATGTAGTTTTCTAATCTAGAATGGGTGTGCCCTTACATGGCGCTCTATGAAGTTGGTGCCTGCCATTCCAGGGGCTAATTACTCATGGAGAGAAAAATCATGGCTGTAATACTAGAATGATTAACACCAACAAAGTCTATTTAGAGGTTACTGGAGGGGCTAAAAGAGAGTTGATATGGGGGGACCACCTTGGTGGCTCAATTGGTTAAGCATCAGAGTCGTGATTTTTGCCTCAGGTCATTATATCAGGGTCATGAAACTAATCCCAAATCAGGCTCCACATTGAGCATGGAGTCTGTTTAGATTCTCCCTCTCGGGTGTCTGGGTGGCTCGGTGGGTTAATCCTCTGCCCTCAGTTCAGGTCTTGATCTCAGGGTCCTGGGATCGAGCCCCACATCATGTTCTCTGCTTGGTGGGGAGCCTGCTTCTCTCTTCTCTCTACCTGCCTCTCTATTTGTGATCTCTTTGTCTGTCAAATAAATAAATAAAACCTTGTTAAAAAAAGATTCTCCATCGCCTTCTAGCACACCCCACCAATTCAGTCTTTTTTCTCTCGTTCTCAAAAAAATATATGTATATGTATATGT
Organism: Mustela putorius furo; assembly: GCF_011764305.1. NCBI lineage: Eukaryota > Metazoa > Chordata > Mammalia > Carnivora > Mustelidae > Mustela > Mustela putorius. The sequence goes on from NW_025421293.1 coordinate 15,708,136, forward strand.
ATATGCATGTATGTATGTATAAATGGTTGATTTCAAGATACACAGTTAATTGTTAATGTTTATAGGAAGGGACCATAATTAGATTTTTTATTTTGTCACTACTGCAATCTACTGTCAATTGCTGTTCAGCTTATAAAGCTGCACTTACTAATACTGATTTCAAGGATAGTGAGTGCTCTTAAGCCTCAGATCCTATGACTTCCGAGACTGCAAGGAATAGGAATTTTTTCCTGGAGGACAAAAGTGTTCATTGTTCTTGGCACAAGGTATACGCTGTCGATAGTCCTCCATCCCTTGCTAAAGGTGCATGTCTTTGTTCCTGGCAAGATTTGAACAGTGCTTGCAAGAAGAGTTGCTTGATCTGAAACTTCTGGAGTGAAAGAGTGGGGTTGGAGGAGTCATGGGACAGAAATTACTTGTTATTTAAGAAGTATCAGCATTGGGACTGTAAGTGATCAGGAAAGTAAGGCATCCTGGCAGTCTTTTGGTGTATGATGGGCAGCACTACACTAACTTCTCAATATTTCAGATCCCATGGGTCATGATAGGGAGGAGAGGAGAGGAGAGGAGAGGGTTGGTGCCCTCTGGTGTCTTCACTGACAAGCCCTGTCTTGTACACACAGTGGCTGCCTTCACAGTTGCCTGCAGCTCTTTACCTGAGGGTGTCCATTGGCTTCCTTGGCTTCTTTGGCCATGGCAGTGAGCTCGGGAGCCAGGTAACCAATGTCCATAAGAGCAACACTCATCCCGTGCAGGTCTTTTTGCACTTGGATGGGATGACTCAGGGCTCTTCTGCATGTATTTAAAACGTTCCCAGTGGATGGAGACAGAGTTGCCCAAGCAGGGACCTCTAAACTAACACCCTGTCTTGTGTGTTGGCTGCCCTCCTTCTTCACATCATAGCTCCCATCATTTCTTCCCACCAAAGATCCTTCCAGAGAAACTACTTATACTCACATCCTTGTCTTAGAGTCACTTTCTGAGGCACCCAACCCCTCATAACTCCTGGTGCTGCCAACAATGGTGGGTGTTGTCTCTCTGTGCCCCAGGAGAGGATCTACCTTTTAAAACACACACATTCTTGGGAGATCTCAAAGCTCAGTCATGAGAATAAACTTACATTTTTCCCTTGTGTAGGAGAACTGAAAATCCATGCATGCAAGGCAATAGAGTGACCTAGATAATAGTGAGATTATTCAACTTGTCACACAAAGTGGAATGCTCAGGCTGGAAGGAGACATACATTGTAGTATCATTATCAGTGGTACTGTTACTGAGTTCAAACATCCTATCTCTTGAAGGTTCTTCTTTGACTTCCATTTTGTCCATAAGGGTACTTCTTGGTTATATACTCACCCTCAACTCATGTCCAGTTCTTATCTTTGGATCCAGTCCTAGGCTCACTATCATCCAACCCTACATCCCCTGCTCCCACTTTCCATGTCCCTTCCTCCTTTTCTGCTCTACAAGGTTTCCCAAGATCCATCTTGGCTCCAGACTCCTACTCTTCATGTGTTGGAAGTACCTTGGGTCCACCATCTCTCCTGATCCCCTCTAGTTAGTAGGAGGGGGTGTGAGTATGAATGAAGGTCTTGCTCTACCTTTCCTTATATCCTGGCCCTCCAAGGGGGAATGGGCCCCAGTCTGGAGTCCAGGATTGCCTGGATATTAGTCTATTTCAAAGAAGGAATTGAATTCAACTATAATTATACATTGGAAATAAAGGAAGTCTCAATATATTTCAGAAGAATGAAAACCACAAGAGTTGTTCTTTCATCATAATTGCAAATGTGCTGGATTAATCAAGAAAGGATAACTAGGATTTTCCCATATATTTGGAAATTGAATAGCTTTTTGAATAAAACTGCAAAAGGGAATCTCATAGGAATAACCGGTATGATATGAATGAAAATGATACTGCATATGTGGTATTAACATAGACTTCCAGGGGGGAGACAAGATGGCGGGGAAGTAGGAGGAGGCGCCCTTTCAACCTGCACCCTAAAGTGAGCTGATTACCTTCCAAAGATCTCCAATCACCCACCAAATCAGCCTGAGATAAGAATTATACACGTCTAGATCTCAACTGGAGCAGAAGACGCCAGTGGGCAGGTAAAGTGGAGTGGGAAAGTCGGACAGATATCAGAAGATAAACAAATGGAGCCACCAGAAGCGACGCATTGGAAAGTAATATCCCAATACGAGAGTGCCCTGCACCTGGGGACCAGCATTAACTCCAGAATCTGGTAGAAAGCACTCAAAAAGAGCAAAGGATCACGGGGGGTGGGGGGGCAGGGAATTGCTGGGATTGGGTTGTTAGGGTCGGGGCTTAAGTCCCCAGACCCAGGACAGTTACCCCTGGCACAGAGCCAGAGAGACTGCAGCAGAGAAACCAGGTCTCGGTCCCTGAACCACCAGTGGGCCTGAGAGTGCGCCCGGCTCCCGTGAAGGGCTGGGAGGCTCGCCAGCCAACAGAAGCACAGTCTTTTTCAGTCCCCACGCAAGTGCCCTGCTGTGCCATCAGAGTCCAAGTCATGCCCCGCACCCTCCCCTGAGAGAGGTGCACACAAACGCCAGCCAGGTGCTCTAGGACCGGAAAGAATAGGCACTCCAAGCCCTGGCCAGCAGGAAAATCTGTGTGTGATCACTGCTTGGAACTTCTCTGGCAGTCTGGAGCTGCCCAGACAGCGAAAAATCCTGAGTCCCCAGGGACCACGACTGGGAACCTGCTCTGCCAGCGGCCAAGGGGGGATTTATATGGGCTCTGGAGCCAGACTGAGGCTTCTTTCTGAGAGGGAGGTCAGGGTGCAGTTTGCTTCCTTCTAAACCTACAAAAACCATCAAAAGCGGTCAAGGCAAGAGAGAAAAACAAAAGTGAACAAATATAAAAACCTCCAGAGAACAAAAGCCTAAAAAAAACAGTTTTCCTCAGAGCCCACCCCCTTGAGGGGGGCAGGAGTACTTAGCTGAGAGAACTTCAGGGACTGAAAACCCACGTGGCGGGCCCCTCCCCCAGAAAACCAACCCATAAAGGGAAAAAAAAATAGATGACAAGAGAACAACCACCACTACTTCATAGGACAATTTTTATTATTAATTTGATCCCACTATACTGGCTAATTTTTTTATATAGTTAATTTTTTTATTATTATATAGATAATTTTTTAACCTATTTACTGTCACAGTGAGATGTGCAGTACATCACATTCCATAATAACCTTCTAACCTGAACTTTTTGATACATACACCTGTGTTTTCCTTTTGCATTTCTATTTTTTTTAATTTCTTTTTTTTAAATTTTAGTTTAGTTTAGTTTATTCCTTTTTTTAATTTTTATTTTCTAATATTTATATAGAGTTAAACTTCAAGGTAAGCCCCTTTCCCCAATCAATGCCACCCCTATAGGTAAACCAATTCCTAATCCGTCCTTATCTTAGGAAAGTTGAGTCCTTTAACAAAGATATCAAGACAAATCCAGGAAGAATCAAAACAACCTTCCTTACCCACACTGAGAATTTACAACCACTCTCCCATCTTTTTCTTCCACCAGTGTTTCTGTAATTTTGTGTTTATCCTGATAGTATATAAATCTTATATGTAGGGTTCTTTTTGATGAGGTTCTTCCTTTATTTGCATATATATATGCAAATATATATATATATATTTTTTTTTTTCTCTTGTCATATACTTTTATCAGTCTTTTTGTTTGTCTGTGTCTGTTTGTATACTTCATAAATCTTACCTAGGACCCATTTGGCTAAGCCTTCTCTTTGATCTCACTTTTCATTCCTGTCTCTCTCCCTCTCTCTTTTTTTCTTTTTCTTTTCTTTTTCCTCTCATTTGGGTGGGGAGGGAACCCTGATTGCTCAGAAGCATTCCAGGGTGCACCTTGACTGCACCACAGTCAATAAACCCAGCTACACCTGTTCAGCCATCTCTCACCAAAATGACTAGGAGAAGGAATGCCTAACAGAAGAAAAATACAGAGGATGGACCTTCTGCAACAGAGCTAATGGCTATCAACATAGACAATATGTTGGAAAGAGAATTCAGGCTAACAATTATCCAAGAAATAGCTAGGTTGGAGAAAGCCATGGGTGACCAAACGGAATTGATTAGGGCCGAATGGAAAACGCTCAGAGACAATGATTTCAATATTAGGGAAGAGCTGAAAGCTACCAGGGATGAGCTTCACAATGGTCTCAATGAGTTCCAATGTAATCTAAATTCTCTCAGTGCTAGAGTAACTGAGACAGAAGATAGAATTAGTGATCTGGAGGACAAACAGAGAGAAAGGATCAGGAGGAAGCCTGGAACAAACAGCTTAGAAGCCACAAAAACAGAATCAGGGAAATAAATGATGCCATGAAACATTCCAACGTCAGAATTATTGGAATCCCTGAAGGGGAGGAGAAAGAAAGAAGTCTAGAAGATATAGTGGAACAAGTTCTTCATGAAAATTTTCCAAATGTCATGAATAGAACCAGAGTTTATGTACTAGAGGCCGAAAGGTTTCCCCCCAAGATTACAGATTCTTGAAAGTCCTCGAGACACCTAAAAGTAAGAATGAAGAATTATATTTGTAGGCAGAACCTCTTGAAAGCACTAGGACAAAGATCCTTACGTACAGGGGAAAGCCCATCAGAATAACATGAGACCTGTCCACAGAGACCTGGCAAGCCAGAAAGGGCTGGCAAGATATATTCAGGGCACTAAATGAGAAGAACATGCATCCAAGAATACTTTATCCAGCAAGACTGACATTCAAAATGGATGGAGAGATAAAGAGTTTCCAGGATCGGCAAGGCTTAAAAGACTACGCAACCACCAAGCCGATACTACAGGAAATATTAAGGGGGCTTCTTTAAAGGAGGAAAAAGCCCAAGAATAGCATTGAACAGAAATATAGAGACAATCTACAAAAAGAAAGACTTCAAAGGTAACATGATGTCAATAAAAACGTATCTATCAATAATCACCCTCAATGTGAATGGCCTAAATGCGCCCATAAAATGGAACGGGGTTGCAGACTGGACAAAACGACAGGACCCATCCATATGTTGTCTACAAGAGACCCATTTTGAACCTAAAGATACACGTAGACTGAAAGTGAGGGGATGGAGAAGCATCTTTCATGCCAATGGGCTTCAAAAAAAGGCTGGGGTAGCAATTCTCATATCAGACAAATTAGATTTTAAACACTAAAGACTGTAGTCAGAGATCCAGAAGGACACTACATCATTCTGAAATGGACTATCCACCAAGATGATCTAAGAATTGTAAATATCTATGCCCCCAATATGGGAGCAGCCAATTACATAAGAAAACTGTTAATCAAGATAAAGAGTCATATTGATATGAATACACTAATCATTGGAGATCTTAACCCGCCTCTCTCAGAAATACACAGATTATCCAAGCAGAAAATCAATAAAGAAACAAGGGCATTGAATGACACATTGGACCAGATGGACCTCATAAATGTATACAGAACATTCCACCCTAAAACAACAGAATACTCATTCTTCTCAAGTGCACACGGAACCTTCTCAAGAATAGACCACATACTAGGTCACAAATCAGGACTCAACCTATACCAAAAGACTGAGAGGATTCCCTGCACATTCTCAGATCACAATGCTTTGAAACTGGAGCTCAATCACAAGGAAAAGTTCCGCAGGAACTCAGACACCTGGACGCTAGAGACCACCTTGCTTAAGAATGCTTGGATCAACCAGGAGATCAAGGAAGAACTAAAACAATTCATGGAAACCAATGACAATGAAGATACTACCATCCAAAACCTATGGGATAGAGCAAAGGCGGCCCGAAGGGGGAAATACATAGCCATCCAAGCCTCCCTCAAAAAAACTGAAAAATCCAGAACACAGCAGCTCTCACTACACCTTAAAGAACTGGAGAATCAACAACAAATCAAACCACCTTTACACATAAGAAGGGAAATAGTCAAGATTAGAGCTGAGTTCGATGAGGTAGAAACCATAGATACAGTAGAACGTATCAATGAAACTAGAAGCTGGTTTTTTGAAAGAATCAATAAGATCGATAAACCATTGGCGACACTAATCCAAAAGAAAACAGAGAAAGCTCAAATACATAATATTATGAATGAAAAGGGAGAGATCACAACGAACACCAAAGAAGTTGAAACAATCATCAGAAGTTATTATCAACAGTTATAGCCAATAAACTTAGCAACCTAGATGAAATGGATGGAAAACTATAAACTAGAAAAATTGAACCAGGAAGAAATTGACAACCTGAATAGACCAATATCTAGTAACGAGATTGAAGTGGTGTTCAAACCCTCAGAAAAAAAAAGAGCCCAGGACCTGATGGATTCTCCAGAGAATTCTACCAAACTTTCAAAGAATAAATAACACTTACTCTCCGGAAGCTGTTTCAAAAAATTGAAGCAGAAGGAAAACTTCCAGACTCTTTCTATGAAGCCAGCATTACCCTAATCTCCAAACGAGGCAAAGACCCTACCAAAAAGGAGAATTTCAGACCAATATCACTGATGAATATGGATGCTAAGATTCTCAACAAGACCCTAGCAAACAGTATCAAACAGCACATTAAAAAGATTATCCACCATGACCAGGGGGAATTCATCCCTGGGCTCCAAGGATGGTTCAACATTCGCAAATCAATCAATGTGATAGAACAAATTAATAAGAGAAGAGACATGAACCACATGGTCCTCTCAATTGATGCAGAAAAAGCATTTGACAAAGTCCAGCATCCGTTCCTGATTAAAATGCTTCAAAGTGTAGGGATAGAGGGAACATTCCTGAACTTCATCAAATCTATCTATGAAAGACCCACAGCAAATATCATCTTCAATGGGAAAAAGCTTGCGTTCTTCCTGTTGAGATCAGGAACACGACAAGGATGTCCACTCTCACCACTCTTGTTCAACATAGTATTAGAAGTCCTAGCAACAGCAATCATACAACAAAGGGAAATAAAAGGTATCCAAATTGGTAATGAAGAAATCAAACTCTCTCTCTTTGCAGATGACATGGTTCTTTATATGGAAAACCCAAAAGACCCCACCCCCAAACTACTCGAACTCATACAGCCATTCAGCAATGTGGCAGGATACAAAGTCAATGTACAGAAATCAGTGGATTCCTTATACACTAACAATGAAAATACAGAAAGGGAAATTAGAGATCTGATTCTATCTACAATAACACCAAGAACCATAAGATACCTGGAAATAACCCTAACCAAATTACCTCTTTGGATCTGTACTCAAGGAACTACAGAACACTCATGAAAGAAATTGAAGAAGACACAAAAAGATGGAAGACCATTTCATGCTCTTTGATCGGAAGAATAAACATTGTTAAAATGTCTATACTGCCTAGAGCAATCTATACTTTTAATGCTATTCTGATCAAAATTCCACCGGTATTCTTCAAAAAGCTGGAGCAAATAATCCTAAAATTTGTGTGGAATCAGAAGAGACCCCGAGTTGCTAAGGAAATGTTGAAAAACAAAAATTAAATGGGGGAGCATCATGTTACCTGATTTCAAGCTTTACTACAAAGCTGTGATCACCAAGACAGAATGGTACTGGCATAAAAGCAGACACATGGACCAGTAGAACAGAGTAGAGAGCCATATGGACCCTCAACTCTATGGTCAAATAATCTTCAACAAACAGGAAAAAATATACAGAGGAAAAAAGACAGTCTCTTCAATAAATGGTGCTGGGAAAACTGGACAGCTATAAGTAGAAGAATGAAACTTGACCATTCTCTTATACCGTACACATAGATAAACTCAAAATGTATAAAAGACCTAAATGTGAGACAGGAATCCATCCAAATCCTGGAGGAGAACATAGGCAGTAATCTCTTCGATATCAGCCACAGCAACTTCTTTCAAGATATGTCTCCAAAGGCAAAGGAAACAAAAGCAAAGATGAACTTTTGGGACTTCATCAAAATCAAAAGCTTCTTGGGACGCCTGGGTGGCTCAGTTGGTTAAGCAGCTGCCTTCAGCTCAGGTCATGATCCCAGCGCCCTGGGATCGAGTCCCACATCAGGCTCCTTGCTCAGCAGGGAGCCTGCTTCTCCCTCTGCCTCTGCTTGCCATTCTGTCTGCCTGTGCTTGCTCTCTCCCCCTCTTTCTCTCTGATAAATAAATAGAATCTTTAAAAAAAAAAAAAGCTTCTGCACATCAAAGGAAACAGTCAGGAAAACAAAGAGGCAACCCACGGAATGGGAGAAAATATTTGCAAATGACAGTACAGACATAAGGTTGATATCCAGGATCTATAATGAACTCCTCAAACTCGACACACACAAAACAGACAATCATATCAAAAAATGGGCAGAAGATATGGACATACACTTCTCCAATAAAGACATACAAATGACTATCAGACACATGAAAAAATATTCATCATCACTAGCCGTCAGGGAGATTCCAATTAAAACTACATTGAGATATCGCCTTACACCAGTTAGAATGGCCAAAATTAGTAAGACAGGAAACAACATGTATTGGAGAGGATGAGGAGAAAGGGGAACCCTCTTCCACTGTTGGTGGGAATGCAAGTTGGCGCAGCCTCTTTGGAGAACGGTGTGGAGATTCCTCAAGAAATTAAAAATACAACTTCCCTATGACCCTGCCATTGCACTCCTGGGTATTTACCCCAAAGATACAGATGTAGTGAAAAGAAGGGCCATCTGTACCCCAATGTTGATAGCAGCAATGGCCACGGTCGCCAAACTGTGGAAAGAACCAAGATGCCCTTCAACGGATGAATGGATAAGGAAGATGTGGTCCATATACACTATGGAGTATTATGCCTCCATCAGAAAGGATGAATACCCAACTTTTGTAGCAACATGGAAGAGATTATGCTGAGTGAAATAAGTCTAGTGGAGAGAGTCAATTATCATATGGTTTCACTTATTTGTGGAGCATATTAAGAAGCATGGAGGACATGGGGAGTTTGAAGTGGGTTGGGGTAAATTGGAAGGGGAGGTGAATCATTAGAGGCTATGGACTCTGAAAAACAATCTGAGGGGTTTGAAGTGGCGGGGCGGTGGGCGGTCAAGCTACCAGGTGGTGGGTATTCTAGAGGGCACGGATTGCATGGAGCACTGGGTGTGGTGAAAAAATAATGATACTGTTATGCAGAAAATAAATAAATGGAAAAAAATGTTTTAAAAATATAGACTTCCTTCAGTCCTGGGAATTCAACTTTGGATAGAAAGATTTATGGTGTTCAAATCATCCCATATTAACAGAGAAGTTATTACACCTAAAACATCTCTAGAAACGCCACTTATCTCTGTAACTTCATTAGGTGTCAGTGTGGAGCTTACATTATGTACATACATGGAAAATGACAAGCTGATTCTCATGCTTGCTCTGTGTGGGATCTCCATGACACTTACTAATTTAAGTCAACAGGTTCATCATATGCTTTTCTGTCAATGGACTTCTGGACAGCACCCAGACAGTGTGGCACCACCAGGTGTCTGAAAGTAGGAGAGGAAGAGTCAGAGGTAACAGGGATAGCGAGAGGAAGGGACAAAGGGGAATTGCATGAAGACAGGTGGGACGTGGCCCAGGAGTGTGGAGGGGGAACCATGGCCCACGGAGGAGGGGCTTTCAGTGTTGGGGCAAGAAAAGGCAGGAATCCTGAGCATCAGAGTTCTCTAAGCCCAGGGCTCCAATCTCCCTCCAGTGGCCATTTCACTTGGGAAGGTGAGTCCCCGTCATTTGGCCTGGAAATGTGGGACCCAGCCTCAGGATCTGTCAGGGAGAGAGGTGGCTTGAGGGAGAGCATGCTGCTCTTTGGCAGGTAGTGTCTAGTGCTTGCCCTGTGGGGAGGTGGCCCTGAGCCATCTCTCTCCCTGCCCCTGTCCCTGCTGAATTCCTCCTGCACCAGCAGGGCCTATCTCAAGTTCCAGAACCAGGCCCCAGGTCCTGCAGCCTGGAACTGACACAGAGGCACAGCTGATCTCAACCCAGAGTATTGAGAATAAGGTCCATCTTCTCCCTCTGGAGCTAGCAATGTGCAGTAGGATGAGGGGTTGCTATCCTCAAGTTCACTGCCCATCCTGACACAGGATGTTAGGTGGATGGCTTCAATCCCTGCAGCCTTCTCCTACAACCAAGCAGAAATGTCATACTTCACCAAGCTTTCTTCTGCCTGTGAAGAGATGGCAATTAGTACTCGAAGGTAAAATTGGTTCCTTACCAGACTGATGGAAATGATTTCATCCATCTACCCTATCTAAAGCACCTTTCATTGAAAATACGATCTAAAGAGACATGCAGTAATTCATAACACATGTGAAGCTCCCTCTAGGTTTGCATTTTGACCCTGTCACCTATGTGTCATTGAACACTTTATTGGCATGGTCAAAATAAACTATCAAGATCATGGTGCTAGATGATGTCTCGTATCATTGTACTTTCATATATCCTGACCTGACTGGAAATTATTCCTAAGAGGAAAAAGAAGAAAAGAAAAATTACAGTAGTGTAATTGTGTAGTATGACAATTTTGGTGGGCAAACGCATCTATCTTTACATTTAAAAAAAAATATTTTATTTATATATTTGACAGAGATCCCAAGTAGGCAGGGGCAGGCAGAGAGAGAGGGGGAAGCAGGCTCCCTGTTGAGCCAAGAGCCTGATGCAGGGCTCATTCCCAGGACCCTGAAATCATTTCCTGAACCAAAGGTGGAGGCATCACCCACTGAGCCAACCAGGTGCCCCTGTAACTTTCCATTTTATATGTCAGTAGTCTTTATTATTGAACGCAGTGGTGCAAGCACTACACATTATGTAGTGACATTGTCGAGTTCGGTTCATTCTTCACTCACACAGAAAGAAGGAAGTGATTTGTTTGTGTCTGAGGCGCTGACACAGAGGCCTGCCCTGGTGTAGAGAACAGGCTCCCTGGAACCAGAGTAGCCTCAGTGCCTCCCGCTGAGCAGCCCCAGCTTAGAGCATTGCAGGGATTCCCAGGGAAGCGGGCAGAGGGCGCCCAAGCGCCTCAAGCCAGCAGAGGCGCTTTATCTATCTGCACATGCACCACGGCAGACTTAGGGAGCAGAAGGTTCGCCATGGCATCATCTGCCGCTGCGTTCCTCACAGTCAGAAGGGTTTCTGCCACCAGCTGAGGGCCCAGGGCCCCTCAGAGGGCCAGGGCTGCATTTGCAGCCAGTTCTGATGCTACCCTGGAGAGACCCTCGGGGCTTTGCAGCAGGTTGGTGCCTCCTGTGGTGCGATGCAGAAGCGGCCCTGTTGGCTGAAGGCTGAGGAGGGGGCTCTGGGCGGCTTCCCGAAACCTGCTGGTAGGTAAGCCGCCTCATTGTTACATTTTTGGTGTTGTTCCCACGGTTTGGTCCTCATTTTCCTCGAGGATATTTGAACAACACCTATTTTACTCAAGGATCCCTGGATGGAGGGGTCACGGGGATGCCATACCGGAGATGCCATGGTTGGTTTGTTACAGAAGCAGGCTTGTTTCTTGGGAGAAATCCCGACTCAAGAGGAACAGGAGCAGCATGTAGTAGGGAGCTGAAAACACAACTTGCTGACTGTCAGGGTGTCTTAGAAGAATGCACTTGGGACCAACTTGCAGATTACGGCTGCAATCAGAGCCCCAGGTAAAAACAAAGTGTCGTCCAGTTTATAACCTTCAAGATTAAAAGTATCAGCAAATGTTGGGTTTGTTGAGAAGGAAGGCAAACTGAATGTAGGCCAAAGAAGCGGTGACTGATCCTTTGGCACATTGGGGAACATCGGAGAGGTTCACTCTTGTCAGAGACAGGGGGCAATTTGAAAGGCTGTTAAGAACCAGAAGTGCATTGGAGGCATCTGGTAGTACAAATCTTTCTGGCTTTTCATGGGTGGGGCCTGTTGGAGGAGGTGGGGGGCTGGATAGAGAGATGAGAACAGAGTTCCGCTAGCTGGAATAGTGGGACACCCATGTGCAAGATCAAGTCCATGTCCTCCTGTTGGTTCCCCATTTATTTGGAGTGGTACTGTGTCATAACACCCCCTACCAAAACCTCTTCCCTCTGCTGTGACATTCCCCTTATGACTTTGCCCCGTCTGATTAAACGAAATAAGTCAGTCAGAGAAAGGTAGGTACTATACGATTTCACTCATTTGTGGAAATTATGATATAAAACATATGAGCGAAGAGAAATTAAAAAGAGGCACACTACGAAACAGACTCTTAAATAGAGAACAACCTGTTGGTAATCAGAAAGGAGGTGTTGGTGGGGCAGATGGGTTCAACAGACGATGGGGACTGAGTTGTATTCTTGTGATGAATGCCAGCTATTGCATGGAAGTTCTGAATCATGATTATACACCTGAAATGAATACAACAGTGTGTGTGAGTTAATTGTACTATAAATTAAAACTTCAGGAAAGTTTCCTTGGAGGAATTTCAAATCAACAGTCAAGCTCTTTGTAGTTAGTGGTTTTGTGTTTCAGTGCCAGCAAAGCCTTTTCTAGTTGGCATATCCCATGTTGGTTGAATGTGCATGACAGTTGCAAACTACTCAAGTGAGCCTTGAGGAACAAAGAGGTTTAAAAGGGAGAAACTCTCTCCCACTCCCCTTGTTAGGTTGTATCTCCTCAAGATTGAAACCAGTGAGCCAGCATCACCTCACTGGGCATGGTGTTAACACAAAGGATTTGAGGAACAGCAAGTACAGGACCAAAGTAAGGAGACAATTCCTAACCATATGTTTGTTTCTAAACCAGGACTCTACATATGATAGGAACCAGCTAAAAATATATATTGGCACTTGTTTGGACTGAAGGAGGGAGGGTTTCTCCATATGAAGGCCAACTCAGAATCCTGTATGCCTCCTGGAAGTGTCCTCCACGAGTGGCTATGAGCAAAATAGTGAAATACTGTCAGAGTGCACTGAATGAAATCAGGGAGCGTGTTTGGTGACATAGAGTACACTGAAAAACATGAAGCGTTCATTAGAGAACGTGTTGTAAGACTAGGAATACTTCCGGGACATTTCCAAACAGTATTGTTCTTTTCAAAAGAACAGTTTAGAACTCTGTGTGTTATCAAAAGTGATCTGTTATGTTGTAAGTTCAGAAACCATGCATTTGGATTAGAATCAGGATTCAGTTAATAGTAGAGGTAAAGGAATGACTTTTGAATTCTGAACCATCTAAATGTCTAGAAATGCTCACAAGATCAAAATTAGTGTTTTCTGGAAAGGGCATAATCCAAAGAAGTTTCTTCCTTTTTCAAGAGACTCAGAGATGCAGAAAATGACGTGTTCTTTGCACAGAATATGGAGAAGGAGCAATAGTGAGGAGAGGAATGCAGGCCTGGTCCAGACATGTGGGGAAGTCTGTCTCCCCAGATGATTTGTATTTCAGTTGGTGCAGTATTAACCTTCTTGTGACCAGATGATGTATAAGTCAAGTCAGGCTTTGGTTCTTCCTTTAAAGGTGTCCCGTGGACCCAAGCGTCCATTCCCTGGAGTTTTTGGGAGTGCAAGGTTTTATTAGCAGTATTGGAGAGAGACTTCTCGGGGGATGTTGGAGAGAATCTTTGTGGAGATCCTTCCCAACAGAATCTCCAGGTTGCAAGGTGTGGCGGTCAACGTAAGTGTCCCCTGGGAGTGCACTATGAAAAAGTCTGATCTACTGCAGTGTGGTTAGGTTGAATAGAGGCAACTCGATCTTTGCTTTATTGAAATACATCCCACTGGGGGTCCAGAGAGGCAGGGGTCGAACGCAGTGTCCAGTGACTATCTGCAACTAGGGACTCTGATTTCCAAAAAGGGGTGGACTTGAGATTTTGGAGGATAGCAATCCCTTTGACCCAGGGAGCTGAAAAGTCTATGTAGATTTTTCCAAATGAGTCCCCACAATACGTGGTCACTGTGTGAGACTAACTTTGAAGATAGAGGACAGTAATGTACAAGGAAATTGTAAAACTAGTGAAACATCGCAAATTGGTGGAGAGCCTGCATGGTAGAATGGGTTTCCTGGTCACTGTGTATAGTTCAAGAGGGCTTCCCTGGGAGGGGTAATATTTCTAACAGGATTTTAAGTCCCCCAGTGAGAAAACATGAAGACAAGATGAAGAACCAATGAAGGGTGGCCGCCCTGGCCTCAGCCCGAGTCAGACTGTTAGTGGGAGAGTCAGGGTTGGCCAGGAGCCACCCTAGCTGGAGCCCTGTCACCAGGCCTCCGCATCTGCATCACCACCCTGCCTATAGCTGTGCACTTCTCTGGGACTTCAGTCCCAGTGTCCAGATTTGCCTGCATTCCAGATTTCTCAGTCCAAATACCAGCTCTCAGTGGGGCCTTCTCAGGGCCTCAGCTTTTATTTTAATCTGTCATAGAGAGAGCATATTGGATTCTGATGTCATTAGAGCAATAGGAGTTGAAGTACATAAAGAACCTACAAGGGCTCCTGGGTGACTCAGTGGGTTAAGCAGCAGAATCTTGATTCATGCTCAGGTCATGATCTCGAGCTTTTGAGATTGAGCCCCAAGTTGGGCTCGGTGCTGAGTGTGGAGCCTATCTGGGATTCTCTCTCTCCCTCACCTCCCCCCACTTCCCTCTTCGCTCACAAGTGTCAAGACCACTTCTCATTATGCGGAAGATTGTACTAAGCAAAATTTGTGAATCAGTGATTACAGAAAAGCTGCTCCTGTTTGTTGAAGATATTAAAATAGTTGCTTAGCTCCACTGATTCATGCACTTCCCACTTTTTTCTTTTCCTTTCTTGCTTATTTCTAATTCAGATATCATATTCATAGCCCTTCCTGAGTTTTCCATGCCTCACACATACTTTCAAGGTTCCTTTGTGACTTGTAAAGAAAGCAGACCTTCTGTTGAGCATGCAGCTTTGTGTCCCTTCAGGATTTGTTGTTTACATCTCTGTTAACGTTTCCAACCCATTTGAAATTATCATGCCACCTTGACATCTCACAAAAGAAGTGTAATCTATATGCATCGTAAGATTTCACTTAATTATAGTGTATTTCTTTATTCGAGATTCTCTGTTCATGACTAAGGTCTGAGAATATCTCTCAAGTTCATTGAATTTGGAAAAATCATATCTCCTAAGTATTAAATTTTGAAAGTTTGCATATTGGAATATGAAATATGAAAGATGAATGTTTGTATCTCCTAAATGGAGATGACGTCCCTCTTAAGTTAAGGTTATTTGCTGAGCAAGGTGCAAGTGGACGTAATCATTGTGGGAGAAGAAAAAAATGTCTTCCATTCTTTTCCAAACATGATGCAGTTGCTCCATTATCTTATGTCTGGATATGGGCAATTACTTTTTCTTTTCAAATTTTTATTTAAGTTCTACTTAGTTAACATGCAGTGTATGGATATAAGCAATCTTATGATGGTATCCTTTTTTTAACCATTTTTTGATTTCATAAATTAATATACCATTTTTTCTTCTCCATGGTAAGAAAATCAACAAAGGTATCATCTGTTTTTATGACCCAATTCTTTGTTTTTAGGAATTTATTAATCTGACAGATAGAGAAATAGAGAGAATGCATGGAGGGGGTTAGGCAGAGGGAGAAGCAGACTCTGCTGAGCAGGGAGCCTGCTACATGGCTAGATCCCAGGACCCTGAGAGATAACCAGAGCAGAAGGCAGGTGCTTAACCCCCTGAGCCACCCAGGTGCCGCCTTATGACATTCTTAATATGACATCTTTTATAACTGAAGCTTTTCCTCACTGATGGGCTTTATCTTTTTTCCCATCAATAACCAGGGGATAGCATTTTTCTTTGAATATTCTCAATAGTGGTTCAGGTCTAACATAATGTTGTAATAGCATTACAAATATTTAGAATTTTTTTATACATATAAGACTAGATCTTATTATCACTATATGATTAGGCATATAGACATTATAATAATCTATAATACTCTAAATTTAGAATCCTTCCAGAGTTTGTGTTTTCAATATTTTCTTGTGATCCCCTAAGATGTAAATTTTTTTATTGCACAAAACGTAACATCTAAATCACTCCCAAAATAATCTTTCATTTAAAAATATTTTTTTCATTTGCTACAAAGCATAATGGAATAAATTATGAGTTTGAGTAATTTGTGAACTTTGTTCAGAAAAAAAACCTTCATGATGAAATATTACATCATCATTGTAACAGATTCTGTTTCTGTTCTGTGATATCGGTGATCCAGAGATGGCCCCTGTGTATTGGCAGCTGCAACCCATGAGCTAAAGACCTGTGGTTGGTGCCTAAGTCAGATTTGTTTTCTACACATGCAGACTTTTAAAAACATAATCCTGGAGATCAGATGTTTAGTTATTGACTGCCTGCCTCAATTCTTTATGTCGTGAAACTGTGACCAATATTTTCTTATCATAAATAAAGTCAGTGAGCCAATCAAGCAATCCAGATTAGTCCTTCAGCTCTAAAAGACCCTGAACAACTGTTGGCTTTCTAAATCCCTGATGCAGAGACCCCGCTCCCCCAGCCAGGCTGCAGAAAGGCATTACTTAGGCACATGTGTATCCTGTTCAATATCCCCAGTATTGGAAGGATTATTACTGTGATGGACCACCCCTCTTGCAATCCTGTCAGTCACCCCGGAAAGGGGGTTGCATGTTAGTGCCACCTCATGGTCACATCTTTTTCCTTCAGCCTGAAACTCATTGAACTCACTCTACATTCTTCCCGGCTAGAATGTCTTTTTAAATTTGAAATATTTGATTGTCCTATTAATGTTGTAGAGGATAAAGGGGAAGTGGAATGTCTTTTTAAATTTGAAATATTCGAATGCAGTTGCTCCATTATCTTATTATTATCTTATTATTATCTCATTATCTTATTACTGCTAAAGAGGATGAAGGGGAGGGAGAGAAAAATGAGGTATCCTGAGAACAAGTGAGCCAGCCAACATGAATCACTTGGCCACATACAATTTTTCGAACAGGTTCAGCCCTGGTGTGAAATATCATATCCTCTATTTTTCATTTTTTGAGGAACCTCCAAATGGGCTGTACCAACTTCCATTCCCACCAACAGTTGAGAGGGTTCTCCTTTCTCCCAACTTCTTCAACACTTGCTGTTTCTTGCCTGGTCAGTTTTTGCCATTCTACGTGGTGGAAGGTGGTATCTGTGTGGTTTTGATTTGAATCTCCCTGATGGCTAATGATGATGAACAGTTTTTCATGCATCTGTTAGCCATTTGTATGTCTTCTTTGCAGAACTGTATCGTCACATCTTTGGCCCATTTTGTGACTCGACTATTTGTCTTTTGGGTGTTGAGTTTGAGAAGTTCTTTATAGATCTTGGATAACAGACCTTTGTCTGTAGTGTCATTTGCATATACCTTTTCCCATTCTGTGGGTTGCCTCTTTGATTGTTGATGGTTTTCCTTTGCTGCGCAGAAGCTTTTGATTTTGATGAAGTCCCAAAAGTTCATTTTCGCTTTTGTTTCCCTTGCCTTTGTAGGTGTGTGTAGTAAGGAGTTTCTGTGGATGAAGTCAAAGGGATTGCTGCCTGTGTACTCCTCTAGGATTTTGATGGATTTCTGCCTCAGTCTCAGGTCTTTTTTTTTCCAGACTTTTCACGACAGACAACAAAGTGATGGTTGCCAGCATGGGTGAAGTCGGTGATGAGGATGAAGGAGCTGCTTGTCCTGATGAGCCATGGAGAATGCATGGAAGTGTTGAATCCCTCTGTTGTATTCTAGAAACGAACACTGTATGTGAACCATAATGGAATTAAAAGAAAAGGAAAATAGTTGGCAAACTTTGCTAGGTGTATGGAAATGTTCAGTCCTGTCTTTCCTATTTGGTTTTGTTGGTAAATCTAAACCTATTTTAAAGTTTATTCATAATCATTGTTTTTCTTATTTTTTAATACATAATGTTGCATAATTAGTGCTACCATTACTTAGTAGTAATGGACACCTATTCTCTTCTGTTGTTTATTTAAATAATAGCATTCATGTTACAGAAATTGAGTAATACACAACAATATAGAAATCACAGAAGGAGCTATTACAGATGTTTTACGTTAAGGTAAAACATATATAACATTATGTATTCTATCATAATGTAGTTTTCTAATCTAGAATGGATGTGTCATCCCATGGTGCTCTGGGAAGTTGGTGCCTGGCATTCTAGGGGCTAATTATTCATGGGGAGAACAATCATGGTCATAATACTAGAACAGTTAATACCAACAAAGGCTATTTAGAGGTTACTGAGGGGATAAAATAGAGTTGATAGGGAGACTGCCTGGGTGGCTCAGTTGCTTAAGTATCAGAGTCTTGATTTTGCCTCAGGTCATGATCTCAGGGTCATGAGACTAAGCCCAAATCAGGTTCCACACTGAGCATGGGGTCTGCTTAAGAGTCTCCCTCTCCCGTGCGTGGGTGGCTCAGTGGTTTAATCCTGTGCCTTCAGGTCATGTCTTGATCTTAGGGTCCTGTCATTGAGCCCCACAACATGTTCTATGCTTGGTGGGGAGCCTGCTTCTCCCTTATCTCTGCCTGCCACTCAGTCTACTTGTGATCTCTCTGTCAATTAAATAAATAAAATCTTAAAAAAAAAGTTTCTCTTTCTCCCACTATGCCACCCCACCCATTCAGACTTTGTTCCCTCTCTCTTTCTCAAAAAAAAGGGGGGGGGGTGCCTGGATGGCTCAGTGGGTTCATGTCTCTGTTTTTGACTCAGATCATGATCTCATGATCCTTGGATCAAGCCCCTCATTGGGCTGTCTGCGCTTCATGAGTCTGCTTCCTCCTCTTTCTCTGCCTGCCTCTCTGCCTACTTGTGATCTCGCTCTCTGTCAAGTAAATAAATAAAAAATCTTTCATATATATGTATATATATATATATATGTGTGTGTATATATATATATGAATAATGTATATGTATGTATGTATGGTTGATTTCAAGATGCATAGTTAATTGTTAATGTTTATAGGATGGGAACATGATTACATTTTTTTATTTTGTCACTACCACAATATACTGTCAATTGCTGTTCAGCTTGTAAAGCTGTGCTTATTAATAATGATTTCAAGGATAGTGAGCACTCTTAAATCCGATGCCTTCTGAGACTCCAAGGAATGGGAATTTTTTCTTGGAGGACAAAATTGTTCGCTGTTCTTGGCACAAGGTATAGACTTTCGATAATCCTCCATCCCTTGTTAAAGGTGCATGTCTTTGTTCCTGGCAAGATTTGAACAGTGCTTGGAAGAAGAGTTGCTTGAACTGAAACTTCTGGAGTGAAAGAGTGGGGTTGGAGTAGTCATGGGACAGAAGTTACTTGTTATTTAAGAAGTATCAGTGTTGGGACTATAAGTGATCAGGAAAGTAAGGCATCCTGGCAGTCACTTGGTGTATGATGGGCAGCACTACACTAATTTCTCAGTATTTCAGATCCCATGGGTCATGATAGGGAGGAGAGGAGAGGAGAGGGTTGGTGCCCTCTGGTGTCTTCACTGGCAAGCCCTGTCTTGTACACACAGTGGCTGCCTCCCGCAGTTGCCTGCAGCTCTTTGCCTGAGGGTGTCCATTGCCTTCCTTGGCTCCTTTGGCCATGGCAGTGAGCTCGGGAGCCAGGTAACCAATGTCCATAAGAGCAACACTCATCCCATGCAGGTCTTTTTGCACTTGGATGGGATGACTCAGGGCTGTTCTGCATGTATTTAAAACGTTCCCACTGGATGGAGACAGAGTTGCCCAAGCAGGGACCTCTAAACTAACACCCTGTCTTGTGTGTTGGCTGCCCTCCTTCTTCACATCATAGCTCCCGTCATTTCTTCCCACCAAAGATCCTTCCAGAGAAACTACTTGTACTCACATCCTTGTCTTAGAGTCACTTTCTGAGGCACCCAAACTCTCATAGCTCCTGGTGCTGCCAACAATGGTGGGTGTTGTCCCTCTGTGCCCCAGGAGAGGATCTACTTTTTAAAACACAAACATTCTTGGGAGATCTCAAAGCTCAGTCATGAAAATCAACTTACATTTTTCCCTTGCGTAGGAGAACTTAAAATCTATGCATGCAAGGCAGTAGAGTGACCTAGATAATATTGAGATTATTCAACTTGTCGCATAAAGTGGAGCACACTGGTTGAAGGAGACATTTACCGTAGTATCATTATCAGTGGTACTGTTACTGAGTTCAAACATCCTATTCCTTGAACGTCCCTCTTTGACTCCCATTTTGCTCATAATGGTACTTCTTGGCTATGTGCTCACCCTCAACTCATGCCCCATCCTTATCTTTGTATCCAGTCCTCGACTCACTCCCATCCATCCCCACCTCCCTTGTTCCCACTTTCTGTGTCCCTTCCTCCTTTTCTTCTCCCCAAGATCCATCTTGGCTCCAGACTCCCACCCTTCAGGTGTCAGAGGTTCCTTGCATCCACCATCTCTCCTCCTCTCCTCTGATTAGTAGGAGGGGGCGTGAGTATAAATGAAGATCTTTCTCTACCTTCCCTCATATCCTGGCCCTAAAAGGGGGAATGGGACACAGTCTGGAGTCCTGGATTGCCTGGATATTAGTCTATAGCAAAGAACGGGATTGAATTAATCACAAATATGTTAAACTGTAGGCCTTTGCTGGGCACCGGAAAGAGCACCAGCATATTTGTGGGAGGGTAGAGGTCAGGAGATATAGTCTGGTTAGGCCTTGCCTGAAAGATGATCCAGCTGTGAAGCCAGGAGATAAAAAATGCGAGGGAAGGAAATGTAAGTAATGGGATGTCATGGTTATTGAATGTTTATGTCAGGTATGCTCCAAAGACCTTTATCAATCAATCTGTTCTCAGGGGACAGTACCCTACAGTACATAAATCTCATTGTCCTCCCCATTTTGGAAGTGAGTACGTTGAGGCTCAGAGACAGGCACACAGCTAGGGAGGGAGGAAACTAGGATATCAACCAAGAGGGAGACTTCCCTTCCACTCAAGACTCTCTAAGCTTTTGTAGCGCCACTTGCCACTTGATTGTTACTGGTGAAGGGAGAAACGGGGTATTCAATCCTAATAGAACTCAAAATATTCTCCATGGAGGAGAGAAAATATTAAAAAAAAAATCAGGCCCTCCTAGGAAAGGGTAGTCAGAGTGCTTGTCTTGGGGGATGACGCCATATTGACCTCAGGTCAGGGCCTTTTTAGTCCACCTCTGATGAGGTTACTTATCAACTAGGACCTTGATCAGACCCTTCAGGTTGTTTCCCAAACTTCCTGGACTCTGGTATAGACTGAGAGACTTTTTTACCCAAGCAGATGGGAATTCTTCCTCAGCCTCTGGGTTTCTTTGCCTGAAACTGTGTGGACTGAGAAGGAGGATATCTTCATGTGAAAAGGATGCAGGAGCCAGCTTGAAAGCGTCACCATTGACCAAATCAAGACAACCTGCACCAAAATGTATCACGGCAGGAGTGCTTTCCCAACACTGAATAATAATCTGTAAATCTAGAGTACTACTTAAGAGAACCTTTAGAATCAGGATTGGAGAGAAGCAAAAGATTGCTCAGAAATAAAGACAGAAGTAGAAAGTGGAAAGAAGAAATCATCTTGCAAAAGCATATGTAAAAGTTCAGCCACCAGTTTTCAGTAGATGCTAAGGTCTTTGGGTGAAATGATGTTGGAGAACAAGACATGGACTGTGGGAACCATGGGGAACTTAACACCACTTCCTTCTAGTAAAACTAGGCTATTCCCATGTTGCTCATGGGGCAGAATCAAAGTGAAGTGTATGATATCAGATAATAACTGATTTCCAAAAGAAGCAAAAATAGAGAATTCTGGACAAATAAAGAGCAGATCATGAGATGGTGAATGTTAAGTTGAAGAGAAAAGGGTCCCAATGAATGCGAATGGACAGGAAGATCAGATAAAAATCCACAACTTGATCAACCAACCAACCGACCAACCATTGTAAAATTTTGATATGATAATCCTCCAATAATTAACGTTATAGATATTTGGAAAATAAAACAGTGGGAAAACAATGAACCATGCAAACAGCAATGAAGGAAATGCTGCTCTGACTATAGTAATATCAGGCCAAAAGCATTGCTAGATACAAAGAAAGTTGGTACAAAATGAAAAAAGCTATAGTTTACCCAGGAAAGTAATACTGTGGATCTTAGTTACATAGACGTCAAACCTATAAAGGAGTGTTTGACAGGACTGCAAGTAGAGGAGCACCTGGGTGGCTCAGTCAGGTAAGCATCTGCCTTCAGCTCAGGTCATGATCCCAGGGACTTTTGATGGAGCCGCACATCCAGCACCCCATGCAGTGGGAGTCGGCTTCTCCTTCTCAATCTCCCCTTCCCCCCACTCATGCCTTCTCTTCTAAATAAAACAGTCTTTAAAAAAAATACTCCAAGAAAAATAAAATCCTCCGTGAGGCAAATTTTCACAGCCCTCACTCAGCAGCTGATAAAAAGCAGACCCCAAATCAGTAAGGATGCAGAAGATTTAGATGGTTAAACCATCTGAATGTAGAAATAGATACATAATGATACAAGTACATATCATATAGAAGTATGTACAAAATAAGTATCTGAAATGGATGTATGGTAATTATACACTTAGATATTATCCTTATGTCCAACGAGCATCCTGACACAGGATGTTAGGTGGATGTTTTCAACCCCTGCAGCCTTCTCTTACATCC
The DNA here is from genome assembly GCF_011764305.1 of Mustela putorius furo. NCBI lineage: Eukaryota > Metazoa > Chordata > Mammalia > Carnivora > Mustelidae > Mustela > Mustela putorius. The sequence continues at coordinate 15,730,837 of NW_025421293.1, forward strand.
AAGCAGAAACGTCTACTTCACCAAGCCTTCTTCTGCTAGTGAAGAGATGGCAATTAGTACTCGAAGGTAAAATTGATTCCTTACCAGACTGATGGAAATGATTTTATCCATCTACCGTGTCTAAATCCCCTTTCATTGAAAACATGATCTAAAGAGACATGCAGTAAATTCATAACGCATGTGTAGCTCTGTCTAGCTTTGCATTTTGACACTGCCACCTATGTGTCCCGAAACACTTTATTGGCAAGGTTGAAAAGAAAGTCTCACATTCAAGATCATAGTGCTAGATGATGTCTTGATTCAGTGGACTTTCATATACCCTGACCTGACTGGAAATTCTTCTAAAAGGAAGAAGAAGGAAAAAAAAAATTAAAATAGTGTAATGGGTGTCAGTGATTTATGTAGTAGGAATATTTGGGTGGGTAAACAAAGTTATCTGTTACTTTACATTTGTATGTCTATAGTCTGTATTTTTTTTAAAGATTTTATTTATTTATTTGACAGACAGAGATCACAAGTAGGCAGAGAGGCAGGCAGAGAGAGAGAGAGAAATAGAGGAGGTATCAGGCTCCCCACTGAGCAGAGAACCTGATGTGGGACTTGATCCCAAGACTCTGGGATCATGACCTGAGCCAAAGGCAAATGCTTTAAACCACTAAGCCACCCAGGCGCCCCTGTAGTGTGTATTTCTGAAGGGAGTGGAGCAAGCACTACACATTACATAATAACATTGTTAAATTTGGCTTCATTCATCACTCACACAGAAAGGAGAAGGCATCAGTTTCTTTGTGTCTGAGGCGCTGTCACAAAGGTCTGTCTCAGTGTAGAGAACAGGCTCCCTGGAATCAGAACTGCCTCAGTGCCTCCCGCTGAGCCGACCCCTGCCCCTGCTTAGAGCTTTGCAGAGATTCCCAGAGTAACCAGCAGAGGGCGACCGCGCACCTCCAGCTGGCAAGGGGCTGTTTGTCTGCTCCTGGGCACAGCAGCCTCAGAGGGCCGAATGCGCGCCATGGCATCATCTGAGGCTGGGTTCTTCAGAGCCCAAAGGAATTCTGCCACCAGCTGAGGACCCAGTACCCCTCAGAGGGCCAGGGCTGTGTTTGCAGCAGTTGGCGACTCCTGTGGTGCGATGCAGAAGTGGCCTTGTTGGCTGAGAGCTAGGAGGGGGCTCTAGGCTGCTTCCTGAGACCTGCTGGTAGGTGAGCCACCACGTTGTTGCATTTTTGGTGTTGATCCCATGGTTTGCTCCTCGTTTTCCTCGAGGGTAGTTGAATAAGACCTATTTTACTTAGGGCCTAATCTGTGGATGGAGGGATTCTGTGATGCTATAACTGAGATGCCATGGTTGGTTTGTTACAGAAGCAGACCTGTTTCTGGGGAGAAATCCCGACTCAAATTAAGAGGAAGAGGAGAAGCCTGTAGTTGGGAGCTGAAAAACACAACCTGCTGACTCTCAGGGTGTCTTAGAAGAATGCAATTGGGGCCTACTTGCAGATTACTGCTGGATTCAGAATCCCAGGTAAAAACAAACTGCTGTCCAGTTTGTAATCTTCAAGGTTAGAAGTATCAGCAAATGTTGGGTTTGTTGAGAAGGAAGGAAAACTGAATGCAGGCCAAAGAAGCGGTGACTGATCCTTTGGCACATTGGGGAACTTCGGAGAGGTTCACTCTTGTCAGAGACAGGGGGCAATTTGAAAGAAGAAACAAGAAGTGCATTGGAGGCATCTCGTAGTTCAATTTTTTTATGGCTTTTCATGGGGGAGTCCTGTTGGAGGATGTAGGGGGCTGGAGAGAGATGAGACTAGAGCTCTGCTAGCTGGAATAGTGGGGGCACCCATGTGCAAGATCAAGTCCATGTCCTCCTGTTGGTTCCCCATTTATTTGGAGTGGTAGTGTGTCAGAACACCCCCTACCAAAACCTCTTCCCTCTGCTGTGACGTTCTCCTTATGACTTTTTCCCATCTGATCATGATTTGCATTGATAAACGAAATAAGTCAGTCAGAGAAAGATAGGTACTATACGATTTCACTCATTTGTGGAAATTATGGTATCAAACATACGAGCAAAGAGAAGGAGAAAGAGGCAAACTAAGAAACAGACTCTTAACTAGAGAACAACCTGTTGGTAATCATAGAGGAGGTGTGTGGGCGGGATGAGTTCAACAGGTAATGGGGATTGCAGCTTATTCTTGTGACGAGTGCCAGGAATTGCATGGAAGTACTGAATCACGATTATACACCTGAAATGAATAGAACAGTGTGTGAGTTGATTGTAATATAAATTAAAACTTTAGGAAAGTTTCCTTGGAGGAATTTCAATTGACAGTAAGTTCTTTGTATTTAGTGGTTTTGTGTTTCAGTGCCAGCAAAGCCTTTTCTGGTTGGTATGTGTCATGTTGGAAGGTATGTGCATCACAGCTGTAAACTACTCAAGTAACCACTGAGGAGCAGGGAGGGTTAGAAGACAGAAACTTTCACCAGCGTCCCATGTGAAGTTTGTATCTGCTCAAGACTGAGATCAGAGAGTCAGCATCACCTCACTGGGGACAGTGTTTTCTACACAGGATTTGAGAGACAACAAGGGCAGAACCAAAGCATGGGGACAATTCCAAACCATATGTTAGTTCTAAACCAGGACCCTGTGTATTAAAGGAGCCACTGAAAATATTTATTAGCACTTGTTTGGATTGAAGGAGAAAGACTTTCTCCCAATGAAGGCCAACTCAGAGTCCTGTATGCCTCCTGAAAGTCTCCTCCATGAGTGGCTATGAGCAAAATAGTCAAATAGTGGGAGAGTGCACCGGATGAAATCAGGGAGCGTGTTTGGGGACATAGGATACACTGAAAAATGTGAAGCGTTCCTTAGACAACTTGGTGCAAGAATAGGAATACTTCCGGGACATTCCCAAACAGTATTGTTTTTTTCAAAAGAACTCTTTAGAACTCTATGTGTTATCAAAAGCGGTCTGTTATGTTGTAAATTCAGAAACCATGCATTTGGCTTAGAATCAGGATTCAGTTAATACTAGAGGTAAAGGAACGACTTTTGAATTCTCAACCTTCTAAATGTCTAGAAATGCTCACAAGATCAAAATAAGTGTTTTCTGGAAAGGTCATAATCCAAAGAAGTTTCCTCCTTCTGCAAGAGACTGGGAGATGCAGAAAATGGCATGTTCTTTGCACCGAAAATGGAGAAGGAGCAATAGTGAGGAGAGAAATGCAGGCCTGGCCCGGACATGTGGAGAAGGCTGTCTCCCCAGATGTTTTGTATTTCAGTTGGTGCAGTAACAACCTTCTTGGGACCAGACAATGTACAGGTCGAGTCAGGCTTTGGCGAATTCTTTAAAGGTGTCCTGAGGACCCAACCATCCATTTCCTTGGGGTTTGGCTGCGCAAGGTTTGGTTAGCAGTATTGGAGAGGGGCCTCTCAGGGGAGGTTGGAGAGAATCTTTGTGGGATCTTTCCCAACAGAATCAGGTTGCAAGGTGTGGTGGTCAGGGTAAGTGTCCCCTCGGAGTGCATTGAGAAAAAGTCTGCTATACTGCATCATGGTTAGGTTGAATAAAGGCAACTCGATCTTTGCTTTATTGAAATACATCCCCTTTTCCCAACTGTGGGTCCAGAGAGGCAGTGGTCGAATGCACAACGAATTCAAATCAAATCCAGTGACTATCTCCCAGGGGGAGAGACTGATTTCCACAAAGGGGTGGACTTGAGATTTAGGAGTGACAGCAATCCCTTTGACCCAGGGACCTGGAAAGTCTCCGTAGATTTTGCCAATGGAGTCCCCAGTAGTGTGGTCATTCTGTGAGCTTAACTTTGAAGATAGAGGACAGTAACATACAATGAAATTGTTCTAAAACTAGCAAAACATCGCAAATTGGTGAAACACTTGCAGGGTAAAATGTGTTTTCTGGTCACTGTGTATACTTCAAGAGGGCTTCCCTGGGAGGGGTAATTTTTTTTCTAACAAGATTTTAGCCGCAGAAGAGTCATTGGCTTTTCTCCAAGGGAAAGCATTTGTCTAGTGAGAAGACATAGGCACATTAACTAACACCTACTTTATCCATGAGATGAGGAAATTGCATGAAATCCAGTTGCCAAATGTCAGATGGTTCATTGAGTGTTTTTTTAAAAGAATTTATTTATTTTCAGCATAACAGTATCATTATTTTTTCACCACTCCCAGTGCTGCATGCAATCCATGCCTTCTATAATACCCACCACCTGGTACCCTGACCTCCCAACCCCGCCACTTCAAACCCCTCAGATTGTTTTTCAGAGTCCATAGTCTCTCATGATTCACCTCCCCTTCCAATTTACCCCACCGCACTTCTCTCTAACTCCCCATGTCCCCCATGCTTTTTGTTATGCTCCACAAATAAGTGAAACCATATGATAATTGACTCTCTCTGCTTGACTTATTTCACTCAGCATAATCTCTCCCAGTCCTGTCCATGTTGCTACAAAAGTTGGGTATTCGTCCTTTCTGATGGAGGCATAATACTCCATAGTGTATATGGACCACATCTTCCTTATCCATTCGTCCGTTGAAGGGCATCTGGTTCTTTCCACAGTTTGGCGACCGTGGCCATTGCTGCTATAAACATTGGGGTACAGATGGCCCTTCTTTTCACTACATCTGTATCTTTGGAGTAAATGCCCAGGAGTGCAATGTCAGGGTCATAGGGAAGTTCTATTTTTAATGTCTTGAGGAATATCCACACTGTTGTCCAAAGAGGCTGCACCAACTGGCATTCCCACCAACAGTGGAAGAGGGTTCCCCTTTCTCCACATCCTCTCTAATACATGTTGCTTCCTGTTTTGTTAATTTCGGTTAGGTTTATTCCCAGGTATCTTATGGTTCTTGGTGCTATAGTAAATGGAATCGATTCTCTAATTCCCCTTTCTGTATTTTCATTGTTAGTGTATAAGAAAGCCACTGATTTCTGCACATTGACTTTGTATCCTGCCACGTTGCTGAATTGCTGTTATGAGTTCCAGTAGTTTGGGGGTGGGATCTTTTGGGTTTTCCATATAAAGAATCATGTCATCTGCGAATAGAGAGAGTTTGACTTCTTCATTGCCAATTTGGATATCTTTTATTTCTCTTTGTTGTCGGATTGCTTTTGCTAGGACTTCTAATACTATGTTGAACAAGAGTGGAGAGAGTGGGCATCCTTGTCTTGTTCCTGATCTCAACGGGAAGTCTGCAAGCTTTTTCCCATTGAGGATGATATTTGCTGTGGGTCTTTCATAGATAGATTTGATGAAGTTCAGAGATGTTCCCTCTATTCCTATACTTTGAAGTGTTTTAATCAGGAACGAATGCTGGATTTTGTCAAATGCTTTTTCTGCATCGATTGAGAGAACCATGTGGCTCTTCTCTCTTCTCATATTAATTTGTTGTATCACATTGATTGATTTGCGAATGTTGAACCATCCTTGCAGCCCCGGGATGAATCCCACCTGGTCCTGGCGGATAATCTTTTTAATGTGCTGTAGGATCCTGTTTGCTAGGATCTTCTTTTTAAATTTTCATTTGTTTCCATGATTTTTTCTATTATTGTTTAATTTCCTAGTTGACCCATTTATTCTTTAGTAGGATGCTCTTTAGCCTCCATGTGAGTTCTTTCCAAATTTCCTTTCATGATTAAGTTACAAATTCACAAAGCACTGGGGTCTAAGGATATGTGAGGAATAATACCAGTCTTTGGTACTGGTTGAAATGTGATTGTGAGCCAGTATGTAATCTATTGTGGAGAATGTTCCATGTGTACTCAAGAAAAATGTCTTTTTTTTTTTTTTTTTTTTTTGCTTTAGGATGGAATGTTCTGAATATATATGTGAAGTCCACTTAGTTCCCTTTATCATTCAAAATACTTGTTTCCTGGTTGATTTTCTGCTTAAATGATAGGTCCATTCCTGTAAGTGGGGTGTTCAAGTCTCCTACTACTATTGTATTATTGTTGCTGTGTTTCTTTAATTTTGTTATAATTGGCTTATATAATTGGCTGCTCCCCTGTGTTGTTACAACACAACTATTTATCATTGTTAGATCTTCTTGTTTGATAAAGCCTTTAAGTATGATATAGTAGCCTTCTTCATCTCTTATGACAGTCTTTGGTTTAAAATCTAATTTTCTAAAAAGATTTTATTTATTTATTTGACAGAGACCACAAGTAGGCGGGGGGGGGGAGCAGGCTTCCTGCTGAGCAGATAGCCTGATGTGGGTCTCGAACGCAAGACCCTGAGATCATGACCTGAGCCGAAGGCAGAGGTTTTAACCCACTGAGCCACCCAGGTGCCCATAAAATCTAATTTGTCTGATAAAGGTTGCTACCCCAGTTTTCTTTTGATGTCCATTAGCATGATAAATATTTTTCCAAGCCCCCTCACTTTTTGTCTGGGGGTATCTTTTGGTCTAAACTGATTCTCTTTAGATAACATTATGGATGGGTCTTGGCCTTTTCATCCTATCCTATACCCCATGCCTTCTGATTATCCATTTATTCCATTTACATTCAGAGTAACTATGAAAAGATAGGAAGTTAGTGCCATTGTATTACCTATAAATGAAACATAAAAGTCCAAAAACAAAAAAAAAAGAGGGGAAAAAAAGGGAAGTTAGCCAGGTGAACAGAACAGAGAGAATATCATGGGACATGTAGGGAAAACACTACATATCCTGAGTGTATCTTTTGGTTTATTAGAAAAAACTCCACCTCAAAATTGTATAGAAGGAAAATCTTGCAAAAATATACATATGAAATATATATATAACTAAATAATACATACACTTTACAGTATTAAATAATATATATTATGAAAAATACTTCTATATCTTACAAATTTACATATTTCCACATATTTAATCTTGTAACATATATATGTATACATATATATAAATGTATGAATATATATATATATTTATATATATGTACACAGGTATATACAGAAAAATAAAATTAAATATATGGAAAGGATAGAATGTATCCATGAAGATGAAAAATTTAAAAAGACTTGAAGAAAACAAAACAAAACAAAAAAACAACTAAAATACTAAACATATAAAAAGAAGAAGTGGAAGAGAAAGAGGAAGAGGAAGAAAAGACAGTATGATTAGGCAGTTAAAGCAAAGAGAATAATACCCTAGATTCTAGGTGTATTTTGGTGTGTTTGAAGAAACTGCACCCTAAAATTATAAAGAAAGAGGAACTTAAATATTTAGAAAGTTAAGTACAAAAGTGAAAGTTAAGATTAAAGAAGTGTGGATAAAATAAATTGGTTGACAAAAAGAAAGAGAACAAAAAATTAAAACTGAAAAACAAAACTGTGAGTGGATAAAGAAGATGTGGTCCATAATATACAATGGAATATTACTCAGCCATCAGAAAGGATGAATACTCAACTTTTGCATCAGTGTGGATGGGACTGGAGGAGATTATGCTGAATGAACTAAGTCAAGCAGAGAAAGTCAACTATCATATGGTTTCACTTACTTGTGGAACATAAGGAATAACATGGAAGACATCAGCAGAGGAAAGGAAAAGTGAATTGGGGGAAATCAGAGCGGGAGATGAACCATGAGAGACTGAGAAACAACCTGAGGGATATATATATATATATATATATATATATATATATATATATTTTTTTTTTTTTTTTGACAGAGAGAAATCCGAAGTAGATTGAGAGGCAGGCAGAGAGAGAGAGAGGGAAGCAGGGTCCCTGCTGAGCAGAGAGCCCAATGCAGGAGTCGATCCCAGGACCCTGAGATCATGACCTGAGCCGAAGGCAGCAGCTTAACCCACTGAGCCACCCAGGCGCCCCACAACCTGAGGGTTTTAGAGGGGAGGACATCGTGGGGGGGACGGGTGAGACTGGTGGTAGGTATTAAGGAGGGCATGTATTGCACGGAGCACTGGCTGTTGTACATAAACAATGAATCTTGGAACACTGCTTCAAAAACTAATGATATATTTGATGGTGACTAACAACACAATAAAAAATATTTTTTTTTTAAAAAAAGCCAAGGACAAAATCGTGGGGAAAAACCCCCATGAATTCTATATGCTATATTCCCCTAGCACTGGGGTTTGGGCATTCTCAATGATCAGTAAACTTGGCTGTGTGTTCTTGCTGATCCTCTGGGGAAGGAGACTGTTGCCTTGATTCTGTGGCATTTTTGCCCCGGGGCAGGATTGCACTGCTGTTGCCTAGGTGCCAAGCTAAGTAATCTACTCCGGTTTCCTCTGGCTTTTGTTCCCTGAAGGTTCTCTGTGCCTCATTAGAGGATGAGAAAAAAAGGAAGCCTTGCAAAGTCCAGGCCGGGATCCAAGAGTCTGAGGCACCATTCCTCAGTGCACCCTCAGGGAAAAGCAGTGAATCATTCCTGGCTCCCTGGTCTCCGTCTGCTCTCTGTGCTCACCCGGCCTGTGACTGAGCATTTGTATCTCAGGGCGGGACCCTGTTTGAGTCTCCAAACCCTACAGACTCCTGCAGGGGCACACCCAAGCCACTCCTTCTGGGAGGAGAATGGATCTTGCCTGTGTGCTGTTGCTGAGTCCCTGGGGCACTGATTGTGCCACAACTCATGGCTTATGGCAGCCTGGAGCTGAGATTCCACTCTGGGGCTTGATGATTCCAGCAAGAGTCCCCGCTTTGATGCCTGGGACCTCTGCCACACTCGGCAACCCTGTTATTTCTGTGCCCTTGGGCATCTCGTGATGACACTGTCCCACCTAGGATTCTGCCCTGCTTCACCACCTGGGTACCGTTCAGGCAGGAATGGCCCTCATCAGAGCAAACTTCTAAAAGTCCTTACTTTGCAGTCCTCTACTATATCATTTTCTGGTACCTCCCTGCAGTTTATCTTCCCATATATCAACGCGAATTCACTTCTCCACAGGTCCTGCCTTGTAGAAAGAGGTCGGTTTTATATTTCTAGAGTTGCAGCTACTCTTTACTTACATCTCTGGGTGAGTTCACAGGCGTTCAGAATGATTTGATAACTGTCTAACTGAATTCCTGTGACCAGATGAAATGAAGGTCTCCTATTTCTCCACCATCTTAGAGTCTCTGGGAGTATATCTTAAATTGTATACATATATACATATATGTAGACATATATAGATACATGAAAAACAAAGTGAACAAACATTTTATTCTAGCCTGTAATACATGATATACTTTAATCTACTTCATTTGTTTTTGATGCCATGTGCAGCCCATGAAAATGCCCCACAATGGAAAAATGATTAAATTATTGGCAATATTTAACATTAAATAATTAAAAAAGCCGAGGCAGAGCTATAATTTGGAACTTTATTTTTTTTTTAAAGATTTTATTTATTTGACAGAGATCACAAGTAGGAAGAGAGGCAGGCAGAGAGAGAGGGGGAAGCAGGCTCCCCGCTGAACAGAGAGCCCGATATGGGGCTCGATCCCAGGACCCTGGGATCATGACCCGAGCCGAAGGCAGAGGCTTTAACCCACTGAGCCCCCCAGGTGCCCCAATTTGGAACTTTAAAAGTGCACAGTACCTTGTTAAAAAGAAGAAATACTGTCAATGAATGTAAATATTACACTGTTTGTTGAAAAACATAGTTCAAAAGGATGCACTAGCCAAAAATTGAACAAGTCCTTCCTTTGTCACAATACATTTCTGAGCTTTCAGAATGTTTACAATCGAGACATAAAGGTATACAGCAAAAATTTATTGAGCATTTGCTGTCTGTGCCAGTTGCTGACTCAAACTTTACATGTATTATTATTTCCTTAATCCCTCCAAACCTGATATGGTATAACCAACCACCTTCTAGAGTAGAAATGGAGGCTCAGAGACTCACAGTAAATTGCCTGAGGTTAGAGTGAAGACATGGGCAGAAGTGGAGGTCAAACCCTGTGTCTCAGACAACAGAGTTCATGCTTCGCCTTTAAGGCTGTGCTGCCTCACAGAGAGAAGACTGGAGGATGCGTGCCAGTTAGGAAGGGCCAGATGTTACTGTGAGTAACCTGTAGCCCTGTGATTTAGAGGCTTCTATTAGGGAAGTCTGTTTCTAGCACCTGCCACATGTCAAAACAGTCTTCGTGGGACAAGTATAAAAGAGCACCCACTAGGGGGAGGAGTCAAGATGGCGGAGAAGTAGCAGGCTGAGACTGCTTCAGCTAGCTGGAGATCAACTAGATAGCTTATCTAAAGATTGCGAACACCTGAAAATCCATCGGCAGATCGAAGAGAAGAAGAACAGCAATTTTGGAAACAGAAAAACAAGCACTTTCTGAAAGGTTGGACCGGCGGAGAAGTGAATCCAAAGCGACGGGAAGACAGACCCCGGGGGGAGGGGCCGGCTCCCGGCAAGTGGCGGAGCAACGGCGCACAAAATCAGCACTTTTAAAAGTCTGTTCCGCTGAGGGACATCGCTCTAGAGGCTAAACCGGGGCGAAGCCCACGTGGGGTCAGCGTGGCCTCTGGTTCCGCAGGGTCACAGAAGGATCGGGGGTGTCTGAGTGTCGCAGAGCTTGCGGGTATTGGAACGGGAAAGCCGGCTACAGAGGCAGAGCCGACAGTAAGCTCGCAGCTCGGGGTTACCTTGAACTGGTCGCAGGCTCGGTGAGCTCGGAGCACGGCTGGAGGTCAGGCAGATGGGAGTAACTGGGCGCTGTTCTCTGAGGGCGCACTGAGGAGGGGGCCCTGGGCTCCCGGCTCCACCAGGGCAGAAGCAGGAGGCCGCCATTTGTGTTCCCGTCCTCCGGAACTCTACGGAAAGCGCTCAGGGAAAAAAGCTCCTGAAAGCAAACCCGAGCGGATTACTCACCCCGGCCCCTGCTAAGGGCGGTGCAATTCCGCCTGGGGCAAAGACACTTGAGAATCACTACAACAGGCTCCTCCCCCAGAAGATCAACAAGAAATCTAGCCGAGACCAAGTTCACCTACCAAGGACTGCGTTTTAATACCAAGGAGAGCAGCAGAATTCCAGAAGAGGAGAAAGCAAAGCACGGAACTCATGGCTTTTTCCCTGTGATTTTTTTTTAGTCTTGCAGTTAATTTAATTTTTTTCCTTTTCATTTTTTCTTTTTTTTCTCACCTTCTGGTTAATTTTCTTTTAACTTTTACCTTTTTCTTTATTAACATTTTTAACTAGTTTATGTAATATATATATATATATTTTTTCTTTTTTTATATTTTTCTTATTTTCTTTTTTAAATACTTTTCTTTTTTTTTTCTTTCTTCCTTTTTGAACCTCTTTTTATCCCCTTTCTCCCCCTCACGATTTGGGATCTCTTCTAATTTGGTTAAAGCATATTTTCCTGGGGTTGTTGCCACCCTTTTAGTATTTTACTTTCTCCTTCATATACTCTTATCTGGACAAAATGACAAGACGGAAAAATTCAACACAAAAAAAAGAACAAGAGGCAGTACCGAAGGCTAGGGACCTAATCAATACAGACATTGGTAATATGTCAGATCTAGAGTTCAGAATGACAATTCTCAAGGTTCTAGCTGGGCTCGAAAAAGGCATGGAAGATACTAGAGAAACCCTCTCGAGAGATATAAAAGCCATTTCTGGAGAAATAAAAGAACTAAAATCTAACCAAGTTGAAATCAAAAAAGCTATTAATGAGGTGCAATCAAAAATGGAGGCTCTCACTGCTAGGATAAATGAGGCAGAAGAAAGAATTAGTGATATAGAAGACCAAATGACAGAGAATAAAGAAGCTGAGCAAAAGAGGCACAAACAGCTACTGGACCACGAGGGGAGAATTCTAGAGATAAGTGACACCATAAGACGAAACAACATTAGAATAATTGGGATTCCAGACAAGAAGAAAGAGAGACGGGAGCAGAAGGTATACTGGAGAGAATTATTGGGGAGAATTTCCCCAATATGGCAAAAGGAACGAGCATCGAAATTCAGGAGGTTCAGAGAACGCCCCTCAAAATCAATAAGAATAGGCCCACACCCCGTCACCTAATAGTAAAATTTACAAGTCTCAGTGACAAAGACAAAATCCTGAAAGCAGCCCGGGAAAAGACGTCTGTAATATACAATGGTAAAAATATTAGATTGGCAGCTGACTTATCCACAGAGACCTGGCAGGCCAGAAAGAGCTGGCATGATATTTTCAGAGCACTAAATGAGAAAAACATGCAGCCAAGAATACTATATCCAGCTAGGCTGTCATTGAAAATAGAAGGAGAGATTAAAAGCTTCCAGGACAAACAAAAACTGAAAGAATTTGCAAACACCAAACCAGCTCTACAGGAAATATTGAAAGGGGTCCTCTAAGCAAAGAGAGAGCCTACAAGTGGTAGATCAGAAAGGAACAGAGACCATATACAGTAACAGTCAACTTACAGGCAATACAATGGCACTAAATTCATATCTCTCAATAGTTACCCTGAATGTTAATGGGCTAAATGCCCCTGTCAAAAGACACAGGGTATCAGAATGGATAAAAAAACAAAACCCGTCTATATGTTGCCTCCAAGAAACTCATTTTAAGCCCGAAGACACCTCCAGATTTAAAGTGAGGGGGTGGAAAAGAATTTACCATGCTAATGGACATCAGAAGAAAGCAGGAGTGGCAATCCTTAAATCAGATCAATTAGATTTTAAGCCAAAGACCATAATAAGAGATGAGGAAGGACACTATATCAACTCAAAGGGTCTGTCCAACAAGAAGATCTAACAATTTTAAATATCTATGCCCCCAACGTGGGAGCAGCCAACTATATAAACCAATTAATAACAAAATCAAAGAAACACATCAACAATAATACAATAATAGTAGGGGACTTTAACACTCCCCTCACTGAAATGGACAGATCATCCAAGCAAAAGATCAGCAAGGAAATAAAGGCCTTAAACGACACACTGGACCAGATGGACATCACAGATATATTCAGAACATTTCATCATCCAAAGCAACAGAATACACATTGTTCTCAAGTGCACATGGAACATTCTCCAGAATAGATCACATCCTCCGTCCTAAATCAGGACTCAACCGGTATCAAAAGATTGGGATCATTCCCTGCATATTTTCAGACCACAATGCTCTAAAGCTAGAACTCAACCACAAAAGGAAGTTTGGAAAGAACCCAAATACATGGAGACTAAATAGTATCCTTCTAAAGAATGAATGGGTCAACCGGGAAATTAAAGAAGAATTGAAAAAAATCATGGAAACAAATGATAATGAAAATACAACGGTTCAAAATCTGTGGGATACAACAAAGGCAGTCCTGAGAGGAAAATATATAGCGGTACAAGCCTTTCTCAAGAAACAAGAAAGGTCTCAGGGAACATTTTTCTAATGGTTTCTGTGCCTAAAATCAACGTGTCCTCCACAGTGGATGTGGACAGATGTATGGAGACAGCTGTGGGATTCAGATGGTTTGCCATCAAGATCTGTATTTTATGGATGCTCTGTAGACTGCGCTGAGTTGCTGACAGAGGGCTGGAACCTCCTACTCTGGTTGTGTATTTGATTGTTGTTGCAGTTTGGTCCTGCTTTGCTTTCTACATCGTTCACCTCGTGGTTCTCAGACAGGAGTTTGAAACGGAAGGAGAGAGCACCCAGAAGAGGGAACAGGGACCAGGGTTGAAGGGAGCAGAAAACAAGAAGTCTTCCAAGGGTGGCTTATTTATTATTATTATTATCATCATTGTTGTTATTATGTCCCATTAACCAACATATACTACATCATTAATTTCTGATGTAGTGTTCAAAGATTCATTAGTTGCATGTAACACCCAGTGTTTATCTCCACAGCTGCCCTCCTCAGGACCGATCACCCAATTACCCTTTCACCCCATCTCTTCCCTTTTGTAACCCTCTGTGGTTTTTTTTTTTTAAATGTTTAAGGAACATTTGCTTATCATTTCCTGTAAACTATCTATTCGTGTAGTTTTCCTATTTTCCTACCAAGTTTGGTCTTTTTCTTCTTTAAGAGTTCTGGATATGTTAGAGATATTAGATCTCTGTTGTAGAAGTTGCAAATATTTTCACTCTGTACCTCATTGGTAATATCTGATCCCCGTTATCCAGCCTGGAGCTAATTTCTGAAGAAGGGCTCCTTCTCCAAACAAGCCAAACATGGGCAGAAGGAAATGAAATTCCTGTTTCTTGGGTGTCAGGCACGTTCTGGGTGCTTTGTGAACATTCTCTCACTTATCGCTTCTGAAATATCTTTCAATATTATTTCTCACCTGAAAACCATAGGGCTAACGTGTTTTAGATTTAATTGTTTCTCAGCTTTTATAAAGGTGATATGGTACATAAAACCATGGAGCTACATCTTGAAATCATACCAGTAAATATTTCTGCATTTAAATATATGAATATGTCTACTGACTAGGATAAAGACGTCAGAGAGTTTCACTTCCTGATAGGTCAGGTTTTGCATCAAATGAGATATGAGAAGCAATTTTATTTTTCAGAGCTTCTCCAATTTTGGAATGGGGGACTGGAGATGTTGGAGCTCTATCACCCTTACATTATAGGCAGGGGAAAGGAGTTCTGGTATTTTATAACCAAATACATCCTCTGACTTTTATCCTTTTCTTTTTATCTCTTTGTTTTGTCAGGAATGGAGGAGGGAGCAAGCTGGAGAGCTTGAGGATTCATGTGAGTACCAGGAAAAGTGCAGCATCTCTCCACTTCTCTTCTCTCCACCTTCCTGCAGCCAGGGTGAGACTGAGATGGGCAACCCTTCATGGACCCTGATATTCTTCATAACGAAAATTTAACCAACATCCTTTAGACACTTGTTCAACATCTGTTTGGAGGAAAAGCTGTTTGCTGCGTGGGGAAGGATGAAAAAGAAAGATAGAGGCGACAGTGTGCAGCCTCATCCCTAGAGTGCCAAGCAAAGCACTTCTGGCCCTAAACTCACATGCCCTTCTCAGTCAGAAGCAAAGCCATGCAGCTGGTCTGATCTACTTTGCTCAGGTAGGTGGTTAGCAACTTCCTCCTTTGACTCATGTGTCCTTTATGGGTTTCTTAGACAATATCCCAAATTACTTCCAGCCACACACTCTCCGTCTCTCCAAGAAGAATTATAATCCTGCACTTTTCTTTGTCTTATTTCATTTCTGGTTCCCTGAACAGATTATCCCCCAAATAAATATGGGACAGGCCTTGGTCTGTAATGAAATATTTCGCCAGAGGGCTTGTTTTGCTTCTTTAACTCCACTTATCAGGCTGCATGGGGCCTCCTTCAGGACTGTGTTTTATCGTTTTTATATTCTGGTTTTTCACGACCTGACTCCTTTCTCCATCAAAACCAAACTATCTTGTCTCCTTGTGCCTTAGTGCACTACATAAAATCTAGTAAATGAGGAGTGACTGGATTCATGATCCGTCTCTCCCACAGTTGCAGTCTTTGAATGATACCTTAGGTCAAATGTGCTCTAATGACAAGCAGGTATTTTAGACCATAGCGTGGAGGTAGAGGGACTGTGAACTGAGGACTTTTACTTTCATAATGAGTACACCACCCTCTGCTCATTCTCACTCAGTTAGGGGTCCAACTCTTGATGGATTTTGGCTCAGGTCATGAACTTTAAGTTGTCATACTGAGCCCCATGTCAGTGCCAGGCTCCCCATGCAGTGGGGAACCTGCTTGAGATTCTCTCTTCTCTGACTCTTTCTCTTCCTCTGCCTTCCCCTCCAAACGCGTGTTCTCTCTCCCTTGTTCTCTCTCCCTCTCTCAAAGATTTTAAAATGGGAAAAGGACAGCAAATATACAAAAAACTTCAATCTGGGGCACATGGGTGGCTCAGTGGGTTAAGCCTCTGCCTTCAGCTTGGGTCATGATCTCAGAGTCCTGGGATGGAGACCCACATCAGGCTCTTTGCTCAACAGGGAGCCTGCTACCCCTGCTCTCTCTCTGCCAGCCCCTCTGCCTACTTGTGGTATCTCTCTCTCTCTCTCAAATAAATACATTTCCTTTTAAAAAGGAAACATTTTGGAGCCCCTGGGTGGTTCAGTTGTTAAGCATCTCCGTTTGGCTCAGGTCATGGCTAGATCACACCCCATATCCCTTGCTCAGTGGGAAGCCTGATTCTCCCTTTCCCACTGCCCCTGCTTGTGTTCCCGCTCTCACTGTCTCTCTCTGAAAAAACAAACAAAAATCTTTAAGAAAATATCCAATCTTATTAGTAATGAAAGGATAAATAAGATTAAAGTGATTTCACTTTTCACATTGGCAAAGGCTTAAAACCTCATAACACCCAGTGTTACTTGCTCCTTTACTGTCTGAAAGGGTTTTTGTAATTTTGGTGTTATTTCTTCCATAAATGTTTGATAGGTTTTGCCAGTAAAACTACTTGGATCTAGGACTTTCTTTCTGGTAAAGTTGTTAATAATTATTTCAATTATTAAAATAGATATTGAATCATTCAGATTTTGTTTTATTTTGTGGTGTTATATATTTTTTTAAAGATTTTACTTATTTGATACAGAGAGAGAGAGAGAGAGATCACAAGTCGACAGGCAGGCAGAGGAGGGGGAAGCAGGGAGCCCAATCTGGGCTCAATCCCAGGACCCGGAAATCATGACCAAAGCCGAAGGCAGAGGATTAACCCACTGGGCCACGCGGGCACCACTAAGGTATATTTTTCAAGGCATCTTTCCATTTCGTCTACATTGTTGAATCTGTTGACATAAAACTGCTCATAGTATTGTCTTGTTATCTTTTTTTTTTTTTAAAGAAGATTGATTTATGTATGTTAGAGAGAAATTGTGAGAAATTGGTACAGGCGTAGAGGGAGAGAGAGAATCTCAAGCAGGTTCCTTCCTGAGCACAGAGCCCAACTTGGGGCCCGATTCCATGACCCTGAGACCATGACCTAAGCCAAAACTGCTGAGGCAAACACTTAATCAACTGAGCCACCCAGGCACCCCTAACTTTTTTAAGTGTAAGATATGTAGTGATAACTCTTTTTTTAAAAATTTTATTTATTTATTTGACAGGCAGAGATCACAAGTAGGCAGAGAGGCAGGGTGAGAGAGAGAGGAGAAAGCAGGCTCCCCGCTGAGCAGAGAGTCCAATGCAGGGCTCAATCCCAGGACCCTGGGATCATGAACCGAGCCGAAGGCAGAGGCTTCAACCCACTGAGCCACCCAGTTGCCTCTGTAGTGATAACTCTCTTTTCATTTCTGATATTGGTACAGAAAAATTTTATATTAAAGAATGATCATCCAGGTGTTTTGTAAAGAATTAAAAAGAAAAGAAAAACAAGCCTCCAACAATTAAAGATTAGTAAACTAAAAAACTTTATCATCTTGACAGAAGGAACTACTACATGGCCCTTAAAATTATACGAAAACTCTGATGAAATAATACTGCATGCTTATAGGGATAACTAAAGTTTGAAAGATTTATAATAACAAGTGTTGTTGAGGGTATGGAGCGAGTGGAACTTTTTAATTAATTAAATTTTATTTTAAATTCTGGTTAGTTAGTTAACATAAAGTATAATATTAGTTTCAAGTGTAGGATTTAGTGATTCAGCACACAGTACAAAATCCAGTGCTCATCAATGATTTCCCATGAGTGAAATCATATGATATTTGTCGTTCTCTGACTTATTTTGCTCAGCATAATTATGCAATTGGAACTTTTATTCAATTTATTCAGCTTCCACTGTGGTAGGAGTATATGTTAGGCATTAAAAAACTGTGTGGTAATAACTTAATCAAACTTCAACTATGTACACCTTACGATTCCGCATCTCTACTCCTGGATATATATCAATCATAAAATCTCTGCAAGTATTCAGCAACAGACATGTACTATAATATGTATAGCAACTTTATTCATGTTATCCCAGATTGGAAACAATTCCATTCTCTCACCAAAAGTAGAGTGAAGTACATTTTAGGTATGTTCAAAGAATGGGATTCTACAAAATGATGAAGAATGAACTATTGGTACAGATACAGACAATGACATGTATAAATCTCACAGGCATTATTTGAAGAGAAGTGAGACACAAAGATGCACAGACTGTATGACTCCATTTGTATAAGTGAGAAGGCAAAATTGATCTATGGTTTTAGAAGTCAGAATAATGGTTACTGATGGCAAGAGAGATAAAGGTAAAACTTGAGACCAGTTAGCGGTAAAGGCAAATGAACTATCAGAAAGATAAAGTAAGAAAGCAATCCCATTTATAAATGGATCAAAAAAAATACCTAGAGTGTATTAAACAAAGACCTGTATACTGAAAACTACCAGAAACTGCTGAAAGAAATCGAAGAAGATGCAAACAAATGGAAACATACTCCATGCTCATGGGTTGGAAGAATTACCATGATTGAAATGCCCATACTACCCAAAACAATCTATAGATTCAGTGCAATTCCTACAAAAATTCTAATGGTGTGTCATACATCCTCTTTCCTGGATGAGAGCAGCGGTCTTGGTGTCCAGCATTCTGCTCTAAACCACGTGAACCCTCACGTGGTCCTGCAACCACTTTCCAGGACTGGCTGGCAAGTGTGGCAAGACCCTCCCTCTGACCAATAGTGCGGATTGACACCGTAGGAGTCCCTGAAAGGCTCAGACATGGATGGGCTAAATGCAGGGTTCAGATGGAAACATGCTAATCTAACGGGGAAGAGTATGCACAATTTGCATCAATATTTAAGTTAAAGGTTGAGAGTTCCATTACGTTTCAGGCCACGGGAAGCTGCTAGAGTCAAGACCTAGAGCTTGGGGAGGGTTAAATATTCACCCACCTCTCTGAGCGGAGGCAGTGAGGTGAGAAACTCTGGGGAGCGTGCGAGTGCTGTATTCCTCATCATGGAGTGTGCGCATTCTTCATGTCTGGGGCCCATGACAGAGCCAGGTCCCAGGTATCTGGCTCCCTGCGACAGTTTTCCTGCAGGCCAGAGGTAGATGGGAGCCTTCAAAACCCGAGTCCTGAGGGCCTGGGTCTCCTGGCCTGGGCAGCTGCTCAGAAACCAAGCAAGAGCCATCGATCCTGCAGGAACCTCATCGGGCCCATGGAGGGGGAGAACGACCTGAGCGAACATCCTGAGGTGCTGAATCAGCTGTGGGGAGCAGCCCGGACCCGACTTGAAGGGAGGTAAGGAGGACACAGAGGTCCGTCCTTGTGTCTGTGCGCATTAAGGCAGGTACAGGGATGCCTTGGACCTAGGGTGGAAGGAGGCCCAGGGGACGTACATGTGCATTTACACGGGGTGGTCAGCAGAGGGCAGTGTGGCCTCACATGTGTGTGTGTGTGTGTGTGTGTGTGTGTGTGTGTGTGTGCGCGCGCGCGCGCGCGCGTGCGCATGGGCTGGCTTACATCCAGCTCACAGCAACCCCATTAATTTAGGACTTTGAGACCCTCTTTTACAGAGACAGAAACAAGCATAAGGAGATTAAATAAGTTGCCTGATCACAAAGCTCTAAAGTGGTGGAGCCGGAATGGGAATCTGAGCAGACTGGCTCTAGAGTATGCATTCATTGATTCCCTGTGTGCTGAGTGCCTACTGTGTACAGGCCCTGTGCTCTAGTGGTGATATCAATAATACCAACAGAGTTAATCCCCAGCATATATTGAATGCCCACAGCACTCTACCTACAGAAATAGTGAAAATGGTGATGACAGGCATACCTGGGCGGCTCAGTCAGTTAAGCATCTGCCTTTAACTCACATCATGATCTCAGAGTCCTGAGACTGAGCCCTGTATCCATCTCCCTTCTCAGCAAGGAGTCTGCTTCTCGCTTTCATTCTTCCTTAAACAAATAGTATACATCAAACACTGTCCTAAGCACTTCACAAAATTATCTCCTTTAATCCTCAACACCACTATATTCATCATTCTCATTTATAGACTAGAAACCCAAGGCACAGGGTGTAAGCAACACAGCTGGGTTCACACAGCCAGTAAGAGGCTGAGCAAGGATTCAGACCCAGGCAGCCTGGCCCCAGAGTCTACAGCACACTGTCCTCCTACACTCTGCTACGCAGTCACAATTGTCAGCCAAAACTAAGAACCATCTCTGGATCTTGTGATGCTTAACTAACAGAAGTCACATCCCTGGCAAATAGTAAGGCTGTAAGAAATGAAAATCATCACCATCAATCTCCAGGATGCTAGTCTTTCAATTCACAAAGAGAAGAAAAATACATTTCTACTTGCATTGTTCTACAAGTATGGAAAAAGGCTTCCCCTAAATTACTCTCCTTGGTTCTTAGAACAGTCCTAGGATACACTGTTTTTTTCTTTTTTGAAAGATTTTATTATTTATTTACTTATTTGTCTGAGAGAGAATGAGAGAGCATAAGCAAAGAGAACAGTAGTAGAGGGAGAAGCAGGCCCCCTGCTGAGCAAGGAGCCCATGGCAGGGCTGCATCCCAGGACTCAGGGATCATGACCTGCACCAAAGGCACACACTTATTAACCAACTGAGCCACTGAGATGTCCCAATCCACTGTTTTTCTTCTAATAAGGTTAGCATATAGAACTCAGCATGTCCCAGGCATTTTTCTGTGTGCCTTATGCCTGCATTTAATCCTAAAATCACTCAGTCCTATAGCTCAGTGAGGTACGTAGTAGTACTATCTCTATATTACTGGTCAGATAAGTTAAGTAATGTGCCCAGGGTGACATAGCTAGCACATAGTGGTGCGGGGATGAAACTCAGAGAGTCTGGTTTCAGACTCTGAGCTTTCTAAACCTCTACTCTGAGGGTGTCTGTGTAGGAGGCAATTCTGGCTCACAAACCCTGTGATGAGTAACAGAGACAGTAAGTACCAGAGCCAGAATGCAAGCCCAGGCCTGTCTGCCACCACTGTCCCTAGTAGGTGATTTCTCTGACTCTTGCCTTGGACATCCGAGTGGCCTGATGGACATCACCTTGAGTTGGGGCGTAGAAGACATAGGCTCTAGTCCTGCCAATAAAACAACTGGTCAACAGCAGGGGAGGGGAGACCTTGAACCGATCCCTTTGCCTCCAACCTTCATCTAAAAATTAGGGAGTCATGCTCACTCGATCTTTAATGTCCTCTAATTCTAAGCAACTGTTTTCCAGGATGAACTGCAATTGTGCTTGAACGAAAGAATGCAGCATGTTTCTTATAGCTCAATGTCAATCCCACCCCCACCCCTGTAGAAAACGCTTGTTTTGACCCGATACAAATCCTACAGGTGCCATGAAGTGCAGCTCAAATGCACAGCAGCCAGAAACACAGCCACTTCTCTGGACGCCTCTCAAGCTTCTAGTCCCTTTCCCTCACCCTTACTGGTAAGAACCGTGCACACGCTACTCTGTGCTCCTGAAATACTGAGTTTGTGCCTCTAGTATAACGATTCCTACATTCATTGACAGCAGTAGCATGTGTGCATGTGTGTACCTATGTGCCTGTCCTTAAGGGCACAGACTGTACTCCTAGTATCTATGCTTGGAAAGTTACATTATGTGGACCATATACATAAGTGCCAATATCTCACCATTTTGACCTACAAAGATGACAATTTAATATGGCACAACCTAACACACGCTCATTAAATATAATCACATTTAACTCACATCATGATCTCAGAGTCCTGAGACTGGGCATCCCTGAGAAAACTTGTGATCTACAACAGGGGCCAGTAAGCTTCTTTATAAGGGGACCACATGGTCAATACTTTGGACTTTACTTGCTAAAGATTCTCTGTCCCAAGGATTCCACTTTGCCATTGGTGTTATCAAAGAAGCCCTAAACAATCTGTTAATGATTGAGTATGGCAGTATTCCAGTAAAATCCCATTTTAAAAAACAGGCTGAGGGCACCTGGGTGGCTCACCAGGATAAGTGTCTGACTTTGGTTCAGATCATGATATTCCAAGATCTGGACTCATTTTTCTCAACTAAATTTTTTGTCATATTCATAAAATTCAGAGTTAACTTTCAGGGGACACGATCTAAGATTGCTGTCGAAATTGAGTGGACCCTCCTTGATAATTATAGTCACTATTTGTTGCTAAACTGCCAGACAGACTTATTTGTTTCATAGCACCAGGTGGTATTTTTAGTCTACTTCTATCCAGGAACGTTAAACAGTACCCAAATAGAGGCAGTCACATGGGTGATAAGATCATCACCATCTAGTGATTCTCTTGCTGCCAAAGAACTGATCTAGAACTGGAAGGAGCTGTCTCTTTCATCTCACTCGTTCAGCTTGTACTGAATGCTTGCCACAATGCCACACACAGGGCTAGGTACCAGGAGATAGCAGAGCCCCGACTCTCACCCCAGCTTGGAAAAATTTAAATAGCTTATCATCTAACATATATAATTCAGTGGTTCTCAACCAGGGTGATTTTATGTCCAAAGGATATCTGGCAACGTCTAGAGACACCATTGGTCACCGTAAGGGAAATCCTATTGACATCTACTGAGTTGAGGCCAGGGGTGCTTCTAGACATTCTGCGCTGCACAGAACAGCTTCCACAATGAGAATTATCCAACCCAGAATGCCAAGAGCCAAGACTATACCTACTGGGACACTTGATCTAACTTCATCTCCCCATTTTACAGACAAAAACACTGGGGCCAATGTCAATGATATACTCAAGATCATCAATTCTTCAGCAGAGTCTATACGTCCTGGTTCTATTCTGCGTGCAAGAGATCTTCAGTTTCCCTTTTGTGAACTGAAATTGAGGACTAATTTTTCCATGTTTGTCCTTTCCTCAAAGCAATGAGTTCTACAGTGCCATCCTGGTGGAAAGCAGCTTTAGACAGCAACAGAAAAGCATTCACGTTTGATCTGCATGTTTCACTGCAGGAGACGGGCTCTACACTTGAGTGACACAGATACATTGGCATGGTTGCTTATGGCTTCTGGATTTTATTTGAAAACAAGGATGCTTTGAAAAAAAGCATAGACTCATGAAGTTCCATTTATTATTTCTTTTTCTTATTCATCACAGGTTCAAAAACCTGAAGTGGACATACAGTGAATATGCAAGAAGATATGGGATATATCCTTTCTCTACTTTTTGACATTCCTCCTCCTTAGCCCCATCATATATCCCAGCAGGTCAGCATTTGTACTGATTTGGGGGTAGACAGGGTAGAAGGAAGCAAGGGCTGAGTTGAGAGGTAAGGGAAGTTGCAATCTAATCCATGGTCTATAACTAACCATGACCTACTCCATGGAAAGGGGAAGTCTGCTTCTCCTCCTCTCCTTGGTGGACTGAAACCAAGAATCATAAGCAAGAATCCTATTTGTCCTAGATACCTGGCAAAGAGCTCAGCTCTGTCCTTTGTGGGATCAGTGGCTGCTGTGATTAATGATCCCTTCTGGGAAATTCAGCTGTGCCATTATCACAGTGAGAAGGATCACCAAGTCCCAGAAAGCTTCTGAGTGAGTTCCACGTGGGCTATGCCCCCAGGGGGATCCTTGAACCATTCCTGGAAATCAGAGGCTCTGGACCACTGAGGACAAATCAAGTCTGATTGGTCATGTATTCAGACTCTCTCTTGTAGTCACTGAAATCTGTATAGAAAAAAAATGGCTCTCACGACTTGATGTAAGGATGGGAACCCAAACTATCTGACCTGGGCACAAGGCCACGAATGACAAGGCAAGAAACAGTGCTTAATGTCCATTTTGCACTTCACGCTATGTTCTGAGATAACAAACACACATGCAGTATATCATCTTTACAGCAACTCTAGGAAGAAGACAGCATAATAACTCCCACTGTCTATATAAGAAAACCGAGGACCCAGAAATGACGTTTTCTTCTCAAGGTCATACAGTGACGTGGCAGGGTGTGAACTTGGAATCACATCTGCCTAATGACAAAAACTGCTGCACTCTCATTTGAGGGCTGGAGGCAGGTAGAATCTCACAGACAAAAATAAGGTTTCTCTCCTGATTCTGTAACTAGGACGTTGGTCCCTTATTCCAATACACACATATACCCCTTGAGAAGAGAGAGCAGTCCTAACAAAGCAGGACTTTAGGAAGCTAAATCCTGAGTTTTACTGACCAAAGCAGAACTGGCAGAATCTATTGCTCTGATCCCATCTGATCTGAATGCACTGCTCCGTGAATATGGGACCCGGCACCATAGGCCTTTGTAACTGGCAGTTCCAGGCTGCATGCTCTTGGCATCCATGCTGGGCACTGTACTACATCATTTTCCCTCCCATGTTGGCCTCTTCTTCCCCAGTGGGCTGTGCCTTCTTAAGGACCCAGATCCTTTCACTTCTGCTTCAAACCCTCTGCACTGGCTGCCATGATCCCTCAGAGAAGATCCTCCTCCTCTGGAGTCACTCTGTCTCTACTGGCTCCTCCTCCAACCTCTCCTCCGGAATGCTCTGACAATGCAAATTAAACGAGGTCACTCCAACTTAAAAGTCCCTCAGGGACCCACTGTCTTTCAGCACAACATCCATAGTCCTTCCTAAACATCCCTCACCCTTCCCTCGCCCACATCTGGCTCTCAGGCCACGCCCGGTTACCTGCAGCTTCACAGCGGGTTCTTACTCCCCAGTTTTTACTCATGCTCTTCATGACACCTGCAATGTCTTTTCCTCACCTTATTCGCCTAACACTATGGCCTTCGCAGAATCACCTCACCTCTCTGAAACAGAAATGGGAGCTAGTAAAAAAGAGTAAGAAAATGTTCTGGGAGCTAGTAAAAAAGAGTAAGAAAATGGAATGAGGTCAAACATTTCTTGACATGTTCCAGGCATTTTATATGTATCATTCCATCTAATCATCATCAACAACCCTAAGGAACAGCCCGAATTGCTTTCCTGTCACACGGTGATTAGGTCCCGAGTGTCACACAGGTAGAAGGTGATAGAGTCCAGGTAGCCAGGAACCAACAGCTCCAACACAAAAACCATCCCCACAAGACCAGGCCCCTGGGAGCTACCAAGGCTGCATAATGAATGTGCTGGCCCAGAAGGGGTCACCCACGCATGAGATCACTAAGCTGATGAGTAAATGGCATCATGGAAACCACAGGGCCTGGAAGGGGCCAAATGGAGCATCTCGTGCTTCATGCTCTTTATACCGGAAGAACTTTCCTATGATAATATTAACCACAATGTTGAGTAATAATAAAAATATCTCGTAATATCCCTGGACAAGAATTAAACTGTGGTCTTGAGAGGGATAGAAGTTAAGAACAAGAAAAACAGAAACCATGAGATTCTCTTTCTCTCAAATATTATATACATATGTATGTGCATATAGATAAATCTATCTATCTACATCTATCTATCTATCTATATATATATATACTCTGTAAATTTTAGTTGTTAGATATATAAATGACATATATTTTTATATATCTGTTTCTCCTAATTCCTCTCTCTCCTCCCACAGTCTGTCAGATCACCTTTTCTCTATACATCAGCTTCACCCTTTTTTTGTGTAAGTCAGAATTCTTGCTTCACAGAAACTGGTTCTGACTAAATTTAACAGAAAAAGAATTTATTGGAAGGCTATTAGGAAGGCCAAAGAACAAGACAAATAAATTAAAAAACCAACAGGGATAAAGAGAAGCTCGACAGCCAGACACCACCAACATTCCACTGCAGACCAAGCCTGCTAAGGACGCCACTGCTGCCGCTCCTGCGAAATCCTGTCTCAGCTTGTCCACCCTCCCCACCTGCTGGCACCAGAAGCCACGTGAACACAGACTCTACATCACCCCTAGCAAGCTTGGGAGCTTTTGTTATGGAAATATACAATTGCATATAATATACACACATACTGCACACACACACACATGATATAAACATACAGATAGATACATATACACACACCCAAATAGAGAGAATGGTATAAGGAACTCCCATCACTATCTTAAATAATTCTCAGCTCACAGCCCATCCCCACAGCCCCCATCACATTTTGAAACAACTATCTTCATCCTATCATTGAACCCATGGCTACGTCAACACCTGTCTCCAGAACAGGCTTACACAACCTTGGCATGACCCACATCTTGGGCCCCATCATTCTTTGCTGAGGGCGCTGTCCTGAGTATAGTACGAAGCTTAGCAGCACCCCTGGTCTCCATACATGAGGTGCAGAGAGCCTCATCCTCACTTGTGCTTATGACCACCGAATATGACCTAGACTTTGCAAAACATCTAGGGAGCAAAACTGCCCTAAATGGACACACACATATATATGCCCGCAAAACTATACTCACTCTTTAAACATTTCAAAATAATTTTGCAATATCATGACATGTCAAGTCACAGTTCAAATTTAGCAGATTGGGGCGCCTGGGTGGCTCAGTGGGTTAAAGCCTGTGCCTTCAGCTCATGTCATGATCCCAGGGTCCTGGGATCGAGCCCCGCATCGGGCTCCCTGCACAGCAGGGCACCTGCTTCCTCCTCTCTATCCGCCTTGCCCCTGCCTACTTTTGATCTCTGTCTAAATAAGTAAAATCTTGGGGAAAATAAGAAATTTAGCTGATTATGTCATAAATATTTTGACTCTCTGTATTTGTTAAATCCTGAGTGAGGATAAGATCCATACCATCCAATTGGTTAACAAGTCTCTTAAGCCCCTCTTAATTACAGGCCTCACTTTCTCCCTCCTCTTTCTTTACCCTTGCAATTTATTTTCCTAAGGCAAGAGGCCCTGTAAGGGTGCCTGGGTGGCTCAGTTTGGCAAAGCATCCGACTCTTGGTTTCAGCTCAGGTCCTGATCTCAGGGTCCTGGGATCCAAACTCTTGTTGGCAGAGAGCCCAAGGTGAAGCTGGATCCCAGGACCCTGGGATCATGACCTGAGACAAAGGCAGAGCTATAACCCACTGAGTCCCCAGGGGCCCCTATTTATTTCTTGAATCAACCACTGACACCTATTACATGTCAGACATGGCTCTGAGTGTTTTATTAATGTTAAATATCATT
This sequence comes from Mustela putorius furo, assembly GCF_011764305.1. NCBI lineage: Eukaryota > Metazoa > Chordata > Mammalia > Carnivora > Mustelidae > Mustela > Mustela putorius. Next base: position 15,757,746 of record NW_025421293.1, read on the forward strand.
TCATCTTTACAATCATCTATGAAGTTGGATTATTATCACCCCCATTTCTTCCTTCAGGAAACTGAGACCTACAATGGTAGAGTAACACGGCTCATAAGAGGCAGAGCTAGGATCAGCTTGGGCCTGGGCATCATGTTTTAAATCACTATGATTAGTCTCCAAGAACCTACAAAAAGTCCAAGTCCTCACCCCAAACCTTGGTTTTCCCCACCCTACAGTCTCCACGTGGCCCGAGATTCAAGGACATTCTCTCAGTTCCTGTAACAGTACACATCCTTCCCTGCTCTCACTGAACACCTTCCCACATCCGCCTTTTATTTCTTAGCCTTCTGGTCTCAGCTTCAACACTACTCAGTAAAGGATAAATTCTAACGCACGCTCTATTTTCAGCACTCAAAGCAAAATAGTAATGATGAATTTCACGGATCATTATTTCCTTCCTGTCTTTTCCAACCAGTTGGTGAGTCCCTCACACATCCTGTCAGTCCTACTGATCATGCTTTCCAGTCACTGAAGGCCCACCACCCATCCAAAAGGCCATTCCCCCTACACACACACACACACACACACACACACACACACACACACACACACACACACTCACACTCACACACACCCCTATTTGGCCCTATCTCAGGTGCACAGTGGAGATCCTGACAACCCCTAGTGGAATGCAACTATTCAAGAGGGAGAACCGAAACTTCTCCCTCATCAAAACTACAACTTACTCGCTTCACGTCGGGTTTTTACAAGGACTTTAGCCCCAAGAAGGCCGAATGTCAATGTGCCTGGTTGAGGCCGCATTCCCACTCCTCCTTTCTCACAACACACATGAGATAATTAGCAGCTCCATAAATGAAGCCCTGCTCTGGGCTCCTCACAGATGGGAAACGAGGGGCACAGGAGCTGACAGATACCTTTTGTCAATCTAGTGTATTCCTGAGACACAGGTTGCCTCCCAGCAAGGCCCCAGCCCCCCAAGGTACCTCTGCACAGAGAAGCATCTTCCCAGGGGCCGCTCAATCTGTCATCCTCTGCGTCGACCTTGAAGAGGAAGTACAGGAGGTGAAAAAGAGCGTCCTCAGGCCAGTGGCCATGATCTGGAGGTTCTGCACCCACTGGGGCAAGGAAGCGGGATCCGGAGATGCCAGGCAAGAAGCAAGCCTCACAGAAGGCTGGAAAATGGGAGCTGGTCGCCCCGCACTCAGAAGAGGCATCTTGTTGACCCGCCCCCTGTCAGCTATCCTAACAATCCTCCCCCTCATTGGCCCCTGTGCCCACATGCTGATTAGACAGTTTCCCAGCTCCATAAGGACTTTGGAAAGCATCACTGGAAAGCTCTTTGGACCCCGCCCACACAAGCCAGGTCACCCAATCTCTCTCCTTCCCCATTCCCACCTGGTAGGGCCTGGGTCACACCACCATCATTCGTCTCTGCTGCTGCTATTTCTGAGTTTGGCCTCTCTGACTTCCACAAGCTTTAGAAGGCTGTAGAGAGTACAAACCCAGCTTTCTCCCATTGGAGTTGCTTTAGTGCCCTTTTCAAAACACAGTTGGGCTTATTTGTGGGGACTATTCCTGGGTTCTTTGTTCTGCTCTGTTCTTTTTTAAAAAAATATTTTTTTGAAGATTTTATTTATTTACCTGACAGACAGAGATTACAAGTAGGCAGAGAGGCAGGCAGATAGAGAGGAGGAAGCTGGCTCCCTGCTGAGGGGAGAGCCCAATGTGGGGCTCCATCCCAAGACTCTGAGATCATAACCTGAGCCAAAGGCAGAAGGGGGGAAGGGAAACAGTCTATAATGAGAGAAGGTAGGGCTGTAGCAGAATATGGTTTTACTTCATCAACGACTAGGCTGTGGGTCTTGTGCCTTTCCACTGACCACCCCATTGCCTAATCTGTTTGGCACAGGATCCTGATCCTCAGGATTATGGGGGAAACATACAGGGGACCCCTGTGGTACAGTTAGGGGATCAATTCCCACTTGACTTACACCAGGAGACTTGAAACCATACAACTATTGCCACAACAGAAGCTCCAAGGCTGATGATGCTGATTTGGGACACTCTGGAAAAAAAAAAAAAAAAAAAACGGGAAAGAGCAGCAGGGTAATGAGACATTCCCCCACCCCATAGGGGTTTCTTCTTCCAGGAAGAAACAGACCCAAGCATAGGAGGAGTGGAAGAGAGAAATCTGAATACAGGAGGCAGAACCCACCCCCCACCTGCCCTGACTAATTCAACATAGGTTCAAAATTTGACCCAACTGTAAGTCCGAAATTTACAGGGGCACCTGGGTGGCTCACATGGTTAGTCAATGACTTTAGCTTGGGTCTTGATTCCAGGATCCTGGGATAGAGCCGCATATCAAGCTCCCTGCTGGGCAAGGAGTCACTCTGCTTCTCCCCGCTACTCCCCCTGAGGCCTGCTCTATCACACGTACTTGTGCGCGCGCTCTCTCTCTCTCCAATAAATAATTAAAATCTTTGAAAAAAAAGAAATCCAAAATTTACTGAAATAATTTAATTGGCAAAAATAAAAGGAGGCCGACTGGCTTTTGTGCCTCTACATCATAGGTTCTGAGTGAACTTTAATGTTGCTAGAAGGCACTGGTTGCCTAACCTTAATGGACTTATTACGAGGGCTCAAATCCTGTTTATAGCAAATATAATAACCATATTTTCTATCCTCTGTATTTAATGCTTTGACATCTCAGGCCTTGCTGACTTTGGAGGGACTGTCCTTGGCAGGCTTACTGAATTCCTAGAGATGGTCAGCAGCTTGCCTGCCAGCAAACCTTTCACAGGTAAAGCAACCAAATCAGAGGCTTTACCCCCAACCATCTCTTGTAATAAACTCTTACACTCTGGGCCACTATGCCCTGCCCTGATCACCCCAGGGGTAAGGACAGACTACTCCAGACACCACTGTGTCCCAGAACCCACTGAGATGACACAAACTAGGCAGTCTTAAACGTGCTTACCCGGACTCCCCTGCCCCTTCCCACGGAATCCATGATAAAGGGTCTTCCCCCTATTGTCCCTTCACTTCCTCTTTCTCCTGACCAAGCCTGGTGCTTCCCGGGGCGGCCCTCCATTGCCTCCCAGCACCTCCTTTCATGGGATCTGTGAGTCCAAAAACACTTCTTCCATTCTGAGAGTTACTTGTGTATCTGCCTGTCTTACCATACCTGGTTAAAATAAACCCCAGTCCCCTTAAAACATCTGAGACACCTGGGGGGCTCAGTAGGTTAAGCTTTTGGCTCAGGTCATGATCTCAGAGTCATAGGATTGGGTCCCATGTCCAGCTACATGCTCGGGGTGGAGTCCACTTGGGATTTTCTCTGCCTCTGCCCTTCCCTTCCCACCACCACCCCCTACCCCCGCTCCTTTGCTATCTCTCTCTCTCTTGCTCTCTCTTTAAAATAAAGAAATAAGGTCATTTAAAAAACCATGAGTGGTGGGCCACCTGGGTGGCTCAGTGGGTTAAAGCCTCTGCCTTCAACTCCGGTCATGGTCTCAGGGTCCTGGGATGGGGCCCACATTGGGCTCTCTGCTCAGTGGGGAGCCTGCTTCCCCCACTCCCCCCCTTCCTCTCTGCCTACTTCTGATCTCTCTCTGTCAAAATAAATAAATAAATATTTTTAAAAAATAAAAAAAAAATGAGGGAGCCCAACCAATTTAAAGATGGTGAATACTTCGCTATGATAGATTTGGCCAAGATGTTCTGATCAGTGCCTATTTCAACATCCTCACAGGCATGTGTGCCTCAACCTTGAAGGACACATGATATACCTTGTTATACAAAGGGCATCCAAACCGCTCTGCTATCATAGGCAAACTTTGTGGGTAGGAACTTACTACACCCATCTTTCTCCAGGACCATAGGTGTGACATCACATTTAAGACATCCTACTGTGGGACGCCTGGGTGGCTCAGTTGGTTGAGCGGCTGCCTTTGGCTCAGGTCATGATCCCAGCGTCCTGGGATCGAGTCCCACGTTGGGCTCCTTGCTTGGCGGGGAGCCTGCTTCTCTTCCCTCTGCCTCTCTGCCCTCTGTGTGCCTGAGCTTGCTGCCACTCTCTGTGTGCCTGAGCTTGCTCTCGCTACTCTCTCTGCTGTGACACCTGGTGATTAAATAAAAAATCTAAAAAAAAAATAAAAAAAAAAAAAAAAAAAAAAAAAAAAACATCCTACTGTGAGGAAATTTATTTGGCAAACTTGTTAAGGACCTACAAATGCAGGGGTTCCTGGCTGGCTCTGTCAGTTAAGTGTCTGCCTTCAGCTCAGGTCCTGATCTCAGGGTCCTGCAACAAGCCCTGCATCAGGCTCCCTGATCAGCGGGAAGCGTGCGTGCTTCTCCCTCTCCCTCTGCCCCTGCCAGCCCCTTCTATTTCTTCTCTCTCTCTCTCGTGCTCTATCAACTAACAAATTAAATCTTTAAAAAAGAAAAGAGGACTTAGAAGTCGAACATCTTTCAGTCCTTTTTGGGTTCTGAGGCAACATATTCCTTGTTTATAAATTTTACAGAAGCCCATTTAGGCTGTTTTACTTGTCCATGAGCTCACAACGAAGGCAGGAGGGGTCTCCCCTCAACAAAAGGCAAGTAAAAAAATGTGCAAGTAAAAATGACCTGTTGAGGGTGACGGGGTGGCTCAGTTGGTGAAGCATCTGCCTTAGTTTCAGGTCCTGATCTCAGGATCCTGACATCAAGCCTGGCAGGGTGTTCCCTGCTTGGTGGGGAGCCTGCTTCTCCCTCTCCCTTCCACACCCTCTTCCAGCCAGAGCTCTCCCTTAACCACATAAATAAAATCTTTTTTAAAAAAATCACCTGTTATTGCCCAGGAGAAAAGGCTTCAGCAGCCTCCTCTCTCCTTCCTGGAGTCCCTGGACCACGCATGCTATCTGTCAATTGTCCATGGGATCCCAATGCAAGAAACGGCCCTCCTTGGCCCTGGGCTATAGACCATGAAAGCAGCAGTTGCTGGCCATGCACTGGGCTCTCCTGGAAATAGAGTCTCTCACAGACTCTGAGCTTCCTATCCAGCTGTCTATTATTCTCTGGGTCATGGCACCCCCACCAGCTTAATAGAGTCACCAAGGCCTACTTGCTACAGGCTGAAGCCAAAGTCTGCTTATCCTACCTGCAGGTGGAGGTGGAGGCTTCAGTCCACAGTGCATTGCCAGATTCCATGGTGCTGGAGGACTTCAGCTCTTCCTCCTACCCCTTGGCCACCCAGGGATTTCCTTGGGATCAACTGCATGAACATCTATGGAAGATACTACATTTTGGTTTTGATGACCACAACTCCCTCCTGCTCACATGACAGCTTCACGTCCTGGAGAAGCACCTTTCCTATGCCTTCAGGGTCTCAGATGAAATGGATGTCCAAATATCAGAGTCCACTGTGATGGAAAGCCCGAGTTTGATTAAGATTCAGATGGCCTCAAATGGCCTCACTCCATGTTCTCTTCCCACTCTGCTCCCACAGATCAGATCCTCTGGCCAACAAGGCCTCCTAAGCACAGGTACCAGGTACAGTTCCTCCCCCAAGTAGTAAGTTCCAGTTCCCTGATAGCCTGTGGAATGATCCAGCAAGCCAGTCATTCCCTCCTGCAGGAAGTAGGGCTCACCTTCACTCTCCTCATACTACATAGTCTGCACCCACAGCCCTTGTCCATTCTGTTCCTAGGTGCAACGTCCCCCATGGCCCTGCATGATGTGTGTGTCCTCCTTCCCTGGGCCATGAGGATAGGTCGGTAACAAATCACGGTGGATCTCAGCTATGTTGCATGTGGACATTGCATAGCTTTAGGGTTGGAATCCCTCCCTTCGCCAACGGGTGAAGAAGAGGATGAAATCTTTCTCACTTGTACCTTTGTCAAGGCACAAAGAGGAGGCTCATGGACTTGAAGTTATTTGGATAATAATCTATTTGGGGCTTACAAGAATTCACCTGGAGCTAAAGGGCAGCCTTTATGTGAACGATGAAGAGGAAGGAAGGCTGCAAAGGCAAGGGCTTGGATGCTCTCTTAAAGGTCAAACTCCAGGCAGTGGGGAAACCCTCCAGTAATTACAGCAGGGAAGCAACATCACATGTTCATCTCAGTTCTTCCTGACAGCAGAGTTCAGAATGGATTCAAGGGAGGCTAAGAGTGGAACCAGCAAGATTGTTAGGGAGTCTACTGCACCAGTCTGAGACAGCAGTGGGTGAATCACAGCACTGACAACAGGAAAGCAGGGAAGGAATGACCATATTTGGCAGGCTGAAGAGAGAGCAGAATGGAAAATGGAATGAGGTCCTTAAGGAAATCTGAATGGATCCTTTCCAAGGGGCAATGGAACAATTCGCCTCGAAGGGCAAAGGAAGATTTGAAGGGGCTTTTGAAGAAATGAACAAGGGAGTTGACCATGGACATTCCAGGTAAAAACCGCTTAAATGCTAATCAAGGGGAGCTATTTGCATAATGTAGGGTAGAACCATAAGCAGCTGGATTTTCTTTTAAAGAAATTTCAAATGGTCTCCAAGGCAGAGTGATTTGGAGGGGAAAAAAAAATAAAACAAGTCAGAGAATACAATACTCCTAACTAGACAAATATACATAAGGCCCAAGAGGACTCAGGTTACCTATAGAGTGCTTTTGCAGACCACAGAAAAGGAAATGATTTTGAAAAAATAGAAACTAAAAAATAAGGTAAGAGAAATGAGACTTACCTGGGAAAAGCAAACTTGCCTTTTTTTTTTTTAACCTTATATTCATCTTGTACTTTCATGCGATTCACTTTGTTTCCCATATAAGAAGTGTGTACTCATTTATTTGATAAATTTGGAAGACTAAAACGAGTTGATGTGTTCCCTAGATCAGATATACGAAGACACCTGACCCTTGTGAAAACCTTAAAGCATTACAGACATTATTTGTCATGATCCCGGGGTCCTAGGATCAGGTCACAGGTTCCCTTGCTCAGTGGAGAACCTACTTCTCTCTCTCCCTCTGCTTCTCCCCCTGTTTGTGTGCCCCCAATTTCTGTAAAAAAAAAAAAAAGAAAATCTTAAAAAAAGAAAAAGAAGTCACCACTGTTTTCACTTTGGCAAATACTTCTGCAGTTATTAAATGACCTCTTTTTTTGTTAAGTCATAAAATACTATGTTTATTAAGCTGAAAGCAGAACTGCAAATAGTTTACACTTTGAAAAAGGGCATTTGGGGTTAAGGTAGACACAGAGTGACTTGGGATCTTCAAAGCATGGTCTCCTCTCTGGCTTGATAATCATCTATTTTTTGAGAGGTCTTTGGCCGCCATTCCAACCTTCTTGGCAGGTGACAGTATATAGGGCATGTATCTGGGTAAAGAATCAGAGATAACATTTAGAAGAAGGTGCTCCAACCTATCCATTTCCGGTCCAGGTGGGTTAATAAGAGACACAGCTGTGGTTAGGGGCTTGACATCTTTTTTTTCCAGGTGTGGATCCCAGGGTAGCATTCAGTCATGGTGGGCCTTGTTTCTTAGGCAGTTGTCCTGTTCCTCCTGAATCTGGGGGTTTCATGTCATGAGCAGAGGAGTTTGGTGATGGAAAAGCTGAATGAGATTTCGCTTGTAGAAACTGGACAAAAAGTCCTGAAAAAGAATTGGCCACAGCTTGGTGATTTGGCTTCCCAGGTGCATTGGGGGCGCTTCTGGATCCAGGCTCCCCAGTCACCCCACTGGGCACACCCGCAGGCTCTTGACAACGCAGCTGCCACAGCTGGTCTTCTTGGATCCCCAGTGTGCTTGCCATCAACCTCAATGCTTCTTGCCGTTCCACATCAGCTGCCTGGAAAGATCCCACAGAGTCTCCTTAGGAGGGTTTTGTCCACCATTCCTTCAGCCTTACTTACTAAGGTCAAGAGTTTCTTCTGTGTGTCCTCCAGTATTTCCTGCTGGACCTCATTGTGTTTCTTGAACTCTTGGAGTTGGTCCTCCTTCACCTCCAAGTTGGCATTTGTTTGATGCCATCATCCCTATAACGACTTCAGTTTTCCTTCTAGGGTGTCTGCCTTTTCCATCCATTCAGCGAGTTCCAGCTTGAGGTTCACTAGCCTTCGATCATAGTGCCTTCCCTCTTCCTGGGAGGCAGCAAGCCGGAGCGCAGCTTCCTCTTTCTGCTGGGTGACGGTGTGCAATTGCTCCCGCAGCAACTCCACCTGCAGACTGGCTCTATGGTTGTCCTTTTCCATGGCAGCGGAAGACAAAACGAGTTTTCCCTGCAGGACGGTCACTTCCTCTCTTATCTGAGCCACTTGGTCTTCTGAAGCCAAACATTCCGGGCAACGAGAATCTTGGGCTTCTGCAGCGAGGTGCCATCCTCTCTCCAGCTCCTGGGTTAGGCGCAATTCTCTCTCATGTAACTGGTGACCCTCCTTCTGGTGGGCACAGGTTTCCATTTCTTTCTGTTTCTGTGCCAACACGACATCATCTCTCTTCTGTTGACCCACAACTGCCTTTTCCTGCTTTGACTGAATGCCGTCCATATGCCGGTTCAATTCCCCGCTCTCGCTGTGTTCTTTCTCTCGCAGCAGTTGCTCCAGAGAAAGTGCCCTCTCTTTCATCACGGCAGGCTGGGATTCCTCCTCCCTCTGCATCTTTGAAAGCATCCGATTTGTCTCTTGCAAGGCCTGTTTTTCCATGTCCTTTTCTCTACATGTTTCCACCATCTTTCCATTTTCCTCTTTCAGCTGACACACATCCATTTCAAAATCTGTTATCCTCTCCTTCAGGCTGGTGACTGCCTGCCTCAGCAGCTCATTCTCACTCAGTTGGCCCCTGAGCTTCTCCTGTAAAGAAAGCAGTTCCTCACTTTTTGCTGGGATTCAGAGGTCCTGAGCCTGAGGGAAATCTTGTAGAACAGCCTGTTTCTCCTTCTGCTGCTCCATGTGGGAATCAGAATCGCTGTGTTCCTGTGGCTTGCCTTCTCCTTCCCCCGGAGCAGCCCCTGAAGCAATCCGTCTCTGCTGATCTTCCTGGAGGGTTTCAATCTTTTTATCTTTTCCTTGCCCTGATTTTCTGAGCTCTTCTACCTCCTCTCTGAGCACCTGAGAAGACTCACTCACTCGGTCAGATTTCACGGCCTTCAGAGAGTCGGCTGCCTCTGTAGAGTCACTAGAGGGCCGGAGGAAAATCGCGTCAAGGTTCCCTAAAAGGAGGTCCTTGGCATTGCAGAGCTCCCTGATGCGGAGCTGAAGTTGTGCTAGTTCCTTCTCTAGCTCTTGTAAGTTTATTTCATGTCCTTGGTAAGTGTGGATCTGGTCAAGAGAGGTCGTCTGCAGTTTCAAAACCTCGCTGTTGGTGCAAGCCCATGCCTGGAGTTGTCGCAGATCTCTCTTAAACTGGGATGACTCGCGCCTCATATTTTGGACCGTGGTCAGCACCTGCTCTTTCCACTCCTCCATAATCGTCACCCGCTGTCTTAATGTGTCCCGTTCCTGTGGAAGCTGCAGGAACTGATCAATAGAAACTCCTCCAACCGTATTACCAGTGCTGGGTGTCTGCAGGATTTTCATTAAAGTCTGGCATTTTTGACTTAACGCATCCACTTCCAGGTCTTTTTCTCAAATAATGTGTGACAAATTCCAAATCATTTCTCTAAACACCTCTATGTCACTGCTTTCTATTCTAGTGGACAGTTTTTGATTTTCCTCTTGTATCTTCATCTGGAGTTCCTCTTTGGCAGCAAGTCGATTGGTCATTCTGTGATAGTTCCTTTTCAGATTGCTATTCTCCCTCGTCTTCTCATTTAGGACCACCAAGACCTGTTCGCTTTTCAAAGTACACTCTTGCAATTGGCGCTGAAGTTGTTCCACGTGCCCATTCTGGCAGTGAGAAGCCACAGAGATTTTCCTAGAAAGATCCTGAATTTCCAAATCCTTTTGCTGGATAATTTGAGTGAGTTTCCCAATCTTCTCTTTGGAGAGCCGATCCATCCGTTGATAGTCTCTAAGTTGTTGGCAGTGCTGTTCAGTGAGGTCTGCTAGCTTCCGCCAGTGGGTGTTTTGCAACCCCGCCACCTCCAGCTGATGTTTGTCCAGCTCCCGCTGCCGCCGCTGCTCTAGGTCCCTGATGTGGCTCTTCAGTTTCCACAGTATTTCTGTGTTGATGGTATTTGGTCCCTGGGTGGAACACTGGCACAACTTCCAATGAGTCACTTCAGCCTCCAATGTTTCAATCTCATGGAGGAGTCTACTGATCTGTGTCTGGGTTAAGATGACATCAGCCAAATCCCTGGCATCCCCAGGGAAAGTCCCTTTCCCCAGCACATGTCTCTTAATATCGATGTCCCTGGTCAAAGAGGTTTGGCTGCTGTCCACGGCCCCTAGGGAATGGCCTAGGCCAGAGCCCAGCCTACCAGCCCAGGAGAACATCTGACGGTCATACAACTGTCCTGGTCCGCGGTACAAAAGCGTCCAGCCCAGTCGGACTACCCCGCCAAGTGTCCCAGAACCCCAAGCTGCGCAAGGCTAAGAATCAAAAGACTACAGAGGTTTCCAGGCAACCCCTGCATGCCCCTCCCCCGCCCCCTTCTGTGAGCTCAGGTGTACCTAAGCATACAGAAGTTACCAGGCAACCCCTGCATGCCCCTCCCCCGCCCCCTTCTGTGAGCTCAGGTGTACCTAAGCATACAGAAGTTACCAGGCAAAGCCTGCATGCCCCTCCCCCACCCCCCTCTCCAGAGCTTCCTTGAGCCTAAGCATACAGACCTTTCCAGGCAATGGCTGCATGCCCCTTCCCTACCCCTCCACCCCCCCACCCCACCTCCTGCCGCTCACTCCCACATGCCTGTGCTGGTCAGGTAGCTCTGAACAGCCAAGGCCCTCTGGCCACTGGTCCGGGTCCCTGTCCCCACAGCTCATCCCCACAACTTCCCACCCAGGCCTGGGCCCATTGTCCTCCTTGGTACCTGTCCAGGGTGTGCCCCTAGTGCATGATCGCGCCTGACTGTACCCAGGTGCCTGCCCCCAGAAAATGCACATGGCCCTCTACTTCCCCTAAGTGGGATCACAATACACAAAGTCCTGTGGTATGGTCCTTCCACCCAATGGTACATTTTTCATTCTGGTGTAAATTACAGGGTCACACACATCCATCCAGCTAGGAGAGAGGATCCTCAGAGCACTTCCAGAGGTCTATATCCACACAGAGGATGGCCCTCATGGAGACTTTGTGTATTTCCAGCTTCCAGTGGCTCCAGAGTTCTCTGTCCCTCCTTGCCCCATCAGTTCTTCAGGGACAGCTTGGTCATGATTTGCTCTGGCGGTTCACTGGCCACTGCCCATGCTGCGACTCTATCACCTCCCGCAGCTGTGCACCTAGACCAGGCAGGCAGTAGGGCAGAATGGTGGATACGCCTGGTCCGTGGGTCCTCCGCCTGCACAGAGTGGCAGGTGTGCAGCAGCAGAGGCCTGATTCCACCCACCTTGCCAGTCCTGACTCATGCTAGTCCAGGGGATAGGGTTAGGAACCGCGCTGGCAGCTGCCCTGTGGGAGCCCCGCTGCCCACCCATCGCCATGATGAAGAAGCAATTCTGCTGCGTGAAGCAGCTGGCCAACCAGACCCTGGCCTGTAAATACGCCCATTCGGGCTGGGATTGTGCCAGGTGAGGTCAGGAGCCAGAATGGGAGGGCTGGCGGCTCTCCTGGTGGCAAGCTCCCGTCCCCTGCCACCACCACGCACCAGGAAAAAGGGGTCCTGGTCTGGGTCTGCGCCAAGACACAGACTGGAGGCCACCTTGGGCCGGTGCCAGACTCTGGGAAGAGCTACTTGGTGGATTGGCCTTTCCAAGACGACCCCTGCAGGGGGTGTCCACTGCCCTCTGTCCTGGCCATGCCCAGCATCGCCCTGGGGGGACTGTACCTGAGCCTTCCCCTGCCCCCCACACCAGGGTTTGCCCTGGGTGAAAACTCTGGGCACTGATATGCCTGAGGCCCCATGGACGCTGTTCTCTGGGGGAGGTGTTCTCTGCCTTTCGGGGGCACCCTACCTCTGCAGATCCTCAGCCTCCAAGTGCCTAGTTGCAAGAAAGAAGTAATTGGAGGTCCCGGCCCATAGGATCTGCCTCCGGAGTTCCTGCTATCCATGGAGGGACCGTAGAGGTGCTGCTGCCTCCAAACCCAGGGCTCTGGGAGGATAGAACTGTGGAAACGCTTTGCGCCGACTTTTAGGTTTATTTTTCTTTTTATTTTTTTAAAGAGCTTTTAAAAAATCCTTTCTCCCTCTGGGTATGGATGCAGATCCTCTCAAAGTTTCTTTGGTTTCTGCTTTAATGCCTGATGGGAAACAATATCCACTATGAAATGACAGCAGACACCCGGGTTTGTAGACCTTCTGGCTGTTAGAATAGGAATCACTCACTGGTGGTTTTGAGAGCTCCTGGAGGTGATGGTCATATGCCCAGTTATCTGGGGCACAGCTTTCAAGGTCCTTAGGGCTGCTGGCTGTAATGGACCTACTGAATGCTTATTCTGGATGAGATACCCAAGTGTGAGTCTTCCACAGCTATTGCTTTTTTGTTTTTTCCCCCAACGACTGGATCAAATGGGGAGTGAGGTTTGGCCAAAGCACACGTGACAATTCTTCTGGTGTGCGTGTACCAAAATGCTTTTCCTTCCCCTCTCATTTTCTAAACTTGCAATTGAGGTTTTGCGGGTCCCTGCCCCATAACTTTTCGCTTAGTGGCTTTGTTTTGTGTTTAATTTGGTTGCTACTCCACTCCATGATCTTAGTGTGCACTGATCCTGTTCCAGAGTTGATGCCTGTCCCCTAAAGCCTAGCAGTGCCTCCTTTGCCGTCATTTGTAGGAAAAGATAGAAATAATGCCAAACGGCAGGTAGACAGGGGAGCAGTCATAGAGGTTTGGAATGTAGGTGATGTTTGGTGGGGTGAGGTCCAGAGCCGATGTCGAGAAAGAGTTCTTGAGACCTCTTTGGTGCAAAACAGTGGTTTTATTAAAGCACGGGGACAGGATCCGTGCACAGAAAGAGTGGCATCAGTGTTGTGGGGGGAACTGATACACCCCTGAAAGGTGGGGGAGGTAAGGAGAGGGAAGGGTTTCAAAAGAACTTTCCTATGCTAAGGAAGACCTACAAGATACTGGAGACCTTGCCATTGTCAAGTGTCAAGTGTCAAGTAGTTTTACCCTCTAGCAGGGAATGAACATGAAGATGGTTGGAACAGGCATTCTTTTGTTTCAAGGGGACTTGAGTTTTTTAAAAAACCCTTTGGACCGATCCAAAACACCTCCACTAAATCTGTTCTACCCTGTGCTGTTTGCCGTCCTTACTACTGGCAGATAACCTTATCCTTGGAAGGGGTACCTAAGACTCAGTGTACCTGGACCAGAAATGAAAATGTCAGATGTATTCCTGATCAACCCAACTATATGACACGAAGGAGAAAACAAACCTCGGGACCAATTTGAAAGGACGTGGGGCTGAGAGGAGGCATTTCTCCAGTCGCATCTGTTCCTACTGCACACGAGCTGCCCCTGCATTCTGATCCAGCTCCTTCCGCCACACGATGGCCACTGAGGTACAGGCACCACTGACTGATGGACCACAAAGACCTCACTGAGCAAGCACAAGGCCCTGTACAGAGAAACACGGAAGCTACCTGGACTTGTGGGACCTGCAGTCTATTCGGTCCTGGTTCTGCCACTAACCGGACCCGTCTCATTTCCTGTGAGAGAAGATAAAACTGTTCTTGATCGTTAACCGAGCAGGTGAGGGATGAAATCAGGGAGCAGCTATGAAAGGCCTTTGTACATATCACTATCACCAGCCTTGCACATCTCTAAACTGTACTTAAGACACTGTCACGCTGACAATAAAATCTTCGTGATTGTGAATACAGCAGAAACGGGGGTCTAGCGCTCACAGTCCCACTGGCAGGGTCTTCCACTCATGCAGAGGACACGTCGATAAGGGTTTTTATCAGGAGCCCTGTTGATAACAGCAAAGGATGATAAGCCAGGCACCCATTCTTCACCAGGGATCTGGTGATATCAAGTACGTGGCTGATGGTGGCAGCAGGCGCAAGTAGCTGGGGACAGGTGTGGGAGAGAGGCAGTCACCTATTAATATATTTTTAACATTTTGAACCAGGTGGTCACCTTCACAAATGAGACAATTCGGGAAAGAAGAGGGCAAATGTTCACTTACCTTTAATCTCCAGAAGGTGGTCTCCATCCCAGTCCCAAGATTTAGAATTTGACAATGACATTCTGTCTTCTGCAGAAATGCCCTTATCAGCTGACTGACGCCATAGACTAAAGCAAAATATCCTGAGACAGAGACACAGAGACAAGTTATCGCTCAGTGAGATAGAAAGCATCCCTGCAGAGTCAGCCCTAGGAGAAGAGCTAATGAGGATTCGGCTACTCTTCTTTGGGTCAGTGATTTTCCTGCGGACTCATGGGAGAAATCAAGACTTTCACATTCTGTTCTTTTTAACTTAAACCTGCTGGAACCAAAGTAACTACAATCTATTTAATGATTTAATGGTGGAAATAAAGATCTTCGAAATAAAAATGTCCCTTGGGCCACCTGGGTGGCTCAGTCAGTAAAGCATCTGCCTTTGGCTCAGGTCAGGATGTGCTCCCTGCTCTGATGACAGCCTGTTTTTCCCCTCTCCCTCTGGCTCTCCCACTCATGCTCTCCCTCTCCAATAAGTAAATAAAGGAAATCTTTAAAGATTACCATAAAATGTCCCATGATTGTACACAGGAAAGACAAGTGTTTTACATCAAAACATCAGAACTTAATGTTCCTCTTCGAAATATGCTTTTCGTGCCCAGGTGCAAACTACTGAGGACTCAGCTAAACATCAACATGCAAGATCAAGACAATATAATATTTTGTGGTCAGAATATGGGGCAGATAAATGTCCAAGCAAAATGAAATAAAATAAAGACGTATTTCTTACCATGTTCCCTTCATCTCCAACCTGTGGGGGTAAAACTCTCTATGCTTATAAACTGACCTCACAGACTGACTGCAGGAGAGGAAGGCACAAGCAAACATTGCCCCCAAAATGGATTTATTCAGCTCCAGGGTGAGGAGCGTGGGTAAAGGAGATGGCGAATAAAAGGGGGAAAGGAAGATAAAATCTGTATTCTATAGCCCTGTTGCTTAAAGTGTAACTATCTTAAGAACAAAACCTGAGCAGCATGTAGAAAATACTGCAATGTTTTACAGGAGTTCTGTGTCTATTGATTCTCCTAATAAATCATTTGAGCTTGTAGTTTACAGGTTATCTTGCATTTTATTTCTAGGAAATATTTTTTGTTGTATGTTATACAGTATCATCCACAACAGACTGGATGTTGAAACAGAAACTGAAATGATGCTCACCACACCCTACTTGGGAAGCACTCTGGACATGCCAGCCCATGCAGAGAAGGAAGGCAGGCAGGCTGCTGACTCGCTGCCTCAGGGAACCCAGGTCCCCAGGGCTCCAAGGGGGGGCTACGCCTCTGGTTACGAAAGCTGCCTCAGGAGCCCTGAATGGAGGCTTCAGGCCTCTTAGGCAGGCCTGGTCCCATCTTCCTACAGCCTGGGTTCACCCTCAGCTCCAAGGAAGGTCCTTGTCCTTATTGTAACTTTAAACTTTCTTTGCATTTCTTACAAAATCTACCCAGAGGCTCTATCTTTTTGGCCAGGATTCCCTGCATGCGCAAGGACTTGGGGTCATTTGGCTAATTTCTCCATGTGATCGAGAATGAGTCACCCTCCCATCTCAACTCTTTTCATTGCCTTCCTTGATAGAAAGGACTTGCAGAGCCTAATAGTGTTATTATCACTTTAATATGGCCAAAAAGGTGATTCCTTACTTGGACAGTTCACTGTAAAAGATACTAGAAATGGTTCTTAAGCATATAAAATGATTCTTAATTTCAGCCCCCAAATAATAGGAATACAGTAACATAAATATATGTAAGATCACATTTTTTGCATAACAGATGAACCACAATGAAAAGTTCCCTGTGCTGGTGAGGATGTTGGGAAACGAGCACTTTCATATGCCACCGGAGAGAGTGAACACTGGAACTCTCTCTTTTGAAGAATGAACCCCTAAAACCTCAGGCCTCTGGGCTGATGAGGGGACATTGGGAGGGAGGGAGTCACTTGCCTTTGTTAATTCTGGAGGCCTTCTTCTCCTTAGACAGTCTTATAAAATGCTGGATGGAAGGATCATGCCAGTAGCTGACGCTTACTGCAGACCTAGAGGGGAAGAAACGAGGCAGGTGAGGGGAGGTCAATAGGTTCGGGCCCAGTTCTCAGGAAGCAGGTCAAGGAGGACAATCAGCTACCTCCAAAGGTCATCAGAGGCACATTTCATGCACCATTACAAACCTCAGCAGACTCAGCCATCTGTCTTGGTGCTCACGTACACAGCCCCTCACCATTCCACCCCAAGCCAGCAGCCGTTTCTTCTCTTTATTTGCTCAGGTGCAAATAAAGGACCCTACGGAGCACAGCATCTCACCTCATACCTCACCAAGAAGAACTGCCACCATTTATTCTCTCAGCAAACTCACTGACAAGAGCCAGTCAGACAACTCTGCTCGACCCCAAGTTCTATGTCTATGGGAAAAGAGCTCCAAGATTGTTTCCTAAAACTCACTTGAATGACTTCCTAAACCTTTCCCCAGCTCTGTAATAGGTACCACTCCTTCACATCCCTTAGGCAGGTCGCAGTGGGAAAACCAGGAACCAAAAAACATAATAGCTACAACCTAGAAAATGGTACAGTAGCCTGAACTCTGATCTACACAACCTGGAAAATGCTATGGTATCCTAAACTCTCCCTGGTGTATGCTACAAGGAACCAAAGCTTTAGTGTTCTAAACCAGGAGGTGAAGCCCAAATTACCAGTGAAGGTCTTCTGCCAACTGTGAGGAACCAGCCTTAGGGAAACAAGAAGTAGCAGAGAGAGCCTGGATCTCTAAGGCAATCTGAAGCCATTTTGACCTTTGCCCTTCAATGGGTATCTTGGGAATTAAGAAACATCTTTACCATTTAAACCAAATGGTATGCACGGTCAGCTCTTGGTTTCAGCTCAGGTCCCGATCTCAGGGTCCTGGCATCCAGACCGGCGTTGGACTTCATCGTGAGCGGGGAGTCTGCTTCAGCATTCTCTCTCCCTCTCTCCACAAATATCTGTTTAATGGACACATGTATAAACTCACTAAATTGTTTGACAGGTGAATTGTGTATAATAATATTTAAAAATGCTGTTATAAGTGAAAACCCAACCCTCCAGAAGTTTTAGTAGAAGCTAATTTAGTTTTCAACAAATTCTCACAGTTACCAAAGGCAAAAGATTGTGTTTTCAAACACAAAGTGTAATAGAATTAAAAGGAACTTAAGATGACAGTTTTCCATTTAAGGTGTATTGTTTAGCAATGTCTAACAGCAGGTATTTCATTCTCATCTACATGGTCAAAAAAAAAAAAAAAAAGCCGAAACACAGTCAATACATTGCTCAGTAAGTATATTCTTGGGCATTTATTTTAAAGAAAGAAAAACCCATTTTCACACCAAAACCTTTACGTAAGTGTTTCTAGCAGCTTTATCTGATCATAGCCCAAAACTGAAAACAACTCAAATACCCTACAATGGGTGGATATTATAGCCTCAGTATGTCCACAGCATGGAATACCAACTGAAGAGTACAAAGGGATAACTAGTAAAACACACAATTTGAATTCACCTTAAATAAATTATGATTAAGTGAAAATAAGTCCACACTTAATGGGTAACATATATAGGATTCCATCTACAAAACTTTCTTGAAATGACAACATCACTGGAGAGAGGCCAGATGAGTGGTTGCCGAAGAGGCTGGGAGCAGAGGACTGGGCTGTAGGGATTCTTGTGACAGACTTCCTCTCTATCTTCACTGTGATGGTGGCATTCCAAACTACATGTATGGTAACATTACCAACAACTAATTAGGCATACACTCTCTTTCTTTCTCATTTCCTCTACTTGACAATGTCACAGATAGGTCTAAGTAAAACTTGGGAATTTAAATAAAGTCTGGATTGTGCCGGTGTCAAGTTTCTGGATGTGTTACTGTTTCCTACAGTCATTCAAGACATTATCACTGGGAAAAACAGGATAAAGGTTATAGGAGATGTGAGATGACTCTAGTATTTCTTATAACTGCATATAAATCTACAAGTATTTCAAGATAAAATTTTTTTAAAGTTAAAAAAATTTCCACATAGCATATTTGCACTGCTACCTCTACAGAATACCGGTAGCTCACATATTCTGAGGCTGCATCACTTTTGAAGTCTTGCAATATATGAATCTTCTTTATGGGGTATAAACCCTACACACAGCAGACCAAAGGAAAGTGATTTCAAACAACCATTAGCTACTGATTCTTAAACACCAGAGAACAAACATAAGAAAGAAATTCAGCACTGAAATCTTCTACATTGAGCTGCAAAAAACAATCTCTAGAGGTGGATTTAAATTTTTAACCAAAAACCTTGGAACAATCTCTTCAATCAGAAAGGTATGGTACAGATGCAGCCATGCCTTCGAGATTGTAGGACACACACAAAGGCATACACTTTATTATTAATTCCAAGTTTACCAAGTCAGTTCAAATCACCAACCTAGGTTCTTAGCACCTTGATACCTTCAACTCGCATCTTATAGGATATCTGGTTAGTGGAAATCTTTTGGGAGCCCGATTTGTCTCTTAACGCCACATAAAGCATGCAAAGCTATCCCCTTTCCACCCGGTGACCTACTGATGGCACCCAGCAAGACTTCACATGCAATGGATGCTGCCAGAAAAAGAAAGGCAGAGAGTAAAGGTGGAGAAGCTTTCCTTGCCATTTCAAAGTAACAAGCAACAGTAAAGGAGCCATCTGAAAACTGTAACACCCTTACATTACCTGAAACTTATAAAAGAAAGAAAATCAAGACGGGCACATACTCTGGTCCTTTTGCACCCTGAAATTACAGGTAACAAGACAAAGGACAGAAAACATAAGAAAAGTGTATAAAGGCACTAAATGAAAGGAACACCAAAGTTCAAATTATAACTCTGGGAACAATGTCCAGAAGATTATACTTTCTTAACATTCCAACACAGTTAACAAACAGAAGAATTCAAACAGCTAACAAACATACGAAAAGAAGTTTATACTTCTGGATAAGGTAAATTTACAGTAAAAGATTCGAATACCATTTACCACCCTCCCATTTTCCACTCTCTTTTCTAGACCTGAAACCTGATAACCCCAAACTGTTGGTATTCTACAAGAAAATTGGAATTCTGTTTATGCATGCTAGATCCAGTATCCACATGGTTGTATGTCACACAAAGCTAAGTCAAACAACAACAACAAAAACAAAAAACCCAAGATGCAAAAAGATACGTAAAGTACACCATTTAGACAGATTTTCCAACTAGAAAAAAGGTTTATGCAGATGATGAATTCATACAAATATGTACCAAAAAATACAGAAATATGCAAAGGAATGATATAGATCTCCTTCAGTAACGGTGGTTCGGAAAGGCACTGAGGGAGAAAAAGAAGACGTGCTCACTGTTTCAATTCCTGCAAATTGTTCAGTGTTTGAATATATTATTTTTATTTTTTTTAAAGATTTTATTTATTTATCAGAGGGAGAGAGAGAGAGAGAGCAAGCACAGGCAGACAGAATGGCAGGCAGAGGCAGACGGAGAAGCAGGCTCCCTGCTGAACAAGGAGCCTGATGTGGGACTCGATCCCAGGACACTGGGATCATGACCTGAGCCGAAGGCAGCTGCCCAACCCACTGAGCCACCCAGGTGTCCCAGTGTTTGAATATTTTAATCAAAACGATACAAACCAGGGATGCCTGGGTGGCTAAGTTGGTTAAGCGGCTGCCTTTGGCTCAGGTCATGATCCCAGTGTCCTGGGATCGAGTCCCACTTCAGTCTCCTTGCTCGGTGGGGAGCCTGCTTCTCCCTCTGTCTCTGCTACCACTCTGCCTGCCTGTGCTCGCTCTCTCTCTCTCTCACTCTGGCAAATAAATAAATAAAATCTTAATTTAAAAAAAAAACTATCCAAATCAAATGCACAAAAAGAGTTATTAACATTTCTTAAATTTAGGGAATGTATTACTTCGTCTTTTTCTATTAGTGTAAAAGATTGTCTTTCCAAAGGTTTCAAAAACGGAAAACTACATTAAGTCAAAGGAAAAAAGAAGAGGCAAATTCTACCAAGAATCAAGAAAAAGACATCATTACAAGTCTTATAGATATTAAAAGGATAAGGGAAACTTACAATTTGTGTATGTGACAGCTTAGATGAGATGTCTCAAAGAATTTCTCCAATTATCAAAGGTTACATAAGAATAGGTGAAGTACAAGACCTATATATATTTAAAATAACTGATCTGTACTTAAAGACTTCAACAATTAAAACAACAAAACCAAAAGAATACCCCCACTAAGACAACTCAATTGGTGAAATTTCTACCAAAAAATTAAGAAAGAATTCTTCACCAATTCTTCCTTCCCAAAAGAACACCCTTTTCAACTCAGTGTTATGAAGTCAGCATTATCAGAACACCAAAAAGAAACACAACACAAGAGAAGTATCCAGCTCTCTCAAGAATATAGAACCAAAACTCCTTAAGAAATTAGAAAATTGAATCCAGCAATACATAAAAAGGGTAAAACGTAATAAAGAATTGAGTTTATACCAGGAGTGAAAAGTTCTTTCATACCTGAAACATGAAAATACTAAAATAAATACAATATTATTGACATATTACCAACAACTGGAAATAAAACATAAAGTACAACTTAATAGCATAAAAAACACATTAACTATTCAGGGATAAATGTAAAAAGATATGTAGGAGATCTGTACGCTACAATATACGAAACACTGATGAGAGAATCAGAGACTTAACTGAGTAAGAGCTATACCATGCTTGTAGGTGAGAAAACTTATTAATGTTAAAATCAATTTTCCTCAAAATGACCTGTAATTATGATACACAACACAGCAGTCGCTAGTTACATGGCTATTTACATTTGCACTTAATTAAAATCACATAAAATTTAGAATTCGTTTCCTCAATTTCACTAATCACTTTTCAAGTGCTCAAGTCACATGTTGTCCATCACTGCCATACTGGACAGTGTAGATGGGAAACATCCCCCTCATTACAAGAATTCTTATTGCTACTGGACATTGCTAGCTACAGAGTCAATGCAATCCAGTCACAATCTCACCAAATTTCACAGAAATGAGGATGAGAAAAGAGGACCTCATAGACTCTAAATGAGTAAGAAAGTAATTTTTTTTTAAATTCTGAAAAAGTAGTACCCAGCTGAGGGACTGATGTTACTGAATTTCATGATTTATGATGACTGCTAATAGTAATTAAAGATGGTGCGGTATTGGCAAAAACACAAAGTTCAGATACATATACACGCATACATAAAATCATTTGATTTTGAACAAAGATACCAATTTAACTCATTAGAGAAAAGAGAGTCTTCAATAACTGGTACAGATAAAGGAGGGATGTCCACAAATAAAAATTAAGAACCTCAATCCGTATTCTTATCCATATATAAGAATGGATTAAATACCTAATTGTAAAACTAAAGTTATTATAAAATTCTGAGAAAAAATAAAGGAAAACCTTTAGGACCATGTCTATGCAAAGATTCCTTGGATAAAACATAAAAAGCAGGGGCCCCTGGGTGGTTCAGTGAGATAAAGCCTCTGCCCTCCGCTCAGGTCCTCATCACAGGGTCCTGGGATGGAGCCCCACATCGAGCTCTCTGCTTAGCAGGGAGCCTGCTTCCCCACACCCCCCCTTCTCTGCCTGCCTCCCAGCCTGCTTGTGATCTCTGTCAAATAAGCAAAATCTTCAAAAAAAACAATACATAAAAAGCATAACCTGCAAAAGAAAAAAATACATATATTGAGTTTCAAAAAATTAAAAGTCTCCATTTTCTGAAAGAGGGCATTTCCCCAGGTTTGAAAAATAATTGACACATACCACTATAAAAGTTTAAGGTGAACAGCATGAAGATTTGATTTACATATGTCATAAAATGATTACCACAAGTTTGGAACAGCCATCATCTTCTCTAAATACAATAAAAAGGAAAAAAGTTCTCCTTGGGTAAGAACTCTCAGAATGTACTCCTTTAACAACTTTCCTATACATAATACAACAGACTCATGGTCATGATGCTGTACATTTCATCCTTAGTACTTATTTCTAACTTGACATTTGTGACTTTTGACCACCTTCCTCAAATTGCCTCTCCCACTGAAAGACACCACGAAGGAAATGAAAAGCCAATGACTAGGAGAGAAAATATGCAAAATATGTATCCAATAAACTGTTATTTGGAATATATGAAAACCTGTATGAAAGCTGAGTAATAAATGCAATGGGCAAAAAAATATATCTGAAGGCATTTCCCCAGAGATAGATGGGTGACTTGCATAAAAACACATGAAAGGATGGGGTGCCTGGGTGGCTCAGTGGGTTAAAGCCTCTGCCTTCGGCTCGGGTCATGATCCTAGGGTTCTGGGATTGAGCCCCACCTAGGGATCTCCACTCAGTGGGGAGACTGTTTCCCCCTCTATGTCTCTTCCTGCCTCTCTGGCTACTTGTGATCTCGGTAAAATAAATTGAATCTTAAAAAAAAAAACACACATTAAAAGACATTTATCATTAGTCATTAAGGCAATGCAAATTAAGACTACAAAGATAGACCATTAAATCTATTATATTGGTATTACAAAAGGACAAAGAACCAGCAATGTCAAATACTGAGGATGCACAAACGGAATTCTACACTGTTGATGATGAAAAACAAAATGGTTCTCTTGGGGATGATGCAAATATTATTACTGCTTGTAATTACAGGGTTAATAAGTTCATGAACATTCACAGACCTGTACACCAAGAAGGATTAATCTGACTATTCTGTATATGTATATCTAACCTTTAAAAAAACATCCTTTTCTTAAGAATATTCTTTAAAATATTTTAACATTTCAGTTTTCCAAACTCCATTCAAACTTCTCTAAAAAATACTCTCATCATGTACTTCTGAAAGGCTCATATAACCATACTGATCAAACTTCAACTCCAAGACAACCAGATGTTCCATATGACGAGAAAATCCAGTATTTCCAATGCATGTTTTGTAGAGCTAATCTCATAAACTTCAAAAAGGATAAAAGCATGTAAAGCATTCTGCCTCTGCCAAAGTACTACAGGAGCTCCACAATCATCTATGAAGAAAATCATCCGAGAAGAATCATCAAAGGAAAGGAGTCGAAAAACAAAGGAAATCTTAGGGAGTTTTATGCATGTGATGGCAACAACTACAAATCACCATCCACACTCATACATCTCTCCCACTGGGAGACATTAGGTCCACAGACAAATCAAGAGAAAAATAATTCACACCCTGAATCCCCTTGTATCAAATACCCTGTTGTGCAAACCAAATCACAGGGCTTCCTATGACAGCACCCACGTATTAGAAGTCTAAGATAGTTCAGACTGAAACGGGGAGTATTTCACGGAAGTGCTTTCTACAGAGAAAAATGAGAGCTGGAATTGAGAAGAAACAGTTCTTATTTCGTTATGAAATACACACGTGTCTACCACAGTTCTGAATCTTCAATGTAAAGAAACCATAAAATCTAAGGCATAATAGCACTCATACTGCAGAGTACAGAGGAATGCCTCTTATCATCTTCCTAATGCTTGGTCTGTCAGAAAGGTGATACAACTTGGCAGAAGAGGACAAAACTAGTCGAGAAGTCTAGTCCAGGTTCTATTACTACTAACCTGTTTCGTGACGTGGGGCCAGTCACTTAAGCTCACTGGATTCCTGGATGTAATGACTGGATAAAATGATCTCTAAGGTCCATTCTAAAGCAATTTTTCCATGGAGGAAAAACAGTACCCGGGGCAATTCAAAGAATCCTAGCTCTTCTGGGCCAGCTGCAACTATAGTCATTAGGAATGTAGATTGAACATTAGTTCATTTTATAAAAATGTTCCTTATTTATTTCCCAACAGACTACAGGCTTTAAGTAGAAAGCACAGTGCTGCTCAACAAACCCTAAGCACAAGAAACATGTAGAAAACAACACCAAGGACCATCATAAACTGCTAAAAGCCAGGGATAAAGAGAAATCTTAGAAGCAACTAAGACACACCTTGTAGACAAGGAAAAAAGGGGGTGGGAGATGGCAGCAGATTACTCATCTGAAATAATGAAACCCAGAAAACAATGGAACACCACCTTTAAGGTACTGAAAGAAGTAAACTGAACCCAGAATTCTATACCTACTGAAAACGTCTTTCAAAACAAGGACAGAAACCGGAAGCCTCATACACCCTTGGCAATATGAAATGGTGCAGCCACATTGGAAAACAGCCTACACTTCAAAAGGTTAAAGAGTTACCATTTGTCCCAGTGATTCCAAGTCTAAGCCTAAATCCCAGAGAAATTAAAACATGGATCCATACAAAAATGTGTACACTCACGTTCATGGCAGCCTTATTCATTCATAGCCAAAAGGTCGTTTACCTATACAACGGAATATCGTCTGGCTATTAACAGGAGTAGGTACTGATACATGCTACAACATACATGTTTCCAAGGTGAGCCTTAGAAACATGATGATAGTGAAAGGACCCAGTCTCAAGAGACCACATGTCATCTGATTCCATTTATACAGAATACCCAGAACCCTGAATCTTTAGAGAGAGGGTTTATCAGGGGTTCCCTAGCACTGGGGATGGCTGTGTGCACTGGGACTGGGGGCACCCTGAACAGTGACAAGGAAAAACCAGGGCATTCCTTTTGGGGGTGATGAAATGAGGCCACAGTTCATAATTCTGCCAATACACTCAAGACCAATGAACCGCACACTTTAACTAGATGAACCGTACTATATATGCGTTATAGCTCAAAAAGCTGTTATCAGAAGAAAAGCAAAATAAAATCTGAGAAATAAACAGAAGAATCAATCACTGGGAGACACAAACTATAAGAATGTTACAGGAAGGGGCACCTGGGTGGCTCAGAGGGTTAACCCCTGACTTTGGCTCAGGGCATGATCTCAGGTTCCTGGGATCGAGTCCTGCATCAGGCTCTCTGCTCAGCAGGGAGCCTGCCTCCCCCTTTCTCTCTGCGTGCCTCTCTGCCAACTTGTGATCTCTCTCTGTGTCAAATAAATAAATAAAACCTTTAAAAAAACAAAAGAATGCTATAGGAGTTCCTTCAGGCAGAATGAAAACATTCCCCATGGAAATCTGGCTCTACACAAAGGAATGGAGAGCACCAGAACTGGTACATATGTGGAAAAATAGGAAAGATTTCTTCTTTTATATTTTGCAATCACCCTAAATGATAAGTGACTATATAAAAATTTTCTTACGGAGGATTACAACAGCACTATCGCAGAAAGCCTAGTTTCAGGAAACTGGCCACACACCTGTACTCTTCAACTACAGATGAACCTTGAACAACATGGTTTGAATTACGTGGGTTCAATTACAAGTGGATATCTTTTCAAAAAATACATGGTATGAAAAATACTGTATTTTTCATACAGTATTTCTCTTCCTTATGATTTTCTTAGTATTTTCTTTTCTCTAACTGAATTCACCACATTATACACTGTAAAATATAGACAGCATACATAATACATTAACTAACTGCTTATGTTATTGGTAAGTGTTCCTGTAAACAGTAGGCTGGAAGTATGTAAGTTCTGGGGGACTCATAAGTTATATTGGGATTTCAACTCTATACGGGGCTGGCATCCCTAATCCCCAAGCTGGTCAGGGGTCACCGGGATAGGGAAAAAATCTGGAAGATGATCTTAGATACATAGTAAAGAGGTATACTAAACGAACAACTAAGACCAGAGAGTTATAGCTAAGAAGAAATGATATAAACTGCATTTAAAAACAAAAACAAAAACAAAAACTAATTCAACTAAGCCAAAGACAGTAGAAGAAAAGAGGAAAGAGGATTAGTGGGAAAAACAGAGAACAAATAGCAAGACAGGTTTAAAACATATCCTATCAATAAACATAAAAACCCAAAATGGTCTCTTTAAAAAGGCAAAGACTACAATATTTACAAAAAAGAAACACAATTATATCCGCATGTAAGAAATCCATGTCAAATATCAAAAGTTTCTGCACAAAAAAGGAAACAGTCAACAAAACAAAGGCAACCCACAGAATGGGAGAAGATATTTGCAAATGAATATACAGACAAAAGGCTGATATCCAGGATCTATAAAGAACTTCTCAAACTCAATACACACAGATAATCATGTCAAAAAAATGGGGAGAACACATGAAAAGACACTTCTCCAATGAAGACATACAAATGGCTATCAGACACATGAAAAAATGTTCATCATCAGGGAGATTCCAATTAAAACCACATTGAGATACTACCTTACACTAATTACAATGGCCAAAATTAGCAAGTCAGAAAACAACATGAGTTTGAGAGGATGTGGAGAAAGGGGAACCCTCTTACACTGTTGGATGGAATGCAAGTTGGTGCAACCAATTTGGAGAACAGTGTGGAGATTCCTCAAGAAATTAAAAATAGGGCTTCCATGTGGCCATGCAATTGCACTACTGGGTATTTATTTCAAAGACGCAGATATCGTGAAAAGAAGGGCCATCTCTACCCCAATGTTAATAGCAGCAATGGCCACGGTCGCCAAACTGTGGAAAGAACCAAGATGCTCTTCCAACGGATGAATGGATAAGGAAGATGTGGTCCATACATACTACGGATGGATGTGAAGTGATCATAGCACTTAAAAACAGATCGTGTCCATCTTTGCTTTAAACTGGGAGATTAGCTGGAGTAGTGATGATTTTAGTATCGCGCCCATGAATCCAGGCAAATCCTAAGGTGCAGCAACCTATCCACCCTGGAGGAAGCCAGGGCCACATGTTAGTTCCACATATCCAGTGGGTTCCATCTGGAGCTGTCCATCTAATGCCAAGACACCTTACCCAATCAGTAGCAAACCAGTCAGTAGCCTGGAGTACTATTATTTCAGAACATATTTCTAATGATAGCCGTCCTAGATGTCGTGTGCATTTTGCCAATGTATCATATGTATGATTTTTTTGTTCCTGGCATAAAACTGCCTTTTGACTGAGCTTTTCAATGGTGGGTAGGACCCACAAATATGTATCCCAAATCTGATATATGCCATCCTTGGTATAACGATGAGGAGGGTTTTGTATCTTAGGCTTAGGCCCTAGTTGTTGGGTATTAATTTGTAGGCTTGTAAGGTCAGTTAAGACTTTAATAGTTTGAGAGTATGAAAAAGATTGGTCATGGAGTCCTGGTGAACTCTATGTTATCCTGGTACATACTGTCTCCATATATTATATCTGAAATAAAATCCTGCAGAGAATGCCAATCAGTGCCCTGTAAAGGCAAAACACACCAGGGTAACCTGGATGTACTTGACATAGGCAAAATTCCACATATCCAACAAACTGATTATGTAGTTCAGTATACTGCTGTGCCCACGGTAGAAAGGAACGGTCAGTTAAGATAGGTGAAAGGAAGACAAAGAGAATTACAACCTTCATTTTGGTTTGAAGTGAAGTTTGAGGTCTTCTATGGGCTCAGAGGAGTAAGAAGGCACATTCCTTTGCTCACTCGGTTTCTGTGAAGGAGGTTAGGGTTTTACCTAGATATACGCACCCATGAAGAGTGTCTTTCTAGCTTTCCCGCAGTGGGAGTACATAGTATGACCCGATACGGACCTTTCCATTTTGGATGTAGGCTTTCTGTTGTATGTGACTTCCAATTTTTTTTTTAAATAAACCATGTCTCTGAGATTTATTTACATGGGGTGGGTTTTCAGCTATAATTAAATCAGGTTTGGGGAGTACATGATTAGTTTCTTCATTGAGTATCTTATAAGTTAAACCAGCCTCTAGTGAGTATTTAATAAGGCATTATAATCTTCATCTAATAACAGATCTATGGAAAGAGATATTTTATGTACATATATATAAGAACTCATTACTATATAATAATAATTATAATAATCATTATTATATAATATTATTATGTAATAAGTCAAAAGGGCTGAGTCCTACAGCTTGTTTTGGAGCAGTTCTCATCGTGAGAAGTCCTATTGGAAGGAGAGTAATTCAATTTTCCTGGGTTTATAGAATAAGCTTAGTAATATGACATTTTAAGGTATGATTAGTTTTTTCTACCTTTCCAGAAGATTTTGGATGCCAGGCTGAATGCACGAAATATTTAACTTTTTAAGGCTTTGGCAATTACAAAGTGCTAGTCGGTACTATGGCACACCTAGATTTTCTTACTCTTTTCATGAAAACTCATGGCATCAGTAAACCAACTATCATTTGTATTTTAAACAGGGGCATCTTAAATCTGGCCAAATACAGTAAGCAAGATGAGTAACATCTGAACAGTTATGCTCTATAGAGAAGTACAATGGTCAAGGTGATAGTTAAGTTATACAATTGTTTGGGAATCAATTTTATTTTTCAGTGGTTTAACCAAGTGCCATGGGCTCTTGTTATTATCCCCATAGAATAAAAATTCAAGAAGATCCTCTGAATGAGCTATTGTGCAACTTTTCTGAAGTGAACCTCAAATTCTCTTGCTTAGGTAAACAAACATTTAAAGACAATTCAATCTAGAATGTAACCTTCATAAAGGTGTGTTATTAAAACGTAAATTTCTCTCTAAAATAACCCTCATTTCCAGAGATAGGCAAATCAGGACTAGTTTATTTGAAAAACAAGTCCAGTTTTAACAAATGTGGCCTAATTATTTACATAAGCTCAGCAAGAACAGTGAGCGATCATATAGATCTTTTAGAATCTGCTTTACTGGAACTTCTTGTAAGGAATTTCTAGGTTGAACTTTTTATAGCCTCTCCAGGCCAGAAGCCAAGCCATGTACTTGCCATCAGACATGCCTGCAATATCTGTGGATTTGGGTGAATTCCTCTTCTTGAGGTCCCCCAGGGTATCCCAAGGTTCCAGCACCTGCCAGAAAGTGACATTCTTTACTCACCTGGTGAGGCTGCTGGGAACACTGTAAGCCAGGTATTGGGCCAACAGTTTCAAGGGGCTTTATGGCTCCAGGTTTCAAAAAGGCAACCTTAGTTCCTTAAAGCTGTCTGGTCATATCTGAGTTGTTCTTTTTGTCTTTCTCAAATAGGGCATTCCAGTCAAAGCCTTGGCAAAATATCCCATGTTTCCCATGGTGTTCTGTTACAAGGAGAACAGATTCTTATTGAACTTATTCAAATGACTGATTGCCATGGAGTTAAATACTTACTGAGACCTTTTGAGTTTTAGAGGGTTCAGATAGAAAGAAAAGTTGAAGGCTTTATTTACAAATAAATATTTTTACATTGCTCTAAGTCATGGACCTCTTAAGAATAAAATTTCCTTAGTCTGGAAGAGCAAACCTTAGAAAACCAGCCATGGTTAAAAGGACAGCTCCAACAGAGGAGCAGAAGCCTTGTTTTCCTGCCAGGAAAGAGGGGTTAAGCAGTCCATGTCAGGCCAAAGAAGAAAGGGAATTTCCCTGAAACAAAGGGAGTTTTGGCAGCTGCCTGGGAATATTCCTCAAAGTCTCCATCTCAAGTTAGACTAACCCCAGTTGCCTCCAGTTATAGCCATTAACACAGAAATGAGTAAAGGAGAAGCACCCCCCCCCTCCATCTATGAGGAGAAACAGAGAGAGGGAAAGTCAGAGTCCCCTTTCCTAGGGGGTGGCCTAGCAACCTGGGTTTACTAGAAGGCTTATTGACCTAATTATCACCCAATATGTCAGGAGGGAGTTGACTAGCTCGCTCGTTCAGGCAAACACATTCTGCAAAATGCCCTTAGGTCGGGGTCCTGGTGTAGAGCAATGATGACCTAGGCATGAACAATGAAGGCACCCTAGGTTCAGTCACCCCTTTTCCTGCACAGGAGATCTAACTGATAGATCCCACACAGGCCATGCAGTGTTACAGGAGCTCAGTCCTCTCCTAAGTTTTGCAATCCAAATTATTTCCAGTGGGTTCAAAAGCATCCCATGGCAGAGTCCTTGGGACTGAAGAAGCCTACTGAGGCCATGCTCCCAGAAAAGGAAAGAAGGTCCATTACCAAATCCCCCCTGATGCCTGAGTGGCGTCCCACACAGGATATGTGAGAGCTGCGCATATGTCAAAAGCCACCCTCAAGAAGGGGTCCCTCAAGACCTCGCTATTGATCACCATTCTACCTTCTCAGGAAGGCATTCCTGCCATAAAAGGCCCTGGAGGGGTTCCAGCACCCCTCTTCATCCCCATCGCATCCTAGGCTACAGAAGGGTGCCCGATGAATGGACTAGGATATTGTGCCATCCTATACTCTAAAAGTTGCGTGGCTGCCCTGCCATTTTTAACCCATGGGAAAGAAAAAATGTTTGGCATGGGGAAATTACCCAATTTCATAGCTTTATGTAGTTTGGAGAAGACACTGACGTGAAAGAGTAAATATTGAAACCCATCATGGTCTATGTGACATTCCAACACATGGGGTCCTTACCACCCACTTCCATAGGAAACGATCCCCGGTTGCATTTTAATTCAATCGGGGGCTGCATTTGGCCATCTCCCAGTGGCAGTCCCATGGCAGGAAGTGGTGAGGCCAGGCATGTGGAAGAGATCACATTAGATCAATCAGGAAGAAACCTCACATGGAGTCTTAAGATTGGCAACTGTCCTTCCTGGTGTCTGAGGTGGCTTCCCCGTGCCCAAGAAAGACAACTTTATGTAAGAACAGGAATAAAGAGAGGACATCAAGTTTCTGGGTCTTATTACCATTACGGCCAGTGTACTAACTTCCAGCCAAAAATCTGATGTTTTCTTCCCTGTGGAGTAGCCACGGGCTAGAGGATTAAAGCCTGAGCAACTGACATGAAAGTGTTCCAGTAAGACCATACTCCTTGAAAAGCCCTGAAGTAAGAGTAAAGGAAGAAGCGAGAACGGACTCACCAACTTTGCACCAAAGCTCAGAGTCCAAATGTAAAGACTCACAGCCCCTGCTGGATGCCAAATGATGAAATTCTAGAACATAGTTGAGGTTTGGTGGGGTGAGGTCTGGAGCTCAGTACCAAGAAAGGATTCCTGAGGCCTCTCTGGTTCAAAATGGTGATTTATTAATGTATGGGGAAAGGACCTGTGGGCAGGAAGAGATGCTGCCCTGGGGTTCTCAGGAGTGGTCTATTATATATTTGTAAGGTGGGGAAGGGTTTAGGCATGGTGTTACTCTCTAAGGAATTTTGGAAGCAAGGTTTCTAGGACCTTCAGAGGCCAGCTATTTTGGGGGGGAAAGGTTATTCACTACTAGTAGTAATACCTTTTTGTGAGACCCTTTACATGTCTATCAGTAGGCCATATGCTTGGGAATGATCATCAGCACTATCTGGCAGGTTCAGAGATAAAGTTTCCAAAGGAATTGTTAAAGTGCTCACAGGGTCCTGGTGAGGGAGAGGGGGTCCGTCAGGCTAGGACTGCCCTTTGCCCTTAGCAAGCCCTTAAGGTGGGGGTAGTTGAGTCCCTAGAGGAGAGTCACTGCCTGTTTTAAGGGCTTGTCAGGAGGTAAGGAAATTTAATAATGTTTCTTCTGCCTCTGTTTCCCACATCAGTATGATTTTTATCACAGTATGATAAAATGAATGTAAAACATCTCACTGTGATTTTATACTGATTACATATTGAAATGATAATATTCTGGATATAACTGATTAAACAAACTAAATTTCTTAAAAATGATTTCACCAAAGGACACCTGGGTGGCTCAGGTAATTAAGCTTGAGCTCAGGTCCTGATCTCTGAGTCCTGAGATCAAATTCCACATCCCGTTCTTTGCTTACCAGGGAGCCTGCTTCTCATTTCTGCCTGGTCTGCCTCCTCTGCCTGCCCCTCCCCCTGGATTTTGCATGTGCCCACAGGGGCTCTCTGGCTTGAGAGCACATCTGCTCTAGCTCTTGCTCTCACTCTTGCTCTCTGACAAAAAATAAATAGAATCTTTAAAATAATCATTTTGCCTGCTTTTTACTTTCTCACTGTGGTTAATGAAGCTTGAAATTTCATGTGGCCTGCAATGTATATACTTACCTTGGACAACACTGGGGAGTCAGAACATCAAACAGGACATTTGTAATACCAAGAGCAAAAAAGAGCTTTACATTTACATACACAACACGTTTTAGAGGATAAATATACTCTCCAATCTCAGCAAAGAGCTATTTAAATGCTAACTTGGTGTAACCAATATAAACAAAACTTTACAATCTCAATGTAACTGTTATTTAAATTTCAACATTCCAGAATTGGATTTTTGGAACTTATTATGAATACTGTTTTTCAAACGACAAGAGTGATACCAGCTCATCTAAACTATGGACATTATGGAGAAGCATACACACATTCACAAAAGAATCCAAAAGAATCCACCATGCTACTGCTCAGAATATTCTGATCACTCATTACTTCCAGGTAAATGTATTAAGTGATATGAAATATTAAAGTGGGATCATATGTTTTATCACTTTGGAACTTGTTTTATTCTAATACTGTGAACACTTCCTTTTATTATATATTCTTTCTAAAACTTCACATTTTACTTTGAAATAACTACAGAGCCACAGGGTGTTGCAAAAGCAGTATCAAGTCCCATATAATTTGCACCTCATTTCCCAGACAGGGTTGCATCCTCTGGATTACAGTATATCAAAACCAGGCAACTGGCACCTTTTCCAGTCACAACCACCCACTCCACCCCCAACCTCACCAGCCTTAACCCTCTGGTGACTGCTAATCTAACTTTGTGATAACAAAAACGTGAATGGCTGCCTACAGTGTGTGAACTCTACAGACTGGATTTTTTTCACTCAGCATCATGCCCTTGAAATCCACACTAGTTGTTGCATGCATCATGAGTTTTTTCCTTCTTAATTGCTGAGAAGTATTCCATCTGGTATGGATGTGCCACTCTTGTACTGAAGGACATTTGGGTTATTTCCAGTTTTACCATACGAAAAGTAAAGCTGACATTTTTAAGACCTGCAAAATATTTGTAACTATTACACAGTTTTGTATCAATTCCCTGACCTCTATGTAGACTGTTTTGTTTGTTTGTTTTTAACTTGCAGCAAGAATTACTCTCAAACTCTACATTTTGGGCCACAGACCCTTGTGGTCTTAGTAAAAGACCTGCCCCTCATGAAGCATACTACCAACATTTAATGAGTATATTGGCCAGGAAGCTATTTTTTGTTGTAATAACAAGGTAACAAATAAATTTACACAGAAAATGCATATGCAGAGAACACTAATTCCTAGTGCAAATGCTGGGTCACAAGCTACAAATATTTTTAAAGGAATTGCTACCAACTGGCCTTCAGAAAATGTAAAGCAGCTTATCTTAGCCACCAAGGCTGTTACAATGTTCACTTCTTACTAGATTCACTAACAATTTTGTAGTCTTTAAAATTTGACTTCCCAAAAAGATTGCTTTGTATTGAAGTAATAGAAGTTATATATTTCTCATGTTGCTGGACTTAATTTGTCATTCTTTAACTACCTATTCATATTCTTTGGCCAACATTCTATTGAAAGGTTAGTTTACTGACTATCAAACTTGGCTCAAACATATGTTAAAAAGAAACATCCTTTAAAACTACATGTATCTGAAATCCAACACATATTAATAGCCCAAGACAATATCTGACTTTTCAATGTGGACGATAAAAATTTAGTGGATATGGTTCCCCAATTGATAAGTGCACTTCTACTACACACAATGTCTTTATGAAGAAACCACATCTAATTCCAGTTCTAAGTGAAAAAAATGAATGCAGGGATGCCTTGGTGGCTCAGGCACTTAAGCAACTGACTTCAGTCCCATCATGATCCCAGGGTCCTGGGATCGAGTCCCGCATGGGGCTTCCCGCTTAGCAGGGAGCCTGATTCTGCCTCTGCCTGCCTCTCTCCTTGCTTGTGCTTCCTCATTCTCCCCCACCTCCCCTGACAAATAAAATCATTTAAATAAATTAATTAATGAATTAAAACGTGAATGGATATCACTTCTCTTAAATTCCCTGTGAAATACCAAGACGTCAATTTTCTGTAACAATAAAACTATCTCCAGTTTCATTAAGAAACATGGCTGGCCTCTCTTTCGCTTAAGGTCATCTAACCAATAGTTCCCAGTAGCGCTCTCTAGACCAGCACTAGCAGGACTAACATCACCTGGTAAATTCTAAGAATAAATGCAAATTCACAGGCTCTACCCCAGACCTACTTCATAAAAAAAAAAACCCAGAAGGTGGTGGGTAGAGCCGGAAATCAAGCAATGTGTTTCAACAAGCATTCCAGGGGATTCTGATACATAGGAACGTTGGGAGCTCCACAATGTTAAACAAATTTAGTAGAAAAACATTAAATCTGGATTGTCTTCCATACTTTTTCTTTTCATGAAAGACTTCAGCAAAGTTAATCATGCCACAGATCCTAAGAATAGAGAGACATATTTTCATTCTCCCCCAAAGCAAAACAAACCAAAACAAAAAGAAAACTGGAAACTGGATGTTAGCTTTATTTCCTACAAAAAGGAATCCCTAAAACTATGAAGTGATCACAAAAAAATTTCCTTAGAGAAGAAAAACCCAAAATGAACCACAGAGAACCAACAGGTCAGAACTGATGTCTTTCAAACCAGAGACTCAATTAGTTTTGTATCATACACTGCCTGATACCCCCATTTCTACATGGAACTACAACCTATAGCACGTTCAAAATTCAATGAACTAGCATATTAAACAGCACCAGGAAAACTATAATTATGCAAATATTTGTGGTCCAGGGAATTAACAAATAAATTGGTCAAATTAAAGTAATTCTGCATGGGCAGAATAAAAGTGACCTTTATGTTGTTTTGTCCCCTAATTCCATCCAAGCATGTATTACCACCTTCACAACCAAAAGAAAGGAGAATCAGGAATATATGGAATGATACAGGAACATACCCTACAAATACATCACTTATTTTTTAAATTTGACCAATGTGCTGATAATCTCTCTCCTTCGTGGGATAAAAATACAAAAGAGGCTTTGGTAGTACCAGATAAACCGAGTTCCAACCTTCATGCTTATTAAAGTTTGAAATTCAAAGTGAACACATGGGTATTAACCCAGCTACAAGCAGGTGTTACTACGGTAGCTACCTCCTATCCCCCTGGGTAAGTGCCCCATTTCTCTCCAAGTAAGACCTTCTGAGCAGGGAGCCCGACATGGGGCTCAATCCCAGGACCTCAGGATCCTGACCTGTTCCAAAGGCATATACTTAACCAACTGAGCCACCCAGGCACCCCAAGACCACAGAACGGTTTGGTTTTGACTGAATGTCGTTTTAAGCTGAATTTTTGTTTCTTGAAACCTCGGATATTCTGGCAGACTTATGATATTCGACAACTTTTACTTCTAGAAAAGAATGAACAGTGTATAAACCTTCTACCGTACATAGGAAATCTCATCTCTTCTCAGAAAGCAGTCATCAGGTTTATGTTTTGTTTTCTTTTGTTTTCTCCCTGACTAACCACCAAGTACTCGACAGATTTGAAGATCCAATACAGGCTGATAATACTGGCAGCCTACATCCCTTTTAATTTCCTGTCCCCCGCAAAAGTAACTTCATCTTAAAATGTATTGCGAATGCTCTTAATATGAAGTTTTAAGTAAGATTATTTTTAACATATCCCTTCTACTAGTTTCTTTTCTCAACCAAAGGATCACTTAAATAGTTTTTCTAAACTGAGAAAGGGAGGGAAAAGAGAGCATTATCTAATCCTGTTGAAAAATTAAAATTTCCCTTATTTACCTTATGATTTCCACTATTCCTGATTTCTGACTAACACTGTAGTTTTCTTGCAGTGTCTTTACTGACAATTCTTCTTTGACACGACAGTCAATCACTGCATAGAACTGAAGTTAAAGCTCAATACGTGAAGTGAATGAGTCAACACTTCCATTTAACAGAATTAATCCACAGTCCTCAACAGAATATACTCTATATACAACTTTCAATTACAGGTAGATGAACACAAGAGAACATACTCGACGGACAGCATAACCCCTCCATCGATACCCAACATGTTCTGTTCCCATTCTTAAACTGCCTTTAGACACCAGGTCACATGCACACCCATCTAGTTCCTCAAAACCGATTTTTCACATGACGGATCTGCGCTTCCTCAGCAGACTTTAAGACTTTCTCGGCCACTTAAATAACTAAATGGACAACCAAATAGGATTAGGAATCATCAGAGTTCTTGTTCAGGTCAATGTGCTCATGTTCTGAAGCTCCACAAAGCTCCAGGAAGTACTTTCAAGGCACTGCCTACCGCATCCAAGACTCAAGTTCTGGGTTTAATTTCCAGCCCATGGTGAGAAAAACAAAATGAGAAAAAACAGATATATTACTTTTAAGGACACACTTCATCAAGACAACTTTCCCCTATCCTAGTAACATTACAGACACAGGATTCAAGCCCTAGTATGAAAGGTTATTTATTACATAAAACTTTCAAACAGATGGAACAGTTTTAAGGGGGATTCCAACTAAAACTCTTCTTCATCTATTTTATACACATTTCCTGAAGCCCTGTCAGTGCCGGGCACTGTACTACACAGTTTAGAAAAATAAAGATGTGAAAAGAGAGGTCCTGCCCTCAGGGGGAACCTGTGTGGCTCAATTCAGTTAGGGGTCAGACGCTCAGGATCTCAGGCTCATCAGATGGAGCCCCATGTGGGGCTCAGAGTCTGCATGAAGACTGCTTAAAACTTTCTCTCTCCCTCTGTCCCCACCCCCCTCAAAATCATTAGGTTTCTTTGTTCTGTTTTGTTTTGTTTTCAAAAGGTCCTACCCTCAAAAATGGTAAAATGTAATAGGTGATCCAATAAAACTTCTGTTCAAGTGTTAAAAGAATTGTACATGATCTGGAGGGTGAGGTAAGCCAATAAAAATACAACTCGAGTGTTACAAAGATGAGCTACACCTGACTGGATTGATGAAAAGGCTTCCCGGAGACATCTAGGAGTACAAATGGTAGTGAGGCAGGACACAGAAGCAAGGTAAAGCATTTCAGAGAAAATCCAGAGGAAGAGAAGGTGTGAAGATATGGAAATGAGGTCCCATGGTGCAAGCCCAAGACTAAAGCAGTTGGCAGGAAACACAGACCCCTATCTGTGGAGGGCAGATGGGGATTCGTGGCAGTCTGCTTGCAGAAATCCTAAAGGAACACAAAAGAACTGAATCAGGAGCCCCTCCTGATGCTTGGCATTTGGACTTTATTTCAAAGGCAACGAGAGGGGCACCTGGGTGGCTCAGTGGGTTAAAGCCTCTGCCTTGGGTGCAGGCCATGATCCCAGGGTCCTGGAATCTAGCCCCACATCAGGCTCTCTGCTCAGCGGGGAGCCTGCTTCCTCCTCTCTCTGCCTGCCTCTCTGTCTACATGTGATCTCTGTCAAATAAATGAGCAAAATCTTAAAAAAAAAAAAAGAAAGAAAGAAAAGAAAAGGCATGAAAACTGCCAGTGGACCAAGCAGAGAGAGTTGGATTTGCCTGCCTCGGGCCTGGACGCATAAGGCTGGTGATGGTTATTATACACTAAATGGGAGTTACCAGCCTGTGGGAAGAAGTGGAAAGGTGTGGATGACCTCTGAAGTGAAGGAAGAGCTGAAAAAGGATGGAGGAGGGAACAAAAAACTAACGTGTATTGGCCTGCCCAACAAACGACCTCCAAGAATCATTAAATCCCAGATTCAGTAAAGCCTTTCCCAATGTACCCACACAGACCAACTATGTCTCCCATGGACTCACTTATTCCAAGGGTGCGCCTCCCACCACTGAAGACCTTTTTGTTCACCTTTTCAACATCCGTTCGGTTCCCTGAAAGCAGGCATTTTCTATCCACTTCACCAATGACTTGAAAGAGCAGTGACTGATAGACTCTACAACTAAGGAGGCAAAAGCTTTCTCCGTTTATGGGCTGTAGAAAAGTTCCACACACCAGGCTTGATCCTTACACTACAGCTGAAAGAAGACACCTGTGTTCAAATGAACACCTTTTGTTCATTAAAAAATTACCTGTTTTAATGCAGGTAATTAAAAGGCACCAAGGAGCTATCCTATTTCTAGAATGTCTAAGGGTCTACACGCAGAGTGGAGCTCTAAAATAGTCTGAGATGATGAAACAGCAGCACTGGTCAACTCACCACCACGCACTCAAACACGGATGACTCTCCGTAAGGCAGGCCCAGGAGTGCATCCAACTGGATGACTCCACGTACACCAAATTCAGGAACATGTGCAACAGCTCCCCAGCAACGGCAGTCAAGAACCGTGGCAGAAGTGACCCTCAAGAGGGTTATCACAGACTCTGGGGTCCTGGGTGTAAGGTAACATGGTGTGTTCCCCTTGTGGAGGTTCCTCAAGCTTTTGGCTTATGATCTGTGCACTTCTCTGTATATATGCTGAGGTTCAAAAAGTTGACTTAAAGGGGTACCTGGGTGGCTCCATGGGCTAAGCATCCAGCTCCTGACTCTGGCTCAGGTCATGATCTCAGGGTCCTGGGATGGAGCCCTCAGTCTGGCTCCTGGCTCAGTGCAGAGTGTACTTGACATTCTCTCTCTGTCCCTCTGCCCTCCCCTGCCCCCACAGAGACTCTCTCAAGGAAAACAAAAGTATATTTAAGATAATAAATAAGCCTTAAAAACAAACAAACAAAAAACCCCTTCCCTTAAAAAGAAGAAGAGAACTTCCCCATGGTGAGGAAGACAACACAACCAAAAAGGCCCAGGTGACAGAGCCATAGAGAAACTGAGAGCCAAAGAATAAATATGTTTCAGTTCAGACTGCAGAGGAGACATCCAGGGATCCACTATTACCTGAAGTTCTAACGAACTGAGTTAGTGTTGACAACTTCCTCACCCAGCTGCCATTTACCAAAATAGTTTTGTTTTTGGTTTTGGCTTTGGTTTTTTTGGTCATAAAGAGAGAGAGAAAGCACACAAGCAGGGCAGAGAGGCAGGCAGAGGTGGAGAGAGAGGCAGGCTCCCCGCCGAGCCAGGAGCCCGATGGGGCACTCCATCCCAGGACCCCAGGATCATGACCTGAGCCGAAAACAGTGGCTTAACCCACTGAGCCACCCAGGCGTCCCTACCAAAATTGTTTTTATTCATCTTGGAATTTCTTCAGCATTGACTGAAGCACAGGATGAACCTACGTCACTGAAACCTCCCGTCCCAGCAACTGACAGCATACACTGACAAGTTAGCTGGCCTGGCCTCAGAAAATGGCAGGCAACTAAGGAAAAGCAGACTAGCCTCTACACAAAGGTCTCAACTTTACATTATCCCCAACCCAATGAGCTAAACGGCAAAGCCTACAGTAATAACCTACAGAAGTAACTATCCCTTGCCCAAAAAGAAAGGAGATTGTGTGCTGCCCAAAAAGATGGATGTGCACCTTAACGCTGTCTAGAAAGACACCCATCACCCCACTGCAGTGATCATCAGAAAACAAACAAACACAAACTGACAGTTCAGCTTTCCAAAAAATTACACTTTCTTTATCCAACCCCAACGTTTATCTTCAAACACAAGAAAGGAACAGACATTTGCCGCTCAAGACAGGAAAAGCACAACAACCAGCATAACTGTACCTCCACCACCAAATCGCTCAGGAGAAGAAAACGTAATTCAGGACAGGCAAATTAAAACCACTCTACACATGGTCAAAAGAAAACGTCTAAACTCCTCCAATCCACAGAAAAATCCCTGCTTCCTCTCTTTTTGAGCCCATCCATACCAATAACCCAATGGACACAAGTGTCAAACCAATCCAGCCCCTTAGAAATGAGACAAAAACTTGGACAAATGTCCTCCCTGAAGACATGCTGGGAATAGGACCCCTTTGCACCGAACAAGAAATACACACAACCAAAACCACACATCAACCACCTGCAAATACAAAAAAAGCCATCCTCAACAAGTTGGAAAGAGGACCTCAAGGAGAGCCCTCCACCCTCTCCCACACCTTAAGCAACAAAAGTCCACCCACCAAAACTAACCCAGATCTTCAGGTACCTGGTGGCGGTGCCTTCCCTCACATGGCAGAGGCTGCCAATCAAGGCTTGAGCACAGCTTCTGAAGGTGCAGATGCTCTAACCCCAAAAGCCTTTCTCTGCAGCAGGTTCCCTGGTCTTTCTGGCCTTCTGAGGAGTGAGGAGTGGGGGAACGGGGAAGGAAGAGACAGGGATCCAGTTAAAAAAAGGAGAAACAGCAAAACACAGGCACTGGTGAGCCCTCGCAATTTCCCGGGCATCCAGTGCTGCAAACTTGGCTTGGAGACCACCGACCCACCCTTTTCAGGGACCTAAACGGGGACCGGGGAGTGCACCGGGCGCCCCCAAGGGCACCCCGCAACCTCAGGGCCCAGACTGTGCTACCTCAAACAGGCTTGGGAGATGGCAGCGGCCCAAGAGAGGCCTTGGTGGGCGCGGGGAGCAGGCTGACTTGTGGACTGCAGCGTGGGGCTGGGGGCAGGGGCAGCAGAGGAGACTCTGGCTGGATCTGGACGGGGCAAGCAGAGGCAGCAAGAGGCCAGTGGCGGGGAGTCAGCCGGCTCCTTCACTCTCCCCTCCAAAGCTGGCACCCTCCCTCCCTTCCTCCTCACCTGGGTAAATCTCCCTTTGCCTGGCAGGAATGGACATGGCGGTGGCAGTGGCTGAGGGCCGCTGAGGAGCTGGCGCCAGGGCTGCTGCACCAGAGCAGCCAGCCCCTCGCGGGAGCCACCGCGCCCGCTGACCCCACAGCCTCCCCCAGCCCCGACGTTCTCCATTTTAGCAGCGCGCGCCTCCCTCGGCCCTGAGTAGCCATGGAGACTGGTCGTCGCCAGCCCCCTCTCGCCCCCAGCCCTCCCTCCCCTTCCACCCTCTCAGCTCAGAGCAGGTACCTGGTCGGGCTCTCCTCATCGCGCAAGGACAAGGGTGGGCTCTACCCCCGCCCGCTCCCCCTCACCAAAGCCCAAAGTGGCGCCACTGGAAGGAGAAATGCCATCCAGGAATTCCTCCCAAACCTGCCCCCTCCCTTCTGGGCGCCAGTCCTCAACCCTACCTCTGCCCTTCCTCAGTTGCTGGCCCTCGCTCGAGCTGCCGCTGCTGCCGCTTGCGTGGCCCCCGCCGCCGCTTCGCCGCCGCCGCCATCTGCGTTGCTGCCATCTGCGCCGCAGCCGCCGCTTGAGTCGCCAACACCGCTTGTGCAGCCGACGAGTCTGCACCGAGGCCGCTGTCTGCTCCACCGCTGCTACCGCCGCCGACGCCGCCGCTGCCGCTGCTGGAGCTGAAAACGCCCAAGCGGTTGCCGCTTGTGCAGCCCAGCTGTCTGCGCCAATGCCGCTTGCACCGCCCACTCCGTCGTCTGTGCCGCCGCCGCCGCCGCTGCCGCTGCCAACACCGCCTGCGCCGCCGCCGCGGAAGCCACCTCCATCTGCTCCGCCACCACATGCGCTGCCAACCCCGCTTTCCGCACCACCACGGCTACCGCCGCCAACACCGCTTATGCTGCCGCTGCCGTCGCCTCTTGAGCCCTCGACGCCTAAGCCGTTGCCACTTGTGTAGCGGACGCTGTCTGCGCCCACGCCGCTTGCACCTCCGCCGCTTCCGCCGCCGACACCGCCTGCGCCGCCGCCGATGCCGCCTGTGCCGCGGGAGCCACCGCCCTCTGCACCGCCCCGCTTGCACCGTCGACCCCGCTGTCTGCACCGCCGCTGCTACCGCCGCCGCCGCCGACTCTGCCGCCGCCGCCGAAGCCGCCGCCGAAGCCGCCGCCTTGTGCACCGCCGCCGCTGTCTGCCCTGAGGCCGCCTGAACCGCCGACGCGGTAGTCTGCGCCGCCGCTGCTTCCGCCGCCGCCGCCGCCAATGCCGCCGCGACCAAACCACCGCCGTTGGCCCCGCCGCCAACGCCGCTGTCTGCACCGCCGCTGTTACCGACTCTGCCGCCGACTCTGCCGCCGCCGCCGCTACTGTCTGCGCTGCCTGCGCCGCCATCGGCACTTGAACCCCGACGCCGCTTGTACAGCCCAGGCCGCATGCGTCGCCGACGCCAAACGCCGTCCCGGCCTGTTTGGCGACGCCGCCGCCTCTTCTCTGGCCAACGCCCTTTACTCCGCCTCGGACACCGCTTAGGCATCGCCGCTATGGGGGCTGACGCTGCTGGCGGCGGCGGCGGAAGCGGCAGCGTCAGAGGCACAGGCGGCCTCGGCGGCGGAAGCAGTGGCGCCACAGACAGTGGCCTCGAGGTCACCAAGGGGCGTAGGGGCAGATGACTTCAGCTGCACAAGCGGCTTCAGCTCCGAAGGCGTCCGGGGCTCAAGCGGTGGCGGCAGCGGCATAAGCGTTGGCGTCGGCGGGGATAGCAGTGGCGGCGGCACAAGCGGCGTTGGTGGCGGCGCAGATGATTTCAGGGGCGGAACCAGCAACAGCTCCGACGACGGCGTCAAGGGTGCAAGCGGCCTCGGCGCACAATGGCGACGGGGCGACGGCAGCGGCAGCGGCTTCAGCGGCGGCGGTAGCAGCGACGGTGCAGACAGCGGCTTCGGCGGCGCAAGCGGCGGTTCAGATGGTGGTGGCTTCGACAGAACAAGCGGCATCGGCGGCGGCGCGGCGCAGGCAGTGCTGGCGGCGGAAGGGGCGGCGACACAGACGACAGTGTTAGCGGTGCAAGCAGCACTGGCGCAGACAGCTAGGCTGCACAAGCGGCGACCGCTTGGACGTCCAAGGCTCAAGCGGCGGCGGCGGCGGTAGCAGCGGTGGAGCACATAGCGGCGTCGGCGCAGACTGCGTGGGCTGCACAAGCGGTGTTGGCGACTCAAGCGTCGGCTGCGGCGCAGATGGCGGCGGCGGGGGCTGCGCAAGCGGCGGCAGCGGGAGCTCCAGGGCCAGCAACTGAGGAAGGGCAGAGGTAGGGCTGAGGACTGGCGCCAAGAAGGGAGGGGGGCCGGATTTGTGGGGACTTGGTGGACGGCATTTTCCTTCCAGTGACGCCACTTTGGGCTTTGGGAGGAGGGCGTGCGGGGGTAGAGCCCACCCTCGTCCTTGTGCGATAAGGAGAGCCCAACCAGGTACCTGCTCTGAGCTGAGAGGGTGGAAGGGGAGGGAGGGCTGGGGGTTAGAGGGAGCTGGCGAAGACAAGTTTACATGGCTATCCAGGGCGGAGGGAGGCCCGCGCTGCTAAAATGGAGATCGTCGGGGCTGGGGGAGGCTGAGGCAGCAGTGGACGCCTTCGCTCCCGCTGGAGGCTGGCGGCTCTGAGTGCAGCAGCCCTAGCAGCTCCTCCTCAGTGGCCCTCCGCCGCTGCCACCGCCATGGCCATTACTCCCTGGCAAAGGGAGATTTACCCAGGTAGGGA
Organism: Mustela putorius furo; assembly: GCF_011764305.1. NCBI lineage: Eukaryota > Metazoa > Chordata > Mammalia > Carnivora > Mustelidae > Mustela > Mustela putorius. The sequence goes on from NW_025421293.1 coordinate 15,801,342, forward strand.
GGAAGGGAGGGAACCAGCCTGGGAGAGCAGAGGGAAGGAGCTGGCCCATTACCCCCCACAGGCCTCTGGCTGCCTCTACAGGCTCCTTCCAAATCTGGCCAGTGTCTCCCCTGCCACACCCCCCCCCCCAGGCTGCAGTCCACAAGTCCTCCGCTGCTCCCTATGCCTGCCTTGGGCTCTCTCAGGCCTCTGCCATCTCCGCTGCCTGTGGGAGGCAGCATGGTCTGGGCCCAGAAGTTGTGAGGTGCGCATGGGGGCGCCCTGTGCACTCCAGGTCCCTGTTTTGGTCCCTGGAATGGGTGGGTGGGTGGTCGGTCTCTGAACCAAGTTTGAAGGACTGGATGCCTGGGAAATTGCGAGGGCTCACCAGTGCCTGTGTTTTGCTGTTTCTCCTCCTTTTCAATGGGATCCCCCTGTCTCTTCCCTTCCCTTTCCCCCACTCCTCACTCCTCAGAAGGCCAGAAAGACCAGGGAACCTGCTGTGTAGAAAGGCTTTTGGGGTTAGAGCATCTGCACCTTCAGAAGCTGAGCTGAAGCTTTGATAGGCAGCATCTGCCAGGTGAGGGAAGGCACCTCTACCAGGTACTTGAAGATCTGGGTTAGCTTTGGTGGAAGGACTTTTTGTTGCTTAAGGTGTGGGAAGGAGTGGAGGGGTATCCTTGAGGTCCTCTTTCCAACTTGTTGAGGATTCCTTTTTCCATTTTCGGGTGGTTGATGTGTGGTTTTGGTTGTGTGAATTTCGTGTTGGGTGCAAAGCAGACACATGTCCAATGAAGACATATAAATGGCCATCAGACACATGAAAAAATGTTCATCATCACTAGCCCTCAGGGAGATTCAAATTAAAACCACATTGAGATATCACCTTACACCAGTTAGAATGGCCAAAATTAGCAAGACAGGAAACAACATGTGTTGGAGGAGATGTGGAGAAAGGGGAACCCTCTTCCACTGTTGGTGGGAATGCAAGTTGGTGCAGCCTCTTTGGAGAACAGTGTGGAGATTCCTCAAGACATTAAAAATAGAACTTCCCTATGACCCGGCCATTGCACTCCTGGGTATTTACCCTAAAGGTACAGATGGAGTGAAAAGAAGGGCCATCTGTACCCCAATGTTTATAGCAGCAATGACCATGGTTGCCAAACTGTGGAAAGAACCAAGATGCCCTTCAACGGGCGAATGGATAAGGAAGATGTGGTCCATATACACTATGGAGTATTATGCCTCCATCAGAAAGGACGAATACCCAACTTTTGTAGCAACATGGAAGGGACTGGAAGAGATTATGCTGAGTGAAATAAGTCAAGCAGAGAGAGTCAATTATCATATGGTTTCACTTATTTGTGGAGCATAACAAATAGCATGCAGGACATGGGGAGATAGAGAGGAGAAGGGAGTTGGGGGAAATTGGAAGGGAGTTGAACCATGAGAGCCTATAGACTTTGAAAAACAATCTGAGGGGTTTGAAGGGGCGGGGATGGTGGGAGGTTGGGGGAACCAGGTGGTGGGTTTTAGAGAGCGCATGGATTGCATGGAGCACTGCGTGTGGTGCAAAAATAATGAATATTGTTATGCTGAAAATAAATAAGAAAAAAAAAAAAAAAAACATTATTCCATTGTGTATACATGTATATATATACATATGTGCTTATGTATGCATATACTTGTGTATATAGGTAGTTTTCCAGTTTCTGGCATTGTGAATAGAGCTAAGAACATCTGTGTAATAAATTTGCATAGTTTCATGTGAAAAAAAAAAAAACAAAAAAGAAAAGGTTGACTTTCAGATATAGAATTTAAGAGAGTGTAACCTTGCGAAAGTAATTTATGACCCTATCTATTATATAGTAACTAGGTAGGTACACGAGAAAATATACACATTTTATATCAATAAAATGCATTTTATAATGTTTATGTAGAAATATGTAACATTTGATGTAAAAATGCATTAATATTAAAGTATTAAGTAGAGCTGATACTATTCCCAGTTTACAAATAAGAACATAATGATTGATTTGTCTGCAGTCTGACAGTATTTAGGTGCAACGATTAAAAATCAAGCTAAATATTTTGTCTCGATATCCGTTTTACATCACATGCCTATTATGCATAGGCAGAAAGCATGACACAATTTGAATCCCCATTTTTCTATGTATTTAATAATCTTTCTTGATTTGAGTGCATTGGGGAGCTCAAGTCAAATGAAAGCCTACATTTTGTGAAAATTTCACATTTCATTTGTGAAATGAAAAAAACAACATTTGTGGTAAGAAAGCCAATAGATTTTTGTTGCATTCTTGATGCACACTCCATGGAGTAGCAGCTAAAAGAGAATCATTGTATAATTAAAAATAACATCAAAATTAAACAGCAGAAAATAAGTAAATAGACATATGCTTTCCACTACCCATTTTAATAATTAAAATACAGTCAGATGAAGTGTGCAAATATGTGTATATAGGGGGGGGGACAGAGTGAAATGTAGTCTCAGGAGATCTGGCCTTGATGTTTAGGCTACCTTTCAAAACCCAGGGGGAGGATCTACTTTCTATAGTTACCACATTCTATAATTTAAACCTTAATTTTCTCAAGAAATTGCACAATATGCAGCAAAAGGGAATTATAGCTATCTATACACTAGGAAAACAAAATACAATCAATTAAAGCCATTTCCCAAGAATTCCAGATATAGGTTGAATGTATAAAGATGTGGACAAAAACTGTCATTCTTCTGTATCCATATGTTAAAGAACTGAAGAAAAGCCATGTTTAAAGAATACACTGGGGTGCCTGGGTGGCTTAGTGGGTTAAAGCCTCTGCCTTTGGCTCAGGTCATGATCCCAGGGTCCTGGGATCTAGCCCAGCACTGGGCTCTCTGCTCAGCAGGGAACCTGCTTCCTCCTCTCTCTCTCTCTGCCTGCCTCTCTTCCTACTTGTAATCTCTGTCTGTCAAATAAATAAATAAACTTTAAAAAAAAAGAATACACAGGAAGTACAAGAATGGTGCCACACCAAATCAAGAATATAATAAAAATAAAATTAGAATGAAATGAAAGTTGCATTATAACTGAAACAAAATATTCTCCAGATGAGCTCAGTGGTAGTGATAGATGAAATAATCAGGGAATATAAATAGAGATCAATTGAGATTATCCAGTCTGAAAAACCAAAAGACCTATAAATGTAGTATACATGTTGAAGAACTAAAGTCACTCAATGTATGGTCTCTAACTCCATGCAATAAAATAAAAGTGGTTCACAAAAGGAAACAGAAAATTCACAAGTATGTGGAAAATAAATAACACACTCCTAAATAAGACATGAGTCAAAAAAGAAATCACGGTATAAGTTAGAAAATACCTTGAGATGAATGAAAGCCAAAAATCAGTCACTTGCTCATCTCTTGAAAGTGAAAATATAAAATACAAAGTCTTATGGAATACAGGTAAGTTTTTTTTTTCTTTTTTGAGGGAAACTTAGGATTGTAAACATATATTTAAAAAGGAAGAAAGTGTTACTTTCATAACCTATCATCTTAAGAAATGACAAAATGAAAAACAAATTGGGGGCTTAGAGGTGGCTCAGTTGGTTAGGTGACCAATTCTTGGTTTTGGCTCAGGTCATGATCTCAGGGTTGTGGGATCGAGCCCTGTGTTAGGCTCTGTACTCAGTGAGGACTGCTTTTGTCCCTCTGCTCTTCCCTTCTCACTCACTCTTTCAGTCTCTCAAATAAAGAAATAAAAATAAAAACATGATAAAGGAAGAATGAGTTAAAAGGAAAGAAATTTTGAAAGATGAGATCAGATATAAATGAAATAAGACACAACAGAGAAAATCAATATATAAAAAAAATAATTCTTTTTTTTTTATTTGACAGACAGAGATCACAAGTAGGCAGAGAGAAAGGAAGGCAGAGAAAGAAAAGGAAGCAGGCTCCCGAGAAGTGGAGAGCCCGAAGCGGGGCTCGATCCCAGGACCCTGGGATCATGACCTGAGCTGAAGGCAGAGGCTTTAACCCACTGAGACACCCAGGCGCCCAAGCTAATTCTTTTTTTTTAAAAAAAGATTTTATTTTATTATTTGTTTGACAGAGACAGATCACAAGTAGGCAGGAGGTAGGCAGAGAGAGAGGAAGGGAAGCAGGCTCCCTGCTGAGCAGAGAATCTGATCAGGGGCTTGATCCCAGGACCCTGAGATCATGACCTGAGCCAAAGGCAGAGGCTTTAACCCACTGAGCCACTCAGTTGCCCCAAAAGGTAATTCTTTAAAGAGATGAGCAATTGACAATTTTTTGGCTATTCTTACCAAAAATAAGATAAAAATACCAAATTATGAAAAATCTGGAATGAAAGAGAGGCATTCGTATTAGCCTTATAGAAATAAAAAGAATTAAATTGCAATACGAGGAACAATTGCATGCTAATAAATTAGAAAACTAAAGAAATTTGGCAGGTTCCTAGAAAGACTCAAATTCCTTAATCTTGGGGCGCCTGGGTGGCTCAGTGGGTTAAGCCTCTGCCTTCGGCTCAGGTCATGATCCCAGGATCCTGGGATTGAGCCCTGCATTGGGCTCTCTGCTCAGCAGGGACCCTGCTTCTCCCTCTCTATCTGCCTGACTCTCTGCCTACTTCTGCCTACTTGTGATTTCTCTCTCTGTCAAATAAGTAAATAAATAAATCTTTAAAAAAAATTCCTTAATCTTAACCCCAAAGTAGAAAATCTGAATGGAACTTAAACAAGTAAAATAATCAAACAGGTAATCCAAAACTTTCCATAAAGAAAAATCTGGGACCATATCGCACATTGGTGAATTCTGTGAAAACATTTAAGGGAGATTCAAAAATCATTCAAAAAGTAGAAGTGGAGAGAACACTTCGCATTCATTCTGTGAGAGTCCGTATTAGCCAGATTCCAAAACCAGGTAAAGATACCACAAGAAAATGAAATTATAGACCAATATCTTTTAGAACTGTAGACACAAATACTAATGCTAGTAAACTGAATTCAGCAACACATAAAATGCTATGGCCAAAGAGGATTTATCTCAGGTATGCAAAGTTTGCTCAAAATGTGATATTTAGGGGCACCTGGGTGGCTCAGTCATTGGGCATCTGCCTTCAGCTCAGGTCATGATCCCAGGGTCTTGGGATCAAGCCCTGCATAAGGCTCCCAGCTCGTCAGAGGGCCTATTTCTCCCTCTCCAACGTCCCCTGCTTGTGTTCCCTCACTCATTCTCTCTCTCTCTCAAATAAATAAAGAAATAAAATTATATTTAATCAATATAATTAATATACCATATTAATATAATAAAGGGTAAACCACATGATTACCTTCATAAATATAGAAGAAAAAAGTGGTTGAATGTCAACACCCACTTGGTGATAATGATCTGTCAACTGAATAAAAGAGAATTTTCTTATCGTAATAAAAAGCTGTATATGAAAACCCACACTTAAATATTTAATCGTATAAGGCGAGATGGTTCCTTCCTAAGGTCAGGAACAAGAAAAAAAGCCTGCAATTGCCATTTTTATTCAACATTTTATTGGAAATTCTGTCTTGGGTATTTAGCAAGAAAATGGAATAATAGGAGTATGAATAAGAGTGGAAGAAGTGAAAATGTCTATTTTTTTTCAGAAGATACTATAGAAAAAATTCTTCTGTAGAATTCTTCTGTAGAACAAAATTAATCCGCAAAATTGCCATTAGACCTCAGTATGTCCAGCAGAGTTCCACGATGCAGGATCAGTACTCAAGACAAGTTGTAATCTTATTCACCAAAATTGAGCAGGGCAAAAATGAGATTAAGAGATTAAGAACAATCCCAGTTACAAAAAACATCAAACCTTAAATGATTTAGGAATAAATTTGACATAATCACAAGTCATACATACTCAGGCAAACTCATACTTAAAAGACCCATGATCACAAAACTCAGGCACTGAAAATGCAGCCCCGTAAGGGGGACATGAGGGGTCCAGAGCCCATCACTGCTTTTGGGGCTCCCAGGCTCCACCTTGCCGGGCCCCCAGGTCACCAGCAGTCCCCCGCGCCCCAAGCTAGCACACCCACCCGGGCAGGTGCACTGACAGCTTGGCACATGCCAACACACCAGGCCGTGCCATGCCACGCCACTGCACGCCTCAGTGCAGCGCCTGGCCCTGCCCCTCATCAGTCACTTGGAGAAGGCGGTGCAGGTTGGAGGGAGACTGGCAGGGAGACTGGCAGCTGCAGTGGTACAAGCAGAGGTGGCCTGGGAGCTTGAGTCCCAGGGGCTGAGGTCCAGCTGAGGTTGGGCCATTGAAGGGCTCGGGAAAGGGAGGGGGACTGCGTTTCTCCTCCCAGCAGTTCCACTTCCCGCTTGGGGCAGGGATGGGTAGTTGGGGGTACAGCATATCACTGACCAGGTACCTGCTCAGAGCTCAGGGGGTGGAAAGGGAGGGAGGGCTGGGGGCTTGCTGTGGGCCAGTGCCTGCTAGGCTCCAGGGCCACCCGGGATGTGGGGAGGCTCGCGCTGCTAAAACGCAGATCCAGGGACAGGGAGAGGCTGTGGAGGGGAAATACACACAAAATACACACAACCAAAACCACACATCAACCACCCCCAAATGCAAAAAAGCCATCATCAACAAGTTGGAAAGAGGGCCTCAAGGATAGCGCTCCACCCTCTCCCACACCTTAAGCAACAAAAGCCCTTCTGCCAAAGCTAACCCAGATCTTCAAGTATCTGGTGGAAGTGGCTTCCCTCACATTGCAGATACTGCATTTCAAGGCTTCAGCGCAGCTTCTGAAGGTTGAGATGCTCCAATCCCAAAAGCCTTCGTCTGTGGCAGGTTCACTGGTCCTTTTGGCTTTAGGAGGAGTGACAGGTGGGGACTCGGAGCAGGGGAAAAGTGGGGAGAAACAGCAAAACACAGGCGCTGGTGAGCCATAGCAATTTCCTAGGAATCCTGGGCTGGAACCATGGCTTGTCCCACCACCCACCCACTCTTTCCAGGGATGGAAACAGGGATTGGGGAGTGGACAGGGCGCCCCCACTGGCACCCCGCAACATCTGGGCCTGGACCATGCTACCTTGCACAGCTGGGGTCATGGTCCTGGGGTCCTGGGATCCATCCCTGCATTGGGCTCTCTGCTCAGCAGGGAGCCAGCTTCAGCTTCCTCCTCTCTCTCTGCATGCCTCTCTGCCTACTTGTGATCTCTGTCTGTCAGATAAATAAAATCTTTTTTAAAAACAAAATAAAAGAAAAAGCACTTAATGGGAGCTGAATAGAATTTGTTTCACTCTCCGAAACAGGGAGTTCATCAAATGGCATGAAAGTTTAGAAATGTTATTTAAAGCAGTGTGATTGTGTTTATGTGTCCTGTTTTTTTGTTTTGTTTTGTTTTTTTGTTTTGTTTTGTTTTGTTTTTGTTTTTTTTACATGTAGAATCCCGCAGAGGCCAAACCTCTTTATTGTGGTACTGCTTTGAGTGTTCCCTTAGATGATGTTCAAGTAAATGGCTAGGAAACTCCTAAGAACTTGAGAAATTTACCAGTGAAGACCAAAACCAAATTCAAGTTTATACTGATGTATTGCAGGGAATAATTATCTTCTAATGAAATGCATTTCATTTTCTACATGTTTCTTACAAAAAATCTGATTTACCAAATTTTGGAAGCACGTGAGAGGTTTTTATTTTAAAAGCCATAGAAATGTTCGACGTTTGTTCCAGAGTTACAGATGTTGAGAGTGACATTCCGATTTTTAATGAATCCAGGAGATTACTGAAGTCAGACTGTTTTAGGAAAGGGTACTTCTCTCTTCTCTTTAAGGGTTTTCGTGTAATTTTTTGAGATCTCTGCTTGAGTGGGATTTGAACACAGATTTCCAAGATCAGAGGACTTAACACTCTGAAAAGTGGCACCAACTTTCTGTGGCCTTTTTGTTTCATCTTTATTTTTTAATTAATTAATTTCTTTTTCAGCATAACAGTATTCATTATTTTTTCACCACTTGGTTATTGTCAGTGTTTAGGTGTTGGAGAAACATTCTTGAAGCCATCTTTAATTGGAAAGCAGACACCATTTGGGCTTTCTTAGGCTAGAAATGGGATTCCTGTGGGAAGGGGACTTTCAACAGGTCTTCATCCAGGTGTCATGAGGTATAGAAACAGTTGGTTAATTTCCCTGCCATCCTAGTTACTGCTCTGTGATCTTCCTGGGTCTTTTTCTTGTAATTCTTTTTTGGTACTGCAAATTTCATACTTTCTGTCTTGCATATTGGTATTGATGACAGTAGAAAACTTGTTGGGTTTGGATGCTGAGGATCAGGTAAGAATTTGGGATTTTAGAATAACATTTAAAAATCTTAAAGGGGTGGGCACCTGGGTGGCTCAGTAGGTTAAGCCATTGCCTTCGGCTCAGGCCACAATCTCAGGGTCCTGAGATCGAGTCTATATGGGGCTCTGTGTTCAGCAGGGGGCCTGCTTCCCTTCCTCTCTCTCTGCCTGCCTCTCTGCCTACTTGTGATCTCTCTGTCAAATAAATAAAAAATATTTTTAAAAATCCTAAAAGAGATTCATTAACCTGTTGGCTGCTGTAGAAGTTAGGTTTTATTGCTCTGAGCTGGTATTTCATATTCGTATTATGACATCAGCCTCACCGGTGGTCTAACCCATGGTCATTTTGGAGTTTGTTCATCATTTTGGTCTTTATTGCCATAATCGACCAAGTCTAGGAAGGAAGTCAGAGTTTGATGAGTGGTAGGTCCAGTAGGACACAGAACTGTATTTACCCTTTGAGGATAGAACAGGTGTCACTTAATTGGGTGAGGAGAATAATAACTTCCCCAAAGAGCATTTATGAAATTCCTAGGAGGTGAAAGGTACTGGTCAAGATATTGGTGAGGGGTGGGGAAGGAGTTGGTTAGAAAGGCACTAGGATGAGCAGAATCAAGTTTTACAGCCTCGGAGACAGGTATAAATAAGGTGCTGTGTGGGAGATTAGAGCAGTCTGGCTAGGGGAGTCAATTTGAATGCCTCCTTTTCCTTCCCATTTCTTCTGAAAAAAGGAATCGATGTCTACAAGATCCCCTGCCAACTTTTCATTGTTATTGCCAGGTGTACTTTATGTGTTGAATATTCCAGGTGGATTCGTGGAAGGGATTCATAAGGTCTGCTCTGGAGCAGAATGGGAAGGAGGTCAGATGTGCCAGAGGAACATGTGAAGGGAAGCAGGAGGAAATACTGAACAGGATCCTCGGAGGTTCAGGGAGCAACAGAGAGGTATATTGGGTGTGTCAGTCATATGGAGGGTCTCTGTGGGTCTTGGATACACTCCTTTTTCTAACTGTGTCATCGCAGTCTGCCCCTGGCTGGTGATTATTGTGTAGTTTGATGGAGGTATGATTTCCATCTTGTCGAAGTCACTCATGTAAGTGCACGATTCATTGAATTTCAGTTGTTTTAAAGACTTGTGCAAGCATCACCACAAACCAGTTTGAGAAGATTTCCATCCTATCCTGTGGTTGTCTCCTGTTTGTTCTGTGATACAACTTAAGAGCCTGGAGGGGTCACCAGCTCCTGGCCAGGATGGTTGCCTCCTCACCATGCTGAGAGAACTCTACCCTAAGCCTTTCAACATAGGAAATAAAGGGGTGTATACTGAAGGTGGCTGTGGGTGGGGAGGAAACTCTGTCCCTTTCCTCTGTGATAAGAGGAGACGGATAAAGTAGGGATTGCCAGTGTCCTGAAGGATGATGCCATCGGCTTTTAGGATGAGCTACCCCTGCAAATGAACAACTTTACTTAACCCTTTTGTGAAGTGGACATTCTTGAGTGTTGAGCAGAGAAACTTCTTAGACTTGGTGGTAGATTCGATGTACTTTGCTTCAGTCTTGCTGCTTCTCTGAATCCAATCATGTCTTTTTTGGAAGTAAAGATGGCCAAGCTACTGCCACAGCAGGAGATGATTAGTGCCTCTTTGATCATAGTGCCGTATTTGAACCCTCAGCTACTGCTTATGTGACACTCACTCGAAAGTTGGTAAAATTTGGTGTTGTGTAATTCCCATGGATTTAGAACTTTTGTATTCTTCAGTGCCCAATTTTATTGGGATACTAGTGTCAGATCGTGTTTATTTGCACACCATCTCCTTGAGAAGTTTGTAGAGCTTTTGCAGGGAGAATTGAGGAATTTACTTTAGATGTGTCATAAAAAAATGTCTTAAAAGGATAAAAGTTGGTACTCAGGATATTGACTGATAAGTTGGTACACTGTTTTGTTTGTAAAACATTTCCTTTCTTCTGGAGCTCCCTCACTTTTTGAAGTTGTAAGCTGGGACGTTTCTCTCCTCAAATTCAGGTAGCCTAACAACTCAATAGCCCTTGGATAGTCATGAAGTACTTTAGAAGTTTTTGGGGAAAACATTCATCCTTAGTGAGACATGAAAGTTCTAATCTTGCCTCAAACGTGCATCTCCCTGAGGTAATGAGTTTCATATTGAAGAAAAAAAAAAAACTCCCAGAAAACAGGGCTGGGGTGTAGCTAACCTGGAGTAGAGCCAGGCTTCTTTCCTGTGGTTTGGGGTCATCCACCACAGTGGTTTTGCTCCTTAGGGCACATGGGTTTTACTGTAGTGTTTGTCTTTAATAAACCTTCTCCATGAAATACGTGGAAAAACTACATGTCTTCTGAGCCATCTAATTTACGCAACCTTTTGGCTTCTAAGATCGCCCTTATCCCAAAACGGTGATAATTTTGTTTGTATTTGCTATTACATTGGGCTTAGTGATTTATTGATACCGACTTGATCTTCTGTCTACTTGGTAACCTTCCAGTAAATTACCTGGGTAGTTGTTCTTATTTGACAGGTTTTTCTGGAGCACACCACCAAATGGGCTCTAGTGTCTAGTGGTGGAAAAACAGACAATGTCCTTGTTCTCATTGCGTTTGGAATACTGTGGAGAAGAAGAGAAATTCAGCAAGTAAATAGAAAAGTGAAATAATTGTGCCAGTGGCAAGTGTTTTGAGAAATCAGAGCAGAATGTGAAACTACACAGTGATGAGAAACTTGTTCTAGACAGTGTTAAGGTACACCTTTGCCTTTTTGGGCAGTGTGCACACTCCTTTCTTTTGGAGGCAAGGGGTAGTTACTTCTGTAGGTTATTTCTGAGGACTCTGCCATTTAGCTCCTGGGGTTGGGGAGAATTAAAGGTGGAACCTTCGTGGACAGGCTAGTCAAACTTTCCTTAGTTGCCTGCCACATCCTGAGACCAGGCCAGCTAACTTGTCAGTGTATCCTGTCAGTTACTGGGATGGGAGGTTGGAGTGCATTCCTCATGTGGCATAGGTTTCTCCTGTGCTTCTGTCAATGCTGAAGAAATTCCAATATTAGTAAAAGCTCTTTTGGTAAACGGCAGCTATTTGAGGAATTTGTCAGCACTAACTCAGTTCAGTAGAACATCAGGTAATAGTGGATCCCTAAATATCGCCCTCAACCCGCAAGGACGACAAGAAGCCCCAGTTCAGATGTATCTTCTCTCTTTATTTCCGCAAGTCTACACACTTATATATGCTTACATGACCAATCAGCGAGCAGGGTACATGAGGGAGCGAATCAGGCTGCACACCTAAACGAACAACTTTGCTAGCAACCAATGCTGTTTACTTCCTCTTTGGGCATTCTGCTTAGTCTCATGAGGCAATCCTAACCTGGCAACTAGCCAGGCGCCATCTTTTAATCGCGGAGGCTGCCCTGGCCAGGGGCCTGCCTCCGACATCTCCCCTTTTTTCTTTTATGGCAGGGATCGTGCCTGTCTTAGGTTGTCAGTGGAGGGGAATATCCTTACCCATCATCAGACAGCAGATATCAATGATCTGCATCCTGTCTTAGGTTGATATATTCCCCCCACCAATCTTACCCGTCATTGACTACCGATCCAGCATACTTAGCCACACTTGGTGGGATGTTCCAGCCTCGATGGCTAACAAGTCCTGCACCATGGCTTGCTTTTGCCTATGTTGCTGTCGCCTCCAAATTTGCAGTTTCCTTACTAGCAGAATCAAGCCCACTACTAGATTTATCATCAGACCAATTACTCTAGCCCATTGTTTCATAAAGGTTAACGCATCTTGCAATGTTTTGATTATCTCTGGGAGGGTTGCCAGCTCATCTCTGGTGTTCTTTATCTTTGTTATGCCTAGTAGCAGGTGCTGAGTATAGTTTTGGAATTCTGCCGACTAATTCCCCCGCAAGTATTGGGAGAGCTGTCAGGAGACATTCTGTAAGTCACTCATATTAGTATAGGCTATGGGAGTTACACAAATTGCCGGGAAGGGTGCTATACATCCCAGTCCCAATAGGGCCCCCAATATGTCCACTTGTTCTTGAACCAAATCCACTCTCTGGTTGACTATCGGGATTCCTGCTTGCAGATGTGCATTGATCTGAGACTGTGTTTGAAGGGCAGCCTCCATTCCTTCTGCAAGGGTGTTCACAGCTTCTGCAGTGGGTATAGTTGTAGCAAGTGAGACTGCTGCTGCCGTGGCAGCTGCTGTAGATATAGCCAGTGCTGTCACAACGGCGGCTGTGATACCAAAATCTCTCTTCTTTCTGGATAGCACCACCGGTAACTTGTCCTCTGAAATGGAAACTGGGATAGGAACATGGGTAGGGATACGCATAATCACAGCCAGCTTGAAGGCCATTACATTCCAGCACTGGGAAAGATAGCAATTCTTAGTGCAATTAACGTATCATTCAGCTCGCTAGCATTTGTTACGAGGAAAAGGAATGGTGGTGAGACGCATATGGGAGTGGGCTGATAAGTAACATTATTGGGACAAGACACATTAACTGTTGCATCAAAGGTACCAGAGTCATTTTGTTTATAAGAACAATTGAGGAATTTGCCACCATTTAACATGGACACTGCTGAGATATCAGTACATGCTCCTAGCAAGTTACAGACCTGCCATGCATCAAAGGGAGAGGAGGGAATATGAGAGAAGAGTTACTTACTGGTAAAGGATATGGCCATGCTTTAACCACTGCCCACAGCTCTCTGGCTTGAGTCGGCCGCAGGAGGTGTAGCATCCCCAGAGTTATCATCAGCATCTTCAGCATCATGACTGGTGTTCGGAGGCAAGGCTGCACGCACCAGCCGCTCTGGGATCCAAATTGGAGCCTCCTTTTCCTGTGGAAAAACACATACAGACCCCCTACTCCATACTAACACTGGATCTGGTCTATTTCACTTTCCTGTGAGGATGTCCTTCCAAAGTACTAAAGGCTTAGGGGGAGCAGCAGCAGCACTCGCATGTCTGTCTGCAGCTGATTTACCCATTTTGTCCAACGTTAAAAAATTCAAAATAAAGAGAATGGTGTTGAGCTTATCTTTAGGGGACCTGAAGGTGTCCCCTATTCCCCCTTTTTGTTTATAAAGCGCATTTTTTATTGTAAGATGTGCGCCCTCCAGAACACTCTCTCCTTGTGGGTTATAGGGTATTCCATGTATCAAGTGAATGTCAAGTTGTTGTAGGAAGGCTTTAAAGGGTTGTGAGGTGTAGGCTGGGCCATTATCTGTCTTTTACTGGCATGGCTTTCCCCATGCCACGAAAGCCTGTAGGCAATGGGCAATAACATCTCTGGATTTTCCCCCCGTATGCACTGAGGTGAAAATTATTCCAGAGGAGGTATCTACAGAGACATGAACATATCTTAACTTTCCAAATTCTGAAACATGTGTGACATCCATTTGCCATATATGATTAGGTAACAAACCCTTAGGATTAACCCCCAAGGACGGTGCAGGTAGTAAGGTCACGCAATTTCTGCAGGAGACTACTATGTCCCGTGCCTGCGCTTTTGTTATGTTAAATTTGAGGCAAAGAGGATGTAGGAGTCAAGATGGTGGAGAAGTAGCAGGCTGAGACTACTTCAGCTAGTCGGAGATCAGCTAGATAGCTTATCTAAAGATTGCAAACACCTGAAAATCCATCGGCAGATCGAAGAGAAGATGAACAGCAATTCTGGAAACAGAAAAACAACCACTTTCTGAAAGGTAGGACCAGCGGAGAAGTGAATCCAAAGCGACGGGAAGATAGACCCCGGGGGGAGGGGCCGGCTCCCAGCAAGCAGCGGAGCAACAGCGCACAAAATCAGGACTTTTAAAAGTCTGTTCCGCTGAGGGACATCGCTCCAGAGGCTAAACCGGGCACACGGGGTCAGCGTTGCCTCAGGTCCCGCAGGGTCACAGAAGGATCGGGGGTGTCTGAGTGTCGCAGAGCTTGCGGGAATTGGAATGGGAAAGCCGGCTAAAGAGACAGAGCCGACAGTAAGCTCGCAGCTCGGTGTTACCTTGAACCGGTCGCAGGCTCGGTGAGCTCGGAGCGCAGCCGGAGGTCAGACAGATGGGAGTAACTGGGCGCTGTTCTCTGAGGGCGAACTGAGGAGTGGGGCCCCGGGCTCTCGGCTCCTCCGGGCCAGAGACCAGGAGGCTGCCATTTGTATTCTTGTCCTCTGGAACTCCACGGAAAGTGCTCAGAGAACAAAAGCTCCCGAAAGCAAACCCGAGCGGATTACTCAACCCGGCCCCTGGTAAGGGTGGTGCAATTCCACCTGGGGCAAAGACACTTGAGAATCATGACACCAGGCCCCTCCCCCAGAAGATCAACAGGAAATCCAGCCAAGACCAAGTTCACCTACCAAGGAGTGCAGTTTTAATACCAAGTAGAGCAGCAGAATTCCAGAGGAGAAGAAAGCAAAGCACGGAACTCGTGGCTTTTTCCCTGTGATTTTTTTTAGTCTTGCAGTTAATTTAATTTTTTCTTTTTCATTTTTTGTTTTTTTTCTCGCCTTCTGGTAAATTTTTTTTACTTTTACCTTTTTCTTTTTTAACGTTTTTTAACTAGTTTATCTAATATATATATTTTTTCTTTTTTATATTTTTCTTATGTTTTCTTTTTTAAATTCTTTTCTTTTTTTTCTTTTTTCTTTATTTTCTTTCTTCCTTTTTGAACCTCTTTTTATCCCCTTTCTCCCCCCCTCACGATTTGGGATCTCTTCTAATTTGGTTAAAGCATATTTTCCTGGGGTTGTTGCCACCCTTTTAGTATTTTACTTGCTCCTTCATATACTCTTATCTGGACAAAATGACAAGACGGAAAAATTCAACACACAAAAAAAAAGAACAAGAGGCAGTACCGAAGGCTACGGAGCAAATCAATACAGACATTGGTAATATGTCAGATCTAGAGTTCAGAATGACAATTCTCAAGGTTCTAGCCGGGCTCGAAAAAGGCATGGAAGATACTAGAGAAACTCTCTCGAGAGATATAAAAGCCATTTCTGGAGAAATAAAAGAACTAAAATCTAACCAAGTTGAAATAAAAAAAAACTATTAATGAGGTGCAATCAAAAATGGAGGCTCTCACTGCTAGGATAAATGAGGCAGAAGAAAGAATTAGTGATATAGAAGACCAAATGACAGAGAATAAAGAAGCTGAGCAAAAGAGGGACAAACAGCTACTGGACCACGAGGGGAGAATTCGAGAGATAAGTGACACCATAAGACGAAACAACATTAGAATAATTGGGATTCCAGAAGAAGAAGAAAGAGAGAGGGGAGCAGAAGGTATACTGGAGAGAATTATTGGGGAGAATTTCCCCAATATGGCAAAGGGAACGAGCATCGAAATTCAGGAGGTTCAGAGAACGCCCCTCAAAATCAATAAGAATAGGCCCACACCCCGTCACCTAATAGTAAAATTTACAAGTCTCAGTGACAAAGACAAAATCCTGAAAGCAGCCCGGGAAAAGACGTCTGTAATATACAATGGTAAAAATATTAGATTGGCAGCTGACTTATCCACAGAGACCTGGCAGGCCAGAAAGAGCTGGCATGATATTTTCAGAGCACTAAATGAGAAAAACATGCAGCCAAGAATACTATATCCAGCTAGGCTGTCATTGAAAATAGGAGGAGAGATTAAAAGCTTCCAGGACAAACAAAAACTGAAAGAATTTGCAAACACCAAAAAAGCTCTACAGGAAATCTTGAAAGGGGTCCTCTAAGCAAAGAGAGAGCCTACAAGTGGTAGATCAGAAAGGAACAGAGACCATATACAGTAACAGTCACCTTACAGGCAATACAATGGCACTAAATTCATATCTCTCAATAGTTACCCTGAATGTTAATGGGCTAAATGCCCCTGTCAAAAGACACAGGCTATCAGAATGGATAAAAAAACAAAACCCATCTATATGTTGCCTCCAAGAAACTCATTTTAAGCCCGAAGACACCTCCAGATTTAAAGTGAGGGGCTGGAAAAGAATTTACCATGCTAATGGACATCAGAAGAAAGCAGGAGTGGCAATCCTTAAATCAGATCAATTAGATTTTAAGCCAAAGACCATAATAAGAAATGAGGAAGGACACTATATCACCTCAAAGGGTCTGTCCAACAAGAAGATCTAACAATTTTAAATATCTATGCCCCCAACGTGGGAGCAGCCAACTATATAAACCAATTAATAACAAAATCAAAGAAACACATCAACAATAATACAATAATAGTAGGGGACTTTAACACTCCCCTCACTGAAATGGACAGATCATCCAAGCAAAAGATCAGCAAGGAAATAAAGGCCTTAAACGACACACTGGACCAGATGGACATCACAGATATATTCAGAACATTTCATCCCAAATCAACAGAATACACATTGTTCTCTAGTGCACATGGAACATTCTCCAGAATAGATCACATCCTCCGTCCTAAATCAGGACTCAACCAGTATCAAAAGATTGGGATCATTCCCTGCATATTTTCAGACCACAATGCTCTAAAGCTAGAACTCAACCACAAAAGGAAGTTTGAAAAGAACCCAAATACATGGAGACTAAACAGCATCCTTCTAATGAATGAATGGGCCAACCGGGAAATTAAAGAAGAATTTTAAAAAATCATTGAAACAAATCATAATGAAAATACAATGGTTCAAAATCTGTGTCTATCTGTATATATCTGAGAGGAAAATATATAGCGGTACAAGCCTTTCTCAAGAAACAAGAAAGGTCTCAGGTACACAACGTAACCCTACACCTAAAGGAGCTGGAGAAAGAACAAGAAAGAAACCCTAAGCCCAGCAGGAGGAGAGAAATCATAAAGATCAGAGCAGAAATCAATGAAATAGAAACCAAAAAAAAACAACAACAACAACAACAATAGAACAAATCAATGAAACTAGGAGCTGGTTCTTTGAAAGAATTAATAAAATTGATAAACCCCTGGGCCAACTTATCAAAAAGAAAAGAGAAAGGTCCCAAATAAATAAAATCATGAATGAAAGAGGGGAGATCACAACTAACACCAAAGAAATACAAACTATTATAAGAACACACTATGAGTAACTCTATGCCAATAAATTTGACAATCTGGAAGAAATGGATGCATTCCTAGAAACATATAAACTACCACAACTGAACCAGGAAGAAATAGAAAGCCTGAACAGACCCATAACCAGTAAGGAGATTGAAACAGTCATTAAAAATCTCCAAACAAACAAAAGCCCAGGGCCAGACAGCTTCCCGGGGGAATTCTACCAAACATTTAAAGAAGAACTAATTCCTATTCTCCTGAAACTGTTCCAAAAAATAGAAATGGAAGGAAAACTTCCAAACTCATTTTATGAGGCCAGCATCACCTTGAACCCAAAACCAGACAAGGATCCCATCAAAAAAGAGAGCTATAGACCAATATCCTTGATGAACACAGATGTGAAAATACTCAACAAAATACTAGCCAATAGGATTCGACAGTACATTAAAAAGATTATTCACCACGACCACGTGGGATTTATTCCAGGGCTGCAAGGTTGGTTCAACATCCACAAATCAGTCAATGTGATACAACACATCAATAAAAGAAAGAACAAGAACCATATGATACTCTCAATAGGTGCTGAAAAAGCATTTGACAAAGTACAGCATCCATTCCTGATCAAAACTCTTCAAAGTGTAGGGATAGAGGGCACATACCTCAATATCATCAAAGCCATCTATGAAAAACCCACCGCAAATATCATTCTCAATGGAGAAAAACTGAAAGCTTTTCCGCTAAGGTCAGGAACACGGCAGGGATGTCCATTATCACCACTGCTATTCAACATCGTACTAGAGGTCCTAGCCTCAGCAATCAGACAACAAAAGGAAATTAAAGGCATCCAAATCGGCAAAGAAGAAGTCAAATTATCACTCTTCGCAGATGATATGATACTATATGTGGAAAACCCAAAAGACTCCACTCCAAAACTGCTAGAACTTATACAGGAATTCAGTAAAGTGTCAGGATATAAAATCAATGCACAAAATCAGTTGCATTTCTCTACACCAACAGCAAGACAGAAGAAAGAGAAATTAAGGAGTCAATCCCATTTACAATTGCACCCAAAACCATAAGATACCTAGGAATAAACCTAACCAAAGAGGCACAGAATCTATACTCAGAAAACTATAAAGTACTCATGAAAGAAATTGAGGAAGACACAAAGAAATGGAAAAATGTTCCATGCTCCTGGATTGGAAGAATAAATATTGTGAAAATGTCTATGCTACCTAAAGCAATCTACACATTTAATGCAATTCCTATCAAAGTACCATCCATCTTTTTCAAAGAAATGGAACAAATAATTCTAAAATTTATATGGAACCAGAAAAGACCTCGAATAGCCAAAGGGATATTGAAAAAGAAAGCCAACGTTGGTGGCATCACAATTCCAGACTTCAAGCTCTATTACAAAGCTGTCATCATCAAGACAGCATGGTACTGGCACAAAAACAGACACATAGATCAATGGAACAGAATAGAGAGCCCAGAAATAGACCCTCAATTCTACGGTCAACTCATCTTCGACAAAGCAGGAAAGAATGTCCAATGGAAAAAAGACAGCCTCTTCAATAAATGGTGCTGGGAAAATTGGACAGCCACATGCAGAAAAATGAAATTGGACAATTTCCTTACACCACACACAAAAATAGACTCAAAATGCATGGAGGACCTCAATGTGCGAAAGGAATCCATCAAAATCCTTGAGGAGAACACAGGCAGCAACCTCTTCGATCTCAGCCGCAGCAACATCTTCCTAGGAACAACACCAAAGGCAAGGGAAGCAAGGACAAAAATGAACTATTGGGATTTCATCAAGATCAAAAGCTTTTGCACAGCAAAGGAAACAGTTAACAAAATCAAAACACAACTGACAGAATGGGAGAAGATATTTGCAAACGACATATCAGATAAAGGACTAGTGTCCAGAATCTATAAAGAACTTAGCAAACTCAACACCCAAAGAACAAATAATCCAATCAAGAAATGGGCAGAGGACATGAACAGACATTTCTGCAAAGAAGACATCCAGATGGCCAAACAGACACATGAAAAAGTGCTCCATATCACTCGGCATCAGGGAAATACAAATCAAAACCACAATGAGATATCACCTCACACCAGTCAGAATGGCTAAAATCAACAAGTCAGGAAATGACAGATGCTGGCGAGGATGCGGAGAAAGGGGAACCCTCCTACACTGTTGGTGGGAATGCGAGCTGGTGCAGCCACTCTGGAAAACAGCATGGAGGTTCCTCAAAATGTTGAAAATAGAACTGCCCTATGACCCAGCAATTGCACTATTGGGCATTTACCCTAAAGATACAAACGTAGTGATCCAAAAGGGCACGTGCACCCGAATGTTTATAGCAGCAATGTCCACAATAGCCAAACTATGGAAAAAACCTAGATGTCCATCAACAGATGAATGGATCAAGAAGATGTGGTATATATACACAATGGAATACTATGCAGCCATCAAAAGAAATGAAATCTTGCCATTTGCGAAAACATGGATGGAACTAGAGCGTATCATGCCTAGTGAAATAAGTCAAGCAGAGAAAGACAACTATCATATGATCTCCTTGATATGAGGAAGTGGTGAAGCAACATGAGGGCTTAAGTGGGTAGGAGAAGAATAAATGAAACAAGATGGGATTGGGAGGGAGACAAACCATAAGTGACTCTTAATCTCACAAAACAAACTGAGGGTTGCTGGGGGGAGGGGGTCTGGGAGAAGGGGGTGGGATTATGGACATTGGGGAGGGTATGTGCTTTGGTGAGTGCTGTGAAGTGTGTAAACCTGGTGATTCACAGAGCTGTACCCCCTGGGGATAAAAATATATGTTTATAAAAAATAAAAAATTAAAAAAAAATTTGAGGCAAAGAGTTAAAGCATTCACATGGAACAGCTTATGATAATGTCTCACCTGTTGCACTGGGTCCTCAATGGGAAAGGCAAATTCTCCTCTGGTTAAGGAGTCTGCTAACCGATTACTTTTTGTCAGGGGGGCTGGTAAGGTTGTATGAGCTCATATGTGGCCAATATAAAATGGAGCCTTCCTGTCCCAAACTAATGTTTGAATTTCTTGTAATGCCTCAGAGATAGTAGACCTAGCATTAATAGAACCCACATTTTCAATGATAGAGACAGCTTGCACCACATATCTACTATCTGATAAAAGGTTGAAGGGTTCTTGATGAAACATTTGAAATGCTTTTATCACTGTGAGCAGCTCGGTTTCTTGGGGAGAGGAGCTTTGAAATAGGAAGGTCCAACTCTCTTCTTTGGTAACTATAGCTCCTACTCCTTGCTTAGATCCATCAGTGAATATAAGCCTTACATTACTGAGGGGTTTATGGTGAGTGATCCTAGGTATGTGATTGGATTGGATAAACTGAACTGTAGCCATGGATGTGATGGGTAGTGGTTATCAAATTGAGTGCAAGTTATAGTTATCAAAATGGCCCAGTCATCATCACAGGCTGCTAGGCACTTTATTTGTTCCTGCGTATATGGTGATATTATAATATCTGGTTGTTTACCAAATGTTGCTATACTAAGTTTAATCCCTTTAAGTATAATTTGTGCAATGGCACTTGGGTACCAGGGCAAGACCCTGGAGAGTGGGTCAAACTAACCCATGGTATGGGGCCAGATTGCCAAAAAACTGTAGTGGGGGCTCGTTTTTCGGCAAGGACACAAAATAGCAAAGGTTTGGAGTAGTCATTTCTGTCTATCTGAGCAGCTTCTAGCCTTTTCTGGATCAGATTGATGGCTGCTTTTGCCCCCTCAGTCAACTGATGAGGGGAGGTGAGGTTAGGGTCTCCTTTAAGTGTCTCAAATAAGGCTGACAATTCCTGATCAGTGACTTTTAGATAGGGCCTCATCCAAATGATATCTCTTAACAATTTTAGAAAATCATTTAACGTGTTTAGGTGATCCGTCCGCAGGGTTATCTTTAAAGGTCTGACTTTAGTATTCTCTAACCTAGTTCCCAAATACTATTTAATGGGCGTCATTTGGACCTCTTCTGGTCTATGTGTAATCCGAATTTCTCAAAATGTTTGTAAAGAAAGGAAAGGGCCTTCTCAATATATTGTTCTTTTTTATGGCACAGCAAAATATCATCCATATAATGATACACAATGAGTGGGGAAAATTGTGTTCTAACCTCCTTCAGGGCTTGGTCCACATATAATTGGCACATTGTAGGGCTGTTGGCCATGCCCTGAGGCAATACCACCCACTCATAGTGTTGATCCAGACAAGAATGATTAATGGTAGGTACTGTGAAAGCGAAACATTGGGTGTCCTCGGGGATGGAAAAGAAACAGTCTTTAATATTAATTACCACAGAGGGCCAACCAGAGGGCAGGGCTGAGACTAAAGGCAGCCCCCAGCTGTACTGCTCCCATGGCCACCATCTTTTCATTAACAGCTCGTAAGGCATGTAACAATCGCCATTTCCCCAACTTCTTCTTAATCACAAAAATCGGCGTATTCCATGGTGATGTGGAGGGCCGAATATGCCCAGCGGCAAGTTGCTCTTTTACTAACGTGTGGGCAGCTTCACATTTTTCTTTAGGCAGGGGCCACTGAGGAACCCACATGGGTTTACTGTTTTTCCATTGAATTTTTAGAGGTTCAGTGGCCCCTAAGAAAAACCCAGCCCTGGCCCACCTATTCTTTGAGAGAAGTAATTAGTCAAGGGAATAGGTTCAGGGGTGCCCTGCAGCTGTTTTCCTAGGCCTCCCATTCTAGGATAACCAGACTTAGTCATTAAGGCTTGAGCTTCCTCAATATAGAATAATTCTGGAGTCAACTTCAGGTTCATTTGGGCCAAGACATCCCGTCCCCACAATGAAATGGGAATCTTAAGGACACATGGCTGCACAAGTCCATGGTGGCCTTCATCATCCTTCCATGGCAGTGTAACTGTACTTGCCATGGGGCTATGAGCAATCCCTAATCCTCAAAGTATTTGATCAGCCTTTTGCACAGGCCAATCCTTAGACCAATCAGCTTCATTGATGATACTCCGATCTGCTCCAGTGTTCAATAAGCCCATGAATTTCTTGTCTCTTATCCAAAAAGAGTAAAGGGGTCTATTTTCCATGCCTAGTGTGACGCATGCTAGAGGAGCTCCAGATCAACCGAACCCCTTTTGTCCCCACGTAACCTCATGGCTTCCAAAAAGCTTGTGACAACTAGGCAATACCAGGATTTGAGCTATCTTATTACCTGAACAAATAGCTGTAATTCCACGTGGGGAGGATACCAGGATTTTCACCGTTCCTTTATAATCAGCATCTATAACTCCGGGGTGAACAAGGAGTCCTGATAACGCCATGGAGCTCCGTCCTAGCAAGAGGCCCACGGTGTCCTCAGGTAATGGACCCTTAAAATCTGATTCGACTACCTGGGTCCCCATCTCTGGAGTCAGTATGAGTCTGGTGGTGGCACGGATGTCCAATCCTGCACTCCCTGTTGTAGCTCGCCTTGGCTCATCGGCGGATAATGTGAGCGTGCCACCTGTTGGAGCACCCCATACATTTGAGGGCCCTGGGGTGTGGGGCCCCCCTTCCCATTTTTTGACCCTCTTGGAGGCAGAGAGTTTCCTTGTATATCCCTTATTGAGCGACATTCATATGCCCAGTGGGCACCCTTCCCACATCTTGGGAAGATACCTGGTTTTTTAGGCTCTTGATAGGACACCTTTCTCTCGGGGCACTCACGCTTAAGGTGTCCTGGCTCCTTGCAGTAATAGCAAACTCCAGGAGTACCCCTATGTTTATATTGTTGAGCTCCCTATAATCCTTGTAAACCTTGAGTGATAGCTGCAGCCATAACCTGCCCTTGAATAATACTGTCATTGATATCCCTGCAAACTTTAATATATGTACTCAATTCTTTGTTTTTCCAAGGTCTGATGGATTCTTTACACCATTTATTAGCTTGCTCATAAGCCAGCTGTTTTATCAATGGCATGGCTTCCTCTACCTTCCCAAATATTCGATCAGCTGTTTGCATCAGCCTCGCTACCAAATCAGCATATGCTTCATTTGGTCCTTGTTTTACCTTAGACAGCTGACCCTTTAAATCCCCACTGCCTTGAATTGTCTTCCATGCTTTAGTGGCCACCGCGGCTATTTACAGATACACTGCAGGGTTGTATTGTATTTGGGCCTGCTTTCCCATGTATGGTCCTATTCCCATTAACATTTCTAGGTCCCACTGAGGATTTCCAGCCGCTGCATTACGGCGGGCAGTGTGTTCTGAGTATTCTTGCCAGGCTGTTTTCCATACTAGATATTGCCCTCCCGACAAGTTTGCGCGGCCTAGGTTACCCCAGTCTACAGGGACTAAGTTCATTCCTGCTATGGTCTCCAACAAAGATACCGTAAAGGCTACCTGAGGGCCATACTGCATGACTGCTTCCTTTAATTGCTTAACTAGTTTAAAATCAAGAGGCTGATGATACCGCTGGTTGTTTTGGTCCTCTGAAACTGGAAAGGCAGAGGCCAGGTCATGATCTCTCCAGCTCAAAACCCTGCCACTACCACATGTGGTGCAGCAGCTAAAAACTCCTTGGCACGCCATAGGATTATACGGTGGAAGGGCTCTAGGCGTTGCTGGAGTCGACAGTTTCAACTGTTCAAAGTTGGAATGCATTTTACAGTCTAACTCCTCCCCTGACATTTCTTCTTCCTCTTCACTAGAACTACCCCCCTCTGAGGCACGAGAAGACCGCTCCTCTTTCACTTCCTCCAATGCCAATGCTCCCTCTTGTAGAGCTGATTCACATTTGGGTTTAGGCCCCACCAGGCATCCCAGGACTAAGGTCCATATTGCCAGGGACCTGGGTGGCAAAGGCGTTTTATTGTCCTGTTTCTTCAAATCCTCCCCTAAGTGGTCCCATTGAGGTATGTTTAGCAAGCCTTCATCTAGGAACCATGGAGCCGCCTTTTCCACTGTATTCAAAAAGGCCTGAGCAGGTTTTGCTTTTAGTGAAGTTCCATTGGCTTTCAGCAGGTCTTTTAAAGACTCTTCCAACCGCACTTTAGATACTTCTGATCCCATTATGAACACACAGACAACAGACGCGGACGTTAAAGACTGTAACTAACACATCAACTGTTTACACGCATATGCTTCAGTCGACATTTACTTCCCGCTTTACCGCAGAATTCCCACTTTTGAACGTGGCCTTTACTCCCTGCTTTACCGCGGAATTCCCACTTTTGAACGTGGCTAATATCCCCGCTTACCTGCGGACCTTTACTCCCGCTTTCCTACAGATTACCTTGCAAGATTCCTTTATTTAGTTCCCGGGTGCCGGCGCCATTTATCGCCCTCGACCCGCAAGGACGACAAGAAGCCCCAGTTCAGATGTATCTTCTCTCTCTTTATTTCCGCAAGTCTACACACTTGTATACGCTTACCTGACCAGTCAGCGAGCAGGGTACAGGAGGGAGTGAATCAGGCTGCACACCTAAACGAACAATTTTCCTAGCAACCAATGCTGTTTACCTCCTCTTTGGGCATTCCGCTTAGTCTCATGAGGCAATCCTAACCTGGCAACTAGCCAGGCGCCATCGTTTAATGGCGGAGGCCACCCTGGTCGGGGGCCTGCCTTCGACGACTAAATGACGTGTGCTGCAGTCCTTTGGCTCTCACTTTCTCTTTGGCTCTTTCAGGAGGGCCTTTTTGTGGGTGGCGTCTTCGCCCCCATGGTTCCCTCCTTCCTTTTTAGGTAAGGAGGGTTTTGTTTTAGTTTGGGGATTTTTTGGTTGTTTTAAAGGTTTATTTATCCTTTTAAGGATATTTGTTTATTTGAGATTCTCCATCGGGGGCATGGGAAGGGTAGAGGGAGAGAGTAAGAATGTCAAGTACACTCTGCACTGAGCCAGGAGCCAGACTAAAGGCTCCATCCCAGGACCCTGAGATCATGAAGTGAGCCAGAGTCGGGAGGGGGATGCTTAACCCTCTGAGCCCTGAAAATGGGCTGAGAATATGTAGTAGAACACTGCTGACTGTACTGTTTGTCACTTGGCTCATTCAGAAAATTACACAATTCCTCAAAATAACATGCCATGCCATCATTAAAATCAGTAGTCCCAGGCAGGAGAGAGATTGTGAATGACTGCCCCCCACACAGGGCACTGGTGTCTGGACAGGGTCTGATGGAGCATGTGTAATTAAGCCTTTGGTCTCTGTGTTGTCACGTGTGGATTTAGCTTTCCAGGGTATGCATTGCTGTCTTTATTTTGTCAGCACACTTCTCCCTGCCTCAGGAGCCTGGGAAGGGGCTTCGGCCTGGGGTATGGGCAAGAGGCCAGGACTTTAGGAGAGGCTGCTCCAAAGCTCCTGGTGGCAGAAGAGCAGAAGGGAGCAGGGGAACTGGGGCCAAAAGAAAGAGGCCCGCTGGCTCCCAGGGCACTCCAAGCCTGGAGGCATAGCAAGCAGCACTGGCAGTTGCAAGCCTCAGTGTGGGGAACTGCATCCCTGGGAACGGCTTCGGGACTGGGTCCCCACTACAGCCCCTTAAGGCAAACTTGCAGGGCCTGGAGCCCATCGCCACTTGCTGAAATCACACGCTCCACCTCGCTGGGCCACTAGATCACCAAGAGGCCCGCACGCCCCCAAGGAGCACACACTCCATGACATGCACTCAGTGGAGGCAGTGCAGGTGGGAGCTGGTCTCAGGAGACTGGCAGCTGTGGAGGCTCAAGGGGCGGCAGCGGAGGCAGTGGCGGCACTGAAGGGTGCTCAAGGCCCAGTGGCCTAGGTAGGGCTGAGTTCCTGGGCTGTGAAGGGAGAGGGGCGGACCACGAGGACTCCACCTATGGCGTTACTCCTCCAAGCAGTGCTGGTTTCGGCTTTTGGGGGGTGGGCGGGGGTACAGCCCATCCTTGACCATGGGCCACAAGAAGAGCCTGACTAGGTACCTGCATGGAGCAGAGGGAGTGGAATGGGAGGAAGGGCTGGGGGCAGGCAGGGACTCGCACTGGCTGGACTCTGGGGTCACCCGGGGTGGGGGGAGGCAGGCATTGTTAAGATGGAGTTCCCGGGGCTGGAGGATATCCTGGCGCTGGGGATGTATCTCTCCCACTAGGGATCGGGATTGGGGCTGTTCCCACTGCTGCAGCCCTGGGGGCTCTTTCTCAGGACCCATCCGTGACTGGATGGCTCAGTCAGTTAAGCATCTGCCTTTACCTGGCATCCTGATCTCATTGTCCTGAGACTGAGCCCTGCTCAGAGAGGAGGCTGCCTCTCCCTCTCCCTCTGTGTCTGCCCACGACTTGTGCTCACTGTCTCTCAAATAATAAAATCTTTTGAAGAAAGTAAATATAAAAGTTTATTTAGCATAATGTTGAGAAAAACAAGTTCAATCTTTAAGAAAAAATGATGATAGTGATAGCTATAAGTATCAGTTTAAACTAGCTTTGTATGACGGATCTCGATGAATCTTTGCATCCATGCCCTGAGGAATGAATCCATGCTGTCCCCACATCACAGAGAAGGACACAGAGGTTTGGAGAGGTGAAGTAATTATCCAGGCAAAGAATAGAAATTGGAAGAATGGAAACTGGTCGTGTTCTCTTCCAGAAGCTCAACTGGCAACTTGTTTTTTCCATTTCCTTAATAAACATATACTTTTTAGACTGTGAAAAAGTGCTACATTCTGTCCCTCCAGGATTCTCCCCAGGCCCCATCAGAGAGGGCTCTGGGGACAGATTCTCCCTCCCTGTTCTAGGGGCCCCGGGT
This sequence comes from Mustela putorius furo, assembly GCF_011764305.1. NCBI lineage: Eukaryota > Metazoa > Chordata > Mammalia > Carnivora > Mustelidae > Mustela > Mustela putorius. The sequence goes on from NW_025421293.1 coordinate 15,828,484, forward strand.
GACTCCTTCTGTCTGTTCAGAAACAAGGACACAGAGCTCTGGGGAGGGACCCTTCCTTGGCCGCGGGTGTCCACCTCTGCTTGGCTTTCCCATGCCCTGCTGGAAGGTGAAGTTTGGGTCAGAGGTTGAGAGGTGGCTGGGGAAGGAGGAGGAGGCCAAGGGCATCCCAGCCTGGTGATTCCCCTTACCTGCCAGACCATTCTTCCCAGGTCCATCCAGCATCCCATTGATCTGCTGCTACTTCTGCTGCTGGTGCTTCCATATCCCTGCCAGCACCAGCAGGAGTGTAGGAGGGATCTGCCCTGTGGGGACCCAGGAATCTTGTAAGATGCCTCCAGCCCTTTCCACAGGTGCCCAATCCCCCATTCCTTTCAGGGTGCCCCGGAGCTCAGTTGCCCAGTCCTGTATAATCCCTCACTTGATCACCTTTCCCACGGTCCAGGAATCTCTCAGTCTTGCCAGGGGCCCAGAGCTCTCCCCACAGTTCATGGGGTACTCCTGCCATCTGGTGCCAGAATGCTGATGTGGGCAAAGGGCAGGGCATAGCACAGGCCTGAAACAGGAGGGACCTGTGGTTGTCACCTGGGCTGCCATTAACAGGGGTGAGACATGAGGCACTGGATCTCCAAAGACACTGAGCCCATGGAGGTGATGATGTCAATGTCTGCATGTTCTCAACATGTGACTTCTTCTTGTCCTCCACACAGTTATGGAAATTGGCATGGACACTCCCGGTTCGGTGAAGGAAATGAGCACCAGGACAAACGGCAGGTAAGCAGGACAGCTGGATCTCAAACTCTAGGCTCCTGGCTTGTCTCCCGAGGACACAAATGGCTTCATAGATGGGAGACTGACACTGGCTTTGGGGACACCTCCTCAACTCCATGACTGATCTCACCTATTTGAGGCCCCAAACTCTGTTCCCTGCTTCTTTCCCTGCTCCCGATTCCAGTTCTAATCAAGGTGACTCTGGCCTTCTTCCATGGAAGTCCCTGGCCCCCTTACAGGTTGGGCCTCTCTCCTGTTCCCTTTTGGGCTAGTCTGACTCCACCCATTCCATAGCTGGTCTCCTTCTACAACCAGAGCAGCCCAACTCTGGGGTTCTTGAGGTGGACAGCGGTATCTATGCAGAATTGAATACTTTGTTTTGTTATCCTTGTTTTGTTGTTGGCTTGTTTTTTATGGTTTCTGTATGTGTATGTTTAAGATGTTGTTGTAACTGAGGGTGGCAGGAGTGGAAGTGGGTGCGAAGGATGGGGTGGCTGGGGAATGGGCATTGGAGAGGGTATGTGCTTTGGTGAGTGCTTGAACTGTGTGCGACTGATGAATCACAGACTACCCCTGAAACAAAAACTACATTATACGTTAATTAGAAAAAAACAAGCTTATGTTCTCTTTAAGCAGTACTAGAGTGGTTCCTGTTTACAAGAAGTTTACACAATAATAAAGTGGTGGTTTGTAGAGCACTGACAATCAGCTGTCTTGGGCCAGAAGGAGTTGAGGAAACATTTGAGAGTCCTAGGGAGACACAGTTTAGGAAGTTTATCTCAGGACAGGCCCCAGGAGAGAGGATAACAAGGGGTTTGTCTAGTCTCCTGGGTCCCTGGCCCTGCCCACCTGATTGGCTATCCCCAAACAGCACAGATGGAGCTGACAGCTCTCTGGGTGTTGTCCTGGATCCACCAGGGTAGAAGCTGGTGAAAGTCATCTCTTAAAATGCTCTCATTCCTGGAGGTCCCAGAAGATGACATGAGAGTCTGATTGGACTGTTTCCCTGTAAAGTTTCCTCATGTAAAGCCGAAGCTAGTGCATAGGAGGGTCACAAAGAGAAGTGACAGATCTACTCTGTCGGAGGTGTTCCAATGTCTCAGCCAATTGGGGATGATTTTGAGATCATGAAGTCTTCTCAGACTAATACCGGAGGATATTCCAGCCCAGAAGACATATTTGATTTCAATTGTATTATCCTCGTATCATTCAGTTCCATTGTTGCTCTTTTCCTTTTCTATTTCTTTTTTATTTAAGATTTTATTTACTTATTTGACACAGAAAGAGAGAGATCACAAGTTGGCAGAGAGGCAGGCAGAGAGTAAGGCGCAAGCAGGCTCCCTGCTGAGCACAGAGCCCGATGTGGGCCTTGATCATAGGACCTGATCCTGACCTGAGCCACCAGGAGCCCCTCTTTTTTCTATTTCTTTACTCCTGTTCCGATGATAGAGGTACTTCTCCATTTCTAAACATACGGGAATTTCTAGTTCACTTTTTATCAGTGATTTCTAGCACATTATATTACCACAAAATGCTCTGTACTTGACTGAACTAATGCATCTGAAACAAAATTGAAATTTCCCTTATGGTTAAAGTAAATTGGGCGCATTTTTGTAATGGTCACCTATGTGCCTAAAATCAGTGGATGTGGATGTGGACAGATGTATGGAGACAGCTATGGGATTCAGATGGTTTGCCATTAAGATTTACATCTTGTGGATGTTCTCTCTGCGTTGAGTTGCTGAGAGAGGCTCGAACCTCCTACTCTGGTTGTGTACTTGCTTGTTGTTGCAGTTTGGTTCTCCTTTGCTTTCTACATTGTTCAGCCAGTGGCTCTCAGATGGGAGTTTGGAAGGGAAGGAGAGAGCGCCCAGACGAGGGAACAGGGACCTGGGTTGGAGGAAGTAAACAAGAAGGATGGCTAAAGATCCAGAGAGGATCTGTCGTTGGGATGGCACGTGTTGGGGTATCAGGTGGGAAGGGGCTTTGTACCAATGAGGTCACCTGTGGCATCCATGTTGAGCTACTAGGGGCAACGGCAGGGGATTGGTGGAGAGATTAGAATGTTTCTAGGTTGCTAAGGAAACGTTCAAACCCGGGAAGTCTTGGTGGAGGATGGATTCTCCACACCAACTGCTCCTGAGGGTTCACTTGACCTGCTAATGTGTCCTCCTGACCTTGTCCTTACTAACCTGCTGACCTCCTAACTTTTCTGAACTGTGCTACTTCCCCTTGAGTACTTAATCTGACCCTGACACCTCCTGACACTGTCCCTGACCCCTCCTCCTGACCAACACCTTCCCCATCCTACTCTCTATTTCTTCCCTATTCCCCTCCCTAATTACCACCCTGCCCTTCCCCACCCCTTCCGAACACCCCCACCCCACCCTCCCCTGCCCCGCAACCATCTCCACTTCCTCCCTGGGCCCACAGTGCCCCTTAAAAGGACAAGGACATGATGGTGCAAAGGCTACTCTTCTGGCTTGTCTTGCTCCAGTGTCCCAGTTCCCCAAACCCAAATGTGAGTAAATGTGACACTTCACTCCTGTCTTCCTTCTTCTCCTTCTTCCTCCTCCTCCTTCTTCTTCTTCTTCTTCTTCTTCTTCTTCTTCTTCTTCTTCTTCTTCTTCTTCTTCTTCTTCTTCTTCTGCTTCTTCTTCTTCTTCTGCTTCTTCTTCTTCTTCTTCTTCTGCTTCTTCTTTTTCTTCTTTTCTGATATGATTTACTTGAGGAATAGAGAAAAAGGGCTCATGTGTAGGGGGCAGAGAGGGTGGGAAAGAGAAAATCCCAAACCAGCTGTGCAGTGAGCACAGAGCCCAAAGTGGGCCTCAACCTCAGGACCATGAGATCATGACTTGATCCAAACCAAGACTTGGTCACTTATCTGACTGAGCTACTTGGGTGCCCATAAGCTGCTAGTGGTGTCTTCCTTCCGACTGGGTTATTTAATCACAGCTTTTTCATGGGGTTCTTGATGGTAACTTTAGAAGAACGAGAGTTCTTCCTTACGACTGGGCACCACAGAGCAGGTTTCGGGGTCAACTGGAAGGGGTTTAGGCCACAGCCATTTCCCTCATGTTTTGGGTCCTGTCTGTGCTGCTTGGTCCAAGAAGTACAGCTTTGGTAGGATGGAAACCTGAAGACACCAGGTTTATAGTGTGAGGAGGAAGGATTTGTGAAGATAGGAAAAGCCATTGAGCTCTTTGTCCTAAATAGGGGGCTTGTGTGATATGTACATTATATCTCTTTAAAATTGTCTTCAAATATGTCAGGAACTCTAATTTAGTAGGAGCTAGGGGTGTTAAATTTTCCCCTGCAATCCTGGTGAAGATCCACCGCAAGCCTGGTAAATTCAGGGTCCAGCTTCTGTTTAGTTTGTTTTTGTGTATCACATTGTTTATATTTGTCAAGTTTGACAGCCCTGGGTATCTTAAGCATTGGTGTTGGGACTAGAGTGTTAAGAAGTGAAATGTCCTTTTTGCTCTGCTTCTTGTTTGGTTGACTTTTTGGAACTTCTGAATCAGCTCTTTCCTTCTGGTCTTGGAGGCTGTCCCCAGGGACCATGTGTCCCACCAGGTCCATGGAGACCTGAGAATCCCAGAAGACACTAATAGACTGCAAACTGCTGGGATATATGTCACAGGAAAATCACTAGGAGTGATGTGATCAGGAAGTGAATGAGTTGTTGTCCTTTCTTTGACCAAGTACATGCAGTGTGTTGATTTTCCCAAAATAAGAAAGTTCTGGATGTCCTTAGGATTGTCCAAATATAAAGAAATACGTGGTTCCCAGCATGAATATTTCACTCTGTCATGAAAAAGTAAACCCTGTACCCCTAGGAGAAAGAGAGAGAGTCAGCCAACAGTTAGGGAACACCCCTGGAATTAAGTAGACTACTTTAGATCCGCTTGCACCAGATTATGAAAGAGGGATCCGGAAGTGTCAGTAGTCAAGAAGGATGCTTGTATTGAGGCAGACCCATCCCACATGAAGACCTCTAGTCAAAGTAGACCCCATTCTGTTTCATTGGAGTCTTCAGAAGAGTGAATTTCTTGGTCGTCTGGATTGGAATCATTCCCCTCTACCTGGGCTGCATCTCATGGATCAGTTCACCTTTCTCACCCTTCCTCATCTCTGAACTCTTGCCTAAATGAACTGGTGTTGCATTTCCCACCTCCACCTGCTCATGGCCACTGTCGGAGAACCTAGAGTTTTTGGCCCCACTGGCTGTCCTCTAGTTAAAACTCAGCTACTGGTATCAGCATCCAGACTGCTGCCAGATGTACTGTGTGCCCACAGCTGGGCATGTTTTACATTCCTGACAAGACAGCCTCTGTCTTTTGTGCATTTGATCCCCATAACCAACCATTGTGCTGACAGCTACTGCTCTCTTCCAGACAGTGGCTATTAAAGGCAGTGTACGTTTCCCACCAGCACACATTTTCCTGACCTCAGCTGTGAGGGCTGAAGAGGAAAATGTTTTAGATTAGAGTAGCTCCTTTCTAGAGAGGTGTGTTTGCACAAAATTCAAGCTTGGTGTGAATTAGTATGAATTGCATTGTTAGTGTCTTTTCTCCTGAAATACTTCTAAATGTAGTTTTTGTAGAATGATGTGTTCCTAGCCTTGGTGTTCGTATCCAGGAATTTTGTATTCTTATAATTCACAGGCACCTGGGTGGTTCAGGCAGTTAAGTGTCTGCCTTAGGCTTGGGTCATGATCCCAGGGTGCTGGGATTGAGCCGTGGTTGGGCTCCCCGCTCAGCTGGCACTCAGCTACTCAGTCTCCCTCTGCCCTTCCCCTCTCTCTTATAAATAAATAAATACATTTGTTAATATTTTCCCTCTTTAGAAAGTTACATTTTAAGTTGCTCTTGCATGATTTATTTACAGTACCAAGAAATAGGAACAAGAATTGCTTCCATTGGCTTTTTGGAGATACTAACCCTCACAGATATGCTTAGAACATACATGATCACCTGATTATGTACTTCAGAAATCTGACATCTGGGTTTGTGATTCAGAATCAGAGTGAGCATTGAAAGAAAACATCAATGTTTTCAGAAACTAATCAGTAACTCTGATTTATTTTTATTGGGCAATAATCACATGTCATATTAACGAGCAGCCTCCTGTCTCTCTCACTTATGTCCTGATCTATAAACATGTGTCCATATAATGTGCTCATTTGTACCTCTAGTACTAATTCTATTCATGCTTTCTCTCATTCGTCCATAAATTTTGTGTGTAGTTTTGGAAATGGTCCAAAGGAGTTTTTCCAGGTCCTTCATGGATGTACAATAGAAGTCACTGACTCCTTACCTATTCTAAGTTTACATTGACTTACCTTGTTTATTTTATGGTGGCTTATAAATTCTCAAGTTTTGTTAGCTATAGAAAAAACAGTTGAATGTGCTTGTAGATAAAATAAAATCTCTTAAGATTTGTCTATTAGATTTTGCCTGCAGCTTTAGTGTGTCATAATGTATATATGATCACAACATCTTTTCAAAGAATACTTTTTGTTGATATTAGACATAGGGAAGCAACAAGGAAGCTATCATCATGGTAAGTTGGTAAACACACTCATCACTGCCAAAAGTTTGCCCCAGCTCCTTGGAAATGCCTCTGTGCTCCTTCTCCTCCAGGAGGTGCTAGTTGAGAGGTATGCTCACCTCCTGGAGGCTGATTGAGGGTTTGTAAAGTTGATTTTTTGTGACAGATACACAGTAAAAGTCTTTGAGATTCCTCATTGACTCAAATGGTATTTCAGCTTGTCCTTTCCTTGCCTGATCATTTCTGTCTTGGCCCTCATGGGATTGAAGTTCTGTGGAAGCTTCTCATTTTAACTGCCTTCTTGGGAACTTGTGCCTTTCCCATATACCTCTGGAGAACCATCCTCGCTGTAAGTATATTAATGTACCTTCTGTACTTTCATTCATAAATAAGCAAAAAAATGTTAGAGTCCCTGGACATTTTTATGTCCATTCAGTACTACAAATTTCCCTCTAATATGTCAATTTTGATTATCACCTAGATTGATGTAGTTTTAAAATTCTATTGAAGTGCCTTCTTGATCCATATGTTCTTTTTTTTTAAGTTCAAGCATAATTGGCAAACAGTGTAATGTGACTTTCAGGTGTACAACATGACTCCGCAATTCTGTACATTTCTCAGTGCTCAGCAGAAGAAGTGCGCTCTTCTTTCCCTTCACCTCCTTCACCCATCCCTCCACCCACCTGCCCTTCCACCCATGTCATCTTTAGAAGTGGGCTGTTGAATATACTAAGTGAAATAAGTCCAGTGGATAAAGTCAATTATCCTTTGGTTTCACTTATTTGTGGAACATAAGGAATAGCATAGGAAATATTTGGAGAAGGAAGGGAAAAATGAATTGGGGGGGGGAAGAGTCAGAGGGGGAGATGAACCATGAGAGACTATGGACTCTGGGAAGCAAACCGAGGGTTTTAGAGGAGAGGGGTATGAGGAGCCTGGTGATGGGTAATAAGGAGGGTACCTATTTCATGGAGCACTGGGTGTTATACACAAGCAGTGTATCCTGGAACACTATATCAAAAACTAATGACAGAAGGGACAAGATGGCGTGGGGAAGTAGGAAGAGGCACCTTTTCAACCTGTACTCTAAAGCGAGCTGATTACCTACCAAAGAACTCTGATCACCCATGAAATCAGCCTGAGATCAGAATTTTACACATCTGGATCTCTAAAGGGCAGAAGACACCAATGAACAGGCAAAGTGGAGTGGGAAAGGAGGACTGATATTGCAAGATAAACAAAAGGGGGAGGGAGCCACCAGAGCTGACCAGTTGGAAAGTAATATCCTAATACGAGCGAGCGTGCCCAGTGTCTGGGGACCAACATTAACTTGGACACTGGTTGAAAGCACTCCAAAAGAGCAAAGGAACGTGGGGGGTAAATTGTGGGAATCAGGGCAGCTAGGGACAGGGGCTTAAGTCCCCGGTCCCAGGACAGCCTCCCCTGCCTCTGAGTCAGAGAGAGTGTGACAAAGAAACCAGATCTTGGTCTCAGAGCCCCCAGCAAACCCGAGATTGCGTGGGTTCTGGCACCTGTGAGGGGATGGGAGCCACACAGGACAGCAAAACATGTGAGCCCTGCTACAGAGCCTCTAATGTGCATGTCCCTCATCCTCCCCTGAGAGAGGTACAAAGGCCCAGCCAGTGCTCTTTGATACGTGCCATTGTTTCAGAGTCTAACAAACGCACCCCAAAATCTCCCACAAGAGAGGTGCGCGAAGGCTCAGCCTGGTGCTTTCAGACCTGCACTCGTTCTCAGAGCCTGAGACGTGCACGCGCCTCCCCTGAAAGAGGTGCATGCAAGCCGGGTGCTCTTACACCCAGAAAGACTAGGCACTCCCAGCCTGGGCCAGCGGGAAAATCTCAGTGTGAGATCGCTGCTTAGAACCTCTCTGGCGGTCTGGAGATCCCAGACAGCCGCCGCTGCCATGCTTTTGGGTACAAGCAGAAGATCATTCGTCCCCAAGGACCGTGACTCAGAACCTACTCTGCCAGCAGCCAAGGGGAAATTTATATGGGCTCTGCAACACCCACAGAAGAACAGACTGAGGCTTCTCTCTGAGAGGGAGGTCAGGGTACAGTTTGCTTTTCTCTAAACCGACAAAAACCATCAAACGTGGTCAAGGCGAGAGGTGGGGGGAAGGTTAACAAACATAAATACCTCCAGAGAACAAAAGCCTGAATAAACAGGTTTCCTCAGAGCCCACCCCCTAGACGGGGACTGGAGGACTTAACTCAGGGAACATTACTGACTGAAAACCAACGTGGCAGGCATCTCTTCAAGAAAACCAACCAGGAAAGAAAAAAAAAGGCTACAAGAGAACCACCACCAATAATTCATAGGACAACTTTTATTTTTAATTTGTTCCCACTATTCTGCCTCATTTTTTGTATATAGATAATTGTTTAACCCATTTACCATCACAGAGAGCTGTCCAGCACATCAAATTCCATAATAAATTTCCAACCTAAATTTTTTGTTGCATACACCTGTGTTTCTCTTTTGAACTTCTATTTTTTGAATTTTTAAAAATTTTAGTTTAGTTTACTTTATTCCTTTTTTATTTTTATTTTCTAATATTCATATAGAGTTAAACTTCAAAGTAATCCCCATTCCCCAATCAATACTACCACTATAGGTAAACCAATTTTTAATCCCCCTTTATCCTAGGAAAGTTGAGTCCTTTAACAAAGATATCAATTACATCCAACAAGGATCAAAACAACCTTCCTTGCCCACACTGAGAATTTATAACCACTCTCCCATCTTTTTCTTCCACCAGTGTTTCTGTGTTTTTGTGTTTGTCCTGATAGTATATAAATCTTACACTTGGGGTTCTTTTCAACAAGGTTATTCCTGTATTTGCATATATTTACATATTTTACACTTGTTATATACTTTTATCATTCTTTTTTTTTGTCTTTTGTTTGTATACCTCATAAATCTTACCTTGGGGCGCATTTGGGCTGAACCTTCTCTTTCATCTTCCCTTTCTTTCCTGTCTCTCTCTATCTCTTATTTTTTTCTTTTTCTTGTCTTTTTTCTCTCATTTTGGTGGGGAATCCTGATTGCTCAGAAGTGTTCCAGAGGGCACCCTGACTGCACCACGGTCGATACATCCAGCTACATCTGTTCAGTCATCTCTCACCAAAATTACTAGGAGGAGGAATCCCAACAGAAGAAAAATACAGAGGATGGACCTTCCACAACAGAGCTAAGAGCTATCAACATAGACAATATGTCGAAAAGAGAATTCAGGCTAACATTTATCCAGGCAATAGCTAGGTTGGAGAAAGCCATGGATGACCAAATGGAATTGATTAGGGCCGTGCTGAAAGGGACCAGACAGGATGGTCAAAATGTTAGGGCAGAGTTAAAAGTTACCAGGGCTGATGTTCACAATGCTCACAGTGAGTTCCAATCTAATCTAAATTCTCTCAAACCTAGGGTAACTGAGACAGAAGATAGAATTAGTGATCTGGAAAACAAACAGATAGAGAGAAAGATCAGGAGGAAGCCTGGAACAAACAGATTAGAAACCACAAAAACAGAAGCAGGGAAAGAAATGATGCCATGAAACGTTCCAACATCCTAACTATTGGAATCCCTGAAAGGGAGGAGAAAGAAAGAAGTCTAGAAGATATAGTGGAACAAGTCCTTCATGAAAATTTCCCAATCTAGTGAATGGAACTAGCATTCATGTACTAGAGGCCAAATGTTCTCCACCCAAGATTATAGATTCCAGAAAAACATCAAGACACCTGATAGTCAAATTGAGGAATCATAATTGTAGGTATAGTCTCTTGAAAGCCGCTAGCACTAAGAGGCTCCTTACTTACAGAGGAAAGCCCATGAGAATAGTATTAGACCTGTCCACAGAGACATGGCAAGCCATAAAAGGCTGGCAAGATATTCAGGGCACTAAATGAGAATAATATGCAGCCAAGAATACTTTATCCTGCAAGACTGAGATTCAAAATGGATGGAGAGATAAAGAGATTTCCAGACCAGCAATGCTTAAAAGATTATGCAGCCACCAAGCCAACGCTGCAGGAAATCTGAAGGGGGGAGTTCTATAAAAGAGGAAAAATCCTAAGTATAGTATTGAACAGAAATATAGAGACAATCTACAGGAAGAAAGCCTTAAAAGGTAGCACGATGTCAATAAAAACATATCTATCAATATCACTCTCAATGAAAATGGCCTAAATGCTCCCATAAAATGGCAAAGGGTTGCAGATTAGATAAAACAATAGGACCCATCCATATGTTGTCTACAAGAGACCCATTTTGAACCTAAAGATACACCCAGACTGAAAGTGAAGGGATGGAGTAGCATCTTTTATGCCAATGGGCCTCAAAAGAAGGATGGGTAGCAATTCTCATGTCAGATAAATGAGATTTTAAACTAAAGACTGTAGTCAGAGATACATAAGGACACTACATAATTCTTAAAGGAACTAACCACCAAGATGATCTAACAATTGTAAATATCTATGCCCCCAATATGGGAGCAGTCAATTACACAAGAAAACTGTTAATCAAGATAAAGAGTCATATTAATATGAACACATTAATAGTAGGAGATCTTAGCCTGCCTCTCTCAGAAATAGACAGATCATCGAAACAGAAAATCAATAAAGAAACAAGAGCATTGAATGACATATTGGACCTGATGGACCTCATAGATAAATACAGAACATTCCACCCTAAAACAACAGAATACTCATTCTCCTCAAGTGCACGTGGAACCTTCTCAAGAATAAACCACATACTGGGTCACAAATCAGGACTCAACTGATACCAAAAGACTTATATGATTCCCTGCATATTCTCAGATCACAATTCTTTGAAACTGGAGCTCAATCACAAGGAAAAGTTCTGAAGGAACTCAAATAACTGGCAGCTAAAGACCACCCTGCTTAAGAATGCTTGGATCAAGCAGGAGATCAAAGAAGAACTGAAACAATTCATGGAAACGAAAGAGAATGAAGACACTTCGGTCCAAAACCTATGGGATACAGCAAAGGTGGCCCTAAGGGGGAAATACATAGCCACCCAAGTCTCCATCAAAAAAATTGAAAATTCCAGAACACAGCAGCTGTCTCTACACCTTAAAGAACTGAAGAATCAACAACAAATCAAACCAACTCCACACATAAGAACGGAAATCATCAAGATTAGAACTGAGATCAATGAGGTAGAAACCAGAGATACAGTAGAACGTATCAATGAAACTAGAAGCTGGTCTTTGGAAGAATCAATAAGATCGATAAACCATTGGTCACACTAACCCAAAAGAAAAGAGAGAAAGCCGAAATTCATAAAATTATGAATGAAAAGGGAGAGATCACAATAAACACCAGGCAGTAGAAACAATCATCAGAAGTTATTATCAACAGTTTATATGCCAATAAGCTTAGCAACCTAGATGAAATGGATGCATTCCTGGAAAACTATAAACTCCCAATTTGAACCAGGAAGAATTCAACAACCGGAATAGACCAATGTCTAGTAATGAGATTGGAGCAGTGATCAAAAATCTCCCAAAAAAAGAGTCCAGGTCCTGACGGATTCCCAGGGGAATTCTACCAAACTTTCAAAGAAGAAATAACACCTATTCTCCTGAAACTGTTTCAAACAATTGAAGCAGAAGGAAAACTTCCAGATTCTTTCTATGAAGCCAGCATTACCCTGATTCCCGAACCAGGCAAAGACGCTACCAAAAAGGAGAATTTCAGATCAATATCACTGATGAATATGGATGCTAAGATTCTCAACAAGATCTCAGCAAACAGGATCCAACAGCTTATTAAAAAGATTATCCACTATGACCAGGTTGGATTCATCCCTTAGCTACAAGGATGATTCAACATTTGCAAATCAATCAATGTGATAGAACAAATTAGTATGAGAAGAGAGAAGAACCACATGGTCCTCTCAATCGATGCAGAAAAAGCATTTGACAAAATCCAGCATCCGATGCATTAAAACGCTTCAAAGTATAGGGATAGAGGGAACATTCTTGAACTTCATCAAATCTATCTATGAAAGACCCACAGCAAATATAATCCTCAATGGGAAAAAGCTTGCAGCCTTCCCGTTGAGATCAGGAACACGACAAGGGTGCCCACTCTCACCACTCTTGTTCAACATAGTATTAGAAGTCCTAGCAACAGTAATCAGACAACAAAGAGAAATAAAAGGTATCCAAATTGGCAATGAAGAAGTAAAACTCTCTCTCTGTGCGCATGACATGATTCTTGATATGGAAAACACAAAAGACCCCACCCCCAAACTACTAGAACTCATACAGCCATTCAGTAATGTGGCAGGATACAAAGTCAATGTACAGAAATCAGTGGATTTCTTATACACTAACAATGAAAATACAGAAAGGGAAATTAGAGAACTGATTCTATCTACAATATCACCAAGAACCATAAGATACCTGGGAATAAACCTTATCAAAGAGGTAAAGAATCTGTACTCGAGAACTACAGAACACTCAAGAAAGAAATTGAAGAAGACACACAAAGATGGAAGACCATTCCATGCTCTTGGATCAGAAGAATAAACATTGTTAAAATGTCTATACTGCCTAGAGCAATCTATACTTTTAATGCCATTCCAATCAAAATTTCACCAGTATTCTTCAAATACCTGGATCAAATTATCCAAAAATTTATAAGGAATCAGAAGAGACCCTGAATCGCTAAGGAAATGTTGAAAAACAAAAATAAAATGCGGGGCATCACGTTACCTGATTTCAAGCTTTACTACAAAGCTGTGATCACCAAGACAGCATGGTACTGGCATACAAACAGACACATATACAGTGAAACAGAGTAGAGAGCCCCGATAATGACCCTCAACTCTATGGGCAAATAATCTTAGACAAAGCAGGAAAAAATATACAGTGGAAAAAAGACAGTCTCTTCAATAAATGGTGCTGGGAAAACTGGGCAGCTATATGTAGAAGAATGAAACTCGACCATTCTCTTATACCATACACAACTATAAACTCAAAATGGATAATTGACCTCAACGTGAGACAGGAATCCATCCGAATCCTAGAAGAGAACATAGGCAGTAATCTCTTCGATATCAGCCACAGCAACTCCTTTCAAGATATGTCCCCAAAGGCAAAGGAAACAAAAGCCAAAATAAACTTGGGACTTCAGCAAAATCAAAAGCTTCTGCAGAGCAAAGGAACATGTCAATAAAACACAGAGACAACACACGGAATGGGAGAAGATATTAGCAAATGACAGTACAGACAAAATGTTGATATCCAGGATCTACAAAGAACACCTCAAACTCAAAACACACAAAATAGATAATCATATCAAAAAATGCGCAGAAGGTATGAACATACACTTCTCCAGTGAAGTCATGCAAATGGCTATCAGACACATAAAAAAATGTTCATCATCAATAGGCCTCAGGGAGATTCAAATTAAAACCACATTGAGATATGGCCAAAATTAACCAAACGGGAAACAATATGTGTTGGAGGGGATGTGGAGAAAGGGGAATCCTCTTCCATTGTTGGTGGGAATGCAAGTTGGTGCAGCCTCATTAGAGAACAGTGTGGACATTCCTTAAGAAATTAAAAATAGAGCCTCTCTATGACCTGCCATTGCACTACTGGTTATTTACCCCAAATATACAGATGTAGTGATAAGAAGGGCCATCTGTACCCCAATGTTTATAGCAGCAATGGCCATGGTTGCCAAACAGTGGGAAGAACCAAGATGCCCTTCAACGGACGAATGGATAAGGAAGATGTGGTCCATATACACTATGGAGTATTATGCCTCCATCAGAACGGACGAATAGCCAGCTTTTTTGGCAACATGGATGGGACTGGAGGAGATTATGCTGAGTGAAATAAGGCAACAAACAGAGTCAGTTATCATATGGTTTCCCTTATTGGTGGAGCATGGTGGACATGGGGAGTTAGGAGAAGGGAGTTCGGGGAAATTGGAAGGGGAGGTGAACTATGAGAGATTATGGACTCTGAAAAACAATCTGAGGGGTTTTAAGTCTTGGGGTTGGGAAGTTGGGGAAACCAGGTGGTGGGTATTAGAGAGGTCATGGATTGCATGGAGCACTGGGTGTGGTACAAAAACAAAGAATACTGTTAGGCTGAAAATAAATAAAAAATAAATTAAAAAAAACAAGAAAACAAAAACTAATGACAGACTGTGTGGTGACTAACATAAAAAATAGCTAGGGAAATAAATAATGAATTAAATGATATCTTTTCAATGTCTGCCTGATCCCTTGTCAATATTGAAGAGGTTGAACATTCATTGACTACTATGTGAATAGAATTTGGGGGCAAAAATAAGTTAAACACAACTTGTGCTCTTTATCATAAATTGATTGTAAACCATGATGACTTCATCAGAAATTCTAATTTTATCTTCCTTTTTAATCCTGTGAATTCATGCTGCTAAGCAAAGTGATTGTTGTAATATCTTTGGATTATAATTGTGGTACTATCTGTACTATAGATTATTACTCATAATATGTTTTGTCATCCAGCTTATCTTTGTTTCTTCCTCTCTTAGATAAAGCCTCGACAATACGAAGGTAAGATTGGGGGCTTCAGTTTTCTTTGCCAAAAATTCTCAGTACCCGTATTTGATGTGTGTTTAATTTGATGAGGGATAAATATGGTGACTTCTGATGTCTCACCGACTTAAGTCTTGAAAATGCTTCTCTTCCCCATGTGGAGTCTAAGTGACAGTGTGGAGGGAGTTGCCATCTCTAAGAGACCAGGAGAAGGAACTCTTCGTGGGACTAGGGAGAATACAAGGTGTAATTTTGCAGAGACATGTTTAGGAGGCAAGTGATGATGACAGCGTGAGGTCTGAAGTGAGTACTTCACCATGAGCTGGCTCCTGGTGAAATGTCAAGAGGAGAAAACTCTCTGAGTCTAGCAAACCAGCTACACGTAGGGAAGAAGGCAGATATTGCCATGCAGAGCGTGTGTTACAGGAGATAAGTAAACTGTGGTTTTAAGTCTGAAGTGGAGGGGTCATTGCCTGCCAGGGGAGAATGAATGGAATAAAGCCTGTGCCAGTGGGGATAATGGATAGTATGTGGGGATCACGGATTGTGGTGATTCCATGGTGCTGTCTGTTGACGGCCTGGGTGGCCACCTGGCACTTAGGAAACCATTGAATGTCGTTGTTCGTTGTTGTGAGTGTGGAAGTGGTACTGGTGAGAAGAGAGGTCTCAGAGCAGGAGAGCACACACAGTGGGTCAGGAGAAGAGAAGTTTGCACTTTGAGGCAAGATGAGAGAATTATTTTTTAAGAGATTCTGTTTATTCACTAGATATATTTATAGAGAGAGCACAAGCAGGCAGAGTGGGAGGCAGACAGAGGGAGAAGCAGGTCCTTGCTGAGCAGCGAGTTGGATGTGGGATGTGATCCCAGGACCCAGGATCCTGATCCCAGCAGAAGGCAGCCCCTTAACCAACTGAGCCACCCAAGTGCCCCACGATGAGAAAATTAAGTGGCTCTTAAAGGAGTCTGTGTTCTAGACCTTACAAGTGTTATGCAGCTGCCATCAATCTCCTCATGAGTGTTGTTTTCCTTTAAGGGTGGAGGGTAACATTCTCCTGTTGTGATGAAAAAGCTTGTCTTCTCAGGCTTGTGCATTATCCAGGGCCTCCAAAGACTCTCTGTAACGTGGAGATTGTACCCAAGTGTGTTTATAGCAGAGATCTTGTCCTCCAGAGCCCCCAGTCTGGGGTCCATGAAAGGCGATCTGGGAGCAGCAGAAAGTTTCTGAAGGCCTGTGAGTTGTCACTCACCTGACATCTTGAGCTTTCCTTGTGTGGAATTCCAAGTAGGACCTGGAAGTGGACAATCCACTGAGCAGGAACAATGTATAGTTTTGCTCATTATGGGTTGTTTGCAGGGACCTGCTTTTGTATCTGAATCACTGGAGGAGAGAGATGTTAGTTGCTAGGATGCTTGATTTTTTGGTCACATCTCTGGTGATGACATTAGCATATGCAAGGTTTGAATTTTCCAAGAATGGTGCTTACAGGTGGGAAAAATGAGAAAGCATTCGATTGTTTATATTTTATATTTGAAAAATATTTTAAGTAGGAATCTCACTGATATAGAATGTCTTAAGTTTCAAATGCTGCTACAACATGCTTCCTTCAGGCACAATGGGAATGCTAGCAAGTTAGTGACACCCAAGTGTCAGAGAATGTACTCTGGTGCTAATATATTGGGATTATTCAATGTTGCTGTTTTTGCTAATTATCTTAAAATTCTTTTTTCTCCTTTCAGTTACTTTAGACCAAATCAAGATGAAGATTAATAACCTTAAAAATGAAAACAGGGATCTTGAAAAAAACATAGCGAGTTGGGAGGAGAAGGTATGTGTGCCCTTTCAAATATTTTTTTTTGTGATTTCATATTGGTTATTTACCCTCTGGTAGTTCATTCTATCGATCTATATCATGCAACCTAGAAATGGTCCTTGAGTAAGAGAAGCTTCACAAATGTAGCGTACTGCCTCTTTCTTTGTGAAAGGAGGCACAAATATAGGTTTCTTTAACATGCTATTTTGGACTTCTGATTCTTTTTCATATTTTTTATAGGCCAGGGAAGCAAAGAAGCAAGCAGAAACGAAGAGAGAACATAAGCGGTCCCTTGCTGGAGTACGTATATTAAAATTAAACTCCTTTCTTTGCCTGAATTGTGTTCTAAGAGCAGAAATAAAAGTAATAAAATATTATTATTATTATTATTATTAAAATTATTATTATTTCAAAGATTGATTTGAGAGATGGAAAGAGTGAGGGGAGGGGATGAAGGAGACAGAGAGAGAATGCCAAGCTGACACCGTGCCGAGTGTTTCACCTGATGCGGGGATCAATCCCATGACCCTGAGATCAGGACTTGAGGCAAACAAAAACAGGAGTCAGACACTCCACAGACTGGGCCACCCAGGTGCAACCTAGGTGCCCCAAGGAATGAATCATTGTTACTCATTCAGTATGTTTTCTTGAAGGAGAACATCAAAAAGGTGGAAGAGATTAATGAAAATTTGAAGGACTCCCTTCATTGTAAACAGGCTCTCTTACAAGCTCAGAGAGAAAAGAATATCAAGAATGTGGATGTGGTAAAAGTTAGGTGTTAGTTGTACTATAATGTGGCTTGGGAGGCTTTTGGTTCATTGGGTGAGGTGAGTGCAGTGTACTCCTGTGCTGTTTGCGCAGTAGATCGTGGGCGTCTGGGAACAGCAACTCCTACTGAACCCTGAGCTGTGATTTCACTTAGAACCACCCCGATGAGATTTGCAATTTGAAGGCCTAGGAAGTATGGTTTATTTCACAGCTGGGTAATCATCACATCATTCAGCACTGCCCTCCAAGTTACGTAGAAAATCCCACAAAATATGTGAGCAGTGAAGGATGATAGCAAGCCCAATTTGTATAGTAGAATATTATTTTATATCAGTTCCTCTAAGAAAGCCATTTGTGTGGTTTTTGACATGAACTAGGTTCTTTACTTGCCCTTTATTCCATTTATGCCTCAAGGGCTTTCTTTGTTGCCCTCCATGATCCTGTCCTGTTAGGTGCCCTCATATGTCTTTTCTCAAATCTGTCTTAAAGGCCCAAGATGCACTGGCGGATCAAGAGTTGAGAGCCTTGACATGAAAAAACCAAGAACTGAAAGGTACCTTGTTTTGGGGGATGAAATCTCAATATGGTGGCAATGAGTTTGCATCTGGCAGGGAGAGAATGCCTTTCTGCCTTCACGGCCTTGCCCTTCTCCTTTCCCCATTGAAACCAAGTTCTCAGGTCATGGCACAAACATAGAAAATTAAACTCATCCTTTACAGAAAGGAAAACATTCCTGGAAGACCAGTGTAATGCCTTGAGTTCTCAGAAAACAGCTTAAGAAGCAGAATTGAACCTGCTAAAGAAGAAATTGTATATGGTGGTGGAGTTCTCTGAAAACTGAAAACTGACTGCAGAAGAGAAAGCTATTGCTGTGTTGTCATAGATATTGTTGTATGAATTTTCATGGTGGCAAGTATTTGGATCTTCTGGAATTGGATCTTTTTGTACTTTTGCCAAATGCATTCTGTAGAATTGTGCCTGCCCTTCCTGTCATGATTTGAGTAACCTGAATTTTCCTTTCTGTTCTAATGACTTACCACATGTTATTGTGTGATTCATTGGGGAAGAAGGGGGAAGGTACCAGGATTAATCACTTTGATACGTGGATCCCCTCTGGATCAGTCTACATTGTCCTTTCATTTTAACTCTCCTCACGTGCTCTGACCACTCCTGCATTAGGTCCATTTCTTGTTCAGTATGAGACTTGGGTCCAGAATGTGCAGAGAAAAATGGAATTCTCTTCCTCCAGAAACAGGGAATGTTTCTTTGTAGAAAGTGTGCTGGGGCTCCAGCAATACTGGGTCCCTTTATCTGGTGTACAACTGAGATCATTCGCTGCAGCCCAATACCTTAGAAGGCCAGGGTATTTCCTGACCACCTGATTTTCTTTTTTCTTTCTTTCTTCCTTCCTTCCTTCCTTCCTTCCTTCCTTCCTTCCTTCCTTTCTTTCTTTCTTTTTTTAAGAGATTTTATTCATCTATTTGACAGAAAGAAACGGCGAGAGAGAGAACACAAGCAGGGAGAGTGCGAGAGGGAGAAGCAGGCTTCCCGCCGAACAGGGAGTCCAGTGTGGGGCTCTATTGCAGGACCCTGGGATCATGACCTGTACCAAATACTTTAAAGCAGATAATTACTGAGCCATACTGGTGCCCCTCCACACGATTTTCTAGGTGTATGTGTCTTTGATCCCAACCAAAGCCTGCAGTTTCACTAAGTCTCATCTTTGCTGGCTGGATGAGAGCTTTGCTTGTTGCATTTCAACCTGTCCCCAAAAGGTTGCTTGTTCATTTACTTTGTATTCACTCGCCTGTTCTAGAATTCACTGATGTGTCCTCCGGAATCTGGCTCGCACTGCCAGGCTGGCTTTATCCTAGGCTTCCTTCTTCTCCATATGATTATCATGTTTCTTCATGTGTTCTTTAGAAATTGGGCGCATTCACTCACAAGTTTTCTCTCTTGTCCAGTGTGTCCTTTCATTTCTCAGGAGGAGATAAGGACGTTGGAGTCCCTCATTCATGTGGAAAAGCAAAACTGTTCCCTGTCTACCCTGGAGACTCAGCTTTGTGTTATTCCTTCCCACATTGGGGGTGGGGGCCACTCTCTCTCACAGGCACTTGGGTTCTGTTCATTGGTAAAGACCCACTCCCCTCAATCTTTCCTTCTCTCAAATCAATCTTTCAAATAATAATAATTTTAATAATAATAATATTTCATTACTTTTATTTCTGCTGTTAGAACACAATTCAGGCAAAGAAAGGAGTCTTACTTTTAATTTACGTACTTCAGGACCTTTTTGGGGCAGGTCCAGTGTCCTGACCACCTTTCTCTCTTCAACACCATATCCCTGAGCCACGCACTGACTGCCACTCCAGAAGACATTTGCTCAAGGATGGTTGAGAGACCAGAAACAGATGCTCCTGTCCTTCTCTTTCTAGAGCTTTTGTCTGTCCCTAAGTCTTTCTGCATGAGATTCTTGACAAGTGTCTTGTTGAAACCTTGTGAATGAACACCATGAACAAAAGAGTCGAGGGCAGCCCAGCAGACCAACCTTTCTAAGCATCACCGTATGCTGCCTACACCATCCATGAAGTTGGTCTTGGTCAAGAAGGTTGACTTGGGGCACCTGGGTGGTTCAGTAGGTTAAAGCCTCTGCTTTCGGCTGAGTTCATGGTCCCAGGGTCCTGGGATGGAGCCCTGCATTGGGCTCTCTGCTCAGTGGGCAACCTGCTTCCCCCCCACCCTCTGCCTACCTCTCTGCATACTTGAGATCTCTCTCTCTCAAATAAATAAATAAAATCTTTTTTTTTAAATAAAGGTAGAGTCACTGGAGTTGACAGATTTACATCTGAACTATGTTCCACTGAGATAACACCCTGAGTATGGGACAGTTCACATGGATTATTTGAAGACATATTTTTGGCACAAAGATTGGCCTTTTCCTATACCATGATCTTACACGAGGGGCCAGGGGTTGTACTTCTAAAGCCTAGAGATGTGTAGGAGTGAATTTCCATACCAGTGAAGCCATATTCTGGAAGTTCCTTAGGGCTGAATGTGGGGGCACAGCCTTGGTCTGAGGATCAGGGCTCCCCACAGAGACTAATGATGGGCCCCTATTCAGTGTAGCTCGTCAGGCTTGGCTTTTTACTTTGAATTGAAATGAGCCTTCACCATCTCAAACCAAAGACATATTCCAGGAGGGCACAGAGTGTAATATTATTTGGTGACATGGTGAATGAATTAAAGTAGACAAGTAAAAAGACAGCCACGGTTGCAGGGAGCTTGGCCAGCAGCAAGAGTTCGATGTTTCTTCAACCCTAAATGGGGCCTTCATACATTTCCCTGTTGTGTTGTCAGTCTGTGCTTTTAGCGGGGACATTCCAACATGGGCCTTCAAGTGTGCTGGAAGAATAAATGGCAAAAATTCAGGACCGTGGCTACTGGACAATGTATATATCTCTCCCATCTTAGGAAGCTAGAAGAGAAACTGTATGAATTGAATGCAACTAAGAATGAGCTGTTAGCTGCCGATAAATATCTGAAAGTAACTGAAGAAGAAATGGAGAAGTACAGGTAAGTTCAGACACTACATACTATTGGCTCCTGAAAAGTTCCCTTTGGATTTTTTTTTAATTTTTTAATTTTCTTATATACCTATGATGTATTTTTAGCCCCAGGGGTACAGGTCTGTTATTCGCCAGGCTTACACATTCACAGCACTCAACATAGCTCACACCCTCCCCAGTGTCCATAACCCCACCATCCTCTCCCTACAACCTTCCCCCCAGAATCCCTCAGTTTATTTTGTGACATCTTGTTTCATTTATTCTTTTCCTACCCCACAACCCCCCATGTTGCATCTCCACTTCCTCATATCAGGGAGACCATATGACAGTTTTCTTTCTCCGATCGACTTCTTTGATAAGGATAATTCCCTCTAGTTCCATGCACGTCGTCGCAAATGGCAAGATATTTCTTTTGATGGCTTAATAGTATTCCACTGTATATATATACCACATCTTCTTTATCCACTCATTTGTTGATGGACATCTAGGTCCTTTCCGTAGTTTGGCTATTGTGGACATTGCTGCTATAAACATTCGGGTACACGTGGCCTTTCAGATCACTACATTTGTATCATTAGGGTAAATAGCCAGTAGTGCAATTTCTGGGTCATAGGGTAGCTCTATTTTCAGCTTTTTGACAAACCACCATGCTGTTTTCCAGAGTGGTTGCACCAGCTTGCATTCCCACCAGAAGTGTAGGAGTGTTCCTTTTTCTATGCATCCTCGCCAGCATCTGTCATTTCCTGACTTGTTATTCTTAGCCATTCTGACTAGTGTGAGGTGGTATCTCATTGTGGTGGTGGTATCTCATTGTGGTTTTGATTTGTATTTCCCTGATCCCAAGTGATGTGGAGCAATTTTTCATGTGTCTGTTGGCCATCTGGATGTCTTTGCAGAAATGTCTGTTCATGTCCTCTGCCATTTCTTGATTGGATTATTTGTTCTTTGGGTGTTGAGTTTCCAAGGCTCTTTATAGATTTTGGATACTAGCACTTTATCTGATATGTTGTTTGCAAATATCTTCTCCCATTCTGTCAGTTGTGTTTTGGTTTTGTTAACTGTTTCCTTTGCTGTGCAGAAGCTTTTGGTCTTGATGAAGTTCCAATATTTTGTTTTTGCCTTTGATTTCCTCCCTTTTGACGATGTTTCTAGGAAGAAGTTGCTGTGGTTGAGGTCAAAGATGTTGTTGCCTGTATTTTCCTCAAGGATTTTGATGGATTCCTTTCTCATATTGACGTCCTTCGTCCATTTTTAGTCTATTTTCCTGTGTAGTGTAAGGAAATGGTCCAGTTTCATTTTAATGCATGTGGCTGTCCAATTTTCCCAACACCATTTGTTGAAGAGACTGTCATTTGGACATTGGGCATTCTTTCCTGCTTTGATGAAGATTAGTTGACCATAGAGTTGAGGGTGTATTTTTGGGTTCTCTCTTCTGGTCCATTGATCTATGTGTCAGTTTTTGTGCCAGTACCATTCTGTCTTGATGATGACAGCTTTGTAGCAGAGCTTGAATTCCAGAATTGTGATGCCACTAACTTTGGCTTTCTTATTCAATATTGCTTTGGCTATTCGAGGTTTTTTTCTGGTTCCATATAAATTTTAGGATTATTTGTTCCATTTCTTTGAAAAAAAATGCATGGGATTTTGATAGGGATTGCATTAAATTTGTGAATTTCTTTAGGTAGCAAAGACATTTTCATAATATTGTTTTTCCAATCCAGGTTCATGGAACCTTTTTCCATTTCTTTGTGTCTTCCTCAATTTCTTTCATGAGTACTTTAGAGTTTTCTTAGTATAGTTTCTTTGCCTCTTTGCTTAGTTGTATTCCTAATTATCTCATGGTTTTGGGTGCCGTTGTAAATGGGGTTCACTCCTTAATTTTTGTCCTTTTGTCTTGTTGTTGTGTAAAGCAATGCAACTGATTTCTGTGCATCGGTTTTATATCCTGACGCTTTACTGAATTCCTGTACAAGTTGTAGCAGATTTGGAGTGAAGTCATTTGGGGTTTCCACATACAGTATCATATCATCTGCAAAGAGTGAGAGTTTGACTTTTTTTTTTTTTTTTTTTTTTTTTTTTTTTTTTTTTTTTTTTTGCTGATTTGGATGGTTTTGATAGCTTTTTGTTGTCTGATTGCCCAGGCGTGGACTTCTAGTACTATGTTGAATAGCAGTGGTGATAATGGACATCCATGCCGTGTTCCTGACCTTAGCGGAAAACCTCTGAATTTTTCTCCATTGAGAATGATATTTGCAGTGGGTTTTCCATAGATCCTTTGATAATATTGAGATATGTGCCCTCTATCCCTACACTTTGAAGTGTTCTGATCAGGAAGGAATGCTGTACTTTGTCAAATGCTTTTTTAGCATCTATTGAGAGTATCATGTGGTTCTTGTTCTTTTCTTAATGTATTGTATCACATTAATTGATTTGCGGATGTTGAACCAACCTTGCAGCCCTGGAATAAATCCCACTTGGTGGTGGAGAATAATCGTTTTAATGTACTCTTGGATCCTATCGGCTAGTTTCTTGGTGAGAATTCTTGCGTCTGTGTTCATCAAGGATATTGATCTGTAATTCTCTATTTGGATGGGATCCTTGTCTGGTTTGGGGATCAAGGTGATGCAGGCCTCATAAAACGAGTTTGGAAGGTTTCCTACCATTTCAGTTTTTTGGAACAGTTTCGGGACAATAGGAATTAATTCTTCTTTAAATGTTTGATAGAATTCCCCTGGGAAGCAATCTGGCCCTGGGCTTTTATTTGTTTGGAGATTTTTGATGACTATATCAATCTCCCTACTGCTTATGGGTCTGTTAAGGTTTTCTATTTCTTCCTGGCTCATTTGTGGTAGATAATATTGTCTCTAATAGTGCACCCACTTCTCCTAGATTGTCAAATTTGTTGGTGAAGAGTTGCTCATAATATGTTCTTATAATTGTTTGTATTTCTTTGGTGTTGGTTTGATCTCCCCTCTTTCATTTGTGATTTTATTAATTTGGGTCCTTTTTCTTTTCCTTTGATAGGTGTGGCCAGGGGTTTGTCAATCTTATTAATTTTTTCAGAGAACCAACTCCTAGTTTCATTGATTTGTTCTATTGTTTTGTCTGTTTGTTTGTTTTGAAAGATTTTAAGTATTTATTTGACAGAGAGAGAGAGATCACAAGTAGGCAGTAGGCAGAGAAGCAGGCAAAGAGAGAGAGGAGGAAGCAGGCTTCCCGCTGAGCAGAGAGCACGATGCGGGGCTCGATCCCAGGACCCAGGGATCATGACCTGAGCCGAAGGCAGAAGCCCAACCCACTGACCCACCCAGGCGCCCCTGTTTGTTTGTTTTTATTTCATTGATTTCTGCTCTGATCTTTATGATTTCTCTTCTCCTGCTGAGTTTAGGTTTTCTTTGGTGTTCTTTCTTCAGCTCCTTTAGGTGTAGGGTTAGGTTGTGTATTTGAGACCTTTCTTGTTTCTTGAGAAAGGCTTGTATCTCTATATATTTTCCTCTCAGCACTGCCTTTGCTGTGTCCCACAGATTTTGAACCATTGTGTTTTAATTATCATTTGTTTGCATGAATTTTTTTTCAATTCTTCTTTATTTTTCTGGTTGACCCATCCATTCTTTATTAGGATGCTCTTTAGCTTCCTTTCTCTGTCATTTGAGTTCCTTCCAACTTTCCTCTTGTGATTGAGTTCTAGCTTTAGAGCATTGTCATCTGAAAATATGCAGGGGATGATCCCAATCTTTTGACACCAGTTGAGACCTGATTTGTGACCCAGGATGTGATCTATTTTGGAGAATGTTCCATGTGCATTAGAGAAGAATATGTATTGTTGCTTTGGGATAGAATGTCCTGAATACATCTGTGATGGTCCAGTGTGTCATTTAAGGACTTTATTTCCTTGTTCATCTTTCGCTTGCATGATCTGTCCATTTCAGTGAGGAGAGGGTTAAAGTCTCCTACTCTTCTTGTATTATTGTTGATGTGTTTCTTTGATTTTGTTATTAATTGGTTTATATAGTTGGCTGCTCCCATGTTAGGGGCATAGATATTTAAAATTGTTAGATCTTCTTGTTGGAGAGACCCTTTGAGTATGATATAGTGTCCTTCCTCATCTCTTTTATTGTAGTCTTTGGCATAAAATCTAATTGATCTGATAGGAGCATTGCCACCCCAGCTTTCTTCTGATTTTCATTAGCATGGTAAATTGTTTTCCACACCCTCACTTTTAATCTGGAGGTGTCTTAGGGTCTAAAATGAGTTTCTTGTAGGCAGCATATGGTTGGGTATTGTTTTTTTATCCATTCTGATACCCTGTGTCTTTTGATTGGGGGCATTTAACCCATTTACATTCAGGGTAACTTTTGAGAGATATGAATTTAGTGCCCTTGTATTGCCTGTAAGATGACTGTTACTGTATGTTGTCTCTGTTTTTTTTCTGATCTACAACATTTAGGCTCTCTCTTTGCTTAGAGGACCACTTTCAATATTTTTTGTAGAGCTGGTTTGGTGTTTTTTTTTTTTTAATTTTCATTTGTTTACATGATTTTTTTCAGTTCTTGTTTAATTTCCTGGTTGACCCATTCATTCTTTAGTAGGATGCTCTTTAGCCTCCATGTATGTAGTTCTTTCCATGTATGTGAGACCCTTTCATGATTAAGTTAAAAATTCACACAGCACTGGGGTCTAAGGATATGTGAGGAGTAATACCATTCTTTGGTACTGGTTGAAATGTGATTGTGACCGAGTATGTAATCTATTGTGGAGAATGTTCTATGTGTACTCAAGAAAAATGTCTTTTTTTTTTTTTTTTTTTTTTTTTGCTTTTGGATGGAATGTTCTGAATATATATGTGAAGTCCACTTGGTGCCCTGTGTCATTCAAAACACTTGTTTCCTGGTTGATTTTCTGCTTAAATGATAGGTCCATTCCTGTAAGTGGGGTGTTCAAGTCCCCTACTACTATTGTATTACTGTTGCTGTGTTTCTTTAATTTTGTTATAATTTGCTCATATAATTGGCTGCTCCTGTGTTAGCAACACATATATTTATCGTTATTAGATCTTCTTGTTTGATAGAGCCTTTAATATGATATAGTAGCCTTCTTCATCTCTTATAACAGTCTTTGGTTTAAAATCTAATTTTTTAAAAAGATTTTATTTATTTATTTGACAGAGATCACAAAAAGACAGAGAGGCAGGAGAGAGAGAGGGGGAAGCAGGCTCACTGCTGAGCAGAGAGCCCGATGTGGGGCTCGAGTGCAGGACCTTGGGATCATGACCTGAGCCGAAGGCAAAGGTTTTAACCCACTGAACCACCCAGGTGCCCATAAAATCTAATTTGTCTGATAAGGGTTGCTATGCCAGTTTTCTTTTGATGTCCATTAGCATGATATTTTATTTATTTTTTTTAAGATTTTATTTATTTATTTTACAGAGAGAGATCACAAGTAGGCAGAGAGGCAGGCAGAGAGAGGAGGAAGCAGGTTCCCTGCTGAGCAGAGAGCCCAATGCGGGACTCGATCCCAGGATCCTGAGATCATGACCTGAGCCGAGGGCAGCAGCTTAACCCACTGAGCCACCCAGGCGCCCCACCATTAGCATGATAAATATTTTTCCAAAACCCTCACTTTCTGTCTGGGGTTATCTTTAGGTCTAAACTGATTCTCTTTAGATAACATTATGGATGGGTCTTGGCCTTTTCATCCAATCCTATACCCTGTGCCTTTTGATTGTCCATTTATTTCATTTACATTCAGAGTAACTATGAAAAGATAGGAAGTTAGTGCCATTATATTTTTTTGTGTGTTTGTGTGACTTTTATTTATCCCCCAAGACTTTCCATATATGATTTCAAGCTCCATGTTCTCTGCTATGCAAAATCTTTTGATTTTGATGAAGTCCCAAAAGTTCATCTTCGCATTTGTTTTCTTTGCCTTTGGAGACATATGTTGAAAGAAGTTCCTGTGGCTGATATCGAAGAGATTACTGCCTATGTTCTCCTCTAGGATTCTGATGGATTCCTGTCTCACATGAGGCCTTTTTATTTTTCAAATTTTTTTCATTTATTTATTTTCAGCATAACAGTATCATTATTTTTTCACCACACCCAGTGCTCCATGCAATCTGTGCCCTCTATAATACCCACCTATAAATGAAACCTAAAACTCCAAAAACAAAAAAAAAAAGAAAAAAAAAAGGGAAGTTACTCAGTCAGGTGAACAGAACAGAGAGAATATCATGGGACATGTAGAGAAAACAGAGCAATACACTACATATCCTGAGTGTATCCTTTGGTTTGTTAGAAAAAACTCCACCTCAAAATTGTATAGAAGGAAAATCTTTCACAAATATACATATAAAATATATATAAATAAATAATACATACAATGTGCAGTATTATATAATACATATTATGAAATAATATGGTCCCTGCTGGCACTTCTATCTTTTACAAATTACAGATTTCCATATACATAATCTTGTAACATATATATGTATACATATATATATATTTATATATATGTACACACATATATACACAAAAATAAAACTAAATATACAGAAAGGATAGAATGTATCCATGAAGATGAAAATTTAAAAAGACTTGAAGAAAACAAAACAAAACAAAACAAAAAACAACTAAAAAACTTAACATACAAAAACAAGAAGTGGAAGAGAAAGAGGGAGAGGAAGAAAAGAGAGTATGATTAGGCAGTTAAAGCAAAGAGAATAATACCCTAGATTCTAGGTGTATTTTGGTCTGTTAGAAGAAACTGCACCCCAAACTTATAAAGAAAGAGAAACTTAAATTATTTACAAAAACAAAATTAAGGGGTGCCTGGGTGGCTCAGAGGGTTAAGCTGCTGCCTTCAGCTCAGGTCATGATCTCAGGGTCCTGGGATCAAGTCCCGCATCGGGCTCTGTGCTCAGCAGGGAGCCTGCTTCCTCCTCTCTCTCTCTCCCTGCCTGCCTCTCTGCCTACTTGTGATCTCTCTCTGTCGAATAAATAAATAAAATCTTAAAAAAAATTAAATATAACAGAAGGATAGAAAGTTAAGTACAAAAGTGAAAGTTAAGATTAAAGAAGTGTGGATAAAATAAATTGGTTGACAAGAAGAAAGAGACCAAAAAATTAAAACTGAAAGACAAAACTGTGAATGGATAAAGAAGATGTGGTCCATAATATACAATGGAATATTACTCAGCCATCAGAAAGAATGAATACTCAACTTTTGCATCAGTGTGGATGGGACTGGAGGAGATTATGATGAATGAACTAAGTCAAGCAGAGAAAGTCAATTATCATATGGTTAAACTTATTTGTGGAACATAAGGAATAACATGGAAGACATCAGCAGAGGAAAAGAAAAGTGAATTGGGGGAAATCAGAAGGGTAGATGAACCATGAAAGACTGAGAAACAAACTGAGGGATTTAGAGGGAAGGGCGTGGGGGGGGGTGCGTGAGTCTGGTGGTAGGTATTAAGGAGGGCATGTATTGCACGGAGCACTGGCTGTTGTACATAAACAATGAATAATGGAAGACTGCCTCAAAAACTAATGATATATTTGATGGTGACTAACAACACAATTAAAAATATTTTTATTTTTAAAGCCATGGACAAAATCGTGGGGGAAAACCCCCATGAATTCTATATACTATATTCCCCTAGCACTGGGCTTTGGGCATTCTCAGTGATCAGTAAACTTGGCTGTGTGTTCTTGCTGATACTCTGGGGAAGGAGCCTGTTGCCTTGATTCTGTGGCATTTTTGCCCCAGGGCAGAATTGCACTACACTTGCTTAGGTGTCAAGCTCAGTAATCTACTCCAGTTTGCTCCGGCTTTTGTTCCCTGAAGGTTCTCTGTGCCTCCTTAGAGGAGGAGAATGAAAAAGGCAGTCTTGCAAAGTCCAGGCCGGGATCCAAGAGTCTGAGGCCCCATTCCTCAGTGCACCCTCAGGGAAAAGCAGTGAATCGTTCCTGGCTCCCTGGTCTCTGTCTGCTCTGTGTGCTAACCCAGCCTATGACTAAGCATTTGTATCTCAGGGCGGAACCCTGTTTGAGTCTCCAAACCCTAGAGACTCCTGCAGGGCACACCCAAGCGGCTCCTTCTGGGAGGAGAGGGGATCTTGCCTGTGTGCTGTTGCTGGGTCCCTGCTGGCACTGTGTGCTGTTGCTGGGTCCCATGGCTTCTGGCAGCCTGGAGCTGAGAGTGCACACTGGGACTTGATGATTCCAGCAAGAGTCCCTGCTTCAATGCTTGGTAACTCTGCCACACTCGGCAACCCTGTTATTTCTGTGACCTTGGGCATCTCGAGATGACACTGTCCCACCTAGGATTCTGCCCTGCTTCACCACCTGGGTACCGTTCAGGCAGGAATGGCCCTCATCAGAGAAAACTTCTAAAAGTCCTTACTTTACAGTCCTCTACTATATCATTTTCTGGTACCTCCCTGCAGTTTATCTTCCCATATATCAACACGAATTCACTTCTCCACATGTCCTATCTTGTAGAAAGAGGTCGCTTTTATATTTCTAGAGTTGCAGCTACTCTTTTCTTACATCTCTGGGTGAGTTCACAGGCGTTCAGAATGATTTGATAACTGTCTAACTGAATTCCTGTGACCAGATGAAATGAAGGTCTCCTATATCTCCACCATCTTAGAGTCTCTGGGAGTACATCTTAAATTGTATACATATATACATATATGTAGACATATATAGATACATGACAAACAAAAGTGAACAAAGTGTTTATTCTAGCCTGTAATACATGATATACTTTAATCTACTTCATTTGTTTTTGATGCCATGTGCAGCCCATGAAAATGCCCCACAAAAGAAAAACGATTAAATTGGCAATATTTAACATTAAATAATTTAAAAAGCTGAAGCAAGCTATAATTTGTAACTTAAAAAGAGCAGAGTACCTTGTTAAGAGGAAAAATACTGTCAATGAATGTAAATATTACACTGTTTGTTGAAAAAAACAGTTCAAAAGGATGCACAAGCCAAAAGTTGAACAAGTCCTTCTTTTGTCACAATACATTTCTGAGCTTTCAGGATGTTTACAATTGAGACATAAAGGTATACAGCAAAAATTTATTGAGCATTTGCTGTCTGTGCCAGTTGCTGACTCAAACTTTACATGTATTATTATTTCCTTAATCCCCCCAAACCTGAGATGGTATAACCAACCACCTTCTAGAGTAGAAATGGAGGCTCAGAGACTCACAGTAATTTGTCTGAGGTTGGAGTAAAGACATGGGCAGAGGTGGAAGTCAAACCCTGTGTCTTAGACAAAAGAGTTCATGGTTTGCCTTTAAGGCTGTGCTGCCTCACAGAGAGAAGACTGGAGGGTGTGTGCCAGTTAGGAAGGGCCAGATGTTACTGTGAGTAACCTGTAACCCTGTGCCTTAGCAGCTTCTATTAGGGAAGTATGTTTCTAGTACCTGCCACATGTCCACACGCTCTTCACCATAGGTAATTGCCAGGTGCTATATGAGATGGACGGAGCAGGAGCCAGACTCAGTCCCAGGTGTTCTGTTCGAGATGGCACGTCACACTGCTTCACACGTCTTACTGGTCAGAGCATGTCTACAGGACTTCATACAACTTCCTGAGTCAGAGGACAGCTTGACAACCGTGCTGGAGCCACTTGGGGCTACCACATGGTGCCAGTCCATCTGGGGGACTGTGCAGGGTTGGAGGAGGGATGTGGGATATTGGTGGCAAATGACAGGAGGCCTAGGTCAGGATGGGTTTGTGTTCTCCTTCATCACATAGGATTTATAGGGTTCAGTCTATTAGGCATGATTTTGAGACCATATAGTGTTCTCACCACATTTCCAGGATATTCTCATCCAAAGACATACTTGATTACAATTGTATCATGCTCATATCATTCAGTTCCAATGTAGCTCTTTTTTTCTATTTCTTTACTCCTATTTCATTGTTAGAGGTACTTCTCTCTGGGAATTTCTGGTTAGTTTTTTATCAGTGATTTCTAGCACATTACGTTACCACAACATGCTCTGTGTGATTTCATGCCTCTGGAAGAGATTGAAATTTTCCTTATGGCCAAAGTAAATAGGGAGCATTTTTGTAATGGTCTCTGTGCCTAAAATCAATGTGTCCTCCACAGTGGATGTGGATGTGGACAGATGTATGGAGACAGCTGTGGGATTCAGATGGTTCGCCATCAAGACCTGTATTTCGTGGATGCTCTGTAGACTGCATTGAGTTGCTGAGAGAGGGCTGGAACCTCCTACCCTGGTTGTGTAATTGCTTGTTGTTGCAGTTTGGTCCTGCTTTGCTTTCTACATTGTTCACCTCGTGGTTCTTGGACAGGAGATGGAACGGAAGGACAGAGCACCCAGAAGAGGGAACAGGGACCTGGGTTGAAGGGAGCAGAAAACAAGAAATCTTCCAAGGGTGGCTTATTTATTATTATTATTATCATAATTATTGTTATTATGTACCATTAACCAACATATACTACATCATTAGTTTCTGATATAGTGTTCAAAGATTCATTAGTTGAATGTAACACCCAGTGTTTATCACCACACCTGCCCTCCTCAGGACCGATCAACCAATTACACTTTCACACCATCCCTTCCCTCTTGTAACCCTCTGTGGGCTTTTTTTTTTTTTTTAATGTTTAAGGAACATTTGCTTATCATTTCCTATAAACTATCTATTCGTTTATTTTTCCTATTTTCCTACCAAGTTTGGTCTTTTCTTCTTTAAGAGTTCTGGATATGTTAGATATATATTAGCTCTCTGTTGTAGAAGTTGCAAATATTTTCACTCTGTACCTCATTGGTAATATCTGATCCCCGTTAGCCAGCCTGGAGCTAATTTCTGAAGAAGGGCTCCTTCTCTAAATAAGCCAAACATGGGCAGAAGGTAATGCAATTCCTGTTTCTTGGTTGTCAGGCACGTTCTGGGTGCTTTGTGAACATTCTCTCACTTATCGCTTCTGAAATATCTTTCAATATTATTTCACACCTGAAAACCATAGGGTTAACGTGTTTTAGATTTCATTCTTTCTCAGCTTTTATAAAGGTGATATGGTACATAAAACCATGGAGCTTCATCTTGAAATCATACCAGTAAATATTTCTGCATTGAAATATATAAATATGTCTACTGATTAGGATAAAGACTACAGAGAGTTTCACTTCCTGATAGGTCAGGTTTTGCATCAAATGAAATGAGAAGCAGTTTTATTTTTCAGAGCTTCTCCAATTTTGGAATGGGGGATAGGAGATGTCAGAGCTCTATCACCCTTACATTATAGGCAGGGAAAGGAGTTCTGTTGTTTTATAACCAAATACATCCTCCGACTTTTACCCTTTTCTTCTTTTTCTCTTTGTTTTGTCAGGAAGGGAGGAGGGAACAAGCTGGAGAGTTTGAGGATTCAAGTGAGTACCAGGAAAAGTGTGGCATCTCTCCACTTCTCTTCTCTCCACCTTCTTGCAGCCAGGGTGAGACTGAGATGGGCAGCCCTTCAGGGACCCCAATATTCTTCATAACGAAAATTTAACCAACATCCTTTAGACACTTGTTCAACATCTGTTTGGAGAAAAAGCTGCTTGCTGCGTGGGGAATGATGAAAAAGAAATATAGAGGTGACAGTGTGCAGCCTCATCCCTAGAGTGCCAAGCAGAGCACCTCTGGCCCTAAACTCGCATCCCCCTCTCAGTCAGAAGCAAAGCCCTGCAGCTGGTCTGATCTACTTTGCTCAGGTAGGTGGTTAGCAACTTCCTCCTTTGACTCCTGTGTCCTTTATGGGTTTCTTAGACAATATTCCAAATTACTTCCAGCCACACACTCTCCGTCTCTCCAAGAATTATAATCCTGCACTTTTCTTTGTCTTATTACATTTCTGGTTCCCTGAACAGATTATCCCCCAGACAAATATGGTACAGGCCCTGGTATGTAATGAAATATTTTGCCAGAGGGCTTGTTTTGCTTCTTTAACTCCACTTATCAGGCTGCATGGGGCTTCCTTCAGGACTGAGTTTTATGGTTTTTATATTCTGGTTTTTCACGACCTGTCTCCTTTCTCCATCAAAACCAAACTATCTTGTCTCCTTGTGCCTTAGTGCACTACTGAAAATCTAGTAAATGAGGAGTGACTGGATTCATGATCCGTCTCTCCCACAGATGCAGTCTTTGAATGATACCTTAGGTCAAAAGTGCTCTAATGACAAGCAGGTATTTTAGACCATAGCGTGGAGGTAGAGGGACTGTGAACTGAGCACTTTTACTTTCATAATGAGCAAACCACCCT
The DNA here is from genome assembly GCF_011764305.1 of Mustela putorius furo. Lineage (NCBI taxonomy): Eukaryota > Metazoa > Chordata > Mammalia > Carnivora > Mustelidae > Mustela > Mustela putorius. Next base: position 15,861,825 of record NW_025421293.1, read on the forward strand.
CTGCTCAGTCTCACTCAGTTAGGGGTCCAACTCTTGATGGATTTTGGCTCAGGTCATGAACTTTAAGTTGTCATACTGAGCCCCATGTCAGTGCCAGGCTCCCCATGCAGTGGGGAACCTGCTTGAGATTCTCTCTTCTCTGACTCTTTCTCTTCCTCTGCCTTCCCCTCCAAATGCCTGTTCTCTCTCCCTTGTTCTCTCTCCCTCTCTCAAAGATTTTAAAATGGAAAAAGGATAGCAAATATACAGAAAACTTCAATCTGGGGCACCTGGTGGCTCAGGGGGTTAAGCCTCTGCCTTCAGCTTGGTTCATGATCTCAGAGTCCTGGGATCGAGACCCACATCAGGCTCTTTGCTCAACAGGGAGCCTGCTACCCCTGCTCTCTCTCTGCCAGCCCCTCTGCCTACTAGTGGTATCTCTCTCTCTGAAATAAATACATTTTCTTTTAAAAAAAGAAACATTTTGGGGCGCCTGGGTGGTTCAGTTGTTAAGCATCTCCCTTTGGCTCAGGTCATGGCTCAGATCACACCCCATATCAGGCTCCCTGCTCAGTGGGAAGCCTGCTTCTCCTTTTCCCACTGCCCCTGCTTGTGTTCCCGCTCTCACTGTCTCTCTCTAAAAAAACAAACAAAAATCTTTAAAAAAATATCCAATCTTATTAGTAATGAAATAAGATTAAAGTGATTTCACTTTTCACATTGGCAAAAGCTTAAAACCTCATAACACCCAGTGTTACTTGCTCCTTTACTGTCTGAAAGGGTTTTTGTAATTTTGGTGTTATTTCTTCCATAAATGTTTGATAGGATTTGCCAGTAAAACTACTTGGATCTAGGACTTTCTTTCTGGTAAAGTTGTTAATAATTATTTCAATTATTATAATAGATATAGAATCATTCAGATTTTTGTTTTATTTTGTAGTGTTATATATATTTTTTAAAGATTTTACTTATTTGATACAGAGAGAGAGAGATCACAAGTAGACAGGCAGGCAGAGGAGGAGGGGGAAGCAGGGAGCCCAATCTGGGCTCAATCCCAGGACCCTGAAATCATGACCAAAGCTGAAGGCAGAGGATTAACCCACTGGGCCACGTGGGTGCCACTAAAGTATATTTTTCAACGCATCTTTCCATTTCGTCTACATTGTTGAATCTGTTGACATAAAACTGCTCATTGTATTGTCTTGTTATCTTTTTTTTTTAAAGAAGATTGATTTATGTATGTTAGAGAGAGATTGTGAGAGATTGCTACAGGCATAGAGGGAGAGAGAGAATCTCAAGCAGGTTCCTTCCTGAACACAGAGCCCAACTTGGGGCCCGATTCCATGACCCTGAGACCATGACCTAAGCCAAAACTGCTGAGCAAACAATTAATCAACTGAGCCATCGAGGTGCCCCTAACTTTTTTAAGTGTAAGATATGTAGTGATAACTCTTTTTTTAAATTTTATTTATTTATTTGACAGGCAGAGATCACAAGTAGGCAGAGAGGCAGGGGGAGAGAGAGAGGAGAAATCAGGCTCCCCGCTGGGCAGAGAGTCCAATGCAGAGCTAAATCCCAGGACCCTGGGATCATGACCCGAGCCGAAGGCAGAGGCTTCAACCCACTGAGCCACCCTGTTGCCTCTGTAGTGATAACTCTCTTTTCATTTCTTATATTGGCACACAAAAATTTTATATTAAAAGATGATCATCCAGGTGTTTTGTAAAGAATTAAAAAGAAAACAAAAACAAGCCACCAACAATTAAAGATTAGTAAACAAAAAACTTTATCATCTTGACAGAAGGAACTACTACATGGCCCTTAAAATTATATGAAAACTCTGATGAAATAATACTTCATGCTTATAGGGATAACTAAAGTTTGCAAGATTCATAATAAAAAGTGTTGTTGAGGGTATGGAGCGAATAGAACTTTTTAATTAATTAAATTTTATTTTAAATTCTGGTTAGTTAACATAAAGTATAATATTAGTTTCAAATGTAGGATTTAGTGATTCAGCACACATTACAAAATCCAGTGCTCATCAATGATTTCAGAGTGAAATCATATGATATTTGTCGTTCTCTGACTTATTTTGCTCAGCATAATTATGCAATTGGCACTTTTATTCAATTTTAGAAAGCTTCCACTATGATAGGAGTATATGTTAGGCATTAAAAAACTGTGTGGTAATAACTTAATCAAACTTAAACTATGGACACCATAACGATTCTGCATCTCTACTCCTGAATATATATCAATCATAAAATCTCTGCAAGGATTCAGCAACAGACATGTACAGTAATATGTACAGCAACTTTATTCATGTTATCCCAGACTGGAAACAATTCCATTCTCTCACCAAAAGTAGAGTGAAGTACATTTTAGGTATGTTCAAAGAATGGGATTCTACAAAATGATGAAGAATGAACTAATGGTATAGATACAGACAACGACATGTATAAATCTCACAGGCGTTATTTGAAGAGAAGTGAGACAAAGATGCACAGACTGTATGACTCCATTTGTATAAGTGAGAAAGCAAAATTGATCTGTGGTTTTAGAAGTCAGAATAATGGTTACTGATGGCAAGAGAGATAAAGGTAAAACTTGAGACCAGTTAGCAGTAAAGGCATATGAACTATCAGAAAGATAAAGTAAGAAAGCAATCCCATTTATAAATGGATCAAAAAAATAAAATACCTAGAGTCTAATTAATCAAGGAGGCAAAGACCGGTATACTGAAAACTACCAGAAACTGCTGAAAGAAATCGAAGAAGATGCAAACAAATGGAAACATACTCCATGCTCATGGGTTGGAAGAATTACCATGATTGAAATTCCCATACTACCCAAAATAATCTATAGATTCAGTGCAATTCCTATGAAAATTCTAATGGCGTGTCATGGATCCTCTTTCCTGGATGAGAGCAGCGGTCTTGGTGTCAGCATTCTGCTCTAAACCACGTGAACCCTCACGTGGTCCTGCAACCAATTTCCAGGACTGGCTGGCAAATGTGGCAAGACCCTCCCTCTGACCAATAGTGCGGATTGACACCGTAGGAGTCCCTGAAAGGCTCAGACATGGATGGGCTAAATGCAGGGTTCAGATGGAAACATGCTAAACTAACGGGAAAGAGTATGCAGAATTTGCATCAATATTTAAGCTAAAGGTTGAGAGTTCCATTATGTTTCAGGCCAAGTGAAGCTGCTAGAGTCAAGACCTAGAGCTTGGGGAGGGTTAAATATTCACCCACCTCTCTGAGCAGAGGCAGTGAGGTGAGAAACTCTGGGGAGCGTGTGAGTGTTGTATTCCTCATGATGGAGTGCACATTCTTCATGTCTGGGGCCCATGACAGAGCCAGGTCCCAGGTAGCTGGCTCCCTGCGACAGTTTTCCTGCAGGCCAGAGGTAGATGGGAGCCTTAAACCCGAGTCCTGAGGGCCTGGGTCTCCTGGCCTGGGCAGCTGCTCAGAAACCAAGCAAGAGCCATCAATCCTGCAGGAGCCTCATCGGGCCCATGGAGGGGGAGAACGACCTGAGCGAACATCCTGAGGTGCTGAATCAGCTGTGGGGAGCTGCCCGGACCCGACTTGAAGGGAGGTAAGGAGGACACAGAGGTCCATCCTTGTGTCTGTGCGAATTAAGGCAGATACAGGGATGCCTTGGACCTAGGGTGGAAGGAGGCCCAGGGGACGTACATGTGCATTTACACGGGGTGGTCAGCAGAGGGCAGTGTGGACTCGTGTGTGTGTGTGTGTGTGTGTGTGTGTGTGTGTGTGCGCGAGAGAGAGAGAGAGAGAGAGAGAGAGCGCAGGCACATGGGCTGGCTTAAATAGAGCTCACAGCAACCCCATTAATTTAGGACTCTGAGACCCTCTTTTACAGAGACAGAAATAAGCATAAGGAGATTAAATAAGTTGCCTGATCACAAAGCTCTAAAGTGGTGGAGCCGGAATGGGAATCTGAGCAGACTGGCTCTAGAGTATGCATTCATTGATTCCCTGTGTGCTGAGTGCCTACTGTGTACAGGCCCTGTGCTCTACTAGTGATATCAATAATATCAACAGAGTTAATCCCCAGCATATATTGAATGCCCACAGAACTCTATCTACAGTAATAGTGAAAATGGTGATGACAGGCATACGTGGGTGGCTCAGTCAGTTAAGCATCTGCCTTTAACTCACATCATGATCTCAGAGTCCTGAGACTGAGCCCTGTATCCATCTCCCTGCTCAGCAAGGAGTCTGCTTCTCGCTTTCATTCTTCCTTAAACAAATACTATACATCAAACACTGTCCTAAGCACTTCACATAATTATCTCCTTTAATCCTCAAAACCACTATATTCATCATTCTCATTTATAGACTAGAAACCCAAGGCACAGGGTGTAAGCAACACAGCTGGGTTCACACAGCCAGTAAGAGGCTGAGCAAGGATTCAGACCCAGGCAGCCTGGCCCCAGAGTCGGCAGCACACTGTCCTCCTACACTCTGCTAAGCAGTCACAATTGTCAGCCAAAACTAAGAACCATCTCTGGATATTGTGACGCTTAACTAACAGAAGTCACATCTCTGGCAAATAGTAAGGCTGAAAGAAATGAAAATCATCACCATCAATCTCCAGGATGCTAGTCTTTCAATTCACAAAGAGAAGAAAAATACATTTCTACTTGTATTGTTCTACATGCATGGAAAAAGGCTTCCCCTAAATTACTCTCCTTGGTTCTTAGAACAGTCCTAGGATACAGTGTTTTTTTCTTTTTTGAAAGATTTTATTATTTATTTACTTATTTGTCTGAGAGAGAATGAGAGAGCATAAGCAAAGAGAACAGTAGTAGAGGGAGAAGCAGGCCCCCTGCTGAGCAAGGAGCCCATGGCAGGGCTGCATCCCAGGACTCAGGGATCATGACCTGCACCAAAGGCACACACTTATTAACCAACTGAGCCACTGAGATGTTCCAATCCACTGTTTTTCTTCTAATAAGGTTAGCATATAGAACTCAGCATGTCCCAGGCATTTTTCTGTGTGCCTTATGCCTGCATTTAATCCTAAGTCACTCAGTCCTATAACTCAGTGAGGTACGTAGTAGTACTATCTCTATATTACTGGTCAGATAAGTTAAGTAATGTGCCCAGGGTGACATAGCTAGCACATAGTTTGCGGGGATGAAACTCAGAGTGTCTGGTTTCAGACTCTGAGCTTTCTAAACCTCTACTCTGAGGGTGTCTGTGTAGGAGGCAATTCTGGCTCACAAACCCTGTGATGAGTAACAGAGACAGTAAGTACCAGAGCCAGAATGCAAGCCCAGGCCTGTCTGCCACCACTGTCCCTAGTAGGTGATTTCTCTGACTCTTGCCTTGGCATTCCGAGTGGCCTGATGGACATCACCTTGAGTTGGGGCGTAGAAGACATAGGCTCCAGTCCTGCCAATAAAACAACTGGTCAACATCAGGGAGACCTTGAACCAATCCCTTTGCCTCCAACCTTCATCTAAAAATTAGGGAGTCATGCTCACTCGATCTTTAATGTCCTCTAATTCTAAGCAACTGTTTTCCAGGATGAACTGCAATTGTGCTTGAACAAAAGAATGCAGCATGTTTCTTTTAGCTCAATGTCAATCCCACCCCCACCCCTGTAGAAAACGCTTCTTTTGACCCGATACAAATCCTACAGGTGCCATGAAGTGCAGCTCAAATGCACAGCAGCCAGAAACACAGCCACTTCTCTGGACGCCTCTCAAGCTTCTAGTCCCTTTCCCTCACCCTTACTGGTAAGAACCGTGCACACGCTACTCTGTGCTCCTGAAATACTGAGTTTGTGCCTCTAGTATAATGATTCCTACATTCACTGACAGCAGTAGCATGTGTGCATGTGTGTACCTATGTGCGTGTCCTTAAGGGCACAGACTGTACTCCTAGTATCAATGCTTGGAAAGTTACATTATGTGGACCATATACATAAGTGCCAATATCTCACCATTTTGACCTACAAAGATGACAATTTAATATGGCACAACCTAACACACGCTCATTAAATATAATCACATTTTCTTCTGTGCAACAGGGCATCCCTGAGAAAACTTGTGATCTACAACAGGGGCCAGTAAGCTTCTTTATAAGGGGACCACATGGTCAATACTTTGGACTTTACTTGCTAAAGATTCTCTGTCCCAAGGATTCCACTTTGCCATTGGTGTTATCAAAGAAGCCCTAAACAATCTGTTAATGAATGAGTATGGCAGTATTCCAGTAAAATCCCATTTTAAAAAACAGGCTGAGGGCACCTGGGTGGCTCACCAGGATAAGTGTCTGACTTTGGTTTAGATCATGATATTCCAAGATCTGGACTCATTTTTCTCAACTAAATTTTTTGTCATATTCATAAAATTCAGAGTTAACTTTCAGGGGACACGATCTAAGATTGCTGTCGAAATTGAGTGGACCCTCCTTGATAATTATAGTCACTATTTGTTGCTAAACTGCCAGACAGACCTATTTGTTTCATAGCACCGGGTGGTATTTTTAGTCTACTTCTATCCAGGAACGTTAAACAGTACCCAAATAGAGGCAGTCACATGGGTGATAAGATCATCACCATCTAGTGATTCTCTTGCTGCCAAAGAACTGATCTAGAACTGGAAGGAGCTGTCTCTTTCATCTCACTCGTTCAGCTTGTACTGAATGCTTGCCACAATGCCACACACAGGGCTAGGTACCAGGAGATAGCAGAGCCCCGACTCTCACCCCAGCTTGGAAAAATTTAAATAGCTTATCATCTAACATATATAATTCAGTGGTTCTCAACCAGGGTGATTTTATGTCCAAAGGATATCTGGCAACGTCTAGAGACACCATTGGTCACCGTAAGGGAAATCCTATTGACGTCTACTGAGTCGAGGCCAGGGGTGCTTCTAGACATTCTGCGCTGCACAGAACAGCTTCCACAATGAGAATTATCCAACCCAGAATGCCAAGAGCCAAGACTATACCTACTGGGACACTTGATCTAACTTCATCTCCCCATTTTACAGACAAAAAAACTGGGGCCAATGTCAATGATATACTCAAGATCATCAATTCTTCAGCAGAGTCTATACGTCCTGGTTCTATTCTGCGTGCAAGAGATCTTCAGTTTCCCTTTTGTGAACTGAAATTGAGGACTAATTTTTCCATGTTTGTCCTTTCCTCAAAGCAATGAGTTCTGCAGTGCCATCCTGGTGGAAGCAGCTTTAGACAGCAACAGAAAAGCATTCACATTTGATCTGCATGTTTCACTGCAGGAGACGGGCTCTACACTTGAGTGACAGAGATACTTTGGCATGGTTGCTTATGGCTTCTGGATTTTATTTGAAAAGAAGGATGCTGTGAAGAAAAGCATAGACTCATGAAGTTCCATTTATTATTTCTTTTTCTTATTCATCACAGGTTCAAAAACCTGGAGTGGACCTATAGTGAATATGCAAGAACATATAGGATATATCCTTTCTCTACTTTTTGGCATTCCTCCTTCTCAGCCCCATCATATATCCTAGCAGGTCAGCATTTGTTCTGATTTGGGGGTAGACAGGGTAGAAGGAAGCAAGGGCTGAGTTTAGAGGTAAGGGAAGTTGAAAGCTAATCCATGGTCTATATCTAACCATGACCTACTCCATGGAAAGGGGGAGTCTGCTTCTCCTCCTCTCCTTGGTGGACTGAAACCAAGAATCATAAGCCAGAATCCTATTTGTCCTAGATGCCTGGCAAAGAGCTCAGCTCTGTCCTTTGTGGGATCAGTGGCTGCTGTGATTAACGATCCCTTCTGGGAAATTCAGCTGTGCCATTATCAGAGTGAGAAGGATCACCAAGTCCCAGAAAGCTTCTGAGTGAGTTCCATGTGGGCTATGCCCCTAGGGGGATCCTTGAACAATTCCTGGAAATCAGAGGCTCTGGACCACTGAGGACAAATCAAGTCTGATTGGTCATGTATTCAGACTCTCTCTTGTAGTCACTGAAATCTGTATAGAAACAAAATGGCTCTCACAACTTGATGTCAGGATGGGAACCCAAACTATCTGACCTGGGCACAAGGCCACGAATGACAAGGCAAGAAACAATGCTTAATGTCCATTTTGCACTTCACGCTATGTTCTGAGATAACAAACACACATGCAGTATATCATCTTTACAGCAACTCTAGGAAGAAGACAGCATAATAACTCCCACTGTCTATATAAGAAAACCGAGGACCCAGAAATGAGGTTTTCTTCTCAAGCTCATACAGTGACGTGGCAGGGTGTGAACTTGGAATCACATCTGCCTGATGACAAAAACTGCTGCACTCTCATTTGAGGGCTGGAGGCAGGTAGAATCTCACAGACAAAAATAAGGTTTCTCTCCTGATTCTGTAACTAGGACGTTGGTCCCTTATTCCAATACACACATATACCCCTTGAGAAGAGAGAGCAGTCCTAACAAAGCAGGACTTTAGGAAGCTAAATCCTGAGTTTTACTGACCAAAACAGAACTGGCAGAATCTATTGCTCTGATTCCATCTGATCTGAATGCACTGCTCCGTGAATATGGGACCCGGCACCATAGGCCTTTGTGACTGGCTGTTCCAGGCTGCATGCTCTTGGCATCCATGCTGGGCACTGTACTACATCATTTTCCCTCCCATGCAGGCCTCTTCTTCCCCATTGGGATGTGCCTTCTTAAGGATCCAGATCCTTTCACTCCTGCTTCAAACCCTCTGCACTGGCTGCCATGATCCCTCAGAGAAGATCCTCCTCCTCTGGAGTCACTCTGTCTCTACTGGCTCCTCCTCCAACCTCTCCTCTGGAATGCTCTGACAATGCAAGTTAAACGAGGTCACTCCAACTTAAAAGTCCCTCAGGGACCCACTGTCTTTCAGCACAACATCCATAGTCCTTCCTAAACTCATCCCTCACCCTTCCCTCACCCACATCTGGCTCTCCAGCCACGCCCGGTTACCTGCAGCTTCACAGCGGGTTCTTACTCCCCAGTTTTTACTCATGCTCTTCATGACACCTGCAATGTCTTTTCCTCACCTTATTCGCCTAACACTATGGCCTTCGCAGAATCACCTCACCTCTCTGAAACAGAAATGGGTAGAAGTGGGTTGTGTTCTGGGAGCTAGTAAAAAAAAGTAAGAAAATGGAATGAGGTCAAACATTTCTTGACATGTTCCAGGCATTTTATATGTATCATTCCATCTAATCATCATCAACAACCCTAAGGAACAGCCCGAATTGCTTTCCTGTCACACAGTGATTAGGTCCCGAGTGTCACACAGGTAGAAGGTGATAGAGTCCAGGTAGCCAGGAACCAACAGCTCCACACAAAAACCCTCCCCACAAGACCAGGCCCCTGGGAGCTACCAAGTCTGCAAAATTAATGTGCTGGCCCAGAAGGGGTCACCCACACATGAGATCACTAAGCTGATGAGTAAATGGCATCATGGAAACCACAGGGCCTGGAAGGGGCCAAATGGAGCATCTCGTGCTTCATGCTCTTTATACCGGAAGAACTTTCCTATGATAATATTAACCACAATGTTGAGTAATAATAAAAATACCATTTCTACACGGCTCCCCATAGGCCATCTTCTCTGTGAATTTACATATGTATACATTTTTTTTTCATTTAATCCATCAAACAGTCCATTTTACAGACGAGAAAACCGAGGATAGAGAGGTCAAAAAACATGCCTAAGGAAGCACAGGAGCACAGGGTAGAAATAGGGTGATAGTCTAAGGCTATTTGACTCAAAGCCTGTTCTCGGAAAACCCAGGCTATCCTGCCTGTACACTCTTTCACATTATATGCCACCTTCCTCAATGAAGTTGCAATGGCCTTTGTCTGTCGGTATAGGACCCACCAGGAGAGGCCGGCAGGCTGTCTCTCAAGGGACCCCGCTGGATTCATTCATTCCTTGTGCCTCACAAACCCAAGGATTGAGGACCCTACAGTCAGGGGTGTTCAGAGAGACTGAGGCTTACTGGCAAAACTTATGAAAGACAGGCACAATTGACAGAATGAAGTCTCAATAAGTGTGTCCACTTACAATGATTATTGGAAAGGCCAAGAAGACCAGAGTGCCTCTGCTGCCATGAACAGCACATTCATTCCTTGTCTGGAGCCAAATGACAATCGTGTGCCCATGAAACAGACATTTGTGGAACCTCTGCACAGCAGTGAGCAAAAGCAAGTATAGCAACAAGGTGGTTAGGTGAGCACATCACCATCTAAACTATGCTGAGCTTCTGTGGGTTGTAGGTGACAGAAGATCACTTGCATTTATTGAAGTAGAAATGAGAGTTTCTTATATTAAAAAAAATGGGGCTATCTCATAATATCCCTGGACAAGAATTAAACTGTGGTCTTGAGAGGGATAGAAGTTAAGAACAAGAAAAACAGAAACCATGAGATTCTCTTTCTCTCAAATATTATATACATATGTATGTGCATATAGATAAATCTATCTATCTACATCTATCTATCTATCTATCTATCTATCTATCCTCTGTAAATTTTAGTTGTTAGATATATAAATGACATATATTTTTATATATCTGTTTCCCCTAATTCCTCTCTCTCCTCCCACAGTCTGTCAGATCACCTTTTCTCTATACATCAGCTTCACCCTTTTTTTGTGTAAGTCAGAATTCTTGCTTCACAGAAACTGGTTCTGACTAAATTTAACAGAAAAAGAATTTATTGGAAGTCAATTAGGAAGGCCAAAGAACAAGACAAATAAATGAAAAAAAAAAACAACAGGGATAAAGGGAAGCTCGATAGCCAGACACCACCAACATTCCACTGCAGACCAAGCCTGCTAAGGACGCCACTGCTGCCGCTCCTGCGAAATGCTGTCTCAGCTTGTCCACCCTCCCCACGTGCTGGCACCAGATGCCACGTGAATACAGACTCTACATCACCCCTAGCAAGCTTGGGAGCTTTTGTTATGGAAATATACAATTGCATATAATATACACACATACTGCACACACACATGATATAAACATACAGATAGATACATATACACACACCCAAATAGAGAGAATGGTATAAGGAACTCCCATCACTATCTTAAATAATTCTCAGCTCACAGCCCATCCCAACAGCCCCCATAACATTTTGAAACAACTATCTTCATCCTATCATTGAACCCATGGCTACGTCAACACCTGTCTCCAGAACAGGCTTACACAACCTTGGCATGACCCACATCTTGGGCCCCATCACTCTTTGCTGAGGGCGCTGTCCTGAGTATACTACGAAGCTTAGCAGCACCCCTGGTCTCCATACATGAGGTGCAGAGAGCCTCATCCTCACTTGTGCTTATGACCACCGAATATGACCTAGACTTTGCAAAACATCTAGGGAGCAAAACTGCCCTAAATGGACTTTAAACATTTCAAAATAATTTCGCAATATCATGACATGTCAAGTCACAGTTCAAATTTAGCAGATTGGGGCGCCTGGGTGGCTCAGTGGGTTAAAGCCTGTGCCTTCGGCTCATGTCATGGTCCCAGGGTCCTGGGATCGAGCCCCGCATCGGGCTCCCTGCACAGCAGGGCACCTGCTTCCTCCTCTCTCTCTGCCTTGCCCCTGCCTACTTGTGATCTCTGTCTAAATTAGTAAAATCTTGGGGAAAATAAGAAATTTAGCTAATTATGTCATAAATATTTTGACTCTCTGTATTTGTTAAATCCTGAGTGAGGATAAGATCCATACCTTGCAATTGGTTAACAAGTCTCTCAAGCCTCTCTTAATAACAGGCCTCACTTTCTCCCTCCTCTTTCTTTACCCTTGCAATTTATTTTCCTAAGGCAGCAGGCCCTGTAAGGGTGCATGGGTGGCTCAGTTTGGCAAAGCAATCGACTCTTGGTATCAGCGCAGGTCCTGATCTCAGGGTCCTGGGATCCAAACTCTTGTTGGCAGAGAGCCCAATGTGAAGCTGGATCCCAGGACCCTGGGATCATGACCTGAGACAAAGGCAGAGCTATAACCCACTGAGTCCCCAGGGGCCCCTATTTATTTCTTGAATCAACCACCGACACCTATTACATGTCAGACATGGCTCTGAGTGTTTTATTAATGTTAAATATCATTTCATCTTTACAATCATCTATGAAGTTGGATTATTATCACCCCCATTTCTTCCTTCAGGAAACTGAGACCTACAATGGTAGAATAACACGGCTCCTAAGAGGCAGAGCTAGGATCAGCTTGGGCCTGGGCATCATGTTTTAAATCACTATGATTAGTCTCCAAGAACCTACAAAAATCCAAGTCCTCACCCCAAACCTTGGTTTTCCCCACCCTACAGTTCCCACGTGGCCCGAGATTCAAGGACATTCTCTCAGTTCCTGTAACAGTACACATCCTTCCCTGCTCTCACTGAACACCTTCCCACATCCGCCTTTTATTTCTTAGCCTTCTGGTCTCAGCTTCAACACTACTCAGTAAAGGATAAACTCTAACGCACGCTCTATTTTCAGCACTCAAAGCAAAATAGTAATGATGAATTTCACGGATCATTATTTCCTTCCTGTCTTTTCCAACCAGTTGGTGAGTCCCTCACACATCCTGTCAGTCCTACTGATCATGCTTTCCAGTCACTGAAGGCCCACCACCCATCCAAAAGGCCATTCCCCCTACACACACACACACACACACACACACACACTCACACACACCCCTATTTGGCCCTATCTCAGGTGCACAGTGGAGATCCTGACAACCCCTAGTGGAATGTAACTATTCAAGAGGGAGAACCGAAACTTCTCCCTCATCAAAACTACAACTTACTCGCTTCACGTTGTGTTTTTACAAGGACCTTAGCCGCAAGAAGGCCGAATGTCCATGTGCCAGGTTCAGGCCACATTCCCACTCCCCCTTTCTCACAACACACTTGAGATAATTAGCAGCTCCATAAATGAAGCCCTGCTCTGGGCTCCTCACAGATGGGCAACGAGGGGCACAGGACCTGACAGATACCTTTTGTCAATCCAGTGTATTCCTGAGACACAGGATGCCTCCCAGCAAGGCCCCAGCCCCCCCAAGGTACCTCTGCACAGAGAAGCATCTTCCCAGGGGCCGCTCAATCTGTCATCCTCTGCGTCGACCTTGAAGAGGAAGTACAGGAGGTGAAAAAGAGCGTCCTCAGGCCAGTGGCCATGATCTGGAGGTTCTGCACCCACTGGGGCAAGGAAGCGGGATCTGGAGATGCCAGGCAAGAAGCAAGCCTCACAGAAGGCTGGAAAATGGGAGCTGGTCGCCCCGCACTCAGCAGAGGCGTCTTGTTGACCCACCCCCTGTCAGCTATCCTAACAATCCTCCCCCTCATTGGCGCCTGTGCCCACATGCTGATTAGACAGTCTCCCAGCTCCCTAAGGCCTTTGGAAAGCATCACTGGAAAGCTCTTTGGATCCTGCCCACACAAGACAGGTCACCCAATCTCTCTCCTTCCCCATTCCCACCTGGTAGGGCCTGGGTCACACCACCATCATTCGTCTCTGCTGCTGCTATTTCTGAGTTTGGCCTCTCTGACTTCCACAAGCTTTAGAAGGCTGTAGAGAGTACAAACCCAGCTTTCTCCCATTGCAGTTGCTTTAGTGCCCTTTTCAAAACACAGTTGGGCTTATTTGTGGGGACTATTCCTGGGTTCTTTGTTCTGCTCTGTTCTTTTTTTAAAAAAATATTTTTTTGAAGATTTTATTTATTTACCTGACAGACAGAGATTACAAGTAGGCAGAGGGGCAGGCAGATAGAGAGGAGGAAGCTGGCTCCCTGCTGAGGGGAGAGCCCAATGTGGGGCTCCATCCCAGGACTCTGAGATCATGACCTGAGCCAAAGGCAGAAGGGGGGAAGGAAACAGTCTATAATGAGAGAAGGTAGGGCTGTAGCAGAATATGGTTTTACTTCATCAATGACTAGGCTGTGGGTCTTGTGCCTTTCCACTGACCACCCCATTGCCTAATCTGTTTGGCACAGGATCCTGATCCTCAGTATTATGGGGGAAACATACAGGGGACCCCTGTGGTACAGTTAGGGGATCAATTCCCACTTGACTTACACCAGGAGACTTGAAACCATACAACCATTGCCACAACGGAAGCTCCAAGGCTGATGATGCTGATTTGGGACACTCTGGAAAAAAAAAAAACCGGGAAAGAGCAGCAGGGTAATGAGACATTCCCCCAACCCACAGGGGTTTCTTCTTCCAGGAAGAAACAGACCCAAGCATAGGAGGAGTGGAAGAGAGAAATCTGAATACAGGAGGCAGAACCCACCCCCCACCTGCCCTGACTAATTCAACATAGGTTCAAAATTTGACCCAACTGTCAATTCGAAATTTACAGGGGCACCTGGGTGGCTCACATGGTTAGTCAATGACTTTAGCTTGGGTCTTGATTCCAGGATCCTGGGATAGAGCCGCATATCAAGCTCCCTGCTGGGCAAGGAGTCACTCTACTTCTCCCTCTACCTCTCCCTGCTACTCCCCCTGAGGCCTGCTCTATCACACGTACTTGCACGCGCTCTCTCTCTCTCCAATAAATAAATAAAATCTTTGAAAAAAAAGAAATCCAAAATTTACTGAAATAATTTAATTGGCAAAAATAAAAGGAGGCCGACTGGCTTTTGTGCCTCTACATCATAGGTTCTGAGTGAACTTTAATGTTGCTAGAAGGCACTGGTTGCCTAACCTTAATGGACTTATTACGAGGGCTCAAATACTGTTTATAGTAAATATAATAACCATATTTTCTATCCTCTGTATTTAATGCTTTGACATCTCAGGCCTTGTGACTTTGGAGGGACTGTCCTTGGCAGGCTTACTGAATTCCTAGAGATGGTCAGCAGCTTGCCTGCCAGCACACCTTTCACAGGTAAAGCAACCAAATCAGAGCTTTTTACCCCCAACCATCTCTTGTTGTAAAACTCTTACACTCTGGGCCACTATGCCCTGCCCTGATCACCCCAGGGGTAAGGACAGACTACTCCAGACACCACTGTGTCCCAGAACCCACTGAGATGACACAAACTAGGCAGTCTTAAACGTGCTTACCCGGACTCCCCTGCCCCTTCCCACGGAATCCATGATAAAGGGTCTTCCCCCTATTGTCCCTTCACTTCCGCTTTCTCCTGACCAAGCCTGGTGCTTCCCGGGGCGGCCCTCCATTGCCTCCCAGCACCTCCTTTCATGGGATCTGTGAGTCCAAAAACACTTCTTCCATTCTGAGAGTTACTTGTGTATCTGCCTGTCTTACCATATGTGGTTAAAATAAACCCCAGTCCCCTTAAAACATCTGAGACACCTGGGGGGCTCAGTAGGTTAAGCTTTTGGCTCAGGTCATGATCTCAGAGTCATAGGATTGGGTCCCATGTCCAACCACATGCTCGGGGTGGAGTCCACTTGGGGATTTTCTCTGCCTCTGCCCTTCCCTTCCCACCACCACCCCCTACCCCCGCTCCTTTGCTATCTCTCTCTCTCTTGCGCTCTCTTTAAAATAAAGAAATAAGGTCATTTAAAAAACCATGAGTGATGGGGCACCTGGGTGGCTCAGTGGGTTAAAGCCTCTGCCTTCAACTCCGGTCATGGTCTCAGGGTCCTGGGATGGGGCCCACATTGGGCTCTCTGCTCAGTGGGGAGCCTGCTTCCCCCCACTCCCCCCACTTCCTCTCTGCCTATTTCTGATCTCTCTCTGTCAAAATAAATAAATAAATTTTTTAAAAAAATAAAAAAAAAATGAGGGAGCCCAACCAATTTAAAGATGGTGAATACTTCGCTATCATTGATTTGGCCAAGATGTTCTGATCAGTGCCTATTTCAACATCCTCACAGGCATGTGTGCCTCAACCTTGAAGGACACATGATATACCTTGTTATACAAAGGGCATCCAAACCGCTCTGCTATCATAGGCAACCTTTGTGGGTAGGAACTTACTACACCCATCTTTCTCCAGGACCATAGGTGTGACATCACATTTAAGACATCCTACTGTGGGACGCCTGGGTGGCTCAGTTGGTTGAGCGGCTGCCTTTGGCTCAGGTCATGATCCCAGCGTCCTGGGATCGAGTCCCACGTTGGGCTCCTTGCTTGGCGGGGAGCCTGCTTCTCCCTCTGCCTCTGCCTGCCACTCTGTGTGCCTGAGCTTGCTCTCGCTACTCTCTCTGTGACAAATAAATAAATAAAATCTTAAAAAAAAAAGACATCCTACTGTGAGGAAATTTATTTGGCAAACTTGTTAAGGACCTACAAATGCAGGGGTTCCTGGCTGGCTCTGTCAGTTAAGTGTCTGCCTTCAGCTCAGGTCCTGATCTCAGGGTCCTGCAACAAGCCCTGCATCAGGCTCCCTGATCAGCGGGAAGCGTGCTTCTCCCTCTCCCTCTGCCCCTGCCAGCCCCTTCTATTCTTCTCTCTCTCTCGTGCTCTATCAACTAACAAATTAAATCTTTAAAAAAGAAAAGAGGACTTATAAGTCGAACATCTTTCAGTCCTTTTTGGGTTCTGAGGCAACATATTCCTTGTTTATAAATTTTACAGAAGCCCATTTAGGCTGTTACTTGTCCATGAGCTCACAACGAAGGCAGGAGGGTCTCCCCTCACCAAAAGGCAAGTAAAAAAATGTGCAAGTAAAAATGACCTGTTGAGGGTGACAGGGTGGCTCAGTTGGTGAAGCATCTGCCTTAGTTTCAGGTCCTGATCTCAGGATCCTGACATCAAGCCTGGCAGGGGGGTTCCCTGCTTGGTGGGGATCCTGCTTCTCCCTCTCCCTTCCACACCCTCTTCCAGCCAGAGCTCTCTCTTAACCACATAAATAAAATCTTTTTTAAAAAAATCACCTGTTATTGCCCAGGAGAAAAGGCTTCAGCAGCCTCCTCTCTCCTTCCTGGAGTCCCTGGACCACGCATGCTATCTGTCAATTGTCCATGGGATCCCAATGCAAGAAACGGCCCTCCTTGGCCCTGGGCTATAGACCATGAAAGCAGCAGTTGCTGGCCATGCACTGGGCTCTCCTGGAAATAGAGTCTCTCACAGACTCTGAGCTTCCTATCCAGCTGTCTATTATTCTCTGGGTCATGGCACCCCCACCAGCTTAATAGAGTCACCAAGGCCTACTTGCTACAGGCTGAAGCCAAAGTCTGCTTATCCTACCTGCAGGTGGAGGTGGAGGCTTCAGTCCACAGTGCATTGCCAGATTCCATGGTGCTGGCGGACTTCAGCTCTTCCTCCTACCCCTTGGCCACCCAGGGATTTCCTTGGGATCAACTGCATGAACATCTATGGAAGATACTACATTTTGGTTTTGATGACCACGTCTCCCTCCTGCTCACATGACAGCTTCACGTCCTGGAGAAGCACCTTTCCTATGCCTTCAGGGTCTCAGATGAAATGGATGTCCAAATATCAGAGTCCACTGTGATGGAAAGCCCGAGTTTGATTAAGATTCAGATGGCCTCAAATGGCCTCACTCCATGTTCTCTTCCCACTCTGCTCCCACAGATCAGATCCTCTGGCCAACAAGGCCTCCTAAGCACAGGTACCAGGTACCGTTCCTCCCCAAGTAGTAAGTTCCAGTTCCCTGTCAGCCTGTGGAATGATCCAGCAAGCCAGTCATTCCCTCCTGCAGGAATTAGGGCTCACCTTCACTCTCCTCGTACTACATAGTCTGCACACACAGCCCTTGTCCATTCTGTTCCCAGATGCAACGTCCCCCATGGCCCTGCATGATGTGTGTGTCCTCCTTCCCTGGGCCATGAGGATAGGTCGGTAACAAATCACAGTGGATTTCAGCTATGTTGCATGCGGACATTGCATAGCTTTAGGGTTGGAATCCCTCCCTTCGCCAACGGGTGAAGAAGAGGATGAAATCTTTCTTACTTGTACCTTTTTCAAAGCACAAAGAGGAGGCTCATGGACTTGAAGTTATTTTGATAATAATCTATTTGGGGCTTGCAAGAATTCACCTGGAGCTAAAGGGCAGCCTTTATGTGAACGATGAAGAGGAAGGAAGGCTGCAAAGGCAAGGGCTTGGATGCTCTCTTAAAGGTCAAACTCCAGGCAGTGGGGAAACCCTCCAGTAATTACAGCAGGGAAGCAACATCACATGTTCATCTCAGTTCTTCCTGACAGCAGAGTTCAGAATGGATTCAAGGGAGGCTAAGAGTGGAACCAGCAAGATTGTTAGGGAGTCTACTGCACCAGTCTGAGACAGCAGTGGGTGAATCACAGCACTGACAACAGGAAAGCAGGGAAGGAATGACCATATTTGGCAGGCTGAAGAGAGAGCAGAATGGAAAATAGAATGAGGTCCTTAAAGAAATCTGAATGGATCCTTTCCAAGGGGCAATGGAACAATTCGCCTCAAAGGGCAAAGGAAGATTTGAAGGGGCTTTTGAAGAAATGAACAAGGGATTTGACTATGGACATTCCAGGTAAAAACTGCTTAAATGCTAATCAAGGGGAGCTATTTGCATAATGTAGGGTAGAACCATAAGCAGCTGGATTTTCTTTTAAAGAATAAGATGGGATTCATTCCCATTTCAAATGGTCTCCAATGCAGAGTGATTTGGAGGGAAAAAAAATAAAACAAGTCAGAGAATACAATACTCCTAACTAGACGAATATACATAAGGCCCAAGAGGACTCAGGTTACCTATAGAGTGCTTTTGCAGACCACAGAAAAGGAAATGATTTTGAAAAAATAGAAACTAAAAAATAAGGTAAGAGAAATGAGACTTACCTGGGAAAAGCAAACTTGCCTTTTTTTTTTTTAACCTTATATTCATCTTGTACTTTCATGCGATTCACTTTGTTTCCCATATAAGAAGTGTGTACTCATTTATTTGATAAATTTGGAAGACTAAAACAAGTTGATGTGTTCCCTAGATCAGATATACGAAGACACCTGACCCTTGTGAAAACCTTAAAGCATTACAGACATTATTTGTCATGATCCCGGGGTCCTAGGATCAGGTCACAGGTTCCCTTGCTCAGTGGAGAACCTACTTCTCTCTCTCCCTCTGCTTCTCCCCCTGCTTGTGTGCCCCCAATTTCTGTCAAAAAAAAAAAAAAAAGAAAATCTTAAAAAAAGAAAAAGAAGTCACCACTGTTTTCACTTTGGCAAATACTTCTGCAGTTATTAAATGACCCCTTTTTTTGTTAAGTCATAAAATACTATGTTTATTAAGCTGAAAGCAGAACTGCAAATAGTTTACACTTTGAAAAAGGGCATTTGGGGTTAAGGTAGACACAGAGTGACTTGGGATCTTCAAAGCATGGTCTCGTCTCTGGCTTGACAATAATCTATTTTTTGAGAGGTTTTGGCCGCCATTCCAACCTTCTTGGCAGGTGACAGTATATAGGGCATGTATCTGGGTAAAGAATCAGAGATACCATTTAGAAGAAGGTGCTCCGACCTATCCATTTCTGGTCCAGGTGGGTTAATAAGAGACACAGCTGTGGTTCGTGGCTTGACATCTTTTTTTCCGGGTGTGGATCCCAGGGTAGCATTCAGTCATGGTGGGCCTTGTTTCTTAGGCAGTTGTCATGTTCCTCCTGAATCTGGGGGTTTCATGTCATGAGCAGAGGAGTTTGGTGATGGAGAAGCTGAATGAGATTCCGCTTGTAGAAACTGGACAAAAAGTCCTGAAAAAGAATTGGCCACAGCTTGGTGATTTGGCTTCCCAGGTGCATTGGGGGCGCTTCTGGATCCAGGCTCCCCAGTCATCCCACTGGGTACACCCGCAGGATCTTGACCACGCAGCTGCCACAGCTGGTCTTCTTGGATCCACAGTGTGCTTGCCATCAACCTCAACGCTTCTTGCCGTTTCACATCAGCTGCCTGGAAAGATCCCACGAAGAGTCTCCTTAGGAGGGTTTTGTCCACCATTCCTTCAGCCTTACTTACTAAGGTCAAGAGTTTCTTCTGTGTGTCCTCCAGTATTTCCTGCTGGACCTCATTCTGTTTCTTGAACTCCTGGAGTTGGTCCTCCTTCACCTCCAAGTTGGCATTTGTTTGATGCCATCGTCCCTATAACGACTTCAGTTTTCCTTCTAGGGTGTCTGCCTTTTCCATCCATTCAGCGAGTTCCAGCTTGAGGTTCGCTAGCCTTCGATCATAGTGCCTTCCCTCTTCCTGGGAGGCAGCAAGCCAGAGCGCAGCTTCCTCTTTCTGCTGGGTGACCGTGTGCAATTGCTCCCGCAGCAACTCCACCTGCAGACTGGCTCTATGGTTGTTCTTTTCCATGGCAGCGGAAGACAAAACGAGTTTTCCCTGCAGGACGGTCACTTCCTCTCTTATCTGAGCCACTTGGTCTTCTGAAGCCAAACATTCCGGGCAACGAGAATCTTGGGCTTCTGCAGCGAGGTGCCATCCTCTCTCCAGCTCCTGGGTTAGGCGCAATTCTCTCTCATGTAACTGGTGACCCTCCTTCTGGTGGGCACAGGTTTCCGTTTCTTTCTGTTTCTGTGCCAACACGACATCATCTCTCTCCTGTTGACCCACAACTGCCTTTTCCTGCTTTGACTGAATGATGTCCATATGCCGGTTCAATTCCCCGCTCTCGCTGTGTTCTTTCACTCTCAGCAGTTGCTCCATAGAAAGTGCCTTCTCTTTCATCATGGCAGGCTGGGATTCCTCCTTCCTCTGCATCTTTGAAAGCAGCCGATTTGTCTCTTGCAAGGCCTGTTTTTCCATGTCCTTTTCTCTACATGTTTCCACCATCTTTCCATTTTCCTCTTTCAGCCGACACACATCCATTTAAAAATCTGCTATCCTCTCCTTCAGGCTGGTGACTGCCTGCCCCAGCAGCTCATTCTCACTCAGTTGACCCCTGAGCTTCTCCTGTAAAGAAAGCAGTTCCTCACTTTTTGCTGGGATTCAGAGGTCCTGAGCCTGAGGGAAATCTTGTAGAACAGCCTGTTTCTCCTTCTGCTGCTCCATGTGGGAATCGGAATCGCTGTGTTTCTGTGGCTTGCCTTCTCCTTCCCCCATAGCAGCCCCTGAAGCAATCCATCTCTGCTGATCTTCCTGGAGGGTTTCAATCTTTTTATCTTTTCCTTTCCCTGATTTTCTGAGCTCTTCTATCTCCTCTCGGAGCACCTGAGAAGACTCACTCACTCGGTCAGATTTCACAGCCTTCAGAGATTCGGCTGCCTCTGCAGAGTCGCTAGAGGGCCGGAGGAAAATCGCGTCAAGGTTCCCTAAAAGAAGGTCCTTGACATTGCAGAGCTCCCTGATGCAGAGCTGAAGTTGTGCTAGTTCCTTCTCTAGCTCTTGTAAGTTTATTTCATGTCCTTGGTAAGTGTGGATCTGGTCAAGAGAAGTCATCTGCAGTTTCAAATCCTCGCTGTTGGTGCAAGCCCATGCCTGGAGTTGTCGCAGATCTCTCTGAAGCTGGGATGACTCACGCTTCATATTTTGGACAATGGTCAGCACCTGCTCTTTCCACTCCTCCGCTGTCTTAATGTGTCCCGTTCCTGTGGAAGCTGCTGGAACTGATCAATATTAACTCCTCCAACCGTATTACCAGTGCTGGGTATCTGCAGGATTGTCATTAAAGTCTGGCATTTTTGACTTAATGCACCCATTTCCAGGTCTTTTTCTCGAATAAATGTGACAAATTCCAAATCATTTCTCTAAACACCTCTATGTCACTGCTTTCTATTCTAGTGGACAGTTTTTGATTTTCCTCTTGTATCTTCATCTGGAGTTCCTCTTCTTTGGCAGCAAGTCGATTGGTCATTCTGTGATAGTTCCTTTTCAGATTGCTATTCTCCCTCGTCTTCTCATTTAGGACCACCAAGACCTGTTCGCTTTTCAAAGTACACTCTTGCAATTGGCGCTGAAGTTGTTCCACGTGCCCATTCTGGCAGTGAGAAGCCACAGAGATTTTCCTAGAAAGATCCTGAATTTCCAAATCCTTTTGCTGGATAATTTGAGTGAGTTTCCCAATATTCTCCATCCGTTGATAGTCTCTAAGTTGTTGGCAGTGCCGTTCAGTAAGGTCTGCTAGCGTCTGCCGGTGGGTGTTTTGCAACACCGCCATCTCCAGCTGATGTTTGTCCAGCTCCCGCTGCCGCCGCTGCTCTAGGTCCCTGATGTGGCTCTTCAGTTTCCACAGTATTTCTGTGTTGATGGTATTTGGTCCCTGGGTGGAACACTGGCACAACTTCCAATGAGTCACTTCAGCCTCCAATGTTTCAAACTCATGGAGGAGTCTACTGATCTGTGTCTGGGTTAAGATGACATCAGCCAAATCCCTTGCATCCCCAGGGAAAGTCCCTTTCCCCAGCACATGTCTCTTAATATCGATGTCCCTGGTCAAAGAGGTTTGGCTGCTGTCCATGGCCCTTAGGGAATGGCCTAGGCCAGAGCCCAGCCTACCAGCCCAGGAGAACATCTGACGGTCATACAACTGTCCTGGTCCACGGGACAAAAGCGTCCAGCCCAGTCGGACTACCCTGCCAAGTGTCCCAGAACCCCAAGCTGCGCAAGGCTAAGAATCAAAAGACTACAGAGGTTTCCAGGCAACCCCTGCATGCCCCTCCCCCGCCCCCTTCTGTGAGCTCAGGTGTACCTAAGCATACAGAAGTTACCAGGCAATGCCTGCATGCCCCTCCCCCACCCCCCTCTCCAGAGCTTCCTTGTGCCTAAGCATACAGACCTTTCCAGGCAATGGCTGCATGCCCCTTCCCTACCCCTCGACCCCCCCACCCCACCTCCTGCCGCTCACTCCCACACACCTCTGCTGGTCAGGTAGCTCCGAACAGCCAAGGCCCTCTGGGCACTGGTCCGGGTCCCTGTCCCCACAGCTCATCCCCACAACTTCCCACCCAGGCCTGGGCCCATTGTCCTCCTTGGTACCTGTCCAGGGTGTGCCCCTAGTGCATGATCGCGCCTGACTGTACCCAGGTGCCTGCCCCCAGAAAATGCACATGGCCCTCTACTTCCCCTAAGTGGGATCACAATACACAAAGTCCTGTGGTATGGTCCTTCCACCCAATGGTACATTTTTCATTCTGGTGTAAATTACAGGGTCACACACATCCATCCAGCTAGGAGAGAGGATCCTCAGAGCACTTCCAGAGGTCTATATCTGCACAGAGGATGGCCCTCATGGAGACTTTGTGTATTTCCAGCCTCCAGTGGCTCCAGAGTTCTCTGTCCCTCCTTGCCCCATCAGTTCTTCAGGGACAGCTTGGTCATGATTTGCTCTGGAGGTTCACTGGCCACTGCCCACGCTTCGCCTCTATCACCTCCCGCAGCTGTGCACCTAGACCAGGCAGGCGGTAGGGCAGAATGGTGGATACGCCTGGTCCGCGGGTCCTCCGCCTGCACAGAGTGGCAGGTGTGCAGCAGCAGAGGCCTGATTCCACCCCCCTTGCCAGTCCTGACTGATGCTAGTCCAGGGGATAGGGTTAGGAACCGCGCTGGCAGCTGCCCCGTGGGAGGCCCGCTGCCCACCCATCTCCATGATGAAGAAGCAATTCTGCTGCGTGAAGCAGCTGGCCAACCAGACCCTGGCCTGTAAATACGTCCATTCGGGCTGGGATTGTGCCAGGTGAGGTCAGGAGCCAGAATGGGAGGGCTGGCGGCTCTCCTGGTGGCAAGCTCCCGTCCCCTGCCACCACCACGCACCAGGCAAAAGGGGTCCTGGTCTGGGTCTGTGCCAAGCCACAGACTGGAGGCCACCTTGGGCCGGTGCCAGACTCTGGGAAGAGCTACTTGGTGGATTGCCCTTTCCAAGACGACCCCTGCAGGGGGTGTCCACCGCCCTCTGTCCTGGCCATGCCCTGGGGGGACTGAACCTGAGCCTTCCCCTGCCCCCCACTCCAGGGTTTGCCCTGGGCGAAAACTCTGGGCACTGATATGCCTGAGGCCCCATGGACGCTGTGCTCTGGGGGAGGTGTTCTCTGCCTTTCGGGGGCACCCTACCTCTGCAGATCGTCAGCCTCCAAGTACCTAGTTGCAAGAAAGAAGTATTTGGAGGTCCGGGCCCATAGGATCTGCCTCCGGAGTTCCTGCTATCTATGGAGGGACCGTAGAGGTGCTGCTGCCTCCAAACCCAGGCCTCTGG
Source organism: Mustela putorius furo (assembly GCF_011764305.1). Lineage (NCBI taxonomy): Eukaryota > Metazoa > Chordata > Mammalia > Carnivora > Mustelidae > Mustela > Mustela putorius. Next base: position 15,885,897 of record NW_025421293.1, read on the forward strand.
GAGGATAGAACTGTGGAAACGCTTTGCGCCGACTTTTAGGTTTATTTTTCTTTTTATTTTTTTAAAGAGCTTTTAAAAAATCCTTTCTCCCTCTGGGTATGGATGCAGATCCTCTCAAAGTTTCTTTGGTTTCTGCTTTAATGCCTGATGGGAATCAATATCCACTATGAAATGACAGCAGACACCAGGGTTTGTAGACCATCTGGCTGTTGGAATAGGAATCACTCACTGGTGGTTTTGAGAGCTCCTGGAGGTGATGGTCATATGCCCAGTTATCTGGGGCACAGCTTTCAAGGTCCTTAGGGCTGCTGGCTGTACTGGACCTACTGACTGCTTATTCTGGATGAGATACCCAAGTGTGAGTCTTCCACAGCTATTGCTTTTTTGTTTTTCCCCCAATGACTGGATCAAATGGGGAGTGAGGTTTGGCCAAAGCACACGTGACAGTTCTTCTGGTGTGTGTGTACCAAAATGCTTTTCCTTCCCCTCTCATTTTCTAAACTTGCAATTGAGGGTTTGCGGGTCCCTCCCCCATAACTTTTCGCTAAGTGGCTTTGTTTTGTGTTTAATTTGGTTGCTACTCCACTCCATGATCTTAGTGTGCACTGATCCTGTTCCAGAGTTGATGCCTGTCCCCTAAAGCCTAGCAGTGCCTCCTTTGCCGTCATTTGTAGGAAAAGATAGAAATAATGCCAAACGGCAGGTAGACAGGGGAGCAGTCATAGAGGTTTGGAATGTAGGTGATGTTTGGTGGGGTGAGGTCCAGAGACGATATCGAGAAAGAGTTCTTGAGACCTCTTTGGTGCAAAACAGTGGTTTTATTAAAGCACGGGGACAGGATCCGTGCACAGAAAGAGTGGCATCAGTGTTGTGGGGGGAACTGATACACCCCTGAAAGGTGGGGGAGGTAAGGAGAGGGAAGGGTTTTAAAGAACTTTCCTATGCTAAGGAAGACCTACAAGATACTGGAGACCTTGCCATTGTCAAGTGTCAAGTGTCAAGTAGTTTTACCCTCTAGCAGGGAATGAACATGAAGATGGTTGGAACAGGCATTCTTTTGTTTCAAGGGGACTTGAGTTTTTTAAAAAACCCTTTGGACCATTCCAAAACACCTCCACTAAATCTGTTCTACCCTGTGCTATTTGCCGTCCTTACTACTGGCAGATAACCTTATCCTTGGAAGGGGTACCTAAGACTCAGTGTACCTGGACCAGAAATGAAAATGTCAGATGTATTCCTGATCAACCCAACTATATGACACGAAGGAGAAAACAAACCTCGGGACCAATTTGAAAGGACGTGGGGCTGAGAGGAGGCATTTCTCCAGTCGCATCTGTTCCTACTGCACACGATCTGCCCCTGCATTCTGATCCAGCTCCTTCCGCCACACGATAGCCACTGAGGTACAGGTACCACTGACTGATGGACCACAAAGACCTCCCTGAGCAAGCACAAGGCTCTGTACAGAGAAACACAGAAGCAACCTGGACTTGTGGGACCTGCTGTCTATTCGGTACTGGTTCTGCCACTAACCGGACCCTTCTCATTTCCTGTGAGAGAAGATAAAACTGTTCTTGATCATTAACCGAGCAGGTGAGGGATGAAATCAGGGAGCAGCTATGAAAGGCCTTTGTACATATCACTATCACCAGCCTTGCACATCTCTAAACTGTACTTAAGACACTGTCACGCTGACAATAAAATCTTCGTGATTGTGAATACAGCAGACACGGGGGTCTAATGCTCACAGTCCCACTGGCAGGGTCTTCCACTCATGCAGAGGACATGTCGATAAGGGTTTTTATCAGGAGCCCTGTTGATAACAGCAAAGGATGATAAGACAGGCACCCATTCTTCACCAGGGATCTGGTGATATCAAGTACGTGGCTGACGGTGGCAGCAGGCGCAGGTAGCTGGGGACAGGCGTGGGAGAGAGGCAGTCACATATTAATATATTTTTAACATTTTGAACCAGGTGGTCACCTTCACAAATGAGACAATTCAGGAAAGAAGAAGGCAAATGTTCACTTACCTTTAATCTCCAGAATGTGGTCTCCATCCCAGTCCCAAGATTTATAATTTGACAATGACATTCTGTCTTCTGCAGAAATGCCCTTATCAGCTGACTGACGCCATAGACTGAAGCAAAATATCCTGAGACAGAGACACAGAGACAAGTTATCGCTCAGTGAGATCAGAAAGCATCCCTGCAGAGCCCGCCCTAGGAGAAGAGCCAATGAGGATTCGGCTGCTCTTCTTTGGGGTCAGTGATTTTCCTGCGGACTCATGGGAGAAATCAAGACTTTCACATTCTGTTCTTTTAAACTTAAACCTGCTGGAACCAAAGTAATTACAATCTATTTAATGATTTAATGGTGGAAATAAAGATCTTAGAAATAAAAATGTCCCTTGGGCCACCTGGGTGGCTCAGTCAGTAAAGCATCTGCCTTTGGCTCATGTCAGGATCTGCTCCCTGCTCTGATGACAGCCTGTTTTTCCCTCTCCCTCTGGCTCTCCCACTCATGCTCTCCCTCTCCAATAAATAAATAAAGGAAATCTTTAAAGATTACCATAAAATGTCCCATGATTGTACACAGGAAAAACAAGTGTTTTACATCAAAACATCAGAACTTAATGTTCCTCTTCGAAATATGCTTTTCATGCCCAGGTGCAAACTACTGAGGACTCAGCTAAACATCAACATGCAAGATCAAGACAATATAATATTTTGTGGTCAGAATATGGGGCAGATAAATGTCCAAGCAAAATGAAATAAAATAAAGAGTATTTCTTACCATGTTCCCTTCATCTCCAACCTGTGGGGGTAAAACTCTCTATGCTTATAAACTGACCTCACAGACTGACTGCAGGAGAGGAAGGCACGAGCAAACATTGCCCCCAAAATGGATTTATTCAGCTCCAGGGTGAGGAGTGTGGGTAAAGGAGATGGCGAATAAAAGGGGGAAAGGAAGATAGAATCTGCGTTCTACAGCCCTGTTGCTTAAAGTGTAACTATCTTAAGAACAAAACCTGAGCAGCATGTAGAAATGTACTGCAATGTGTTACAGGAGTTCTGTGTCTATTGATTCTCCTAATAAATCATTTGAGCTTGTAGTTTACAGGTTATCTTGCATTTTATTTCTAGGAAATCTTTTTTGTTGTGTGTTATACAGTATCATCCCCAACAGACTGGATGTTGAAACAAAAACTGAAATGATGCTCACCACACCCTACTTGGGAAGCACTCTGGACATGCCAGCCCATGCAGAGAAGGAAGGCAGGCAGGCTGCTGACTCGCTGCCTCAGGGAACCCAGGTCCCCAGGGCTCCAAGGGGGGGCCACGCCTCTGGTTATGAAAGCTGCCTCAGGAGACCCTAATGGAGGCTTCAGGCCTCTTATGCATGCCTGGTCCCATCTTCCTAAAGCCTGGGTTCACCCTCAGCTCCAAGGAAGGTCCTTGTCCTTATTGTAACTTTAAACTTTCTTTGCATTTCTTACAAAATCTACCCAGAGGCTCTATCTTTTTGGCCAGGATTCCCTGCATGCCCAAGGACTTGGGGTCATTTGGCTAATTTCTCCATGTGATCGAGAATGAGTCACCCTCCCATCATAAATCTTTTCATTGCCTTCCTTGATAGAAAGGACGTGCAGAGCCTAATAGTGTTATTATCACTTTAATATGGCCAAAAAGGTGATTCCTTACTTGGACAGTTCACTGTAAAAGATACTAGAAATGGTTCTTAAGCATATAAAATGATCCTTAATTTCAGCCCCCAAATAATAGGAATACAGTAACATAAATATATGTAAGATCACATTTTTTGCATAACAGATGAACCACAATGAAAAGTTCCCTGTGCTGGTGAGGATGTTGGGAAACGAGCACTTTCATATGCCACCGGAGAGAGTGAACACTGGAACTCTCTCTTTTGAAGAATGAACCCCTAAAACCTCAGGCCTCTGGGCTGATGAGGGGACATTGGGAGGGAGGGAGTCACTTGCCTTTGTTAATTCTGGAGGCCTTCTTCTCCTTAGACAGTCTTATAAAATGCTGGATAGAAGGATCATGCCAGTAGCTGACGCTTACTGCAGACCTAGAGGGGAAGAAACGAGGCAGGTGAGGGGAGGTCAATAGGTTCGGGCCCAGTTCTCAGGAAGCAGGTCAAGGAGGACAATCAGCTACCTCCAAACGTCATCAGAGGCGCATTTCATGCACCATTACAAACCTCAGCAGACTCAGCCATCTGTCTTGGTGCTCACGTACACAGCCCCTCACCATTCCACCCCAAGCCAGCAGCCGTTTCTTCTCTTTATTTGCTCAGGTGCGTAACTCCCTTCCCAGGACCCTACGGAGCACAGCATCTCAACTCATACCTCACCTAGAAGAACTGCCACCATTTATTCTCTCAGCAAACTCACTGGCAAGAGCCAGTCAGACAACTCTGCTCGACCCCAAGTTCTATGTCTATGGGAAAAGAGCTCCAAGATTGTTTCCTAAAACTCACTTGAATGACTTCCTAAGCCTTTCCCCAGCTCTGTAATAGGTACCACTCCTTCACATCCCTTAGGCAGGTCGCAGTGGGAAAACCAGGAACCAAAAAACATAATAGCTACAACCTAGAAAATGGTACAGTAGCCTGAACTCTGATCTACACAACCTGGAAAATGCTATGGTAGCCTAAACTCTCCCTGGTGTATGCTACAAGAAACCAAAGTTTTAGTGTTCTAAACCAGGAGCTGAAGCCCACATTACCAGTGAGGGTCTTCTGCCAACTGTGAGGAACCAGCCTTAGGGAAACAAGAAGTAGCAGAGAGAGCCTGGATCTCTAAGGCAATCTGAAGCCATTTTGACCTTTGCTCTTCAATGGGTTTCTTGGGAATTAAGAAACATCTTTACCATTTAAACCAAATGGTATGCACGGTCAGCTCTTGGTTTCAGCTCAGGTCCCGAACTCAGGGTCCTGGCATCCAGACCGGCGTTGGACTTCATCGTGAGTGGGGAGTCTTCTTCAGGATTCTCTCTCCCTCTCTCCACAAATATCTGTTTAATGGAAACATGTATAAACCCACTAAATTGTTTGACAGGTGAATTGTGTATAATAATATTAAAAAATGCTGTTATAAGTGAAAACCCAACCCTCCAAAAGTTTTAGTAGAAGCTAATTTACTTTTCAACAAATTCTCACAGTTACCAAAGGCAAAAGATTGTGTTTTCAAACACAAACTATAATAGAATTAAAAGGAACTTAAGATGACAGTTTTCCATTTAAGGTGTATTGTTTAGCAATGTCTAACAGCAGGTATTTCATTCTCATCTACATGGTCAAAAAAAAAAAAAAAAAAGCCAAAACACAGTCAATACATTGCTCAGTAAGTATATTCTTGGGCATTTATTTTAACGAAAGAAAAACCTATTTTCACACCAAAACCTTTACGTAAGTGTTTCTAGCAGCTTTATCTGATAATAGCCCAAAACTGAAAACAATTCAAATACCCTACAATGGGTGGATATTATAGCCTCAGTATGTCCACAGCATGGAATACCAACTGAAGAGTACAAAGGGAAAACTAGTAAAACACACAATTTGAATTCACCTTAAATAAATTATGATTAAGTGAAAAAAAGTCCACACTTAATGGGTAACATATATAGGATTCCATCTACAAAACTTTCTTGAAATGACAACATCACTGGAGAGAGGCCAGATGAGTGGTTGCTGAAGAGGCTGGGAGCAGAGGACTGGACTGTAGGGATTCTTGTGACAGACTTCCACTGTATCTTCACTGTGATGGTGGCATTACAAACTACATGTATGGTAACATTACCTACAACTAATTATGCATACACTCTCTTTCTTTCTCATTTCCTCTACTCGACAATGTCACAGATAGGTCTAAGTAAAACTTGGGAATTTAAATAAAGTCTGGATTGTGCCGGTGTCAAGTTTCTGGATGTGTTACTGTTTCCTACAGTCATTCAAGACATTATCACCGGGAAAAACAGGATAAAGGTTATAGGAGATGTGAGATGACTCTAGTATTTCTTATAACTGCATATAAATCTACAAGTATTTCAAGATAAATTTTTTTAAAGTTAAAAAAATTTCCACATAGCATATTTGCACTGCTACCTCTACAGAATACCGGTAGCTCACATATTCTGAGGCTGCATCACTTTTGAAGTCTTGCAATATATGAATCTTCTTTATGGGGTATAAACCCTACACACAGCAGACCAAAGAAAAGTGATTTTAAACAACCATTAGCTACTGATTCTTAAACACCTGAGAACAAACATAAGAAAGAAATTCAGCACTGAAATCTTCTACATTGAGCTGCAAAAAACAATCTCTAGAGGTGGATTTAAATTTTTTTCTTTTTTTTTTAATTTTTTATTTTTTATAAACATATATTTTTATCCCCAGGTGGATTTAAATTTTTAAGCAAAAACCCTGGAACAATCTCTTCAATCAGAAAGGTATGGTACAGATGCAGCCATGCCTTCGAGATTGTAGGACACACACAAAGGCATACGCTTTATTATTAATTCCAAGTTTACCAAGTCAGTTCAAATCACCAACCTAGGTTCTTAGCACCTTGATACCTTCAACTCGCATCTTATAGGATATCTGGTTAGTGGAAATCTTTTGGGAGCCCGATTTGTCTCTTAACGCCACATAAAGCATGCAAAGCTATCCCCTTTCCACCCGGTGACCTACTGATGGCACCCAGCAAGACTTCACATGCAATGGATGCTGCCAGAAAAAGAAAGGCAGAGAGTAAAGGTGGAGAAGCTTTCCTTGCCATTTCAAAGTAACAAGCAACAGTAAAGGAGCCATCTGAAAACTGTAACACCCTTACATTACCTGAAACTTATAAAAGAAAGAAAATCAAGACGGGCACATACTCTGGTCCTTTTGCACCCTGAAATTACAGGTAACAAGACAAAGGACAGAAAACATAAGAAAAGTGTATAAAGGCACTAAATGAAAGGAACACCAAAGTTCAAATTATAACTCTGGGAACAATGTCCAGAAGATTATACTTTCTTAACATTCCAACACAGTTAACAAACAGAAGAATTTCAAACAGCTAACAAACATACGAAAAGAAGTTTATACTTCTGGATAAGGTAAATTTACAGTAAAAGATTCGAATACCATTTACCACCCTCCCATTTTCCACTCTCTTTTCTAGACCTGAAACCTGATAACCCCAAACTGTTGGTATTCTACAAGAAAATTGGAATTCTGTTTATCCATGCTAGATCCAGTATCCACATGGTTGTATGTCACACAAAGCTAAGTCAAACAACAACAACAAAAACAAAAAACCCAAGATGCAAAAAGATACGTAAAGTACACCATTTAGACAGATTTTCCAACTAGAAAAAAGGTTTATGCAGATGATGAATTCATACAAATATGTACCAAAAAATACAGAAATATGCAAAGGAATGAAATAGATCTCCTTCAGTAACGGTGGTTCGGAAAGGCACTGAGGGAGAAAAAGAAGACGTGCTCACTGTTTCAATTCCTGCAAATTGTTCAGTGTTTGAATATTTTATTTTTATTTTTTTAAATGATTTTATATATTTATCAGAGGGAGAGAGAGAGAGCAAGCACAGGCAGACAGAATGGCAGGCAGAGGCAGACGGAGAAGCAGGCTCCCTGCTGAGCAAGGAGCCTGATGTGGGACTCGATCCCAGGACACTGGGATCATGACCTGAGCCGAAGGCAGCTGCCCAACCCACTGAGCCACCCAGGCGTCCCAGTGTTTGAATATTTTAATCAAAATGATACAAACCAGGGATGCCTGGGTGGCTCAGTTGGTTAAGCGGCTGCCTTTGGCTCAGGTCATGATCCCAGTGTCCTGGGATCGTGTCCCACTTCAGGCTCCTTGCTCGGTGGGGAGCCTGCTTCTACCTCTGCCTCTGCTGCCACTCTGCCTGCTGGTGCTCGCGCTCTCTCTCTCTCTCTCTCACTCTGGCAAATAAATAAATAAAATCTTAATTAAAAAAAAAACTATCCAAATCAAATGCACAAAAAGAGTTACTAACATTTCTTAAATTTAGGGAATGAGTATTACTTCGTCTTTTTCTATTAGTTTAAAAGATTGTCTTTCCAAAGGTTTCAAAAACGGAAAACTACATTAAGTCAAAGGAAAAAAGAGGCAAATTCTACCAAGAATCAAGAAAAAGACATCATTACAAGTCTTATAGATATTAAAAGGATAAGGGAAACTTACAATTTGTGTATGTGACAGCTTAGATGAGATGTCTCAAAGAATTTCTCCAATTATCAAAGGTTACATAAGAATAGGTGAAGTACAAGACCTATATATATTTAAAATAACTGATCTGTACTTAAAGACTTCAGCAATTACAACAACAAAACCAAAAGAATACCCCCACCAAGACAACTTCATTGGTGAATTTCTACCAAAAAATTAAGAAAGAATTCTTCACCAATTCTTCCTTCCCAAAAGAACACCCTTTTCAACTCAGTGTTATGAAGTCAGCATTATCAGAACACCAAAAAGAAAGACAACACAAGAGAACTATCCAGCTCTCTCAAGAATATATAACCAAAACTCCTTAAGAAATTAGAAAATTGAATCCAGCAATACATAAAAAGGGTAAAACGTAATAAAGAATTGAGTTTATACGAGGAGTGCAAAGTTCTTTCATACCTGAAACATGAAAATACTAAAATAAATACAATATTATTGACATATTACCAACAACTGGAAATAAAACATAAAGTACAACTTAATAGCATAAAAAACACATTAACTATTCAGGGATAAATGTAAAAAGATATGTAGGAGATCTGTACGCTACAATATACGAAACACTGATGAGAGAATCAGAGACTGAACTGAGCAAGAGCTATACCATGCTTGTAGGTGAGAAAACTTATTAATGTTAAAATCAATTTTCCTCAAAATGACCTGTAATTATGATACACAACACAGCAGTCGCTAGTTACATGGCTATTTACATTTGTACTTAATTAAAATCACATAAAATTTAGAATTCGTTTCCTCAATTTCACTAATCACTTTTCAAGTGCTCAAGTCACATGTTGTCCATCACTGCCATACTGGACAGTGTAGATGGGAAACATCCCCCTCATTACAAGAATTGTTATTGCTACTGGACATTGCTAGCTACAGAGTCAATGCAATCCAGTCACAATCTCACCAAATTTCACAGAAATGAGGATGAGAAAAGAGGACCTCATAGACTCTAAATGAGTAAGAAAGTAATTTTTTTTAATTCTGAAAAAGTAGTACCCAGCTGAGGGACTGATGTTACTGGATTTCATGATTTATGATGACTGCTAATAGTAATTAAAGATGGTGTGGTATTGGCAAAAACACAAAGTTCAGATACATATACACGCCTACATAAAATCATTTGATTTTGAACGAAGATACCAATTTAACTCATTAGATAAAAGAGAGTCTTCAATAACTGGTACAGATAAAGGAGGGATGTCCACAAATAAAAATTAAGAACCTCAATCCATATTCTTATCCATATATAAGAATGGATTAAATACCTAATTGTAAAACTAAAGTTATTATAAAATTCTGAGAAAAAATAAAGGAAAACCTTTAGGACCATGTCTATGCAAAGATTCCTTGGATAAAACATAAAAAGCAGGGGCGCCTGGGTGGCTCAGTGAGCTAAAGCCTCTGCCCTCCGCTCAGGTCCTCATCACAGGGTCCTGGGATGGAGCCCCACATCGAGCTCTCTGCTTAGCAGGGAGCCTGCTTCCCCACACCCCCCTCTCTCTGCCTGCCTCCCAGCCTGCTTGTGATCCCTGTCAAATAAGCAAAATCTTCAAAAAAACAAAACGTAAAAAGCATAACCTGCAAAAGAAAAAAATACATATATTGATTTTCAAAAAATTAACAATCTCCATTTTCTGAAAGAGGGCATTTCCCCAGGTTTGAGAAATAATTGACACATACCACTATAAAAGTTTAAGGTGAACAGCATGAAGATTTGATTTACATATGTCATAAAATGATTACCACAAGTTTGGAACAGCCATCATCTTCTCTAAATACAATAAAAAGGAAAAAAGTTCTCCTTGGGTAAGAACTCTCAGAATGTACTCCTTTAACAACTTTCCTATACATAATACAACAGACTCATGGTCATGATGCTGTACATTTCATCCTTAGTACTTATTTCTAACTTGGCATTTGTGACTTTTGACCACCTTCCTCAAATTCCCTCTCCCACTGAAAGACACCACGAAGGAAATGAAAAGCCAATGACTAGGAGAGAAAATATGCAAAATATGTATCTAATAAACTGTTATTTGGAATATATGAAAACCTGTATGAAAGCTGAGTAATAAATGCAATGGGCAAAAAAATATATCTGAAGGCATTTCCCCAGAGATAGATGGGTGACTTGCATAAAAACACATGAAAGGATGGGGTGTCTGGGTGGCTCAGTGGGTTAAAGCCTCTGCCTTCGGCTCGGGTCATGATCATAGGGTTCTGGGATCGAGCTCCATCTAGGGATCTCCACTCAGTGGGGAGACTGTTTCCCCCTCTATGTCTCTTCCTGCCTCTCTGGCTACTTGTGATCTCTGTAAAATAAATTGAATCTTTAAAAAAAAAAACACACATTAAAAGACATTTATCATTAGTCATTAAGGCAATGCAAATTAAGACTACAAAGATAGACCATTAAATCTATTATATTGGTATTACAAAAGGACAAAGAACCAGCAATGTCAAATACTGAGGATGCACAAACGGAATTCTACACTGTTGATGATGAAAAACAAAATGGTTCTCTTGTGGATGATGCAAATATTATTACTGCTTGTAATTACAGGGTTAATAAGTTCATGAACATTCACAGACCTGTACACCAAGAAGGATTAATCTGACTATTCCTTTATTTATATCTAACCTTTAAAAAAACATCCTTTTCTTAAGTATATTCTTTAAAATATTTTAACATTTCAGTTTTCCAAACTCCATTCAAACTTCTCTAACAAATACTCTCATCATGTACTTCTAAATGTACTTCTGAAAGCCTCATATAACCATACTGATCAAACTTCAACTCCAAGACAACCAGATGTTCCATATGACGAGACAATCCAGTATTTCCAATGCATGTTTTGTAGAGCTAATCTCATAAACTTCAAAAAGGATAAAAGCATGTAAAGCATTCTGCCTCTGCCAAAGTACTACAGGAGCTCCACAATCATCTATGAAGAAAATCATCCGAGAAGAATCATCAAAGGAAAGGAGTCGAAAAACAAAGGAAATCTTAGGGAGTTTTATGCATGTGATGGCAACAACTACAAATCACCATCCACATTCATACATCTCTCCCACTGGGAGACATTAGGTCCACACACAAATCAAGAGAAAGATAATTCACACCCTGAATCCCCTTGTATCCAATATCCCTGTTGTGCAAACCAAATCACAGGGCTTCCTATGACAACACCCAAGTATTAGAAGTCTAAGATAGTTCAGACTGAAACGGGGAGTATTTCACGGAAGTGCTTTCTACAGAAAAAATGAGAGCTGGAATTGAGAAGAAACAGTTCTTATTTCATTATGAAATACACACGTGTCTACCACAGTTCTGAATCTTCAATGTAAAGAAACCATAAAATCTAAGGCATAATAGCACTCATACTGCAGAGTACAGAGGAATGCCTCTTATCATCTTCCTAATGCTTGGTCTGTCAGAAAGGTGATACAACTTCACAGAAGAGGACAAAACTAGTCGAGAAGTCTAGTCCAGGTTCCATTACTACTAACCTGTTTCATGACTTGGGGCCAGTCACTTAAGCTCACTGGATTCCTGGATGTAATGACTGGATAAAATGATCTCTAAGGTCCATTCTAAAGCAATTTTTCCATGGAGGAAAAACAGTACCCAGGGCAATTCAAAGAATCCTAGCTCTTCTGGGCCAGCTGCAACTATAGTCATTAGGAATGTAGATTGAACATTTGTTCATTTTATAAAAATGTTCCTTATTTATTTCCCAACAGACTACAGGCTTTAAGTAGAAAGCTCAGTGCTGCTCAGCAAACCCTAAGCACAAGAAACATGTAGAAAACAACACCAAGGACCATCATAAACTGCTAAAAGCCAGGGATAAAGAGAAATCTTAGAAGCAACTAAGACACACCTTGTAGACAAGGAAAAAGGGGGGTGGGAGATGGCAGCAGATTACTCATCTGAAATAATGAAACCCAGAAAACAGTGGAACACCACCTTTAAGGTACTGAAAGAAATAAACTGAACCCAGAATTCTATACCCACTGAAAACGTCTTTCAAAACAAGGACAGAATCTGGAAGCCTCATACACCGTTGGCAATATTAAATGGTGCAGCCACATTGGAAAACAGCCTATACTTCAAAAGGTTAACGAGTTACCATTTGTCCCAGTGATTCCGAGTCTAAGCCTAAATCCCAGAGAAATTAAAACATGGATCATACAAAAACGTGTACACTCACGTTCATGGCAGCATTATTCATTCATAGCCAAAAGGTGGTTTTCCTATACAACAGAATATCATCTGAATATTAACAGGTGTAGGTACTGATACATGCTACAACATGCAGGTGTCCAAGGTGAGCCTTAGAAACATGATGATAGTGAAAGCACCCAGTCACAAGAGACCACATGTCATCTGATTCCATTTATACGGAATACCCAGAACCCTGAATCTTTAGAGAGAGGGTTTATCAGGGCTTCCCTAGCACTGGGGATGGCTGTGTGCACTGGGACTGGGGGCACCCTGAACAGTGACAAGGAAAAACCAGGGGATTCCTTTTGGGGGTGATGAAATGAGGCCACAGTTCATAATTCTGCCAATACACTCAAGACCAATGAACCGCACACTTTAACTACATGAATCATACTATATATGCATTATAACTCAAAAAGCTGTTATCAGAAGAAAAGCAAAATAAAAACCGAGAAATAAACAGAAGAATGAATCACTGGCAGACGCAAACTATAAGAATGTTACAGGAAGGGGCACCTGGGTGGCTCAGAGTGTTAACCCCTGACTTCAGCTCAGGGCATGATCTCAGGGTCCTGGGATTGAGTCCTGCTTCAGGCTCTCTGCTCAGCAGGGAGCCTGCCTCCCCCTCTCTCTCTGCCTGCCTCTCTGCCAACTTGTGAACTCTCTCTGTGTCAAATAAATAAATAAAACCTTAAAAAATGCTACAGGAGGTCCTTCAGGCCGAATGAAAACATTCCCCATGGAAATCTGGCTCTACACAAAGGAATGGAGAGCACCAGAACTGGTACCTATGTGGAAAAATAGGAAAGATTTCTTCTTTTATATTTCGCAATCTCTTTAAAAGATAAGTGACTATATAAAAATTCTTTTACGGAGGATTACAACAACACTATCGCAGAAAGGGTAGTTACAGGAAAGTGGCCACACACCTGTACTCTTCAACTACAGATGAACCTTGAACAACATGGTTTGAATTACGTGGGTTCAATTACAAGTGGATTTTTCAAAATACATGGTATGAAAAATACTGTATTTCTCTTCCTTATGATTTTCTTAGTATTTTCTTTTCTCTAATTTAATTCAACACATTATACACTGTAAAATATAGGCAGCATACATAATACGTTAACTGACTGCTTATGTTATTGGTAAGTGGTCCTGTAAACAGTAGGCTGGAAGTATGTAAGTTCTGGGGGACTCATAAGTTATATTGGGATTTCAACTCTATATGGGGCTGGCATCCCTAATCCCCAAGCTGTCAGGGGTCACCTGGATAGGGAAAAAATCTGGAAGATAACCTTAGATAACATACTAAAGATGTATACTAAACGAACAACTAAAACCAGAGAGTTATAGCTAAGAAGAAATGATATAAACTGGATTTAAAAACAAAAACCAATTCAACTAAGCCAAAGACAGTAGAAGAAAAGGGGAAAGAGGATGGGTGGGAAAAACAGAGAACAAATAGCAAGACAGGTTTAAAACAAATCATGTCAATAATCATAAAAACCCAAAATGGTCTCTTTAAAAAGGCAAAGACTACAATATTTACAAAAAAGAAACACAATCATATCTGCATGTAAGAAATCCATGTCAAATATCAAGAGCTTCTGCACAAGAAAGGAAACAGTCAACAAAAGAAAGGCAACCCACGGAATGGGAGAAGATATTTGCAAATGACTATACAGACAAAAGGCTGATATCCAGGATCTATAAAGAACTTCTCAAACTCAATACACACAGGTAATCATGTCAAAAAAAAATGGGCAGAACACATGAAAAGACACTTCTCCAATGAAGACATACAAATGGCTATCAGACACATGAAAAAATGTACATCATCAGGGAGATTCCAATTAAAACCACACTGAGATACTACCTTACACCAGTTACAATGGCCAAAATTAGCAAGTCAGGAAACAATATGAGTTGGAGAGGATGTGGAGAAAGGGGAACCCTCTTACACTGTTGGACAGAACGCAAGTTGGTGCAACCAATTTGGAGAACAGTGTGGAGAATCCTCAAGAAATTTAAAATAGAGCTTCCCTGTGGCCCTGCAATTGCACTACTGGGTATTTACTTCAAAGACACAGATGTCGTGAAAAGAAGAGCCATCTCTACCCCAATGTTAATAGCAGCAATGGCCATGGTCGCCAAACTGTGGAAAGAACCAAGATGCCCTTCAACGGATGAATGGATAAGGAAGATGTGGTCCATACATACTACGGAGTATTATACCTCCATCAGAAAGGATGAATACCCGACTTTTGTATCAACATGAACACTAAGAGATTATGCTGAGTGAAATAATTCAAGCAGAGAGAGTCAATTATCATATGGATTCACTTATTTGTGGAGCATAACAAGTAACATGGAGGACATGGGGAGATGGAGAGGAGAAGGGAGTTGAAGGAAATTGGAGGGGGAGATGAACTGTGAGAGACTATGGACTCTGAAAAACAATCTGAGGGTTTTGAAGGGGTGGGTCGGTGGGAGGTTGGGGGAGGCTGGTGGTGCGTATTATGGAGGGCAGGTATTGCATGGAGCACTGGGTGTGGTGTATAAACAAGGAAATCTGTTACACTGAAAAGAAATTAAATAAAAAGAAAAAAATTTTAAAGAGGGGCTATACAAAGAGTAAAATTAAAAACTAAAGAGAGGAAGTAAACGAATATTGGCCGTGTATCTAAGTCATTTGCCAAGTGCTTTTTTTTAAAAAAGATTTTATTTATTTGAGAGAGAGAGAGCATAAGCAGGCAGGGTGGCAGGCAAAGGGAGAGAGAGAAGAAGGCTCCCTGCCTAAAAAGTAGCCAGATGAGGGACTTAATCCTAGCACCCTGGGATCATGACCTGAGCAAAAGGCATCCGCTTAACCGACTGACCCACCCGGCATCTCCAACTACACATACTCTTGCCAACAAGTTTTAACAGAGAAAACCTTCCTATTCAGAGATTTGGAAATGTATAAATAGCTACTGACATATCCTGGGGGTGGAGGAGTGAGACATTACCAATAAATTATTTTCAATAAACTTTAGACAAGTAATTTGGCATCAAGATATTTCATTATTGCATTAGAAACTGCCAAAACTGACATAAATCACAACATAACTGGCGGAACCAAGAAATCATCCAGTTCCATGAATTTCAGTGAACTTCAATTAACTGCAACCCAGCGTTTAAAATCCCAACCAGCATATGTCTACACATACATAATATCCTTCAATGTGATATTTTTTAAGCTTTTATCCACAAAGTAATGGCAATAAACAGAAACTGTATACTGAAACTTTTACGACACCCTAAAGTACTGAGAAAAAAAACCAAAAAAATCTATGAAACATCATTATACCGAATTTCACTTAGTCTGGACAGCCACATTCCACAATCCTCACAAATGTTCAATAAAAAAAAAAAAAAACACTCTAATTGCAGAATTTCATGCTGCTAAGATTCACCAAAATCAGAAATGAGTTCTTCATAAAGAATTCTGAGGTGTTCTTTGTACATTTACAGGCTCGGTAGACAAGTAGAGAGGCCCTGGGGTTATCAGGATTGGTCTATGATGTACTTATAAGTTGGGGAGGGAATAAGTTAGGGATGGTGTCAGTCTCTAAGGAATTTTGGAAGCAAGTTTCTAGGACCTCGAGGGGCTAGCTATTGTTTTGGGGAAAAGGTTATTCATTACCAGTAATTAAACCTTTATGTGAGACCCTTTTGATGTCTACCAGTGGGCCATATGCTTGGGAATGTTTGTCAACACTATCTTGGAGGTTTAGATATAAAGTTTCCAAAGGAATTGTTAAAGTAGATTTATAGGATCCTGGTTGGGGGTATATGTCAGGCAGGGTAGGATTGCCCTTTGCCTTTAGCAAAGCCTTAAGGTGGGGGTAGTTGAGTCCCTAGAGGAGGGTCACTCTGCCTGTTCTAAGGGCTTGTCAGTAGGTAAGAAAATTTAATAATTTTTCTTCTGCCTCTGTTTCCCACATCATTCCCCCCTGAACTATGTTGAACCTTAAATCTTTACAGTAGTTGAAGATGGAAGGTCTCATCTTCTGCAACTTCTTCCTGCTGAATAGAGGAGTAGAGTGGTCCCTACCTACTCGGGTCAACATTGATCAGTTGAAGAATGTGTAAGGAAGTTACAAAAGAGGGAGGCAGCTGAATCCAGCGCTGACAGTGAGGAAGTGTCTCTGTGTGTGGTATCATCTGTCGTCATGAAGTCATTGCAGCAATGGAGCTCGGCACCAAGCAGAGAAACACTGAACAAGGCAACACATTAAGATTATCAAGGCCATAAGGTTGAGAACGCCAAAAAGGAGATATTTAATTGTTGGCCAAAGTCCTCCTTTAAACCAGGAACTTAACCAATCACTGAGAGAGAGAGAGAGAGAGAGAGAGAGAGAGAGATCCTGAAGAGTCTCAATCTGGGTAATATTATCTTTTACTAGTCCTGTGACATTTCTGTGATATTCTGGGATGTACACACAACATTCTGCTTTGATAATTGTACATGTGTCACCCTATGCTGCTGTCAGGACATCTAAGGCCATCTTATTTGGTAGGATTGACTTGCGCATCTGTGAGACTTCAATATTAAGTAAGGAGATGCTATTTAGTGAATCACTGAGTGCCTTTGCAGTATATAAGGGCTTCTACATGCCAAATGACATCCTCTTGTCCCACAGATGGAGCAAAAATGAATGTGAAGTGATCATAGCACTTAAAAACAGATCGTGTCCATCTTTGCTTTAAACTGGGAGATTAGCTGGAGTAGTGATGATTTTAGTATCACGCCCATGAATCCAGGCAAATCCTAAGGTGCAGCAACCTATCCACCCTGGAGGAAGCCAGGGCCACATGTTAGTTCCACATATCCAGTGGGTTCCGTCTGGAGCTGTCCATCTAATGCCAGGACACCTTACCCAATCAGTAGCAAACCAGTCAGTAGCCAGGAGTACTATTATTTCAGAACATATTTCTAATGATAGCCGTCCTAGATGTCGTGTGCATTTTACCCATGTATCATATGTATGATTTCTTTGTTCCTGGCATAAAACTGCCTTTTGACGGAGCTGTCCAATGGTGGGTAGGACCCACAAATATGTATCCCAAGTTTGATATATGCCATCCTTGGTATAGCAATGAGGAGGGTTTTGATTCTTAGGCTTAGGCCCTAGTTGTTGGGTATTAATTTGTAGGCTTGTAAGGTCAGTTAAGACTTTAATAGTTTGAGAGTATGAAAAAGTTTGGTCATGGAGTCCTGGTGAACTCTAGGTTTCACTGAGGATGGGCCAGGAAGAAACATCTGGATTAGTGATAGAGTTATCTTGGTACGTACTGTCTCCATATATTATATCTGAAATATAATTCTGCAGAGAATGCCAATCAGTTCCCTTTAAGGGCAAAACACACCAGGGTACCCTGGATGTACTTGACATAGGCAAAATTCCACATATCCAACAAACTGATTATGTAGTTCAGTATACTGCTATGCCCAATGTAGAAAGGAACGGTCAGTTAAGATAGGTGAAAGGAAGACAAAGAGAATTACAACCTTCATTTTGGTTTGAAGAGAATTTTGAGGTCTTTTATGGGCTCAGAGGAGTAAGAAGGCACATTCATTTGCTTACTCAGTTTCTGTGAAGGAGGTTAGGGTTTTACTCTAGATATATGCACCCATGAAGAGTATCTTTCTAGCTTTCCTGCAGTGGGAGAACATAGTATGACCCGATATGGACCTTTCCAGTTTGGATGTAGGCTTTCTGTTGTATGTGACTTCCAATTTTTTTTTTTAAATAAACCATGTCTCTGAGATTTACATGGGTTGGGTTTTCAGCTATAATTAAATCAGGTTTGGGGAGTACATGATTAGTATCTTCATTGAGTATCTTATAAGTTAAACCAGCCTCTAGTGAGTATTTAATAAGGCATTATAATCTTCATCTAATAACAGATCTATGGAAAGTGATATTTTATATACATATATATAGTAACTTATTCCTATATAATAATAATTGTAATAATTATTATATAATATTATTATGTAATAAGTCAAAAGGGCTGAGTCCTACAGGTTGTTTTGGAGCAGTTTTCATTGTGAGAAGTCTTATTGGTAGGAGAGTAATTCAATTTTCCTGGGTTTATAGACTAAGCTTAGTAATATGACATTTTAAAGTATGATTAGTTTTTTCTACCTTTCCAGAAGATTTTGGATGCCAGGCTGAATGCAGGAAATATTTCACTTTTTAAGGCTTTGGCAATTGCAAAGTGCTAGTGGGCACTATGGCACACCTAGATTTTCTTACTCTTTTCATGAAAACTAATGTCATCAGTAAACCAACTTTCATTTGTATTTTAAACAGGGGCATCTTAAATCTGGCCAAATACAGTAAGTAAGATCAGTAACATCTGAACAGTTATTCTCTATAGAGAAGTACAATGGTCAAGGTGATAGTTAAGTTATACAATTGTTTGGGAATCAATTTTCTTTTCCAGTGGTTGAACCAAGTGCCATGGGCTCTTGTTATTATCCCCACAGAATAAAAATGCAAGAAGATCCTCTGAATGAGCTATTGTGCAACTTTTCTGAAGTGCACCTCAAATTCTCTAGCTTAGGTAAAGAAACATTTAAAGACAATTCATTCTAGTATGTAACCTTCATAAAGGTGTGTTATTAAAACGTAAATTTCTCTCTACAATAACCCTCATTTCCCGAGATACGCAAATCTGGACTAGTTTATTTGAAAAACAAGTCCAGTTTTAACAAATGTGGCCTAATTATTTACATAAGCTCAGCAAGAACAGTGAGCGATCATATAGATCTTTTAGAATCTGCTTTACTGGAAATTCTTGTAAGGAATTTCTAGGTTGAACTTTTTATAGCCTCTCCAGGCCAGAAGCCAAGCCATGTACTTGCCATCAGACATGCCTGCAATACCTGTGGATTTGGGTGAATTCCTCTTCTTGAGGTCCCCCAGGGTATCCCAAGGTTCCAGCACCTGCCAGAAAGTGACATTCTTTACTCACCTGGTGAAGCTGCTGGGAACACTGTAAGCCAGGTATTGGGCCAACAGTTTCAAGGGGCTTTATGGCTCCAGGTTGCAAAAAGGCAACCTTAGATCCTTAAAGCTGTCTGGTCATAACTGAGTTGTTCTTTTTGTCTTTCTCAAATAGGGCATTCCAGTCAAAGCCTTGGCAAAATATCCCATGTTTCCCATGGTGTTCTGTTACAAGGATGGATAACAGATTCTTATTGAACTTATTCAAATGATTGATTGCCATGAAGGAAAATACTTACTGAGACCTTTTGAGTTTTAGAGGGTTCAGATAGAGAGAAAGGTTGAAGGCTTTATTTACAAATAAATATTTTTACATTGCTCTAAGTCACAGACCTCTTAAGAATAAAGTTTCCTTAGTCTGGAAGAGCAAACCTTAGAGAAGCAGCAATGGTTAAAAGGACAGCTCCAACAGAGGAGCAGAAGCCATGTTTTCCCACCAGGAAGGAGGGGTTAAACCAGTCATTGTCAGGCCAAGGAAGAAAGGGAATTTCCCTGAAACAAAGGGAGTTTGGGCAGCTGCCTGGGAATATTCCTCAAAGTCTCCATCTCGAGTTAGACTAACCCCAGTTGACTCCAGTTATAGCCATTAACGCAGAAATGAGTAAAGGAGAAGCCACCCCCCATTTATGAGGAGAAACAGAGAGAGGGAAAGTCAGAGTCCCATTTCCTAGGGGTGGCCTAGCAACCTAGGTTTACTAGAAGGCTTATTGACCTAATTATCACCCAATATGTCAGGAGGGAGTTGACTAGCTCACTCGTTCAGGCAAACACATTCTGCAAAACGCTCTTAGGTCGGGGTCCTGGTGTAGAGCAATGATGGCCTAGGCATGAACAATGAAGGCACCATAGGTTCAGTCACCCCTTTTCCTGCACAGGAGATCTAACTGATAGATCCCACTGAGGCCATGCAGTGTTACAGGAGCTCAGTCCTCTCCTAAGTTTTGCAATCCAAATTCTTTCCAGTGCGTTCAAAAGCATCCCATGGTAGAGTCCTTGGGACTGAAGAAGCCTACTAAGGCCATGCTCCCAGAGAAGGAACGAAGGTCCATTACCAAATCCCCCCTGATGCCTGGGTGGCATCCCACACAGGATATGTCAGAGCTGCCCATATGTCAAAAGCCACCCTCAAGAAGGGGTCCCTCAAGACCTCACTATTGATCACCATTCTACCTTCTCAGGAAGGCATTCCTGCCATAAAAGGCCCTGGAGGGGTGCCAGCACCACTCTTCTTCCCCATTGCATCCTAGGCTACAGATGGGTGCCCGGTGAATGGACTAGGATATTGTGCCATCCTATACTCTAAAAGTTGTGTGGCTGCCCTGCAATTTTTAACCCATGGGAAATGTTTGGCAAGGGGAAATTACCCAATTTCATAGCTTTATGTAGTTTGGAGAAGACACTGATGTGAAACAGTAAAGACTGAAACCCATCATGGTCTATGTGACATTCCAACACATGGGGTCCTTACCGCTCACTTCCCTAGGAAACGAACCCCGGTTGCATTTTAATTCAATCGGGGGCTTCTTTTGGCCATCTCCCAGTGGCAGTCCCATGGCAGGTAATGGTGAGGCCAGGGATGGGGAGGAGATCACATTAGATCAATCAGGAAGAAAACTGACATGGGAGTCTTAAGATTGGCAGCTGTCCTTCCTGGTGACTGAGGTGACTTCACCGTGCCCAAGAAAGACAACTTTATGTAAGAACAGGAATAAAGAGAGGGCATCAAGTTTCTGGGTCTTATTACCATTCCGGCCAGTGTACTAACTTCCATCCAAAAAGCTGGTGTTTTCTTCCCTGTGGAGTAGCCACGGGCTAGAGGATTAAAGCCTGAGCAACTGACATGCAAGTGTTCCAATAAGACCATACTCCTTGAAAAGTCCTGAAGTAAGAGTAAAGGAAGAAGCGAGAACGGACTCACCAACTTTGCACCAAAGCTCAGAGTCCAAATGTAAAGACTCACAGCCCCAGTTGGATGCCAAATGATGAAATTCTAGAACATAGGTGAGGTTTGGTGGGGTGAGGTCTGGAGCTCAGTACCAAGAAAGGATTCTTGAGGCCACTCTGGTGCAAAATGGTGATTTATTAATGTATGGGGACAGGACCTGTGGGCAGGAAGAGATGCTTCCCTGGGGTTCTCAGGAGTGGTCTATTATATATTTGTAAGGTGGGGAAGGGTTTAGGCATGGTGTCACTCTCTAAGGAATTTTGGAAACAAGGTTTCTAGGACCTTG
Organism: Mustela putorius furo; assembly: GCF_011764305.1. Lineage (NCBI taxonomy): Eukaryota > Metazoa > Chordata > Mammalia > Carnivora > Mustelidae > Mustela > Mustela putorius. The sequence continues at coordinate 15,907,718 of NW_025421293.1, forward strand.
AGGGGCCAGCTATTTTGGGGGGGAAAGGTTATTCACTACTAGTAGTAATACCTTTTTGTGAGACCATTTACATGTCTATCAGTAGGCCATATGCTTGGGAATGATCATCAGACTATCTGGCATGTTCAGAGATAAGGTTTCCAAAGGAATTGTTAAAGTGCTCACAGGGTCCTGGTGAGGGAGAGGGGGTCCGTCAGGCTAGGACAGCCCTTTGTCCTTAGCAAGCCCTTAAGGTGGGGGTAGCTGAGTCCCTAGAGGAGAGTCACTGCCTGTTTTAAGGGCTTGTCAGGAGGTAAGGAAATTTAATAATGTTTCTTCTGCCTCTGTTTCCCACATCAGTATGATTTTTATCACAGTATGATAAAAGGAATGTAAAACATCTCACTGTGATTTTATACTGATTACATATTGAACTGATAATATTCTGGATATAACTGATTAAACAAACTAAATTTCTTAAAAATGATTTCACCAAAGGACACCTGGGTGGCTCAGGTAATTAAGCTTGAGCTCAGGTCCTGATCTCTGAGTCCTGAGATCAAATTCCACATCCCACTCTTTGCTTACCAGGGAGCCTGCTTCTCATTTCTGCCTGGTCTGCCTCCTCTGCCTGCCCCTCCCCCTGGATTGTGCATGTGCCCACAGGGGCTCTCTGGCTTGAGAGCACATCTGCTCTAGCTCTTGCTCTCACTCTTGCTCTCTGACAAAAAATAAATATAATCTTTAAAAATAATCATTTCACCTGCTTTTTACTTTCTCACTGTGGTTAATGAAGCTTGAAATTTCATGTGGCCTGCAATGTATATACTTACATTGGACAACACTGGGGAGTCAGAACATCAAACAGGACATTTGTAATACCAAGAGCAAAAAAGAGCTTTACATTTACATACACAACACGTTTTAGAGGATAAATAAACACTCACCAGTGCCTGTGTTTTGCTGTTTCTCCTCCTTTTTAACAGGATCCCTGTCTCTTCCCTCCCATTTCCCCCACTCCTCACTCCTCAGAAGGCCAGAAAGACCAGGCAACCTGCTGCAGAGAAAGGCTTTTGGGGTTATAGCATCTGCACCTTCAGAAGCTGAGCTGAAGCCTTGATAGGCAGCATCTTCCATGTGAGGGAAGGCATCTCCACCAGGTACTTGAAGATCTGGGTTAGCTTTGGTGGAAGGACTTTTGTTGCTTAAGGTGTGGGAGAGGGTGGAGGGCTATCCTTGAGGTCCTCTTTCCAACTTGTTGAGGATGGCTTTTTTGCATTTTCGGGTGGTTGATGTGTGGTTTTGGTTGTGTGTATTTCCTGTTGGGTGCAAAGCAGACACATGTCCAATGAAGACATATAAATGGCCATCAGACACATGAAAAAATGTTCATCATCACTCCCCTCAGGGAGATTCCAATTAAAACCACATTGAGATATCACCTTACACCAGTTAGAATGGCCAAAATTAGAAAGACAGGAAACAACATGTGTTGGAGGAGATGTGGAGAAAGGGGAACCCTCTTCCACTGTTGGTGGGAATGCAAGTTGGTGCAGCCTCTTTGGACAACAGTGTGGATATTCCTCAAGACATTAAAAATAGAACTTCCCTATGACCCGGCCATTGCACTCCTGGGTATTTACCCTAAAGGTACAGATGGAGTGAAAAGAAGGGCCATCTGTACCCCAATGTTTATAGCAGCAATGACCACGGTCGCCAAACTGTGGAAAGAACCAAGATGCCCTTCAACGGGCGAATGGATAAGGAAGATGTGGTCCATATACACTATGGAGTATTATGCCTCCATCAGAAAGGACGAATACCCAACTTTTGTAGCAACATGGAAGGGACTGGAAGAGATTATGCTGAGTGAAATAAGTCAAGCAGAGAGAGTCAATTATCATATGGTTTCACTTATTTGTGGAGCATAACAAATAGCATGCAGGACATGGAGAGATAGAGAGGAGAAGGGAGTTGGGGGAAATTGGAAGGGAGTTGAACCATGAGAGCCTATAGACTTTGAAAAACAATCTGAGGGGTTTGAAGGGGCAGGGAGGGTGGGAGGTTGGGGGAACCAGGTGGTGGGTTTTAGAGAGCGCTGGATTGCATGGAGCACTCCGTGTGTTGCAAAAATAATAAATATTGTTACGCTGAAAATAAATAAGAAATAAATTTAAAAAAAACATTATTCCATTGTGTATACATGTATATATATACATATGTGCTTATGTATGCATATACTTGTGTATATATGTAGTTTTCCAGTTTGTGGCATTGTGAATAGAGCTAAGAACATCTGTGCAATAAATTTGCATAGTTTCATATGGAAAGAAAAAACAAAAAAAGAAAAGGTTGACTTTCAGATATAGAATTTAAGAGAGTGTGACCTTGGGAAAGTAATTTATAACCCTATCTATTATATAGTAACTACGTAGGTACACAAGAAAATATACACATTTTATCTCAATAAAATGCATTTTATACCGTTTATGTAGAAATATGTAACATTTGATGTAAAAATGCATAAATATTAAAGTATTAAGTAGAGCTGATATTATTCGCAGTTTACAAATAAGAACATAATGATTGATTTGTCTGCAGTCTGACAGTATTTAGGTGCAACGATTAAAAACCAAGCTAAATCTTTTGTCTCGATATCCGTTTTACATCACATGTCTATTATGCGTAGGCAGAAAGCATGACACAATTTGAATCCCCATTTTTCTAATCTTAATAATCTTTCTTGATTTGAGTGTATTGGGGAGCTCAAGTCAAATGAAAGCCTACATTTGTGAAAATTTCACATTTCATCTGTGAAATGAAAAACAACATTTTGTGGTAAGAAAGCCAATAGAATTTTGTTGCATTCTTGATGCACACTCCATGGAGTAGCAGCTAAAAGAGAATCATTGTATAATTAGAAAATAACATCAAAATTAAACAGCAGTAAATAAGTAAATAGACATATGCTTTCCAGTACCCAGTTTAATAATTAAAATACAGTCAGATGAAGTGTGCAAATATGTGTATGTAGGGAAGAAACAGTGAAATGTAGTCTCAGGAGATCTGGCCTTGATGTTTAGGCTACCTTTCAAAACCCAGGGGGAGGATCTACTTTCTATAGTTACCACGTTATATAATTTAAACCTTAATTTTCTCAAGAAATTGCACAATACTCCAGCAAAAGGGAATTATGGCTATCTATACACTAGGAAAACAAAAAACAAAATACATTCAATAAAAGCCATTTCCCAAGAACTCCAGATATAGGTTGAATGGATAAAGATGTGGACAAAAACTGTCATTCTTCTGTATCCATATGTTAAAGAACTGAAGAAAAACCATGTTTAAAGAATACACTGGGGTGCCTGGGTGGCTTAGTGGGTTAAAGCCTCTGCCTTTGGCTCAGGTCATGATCCCAGGGTCCTGGGATCTAGCCCAGCACTGGGCTCTCTGCTCAGCAGGGAACCTGCTTCCTCCTCTCTCTCTCTCTGCCTGCCTCTCTGCCTACTTGTAATCTCTGTCTGTCAAATAAATAAATAAACTCTTAAAAAAAAGAATACACAGGAAGTACAAGAATGGTGCCACAGCAAATCAAGAATATAAGAAAAATAAAATTAGAATGAAATGAAAGTTGCATTATAACTGAAACAAAATATTCTCCAGATGAGCTCAGTGGTAGTAGTAGATGAAATAATCAGGGAATATAAATAAAGATCAATTGAGATTATCCAGTCTGAAAAACCAAAAGACCTATAAATGTAGTATACATGTTGAAGAACTAAAGTCACTCAATGTATGGTCTCTAACTCCATGCAATAAAATAAAAGTGGTTTACAAAAGGAAACAGAAAATTCACAAGTATGTGGAAAATAAATAACACACTCCTAAATAAGACATGAGTCAAAAAAGAAATCACGGTAGAAGTTAGAAAATACCTTGAGATGAATGAAAGCCAAAAATCGGTCACTTGCTCATCTCTTGAAAGTGAAAATATAAAATACAAAGTCTTATGGGATACAGGTAAGTTTTTTTTTTTTTGAGGGAAACTTAGGATTGTAAACATATATTTAAAAAGGAAGAAATTGTTACTTTCATAACCTATCATCTTAAGAAATGACAAAATGAAAAACAAATTAGGGGCTTAGAGGTGGCTCAGTTGGTTAGGTGACCAATTCTTGGTTTTGGCTCAGGTCATGATCTCGGGGTTGTGGGGTCGAGCCCCGTGTTGGGCTCTGTACTCACTGAGGACTTTTGTCCCTCTGCTCTTCCCTTCTCACTCACTCTTTCAGTCTCTCAAATAAAGAAATAAAAATAAAAACATGATAAAGGAAGAATGAGTTAAAAGGCAAGCAAAAGGAAAGAAATTTTGAAAGATGAGATCAGATATAAATGAAATAAGACACAACAGAGAAAATCAATATATACAAAAGCTAATTCTTTTTTTTTTTTTTATTTCACAGACAGAGATCACAAGTAGGCAGAGAGAGAGGAGGAAGCAGGCTCTCCCAAGAAGTGGAGAGCCCGATGCGGGGCTCGATCCCAGGACCCTGGGATCATGACCTGAGCTGAAGGCAGAGAGAGGCTTTAACCCACTGAGCCACCCAGGCGCCCAAGCTAATTCTTTAAAAAAAAAAAAAGATTTTATTTTATTATTTGTTTGAAAGAGACAGATCACAAGTAGGCAGGAGGCAGGCAGAGAGAGAGGAAGGGAAGCAGGCTCCCTGCTGAGCAGAGAGTCTAATCAGGGGCTTGATCCCAGGACCCTGAGATCATGACCTGAGCCAAAGGCAGAGGCTATAACCCCCTGAGCTATCCAGGTGCCCAAAAAGCTAATTCTTTAAAGAGATGAGCAATTGACAATTTTTTAGCTATTCTTACCAAAAATAAGAATAAAATACCAAATTTTGAAAAAATCTGGAATGAAAGAGAGGCATTCCTATTAGCCTTATAGAAATAAAAAGAATTAAATTGTAATACGAGGAACAATTGCATGCTAATAAATTAGAAAACTAAAGAAATTTGGCAGGTTCCTAGAAAGACTCAAATTCCTTAATCTTAACCCCAAAGTAGACAATCTGAATGGAACTTAAACAAGTAAAATAATCGAACAGGTAATCCAAAAACTTTCCATAAAGAAAAATCTGGGACCATATGGCACATTGGTGAATTCTGTGAAAACATTTAAGGAAGATTCAAAAATCATTCAAAAAGTAGAAGTGGAGAGAACACTTCGCATTCATTCTGTGAGAGTCCGTATTAGCCAGATTCCAAAACCAGGTAAAGATAACACAAGAAAATGAAATTATAGACCAATATCTCTTAGAACTGTAGACACAAAAGTCTTCAATACTAATGGTTGTAAACTGAATTCAGCAACTCATAAAATGCTATGGCCAAAGAGGATTTATCTCAGGTATGCAAAGTTTGCTCAAAATGTGATATTTAGGGGCACCTTGGTTGCCCAGTCATTGGGCATCTGCCTTCAGCTCAGGTCATGATCCCAGGGTCTTGGGATCAAGCCCTGCATAAGGCTCCCAGATCGGCAGAGGGCCCATTTCTCCCTCTCCAACTTCCCCTGCTTGTGTTCCCTCACTCATTCTCTCTCTCTCTTTTAAATAAATAAATAAATAAAATTACATTTCATCACTGTAATTAATATACCATATTAAATTAATAAAGGGTAAACCACATGATTACCTCCATAAATATAGAAGAAAAAAGTGGTTAAATGTCAACACAATTTGGTGATAATAATCTGTCAACTGAATAAAAGAGAATTTTCTTAACGTAATAAAAAGCTGTATATGAAAACCCACACTTACATATTTAATAGTAAAAGGCTAGATGATTCGTCCCTAAGGTCAGGAACAAGAAAAAAAGCCTGCAATTGTCACTTTTATTCCACATTTTCTTGGAAATTCTGTCTTGGGTATTTAGGAAGAAAACGGAATAATAGGAGTATGAATAAGAGTGGAAGAAGTGAAAATGTCTTTTTTTTTCATAAGATACTATAGAAAAAAATTCTTCTGTAGAATTCTTCTGTAGAACAAAATTAATCTGCAAAATTGCCATTAGACCTCAGTATGTCCAGCATAGTTCCACAATGCAGGATCAGTACTCAAGACAAGTTGTAGTCTTATTCACCAAAATTGAGCAGCGCAAAAATGAGATTAAGAGATTAAGAACAATCCCAGTTACAAAAAACATCAAACCTTAAATGATTTAGGAATAAATTTGACATAATCACAAAAGTCATACATACTCAGGCAAACTCATACTTAAAAGACCCATGATCACAAAACTCAGGCACTGAAAATGCAGCCCCGTAAGGGGCACACGAGGGGTCCAGAGTCCATCACTGCTTGTGGGGCTCCCAGGCTCCACCTCGCCGGGCCCCCAGGTCACCAGCAGTCCCGCGCGCCCCGAGCTAGCACACCCACCCAGGCAGGCGCACCGACCGTTTGACACATGTCACAGCACACCAGGCCGTGCCATGCCACGCCACTGCACGCCTCAGTGCAGCGCCTGGCCCTGCCCCTCATCAGTCACTTAGAGAAGGTGGTGCAGGTTGGAGGGAGACTGGCAGGGAGACTGGCAGCTGCAGTGGTGCAAGCGGAGGTGGCCTGGGAGCTTGAGTCCCAGGGGCTGAGGTCCAGCTGAGGTTGGGCCATTGAAGGGCTCGGGGAAGGGAGGGGGACTGCGTTTTTCCTCCCAGCAGTTCCACTTCCCGCTTGGGGCGGGGGTGGGTGGGTGGGGGTACAGCATATCACTGACCAGGTACCTGCTCAGAGCTCAGGGGGTGGAAGGGAGGGAGGGCTGGGGGCTTGCTGTGGGCCAGGGACAGGGAGAGGCTGTGGTGGGGAAATACACACAAAATAGACACAACCAAAACCACACATCAACCACCCCCAAATGCAAAAAAGCCATCATCAACAAGTTGGAAAGAGGGCCTCAAGGATAGCGCTCCACCCTCTCCCACACCTTAAGCAACAAAAGTCCTTCTGCCAAAGCTAACCCAGATCTTCAAGTATCTGGTGGAGGTGGCTTCCCTCACAGTGCAGATACTGCCTTTTAAGGCTTCAGCGCAGCTTCTGAAGGTGGAGACGCTCCAATCCCAAAAGCCTTTGTCTGTGGCAGTTTTGCTGATCCTTTTGGCTTTAGGAGGAGTGAGGAGTGGGGAACTGGAGCAGGGGAAAAGTGGGGAGAAACAGCAAAACACAGGTGTTGGTGAGCCATAGCAATTTCCTAGGAATCCTGGGCTGGAACCATGGCTTGGCCCACCACCCACCCACACTTTCCAGGGACCGAAACAGGGATTGGGGAGTGGACAGGGAGCCCCCACTGGCACCCCGCAACATCTGGGCCTGGACCATGCTGCCTTGCACAGCTGGGGTCATGGTCCTGTGGTCCTGGTATCCATCGCTGCATTGGGCTCTATGCTTAGCTGGGAGCCAGCTTCCTCCTCTCTCTCTGCCTGCCTCTCTGCCTACTTTTGATCTCTGTCTGTCAGATAAATAAAATATTTTTAAAAAAGAAAAGAAAAGAAAAAGCACTTAATGGGAGCTGAATAGATTTTGATTCGCTCTCCGAAACAGGGAGTTTCATCAAATGGCATGAAAGTTTAGAAATGTTATTTAAAGCAGTGTGTGATTGTGATTTAATTATTTATGGACCTTTTTTTTTTTTTTTTTTTTTTTTATGTAGAATCCTGCAGAGGCCAAACCTCTTTCTTGTGGTACTGCTTTGAGTGTTCCATTAGATGATGTTCAAGTAAATGTCTAGGAAACGCCTAAGAACTAGAGTAATTTACCAGTGAAGACCAAAACCAAATTCAAGTTTATACTGATGTATTATTTATTGCAGGGAATAATTATCTTCTAATGAAATGCATTTCAGTTTTCAGTTTCTACATGATTTACCTTAGTACAAAAAAATCTGATTTTACCAAATTTTGAAAGCACATGAGAGGTTTTGATTTTAAAAGCCATAGAAATGTTCGAAGTTTGTTCCAGAGTTACAGATGTTGAGAGTGACATTCCGATTTTTAATGAATCTAGGAGATTACTGAAGTCAGACTGTTTTAGGAAAGGGTACTTCTCTCTTCTCTTTAAGGGTTTAAGGGTTTTTGTGTAATTTTTTGAGGTCTCTGCTTGAGTGGGATTTGAACACAGATTTCCAAGATCAGAGGACTTAACACTCTGAAAAGTGGCACCAACTTTCTGTGGCCTTTTTGTTTCATCTTTTTTTAAATTAATTTCTTTATTTTCAGCATAACAGTATTCATTATTTTTTCACCCGCCGGTTATTGTCAGTGTTTAGGCTTTGGAGAAACATTCTTGAAGCCATCTTTAATTGGAAAGCAGACCCCATTTGGGCTAGAAATGGGATTCCTGTGGGAAGGGGACTTTCAACAGGTCTTCATCCAGGTGTCATAGGGTATAGAAACAGTTGGTTAATTTCCCTGCCATCCTAGTTACTGCTCTGTGATCTTCCTGGGTCTTTTTCTTGTAATTCTTTTTTGGTACTGCAAAGATTTCATAATTTCTGTCTTGCATATTGGTATTGATGACAGTAGAAAACTTGTTGGGTTTGAATGCTGAGGAGGAGGTAAGAATTTGGGATTTTAGAACAACCTTTAAATATCTTAAAAGGGATGCACCTGGGTGGCTCAGTGGGTTAAGCCACTGCCTTCGGCTCAGGTCACAATCTCAGGGTCCTGGGATCGAGTCCCACATGGGGCTCTCTGCTCAGCAGGGGGCCTGCTTCCCTTCATCTCTCTCTGCCTGCCTCTCTGCCTACTTGTGAGCTCTCTCTGTGTCAAATTAATAAATAAATAATCTTTAAAAAAATCTTAAAAGGGATTCGTTAACCTGTTGGCTCGTGTAGAAGTTAGGTTTTATAGCACTGAGCTTATTTCATATTCGTATTATGACATCAGCCTCTCTGGTGGTCTAACCCGTGGTCATTTTGGAGTTTGTTCATCATTTTGGTCTTTATTGCCATAATCGACCAAGTCTAGGAAGGAAGTCAGAGTTTGATGAGTGGTAGGTCCAGTAGGACACAGAACTGTATTTACCCTTTGAGGATAGAACAGGTGTCACTTAATTGGGTGAGGAGAATAATAACTTCCCCAAAGAGCATTTATGAAATTCCTAGGAGGGGAAAGGTACTGGTCAAGATATTGGTGAGGGGTGGGGAAGGAGTTGATTAGAAAGGCACTAGGATGAGCAGAATCAAGTTTTACAGCCTCGGAGACAGGTATAAATAAGGTGCTGTCTGGGGGATTAGAGCAGTCTGGCTAGGGGAGTCAATTCGAATGCCTCCTTTTCCTTCCCATTTCTTCTGAAAAAAGGAATCAATTTCTACAAGATCCCCTGCCAACTTTTCATTGTTATTGCCAGGTGTACTTTATGTGTTGCATACTCCAGGTGGATTCATGGAAGGGATTCATAAGGTCTGCTCTGGAGCAGAATGGGAAGGAGGTCAGATGCGCCAGAGGAACATGTGAAGGGAAGCAGGAGGAAATACTGAACAGGATCCTCGGAGGTTCAGGGAGCAACAGAGATGTATATTGGGTGTGTCAGTCATGTGGAGGGTCTCTTTGGGTCTTGGATACACTCCTTTTTCTAACTGTGTCATCGCAGTCTGCCCCTGGCTGGTGATTATTGTGTAGTTTCATGGAGGTATGATTTCCATCTTGTCGAAGTCACTCATGCTAAGTGCACGATTCATTGAATTTCAGTTGTTTTAAAGACTTGTGCAAGCATCACCACAAACCAGTTTGGGAAGATTTCCATCCTATCCTGTGGTTGTCTCCTGTTTGTTCTGTGATACAACTTAAGAGCCTGGAGGGGTCACGTGCTCCTGGCCAGGAAGGTTGCCTCCTCACCATGCTGAGAGAACTCTACCCTAAGCCTTTCAACATAGGAAATAAAGTGGTGTATATTGAAGGTGGCTGTGGGTGGGGAGGAAAATCTGTCCTTTTCCTCTGTGATAAGAGGAGACGGATAAAGTAGGGTTTGCCAGTGTCATGAAGGATGATGCCATCGGCTTTTAGGATGAGCTACCCCTGCAAATGAACAACTTTATTTAACCCTTTTGTGAAGTGGACATTCTTGAGTGTTGAGCAGAGTAACTTCTTAGACTCGGTTTTAGATTCGATGTACTTTGCTTCAGTCTTGCTGCTTCTCTGAATCCAATCATGTCTTTTTTGGAAGTAGAGATGGCCAAGCTACTGCTGCAGCAGGAGATGATTAGTGCCTCTTTGATCATAGTGCCGCATTTGAACCCTCAGCTACCACTTATGTGATACTCACTAGAAAGTTGGTAAAATTTGGTGTTGGGTAATTCCCATGGATTTAGAACTTTTATATTTTTCAGTGCCCAATTTTATTTGGATACTAGGGTCAACTCGAGTTTATTTGCACACCATCTCCTTGAGAAGTTTGTAGAGCTTTTGCAGGGAGAAGTGAGGAATTTACTTTAGATGTGTCATAAAATTATGTCTTAAAAAAAAAAAAAAGTTGGTACTCAGGATATTGAATGAAAAGTTGGTACACTGTTTTGTTTGTAAAACATTTCCTTTCTTCTGGAGCTCCCTCATTTTTTGAAGTTGTAAGTTTGGACATTTCTCTCCTCAAATTCAGGTAGCCTAACAACTCAATAGCCCTTGGATAGTCATGAAGTACTTTAGAAGTTTTCGAGGTAAACATTCATCCTTAGCGAGACATGAAAGTTCGAATCTTGCCTCAAAAGTGCATCTCCCTGAGGTAATGAGTTTCAGATTGAAAAAAAAAAAAAAAAAAAAAACAACTCCCAGAAAACAGGGCTGGGGTGTAGCTAACCTGGAGTAGAGCAAGGCTTCTTCCCTGTGGTTTGGGGTCATCCACCACAGTGGTTTTGCTCCTTAGGGCACATGGGTTTTACTGTAGTGTTTGTCTTTAATAAACCTTCTCCATGAAATACATGGAAAAACTACATGTCTTCTGAGCCATCTAATTTACCCAACCTTTTGGCTTCTAAGATCGCCCTTATCCCAAAACGGTGATAATTTTGTTTGTATTTGCTATTACATTGGACTTAGTGATTTATTGATACTGACTTGATCTTCTGTCTACTTGGTAACCTTCCAGTAAATTACCTGGGTAGTTGTTCTTATTTGACAGGTTTTTCTGGAGCATACCACGAAATGGGCTCTGGTGTCTAGTGGGTGGAAAAACAGACAATGTCCTTGTTCTCATTGCGTTTGGAATACTGTGGAGAAGATGAGAAATTCAGCAAGTAAACAGAAAAGTGAAATAATTGTGGCCAGTGGCAAGTGTTTTGAGAAATCAGAGCAGAATGTGAAACTACACAGTGATGAGAAACTCGTTCTAGACAGTAGTTAAGGTACACCTTTGCCTTTTGGGGCAGCGTGCATGCTCCTTTCTTTTGGGGGCAAGGGGGTAGTTACTTCTGTAGGTTATTTCTGAAGACTCTGCCATTTAGCTCCTGGGGTTGGGGAGAATTAAAGGTGGAACCTTCGTGGACAGGCTAGTCAACCTTTCCTTAGTTGCCTGCCACATCCTGAGACCAGGCCAGCTAACTTGTCAGTGTATCCTGTCAGTTACTGGGATGGGAGGTTGGAGTGCATTCCTCATGTGGCATAGGTTTCTCCTGTGCTTCTGTCAATGCTGAAGAAATTCCAAGATTATTACAAGCTCTTTTGGTAAACGGCAGCTACTTGAGGAAGTTGTCAGCACTAACTCAGTTGAGTAGAACTTCAGGTAATAGTGGATCCCTAAATATCGCCCTCAACCCGCAAGGACGACAAGAAGCCCCAGTTCAGATGTATCTTCTCTCTCTTTATTTCTGCAAGTCTATACACTTATATACGCTTACCTGACCAGTCAGCGAGCAGGGTACAGGAGGGAGCGAATCAGGCTGCACACCTAAACGAACAACTTTGCTAGCAACCAATGCTGTTTACTTCCTCTTTGGGCATTCTGCTTAGTCTCATGAGGCAATCCTAACCTGGCAACTAGCCAGGCGCCATCTTTTAATGGCGGAGGCCGCCCTGGCCAGGGGCCTGCCTCCGACATCTCCCCTTTTTTCTATTATGGCAGGGATTGTGCCTGTCTTAGGTTGTCAGTGGCGCGGGGAATATCCTTACCCATCATCAGACGGCAGATATCAATGATCTGCGTCCTGTCTTAGGTTGGTATATTTCCCCCACCAATCTTACCCGTCGTTGACTACCGATCCAGCATACTTAGCCACACTTGGTGGGATGTTCCAGCCTCGATGGCTAACAAGTTCTGCACCATGGCTTGCCATTGCCTATGTTGCTGTCGCCTCCAAATTTGCAGTTTCCTTACTAGCAGAATCAAGCCCACTATGAGGATTATCATCAGACAAATTACGCTAGCCGCTTGTTTCATAAAGGTTAACACATCTTGCAATGTTTTGATTATCTCTGGGAGGGTTGCCAGCTCATCTCTGGTGTTCTTTATCCTTGTTATGCCTAGTAGCAGGTGCTGAGTGTAGTTTTGGAATTCTGCGGACTAATTCCCCCGCAAGTATTGGGAGAGCTGTCAGGAGACATTCTGTAAGTCACTCATATTAGTATAGGCTATGGGAGTTACACAAATTGCCGGGAAGGGTGCTATACATCCCAGTCCCAATAGGGCCCCCAATATGTCCACTTGTTCTTGAACCAAATCCACTCTCTGGTTGACTATCGGGATTCCTGCTTGCAGATGTGCATTGATCTGAGACTGTTTGAAGGACAGCCGCCGTTCCTCTGCAGGGGTGTTCACAACTTCTGCAGTGGGTATAGTTGTAGCAAGTGAGACTGCTGCTGCCATGGCAGCTGCTGTAGATATAGCCAGTGCTGTCACAACGGCGGCTGTGATACCAAAATCTCTCTTCTTTCTGGATAGCACCACCGGTAACTTGTCCTCTGGAATGGAAACTGGGATAGGAACATGGGTAGGGATACGTATAATCACAGCCAGCTTGAAGGCCGTTACATTCCAGCACTGGGAAAGATAGCAATTCTTAGTGCAATTAACGTATCATTCAGCTCGCTAGCATTTGTTACGAGGAAAAGGAATGGTTGCGAGACGCATATTGGAGTGGGCTGATAAGTAATATTATTGGGACAAGACACATTAACTGTTGCCTCAAAGGTACTAGAGTCATTTTGTTTATAAAACAGTTGAGGAATTTGCCATTTAACATGGACACTGCTGAGATATCAGTACATGCTCCTAGCAAGTTACAGACCTGCCATGCATCAAAGGGAGAGGAGGGAATATGAGAGAAGAGATAGTCACTGGTAAAGGATATGGCCATGCTTTAACCACTGCCCACAGCTTTCTGGCTTGAGTCAGCCACAGGAGGTGTAGCATCCCCAGAGTTATCATCAGCATCTTCAGCATCATGACTGGTGTTCGGAGACAAGGCTGCACGCACCAGCTGCTCTGGGATCCAAATTGGAGCCTCCTTTTCCTGTGGAAAAACACATACAGACCCCCTACTCCATACTAACACTGGATCTGCTCCATTGCACTTTCCTGTGAGGATGTCCTTCCAAAGTACTAAAGGCTTAGGGGGAGCAGCAGCATCACTTCCATGTCTGTCTGCAGCTGATTTACCCGTTTGGTCCAACATTGAAAAATTCAAAATAAAGAGAATGGCGTTGAGCTTATCTTTAGGGGACCTGAAGGTGTCCCCTATTCCCCCTTTTTGTTTATAAAGCGCATTTTTTATTGTAAGATGTGCACACTCCACAACACTCTGTCCTTGTGGGTTATAGGGTATTCCATGTATCAAGTGAATGTCAAGTTGTTGTAGGAAGACTTTAAGGGTTGTGAGGTGTAGGCTGGGCCATTATCTGTTTTTAACTGGCGTGGCTTTCCCCATGCCACGAAACCCTGTAGGCAATGGGCGATAACATCTCTGGATTTTTCCCCCCATATGCACTGAGGTGAAAATTATTCCAGAGCAGGTATCTACAGAGACATGAACATATCTTAACTTTCCAAATTCTGAAACATGTGTGACATCCATTTGCCATATATGATTAGGTAACAAACCCTTAGGATTAACCCCCAAGGACGGGTGCAGGTAGTAAGGTCACGCAATTTCTGCAGGAGACTACTATGTCCCATGCCTGTGCTTTTGTTATGTTAAATTTGAGGCAAAGAGTTAAAGCATTCACATGGAACAGCTTATGATAATGTCTCGCCTGTTGCACTGGTCCTCAATGGCAAAGACAAATTCTCCTCTGGTTAAGGAGTCTGCTAACCGATTACTTTTTGTCAGGGGGCCTGGTAAGGTTGTATGAGCTCATATGTGGCCAATATAAAATGGAGCCTTCCTGTCCCAAACTAATGTTTGGATTTCTTGTAATGCCTCAGAGATAGTAGACCTGGCATTAATAGAACCCACATTTTCAATGATAGAGACAGCTTGCACCACATATCTACTATCTGATAAAAGGTTGAAGGGTTCTTGATGAAACATTTGAAATGCTTTTATCACTGTGAGCAGCTCAGTTTCTTGGGGAGAGGAGCTTTGAAATAGGAAGGTCCAACTCTCTTCTTTGGTAACTATAGCTCCTACTCCTTGCTTAGATCCATCAGTGAATATAAGCCTTACATTACTGAGGGGGTTTATGGTGAGTGATCCTAGGGTATATGATTGGATTGGATAAACTGAACTGTAGCCATGGATGTGATGGGTAGTGGCTATCAAATTGAGTGCACGTTATAGTTATCAAAATGGCTCAGTCATCATCACAGGCTGCTAGGCACTTT